>NC_056005.1:70944860-72366735 GCF_018446385.1 Zingiber officinale | reverse complement strand
TAATCTATACTTAGTTGATGATCTTGGATTGAGATGTATTATGTATGCTTGGTTCATGATAGATTGCCAGTTGATGAGATTATGATGGGAAGATTTTAAAGGATTCATGGATTAGATTAATTGTAGTTGATCATTAAATTAGGATTAATTAATGATCGGTTGGATTAGGATTTTCCCTATTTGTTTGAGCCTGAAGTCTAGCTAATTATTGTAGATGTGACTAGCTAAACTCCACATTGCATGATTGCAGGACTTTGATTCGAGACAGGCATCTCGACGTAGGATTAGTTTATCACGATCTACATTTGAGGCAGGTACTTCTGACTTATCTCTTTGATATAGTCATTTTAGATATTCATAATAGTATATAGCTAGTAGCAATAATTATGTTTACATTTGCTTGGGTATGCCACTATTTGGTTCTTGTAATATGCCTATATTCTTATCTGTTATACATTCATGCTTATATCATCTTGATTGTTGCCATGTGTACTCCTGTTATTAGAAATAGTAACATACATTGACCTACTATGTAGTAGACTCGCTATTTGTCATATCCGATTTGTGTACTTAGATTTATGATTCCTAGATCATTGTATGATTTATTTCCTTTTTGGTGTATTTTACATGGAGGTGTATACTGTCAGTATCTACATGTTTAGTATCATGCACCATCTTGCATGATTGCATGCTGTATGATTGTCGACTCCATTGTTGTTGAGCACATCGCCAGTTATATGATCTACACACACAATTACTCATGGGTTAGTGGTATATCAGGCAAGGTGTGTGTAGTTTGCTCTGTCAGGCTCCGCTGGTCCACTCATGGGTAGTGTTGACTATAGTGTGCTAGCGAGCAGGGATCCCTCCTCTGGACTGTCTCAATGAGATGAGAGCATTGAGCTTCCCCACTCTGTTTGGGGTAGGAGGATAGGTGTACCCCGATAGCATCCTGGCCACTCAATCACTCAGGAGTAGTGATGGTAGAGTGCACAGTTGTCATAGCCCTACCCACTCGGTCTCACCATCGCGTGTGAGATGACTGACTGGCATCAGGGGTGACACATGTCATTTTTACATCATATGCATGGATTGCATTTATTGTTTGTGCTTGCTGCATTATGTATGTTGCATTTTGGTGGTTGCATATGATTGACATGTATATAGGTGACATTTTGTATGTGGTCTGACGACCCTTATTTCCAAATAGGAGGTTCTAGTGAGTATAGTTTCTTCATCCCTTTTCAGTCTGTATTTCCTACTTTTGTTCAAGAAACTGTACCGCATAATTATTACTGTTAGTTATATCTTATTATGCATGTCTATCTGGTATCCACTGAGTTGTCGAACTCATACCGTTGATATATTTTTATTTCAGATATCAGGTAGAGGCATTTGAGTCGCTTGGAGTATCCTGTCTACCGGTTTCCACGTCACATCAGAAGACTGTTACAGTTTTCATTTGTGCTTTATTTGTTTTATGTATTAAGTGTACTTAGCATTATATATTCCGATTTTATTTCTGGAGTGTTGTTATGTGGCATTTTGTGTTGTTTGTTGTGTTGTGTAAGTCTAGCCGGCTAGCAGTCTTGTTTTTTGTTAGTAATGGTTTTCTATCATTTTCGCTGTGTGTTTAGTTTTAGTACAACCAAGTGGGCTATTATATATATATATATATATGACTGTGTGGTTGTGATATCTTGATCCAACCGAGTGGGCTAAGTATATAACTACGTGGTTGTCTATATTTTCCAGCCGTGTGTGGCTGATGTATACTTGTGGTTGTATGTATGCTTCAGATTATCACCGGTACAGGGAAGATGCTATCGGATTTTTGTCTGGCAGGGACTCCTTTGGGGCGTGACATATACTAAGCAAATTATAATGAAAATGTTCAACCAGCAATACTTTTTTAACTGATATACTTGATTGCAATTAAATTTTTTCCTGTACCAATTACCTTTAGTTTGTCATTATTTCCAAAGACAACTTAACCTAAATTTTTGAACTTGATACTGGTGAATTTGTGCTAGTCCCTAGTCATATGCCTAGAGCAGTCGCTGTCCAAAATATATTTGTCCAAATCTTTAGATTTCTACACAAAATGTAGGAGTTAAACCAAAGTTTGGTTAATAGAAATTTGTAATTAAGTTTTTTTAATTATTATTATTAATTTAAATTTGTTTAAGGTTAAGGTATTTGAAAGTAACTATGTTCATTAAGTAATTAGTAATTTTAAGTTTTAAGTTATACTTTAATTTGAGTTTTTAATTACGTTTTAAAATAACTCTAAAATTAAATTATTTAGGTTTAAACTAATTAAAAACTTAAGTTTTTAATTAATTATAATTTAAGTTTTTAATTTTAATTAATTTTTAAGTTTTAAATTAATTTTAATTTAAGCTTTTAATTAATTTTAATTTAAGTTTTTAATTAATTTTAATTTATGTTTTAAATTTAAATTTTTAAATTTTTAATTAATTTTAAGTTAAGTTTTTAATTAATTTTAAGTTAAGTTTTTAATTGATTTTAATTTAATTTAATTTAAATTTGAGTTTTAATGAAAAGGTTGTTGAACCCATGTTAGATTCAATCTTAGCTTTGAGTTAATCAAGCAAGATTTTTAAGAATAAGTTTTCAGTAAGTGGTGAGGCATATGCTCTTCTTGTATATCAATGGTGGACCACTTTCTGAATACTTTCCAAAATAGTCATGTCCAAAAAACTTAATACTAGATTTTGGTCTAACTAACTCTTGTTTAACTGGGGTACCTTTGGTCAGATCCACTAGGTCTAGTGCACCAGGTAGAATACACAAGATTCAACCTATACATGCCTTCGACAAAGCTTCCTTGACGTACTATCATCCCAATCTATTCTGATGCTATGTTATGAGGGTTTGGTAAACCTTTTTAACTAACCATTCTAAACTAAGCAGAAAAATAAATTTATCCCAAGCGTGCATAGTTTATGAATCAAGTTGGTTGAACAATTTTTCTATTTGCTCCTGCTCCCCCTAAGTCATAGCTTAGATATGGTTTATCTAAATAGTGAATTTGACTCTTAGGTATCAAATATTGATTTGGTTTGATTATTTTAGTTAAACATTTTTTAGGAACTCATGCTTGGACTTGATTTCTAACATTTTGACTAATTAAAGATAGATATAGTTTGTTAGTTTTGTTTGGGTTATAGCCAAGTCCTAAGTTATTGTGCATGACTCATTGTGACCTAAGTACCATATTTAGATATTTGGATCTCAGTTTGAACTTTTCTAATGTTTTCTTGAGTCGCTCGACTTAACCTTTCAAGTTGGAATTTTCTTTCTCAAGTTTTGCAACTTGAGTTGAAGTTCCGACTTGAGCTTGAGTCGAGTTACTCAATTTAACTTACTCCTTAAGGTGGTCTATTTTCTTAAATAGTAAGTTATTTTTTTTTTAGATTTTGTTAATTTTTTAAACAAGCATTTTACTACTTTAAGTAAGTTTAACTTGGAATAAAAAGTTACCATATCGGGACCTTCAGAAACAGATACAGATCTGTGGCTTCTATCAGACTCGGTGTCGGTGTCGGTGTCGGTCTCGGACTCATATTCTTCCTTGGACTCATTTCTTTCCATAAGGGAAAGATGACTCTAGTGCTTCGGTTCTTTTGCATCAGACTCCTCGAAGGATGACTCATCCCATATTGCTTGAAGGACCTTCTTCCTTCATGCTGATTTTGGTTTTTCCTCCTTTTGATTAGGGCATTAATTTTTGAAATACCCCTTCTTATTGCATCTATAACAAATTATTTCTGATTTATTTTGCATCTAGTTGATTGGTGCCTTCTTGGTGCTTCTTTTGAATTTCTTTCTTGTTAGTAATTTTTGGTCATGTTGACCAGCTCTTCTTCATTGGTTGAGTCTGAGTCAGACTCACTTTCTAGTTCATTCTTGATATTGATCTTGGTTTCTTTGCTTAATCTTGCATACAAAGCAATCCCTTTCTTGACTTGACTCAAGTTAGACTGTTTATGTAATTCTAATTCACAAAAAAGTTTGTCTAATTTAAGAATTGAAAGATCCCTTGAAACTTTATATGCATCCAGCTTTTCTCAGGAAGGTATTTAGTGCGTACCTTATTCTGTCATGATTCTCTAGGTTGTGCCCGATTAGATGTTGGTCGTTGAGAATATCCTTTAGTCGAGTGTGTAGTTGTGTGACCGTCTCTCCGGGAAGCATTTTAATATTAAATAAAATATTTAACAATAAGTCTCTCTTATTTACTTTAGATCGGTTCCTTCATGTAGCTTTACCAGATGATCCCACAATTCTTTTGCATTTTAATATGACCTGACTTAGTTCAGTTCTTCCATGGTTAGCCCGCATTGAATGGTGTTGATTGCCTTATAATTTCGTTGCGCCTTCTAGATCATTGGGGGAGTCCAGTCTTCTGGTTCTATCGGCTTTCCATCAACCATCAGAGGAGTGTAACCTTTGAGTACAATGAACCAAAGTTCGATGTCGGACTTGAGGTAACACTCCATTCTGTTCTTCCCGTAGTTGAAGTTCTCTCCTTTGAACAGTGGAGGGTGGATGGTGTTGTACCCTTCTTGGTAGGAGTTTGACATTTTTACAATCACAGAATTAAAAGAAAATTTCCAAGACTCTCGTCTTGGGATTAGTAGTGCGGGAAAAAAATAAGTGAAAGAAAAAACTTTTTAAGAAAAAGAAAAGATGTTTTAAAATTTGCTCGAAAAACAGTTAAGTAATTTCAGAGCTACCAGGCTCTGATACCAATTGAAGGATCGAAAGATGCGATAGAGGGGGAGGGTGTGAATATCGCACATTAAAAACTTTTCCTTTTCTCTAAAAGCAAGAGTAGTGCAACGAAAAATAAAGAACTCGTTTCGAATACTTTGTTCGGAGCCTAGATCAACTCCTACTCCAAGACCCGCGATCCTTGATCGCACCGTTAGGCAATCCACTAAAATGATTTCGGAGAGAAGCAATGCATACAATATGAAGAATATAAGATAGTAACACACTACTATCTTTTGAAAATTAAAAAAAAATTTGCAAGCTTAAACAAAAGTTATACCGACATTAGATAGAAGTTGAAGCTCGGTCAACACTTCTAGATGGAGTAGCTAGCTTTGTGAAGGTAAAGCATAGAATAGCAGAACAAACAGGAGCTTGCCACAATGTTGACTTGAAAATTGATGCCTTGCCTCGGACCTCAAGCTTTGTTTATGTAAGCCTTGATCGGTCGACTGATAAAATGTTCGGTTGACTTATCAGTTTGGTCGACCAAACACCTTATTGGTCGATTGAACCTGCGCCCTTCATTCTTTGTCGAGATACGATCTTTGCACATTTATGAGCATTAATGATTTGATCAACCGATCACCTTGTTCGATCGACTGAACAGTAAACTTTCCCTGTTCGTCGAGATTCGCACTTAATGCTTCATTAATAAGATGATTATTCGATCGACTGATCCCTGAGTTTGGTCTATCGATCCCTGAGTTTGGTCGACCGATCAGCCTATCTTCCTTCTTTGCTTCAACTCGCCCAGTGCCATATCATCAAGGTTTGGTGGACCGATCTACTGGTTCGGTTGACCGATCAGTCTTTGATCAGACTCTGCTTTGTTCTTCTCTTGTTTAATCTCTGGTCTGAGTCGATCTGGTTCTGTCAACTGATCCCTTAGTTCAGTTAACCAATCAGGTTGGTTCCTGCGAAATAGAGTTAACCAGTATATATCCCTGCAAAACAAAGGTTAGCACAGTTATATGATGCATGACAGGTTGGTTCCTGTGAAATAGAGTTAACCAGTATATATCCCTACAAAACAAAGGTTAGCACAGTTATATGATGCATGAGAAGTATTTGACAATAATACTATCTTGATCTCAATTTGGAAACCTTATCGGTTTCTTCAGTTGGAACAACGACCAGGGTTTGTTCCTTTCTGGAATATGACCTCACTGTCTCTCCTCTCCAATTTCTTACCTTAACCTCCCTGCCAAACATTGGTCTTCTAGACCTATTTGGACTTTACTACTTAGCATCGAACGGCTCATCAGGACTTTCCCTCGATCTTCGGTCCTCTTGACCCATTGAGCTTCCCTGTTAAGTATCAAGTCCTCTCGACCCACTTGGACTTCCTGCCTAGCTTCCACGATCTGCTAAGACTTTTCCAATTGAGTAAACAGTCTACACACTTAATCAACTTGTTAGATCATAACAAGACTTAACTTGAACCTATGACAATATCAAAACTCAGGCTTGATTCTGCTGCACCCTGCACAAACACTAGCAACTGAGGCAGGAGCATGTTGTGTGTGAGCCTGCGAGAGTACAAGGTAGGTGGTGATTTGGCAAAGCGGATGCGAAAATAGGGAGAGGTGTAAGTGCTAGCTGTTGAGGTAGGAGCGTGTGACGATGCGAGGCTACGAGTGGTGAGCCTACAAGAGCGCGAGGTAGACAACTTGATGGCATGATGATTCGATAAAGCGGATGGAAAAATAGGATAATATTTTTGTCACGCCCCAAAGGAGTCCCTGCCAGACAAAAATCCGACAGCATCTCCCCTGTACCGGTGACAATCTGAAGCATAAGTACAAACAAAATATACATCAGCCACATGCGGCTGGAATATTTATATACACAACCACGCAGTTATAATAACAGCCCACACGGCTGGAATGAAACAATTACGACCACGCAGTTATATATAAAACAGCCCACACGGCTGTACTAAAAACCAACACAGCGGAAAAACGAACACGGAAAACCCAATACAACACCAACAACACACTGCTAGCCGGCTAGGCTTATACAACAAATACAACACCAAAACCATAAGATAGCCACACGGCTATACACAAATACAATGCCAAAAATAAGAAAAGAATATACAAAAGAAAACAATCACGATCTTCGGATGTGACGTAGGACCCGGCAGACAGGATACTCCGAGCGACACCAACCATCTACAGGCTACCTGAAAACATACATGTATATATGCGGTGGTGAGTATAGGTAACTCAGCGGGTAATAGAAAAGATAGTGCATGGACTATACATAAACATGGAGATCACAAGTATACAGTCTCAGTAGGGAATAAAGAACATGATCATACTATCATAATCAATGCATCTGAACCTACCTGACGTAATAACCAGACATAATCATAACTAACCTACAAACTGCACAAACCGCTGCTGACATAATGGTAAATACATACCCAATCTGAAATCGACGCAAGGTACAAAGATCGGTAAACTCACTGGATCTGCAACAGATATACCCGTGACACCTGTGCAATATAAGTACGACTGCATATACATGTAAAATAAATGACATGTATGCAGCATGGCAACCAAATGCAACAACCATATCTCAATCAAGTGCAACAACGACAATCACATGCAACTAGTATCTACTAGGCATGTATGCAAATGCAGATGCACCGCGCATCAAATGCAAGAATAATAACTGCGTATGCATGCTCCATGGTCACCCCCGCCACCTCTCTAGACACCACGACCCCTGTATGGCCGAGAGGCTTGGGTCTGTGACGACTGTACTACCCTCCAGCCCACTATATAGTGGTCGAGGCGGACAGTCCGCTAGTAGCTATCTAACTACATAGCATCAGGGTCCCTGACTGCTCACAACGCCGGATCTCACTAAACCTCGTGACCGGGTGGCACGACAGGACTAGCAGCAACTGCTCCAACTACCACTACCCATGAGTGGCCGAGTGGGCGGTGCTAAACCAAACCAACTGATGACTCTCTCACCACAAGGGAGACAATGGTCATCAGATGCAATGAATGATGAACATGATATATATATATATAATCATCATCCATGCAACAACCCCAAACCTCATAAACACCTCCAACATGAGTATAACCGTCATGATACCTCCACATATCCCACCAAACATATGTATACAACTACACATGTATAATCAACCAATAATCCCCAATGAACATACCAGATACACATGGACAACCCCACATATACAATCAACATGTATCCTCCAATAAAAACATATCGGACACGTGTATAAACCACAGACGTGCAATCAACACACTCCTCCAAAAGTACATAACAAATACGGATATACACACCACATGTAAATGCACGGTCAACCAGATGACTCCTATACACATACCCACCTATGTACAGTCCACATCATATACTCAATCAGCATGATAATACCAGCCACCCGACAATCCCTACAGGACATACTCTACACGTTTAATCACCATAGAGTAGATATCAAGAGTTGAGACTGTACATGAATTTAAATGGAACACCTCAAAGATCAAGCATAAGTCTCTAGCAGGAAGTCAACAAACAGATATGATATAAGGTAAAGCAGTCTAATCCATCGGATAGCAACCATGCACTAAGTACAAGAAAATCTACATAGAGGTAAAGGAAGAAATACCCGCCTTTATTTGTAGACCGTGATAAACTAATCCCACGTCGAGACGCTCGCCTCGAATCAACGTCCTGCAATCACATAATATATTTAGCCATTTACATACGGAGTAAACAACTAAATAACTTCCCCCACCTAACTAGCATACCCTAATCCAACATGATCATGGATTAAACCCCCAACTCACCTTAACCATAATACAACCTAATTAAATTAGGTTATACATGCTACATCTCCAAAAATCCTCCAAATCAACCCATCATTTAATCCAATAACAAATCCATCCTTTAATTATCAATCCACTACCTAGTGATACCAACCCACAATAACCTATCATAAATCCACATCAACCTAACATCATCAACAACTAACCAAACCATCACATCTAGTAACCCCACCAACAATCAATCTAATAATCCAAAGAATGATCACATAACAATCTATATTACCCAATCACTATATCCACAAATACCAACCCAATACAAACCTCAATCAATCACAAACTCCAACATGATTCACCTCTAGATTCTCACTCATATCCATAGTTTCCAACCTCACATCCCTAATCTAATATCCACATGGATGCAACAATACTTGCTAACATATCTCAACAAAACAAACCCTATCATCCCGTAAGAACTAGGTTTAGCAACACACTACTGAAACCAACAGAAAAACCTAAATGGAAGTCATTTACCTTGAGGTTTGGCAGCATATTCAACAGCTCACAGCACCTTGATCCCTTGTCCGGAAACTACAAGAGCATTACACACACTTATCTCTCCAAGAATCAATCCAGAAAATCCATTATACAGCAAAGGATTGCTGAAGCCATAATCCACAATACAAAACTCACCTCAACAAGCACCCAAATCTTCAACCGAAACCCTGCTCATCCTCAAGAATGCAGAGGACAGTGATCTGCCAGAGGAAATCCATCAAGGAGTTGTCCCTATGCCTTCCCCTAATCCAAAACAAGAGAAACATCACAATTGGAACCCTATAAACCAAGATTCTTGAATCCACAATGATCCCCGACACTACATTACCTCAATTTGTCGCCTCCAAGTAATGTAGTGCGATCCTCTTCAGCTAGTGAAGATCCGGAATGCACTCCAGTGAACCGATCGAGAAGAAGATTCAGAGGCGATCGGACGCCTGTGAATGACACGGAGTAACTTCCCCGAAATGCCCTAGTCGCCGAGCCATTGCCTCGTGTGCCAGCACAGCCAAAGAGGAGATCGCAGCGTCGGAGATGGTCGGAGCCATCAAGATCGAGTGACGCTTTCCCCCTGGTGACGCGACAAAGCCGAGATCGCTGGGGAAGCCGTCGGCGTCGGGTCGTCCGCAGGCGAGAGAGGAAGAGGAGAAACCACTCCACGCATCGAGAGGGAGAAGGAAAGGGAGAGGAAAAGGAATCGCAGTGCCATCGCCCTAAAAGGATCGGCTGAAGCCCCTGGAGAAGACCGTCGCCGACGATCGGCGTTGATGCCCGGCGACCGGCGATGACCCGAGATCGCGAGGGAGAGGAGTCGGGGAAGGAAAGGATCGGGCGAAAGGGGAGTTCGGGAGAAAGAATGGGGAAGGAATTATAAACCTAGGTTATTTAAAACTTAGGTTAGTTTAATTAAAGGCTAAGTTAATTCCTCAATCAACTCCCAACTTATTTTGGGTATCCCAAACATGCTCTCTCTGTACCCCGAATTCATCCCCTCAAACCGGGTCATACGACCCCCGTTTAATTCCCGAAAAATTTCTAAAAATTCCTGAAAAATCCAATAAATTTTTCCGTCCAATAATATTTATTATTTAATTTTCTGATATCTTACAATTTTTACTTTTACCATTTTACAATAGATGAGAGTTAGAGATTTTCTATCTCAGCCATGAATTGAAATTTAATATTTCATTTGTAAGTTATTTTTATTTTAGAATTTTCATTGAGATTTTTTTATCAACCCGCGTGCCAACCCAACCCCGCCATGGGCTAGCCCGCCTGGACTTGTGACTCGCGCGGGCTGACCCATTTAGGCCCGCCAAATGATGGGTTGATAAATTCTTAATCCAACCCATTTAATTTTTTTTGCAGGGCGGGCTAACCCAACGGGCCCAACCCAAATTGACGGCTCTACCTTAAATGCACTTGAGCCCGCGGCTCCTCTCCGTGCCATCCTTCATGTTGCCTTGAAGTTCGATTTCCTCAACTCCATTCCATTGATCCTTGTCTAGCGGTCCCTCAGATGCCTTCAACACCATCCTTCACCGATCTCAAGAACCCGTGCCATAGGATCAGTCTTACGAAACTTGGCCGCACCAAGTTTCTCATATGTGGTTTATCAAGTCTTACATGATTTAAACACATATCAAATATTTATATGAAACCTAACTTAAACTTTTTGACACATACATCAAAACCATAATTGTACTCGATCAAACTTAGGTTGATTGCACCCACAATCTCCCTCTT
Source organism: Zingiber officinale (assembly GCF_018446385.1). Classification (NCBI taxonomy): domain Eukaryota; kingdom Viridiplantae; phylum Streptophyta; class Magnoliopsida; order Zingiberales; family Zingiberaceae; genus Zingiber; species Zingiber officinale. The sequence goes on along the minus strand of NC_056005.1, from coordinate 72,355,825 downwards.
TTTGGTGTGACAATATGTTTAAGTTAGGCATAAATAACAACTTGAAAATTACAAAGATAGTATAACATGAAGCACAAAATCCAAGCTCCCCCTTAACTTATGCTCTATCACTTAATTTTCAAGTTTCTCACACAAATATAGGGAATTAAATGTTTCTAACTTAAACCTTATCAATTCTCCCTCTTTAACACCATCAAAAAGATTGCATCCAAACAACCATGCATAGTATGGTATCAATTTTGAATTAATTTAAACCAGGTTCAAATTCTGAAATATAAACAAATGATAGAAAAATAGCTACCAATCGACTTCCTTCTGATGTAGTCAACTGGCACAAAGTCAGTCCAAATTCTGATTTCTGAAGTCAACTTCAGAATTGTATAAAAAATTTAGAAAATTATGAAATCTTGAAAAAAAATATTTCTTTTGAGTTCATCTAACCGAAAATATATATTTTTATGAAAAGTCAATATATTTTTCAAGTTTTGACAAAAACTTCAAAACCTGGAAAACATTCAATGTTTTATCAACTTTAAACTCATGTTTTGAATTCTTATATTTTAAAAAGTTAAACCTTAGTTTACAAAAACATATAATTATTTTCAAAACATTTGAGATGTCCAACTATGATTTATAGGCAAGATGTCCATTAATTGAACATTTGCTTTCCCCATAGTTGGTCAATAATCACTAAAATTTAATACATCTTGTAATTTATCAAAGTGCTATAAGTATAAGTGAATTATAAGTATTATCTAATCCCTCACATCCATGTCTAGAAATATGTAAAGCAAGTCATGCTTATAGTGTGCTATGAGATGTAATGAAGGTAATAGGCCAAGTTTTCCCCTTTAGGTTTCAAGTCAACTATTTATAAAGTGTTTTGAATTGAGTCTTCTATGATTGACTCTCCCAAAATCCTCTAACCCTTGAGGATTGACTTTGGCACCCAATAGAAGTTCTTTCTAATCGGATTAACCAAATATTTCTTAGGAATCCATATTTTATCTATAGTTTTTGTCTTTGATTGTCCCTTAGCTGTAACACCCCAAATTTCCTCAATTAGAGTCCTAAAAGTAATTTTAAAATACTATAGAAATATTCTAGGGATTTTTATAAATTTTTAGAGTATTTTTATGCAATTTTTGGAGGTTGTTTGGTATTTTTACTAAACGAAAGAAGTTTTGACAAAAATAATGTCCAAGCCGAGGTTCGAACCAGCAACCTCTGACTCAGTCAAAACTCGGCTAACCAAGTGGGCAAGCGGTCATTACTGACCATATAAGGGATGAATTATATTTATGCAATAGTAGATACAGGAAATAAATGGGAAAAAGGGGGTTCAGCAGGATTCGAACCCGCGACTCCAACCAGAGCCGAGTCTTAAGCAACGCGCGCCTGACCAAGTCTTCCCGCGGGCGGATCTGTTTAGAAAAGGTAGCAAATTTATTTAAAGAAGTTAACTGAATATTGAGTTATAAGAAGAGAACTTAGGGCTTGATTAATCTTCCCGTGACCTACTCTCTGTTCTTCTGCTCGCGGCGTCGATTTCCTCTCGGGCGAAACCCCAGCCGAAACTAGGGCTTCATCTCCGGCGCTGGCCAAGGGGTGTTTTCATGAGATTTTCACATCTTCTCGATCACCTCGTCGAGGAGAGCTTGTGGACGCGAGGAATCGCCGGGATTTGCGAGATTCTCCGAAGCCCTAAAGGTTGAACTCGGCTGTGAGTCAAGGAAACAAAAGTAAGTGCTTCCTCACCTGCAGTAGAGTAGTTCGGATTCAAGTTAGCTTCTTGTTTGGATTTCGAAGCATGTTTTAAGGAGTTTTTGTTTTGATGCTTGCTGCCATGAACCCTAAGGAAAGAAAGAGAATTTGTATAAGTTCAATTCAAGGTTTCTGTTCTTCGAGAAGTTCCTACCTCGACTTGTGATATTTTCCTTTCGAGATTTCCATGAGTTGGTGATTGAATGTGATTTTGTTTGGATTCTTCTTGAAGGATCGAGTTTCTGGACTCAAACTCTTGCTAGGTAAATTGGGTGAGGATGTTCCTATTCTTCATGGAGATTTCGGGTTCTGATTAGTCCTTGTTCATATGGAAACTGTTGCACTTGGTGGATCATGGATGTTTTGTATTCTCTGTGTCATTTTAAGTTCTGTTAGTAAGGCATGGATTTCTATATTCCCTTTATATGTAAAGAATTATGGATTTAATTGGGTCACACATTTGTGTGAAGTTGAGGATTGTTTCTTTAAACTTGCTGCCGTGAATTACAAAGGAAGAAAACAAAAGTATAAGCTTAGAACCAATAAAAACAAGATCTACATAGGTACGTAAATTCCAGAAAGTTTAGTTTGAATTGGAGCTTACTATACAGTTTTGGTTTAAGATTAATGAGGTTTAGATAATTTGCTTATGTTAAATCTGAGCATGAGGTTTAGATAATTTGCTTATGTTTAATCTAAACATGAGGTTTAGATAATTTGCTTATGTTAAATCTGAGCATGAGGTTTAGATAATTTGCTTATGTTAAATCTGAGCTTGAGGTTTAGATATGCTACTTCCATTCAAGTATATGGATTTGAGGTTCTTTATTCTAACATGAGGTTTAGATATGTTTCCTTGCTACCATTTATTTCAGCAAGCTTCACATAAGTTTAGATTCAGTTAGTTTAGTTCTCTTAATTCGAAGCATGCAGTATAGGTTTTAATTCCAACAAGTTTTAGATTTAATTTAAGCTTGTATGGTATGCAGATTTATATAAGTATTGCTTGCAGATTTTGATAAGTATTGCATGCAGAACTCCAAACTTAGAACATATTTTTATTAAGCTTAATATGCAGAATTTTATTAGCATAGTAGGCAGATTTTTAGTTTAAGCATTTCAAAGTTAGAATTTGCTTAAACATTTCAGTTTCTTTTTAAAAGAAGCATTCTTTTAGAAGTATTAACAAGTATAAGAAAGATAAAGAAAAGAAAGAAAAAGGTCACGGCCTTAAGTAGATCCCAAAGTCAAGACTTTAGGGATTTTTGGCACACAAGGTGCTAAAGAAAATGCCGAGGCATTATATATTAGAAGTATTAAAATATAACAAGTATTTTACTTTTATCAGTGGCACTGTACTGGACTCTCAGTTGTCCTTGGGTTGGGCTCCCATAGTCATCCCTAGGTTTAGATAACATAGTAGTAACGGCACGGCCGACGATCGACGGTCGACGACCCGAGGGTCGCCAAATGGGTCGGGTCATTACAATAGTAAACCCTACTAGATTCGGGACTAGCTACCTTGGGTCTAGTTAGGGATGCGCGCATAGCAAGTACAGTTGCCAGACCCAAGAAGAAAGTTGATTATTATTTTGAAGTATTATAAGTATAAGTTTTTTTTGAACAAGTAAAATAAGTTTCACATAAGTATAAAAGTATTAAAGGATAAGTTTTAAACAAGTGAGATAAAAGAATAAGTTTAGAACAAATGAATTAAGTTTCACTTTATTTTAAAATCAGCAAGTTGAGTTTTCTTTTATGCTAGCATGTTATTTAGATTAGCTTACTGTTCTTTACTATTAGAAGAGCATGAGTAGCTTTACATGTTTAGCATTTTAGCCTGTTTGATTCCTTTACTATTAGATGAGCATGATTAGTGTTCAGTAAGCATTTAGTTAGTTCATGTTATAGATATATGTACATGCATATCAAGATTTTTGTGAGTTTGATAGCGCTTACTAAGCATTTTGCTTATAGAATGCATTTCCTCTTACTGCAGATACAGGAAAGGAAAAGTTTTAGCAAAGGTAGGCGACAAGGAGGTGCGGATGGATGTGTGATGCTAGGACTATGGAAGCCTTGAGACTTAGTTTAAGAATTTGTTAGATTAATTCGGTATATAGGTTGATAAGAAAATTTTGGAGTAAGAAGCTGTATTTTATTTTGTTTCCGCTATTCATTATTTGTATGATTTGATTATATTAAACTGCGTGGTGATGTTATTTCTTTTGTGTGTTTGATATATGTTCCAGCCACCTGTGGCTGATGTATATTATGTTTGTATCTCAGTTTAAGGTCACCGGTACAAGGGAGACTTTGCCGAAATTTTTCGGTAGAGACTCTGCCGAAATTTTTCGGTAGAGACTCCTCGTGGTTTCGATCATACCGGTTAAGTAGAGTTAGTAGCTAAGTAACGGTCATCCTTAGAGTGTAATAGTAGTAAGAAGGGTGGTCGTTACATTAGCAATTAGACAATGGTAGGATTTCTCATTGTTTGTTTCTTTGTATCATAACTCCCTTTTGTTGAAACTTATCATTTTCCTCCCTATGATCATGTTTAGGGTATTTGAGCTAATTGTGAATTTCTCAAGGGCTTTACTAAGGTATTCTACCTTGTCACTTAGTTTCTTATTTTCTTCTTCTAAACATAAAACATTTGAACTAGAAGAAGTATGCATGCTAAAGGAATCATTTACCTTATAAGACATGGATTCTAATTTTTCCTCTAGAATACTAATCTCATTTTTAAGGATTTATTTTTCTTTTTAGCCTTAAATAAATCTTCATTTATACTTGAAATAATTTTAACTAAAGTTTGAGTAGGGAGATTGTATACCTCACTTACAGAGAAGTTTGAATCGAAAGTTTGTCCTCCCTCTTCACTTAAGTTCCCTTCTTCTTCACTTGAGCTTTTTTCTTCTTCATTTTCGGATGAGGTGGAGGCTATGTCATCAACTCCCATTAGAGAAAAGTGAAATATGTGATGTTATTCTTTTTCTTCTGATGAAATGGATCATCCCATGTTGATTTAAGTTTTGAGTCTTCTTCCCCTTTTCTTTTGTCTTCTTCTTTTCTTCCTTCTTCTTTTCCTCCTTTTTCTTCAAGAGAGGACATTGATCCCTTATGTGCCATTCTTCTTGGAAGTTGTAGCATATTATCCTCCTTGTCCTACTTTTTCTCCTTGAACTTTTCCTAGCATGTGATTTGTTAGATCTAAAATTCTTAAATACTTTTCTCATCTCCTTACCATGCATGCCTCTTGATAACTATCTATTGAGGCACTTGACTTCTCTGAATCGGAGGATGATGGAGATAGTGACTTTTTCTTCTTCCCTTTCTCCTTGTTGGCCACAAGTGCTACGCCCCTTGATCTATGAGCTTCTCCATCTAATCCTTCAATTCAAGTCTCGTGAAGCTCTATGGTTGAGAAGAACTCATCTAGAGTACACTTCTTTAGATCCTTTGAAATATAGAATGAATCTACAATTGACATCCAAGTGGTGGTTCTTGGGAAAGCATTAATAGATTTCATCATCACATCCCGGTTGGAGAGTTTCTCACCTACACTAGTTAGTCCATTTAGAATTTCCTTAATTTTAGAATGAAATATTGATATCTTTGCTCCTTTTTCAAGTTTGGCATTGTTGAGTTGAGTTCGGAGAAGGTCTGTTCTTGCTAATTTTGCTTTCGATGTTCTTTTATGAAGCTCTACTAGCTTTTCCCATAAGTCTTTTTGACACTTGTGTAGTTTCCAATCTGAGTTACTTCTTGTTGGGGAAACATATTTAGTAGATGATGCATTGCCCTTGAATTTGCTAGGTGATGTTGGTCCGGGTCGGCCGGATGGGGAGGGTTGAGTTGCCTGAAACACTAAAATACCTTTCTCGATCTTTCAACTCATGTTAATAGCAATAGCATAAAAATAAAATAATAAGAAACTAAAGAAAAGAGGCACCAGATTTTACTTGGTTACAACCTAGGTGGTTGTTAATCCAAAATAAATGAAAGCTCTTAAGAATCTCCTTCGGTGAAGGTGGAGAAGCCTCTTACACTTGTTAACAGCTCAGACTATTGCTAGGAAATCAATACAAAAGTTGTTACATCTTTCCTAGGTCCAGGGTGTTGGGGTTGCAAGGTTGCAAACATAGTTCCACATTGAAAACACATGGAAAAGATCATGGGTTTATAAGAGAAAGATATCTCCATTTGGCATGAGGACTTTTGGGTAGAGCTCAAGAGCAAAAGCATGAGAGCTTAGGCCCAAAGTGGACAATATCATGCAATTGTGGAGATATCTAAATTCTTTTCGATCCTACAATTAGTATCAGAGCCCGGACTATCAAAAAGTTTAACTGCCGACTGTGCATAAGATCTATGATCTGATTGAGCCATGTAGGTACAATATTGACCTTAAACAAAGAAAGTGGGGGCCCCTATGTTTGGATCAAGAGGACCAGACACCAGGCAGGAAGTCCTAGTTGCGGCTAGACAAGGAAGTCCTTGTAGGTCAGGTGGACCAAGGGGCAGGAAGACCTGGTGGGTTGAGGATCGGATATGGGAAGCCTGTGGTCCTTTGTTTGAGGGGGGATTGTTGGGGTTGTAAGGTTGCAAACATAATCCCACATTGAAAACACATGGAAAAGATCATGGGTTTATAAGAGAAAGATATCTCCATTTGGCATGAGGCCTTTTGGGTAGACCCCAAGAGCAAAACCATGGGGGCTTAGGCCCAAAGTGGACAATATCATGCAATTGTGGAGATATCTAAATTCTTTTCGATCCTACACAGGGGTCTTTTTATAGTCCCTGGAAAAACTTATCCTCAGGCTAAAGGTGCCTTCCACAGGGATGGAAGGCGCCTCCGGCAAGGTAAAGGATAAAACTTTATCCTTTTCGCCAATGACCAAATTGCCTAGTCAAAGGCGCCTTCCATGGCTGGTTGAAGGCGCCTTCTGCCTGAAGGTCGCGGAGGCGCCTTCAACTCCTATTGAAGGTGCCTCTAGCAGCTCCATAGCTGCACTCTAGTTCTTCCGCTGCTCCGTTCGCCTGGGTGATTTCGGCCAACTGAAATAAAGCTCACCCGAACCCAATTTCGGCCTTCTCCTCAAGCAGACTTCCGCTCCGGCTTCTCATCCCTTGAACATCGCGCATGTCCTTCTCGTCTACCAACGTACTCTTCCGCAGCATCTTGTCCCTCGGACGCACCGAACCCGTCGGCTCTCTCCCGTGCCATCATTCTCGCTAGCTGCGTCTTTCACTCGACTTCCTGTGCTCCTAAGCTCCTGCACACTTAGATACAGGGATCATAACATACTAGGACTTAACCTAACTTGGTTGATCACACCAAATACAATCTTGGAGTTCTAACAATCTCCCCCTTTTTTATGTGAGCAACCCAAGTTAAGTTAGCGTAAATAAATATAAAGGTAAAGTAATAAAAATACAAATATGAAATTAAAGTGCAAAATATTAATTTTAAAATTTAAAATTTTAACTGGTACCTCCCCCCAAACTTAATTTTCTTAATTTTCCCTTCTCCCCCTTTGATCACATAAAAAAAATGGGGTAATAAAAAAACTAAGGGTAACTATCCAAAAACAAAAAGTAAGTTAAAAAACTTATCAAGTTTTTTAAATTTTGAAAATTTAAAAAAAAAATTGAAAATTATTTTGATATAACTTTAGAAAATTTGCAACAATTTTTGAAACTTTAAGTTTTGAAAAAAAATTCTAAGTTATGAAATTAAAAAAAAATTGAAAGCATTATTTTAACTAACTATTTCATGCTTTATCAGTTTGTCAATTAAATATTTTATTTTGTTAATCGGCTTCCAGGCTGTGGCGAGGAACTAGGCCTTCTTGGTTATTAGATCATCAATCACTTTTAGACAAAGTCTCATAATTAAATTAAATATTTAATATACTCTCTGAAAGCCCTAAGTCTAATTATGTTTTAATTTATAAAAGTCTTTGGAACCCAATATAGGTCTCTTCCGACTGGGTTAATTAAAAATTTCGGGGGTACGTAACTTTTGGGCATTTTTTTGATTTGACCCCTATGAAATCTAAGATACCAGTTCAGATTTTTATATTTCCTAATATTTTTATTATATGAGCATACACGATTTTTCATATATTCTATCTCTATTTTCAATTTGTCATTTTCTATTTTTAATTTATCATATAAATCTAGCGGACATGCTTTGGACAATTGTATTTTCAAATCTATGTTTTCTTTTTCTAACTTACAATAATTTTTTGATAAGAACTTAACAAATTTGAATAGCTTATCAGGTGGAAGAGATCATACTTGACTTACCTTGTCGATCCCGTCATCCGTAGCTCCCTTCGAACTGCTGCCTTCTTCTGATGTAGCTCCCCCTTCATCGATGCTCTCGATGTTCATTTCGGAAGAGCTTTCTTCGTGTTTGTCTTCTTGATGGCTTGCCATCAACGCAAGTTCGGAAAAGACTTAAACCTCTGATTCAGACGACGTTTCGTCCCACGTCACCTTTAGGGTCTTGTATTTGTTCTTTTGAACGGGCTTCTTGTTCTTGGCTTTGCCTTTCTCATTGATCTTTAACTTAGGGTAGTTGTCTTTAACGTGCCCTTCTTCATTACAGTGGTAACATCTAATTGTCCTTTTCTTTCTACCTGCAAATGGTTAGTGTTAGAGTGTATACTAAAAGCCTGGCTTTTGGTATAAACATTTATCTAGAAATAAAATCACATTGGTCAAATGTCTACATTTGTGATAAATGTAGTTGTTCAATTAATTTATATTGTAGATAACATGGTGTGTGGTGTCACACACAGAGGATCATGTTATCAGTACCTTATAAATTATAAACAGTAGCTCACGACCAAAATGGAAAGGAACAAACCATTAGAAGGTCGTAGTGTAATTAGGTATCAGTTTATCTTGATTGTATAATTACACTAGTACACTTAGAGTGTATTGAGTAGGACCATTTGAGGTCGTTTCTTTTATACTGATTTTATAAAGAAACAAAGACCTCGGTTATTATGGAAGTGTGTGCGCTTAATCCTGATATAATAACAAGCACATATATTTAATATTTATTTCTTTAATTTATCAATGGGTGAGATTTAGTTCGATGAATCAATAAGCCCGATAAGTTGGGAAATGGTATCACTTATAGTGTGTGTTGTTGATTATAGAAGGAAACTGTGTCCTAGAGATACTAGGTTGAGAATGTCCCCAAGAGGAGCTCATAAGGATTGTCATGTTAAACCCTGCAGGTGGACTTAGTCCGACATGACGATGAAGTTGAGTGGTACTACTCTTGGAACTAGATATTAATTAAGTGAGTTGTCAGTAACTTACTTAATTAGTGGACATTTGTTATCTTAAACACAGGGAGACTAACACACTCATAATAAGAAGGAGCCCAAAAATGTAATTTGGGATTGGTGCGGTAGTTCAATAATAATTCTCTAGTGGAATGAATTATTATTGATAAAATTAAGTTGTGTGTTCGGGGCGAACACGGGATGCTTAATTTTATCGGGAGACCAAAACCAATTTCTCCTCTCAGTCCCTATCGTAGCCTCTTAATTATAGAGTACTATACCCACATATACCCACCTTCTTACCCATCCTATAGGGGGCCGGCCAAGCTAGCTTGGAGACCAAGCTAGGGCCGGCCATGTTTTGGTTCATGGGTGAATTCATGTGGCCGGCCCTAGCTTGAACTCAAGCTTAGGTGGCCGGCCCTATTAAAATAAAAAGGAATTTTTTAAAAAAAAATTTTTCTCATGTGGATAACATGATTTAAAAGAGAGTTTAAAAATTTAAAACTTTCCTTTTATAAGATTCTACAAAAGATTAAGAGAAGAGTTAAATTTCTTTCCTTATTTGTAGATTAAAAGGTTGATTTTAATTTTGGTAAAAACTTTCCTTTTAATCATGTTCATGATTTAAAAGAGAGTTTAAAAATTAAATATCTCTTTTATAAAGCTTCTACAAGGATTAAGAAAAGATTAGATATCTTTCCTTATTTGTAGATTGGAAGAGATTTTAATTTTTAAAGATAACTTTCTTTTTATCCACATGTTTAAAAGAAATATTTTAATTTATAAAATTTCCTTTTTATTGACCATCATGAAGGGAAAATTATTAGAGAAATTTTTTATAAAATTTCCGGAAACAAATTAGGAAAGTTTTAATTCTTGATTGAATTAAATTTCCCTTGCTTGGTTTAAAGTGGCCGGCCACTATTTTTAATTAAATAAATTTTCCTTATCAATGGCAAAAAAAATTAAGGAAATTTTTATTTAAATTTCCTTATTTGCTAAGGCCAAGGATTATAAAAGAGAGGGTAGAGGTGCCTTCATTGAGAGCAACTCTATTATTTTTCCTCTCTCTTTTTCTTCCTTGGTGTGGCCGGCCATCCTCTCCTCCTTTCTTCTCTTTGATGGCCGAACCTCATCCTTCTTGTGGAGACTCATATGGTGGCCGGATCAAGTTTAGAGAAGAAGAAGAAGAAGGAGAGAAAGAAAGCTTTGTTTCTAGCATCCCTTGGAGCATGGTGGTGGTGGCTGAACCTCTTCATCCTAGAAGAAGTTTTGATGGCCGAAACTTGCAAGGAAGAAGAAGGTGCTTGGTGGTTCTCATCTCGGAAGATCGTTGCCCACACAACGTCCGAGGTTAGAAGAGGAATACGGTAGAAGATCAAGAGGTTTTTCTAAAAGGTATAACTAGTAATTTTTCTTTCCGCATCATACTAGTTATTTTTGGAAATAATACTAAATACAAGAGGCATACGATTTTAGAGTTTCGAATTTGTTTTCGATATAGTGTTCTTTTGTTTTTCTTTTCCTTGTGATTTGATTGTTCTTTTCGGTTAACCTAAAGTTATTTTAGGAAATTAAATATTAGCTTTCTATAAAAGGTTTTGTCTAGTCGGTGGTGGTTGCTCCCATATCCAAGAAGGCCATGTGCCTCGCCACGTCAGTACTGGGAACCGATTATGGAAATTAATATTTAATGGAATTAATAACTTAAGCTGACTTGGGTCGAACGTGTTAAGTTCCGCAGGAGATCCAAGTCAAAACCTAAAAGAACAAATAGATTAAGTTTTGGATCAAACGTGTTAAGTTCCGCAGGCGATCCAAAATTTAATTTAAAAGAACACATGGTAGCTAGGAAAAGGTTCAGACCTTTGTACAAAATTTTGTACAGTGGAACCTCTAGGCTTTTCGAGTAGCAACCAACAATTGGTATCAGAGCTAGGGTTTTTCCTCTGTATATTTGGTATTTAGTTTAATTATGCACATGTCATACATAATTTAGGCAGGTTAATAGTAGGATGTGCTAACTTTGTGGATGCAGGATCCAACTATTATGGCTTTTAGTTATTATGTGTGTGATTGGACCCTTGGACATGTCAAGGGCATTTATCTGTGTGTGCATGATTGTATTAAAATACAGCAGGAGCTGTATTTAGTTTTATTAGGATTTTATTTTTGATCTAGATACATGTACATTCCTTTTATGGAATATAGGATCAAAATGTAAAATTCTATTTATGTCGCGGATCGAATCTTGCAAAGCGTGGAACCTTCTAAGGACCAGAGGCGCAGCGGAACTAGGAGCAAGATGGATGCGACAAGTCCGATGGCGGTGGCCAAATATGGCAACAACTTGGGATGACAACACACGGAGGACAACTAGAGATAAAAGCCATAATAGTTGAAAATTAGATCTTCTATTTATTGCTTTTATATTTTTGTGTGCATGTTAGTTTACAAGTTTAGTAGGCTAGCATAGTTAAAATTCCTCATTAATAAATAACTAAGTGGGAGAGGGATTTTAAGTAAATCCCATGGTCTCCATTACTGGTTTGTAAGTGATGCAAACAAGCTTGCGTTGGCTCGAGTGCCTTCCTCCATAACGGATGAGCTAGTTTGCGGATCACTAGAAACTTCCATTTTGGATGACTATAGGAAGTTAATTAAGAGCGTGTGATCTTCCCCAACGGAAGGGGCATAATCTTATTAATAGACTTAGTGTCAAGTAATGGTATACACTTAGACACATCTAATAGTATCCTCCCCATCGGAGTCACTGTTATTATTTGTGTGACCAAATGAAACCAACTATTAATTTGTCATAAAACTAGTTGACAAGATAATAAAATTAAAGGGTTAAAACCCCTCTTACAAATGATTGATTTTGTATACGTCCACACTAACGTGGCATACAAAATTAACGGTGTTTGAGATAATTTTATTTTTCATAAAGTTACGTTGACAAGATAGTTAATGGGTAAAACCCTCCTCTTACAAATGTTGATTTTGTATACGTCCACACTAACGTGGCATGCAAAATTCACAGTGTTTTGAGGTGTTGGTGGATTTAAATAGTATTGTTAGAGGAATCAATATTATTTTAAATTTAGAAGTCTTGACCAAATATTTGATTAAAGATAGACCAACTATTAATTTTATTCGTCATAAAGTAAGGTTGACGAGATAATAAAATTAAATGATAAAATTTCCTCTTTGAATTTGTATACGTCCACACTAACGTGGCATACAAAATTCATGGGATTTTTAAGGAGTTGGTCTTAACCAAATATTTTTGTGATTCTTAGGATGATGGTTAATCCCTAGCTGATATACTTTAGGATAGACTTAGTGGTCCCAATTATAATTGATTGGAAATATGATTTGTACATTAAGGTAGACTGTCCTCTTAGGACTAAGAACAATATAGGTGTATTTTATTCATTAGTTGAAACATGTTTAGTGGTGTTATCTACCAGAACCTGGAGTGTAGATACAGATGCCATTAATCATGTCCGCAATTCATTGCAGGGTTCCAGGAAACCCGACAACTAAATGAAAATAAAAACACCGTCCACATGGGCACTGCTATAAAAATGGCAGCTGTTGCAGTGGGAGATGTTTATCCTTTGATAAGAATAAAATATGGATTTTAAGTAATTGTCTTTACGTACCAAGTTTAGAAAGAACTAGTTTTCAGTTTCTAAACTATTCAAAGAACTTGATATTCTGCCTCTTTTAATAACAAAGTTGTTATTAAGAAAAAGAGGGAAGTTATCTGTTCTGGTACGTTGGTTGGCAATTTATAAATCCAATAACTCTCACGATGCAACAAATGGAAATTAGTAACACATCTTCTAACTTTAAGAGAAAGTAACCTTCGAAAATGAACCAATTATATCTTTGGCATCTAAGGCTAGGTTATATTAACTTGAGTATGATTCATTGGTAGCTGATGAACTTTTGGGTTCATTAGTAGTGGAAATCTTTCCAACCTGCGAGTCTTACTTGGAAGGAAAAATAACCAAGAAGCTTTCAAGTCTAAGGGGTATGGAGTCAAAGATATGTTGAAATTGGTTCATTCTGATTTGTGTGATCCTATGACTATCCAAGCAAGAGATTGTTTCAAATATTTCGTCTATTTTATAGACAACTATTTGATATACGGATACATTTACTTGATGTGCCACAAGTCTAAGTGTTTTGATTAGTTCAAAGAGTATGAGGCTGATGTGGAGAAATGTCAAGGTAAAAGTATCAAGACACTACGGTGAGATCGTAGTGGCAAGTACCTCTTGGGAGAATTTAGGAGTCACTTATCAGAAGTAGGGATTCAATCCCAACTAACTACACCTAGGTATATCCCAACAGAATGGTGTAGAAAAAGGAAGGTATAGGACTCTTATGGAAATAAGTAGATTGATGATGAGTTATTTAGAAAATTACCAAATTCATTTTAAGGATATACTCTGGAAACGGAAGTGAACATAGTACCTTCCAAAGTCAGAACTCTCTACTCATATAGAATTGCTGAATAGGTGTAAGCCTATTTTGAAGTATATTTGGATTCGGGTAGTCCAGCACATATGCTGAAGAGAGACAATGATAAGTTGGACAGGAATTCACTTGTTTGTGGGTTATCCTAGAGAAATGAAAGTAGGTTTATAGTCTTAAAAATCAGAAGGTTATTGTTAGCATCAATGACCGATTTTTAGAAAAGGACTATGTAATAAACCTCATGCCCATAAGTAAATTTGTTCTTAAGGAAATAATAAAGGACATGTCTAATCTAGTACCAACTGTACAAGATGAAATATCGCAAGAAACTGCAACACGTATCAAAAATGATACACAATTGCAGAAAGTGCCTCATCGTAGTGGGAGGGTTATTAGGCAACCTAAAAAGATTTATGTTTTGGGAGAGTTTTTGGACTCGATCCCTGGAGGACATGAACCTGATCTCCGGACATATGACGAAGCATTCCAAGATAAAGATGCAATATCTTGGCAAAAAGTAATGAATAACAGAATTAGAATATATGTATTCTAATAAAATCTGGAAGCTTATAGAACCACCAAATGGTATAAAAGCCTTTGGGTGTAAAAAGGTCTATATTAGGAAAAGAGGGATAGACAGGAAGGTAGAAACTTTCAAAGCAAGGCTAGATGAAAAAGGAAACTTTTTCACTGGTAGCCATGCTTAAGTCTATCCGGATTCTTTTATCTATTTGGCAAGTGGATGTCAAGACAGCATTCCTTAATGGAAGTCTTGAAGAAAACATCCATATAAAGCAACCAGAAGGGTTCATTGCAAAGGGCTAAGAGCATCTTGTGTGTAAGCTCAATCAGTCTATGGACTGAGGCAAAGCTTCAAGGTCTTGGAACATCCGGTTTATCAAAGTAATCCAGATCTATGGATTTAGTAACCGGATAAGTCTTGTGTATACAAAAGATGTGATGGAAACGTGGTGGTATTTCTTGTATTATACTTAGATAACATTTTTGGTAGTTGGAAACAATATCAAAATGTTGTCAGAAGTAAGGGTATGGTTGTCCAAACAATTCGATATAAAGGACTTGGGAGAATGTATATTTTACTTATCCCAAGCTTCATACATCGGAAAAATCCTTGCTCGTTTTAAGCATACAAAACTCCAAGAAAGGTTTCTTACCTTTTCAGGATGGAGTAACTTTATCTAAAGATATGTCTCTGTAGACTTCAAAGGAGATAAAGGAAATAAAGGCAGCTCTTTATGCTACGGGTGTTGGAAGCCTAATGTATGCTATGCACAAGATCAGAAATCTGTTTTGCCAAGGGCATAGTTAGCAGATATCAAAGTAACCCTGGACAAGGACAGTGGACTGCAGTAAAGCATATATTGTAGTACCTTAGAGGCACTAGAGATTATATGCTAGCTTACAAGGCAGTTAATTTAGTCCTTGTGGGTTGCATGGATTTTGACTTCCAATCGGATAGGGACAATAATAAGTCAACCTCAGGGTTTTGTGTTTACTTTAGGAGGTAAAGTCATAACTATGGAAGAGTGATAAGCATAGGTGTTTTTCTGGACTTCACCATAGAAGCTTAGTATATGGCAAGCCTCTGAGGTAGCCATAAAAGCTGAATGACTCAATAACCTCAAGATAGACTTAGATATGATTTCTGGTTTGTCCAAAAATTATTACAATTTATTGTAATAATGTTGGTGCAGTAGCAAACTCGAAGAAACCATAAGTCTATAAGGCAAGTAAACACAATAGAGCGCAAGTACCACCCAATACGAGGAATCGTATAAACGAGGAGAAGTTGTTGCCGCCTAGATTGCATCAGGTGATGACCTATAGATCCTTTTACTAAGGTCCTTAAGGCAAGAGCTTTTGATGGGCATGTTGAAGGGATGGGAATCAGATGTATGGCAGCAGATATGGCAGCTTAGTCTTTTAGTATAAGTGGGAGATTGTTAGAGTGTATACTAAAAGCCTAGCTTTTGGTATAAACATTTATCTAGAAATAAAATCACATTGGTCAAATGTCTACATTTGTGATAAATGTAGTTGTTCAATTAATTTATATTGTAGATAACATGGTGTGTGGTGTCACACACAGAGGATCATGTTATCAGTACCTTATAAATTATAAACAGTAGCTCACGACCAAAATGGAAAGGAACAAACCATTAGAAGGTCGTAGTGTAATTAGGTATCAGTTTATCTTGATTGTATAATTACACTAGTACACTTAGAGTGTATTGAGTAGGACCATTTGAGGTCGTTTCTTTTATACTGATTTTATAAAGAAACAAAGACCTCGGTTATTATGGAAGTGTGTGCTCTTAATCCTGATATAATAACAAGCACATATATTTAATATTTATTTCTTTAATTTATCAATGGGTGAGATTTAGTTCGATGAATCAATAAGCCCGATAAGTTGAGAAATGGTATCACTTATAGTGTGTGTTGTTGATTATAGAAGGAAACTGTGTCCTAGAGATACTAGGTTGAGAATGTCCCCAAGAGGAGCTCATAAGGATTGTCATGTTAAACCCTGCAGGTGGACTTAGTCCGACATGACGATAAGGTTGAGTGGTACTACTCTTGGACTAAGATATTAATTAAGTGAGTTGTCAGTAACTCATTTAATTAGTGGACATTCATTATCTTAAACACAGGGAGACTAACACACTCATAATAAGAAGGAGCCCAAAATGTAATTTGGGATTGGTGCGGTAGTTCAATAATAATTCTTTAGTGGAATGAATTATTATTGATGAAATTAAGTTATGTGTTCGGGGCGAACACGGGATGCTTAATTTTATCGGGAGACCAAAACCAATTCCTCCTCTCGGTCCCTATCGTAGCCTCTTAATTATAGAGTACTATACCCACATATACCCACCTTCTTACCCATCCTATAGGGGTCGGCCAAGCTAGCTTGGAGACCAAGCTAGGGCCGGCCATGGTTTGGTTCATGGGTTCATGTGGCGGCCCTAGCTTGAACTCAAGCTTAGGTGGCCGGCCCTATTAAAATAAAAAGGAATTTTTTTTAAAAAAAATTTTCTCATGTGGATAACATGATTTAAAAGAGAGTTTAAAAATTTAAAACTTTCCTTTTATAAGATTCTACAAAAGATTAAGAGAAGAGTTAAATCTCTTTCCTTATTTGTAGATTAAAAGGTTGATTTTAATTTTGGTAAAAACTTTCCTTTTAATCATATTCATGATTTAAAAGAGAGTTTAAAAATTAAATATCTCTTTTATAAAGCTTCTACAAGGATTAAGAAAAGATTAGATATCTTTCCTTATTTGTAGATTGGAAGAGATTTTAATTTTTAAAGATAACTTTTTTTTTATCCACATGTTTAAAAGAAATATTTTAATTTATAAAATTTCCTTTTTATTGACCATCATGAAGGGAAAATTATTAGAGAAATTTTTATAAAATTTCCGGAAACAAATTAGGAAAGTTTTAATTCTTGATTGAATTAAATTTCCTTTGCTTGGTTTAAAGTGGCCGGCCACATTGTTGATGAGAAAAAAATTTTCCTTATCAATGGCAAAAGAATTAAGGAAATTTTTATTTAAATTTCCTTATTTGCCAAGGCCAAGGATTATAAAAGAGAGGGTAGAGGTGCCTTCATTGAGAACAACTCTATTATTTTTCCTCTCTCTTTTTCTTCCTTGGTGTGGCCGGCCATCCTCTCCTCCTTTCTTCTCTTTGATGGCCGAACCTCATCCTTCTTGTGGAGACTCATATGGTGGCCGGATCAAGTTTAGAGAAGAAGAAGAAGAAGGAGAGAAAGAAAGCTTTGTTTCTAGCATCCCTTAGAGCATGGTGGTGGTGGCCGAACCTCTTCATCCTAGAAGAAGTTTTGATGGCCGAAACTTGCAAGGAAGAAGAAGGTGCTTGGTGGTTCTCATCTCGGAAGATCGTTGCCCACACAACGTCCGAGGTTAGAAGAGGAATACGGTAGAAGATCAAGAGGTTTTTCTAAAAGGTATAACTAGTAATTTTTCTTTCCGCATCATACTAGTTATTTTTGGAAATAATACTAAATACAAGAGGCATACGATTTTAGGGTTTCGAATTTGTTTTCGATATAGTGTTCTTTTGTTTTTCTTTTCCTTGTGATTTGATTGTTCATTTCGGTTAACCTAAAGTTATTTTAGGAAATTAAATATTAGCTTTCTATAAAAGGTTTTGTCTAGTCGGTGGTGGTTGCTCCCATATCCAAGAAGGCCATGTGCCTCGCCACGTCAGTACTGGGAACCGATTATGGAAATTAATATTTAATGGAATTAATAACTTAAGGTGACTTGGGTCGAACGTGTTAAGTTCCGCAGGAGATCCAAGTCAAAACCTAAAAGAACAAATAGATTAAGTTTTGGATCAAACATGTTAAGTTCCGCAGGCGATCCAAAATTTAATTTAAAAGAACACATGGTAGCTAGGAAAAGGTTCAGACCTTTGTACAAAATTTTGTACAGTGGAACCTCTAGGCTTTCCGAGTAGCAACCAACAGTTAGATTTTAGAGTTTTAAATAATTTCTTAAACTATCTTACCATCATTACCGTTTCATTGTCACCGAGAGAGGATTCTGAAGTTTGTTCGTCCATCTTTGCCTTAAAGGCAATATTGTGCTTCGGCTCCTTTGGATTTGCACATCTTGTTTCATGGATTTCAAAGGTAGAAAATAATTCTTCTAACGTAGTTGAATCTAAATCCTTAGATATGTAATAGGCATCTACTAATGATGCCCATTCAATATTTCTAGGGAATGTGTTAAGCGTGTACCTTAACGAATCTCGGTTACTTACCTTTTCTCCGAGATTTGTGAGTCCAGTGATGAGCTCTTTGATCCTTGAATAAAGGTGTGCAACTATTTCACCTTGTTCCATTTTGATGTTACTGATATGGTTTCTGAGTAGATCTCATCTTGCGAATTTCGCCTTCGAGGTTCCTTTGTGTAGTTTCAGGAACTTCTCCCAGAGCTCCTTCATAGACTCATAGGCTCCGATCTGATTGACTTCTTGTGGTGGTAGAATGCTTAGCAGATGGAACTCTATTTTTCCATTTGCCACAAAATCAGCTTGCTCAATTTTGGTCTAGTGGTATCTACAAAATCAAACTCCATTATTAACAATAAATCGAAATCAGTCTTGAAAAATACCTCCATCTTATTTTTCCAGTTGACGAAGTCCCCCTCGAACTTTGGTGGGTGGATGCTTTAACCGACCATCTCATGTGCTTCGTTCTGCGGTTAGTCCTCTTGAAGTTGTTAGGCTCTGATACCACTTATTGGTCTAGGTGGCCGGCTGGAGAGGGTTGAGTTGCTTGAAATACTAAAATACCTTTCTCAATCTACAATTCAGGTTAGCAGTAATAACATAAAAATAAAATAATAAGAAACTAAATAAAAGAAGCACCAGAGTTTACTTGGTTATAACCTAGGTAGTTGTTAATCCAAGACAAATGAAATCTCTTAAGAATCTCCTTCGGTGAAGGCGGAGAAGACTCTTACACTCGTTAACAGCTTAGACTATTGCTAGGAAATCAATACAAGAGTTGTTACATCTTTCCTAAGTCCAGGGGTCTTTTTATTGCCCCTGGAAAAACTTATCCTCAAGCTAAAGGCGCCTTCCATAGGGTTGGAAGACTCCTCCAGCGAGGCAAAGGATAAAACTTTATCCTTTCCGCCAACGACAAGATTAGCCTGTTGAAGGCACCTTCCATAGCCATGGATGGTTGAAGGCGCCTTCAGCCATTGAAGGCGCCTTCTACCTGAAGGTCATGGAGGTGCCTTCAACTCCTGTTGAAGGCGCCTCTAGCAGCTCCATAGCTCCACTCCAGCTCTTCCGCTGCTCCATTCGCCTGGGTGATTTCGACCAACCGAAATAAGGCTCACCTGAACCCAATTTCGGCCTTCTCTTCGAGCAAGCTTCCGCTCCGGCTTCTCATCCCTCGAACGTCGTGCACGTCCTTCTCGTCCACCGGTGTTCTCTTCCACAGAGTCTCATCTCACGGACTTACCGAGCCCGTCGACTCTCTCCCATGCCGTCCTTCTAGCTAGTCGTATCTTCCGCTTAACTTTCTGTGCTCCTAACCTCCTACACACTTAGACACAGGGATCAAAACATACCAGGAGCTAACCTAACTTAGTTGATCACACCAAAAACAACCTTGGGGTTCCAATAGGTGCTCTTCCTTTTGCTTCTTAGTTCATCTTGTTTTGTTAATTAATGCATTGTTTTCTGTTGGTTGCTATGCGGAATATCATACTGGTTCCCCTGTATAAAAATTTTGTACAAGTTCTAAACATTTACTAACAACCTATTGTGTTCTTTAGAAATTAAATTAGGAATCGCAAACGGAACTTAACATTATTGATTCCAAATTTAATTTATCTGTTCTTAGTGGTTTAGACTTGGATCGCAAACGATGCTTAACATTATTGATCTAAACCCACCCATGTTACAAATTCAATTAAATATTAATTTCAGAAATCGGCTTCTAGGTTAAACATGGCGAGACACTAGGCTTTCTTGGATATGGGAGCATCCACCACTTCCTAGAAAAAGCCTTTTAAAAAAATTTAATATTTAATTTCCTTATATAACCCTAGGTTTAACCAAAAAGAACAATCGAATCACAAATTTGAAAAACAAAAAAAACACAAACTCGAATCACAAATTCAAAACCTAGAATCATATGTCTCTTGTGTTTGGTATTTCAAAAACTATATAAAGAAAACTAGTATGATGCGGAATAGAAATTACTAGTTATACCTTTCTTGGTAAACACCAACTTCTTGATCTTCTACCATATTCCTCTTCTTATCTCGGGAGTCGTGTGAGCGACGATCTACCGAGACGAGAACAACCCAAGCTTCCTTTTTCTTCTTGTGAGTTTCGGCCACCACAAGAATTCCAAGAATAGATGAGGTTCGACCACACCACCAAGCTCCAAGGGATGCTTGAAATAAAACCTCATTTCTCTCCTTCTCCAAGCAAAATCTGGCCACCAACAAGCTCCTTGAGAGTTGATGCCGCCGGCCATCAATAAAGAAGAAAAGGAGGAGAGGAAGAGGATGAGAAGGGCCGACCACCAACCAAAGGAATAGAAGAGAGGAAAACTAGAACATAAGTTATGAGGTGAGGCACCTCTACCCTCTATTTTATATTCCTTGGTCTTGGCAAATAAGGAAATTTTTATAAAAACTTCCTTATTCTCTTATCCAATGAAAGGAAAGTTTAATAAAAAATTTCCCTTTCAAACTTAATGTGGCCGGACACCTCTCTATCATCCAACAAAAGAAAGTTTTAAATACAAAATTAAAACTTCCTAATTTATTTTTGGAAAATTTTAAAATAAAAATTTCTCTATTAATTTTTTCTTCATGGTTGGTTATAAAAGGAAATTTTATAAATTAAAATCTCTCTATTAAAACATGTGGATGATTTCCAAAAAGGAAAGTTATCTTTAAAATTAAAATCCTCCTCTCAATCTACAAATAAGGAAAGATATCAAATCTTTTCTTAATCTTTTGTAGAAACTATAAAAGGAAAGATTTAATTTTAAAACTCTCTTTTAAATCATGAGGATGGTTAAAAAAGGAAAGTTTTATCAAAAATTAAAATCTTCCTTTCAACTACAAATAAGGAAAGATATCAAACATTTCACTTAATCTTTCGTAGAAAGCTATAATAGGAAATATTTAAATTTTAAACTCTCTTTTAAAACCATAGAATCCACATAAGAAAAATTTTAAAAAATAAAATCCTTTTAATTTTATTGTGGCCGGCCACCTAAGCTTGGACTCAAGCTAGGGTCGGCCACACTTCAACCCATCCAAGCCATGTCTTGGCTGACCCTTGCTTGGGCTCCAAGCTTGGCTTGGCCGGCCACATAAGGATGGGTAAGAAGGTGGGTATGGGTGGGTATAATACTTTATAAATAAGAGGCTACGATAAGGACCAAGAGGAGGAATTGGTTTTGGTCTCCCGATGAAATTAAGCTTCCCGTGTTCTCCCCGAACACCTAACTTAATTTCATCAATAATAATTCATACCACTAAAGAATTGTTATTGAACTACTGCACCAATCCCAAATTACATTTTGGGCTCCTTCTTATCATGAGTGTGTTAGTCTCCCTATGTTTAAGATATAGAATGCCCACTAATTAAATGAGTTACTGACAACTCACTTAATTAATATCTAGCTCCAAGAGTAGTACCACTCAACATTATCGTCATGTCGGACTAAGTCCACCTGCAGGGTTTTCATGACAATCTTTATGAGCTCCTCCTAGTGACATTATCAACCTAGATTACTAGGACATAGTTTCCTTCTATAATCAACAACCCACACTATAAATAATATCATTTCTCAACTTATCAGACCTATTGATTTATCGAACTAAATCACACCTTTGATAAGTCAAAGAAATAAATACTAGATATATGTGCTTGTTATTATATTAGGATTAAGAGCACACACTTCCATAATAACAAAGGTCTTGTTCTTTTATGTAGTCAGTACAAAAAAAACTTACCTTAAATGATCCTGCTCAATACACTCAGAGTGTACTAGTGTAATTTTATAGTTAAGATAAACTAATATCTAATTACATTACGACTATTCCAATGGTTTGTTCCTTTCCATCTTAGTCGTGAGCTACTATTTATAATTTATAAGGAATTGATAACATGATCTTCTGTGTGTGACACCACACACCATGTTATCTACAATATAAATTAATTGAACAACTACACTTAGCATATAAATGTAGACATTTGACCAATATGATTCTTTATTTCAAAATAAATGTTTACAAAAAGCTAGGCTTTTAGTATACACTCTAACAATCTCCCACTTATACTAAAAGACTATGCTGCCATATACCCTGCCATATATCTGATTCCCAACCCTTCAATATTCCCATCAAAAGCTCTTGCCTTAAGGGCCTTAGTGAAAGGATCTCCCAAGTTATTATCTGATGTAATCTAGGTGACAACAATTTCTCCTCGTTATACGATATCTCATATTGGGTGGTACTTGCGCTCTATGTGTTTACTTGCCTTATGGGCTCGTGGTTCTTTCGAGTTTACTATTGTACCACTTATTATCACAATACACTATAATAATTTTGGGCATACCAGGAATCACATCTAAGTCCATCATGAAGTTTCTGAGCCATTCAGCTTCTATGTCTGCCTCAAAGACTGCCACATACTCAGCTTTTATGGTGGAGTTTGAAAAAGCATCTATGCTTAACACTCCTCCATTGTTATTACTTTACCTCCTAAAGTAAACACAAAACCCCCAAGGTTGACTTACTATTTTTCCCTATCTGATTGGAAGTCAAAATCTGTGTAACCCACAGGAAGTAAATCATCTGCTTGGTAAACTAGCATATAATCTCTAGTCCTTCTCAAGTACTTTAATATATGCTTTACAGCAGTCCAATGTCCTTGTCCAGGGTTACTTTGATATCTACTAACCATGCCCATCGTAAAACAGATAAATGGACTCGTGTATAGCATACATGAGGCTTCCTATAGCTGAAGCATAAGGAACTACCTTTATTTCTTCTATCTCTTTTGATGTCTTTGGAGACATCTCTTTAGATAAATATACTCCATACCCAAAAGATAGAAAAACCTTTCATGGAGTCTTGTATGCTAAAACGAGTAAGGATTGTATCGATATATGGAGCTTGGGACAAGCACAACATCCTTTTCTTGCGATCCCTTATTACTTTGATCCCAAGAATATGTGCACATTCTCCCAAATCCTTCATATCGAATTGTTGGGCAACCATATCCTTACTTCTGACAACACCTTGATATTATTTCCAACTATCAAAAATGTCATCTACATATAGTACAAGAAATATCACCACGTTTCCATCACACTTCTTGTATACACAAGACTCATCCGAACACTGAATAAATTCATACAACTAGATTACTTCATTAAACCGGATGTACCAAGACCTTGAAGCTTGCTTCAGTCCATAAACCGATTTAGCTTACATACTAGATGCTCTTTGCTCTTTTTCAATGAACCCGCTTCATATGGATGTTTTCTTCAAGACTTCCGTTAAGGAAAGCTGTCTTGACATCCATTTGTCAAACCTCATAATCCATATGAGCGGCAATGGATAAGAGTATCCGGATAGACTTAAGCATGGCCACCGACGAAAAAGTTTCCTCATAATCGATTCTCTCTTTCTGAGTGTACCCTTTCGCAACAAGCCTTGCTTTAAAGGTTTCCACCTTCCCATTTCCCCTGTTTTCCTTTTGTAGATCCACTTACATCCAACGGCTTTTACACCATTTGGTGGTTCTACAAGCTCCCAGACCTTGTTAGAATACATAGATTCTATTTCTGAATTCATTGCTCTTTGCCAAGATTCTGCATCTATATCTTGGAGTGTTTCGTCATATGTTCGAGGATTAGGTTCAGGTTTACCTGGGACCAAGTCCGACGACTCTTCCAAAAATATAAATCTTTCAGGTTGTCTTACAACCCTCCCACTACAATGAGGCACTGTCTGTGGTTGTGTATCATTTGTGATATGTGGTCCAGTTTCTTGTGATATTTCATCTTGTACTGTTGGTACTAGACTAGACGTGTCCTCTCTAATTTCTTCTAGAATAATTTCACTCATGGGCTTATGATTCATTACATAATCTTCCTCTAAAAATCGAGTATTGGTGCTAATAATGATCTTCTGATTTTTAGGATTTATAAAACAAACCACCTTTCGTTCCCTTAGGATATCCTACAAACAGACAAACTTCTGTAAGTGATTCCAACTTGTTAGTATCTCCCTTCAGCACTTGTGTTGGACTCTCCCATATCCGAATATGACTCAGACTAGGCTTACGCTCATTCCACAATTCTATGGGAGTAAAGGGTACTGATTTAGAATGTACCATATTCAGATTGTATACTGCTATTTCCAGAGCATATCCCCAAAACGAATTTGGTAATAACTCATCATTGATCTAACCATTTCTATAAGAGTCATATTCCTTCGTTCTGTCATACCATTCTGTTGAGGTGTACCAGGTGCAGATAATTGGGATTGAATCCCGACCTCTGATAAGTAATTCCTAAACTATCTAAAGAGGTATTCACCACCATAATCGGACCGTAGTGTCTTGATACTGTTACCATGACGTTTCTCCACATCAGCCTGGTACTCTTTGAACTTATCAAAGCATTCAGACCTGCGGTGCATCAAGTAAATGTACCCATATCTTGAATAGTCATCTATGAAAGAGACAAAATATTCAAAACCACCTCTTGCCTGGATAGACAAAGGACCACACAAATCAGAATGAACCAGTTCTAATACATCTTTGGCTCTATACCCCTTGGCCTTAAAAGGTCTCTTGGTCATTTTACCTTCCAAGCAAGATTCTCAAGTTGGAAAGTTTTCCAACACTAATGAACCCAAGAGTCCATCGGTTATGAGCCTTTGAATCCTACTCAAGTTAATATGGCCAAGCCTTAGATGCCAAAGATATGTTTGGTTCATCTCCGAAGGTTGCTTTCTCTTAATAGAGTTAGAAGATGTGTTATTAATTTCTATTTGTTGCATCATGGGAGTTATTAGATTATAAATTACCAACCAACGTACCAGAACAGATAACTTCCCTATTTTTCTTGATAACAACTTTGCTATCATAAATAGACAGAATATCCATCCTTATATTGTTTAGAAACTGAAATCAAGTTCTTTCTAAAACTTGGTACGTAAAGACAATTTCTTAAATCCAATATTTTATTCCTATTAATATCTCCCACTGCAACAGCTGCTACTTCTATAGCATTGCCCATGTAAATAGCGATTTCTCCTTCGTGTAGTTGTCGGGTTTCCTGAAACCCCTGCAATGATTTGTAGACATGATGAGTGGTTATCATATTTACATGCCAGATACCGGTAGATAACACCACTAATCATGTCTCAACTACTAGAGAATAAGATATACCTATATTGTTCTCTTCCTACGAGGACAGTCCACCTACAAATGTCCAGAATGCTTGCAAATGAAGCACTTACGTTTCGGCTTCTTCATTCTTGCTTTTAGTCCAGTACCTAGAGATCATACAGTCTTACTTGTCAGCCCGATTCTAGTGTCCAAAGAGTTCCTTGAGATTGTACATTGTTACATAACCGTAAGTGTATGGTTTCATCGTCAGTAATATAAAAGATTTGTCGAATCCACAGGGACTGTTGATTAAGCACTAGAGATGTCGCAGGTAGGTTATCTAGACGGCTGAAAGTTAGCTTTGGAGCTTGCAAACTAACGAGAGTGATTGAAGAGAGAAAGAAGGTTGCGAGAGAGAGAAGAGATCTTGGAGGGAATGAGCTTCGGGAGATGGATTCTAGGATTTCGATTTCATTGTAATACTAGGAGATACTACATAGATTGCTTAGTTTCTACCCTTTATGTCCATGCTCTTGTAGGAAGTTAGATTGGTCAATATCCCTAAGTATCGAATAGAGACGGTCCCTGTGAAATCCTGTAACGGTTAACCCCTGTCACTAGGGCGCCTCGGTAGATCATAGGAATTCATGTCTAGTAAATAGCAATAAGGATAAAGGTAAATGGTATGAGTTCCTACTTCCTTATAGAGGGATTGCCTCTCCTTTCAAGAGAATGTCCTAGACGTCCGTGAATGGGTTACCCTTGTCACTAGGGTCTCTCAGGTATACGATCTAGAGCACTCTCTCTACGAGAGCAGCAATTCCTATGGGATTGTTTCTCCTTTTAAGGGAATGTCTTAGACGCCCGGAAAGGATTACAAATACTTCCTAATCCTAGAAGAGGATGTCTACTCCATTGTGGTAGAAGAACAACCTCAGAACATAAAGAAAAGTATACTTACAACTCTAGAAGGAAAGGAAGAAGAGATGTTTGATGATTCCGATGTCTTGGGGATGCTTCCTTGCTTCGGAGATGGACGGATCGTGAAGAGATGGCGGTGGATGAAGCTCGACGGCTTTCTCCGAGGGGAGGGACGAAGTCCCGAACCAAAGATCCCCTTCCGAATAGGTTTCTTGACCCTTTTATAAGCTAGGGTATGGGCGCCGCACGGCCCGTGGCACGACCGTGCAAGGTTGGCACGACCACGCCCATCCTCTCTTCTAGCGAAGCTGCACGGCCGTGTCGATTGGCACGACCGTGTGGTCTCTGGCTTCTGCTCCCTGAGGCACGGCCGTGCAAGGATGCACGGCCGGACATTCCTTTGTCTCGGCCTGGGGTGGCACGGTCGTGCAATGATGCATGGTCGTGTGCTGCTTTGCCTCTGCCATGGCCACACAGCCGTGCAAGGGTGCACGGTCGTGCACTGCTCCCTTCTGTCTGGTCACACAGCCGTGTGTTGCACGGTCGTGTTCTTTGGCTTGTTTCGGTGCGTAGATAATCATTGTTTTTGCTCCGAAAGTCATCCCTGTCAACACAAAACCAAACAAATAGCAAATATCCGAACAAAAGAATATATATAATGAATACAAGACGAAAGAGGCAATCATGCAACGAAAATATATGAATAAAGTACGTGAATGTGCGCTAAAACATGCGTAAATGATCATAATATTTGCGCACATCATACATCATGTCATTGCCAGTAGGCATGGTCTGATGCTGATGTTGCAGCACATTTGATATAAAAGCCAAATGTAACTCTGCGCCATCTCATCTGCCTTGACCCATTACCTATGATACTCAATCTCCTCTTTATTAGAATTATTATTAGGCATATTAGGGCAGACCTCTAACAGTACAAACATATAGCCTTCAGCAGTTAGAACAATGTCCAGATTTCTTTTCCAATCTATGTAATTGGGACCAGTAAGTTTGTTCTCTTTCAGTATAATGGCCAGTGGGTTGAAAGTCATCTTAAGAATCACAAAATAAAATTTGGTCAAGACTCTAAATTTAGAATAATATTGATTCCTCAAACAATACTATTTAAATTTACCAACACCTCAAAACATCATGAATTTTGCATGCCACGTTAGTGTGGATGTATACAAATTCAACATTTGTAAGAGGAGGGTCTTACCCATTAATTTTATTATCTTGTCATCCTAACTTTATGACAAATAAAATTAATAGTTAGTATCCCTTTGGTCACACAAATAATAGCAGTGACTCCGTTGGGGAGGATACTATTAAAAGTGTCTAAGTGTATACCATTACTTGATACTAAGTCCATTAAATATAATTGTTCCCCTTCAGTTGGAGAAGATCACACACATCCTAAATAATTTCCTATAACCATCCATAAAAGAAGTTTGATCTAGTGATCCGCGAACAAACTCATCCGATGGGGAGGGAGGCACTCAGAGCCAACACGCAAGTTTGTCGCATCACTTACAAACTAGTAATGGAGATCGTGAGATTTATTTACTAATCCCTCTCCCACTTAGTTATTTAAGGTGAGGAATTTTAAACTATGCAAGCACATGTTGGACCCCGTGGTAGTTTTGCTGTGATCAACTAAGTTGGTTAGATCCTGCATTTTGTCTGATCCCTGTGTCTGAGTGTGCAGGAACTTAGGAGCATAGGAAGTCGAGCGGAAGACGCAGCTGGAGAGAATGACGACACGGGAAGGGAGTCTATGGGCTCGGTGCGTCCGAAGGACGAGAGAGCTGCGGAAGAGTACTCCGGTGGAGCGAGAAGAACATGCGCAGTGTTCGAGGGACGAGAAGCCGGACGGAAGACTGCTCGAGGAGAAGGCCGGGAACTAGGTTCGAGTGAGCCATATTCCGGATGGCCGCAATCACCCAAGGAGCCGAACCGGAGCAAGTCAACTGGGAGTTAACTTGTCAACGGTTCGGTCGATCGAACCCTTCATTAACCGAAGCCAACCACAGCAGACACGTTGAATGCCACGTTAGAAGCTGACCGTTGGTGAAGCTGATCGGTCGATCGAACATCCTGATCGGTCGACCGAACCGAAGCTAATCCAGAGACCAAGTCGAGCAGTTTGATCGGGCCAACTCAGCTGGAGACCGTTGGCCGATCAATCGACCGAACAAAAGGATTGGTCGACCGAACCTAGCTCGATTCACAGAGACTGCACCTAGACGAAAAGCTGGGTAGGTACAGCAGGTTCGGTCGACTGAACTTGGGGATCGGTCGACCGATCCCTCTCGAGTCAAAACCTGATCCCGAAGATCAAGTCATCCGATAAGCTCTAGAACCCCTATATAAAGGTGGGTCTCAGGCAGCTTTAAGATATAACGAATACGAACGAAATTCAACTCTTGTACTTTCTAGTTAAGCAATAGTTCTGTGCTCTTCAAAATGTAAAAGGTTTCTCCGCCTTCAGAGAAGGAGTTTCTTAGTGCACCTTTCATCGCCCTGGATTAACAACCCTCTTGGTTGTAACCAGGTTAAATAGCTAAGTCTTTCTTTTCTATTCATACTTTAGTTCTGTTTAATCTTGTAGCTATTGCATATATTTGAGTTTAAATTGGTTGAGGAGAGTTTAGTTTTTATTTGCAGGCAATTCACCCCCCCTCTTGCCGGTCCCCGCTGCACCAACAACACACACACATCACAGCAAATAAAGCAATAAATATGGAAAAACAATTTTCCAAATATTATGGCATTTTCCATCACTGTCCTCCATGTGCTGCCAACCCTAGCTGCTACCATATTTAGCCACCGAATCGGGTCTAGTCGTCGCATATATTTTGCTTCTTTTTCCGCTGCGCCTCTGGTCCACAAATAGTACCACGTCTCGCAAGGATACGATCCGCGACAAAAATAGAATTTTACATATATTGATCCTATATTCTATAAAGGAATGTACATGTAATCTAGATCGAAACAAAAATATAAAATCCTAAAACTAATACAGCTCCTGTTGTATTTAATACATACAATCATGCACATACAAAAATACCCTTGACATGTCCAAGGGTCCAATCACACATAATATCTATAAGCCATAATAGTTGGATCATGCAACCACAGAGTTAACACATCCTACTATTATCTTGCCTAAATTATGTATGACATGTCCATAATTAAACTGAAAACCAAACACACAAAGGCAAACCCTAGCTCTGATACCAATTTTTGGTTGCTATGCGGAACATACTGGTTCCCTTGTACAAAACTTTTGTACAAGTCCTGAACATTTACTAACAACCTATTGTGTTCTTTAGAAATTAAATTAGGAATCACAAACGGAACTTAACATTATTGATTCCAAATTTAACTTATATGTTCTTAGTGGTTTAGACTTGGATCGCAAACGATGCTTAACATTATTGATCCAAAACCACCCATGTTACAAATTCAATTAAATATTAATTTCAGAAATCGGCTTCTAGGTTAAACATGGCGAGACACTAGGCTTTCTTGGGTATGAGAGCATCCACCACTTCCTAGACAAATCCTTTTAAAAAAATTTAATATTTAATTTCCTTATATAACCCTAGGTTTAACCAAAAAGAAGAATCGAATCACAAATTCGAAAAACAAAAAAACACACAAACTCGAATCACAAATTCGAAACCTAGAATCATATGTCTCTTGTGTTTGGTATTTCAAAAACTATACAAAGAAAACTAGTATGATGTGGAATAGAAATTACTAGTTATACCTTTCTTGGTAAACAACAACCTCTTGATCTTCTACCATATTCCTCTTCTTATCTCGGACATCGTGTAGACGACGATCTACCGAGATGAGAACCACCCAAGCTTCATTCTTCTTCTTGTGAGTTTTGGCCACCACAAGAATTCCAAGAATAGATGAGGTTCGACCACACCACCAAGCTCCAAGGGATGCTTGAAATAAAACCTCCTTTCTCTCCTTCTCCAAGAAAAATCCGGCCACCAACAAGCTCCTTGAGAGTTGATGCCGTCGGCCACCAATGAAGAAGAAAAGGAGGAGAGGAAGAGGATAAGAAGGGCCGGCCACCAACCAAAGAAATAGAAGAGAGGAAAACTAGAACATAAGTTATGAGGTGAGGCACCTCTACCCTCTCTTTTATATTCCTTGGTCTTGCCAAATAAGGAAAGTTTTATAAAAACTTCCTTATTCTCTTAGCCAATGAAAGGAAAGTTTAATAAAAAATTTCCCTTTTAAACTTAATGTGGCCGGCCACCTCTCTATCATCCAAGTAAGGAAAGTTTTAAATACAAAATTAAAACTTTCTAATTTGTTTTTAGGAAATTTTAAAATAAAAATTTCTCTATTAATTTTTCCTTCATGGTTGGTTATAAAAGGAAATTTTATAAATTAAAATCTCTCTATTAAAACATGTGGATAATTTCCAAAAAGGAAAGTTATCTTTAAAATTAAAATCTTCCTCTCAATCTACAAATAAGGAAAGATATCAAATCTTTTCTTAATCTTTTGTAGAAACTATAAAAGGAAAGATTTGATTTTAAAACTCTCTTTTAAATCATGATGATGGTTAAAAAAGGAAAGTTTATCAAAAATTAAAATCTTCCTTTCAACTACAAATAAGGAAAGATATCAAACCTTTCACTTAATCTTTCGTAGAAAGTTATAAAAGGAAATATTTAAATTTTAAACTCTCTTTTAAAACCATAGAATCCACATAAGAAAAATTTTAAAAAATAAAATCCTTTTAATTTTATTGTGGTCGGCCACCTAAGCTTGGACTCAAGCTAGGGTCGGCCACACTTCAACCCATCCAAGCCATGTCTTGGCTGACCCTTGCTTGTGCTCTAAGCTTGGCTTGGCCGACCACATAAGGATGGGTAAGAAGGTGAGTATGGGTGGACATAATACTTTATAAATAAGAGGCTACGATAGGGACCGAGAGGAGGAATTGGTTTGGTCTCCCAATGAAATTAAGCTTCTCGTGTTCTCCCCGAACACCCAACTTAATTTCATCAATAATAATTCATACCACTAAAGAATTATTATTGAACTACCGCACCAATCCCAAATTACATTTTGGGCTCCTTCTTATCATGAGTGTGTTAGTCTCCCTATGTTTAAGATATAGAATGCCCACTAATTAAATGAGTTACTGACAACTCACTTAATTAATATCTAGCTCCAAGAGTAGTACCACTCAAACTTATCGCCATGTCGGACTAAGTCCACCTGCAGGGTTTTCATGACAATCTTTATGAGCTCCTCCTAGTGACATTATCAACCTAGATTACTAGGACACAGTTTCCTTCTATAATCAACAACACATACTATAAATAATATGATTTCCCAATTTATCGGGCCTATTGATTTATCAAATTAAATTGCACCCTTTGATAAGTCAAAGAAATAAATACTAGATATATGTGCTTATTATTATATTAGGATTAAGATCACACACTTCCATAATAACAAAGGTCTTGTTCTTTTATGTAGTTAGTACAAAAAGAACTTACCTTAAATGGTCCTGCTCAATACACTCAGAGTGTACTAGTGTAATTTTATAGTTAAGATAAACTAATATCAAATTACACTACGACTATTCCAATGGTTTGTTCCTTTCCATCTTAGTAGTGAGCTACTGTTTATAATTTATAAGGAATTGATAACATGATCTTTTGTGTGTGACACCACACACCATGTTATCTACAATATAAATTAATTGAACAACTACACTTAGCATATAAATGTAGACATTTGACCAATATGATTATTTATTTCAAAAATAAATGTTTACAAAAAGCTAGGCTTTTAGTATACACTCTAACATTTTCATCCCTGAGTATCTCAAAACTATTTTCCATGATTAGCATTATATCGAAGTCAGTTTCAAAGAGTACCTCTATTCTCTTGATCCAGCAAGAGAAACCTCCTTCAAATTTGGGTGGATGAATGCTTGAACCGACCATTTTGATGATGATACTCTTCTTGGCGATTAGTTATTGAAGGGTGATCTTGCTCTGATACCACTTGTTGAAGAACATGGTCAACTAGAACGGGGGTTGAATAGTCGATCACCCTAAATCAATAACTTCCTACAAGATGTTAGTTGCGTAGCGGAAATAATGAAAGCAATAAGAAAGAAGGCAAACTCTAACATGATTCGTTTAACACGGTTCGGAGAAAAAAAGCTCCTACTCCATGACGTGTCCTTGAGGTGGGTGATCTCTCAATCCATTAGTGGATTAGTCCCCGACAATCTCCGGCTAATGTTTTCTCCTTCTTGGTGGAGCAACCCTTCCACAAGATACTCTTCTTCTTTACAAGATT
The DNA here is from genome assembly GCF_018446385.1 of Zingiber officinale. NCBI lineage: Eukaryota > Viridiplantae > Streptophyta > Magnoliopsida > Zingiberales > Zingiberaceae > Zingiber > Zingiber officinale. The sequence continues at coordinate 72,323,032 of NC_056005.1, read as the reverse complement.
GAGAATGAGGATTGGAAGAAGAGTATTAGCCTTGGAAGCTTGAGGGCAAACACTTAAAAGTATTCAATAAGAATCAATAACCTTCTTCATGCCCCAAGCTTCCTTTAAATACAGAGGAAAGAGTTGATCCCGTGTCAACTCATTTCCTGCACCAGTCTACTAGTTCACATATCAATCGACTGGTGTAACTGTTGGACACAACCAACGAGTCTCCACAGAATCTGTGATTCTGTTTACGACTCTTTAATAGTCGACTGACACTTCCATAAGTTGACTTATCTTCACAACCATTGGGCATAGAAACATTCTGTGCCTTCGTGATCCTGGACCAGTCTACTGGCCTTCACATCAGTCAATTGGTCGCTTTCAATCACTCACTCTTATCCTTTCCGGAGTTGTCCTCAAAGTCTTCTTCCTCAACCTTTGTCCATCAGATGCACTTGAGCCTGTGGCTCCTCTCCGTGTCATCCTTCATGTTTCTTTGAAGTCCGATTCCCTCGACTCCATTCTATTGCTCCTTGTCCGGCGGTCCCTCGGATGTCTTCCACACTATCCTTCACCAATCTCAAGGACCCGAACCATAGGATCAGTCTTACCAAACTTGGCAGCACTAAGTTTCTCATATGTGGTTCACCAAGTCTTGTACAATTTAAACACAAATCAAACATATATGAAACATAACTTAAACTCTTTTACACACATATCAATGTTGGTGCGGGAAGCATCCGACGATCGACCTTAGCTTTGATAATGGCAAAGGATTCAAAGTTAAGTTAGTTTGTGATCTAACATGTTTAATGAGTGTTTCAGGAAAGTCCTAGCTGCGGTTAGGCAGGTGAAAATCCTAAGGGGTGGTAACCTTAGGTCCTAGGGGGTGGTAACCCTAGGTGGAGGAAAACCCTAAGGGACGGCAACCTTAGGTCCTAAGGGGGTGGTAACCGTAGGTGGAGAAAAACCCTAGGGGGTGGTAAACCTAAGTCTTAGGGGGTGGTAATCCTAGGCGGAAAGTCCAGTCGGTCTGGAGGACCGGACTGACATAAGGTAATCTCTCCTGAGGGGAGTAGGTGAGGACGCGTTCTGTAGAGGGAACAGTAGGCGTCGGGTCGACCTAGGGTTTCCGGTTGGAAATCCGAAGTCAGACTCGGACAGTCCGAAGACTGTCAAGTTCTTCTTTACTATGATTTATCAAATTCTAACACTGTCTTGCAGGGTATTTGCTCGGACTAACCTTGTTTTGCAGGAAAGGAACCTGCTGGAAAAAGGTGGTCCGGGCGCCCGGGATGGATCCGGGCGCCCGGAGGTCCAGGCGCCCGGAACAGGTCCGGGCGCGCGGGACCAAGTTTTATCCCTGCCGCGACTTCGCCACGTGGAGCATCCTGGTTGGTTGGCCACGTCACACTCCAGGCGCCCGGAAGGGATCCAGGCGCCCGGAATGTCATATAAAAAGAGGGTCGAGGGAGCAGCTAAAGAATAACACATTCTAAGCTTTCTTCTGTGAAGTGCTGCCAACAAGACGACCTTGAAGTGCTACTACTCGACGTCGACGACCCGAAGCTCAGACTCTTCGATCTTTTGTTGTCGGTATTAGTTTACTTATTACATTAATTGTAATTCAAATTGTAATCTTTCCGATATTATAGTTGTTGCCCACCGAAAGCGGTCAAGGACCGCGGGCCTTCAAGTAGGAGTTGCCATAGGCTCCGAACGAAGTAAAACTGTTGGTGCAACATCCCTCCGGTCAAGGTTGACCTGGTTGACCAAGCTTGAGTCTTGGTTTGGGTTTCGATGTTTGACAATGCAAGGTTGATTGAAGAAGAGTCAAGTAGGTCAAGGATGACCGGATACTTGACTGGGAAGTCCAACTGGGATGTTAGGCAGAAGGAAAGACCTAGTGAGTGAAGCTAGGCAGGAGGAAAATCCTGGTGAGTGAAGCCAGGTGAAAGACCTAGTGAGTGAAGCTAGGCAATTGGGAAGTCCTAGTGAATGAAGCTAGGCAATTGGGAAAGTCCTGGTGAGTGAAGCCAGGCAAGAGAAATCCAGATGGGTCAAGGTTGACCAGACATCTGGTGAGAGTCTAAGTAGGTCAAAGGGATTGACCGGATACTTGGCACGAGGAAGAAAAGTCCAAGTAGGTCTTAGGGAGTGACCGGATACTTGGCAAGAAGAGAAAAGTCCAAGTGGGTCAAAGGGATTGACCAGACACTTGGTGAGAGAGTCCTAGCTGGTCAAGGGTGACCGGATGCTAGGTCTTATGTACCAACAAGTCATGGTTGACTAGATGTTGGTTTAGGGGGCTTTGGACTTGGTTTTGGGCAAAAACCAAGATCTGGATTGATCAGCCGATTGATCCAGCAGATTTGGATTGATCCGTGGATTGATCCAACAGATTTGGATCGATCCGTGGATTGATCCAGCAGATCTGGATCGATCAGTGGATCGATCCAGAAGATCTGGATCAATCGGCCGATCGATCCGGTGAGTCCCCGAGAATAGAACCGCTTTGGATCGATCCGTGGATCGATCCAGAGGTCCCAATCGATCAGTGGATCGATTGGGACGCTGCTGCTTCGCGCGATAAGCGCTGGATCGATCCGTGGATCGATCCAGGCGTTTTACCATAGCACAGAGGCTCTCTGGATCGATCCGTGGATCGATCCAAAGCCTCCCCAATCGATTGGGAGCAATCCAATCGATTGGGATTCGACCGTTGGCATCGTTTATAGCTGTTGGCGTGCGGTTCCTTCAGCAGCACTTCACCGATTCATTCCAGATTCATCACAGCTCCTCCCCAGCACTCTCTAAGCTCCTCACCGCCAGTTCTTGAAGGTTCTTGGAGGTTCATCCAAGTCAAGAGGCGAGTTGCAACGAGAAGAAGAAGAAGCTAGGGTTTTTACTGCATCTCTTGTAAGCTTTTGCTTATTCTTTACTACCCTTTCTTCTACTTGTATTGAGAGTCTTGTAGGGCTTCTCCGCCTTCGGTAGTTACCGAAAAGGAGTGTTTATTAGTGGAGGTGTGTGTGTGTGCGTGGATCCTTGGACTAGTCACCTCTTGTGAGGTGGATACCAAGTAAAATCCTATTGTTAGCATTGTTGTAGTTTGTTTCTTTGTATTCCGCTGCGCATCACTTTGAAGAAACAAGCAACGAAGCACGACGAGCACACGCGAAGCTATTCACCCCCCCCCTCTAGCTACTTTTCGGTCCTAACAAGTGGTATCAGAGCAAGGTTGCTCTTCACCGGAATCACCGCCGGAAGGGGCAAACATAACAAGCAAAGCTAGAGGGTGAAGAAGTTGGAGCAAATTCATCAAAGTCAAAGAATTCAAGAAGCTCAACTTCAAGATGCAATTCCAAGATGGACTTGGATTTGATACAAGGGTGGCTCCACCATACACATCCACAAGCTTCGATTCTTGGAGATCAAGAATTGAAAATTTCTTGATGATGGAGATAGAGCAATGGTTTGCTCTAATGGAAGGTTTTAAGGCTCCAAGGAATTCAAAGGGCAAAGTTCTCAAAAGGAGCAAATGGAGCCAAGAACAAATCCAAAGATGTGAGGCCAATGACAAAGTGACCAAGCTTTTGGTCAATCTATTGCCGAGCAACATCTTGGAGAAAATTGGAGAAGTTGAAGATGCCAAAGAGCTATGGAGCAAATTGGAAAAGGCTCATGAGATCCCCTCCACTGTACCTAACCAAGAAGAATCCAAAGAGGGTGAATCATTGGAGCAAGATCAAGAGGAGGACTCCGAAGTTGAGAGATGCTCAACTTTCGAAGAAGAGGAAATCCAAGAAGCTTCATTCTCAAGGGAGTGTAATCAAAAGAGCAAGGAAGGAGCATATTCCTTGTTTCATGTACAAGAGGATGAAGAAGAAGGTGAAGCCTCCACCTCTAGGATTGAGGGGGAGCAACTCTTGGTGACACCGGATCAAGAAGAAGGAGAATCCTCCACATCCGGGTCAAGAGAAGAAGAGGATGAAGAAGCTTCCACCTCCACAAGTCAAGATAAATCAATTGGAGGGAAATCGATTTCAGATCAAGAGGAAGCCTCTACATTCATATCAAATGGAGGAGCAAGTGCCACCCCTACACAAGAAGGTATAAATAGTTCAATTAATAATAAGAATCATATTATATGTTTTGAATGTAGGGAACATGGACACTACAAAAGCAAGTGCCCTAAATTGGCCAAGAAAAAGGGCCAAGTGGCACCTAAGGGCAAGGAGAAGCCAAAGGAGACCATCCCCGGAACAAAGAAGAGCAAGGAGCACATTGTGTGCTTCTCTTGCAATCAAAAAGGGCATTACCGGAGTCAATGCCCTAAGGGGAAGAAGATGGTCAAGGCTCAAGGAGGAAGCTCAAGTCAAGGGGGAGCCTCTAAGGTAAAAAGGAAGGTAACTTTTATTGAGCCTATCCTTTTACATTATGGTAAAAAGCATGCTAGTTCTAACTTATATCATTTTAATGCTATTTACCATAAGAATAGAGAGCATGGTAAAATTAAGGAAAATAATGTAGCTTACCATGCTAAAACTACCACACCTAGGATTAGGAAGGTAGATAAAAATCTAGGAAATCACACTAAGGACCTTAGCTACAAGCCTAGAAATAAAAATGCTCATAAATTTAATGGAAAACCAAAAACTAAGGACTTAGTGATAGAAAATCAAGTCTTGAGGTCAAGGCTTGATAAAATGAAAAAGACCCTAAAAAGGATGGAAAATATCCTAAAAGGGCAAAATGAGCATAGCCTAGGTCTAGGAGCACAAAGGTTATCTAATGGCCATAGGGGTTTGGGATACAAACCAAAGGCTAAGAAGGATGTAATCTCTTACCATAGGGTTCCATATAGTTATGGAACCAACCCTAGGTCTAGTGGTCAAGCCAAAAATACAAGGGAAGTTATCTCTAAGAGTATTTTTGCAACAAATGTGACTAAGACTTCTAAGAAGTCTAAGAAAGTCACAAAGAAGGTTACAAGGGAAGCAATCCCTAGAGTTGACCTAGAAAAAGTGACCAAGACTTTTAAGAAACCAAACAAGGTCACTAGGAAGGTATCTAGGGAAGTTATCCCTAGTGAATATCTAGAGCATCCAAGGAGCACCAATAGGTTTTGGGTTCCTAGGAGCATTTTCTCTATCCCATAGATGGGTTAGAGAGTGTCAACTCTGAGAAGAAGGGTAGTTAACCCAACTTTGAAGAAATTGACACTCAAGGAGCATTTTCAAGGTTTTTGTTAACCTTTGAAAATGAAATAGATTTATTGTTACTCTTGGAAAGAGTAAAATGTGCTATAAAGGAAGAAATTTGAGATGACTTTAAATGACACAAGAAATCAAGTGTTAAGAAATACCAAATTGGGACTTTGGTATTGTCTTAGGAATTTAAGGCAAATCTAAGCCTTAATTTAAAGTGATTACTCTTATGAGAAAATGAAATATGCCAACATTTGAGGAATGTTTTAAATTTTTAATTGGCATAATTAATTCAAGAGATTAAAGAAATGTCAAGTTGGGTTTTGGCATTTTCCTAAGGAAATTGGACAATCTAGGGTTTATGCTTTAGGATTAGCTAAGGGTTTAGGATATTTAGATAGATAATCTAGGTATATTTTAATTATGCAAAATCTTGCCATGTTTGGTTACCCATTATATGCCATGACATCATGTTTTATTTGTGCATTCATGACTTATTATGAAAACTCAAAAATACCATGTCATGTCATACATACATCATGTAGTTATAGGAATCTGTCTTTTGAAAGCTATTTCTTTTTTATGTATGCCATAACATTATCATGCATTATGTTTATCTCCTTAAAATTAAGGACAAGTGTTTTTACTAACAAGTGGTATAAACAAATGGCATTTATAAACAAGTGGAATCATCAAGTAACATCCTTGTTGGATGTTTACCACTTAAAATGCCTAGAAAGATATGCATGATCCCTAGATTAGGGCAAAACCAAAATTTACATCTCACAAAGACCTATAAGATGACTTGTATGTGTTTTGTGCACATTAGATACAAGTGAGATGTTAGGATGATGAACAAAACTCAATATGTTGATTTAGTGCATTCTTTTGAGTTTTAGGTTCATCAAAACACATAGTTATGTGTTTTCCCATCATTGGGAAAGCTAATGTACAAGTCATGTGCATTAAGCCCAAGGAACATGGTGGGATATTGGTTTTGAAAATGTTGTTTAAAATGATTTTGGAAAACCTGGGTGAAGGCTATCTTTTGATAGTAATCACCATTGAATAGTTAGACACAAACTTGAAGAAAACACTAAAGTTTTTGCAAGTTCTCAAGTTTGTGTCAATCTTTGAAAATATGATGTATTTTCATAGAAAACTATTTTTCCATGATAAATTATACCATAAATAATGTCTACACAAATTTTTACGATTTTTGGAATTTTGTAGAATTTTCTAGGGGTTTCTGAAATTGGCTGAAATTGAATTTCAACAATTTCAGGCCTTCAATCGATCAGTGGATCGATTGGAGTGCCTCAATTGATCAGCAGATCGATTGAGAAGGCATTTCTCGCGAGAAGAAGCTCGCTGGATCGATCAGCCGATCGATCTAAGAAGACTGAATCGATCAGTGGATCGATTCAGAAGGGTTCAATCGATTGGAACCCAACTCCAATCGATTGAAGATGCTGATTTTGGCTGGAAAAGCTTATTTTCAGCATTTTGAACCTATTTTAGTCTAGGTAACCATTCCAAACCCCTGAAAATACATTTGTATACATAAAACGGGTGTTTTCGTGTGGAAAACAAGGATGGATTGGTTAAGGAAGGCTAAGTTGAAGTTTAGGTTGAGGTTTGTTTCAAATATTGAATATTTGAACCTCACCACTTCGAAATTTAGGTTTCCTAAAGTTTTAGGGATTCCAAGTCATTGTTGGTGCAATGACAGAAGTTACCACCATGTCTTTAGGGGGAGGGACTCTTTAAAGACATGAAAATTATTTTTCATGAACCTTGGAAGTTGGTTAACCTTCCGTTAAGAACATGCTCAAGGTTGAGCGATTGAACTTTAATGGGGAGTGGATATCCTCATTGTTCAAGTGGTTTCAAGTGGATAATGCTCAAGGATGGGCATTTTCCTACATTAGGGGAGAATGTAGGGTTAAGGATAATGAAGGGTATGGAATCTTCATTATCGTGTTGATCACAACGAGTGAAGTTGTGAACAACGATGAGCAACTCTTCAGGGGGAGAGTTTTCAACAAGTGAATTTGTTGATGTGTGCCAATAGGGGGAGAATGAAAGGGAGTAAGTTAGGCTTTTATCACCTAGAGGGAGTTTGCCCTCTTAGGGGGAGAATGAAGGGCTTAACTTATGTATTCATTACCTAGTGGCATGAAGAAGGTTTAGGCTATGGGATTAGCCTAACTTACATGTGGTATTGTAAGTGATAGAGTTGGTATTGTCAAACATCAAAAAGGGGGAGATTGTTGGTGCAACATCCCTCAGGTCAAGATTGACCTGGTTGACCAAGCTTGAGTCTTGGTTTGGGTTTCGATGTTTGATAATGCAAGGTTGATTAAAGAAGAGTCAAGTAGGTCAAGGATGACCGGATACTTGACTGGGAAGTCCTAACTGGGATGTTAGGCAGAAAGAAAGACCTAGTGAGTGAAGCTAGGCAGGAGGAAAATCCTGGTGAGTGAAGCCAGGTGAAAGACCTAGTGAGTGAAGCTAGGCAATTGGGAAGTCCTAGTGAGTGAAGCTAGGCAATTGGGAAAGTCCTGGTGAGTGAAGCCAGGCAAGAGAAATCCAGATGGGTCAAGGTTGACCAGACATCTGGTGAGAGTCTAAGTAGGTCAAAGGGATTGACCGGATACTTGGCACAAGGAAGAAAAGTCCAAGTAGGTCTTAGGGAGTGACCGGATACTTGGCAAGAAGAGAAAAGTCCAAGTGGGTCAAAGGGATTGACCAGACACTTGGTGAGAGAGTCCTAGCTGGTCAAGGGTGACCGGATGCTAGGTCTTATGTACCAACAAGTCATGGTTGACTAGATGTTGGTTTAAGGGGCTTTGGACTTGGTTTTGGGCAAAACCCAAGATCTGGATTGATCAGCCGATTGATCCAGCAGATTTGGATTGATCCGTGGATTGATTCAACAGATTTGGATTGATCCGTGGATTGATCCAACAGATTTGGATCGATCCGTGGATCGATCCAGTAGATCTGGATCGATCAGTGGATCGATCCAGAAGATTTGGATCGATCGGCCGATCGATCCGGTGAGTCCCCGCGAACAGAACCGCTCTGGATCGATCCGTGGATCGATTGGGACGCTGCTGCTTCGCGCGATAAGCGCTGGATCGATCCGTGGATCGATCCAGGCGTTTTTCCATAGCACAGAGGCACTCTGGATCGATCCGTGGATCGATCCAAAGGCTCCCCAATCGATTGGGAGCAATCCAATCGATTGAGATTCGACCGTTGGCGTCGTTTATAGCTGTTGGCGTGCGGTTCCTTCAGCAGCACTTCACCGATTCATTCCAGATTCATCACAGCTCCTCCCCAGCACTCTCTAAGCTCCTCACCGCCAGTTCTTGAAGGTTCTTGGAGGTTCATCCAAGTCAAGAGGCGAGTTGCAACGAGAAGAAGAAGAAGCTAGGGTTTTTACTACATCTCTTGTAAGCTTTTGCTTATTCTTTACTACCCTTTCTTCTACTTGTATTTAGAGTCTTGTAGGGCTTCTCCGCCTTCGGTAGTTACCGAAAAGGAGTGTTTATTAGTGGAGGTGTGTGTGTTTGCGTGGATCCTTGGACTAGTCACCTCTTGTGAGGTGGATACCAAGTAAAATCCTATTGTTAGCATTGTTGTAGTTTGTTTCTTTGTATTCCGCTGCGCATCACTTTGAAGAAACAAGCAACGAAGCACGACGAGCACACGCGAAGCTATTCCCCCCCCCCCCCCCCCTCTAGCTACTTTTCGGTCCTAACAAAAACATCTGCGTCTGTTGTGTTTGCTTTTACTTTCCGCTGTGTTTCTACTCTGTGTTTTAAAATCATTAAAATAGCCACGAGCGCTATTCACCCCCCCCCCCCCTCTAGCGCTTTCGATCCATCAATTGGTATCAGAGCGGGGTCATTTTGAATCGGTGCAACCACCATTCAAAATATTTTTCGTGGTATTTTCAGATTTTTCGGAGTCGATTAGAATTTAGCTTCATAGCTATATTCTAATTCTTTTTCTCGAATCAGTTTTCTGCTCGGAGTTGGTGCAGCACCACCCGAGTTCGTGATCCATTTTTTCTTCCGCACTACTAAGCCAGGACCAAGTCCTGGAACATCTTGTCAGTTGTTTTCTTTTTAGATTGATCTAAAATGGCCCTTCAAGAAGGCTACAGTACAGCCCGCCCTCCGCTATTCACCGGAGACGACTTCGGGTACTGGAAGGGTCGGATGAAGGCATATCTCCAGACTCACTTTGAAGTCTGGATGATTGTCAAAACCGGACTCTAACTGCCAACTGATAGCGCCAGCAAACCACTACCATACGAGGATTGGGATGCATCTCTTATTAAGAAGGTGGAAGTTAATGCCAAGGCAACCTGCACCCTCTAGTGCGGCCTATCAAAAGAAGAACTCAACCGTGTCGGCCCCTTCAACAGTGCCAAAGAGTTGTGGGAGAAGCTCATTGAACTTCACGAAGGGACATCCGACACCAAAGTAAGTAAAAGAGACTTAATTTTCAATAAATTATTTAACATCAAATTGCAGGAAGGTGAATCAGCTGCCCAACTCCATGCTCGGATTCAAGATCTGCTCAATGGTCTTCATGCAATTGGACAGAAGGTAGACAACCGGGACATCATAAGGTATTCTTTAAATGCTTTTCCAAGGAACACCTTGTGGGCATCCATGGTAGATGCCTACAAGGTCTCCAAGGACTTATCTACCATTAAGTTAGATGAACTTTTTACAGAATTTGAATTTCACGAACAGACTAATGCACGCCCAACCGAGAAAGGGTTGGCTTTGGTTGCAGGAATAGGGAGAACGCGCGAATCAAAAATCAAGCGCAGAACCGAACCTGAGTCAGAAGAAGAACCAGATTCGGAAGACGACGATGAACTTACAATCGAAATAGTCAACTTGGTAAAGAAGCTCTGCAAAAAGAAGGGCTTCAACAGAAAGGATGTCAGAAAGGCCATCCAGTCGAAAGAAACCCAACCAAGCTCGAAGGTTAAATTCGAAGTGACCTGCTACGGGTGCAATAAGAAGGGGCACATCAAGGCAAACTGCCTGAACCAGAAGGATCCAAAGAAACCAAAAAGAAAGAAGGCATTGAAGGCAACATGGGACGAGTATTCTTCCGAGGAATCTGACGACGAAGAACTAGAGCAGACTAACCTTCTCACATTGACAGCCCAGGACTACACCAACGAATCCGGAAGCGAGGACGAATCGGAAGCCGAGTCCGAGAGAAGCCACGGATCCGCATCCGTTTCCGAAGGGTCAAACCCCTCTGTAAGTCAAAATAGGTTATATTGCATAATTAATTATTTAATGCATAAAGTAGCTAAGTCCAAAATTCGAATCAAGTCGCTTCTAAAGGAGGTGACACTCCTTAAAGAGACGACTAATAACGAATCCTTGACTGATCCAGTTCAGACTGGAACCTCAACTCAAGTTCAAAAACTTGAGGAAGAGAATTCCAACATAAAAAGTCAAGTCAAGGATTTGAAGACAACCTTAGAACGATTTTCCTTGGGGTCCAAGAATCTTAACTTGATTCTTGGAACACAAAGGGCAATCTACAATCGAACTGGACTAGGATACAAAACGAAAAACAAATATAGGTCATACCTATCTTTCATACAAAGAACCAATAGAAAAATGGTCCAAGCATGGGTTGCCAAGTCCAACCTGATCAATCAAGTTGGACTTGGACAGTATTGGGTCCCTAACGATCAAATACATTACCTCAATAGACCTTATCGAGGCTATGATCCAGGGGGAGCAAAAATTATTAAAATTCAAAATTAATTATTAAACTTAAAATTCAAAATTATTAAAATTCGAAATTAATTATTAAACTTAAAATTCAAAATTATCAAAATTCAAAATTAATTATTAAACTTAAAATTCAAAATTATTAAAATTCGAAATTAATTATTAAACCTAAAATTCAAAATTATTAAAATTCGAAATTAATTATTAAACTTAAAATTTAAAATTATTAAAATTCAAAATTAATTATTAAACTTAAAATTCAAAATTATCAAAATTCGAAATTAATCATTAAAATTCAAAATTATTAAAATTCGAAATTAATTATTAAACTTAAAATTCAAAATTATCAAAATTTGAAATTAATTATTAAACTTAAAATTCAAAATTATCAAAATTCGAAATTAATCATTAAAATTCAAAATTATTAAAATTTGAAATTAATTATTAAACTTAAAATTCAAAATTCAAACTCGAAATTAATTATTCAAAATTCAAAATTCAAAATTTGAAATTAATTCAAAAATCCAAAAATCAAAATAGAATGAGGGTCAAGAATAGCTGGCAACTTCGAAATCTATTTACCCGACTGGGTAACCGAACTTAATATACCCAAAATGGGTAAGCAAGAGTAGATTACGCGACAGGGTAAGTAAGGATAGATTAAAAAGGGTTAGATTTAACTTGAAACACAGTACTGATGAAGTTTTTGGATGATAGTACGTTGGGGAAGCTTGGGCATCGCATGTCTAGGAAGATATGGCTTCGACCTGGTGCATTTGGCCAAGTGGAACTAACCGAAGCTACTCTTAAATGGATCCTAACTAGTTAGACCAAGGTTCAGTATTAAGTTCAATGGGTAGGACTATTTGGAAAACCTCAAAGGCATGGTTACTTTAATGAGCTTCTTGTGACTCACCATAGCCCAGAAGTTTATCCAAAGAACGCTTACTTGTTGAACCCAAAGCTAAACCCGAATCTAACATAAAGTTAAACTAAACCCTAAAAATTGAACTAATTCATCTCACAAAATGATAGGATCCCCTGATTGAAAACATACATCGGGTGAGATGACTAAGCAAATTAAAATTTAAATATTTTTCCAAATTAATTAACTTAATTAAGTAACTTAGAAATTTATTCTTAAAATTAAACTCTTAAAAAAAATGACCAAAACAGGGGTCAAAAACCAGGGGCAGGCGCCCCGGTATACGAACCCGGGGCGCCCGCAGAGGACCCGGGCGCCCCGCCTAACACGACCCCGGGCGCCCGGAACAGGTCCGGGCGCCCGGACTCCCTTATAAATAGGGAGCAGGGGGCGCCCCCTACCCTTGCACCTCCAAGTTTTCCTTAAGCTTTTCAGGCTTCACTGCGAAAACTTTCAAAATTAAAATTTTCTGCAGTTGATACGAAGTCGCGACTCAACCGAGGTCGTCAGTTCTAAAATTTCTTACGATGGCTCCTCGGTAAAATTTCTATCCCTTCTTAAATTTTATTCCAGAACTTATAATGCTTGTTAGTATAATATTAGTTTGAAATTTAGGAAGCGTTCTAAATCTGGTGCTGGGTCTCTTCTATTTGAAATTTTTTTTTTTCGAATTTTGTTAGAAAATTATTTAAGTTGAAACTTTTTCGAAAATTCGTTAAGTTGAAATTTTTTTTGAAAATTTTTTAAGTTGGAAAATTCTTTAAGTTGGAATATTTTTTTGAAAACTCTTTAAGCTGCAATTAACTTCTTTAAGTTGAAAATTTTCCTTGAAAATGTTTTTTTAAGCTGAAAATTTTTTGAAATCGGAAAATTTCTGAAGTTGTTTGAAAATTTTTTAAATTTTGGAAACTTCTCAAAATTCACTAAGTTAAAAAGAGTTGAATTCTTATTTAAAATATCACAAAGAAATATCTCCTCGAGCAAAATCAATGGTTTAAAGTTTTTTTAAAACTATTTTCCTTAGCAAATTTTCTTTCAAAAATGTTGCTATTACAACCAATTCTAAGATGTTGCTTTTCGCTTACCCCTTTCTGCCTCTTACCTAAGTTTTTCAAACAAACTCTACTAAATTTTGTTTTGAAAATTTAAGGTTTTTCAAAACTAACTTATTTTTGATATATGGCAAAGGGGGAGAGTAGAGAAATTCAATTCAAAGAGAATAATTTATAATTTAGAAATTCGAAGAGAATAATTTAAACTTAAAAGGGGAGCTTATATTAAGGGGGATCTATGTTTATGCTTATCTTGCTATCATGCTTATCTTGCTTGTGCTTATACGTAATTGCATATTTTTACTTAACGTTGAATTTCGGTTGCCATTATCAAAAAGGGGGAGATTGTTAGTGCGGGAAGCATCCGACGATCGAACCTTAGTTTTGATAATGACAAAGGATTCAAAGTTAAGTTAGTTTGTGATCTAACATGTTGAATGAGTGTTTCAGGAAAGTCCTAGCTGCGGTTAGGCAGGTGAAAATCCTAAGGGGTGGTAACCTTAGGTCCTAGGGGGCGGTAACCCTAGGTGGAGGAAAACCCTAAGGGGCGGCAACCTTAGGTCCTAGGGGGTGGTAACCCTAGCTGGAGAAAAACCCTAGGGGGCGGTAACCCTAGGTCTTATGGGATGGTAACCCTAGGCGGAAAGTCCAGTCGGTCTAGAGGACCGGACTGGCATCAGATAATCTCTCCTGAGGGGAGTAGGTGAGGACGCGTTCTCCGTAGAGGGAACAGTAGGCGTCGGGTCGACCTAGGGTTTCCGGTTGGAAATCCGAAGTCAGACTCGGACAGTCCGAAGACTGTCAAGTTCTTCTTTACTATGATTTATCAAATTCTAAGACTGTCTTGCAAGGTATTTGCTCGGACTAACCTTGTTTTGCAGGAAAGGAACCTGTTGGAAAAAGGTGGTCCGGGCGCCCGGGATGGGTCCGGGCGCCCGGGATGGATCCGGGCGCTCGGAGGTCCAGGCGCCCGGAACAGGTCCGGGTGCCCGGGACCAAGTTTTATCCCTGCCGCGACTTCGCCACGTGGAGCATCCTGGTTGGTTGGCCACGTCACACTCCAGGCGCCCGGAAGGGATCCAGGTGCCCGGAATGTCATATAAAAAGAGGATCGAGGGAGCAGCTAAAGAATAACACATTCTAAGCTTTCTTCTGTAAAGTGCTGCCAACAAGACGACCTTGAAGTGCTACTACTCGACGTCGACGACCCGAAGCTCAGACTCTTCGATCTTTTGTTGTCGGTATTAGTTTACTTATTGCATTAATTGTAATTCAAATTGTAATCTTTCCGATATTATAGTTGTTGCCCACCGAAAGCGGTCAAGGATCGTGGGCCTTCGAGTAGGAGTCGTCATAGGCTCCGAACGAAGTAAAGCATCTGCGTCTGTTGTGTTTGCTTTTACTTTCAGCTGCGTTTCTACTCTGTGTTTTAAAATCGTTAAAATAGCCACGAGCGCTATTCACCCCCCCTCTCTAGCGTTTTCGATCTATCAATCAAAACCATGATCGTATCCGATCAAACTTAGGTTAATTACACCCACACTATCCTCGACCCGTAGGACTTTCTGCCTGATGTCCTCGACCTACTAAGACTCCTGCACAATCCCTCGGACAAAGACTTCCTTGTATAGTCACAACTATAGCTTCCACCTGCCTAGTATTTACTAGAATTTTTACCTTGCCTAAACTCACTTAGGAATTTCCTGTACACTTAGTTAGATTTATTAGAACCATAATAACTTTTAACTTTAAATCCTTTGTCATTATCAAAACTTGAATTTGATCATATGGTACTTTCTACACCAATAACGGTTTCATAACTACTATCATAGTTATATCAATTATAATTTTTTTTTAACTCCTACCATATACATATTGTTGAACAAGATAAATACATATTATAATAATCATAAAACTATAATCGTTATAACTATGATAGTAACTAGTAGTTGTAATATTATAATAATTATAACTTTCTAGTAGATATAATATGAATTTATGTTTATATAATTGACTGACACACTCAAGATTTAACATGCGTGACCTGATATAATAATGTTGAACAGAAATGTATATCATTTTATAAGGGTTGATCGAGTGGAGCGCGTTCTTTCCATAAAAAAATAAAAGCCGGCATCACTTTAATCATAAAAAAAATGTTCCTTTGATTTTTCTCTAAATTTTTACTTAAATTTTTATATCAACCGAACTAGCTATAAAATTAAAATAGCAAAGAGGTTTGATCAAATTAAAATAGCTCAAAGATAAAACTGTTTTTGGTAAAATAATTACAGTGCAATTTTAGTAAACATGCTCTAAGTAAATAAAAAATAAAAAAATTAATAATAAATAAATTATCGATTCAATATTATTTTAATATCTTTTAAAAGAGGAATTCCTCTTAAAATAGATTAGGATAAAAATAATAATTAAGTAAATTAATTATAACTTAAAGTTAATTTTAAAATAATTTTATAATTTAATGTATTTTTTAATTTAAAATTGAATTGAACTCTTTTTCATGTTTATATTTAGTTATATTTTTCAGAAATATAGCATTTAAAAGATTCTTTTAACATATTGTAATATTTGGCCATTGAAATTTTCTAAAACAATTTTAAAATCAAATTTCTAGAATATATATATATATATATATGATAAGATGACAATATTTTTTAAAACATGATTTTGACAAATAATTTATTTAAATTGATAAAACATATAACAATCTAATTAATAATGTAATATTACACAGAAACCTAATATCAAAATCAGATGCTTTTTTTAATCAAAATAATTTAAATCTGTAGTGAAATTTCTTATAAATTATAATTATAGTATGGAAATTTGTTTAATTAAATTATAAGAAAAGTAAAGTATGTTTTATAAATATTGTCTATATTAATATTAATTAAATTAATTAAAGTTAATTATTAAAATAATTCAATGATATATAACTGTCAGTACTCCCATATACATCAACGGAAAAGTATTTGGATGAGTTGAGTTAAAGGTTTAAATTAGATTTGTAGTTAATTAACTTTTGTGTAAAGTTTTGTAAGATCTATTAGGTAAAGAGGCTAAGTTGGCATAGTTAAGAATTGTGATGGTAGGATGGCTCGATATTTGTAAGATCAAAGAATAGTGACTTATTTGAAGAATCATAGAATGAATAACATCAAAGCGCTATATGTAAAGACGTGAAGGATGGTTAAGGAGAAATCTAGGACTCGGAGCATTCGAAAGACACAGTTTAATGATAGTAGATCTTAAGACTTTGATTAACTCTCCCCAAGATGCTCTAGTCAGCAATAGTGAAGAGAAGACTAAGTGCAACTAATGAAGATCAAGGCGGCGATGGAGATCGACAAGGTGTGTATCGACAATGTGGTGGAAGCATTGAGCAAGGACCATGAGGATGAGGTGACGAGGGAGATCTTGTGGTCGAGCCTAATGATGAGGCAAGTGCTCATCGTCACCTCAATATCCACTTGTTTTTATATACTTTCGAAATCAGTGTTGTTGGGAACATTAATTTTGTCGATGGACAAGGCGGTGCGGCCAAAATTGTTACCCGGGTAGGGTAGGGGTGGTGGAGCAATTGGAGTAGCCGTGATATGGACAGAGGTGTTACGTGCTTGTTGTTTGTATCAATCATAGGGTAAAGTTGTGAAATTTTTGAAAGATGTATACAATTTTTAAATTTTTTAAAAGATGTGTTTCTTCGTTTTATTCCTCCCATTCAGAGTCGTAATTTAAATTAAATCTGTGTCGAATTGATTCATCTCGCCAAATAATTTAATTGAATTGAATTTGAAATTTTATTAATCTATTTTAAAACAGATATAAGACAAGTCAACCTATTTGGGCCCATGATCCGCATGAGTCGGCTTGTGGTGGACTTGGGCCGACCCATGAGAAAAGAAAAAAAAGCTTCTAAAAAATTAAAATTAAAGTCGAAGACTTAATGAGATGGGTTTCACTGGCCTAATATATATATATATATATATAATTTTTATATATATATTTTTATATTTTATATTTTTATTTTATTTTTTGATAGGTTCATGAGCTGATCCACCTAACTCGTAACCCGTCTTGAGTTGAATTGGGTTGTGAATAGTCAATCACACTCCTCTGACGGATTTTTAGTGGGTTGACTCGCTCGGCCACATATTAATTTGTTTGACAACACTACTCCCACCAATCATTACGATGTTGCATTTGAATAGCAACACTATCATGATATTGTATTTCAAACATATGCATCATTTTGATACTACATAAATTCTAAAAATAATATCACTATAATGTTGCATTTCAAAAAATAATACCAATTTGATGTTTCATTTCAAAAATCAACACAACTATTTTGAAAACTATCACTATATAAATGATTTTTGAAATACAACACCACGATAATATTATTTTTTAAAATGCACCATCACATCACAATGATATTGTTTTATGAATGAAACGCTACAGTCCCCTCGGATGGATTTAGTAGCTAACACATGAGCTGTTACCATCAATGAGATCTGGGGTTCGAATTTCGATAAAGTCGAGATAAATACCTCTCTTATGTGCTAGTCACTATTCCAAAAATTAGTAATCGCCCGTGATTTATCTTCTCTGTGTTGACCCTGAAACGGATTAGCGAGAACACTGAGGACAAGTATATTCATCTTTTTACCACCTATGAATGAAACACTACAATGATTGACGGTTAAATAAATATGCCCTTTGATAAATCTAAAAAGTTTGATATACTTTTTAATAACTCCGTAATTTTAAATGTGCTTTTGGTCCATTGTTGTCGTTCATTTGACTATTTTGAGCGAGCTAGAGTAAATGATGCGGGGCACTTCTCACTAAAATGATGGACTAAGATAGCGAGAATCAGAACAGTCATCAAGCTGGACTCTTGTCATGCTCATGTTTTTGATCTCCCTCTACAAGATCATCACCTTCGATGGCGTTCCTCTTCTTCGCGTTAGGGGCCCTCACAACTCACAAGGTGATTGAACCATGGAGGGGCTTAGGCCACATGATAAGGTGATTGGATGAGGAGCTTTTAGCTAGTGGCGAATAAGATCAAATCTCCAAATTGACAAGGAAGTTGAAGCTAGGAAGAGAATTCTAGGCGAAGTTGGCGGTAGGAATTATTGCTTCGGTGTGCTCTCAACAGGCTAGGACATAGCAATCAACTAGAAGACAATGGTGGATCTAGTGATTGCACACAATTTGAAAGGCACCTACGGGAATCTAGAGACCTAATAGCCAGGTTTGACCAAAACAAAGGATGCCCAAAGTGAAGAGGAGGAATTGTAACTCATCCAATTAAGGTATCGAGTTTTTGACAGTTCTCAACAAGAAAGAAGAGTGGTCATTCAATAGGCAAAAGAAAGGTTACAAATAAGCGTCAATTCTTTGCTTCATGCAATCTAGAGTTCGACTCGTAAAAAAGGGATTGTGTGTAAAGGACAGCCATTAAATCAAGTGTACTAATCATGCAAATTGTGAATCAATGGTTTTAATATGCATAAGGAAACATAGCAAATGAAAGGGTAACAAAAATTGTATATCATATACCGTACAACATCATCAGAGATGTAATTTATAAGCGCATTTGGTATCACTCCTCAACTCAACTTTTATCGACCCTCCAAATTTGGATACACCAGGAAAACAATAACCTGGGTACCTAAGTTTAGTATGAGGTGGAAGATAACAAGATTTATTATCGTAATTGGTATAATCATCAAACAGAACACATTTCTTAGTTTCATGCACTAAATAGCAACTTTCAGCGTCTAGATTTGAAATGAAGAACATCAACGAGGATTCAAATGGAATACAAATTGTATAAGAGTGACTTTCTCCAAGATCATTTGGAAACCAAGCCTAAGAATAAACCACTGTATCAAAATTCCTCGTGAATGTAATAGCTATTTCTGAGAATCAAACAACATACAGTTAGAGAAAAAAAAAATTCTCAAATGGATTAGTTGCTTTTCAAGTTGTTGCCAGAATCATCCGGAAAAAGAAGCTAAGATGATAGAAGTTCTACTAATCTTGAAGCCTAACAAACCAACTAAATTAGTAAAAGTTACAAGAGATTCACTGAGCAATCAGTAAACGAAAATTAAATAATCCAACTAAATTATCATGGTTAACTCCTTTGTTTTTAGGCAAGCCTTCCTATAAACTAAACTATTAAATTGTAGACGAGCAAATTTACAAGTAGATCTCTCACTATTACCTTTCTCTGCTTATCACAACCATGAAAATTCCTTTCGACACTTCATTTACAAGAAAATGCAAGCATCATAATCAAGGACAATCTTAACAGTATTAGCTATCCACAACGTCAAGTAATCTTGCTTCAGGCATCACAATGTCATTTTCCTAAACTCCCTTAAGCAATTGATACTATAAAATTTCAGAGAAAAAATAGGTGAAGAAATAGCCAAAAACAAGTTCGATGCAGCCAGGGCTTTGAAACTTAAAGGACTTTACTAATTTGAGCAAATGTAAATTGTGAAATGCTAGATAGTTTTTTATATTAACATGGTGGCAAGGCTCTCAGGATTGAGATCCAGCCTATGTTGTTAAGATACTACCATAATTTTAATCTTCTTTGAGATTTAGGCCATATATGTAAAATTGATTGGTTAACCAGATTTTCAGAAACATCAAGCTATTAGCAAAGAGAACAACCTATGTATTTATATTTTTAACAATCCTTTCATTTGTGGGGAGGATATAAATAACTCGACTGATCCTAACAGCACAAAATAATGAGATCGTATTATTGAATTATTGTCATCGGTAAGATTTGAGCACAGGAGCTCCTGTTTTGTACTATATTATGGCTATTTGGCTAATCAAAATTTCCAAAAGATCATCAAGCTACAACCGTGTTGGTAGTTTCTTAGTTTAGTGATAGTAAATTTCTATATAAAGGTATCTTATATAGTATGTAACTCTACTAGTCATAAATTATTGAATTCTAATTCTTCCAACTCCTTTCTCCCTTTTGCAACAGTTTGCTGACAGATCCAACTAATCCTCATTGTCATCTACTTTTCTTGCATCTTTTTTTCATCTTCTTTGTTCTCTTTAATATATGAGTCGAATGCCAATCAAATGCTATGACATACGTATGTATCCAAATGTCAGATATGTAATTTTTTTCAAAATGAGGACACAATTGGAAAATGCTTCAAGTTTAAGACACAAGGACAGGGACATGACAAGTTTTAAAAAATTATAATCTAATATCCAAACATTTAATTTATTAACTTAATAAAACAACCCAAGTTATACTGTCTATTAATATAATTATTTATAATATAATTTTATGTTATTAATCTAATTCGAACTTATGACATACTATAATTATGCATTAGCCATTCACAGAGAGTTATATAACATATGGTACTCAACTTATAGTATAACCCCTACTATATTAAATCAATAGTATACTTATAATATAACTTAAACTATACAAGTTACATAACTTACAGTACAAGTTCTATATTAGCCATTCACACCGAGTCATATAACCTAGATCGCCCAGCTTTTAATATAAACCTAAATCTTAAATGAATACTATACTTATAATATAACTTATATAATTGATAGTGCAAGTTATATAACTTACAGCAGCAGGTCTGCATTTTATAAAATATGTTAAACAATTTAATAGTATTCAATATTATAACCCAATTTCGCCTTTCCTTACTACGCCTCATCACTTTGTTTCCTCTGAAACCAAGCCCCCACCTTCTCATCTCAAGGTTCTCTTACTCCTCTCCCAGTGAAGCGAGCACAAGACGCCACCTGCATGCAAAACATTGTTAAACTTTAAACTCCCTCCCTCCACATGACATCATCAGATTCTCATCTCTCCCTGTGCATGATATCATGAAAAATCCTCTCCCTCCTCATATGACACGCACCACTTGCTGAATCAGGTTTATGTAAACGCCCAACCAGATAACCGAAGATGGCATCCAAGTAAACAGAATTAAGACAATGTTAGTAAGATCCTCTCTCCTAAAATTTTCTCCCTTTAATTATGGCCCAAATAGACGACCCCACAAAATGGAATAAGGCTTGGTTGTTGTAATTATGACCCAAAAAGTCTATTTTATGAGTGGGGTTGTAAACTCATCAAACTCAAGTATGTTCATTCATCTTTTGGAGCATAAAAATGCATGTTCAGGGTTTTATTGAAATGTTTATTTTATTATGCTGATTAGAGATAGAGTTGTCTTTATAATTGTTAAAAGATTGATCAAATAAATGGAACTCACACGATTTTTCTCATTTCACAGATAATTTAGAACTATGAAATTTGTAAAATTTTAAAAATAATAGACACAAATAGTGTGTGCATATATATATCTATGTATATTCTTCATTTATTCTATATTTTATATTGAAAAAAAAATTGCAATCAAACCTTAGACAAGTGTTTTTATAGATTATTCAACAATCTTCATTAATGACCAATTAACAAGCCAAGTTGACTGCTGTTCTAACATATTTATTCAATACTTTTTTTTTTGACAAAATGAATATAAACAATTCTTACAAAATATCAAAACATTTTATTCATTTACAACCCTACAAGTACTTGGCACGGGTGTTGATCCAAGTGTTTGACATGGTTGCTTCTAAGCACAAATTATATGTGATTAGTAGAAAAGGTGAGTGTTCACTCGCAGTGTCAATGTCCAAATGTAAATATCAGACGTGACGATAACGGTGTAAATGAAAAATCCAAGTATCAAAGAGCTCTGAGACTATCTATAGATTTGTACATGTATCGCCACCTAATTGGACTCAACCTAGATGGTTTGTTAAGGTTTTTATACTAGTTGACCAAGGGAAGCACCTTTGTTGGCCTTACAACACATGGATCAAGAACTATCCTATCTTCTAAACAATTCTGATGTGTAGAGGTCATTGGTTCTTATCGATAATTCTACCTGTAATACTCTTCTTCCTTCTCTTTCCAATCCCCCTAGTATCTTTCCTTCTCTTCTCCCTCTGTTTGGTTCTTCCCTATATGTTGCACCTTTGCCCCCCCCCCCCCCCCCCCCCCTCCTCAAATTTGTCCTCAATCAACTCCGATACATACCACTAGCAACTGAAAAATTCTAATACATAGGGATCATTGAGTTTGCCAGAAGTGTTTCCTAAGATGACTCCAATTCTTGTAAAATATGTGCATGTATTAGCTTCTTTCCTTTAAATATGGGCCAAATTGACCCATCATAGTGGCATCCTCTTTCATCTCCTTTATTTGGTTAACTAGAAAGCCTATATCTTCACAATCAGCCAATATTCTCTCTTCTACTACCTTGCTTAATACCCAAGGTTCCCCTTCCATATAAGCCTTCAAGTAGCACCATTTTCAAGCTTAGCCCAATCATCAATATTGCTCCATCTGTTCACCACCAAATCTCTCAATATATCACTAGTGGAGGAAAATGTGAGTGGGAATTTAATTAATTGTGAGTAATATATACCAACTGTCCATGGTGCAATAGTTCCTTTGATAGTAGTAATTTCTTAGTTAAGTGGGAACTTTCTTGTCTACTTCGCTCATATGTATCTCTATAACGTTGAAGGAAATATAATGGATGAAAAAGCCAAATATATATAGATATGTGTGTGTGTGTGAAGCAAATTCTCTTTGCTTGCAGATTAAGCATAAAATACCCTACACTAGGGGCACCCATAGATAACTCTTGTAAGCAAGGTAGAAGGAAAAACATATAAAGAGAATATTATCCCACCTTATAGGAAGCCGTACATATTCCTTCTAGATTGTGTCACATTCTGCTAAATTTTTAAGTAGTCATCAATAACGAGGCCAAAGTTTTAAAAATTGGACTGCCATATTGCAGAACAACCAGTTCATAGGTTACAGTGCAACCAGTTCAAACACTAGTCATATGTGGGCCATCTTTGAAATCCTCTTCTCTTTACCCTAAGCAGCCATCGTCTCATGATGTCTCTTGCCTCTTCCAGTCTTCCCATTCCTCTCCTTTCTCCTACCTTTTTCATACTCTCATAATATCTCAACTGCAGGTTTCCACAACATCATAAAGTTACAAATATGACAATATGTTGTCTCTTTGGATTCACTTTGTGTTGCCTTCATTTATCCATGTGAGCATCATACTACTACATCAAGAAAAAGCCTCAAACTCTACTCGAATCTTTCTCTCCACCCAGTTTTGATATTAATTTTAGATGAAAAGATGAACATTTGATGAATAAAGAGCAGCATCTACTGTGCATTTTATTTCTTCATTAATTTTCTTAATCATTTTCTTCACTTTACTTCGCATTTGATCTTAAGGATGTTTATTATGTGTCTTATATTCATATTTCTTTTCTTAAAAAAAAAAAAACCTCCAGATTTTAGTGTCTGATTTTGATTGGTATTACCAAGTTGTGACCAGTCAAAATAGCGGATTTTACTAGGATATTTTTCCATAGATCAGGCTGGAAATTTCTCAGCTTCCTTGCTCAACCAATTGAACCATCCTATCTGCCCATTTTCAAAATATTATTGAGACTATACTAAGGACAACAAGCTAAATTCCACTAGTCTCTTATAGGAATCAAACTGCAATATCTTGTATTCATTTGAGGTGATCTTCAAGAGCAATCAAGATGTGCAATACATCTCACTATGAGAATAGTAATTATCCACTGGTAAGCATGAAATATATCTTAGAAAGAAAATATTACTGTCAAAATATATGCTTTCCTCTACTGATAATGATGCTTACTAAATGGCCCTTGAGAAATTCCTACTTTACAGGAAGATCCAGGTATCATGTTGCAGCACTTCAAATGCAAACAGTCTAGTCAAATGATGCTATCCACATTAGCATTTAAATGAACCACACATGGATCAACAATCTAATTAAGTAGCATGAAAATTTGCATTCTACTTAAACTTTACTGAATTAGCCACTTACTAAGTCTGTTTTATTTGAGTTCACAGTCAGAATCCAAATGTTAATCACTACCACAAGTGCCACCATGAGTCTGGATTATCATTGCTGCAGGTAACATGTGAAAATAAAATACATTGAAGTGCAAGTTGTTCTAGCACTTCCAATGGAAATTCAAAAAAGAAGATGGGCTAGATCGCGATGGTTGTGCATGGAAACCAATGACTATAATCCAAATTGTTTTGCTCATGAAGAATGCACCTAATTAGCTATTAGCATGCTGATACATAGTGATATAGATGATGGATCATGAAAAGAAACAAAGATACAAGAACATGACATGTAATTTTATGAACAGTTTTTACAAATAAAAGTGAACTAATATATGCTTCCCCCAACCTTACACCTAAAACGAATAACAAAATGCTAGAAAAATCTAAGGCATAATGAGACACAGAGAGAGAAAAGAACCTCAGAAGCAGTACAAAGCAGTATCTTCTACCAGGAATGTGTTAGTAATGCCATGGACCACAGCCATCCATCCTAGTTCACAAGACAATTGGGAAAAATACTTTGCCCAGGGCAAGATTCA
Organism: Zingiber officinale; assembly: GCF_018446385.1. Taxonomy (NCBI): domain Eukaryota; kingdom Viridiplantae; phylum Streptophyta; class Magnoliopsida; order Zingiberales; family Zingiberaceae; genus Zingiber; species Zingiber officinale. The sequence continues at coordinate 72,298,497 of NC_056005.1, read as the reverse complement.
GTCTACCTTCTGCCATCAATGGCTCTCTAGTCTCCAATTATCTGAAACAGCAAATTTGTGAGAACTGTTAAATCTAGCTGCCAAACCTTAGTCACTGGTTTAACTTTCAAGTACTTGTATTCGATATGTTCACTCTTCCATCAGCTACTACTATTGATGCCCATTCTTATTCATCTGATATTGGTGCCTGTGGAGGATGTGCAACTGCTTCTGCTCAACTCCAACAGGAAAAGATCATTTCATCAGCTCACAGTTGAGGCAGAACGTGCCAAGTTTGTCATTGCATTGCTTACTTTTCCATTCGAGTGTCTTATGTTGAGACTCATTGTTCTCCCAGTTTTATGTTGAAAAAGGGAACCAAGCATCGACTCCAAGCTCTGAGCAGTATACTTGGCATATTTGCTTGCACTGGCATCTTGCTCCACAAGAGGCCCATAATTCTGCATATAGCTCCGATAGCTAGGAACAATTGTGTGCAGTACCCATTGACATATTTTCTCCCTCAAATCCTTGTCTGATATGACCCAATTTGACTGCTTCTGATACATATCATCAAAGGCCTCATTGAAAGCTTTCAGTCGCTGCTTCACAAGATCCCGAGCCTTTGCTCTACCACCAGAGAACAATATCAATCCTTCTCTGCTAAGCAGAGGAGGGAGTTTCCCCCAGCTTTCCCTCAAGAAATGTGCAGAAAAATAATCCTTGTACTGCTCATGCTCTTTCAACTTTGCCTCACCCAACAACTCCCCAAGCTTGGTTGCCTTCAAGTTCTTGTAGAGGTGCCAATGTGTGTTCATAGAAAAAAGGTGGGAAAGAGTTATGTCACCATAGTTCTTGGACCAAGTATCAATATTTGCCTCAACAGCTTTAAATATATCAAGAATCGCCTCCGTTAGTAGCTTTTCTTGAAACTTCTGCTGCTTCCAGCTTTTATGTATCATCAAAACCTGATTAAGGACTGGTTGATACTGCTCGCTCAGAAGTTTATTGCAGTAATCAGTCACAAAGCTCACCAACCTAGGAACAGATCCTTCTGAAGGTGGCGGCATGTTCCTTTGGAGTTCTACTTGATGAAGAAGCTCCCAAAATATCTCACAAGCCCCATCAATCACTCTCTTGATGAGATCCCTAGTTTGATTCTGGATCTCAACACAGGCTTTTCCTCCAAACAACCGGTTAAAGTCCAATCTCAATTTGTTTAGAGTTGCAAAGAGATCGAGAAGCTTGAGAAGTTTGATTGGATCCTTCCTCGTTTCTGTGACAGTCTTTCCAAACTGGAGGAACGCAAGGATCCCAGCCTGTGCAGCAATCTCAGCAAAGCAAGATTCAGCCATCTCCCGAGGCACTGTGCGCTCGAACACATCAAAGCAGACTTTGAGTTCCGCCTCAAAGAGGTGCTTGACGGCAAATTCAAGATGGCGACTCCACTTGTCGATGTATTCTTCAATGCTCTGAACGTCACTGAACTCCGCAGGTCTGATCTCTAGGTAATCGAGGTCAAGTCCACGAAGACTGGCACGGATATTGGAACCTCGCACATCGACGTAGATGGAGATGCAGCGATCAAGCCGATTGTTCGCGATAATCCGCTCGAGAATGGAGCGGAGCTTGTTGATGACAGGGACAGGGAGAGGGGACGCCGCAATGGTGGGTGCGTCCCCGGTGTCGGGTGGCATCTGAAGAGGCGTGGTGTTCTCGGCCAGGAGGCGGCGGAACTCGGACTCGAGTTTATCGAGAGCAGCAGCAAGGAGGCCGCCATCGAGCAGAGAAGGCGAAGACTTGAGGGACGCGAGGGAGTCCTTAAGGATCCCGATGAACCTCGGGTCCGCGAGGGCGTTATCCTCGAGGTAGTCCACAATGTCGTCAAGCCACTGAACGGCAAGGCCGCAGTTGTCGGAGAGGAAGCGGAGGGCCTCCTCGAGCCGCTTAAGGACGGCGAGGTAAGAGGGGAGGTCCGTCAGCGGATCGGCGAGGAGCGAACGCTCGAGGCCGTGCACGGCGTCAAACACCTTGAGCACAGCAGCAGCAGGACCCACGGCGCGGTCGATATGCCCTCCGACCGCGACGAGCGCGCCGCGTTCGGCACGGATCGGGCGGACGGCGGCCTCCAGGGAGGGGAGGCGCTGCTGGATCTCCTCCAATCGCGGCCCCGCACGCGCCAGCGCGACCCCCAGCGCTCGAGACTTGTCCAGGCTAGCCCGCAGCGACCTCCGCGCCGCAACCAGGCTCTCTAATCCCTGCCGACCTCCTTCCATCCTCGAAAACCCTAATCCCACACCAAAATGCGCTCGAAACCCACAGACAGGCCACCACCAGCACCGGAAGAAGGAAAAGAAAAGGGGCTACTCGAAGGCTTTGGCTTTGTCTAAGACTACCCGGGGCAAATGGAGACGAGGAGGGAAGCCATGGGTGCCCGCTCGACGAGTTCTCTTGTGGATCGAGAGGGCCAGAGATTAGGTTTTGGGGAAGGGGAACAGATGTTGACCGGAACGAGAGCGGACGGTAAACAACCAATGGAGCTCTTCTTCCTGTTTTGGTATGAAATTATAGAGGGAAACAGCGGGGCAGGCGAAGGGGGGCTGAAAGTTTTGGAAGAAATGGAAAGGGGCGTGGAGGAAGAAAAGGAGAGGAAGGAAAAGTGGCATGTGAGGGGAAAAAAGGGAATAGACATATGAAGTTAAACATGAAAGCTAAGCTTGGCCTTGGGGAGGGGAAATGTGACGATGGTTGAATAAGACTAATAATAAATAATTAACTTTACTTTGACTATTAATTGAGTTAGCATTTTGTCGACATGAAGTTGACCTAAGTTTTGTTTAGATCAGCAATTGGATTTGGATGAAACTTGCAAGGAAAGATTATCTATGATCCACTCTTATCCGTTTATGGATTGGTTTATCCGATATGATTGAGTATTTAACTTACTTATTTTACTCTTATTAAAATAAAATTTTTAAAGTTTATATAAATATCCCCCTTATTTGTGTTATAGCTTTTGAACTTTTGTCGAAAATTCTTTAAAATATTTGGTGAAAAATCAAAGAAGCATTTTTTTTTTCACTTTTTCAATATTTATTGTTTTAATAAAAAGTATGTCATCCTATTAACTCCCTTGTAAAAATATTAATAGGTCAGTTTCAAGTTAAAATCATGAATTGATCGGGGTGACAAACTTGACATATTTAATAATATTCATATTGTAATAATTATAATGTTATAATTCATATTATAATAATTATAAAATCGTAATTACTATAATCTAAATTTGATGTATTCATTTAATATTCATATTATAATAATTATAAAATTATACTTATTATAATATAAACTTCTATAATTAAAACTTCTCTTGTTCATATTGTAGTTATAATTTTATAGTTAGTGTACATATAAACTTCTCTTGTTCATATAATTGATTGACTAATTTAAAATTTAAAATTTAAAATTTAAAACTGACCTAAAAAATTAAAATCGAACTAACAGTGCATTTAGATTTGAACATCATTGACTCACTAATTCAAAATTCAAAATTTAAAATTTAAAACCGACCTAGAAACTTAAAATCGAACCAACAGTGCATTTAGATACTTTTACAATGAGAGTTAACAGAATAAATAAAAATAAATGGGAAGTACTTCTTTGATGATTCCGTCCTTCTGATTTTTTTTTTTTTTAAAAAAACACCATCCATCTTTACCTACTTCTATCAAGAATGTGCTTTGTAGACTTTATAAAAAGTTTATAGATAAATCCAGCACGACCTTTAGTTTAGTATTTTTTTTCTAAATCTAAGACGATATTTTATTTTCAAATCTAGTACGACATTCACAAACTTGTTTTGGAATTTATCACCTACATTAAAATTCCATCCGTTTGTTATTAAAAAATTATATTTGGAATCCATATTGCCCCATAAACAAACAAGATATTAGCATTATTCACAACAATATTTTTTTTAAAAAAACTTCAATCTTGGTAAATTTTGTAATCGAGGAAAATATTGCAACATTGATTATGATTGGTTGATATATAATATCTTCAAATATTATGAAAATTATTAAATGTTATGCACATATACTATTCTTTTTCTTAGAAAATTTTACCTCCTAGAAATATAAAAGACATCATATGACCATAAATAGATGTTATTCCTGGCATAGTGTAGGGTCAGATTTTCCAGTACTCTGAATATGGTGTTACTTGTACTGTTTTTTTTAATTGAAATATATAATTTTTTAAACCACCTAATCTTTGAAGTGAGCAACTCGATTTATAGAAATTTTTCATTATCTACCATGTTTAATCAGAAAGTACCTATAGAGATCTAGTGTTACTTGCACTCACTTTTATAACAAAAAAAATGGTAATGTTCATCTTATATGTCTCTCATAATTCATTTCTATATTATATAAAAGAACGTAAATTATAAGAATTTATCGTCAACCATCAAATTAATTATGAATGAAAGGATTTATTTTAAATGAAGGTATACACCCACTTAAATATTTATAATGGGAAAAAGTAGAATTGGTAAAGATCCAAAACCTACTCAAGTCAAAGGGAACAACTCAGAGAGTTTAAGATGAAAAGCTTTATAAGTTTGAAATAGAGAACATGTAAACTCAGAGGGGAGAAACTCAAGGACTATGTGATGATTTAGGGTATTAGAACATGTGCAAGTTAGAGGGGGATAAATAACTCTGATCGTTTTTCACCTTGATCTCGTGCTCATTGTTTAAATATTTAGTGGAAATCTTGATTTAAACTTGACTTCACATGCACAACTTTAAAATTTTATTTGGTATCCGCCTCTTAGGTAATGAATCCAAGGCCTACCTTTAGTGATCTTCTTCCACTATGAATTTCTCCTTTTTGAATACCTTCCGGAGGTAGAAAAGTCTCTTACAACAAGTTCTTACAAAAACAAATACAAGCAATACAAGATACAAATAGAAATGAAAGCAAAACACATTACAATTGAATTTTTTTCTTTGGATGCTTACTTATCTCTTTGGAATACCGCTTAATGATTGGAAATATAGCAACATTTCGCCTCTAACCGCTCAAGAACTGACCCTTTGTTTTCTCCATGAAATTCCCTTTTCTAAGGTTGTAATTGAGCTAAAATATGTCTTCCAATCAATTGGCATTGCTCCCAATCGATTACCACATCAGATCCATCTATTCAATCTTGTAGAATGACTCTTTTTTATCCGACCAATCGATTGGTGAGCCATATCAATTGATTATTGGATGTTAATCGATTTCTCATCCTTTTCTTCGCTCAAGAAAATACTATCAATCGATTGTTGTAAACCAATCGATTGCCTCAATCAATTTTGAACTCTTCTATTCGCTGGCCATCTTATGCTAATTGATTGATGAAACTAACCAATCGATTGGCCATACAACAAACTCAGAATTCTAAGTTTAGGGTGTTCCAATCTATTGGAATTTCCTACCAATTGATTGTTAATCCTTTATTTCAACTTTTTCATGGTTGAATTTACATATTTCTTGGTATCAAGTTGATCTCAATTTATTAAGACTTTCTTTGCTCAACATATGGTCACCCTTGACATATTGAGACTTTTCATTGCCTAATATTCGATCGACCTTAACCTATTGAGACTCCATCATTGCCTAACATCCAATTAATCTTAATTTGCCAGGACTTCCTCAATCATGCCAAGTGTACGGTTCTCTTTGACCCACTTGAACTTTCTTCTTGTCAACTTCTCCCATCACTAAGTGTTCGATCCTCTTTGACCCAATTAAACTTTTCTCTTGCCAATTTTTTGTTGAACTTCGGATCATCAAGTGTTCGATTCTCTTTACCCACTTGTGTAAGTATCCCGAGATAGTTTTAATATGGTCAACTGAGTTAAGTTAGATCCTATTGTGTTTAATCCTTATGTCTAAGTGTGTATGAACTTAGAAATATAAGAAGTCGAGCGAAAGACGCAGCTAGCGAGAAGGATGACACAGGAAGTGAGTTGACGGGTTTGGTGCATCCGAGGGATGAGGTGCTATGGGAGAGTATACGAGAAAATAAGAATGATGCGTACGACGCTTCTGAGGGATGAGAAGCCGGAGAGGAAGACTTCTCCAGGAGAAGATCGAAGTTGGGTTCGAGTGAGCTCAACTTTGGATGGTTGAAGAATCACCAAAGCGACCAAAGTAGTAGCTAGACAAGTCAACTCTATGTTGACTTATCCAAGTGCCTGGACGAAGTCCAGGCACTCAGACCAAGTCCAGACGTCCGGACTTCATGTGCCTAGATTAGTGATAACTATCATTTTTATTGGTTATTTTGACTCTTATTCTTAACATTTTTTACCTTCTCACATGCTTAATTTTATGGTTATATTATATTTTGTGAGTAGAATCTATTTTAGACTTAATTTTAAATTTTCTACAAATTATGGAATTTAATTTCATGTTTTTATGTGGTTTTGTGGGAAGTTCAAAGAACCATGGATTAGGGTCAAGCCGGATCGAATTTGACCTGATTTGGAGGTCAAACGGAGGAGATCAAGCTAAATCAATATGAACCGTTGATCTAGATCAAGAGAGATTTTATTCCTTCATCCAGATCAAAGCATCCTACCCTTGGTCCAGATCTGAAATGATATGCACTATTGGATCCAAGCAAGAAGGCAACTTGATCCAGACCACTCATCTCTTCATTAGCTAGATCAAATGGTCAGATCTTCATCTATCTCCCTCACAAAGATGGATGACCCAGATTAATGAAGGAGAAAACCCTTCTCCTTTATCCTTTCACGTGGATGCACAGTGATCTTCGGCTAGGGCTCGCGATTTCTCCCCCGACGCCCCCATCCTCTGCTCCCAATCGAAGACGACGAGTTCAATGGCGGTGGCTTTAGTGGAGTTGCATTAATGACGATCACTGGGCTTCACTGGAGTGGTTTCTCTAGTAGGTTGTTCATCCACCTCGCTACCCCTTCGATTTGTCTCCTGTAGGACGCGATGAAGAAGGCGGAGGTAGCATCTCGGCGGATGGCGAGTTTGCATGCCATTTCCATCATCATCTCTGGTTGGGGATCCTCAACGGCGTGGTTTGCACAGGCGAGGGTTCTCCATTGCAGAGGCATTCCCCCTCCTTAGCAGCAACACCTTCTTCCCCCAAATCCATCTCAGAGCAGCTTAGGGTAGCCTTCCAGCATGGTTGGCACAAGTAATGACGACGATTAGTCAACTCTAGTGGTCCACCTCTGTTTCCAATGAGGAGCACATAGTGTAGTTCACTTCTGATTCCATCCAACCTTGGCTCAGTCGGCGGGGTTCCATCAGGCTTGAATCTAGGGTTGACGGTCTGGACATCACTTCCGATTCGTTTGCACTCAACATCTTTCCAAGGAGAGGTTTCTTCGAGGATATTGACTGTCGTTGATTGCATCTCCGACTAGTAACGTTAGCCATCCACTGGATTCAAGGGATTTTCGAGTGACAGCGGTCTTCTTCCTCGGTGGTTCTGTTAGTGACAGGCAAAGTACTTCTCGTATTTGATTGTGGAGAATTGGATTGGTTAATTAGGTTTTATTTGTTGTTTTTATTTAATTTTGTAGTTAAGTTCTTATGCTTGTTTAATGTTTAGTTGTTAGTTTAATTTCATGTTTGATGTATTTGTTATTTCCTTATGATGCATGTTAGTTAGTTATTGCACTTTGTTAGTTTCACTATGCATGATTGTTAATTTTCTATCATAGTGTGACAATGTGATGCAGGTTATCAATTATGCATAGCTAGGTTTTGTTTAATCACTATTAAGCTTGTTTAGTTTAATTGCACTTGTTTTTCTATTATTTTTCCTTTAAGTATGTTTTTCTTTTGTATGTTTGTGTGCTATCTTGTATATTTTCCTGTATCATTTGATGATATTTGCATGAGTGTTTCAGGTAAGACTAGGAAATCTCTTGTGTGTTATCAGTAGTTCCAGAGTTTCAGTGTGATCAGGATCTCAGATTTAATGAGTACTATGGAGAACGACACTAAAAAGACTCTTAAAGAGCTTTGGGCACCAGATTTGTCAGTTGATTCATTTTGCATCAGATATTCTGATTTAGAGGCAGACTTTGAGTTATGACATATTGTTCATCTATTACCAAAGTTTCATGGACTTTCTAGTGAAGATCCCAGCAAACATCTGTAAGAACTAGATATGATGTGCTCTTCATAGAACCTACATGGTGTATCAGAAGATGATGTTAGACTTAGAGCATTTCCATTTTCAGTAACAGATTCAACAAAATATTGGTTATATTGTCTCCCACCTAACTCTATCACCAGTTGGATCGAGATGAATAAATTATTTCTGGCGAGGTTCTTTCCTGCTTCTAGGATTGGAGCTATTCGGAGGAGTATTTGTGGAATCCAACAATTCATAGGAAAAACCTTTTCAAGATATTGAGAGAGATTTAAAGGACTTGTTGCTAGTTGCCCTCAATACCAGATAAGTGATCGGTTGCTGATTATATACTTCTATGAGGGATTGCTTCTCATGTATAGGAGTATGGTCAACCACGATTTGGTCAACCATGATTTGGTCAGGTCAAAGGTCGTGGTTTCGAATCCTCAGCCGAGCGTTTTCTTGAAAAGAGAATGTAAAATACCGGAAAATGACGAATAATGATAAGGGAATTTTCTGGAATTTTTAGAAATTTTTATGGAATTTTTCGGAAACCGTATGGACGAGTTACGGGAATAAAATCGAGCCCCGGGAAAGCCTGTTTAGGCTACCCCGTTTAAGCGAGGAAATGTTTTATTTTCCTTTTTGTTTTTCTCTTTTCTTTTATTCTTCACTGTTTTCTTTTTTTCTTCCCCGCGTGCCGAGCGGTTCCCTTCACTCTTGCGATTGCCCATCTCTTCCTCTTCCTCCCCGACTCTCTTCCTTGCGACGACCGGCGATCCTCTCTTCATCTTCCCGCCGTCGCCGACACCTGAGTAAGAGCCAGCCAACTCCTTCTTCCCTGCGCTCGCCCACTGCTGATCTGTGCCCTAGCGTCGCTGTTGTCGCCACAACCGACGCGGCCGAAACTCTTCTCTACCTCTTGTGCGGAGCGATCTCGACGCCACTGTCTAACGCTGAGCAACATCACTGCCGCCCTAGCACTATCGCCGGCCGAAGCTTCCTTCCTCCTCGTGCCACCGATATGGAGCGATGGCTGCCTTCCTTCTGCCCTGTGCGGCGCCGCCCCTGGTGACACTATGCCCTAGATCGCTAGAAGTCAAGAGCTTGAGAAGGCAACAGAGGGTAGCAGTAATCGGGCAGTGGCATTGAAGGTGAGGGCTGAGGGTTTGGTTTTCAATTTTTGTGCTCTGATTTTTTTATCCTGCCGTGAGCAACACTTGGGATGGGTGGAAGGTTACGCTAACAGAGAATGTTGGTCTCTAATTGTAGATTCATTGCGCGGGTTGTGTATCTGGTTTTTCAGCGATTGGCCCAATTTCTGACAGCAACTACCTGTTGTGGACCAACAGAAGAAGTTTAGTGAAGAGGTAAGGTGCTCAGGTTGTTCTGGAAATTTGGTTGTTGTTTGGATGTTGACTTCTTGAGCTTCATTTTGATCCAGACAGTGCATTGCAGGGCGTTTCTTGATTTCCAACAGCTACCTCTGTCCCGACAACAAGTTGTCTTTGATATGGATTTGTTGGGCTATGGATTAAGGTAAGAAGTAGGGAAACTGGTTTGTATTATTGATGAATTAGGTAAGTTATAATGGATTCATGTTTAATTTAACCTAATGTGATTATGGAAGGCTTAATCTATTGTAGTTGTGATGAATTAAGTAGAGTTGATTTATGTTGGATTAGATTTAATCCTTGGATTTATTAGAGATGATCACATTGCTAATCATAAGTTGATCAGCGAGAGGAAATGATTGTGTTGATTGAGGATTATTGATTAAAGAGATTAATTCAAGTTAATCATTAATTAGGATTAATTAATGATGGATCGATTAGGGTTTTCCTAATTAAGTTGGGTTGGATTTAGCTAGTTGTTGTTTATAAAATTAGCTAAATTGTATATCACGTTGTCTGCAGGACTTTGATTTGAGGCAGTGTCTCGACGAGGGATCTATTTCGGATTGGATCTTCTTTTGGAGGCGGGTACTTTGACTTATGTCTTTTGATATGCATAATAAAGTGTTTAACATATAGCAATGATTGTGTTTTCCATTTGATTCGGTTGGTCACTACATGATTTGTTATATGTTGTTTGTTTATTTATTATGCACTACATGTTATTATTTATCTGACCATACATGCTTTCGGTAGTGACCCAACCATGTGATACATCATGTTCATGACCTAAGGTTTATTTGATACCCTATCTGTTGTGTACCTTCCATCTGATACATTGACTTGTGGTACACCTTTTATTTATGTATGGATCTTGCTATGCTATTCATGATATTGTCATGTTTAGAGTCATGCATCATCTTGCATGATTGCATGTTGTGCGGTTGTCTGCTCCATTATTGTGAGCGCATCGCCAGTTACATGTACTGCACACACCATCACCCATGGATTAGTGGTATATCAGGCAGGTGTGTGGCGGTTCTGCTGTTTGGCTCCGTTGGTCAAGTGACTCAGCGTGGTAGCCGGCAGTCAGTTCCGCTCTGTTTGGCTCCATTAGCATTTAGTGTAGCAGCGTGGTAGCCAACAGATGGTGGACTCTGTTTGGCTCCGTTGGTCAGTTGACTTAGCGTGGTAGCCGGCAGAGATATCCTCCCCGTCATCGTGTACCGGGAGATGAGAGCATTGAGCTCCCCCATTTATGATTTGGGGTCAGAGGACAGGAGTACTCCGACAGCATCCCGTCCACTCGGTCGCTCATCAGGAGCAGTGATGTCAGAGTGTACGGTCACCATATGCATTTATTGCATTTATTGTTTGTGATTGCTGTATTTACTTGCTGCATTTATATGGATGCATATGATTGACATGCATACATGATTATGACTTCCTCGGTCTGACGACCCTGTTACCTTTGTACTTTGATTCCGGTTAGTACAGTTATCTCCTGATTTCGTTTCAGTTGCATTTATCCTTCTCGTATTCAGGAGACTGTGTGCATGATTAGTGTTGTCTGTTATTTGTTTTATTATGCATATCAGTTGTACCTGCTGAGTGTTGGACTCACCCCGCTTCCATTGTTGATATATTTTCAGGTTGAGGCAGTCAGGAGTAGTTCCAGTCGGTGGTTCCCACAGCACGTAGTGCTAGTCCTCTGCTAGTTTTGAGTTGTTATTTTATTTTAGCTTTTCTCTATTAGACTTTGTTTTAGTCTTGTTTTGGATTTTGCATATGGATGTTGTATGGAATCCTTCCATTTGATGGACTTTTGGTATGATTTGGATTTTATTCTACTACATGCCTGACTGGACGGCAGAAGAGGTTGTTGGTTGCTACTCGGAAAACCTAGAGGTTCCACTGTACAAAAATTTTGTACAAAGGTCTGAACCTTTTCCTAGCTACCATGTGTTCTTTTAAATTAAATTTTGGATCGCCTGCAGAACTTAACACGTTTGATCCAAAACTTAATCTATTTGTTCTTTTAGGTTTTGACTTGGATCTCCTGCGGAACTTAACACGTTCGACCCAAGTCACCTTAAGTTATTAATTCCATTAAATATTAATTTTCATAATTGGTTCCCAGTACTGACGTGGCGAGGCACATGACCTTCTTAGATATGGGAGCAACCACCACCGACTAGACAAAACCTCTTATGGAAAGCTAATATTTAATTTCCTAAAATAACTTTAGGTTAACCGAAAAGAACAATCAAATCACAAGGAAAAGAAAAAACAAAAGAACACAACATCGAAAAACATATTCGAAATTCTAGAATCGTAAGCCTCTTGTATTTGGTATTATTTCCATAAATAACTAGTATGATGCGGAAAAAAAAATTACTAGTTATACCTTGTAGAAAAACCTCTTGATCTTCTACCGTATTCCTCTTCTAACCTCGGACGTTGTGTGGGCAACGATCTTCCGAGATGAAAAACCACCAACCACCTTCTCCTCCTAGCTAGGTTCGGCCACCAAGAAAAAGCTTCACCAAGGAAGAAAATCAAAACACTAACCAAGCTCCAAGAGATGCTAGCTCTCTCTCCTTCTTCTTCTTCTTCTTCTTCGAGTAGTATCCGGCCACCACAAGAGCTCCAATGGAAGAGGGAGATTCGGCCACCACAAGAGAAAGAGAGGGAGAGGATGGCTGGCCACGCCAAGGAACAAAAGAGGGAGAGAAATAATAGATGTTGTACATCATGAAGGCACCCTCACCCCTTCTTTTATATTCCTTGGCCTAGGTAAATTAGGAAATTTAATTACAATAAAATTTCCTTAATTTTCTTGACATGATTTAATTGAGAAAAATAAAATAAAATTTCCCCAATTGAAATAAAGTGGCCGGCCATATCATGTAAACAAATTGGACAAGTTTCAATCAACAATTAAAACTTCCTAATTTGTTTCCGGAAATTTTAAAATTAAATTTTTTTTTTAAAAATCTCTTCATGGTTAATAAAAAGAAATTTCTATAATTTTAATTTTATCAATCATGTGGATAATTTTAAAGAGAAAATAAAACATCTCACCAATCTACAAATAAGGAAAGAGATCTAATCTCTTTCTTTAATCTTTTGTAGATCTTTTACAAGAGAGATATTTTAATTTTAATTCTCTTTAATAAATTATTTCTTCCACATAATAAAAATTAAAATTAAAATTCCTTTTAAATCTAATTTGGCCGGCCCCCACTAGCTTGGGTTCAAGCTAGGGCTGGCCACCCAATTTTATACATAGGCCGGCCCTAGCTTGGTTCCCAAGCTAGCTTGGCCGGCCCCTTATTGGTGGGTATAGAAGGTGGGTATAGAACTTTATAAATAAGAGGCTACGATAGGGACCGAGAGGAGGAATTGGTTTTGGTCTCCCGATAAAATTAAGCATCCCGTGTTCGCCCCGAACACACAACTTAATTTTATCAATAATAATTCATTCCACTAGAGAACTATTATTGAACTACCGCACCAATCCCAAATTACATTTTTGGGCTCCTTCTTATTATGAGTGTGTTAGTCTCCCTGTGTTTAAGATATCGAATGTCCACTAATTAAGTGAGTTACTGACAACTCATTTAATTAATATCTTAGTCCAAGAGTAGTACCACTCAACCTTATCGTCATGTCGGACTAAGTCCACCTGCAGGGTTTAACATGACAATCCTTATGAGCTCCTCTTGGGGACATTATCAACCTAGTATCTCTAGGACACAGTTTCCTTCTATAATCAACAACACACACTATAAGTGATACCATTTCCCAACTTATCGGGCTTATTGATTCATCGAACTAAATCTCACCCATTGATAAATTAAAGAAATAAATATCAAATATATGTGCTTGTTATTATATTAGGATTAAGAGCACACACTTCCATAATAACTGAGGTCTTTGTTTCTTTATAAAATCAGTATAAAAGAAACGACCTCAAATGGTCCTACTCAATACACTCTAAGTGTACTAGTGTAATTATACAGTCAAGATAAACTGATACCTAATTACACTACGACCTTCTAATGGTTTGTTCCTTTCCATTTTGGTCGTGAGCTACTGTTTATAATTTATAAGGTACTGACAACATCATCTTCTGCATGTGACACCACATACTATGTTATCTACAATATAAATTAATTGAACAACTACAACTAAATGTAGACAATTTGACCAAATGTGATTCTTTATTCATAATGAATGTTTACAAAGCTTAGGCTTTCAGTATACACTCCAACAATCTCCCACTTATACTAATGACTAAGCTGCCATATCTTCTACCATACATCTGATTCCCATTCCCTCCACATGCCGATCAAAAGCTTTTGTCGGAAGGGCCTTAGTGAAAGGATCTGCCAGGTTATCTGCTGATGCAATCTTGGCGATGACAACTTCTCCTCGCTTCACGATATCTCGTATCAGGTGGTACTTGCGCTCTATATGTTTACTTGCCTTATGAGCTCGTGGTTCCTTCGAGTTTGCAACTGCACCGCTATTATCACAATAAATTGTGATAATTTTGGGCAAACCAGGAATCACATCTAAGTCCATTAGAAAGTTCTTGAGCCATACTGCTTCTTTAGCTGTCTCAGAGGCTGCTACATACTCAGCTTCCATGGTTGAGTCCGATACGCATTTCTGCTTAACACTCCTCCATGAAATGGCTCCTCCTCCTAAAGTAAACACATAGCCTGATGTAGACTTACTATTGTCCCTATCTGATTGGAATCAAAATCCGTGTAGGGAGCAAATCGTCTCCTTGGTAAACTAGCATATAATCTCTAGTCCTTCTCGGTACTTTAATATATGCTTTACCACGATCCAATGTCCTTGTCGAGGTTACTCGATGTCTACGACCATGCCACGCAAAAGCAGATATCGGTCTCGTAACATTGCATACATTAGGCTTCCCTAAGAAGCAAGCATAAGGAACTGCTTTCATGTCCTCTATCTCTTTTGACGTCTTTGGAGACATCTCTTTAGATAGAGCTACTCCATGTCTAAAAGGTAAGAAACCTTTCTTGGAATCCTGCATGCTAAAACGAGCAAGGATTGTATCTATATATGAAGCTTGGGATAGACACAACATTCTTTTCTTACGATCCCTTATAACTTTGATCCCAAGAATGTGTGCACAATCTCCTAAGTCCTTCATATCAAATTGTTTGGACAACCATACCCTTACGTCTGATAATACCTTGACATTGTTGCCAATTAACAAAATATCATCTACGTATAGTACAAGAAATACCACCACGTTTCCGTTACACTTCTTATATACACAAGACTCATCCGGACTTTGAATAAATCCATATGACTGGATTACTTCATTAAACCGGATGTTCCAAGATCTTGAAGCTTGCTTTAGTCCATAAATGGACCGATTGAGCTTGCACACTAAATGCTCTTTGCCTTTTTCAATGAACCCTTCTGGTTGCTTCATATGGATGTTCTCTTCAAGACTTCCATTAAGGAAAGCTGTCTTGACATCCATTTGCCAAATCTCATAATCCATATGAGCAGCAATGGATAAGAGTATCCGGATAGACTTAAGCATGGCTACCGGTGAAAAGGTCTCCTCATAATCGATTCCCTCTTTCCGAGTGTACCCTTTCGCAACAAGCCTAGCTTTGAAGGTTTCTACCTTCCGTCTGTCCCTCTTTTCCTTTGTAGATCCACTTGCATCCAACGGCTTTTACACCATCGGGTGGTTCTAAGCTCCAGATCTTATTAGAGTACATAGACTCTATTTCAGAATTCATTGCCTTTTGCCAAGATCTTGCATCTATATCTTGGAGTGCTTAGTCATATGTTCGTGGATCGGGTTCATGTTTACCCGGGATCAAGTCCAAAACTCTCCCAAAATATGAATCTTTCAGTGCCTTACAACCCTCCCACTACGACGAGGCCCTCCGTGGTTGTGTATCATGTGTGACACGTGTTGCGTCTCTTGTGGTACTTCATCTTGTCTTGTTGGTACTGAAGTAGACATATCCTCTCTAAGTTCTTCTAAAACAACTTTGCTATTGGGCTTGTGATCCATTATATAGTCTTCTTCTAAAAGCGGGCATTGGTGCTAACAATGACCTTCCGGTCTTTAGGACTATAAAATAAATCACCTTCGTTCCTTTGGGATATCCTACAAATCGCCGACACGATGAGATTCTAACTTATCAAGATCTGGTTTCAGACATGTCTTGGACTACTAAATCCGAATATGTCTTAGGCTGGCTTTCGCCCATTCCACAATTCTATGGGAGTAGAAGAAACTGATTTAGAAGGTACTAAGTTCAGAACGTATACTGCTGTTTTCAGAGCATATCCCCAAAACGAATTTGGTAATTCTGAATAACTCATCATTGATCTAACCATCTCCATAAGAGTCATATTCCTTCGTTCTGCTACACCATTCTGTTGGGGTGTTCCAGATGCAGACAATTGGGATTGAATCCCGGCCTCTGATAAGTAATTCCTAAACTCTCCTAAGAGGTATTCGCCACCACGATCTGACCGTAGTGTCTTGATACTTTTACCTAGTCATTTCTCCACATCAGCCTTGTATTCTTTGAACTTATCAAAGCACTCGGACTTACGGCGCATTAGGTAAATGTATCTATTGTTGGTGCAACCTTAGGTCAAGGTTGACCTGGTTGACCCGACTCGAGGTGACTTGACTCGAGTTGTATTTTGATGTTTGACTTGGGAAGATTGTCGGTGCAACCTTAGGTCAAGGTTGACCTAGTTGAGTTGCATGTTGATGTTTGACACTCGTGAGAGGGTTCTATTCTTGATATGGGACAAGAATAGATGTTTGGGAGGTGGTTGGTGCAACCGTAGGTCAAGGTTGACCTGGTTGACCTGATTCGGGAAAAGTCCAAGCGGGGAGCTTGGCACTGGAAAAGTCCAAGTATGGAGACTTGGCACTGGAAAAGTCCAAGCAGGGAGCTTGGCACGCGAAAAGTCCAAGCAGGGAGCTTGGCAAGTGGGAAGTCCTAACTAGGATGTTAGGTAGTATGGAAAGTCCTGGTGAGTGAAGCCAGGCAGTGGGAAAGTCCTAACTGGGATGTTAGGCAGTTGGAAAGTCCTGGTAAGTGAAGCCAGGCAGTGGGAAAGTCCTAACTGGGATGTTAGGCAGTTAGAAAGTCCTGGTGAGTGAAGCCAGGCAGTGGGAAAGTCCTAACTGGGATGTTAGGTAGTTGGAAAGTCCTGGTGAGTGAAGCCAGGCAGTGAGAAAGTCCTAACTGGGATGTTAGGCAGTGTGGAAAATCCTGGTGAGTGAAGCCAGGTGAAAATCCTGGTGAGTGAAGCTAGGTGAATGAGAAAGTCCTAACTGGGATGTTAGGCAGTTGGAAAGTCCTGGTGAGTGAAGCCAGGCAGTTGTGGAAATCCTGGTGAGTGAAGCCAGGTGAAAACCCTAGTGAGTGAAGCTAGGTGAAAGTCCTGGTGAGTGAAGCCAGGCAAGGGAAAAATCCAGATGGATCAAGGGTGATCGGACATCTGGTTGGGAAAAGTCTAAGTGGGTCAAAGGGATTGACCGGACACTTGGTGGAGAGTCTTAGCAGGTCAAGGGAGTGACCGGATGCTAAGCATGATGTACCAACAGGTCAAGGTTGACCGGATGTTGGCTTGGGAGACTTGGGACTTGGTTTGGGCAAAAACCAAGCTCTAGATCGGTCTGCAGACCGATCCAGTGATACGTTTGTATATCTGATCGGTCTGGTGACCGATCAGATAACAAACAGAAGGCAACAGGTTCTGTGGGCTTACTGATCGATCGGGGGAAGCTGATCGGTCTCCACGACCGATCGAGACGCAGCCGAAGAGAGGTGGGATCGATGCGTGGACCGATCCGGTGGCCTTTGATCGGTCCAGGCCGTCGAAACGCAACAGTTGGGCAACTTTCGTGGAGCAATCTGATCGGTCTAGGGACCGATCAGCCCAGGAGGTCCGGACCGATCGAGAAGGTCTGGACCGATCAGGGTGGAACCGATCGGTCCGCATTCGACCGTTGAGTCACAACGGGTCGCTCCGTCTTCTCCGCTGGCTTCGTCTTTGCTGTGCAGGTTCGCAGGTTATAAAAGGAGATCAAGGCTTTGGAGCTTCTTCTTCTTCCTTCTGTTCTTCTCTTCTGCTAAAGCTTTGTTCTTCGTGAGCTTTGTTGGGTGCTAAAGCTTCACGTGAGCTTCTTCCTGTTGCTGGTTTTCTAGCTAGGCTTGGATCCGAGAAGCTGCTGCTTCACCAGGGTTCCTGCTGACTTCAAGAAGGCAAGCAAGTGTTGTTTACATTTCTGTTCTTGTTTTCTTGTTCCTATTTGTACTCCTATTGCTGTTGCAAAGATTGTGGTGAGGTTTCTCCACCCACAAGGAGTATCTATTAGCCGGGTTTCCGGGGACTCATCCACCGACGGATTGGTAGGCTTCGTCCACCTTACGGACACGCCGAGGAGTAGGAGTTCATCTCCGAACCTCGTTATATGGTTTGTCTTTCTTCTCCTGTTTTCTTTCTACGTTGTATTTCCGCTGCACTAACCTAATCGTAGGAAGAAACGCGAAAGATTGGGGTCGGCTATTCACACCCCCCTCTCTAGCCGTACAAAGGATCCTAACAAGTGGTATCAGAGCCAGGTCGCTCTTCGTTGGATCAACACCCGGGGGAGCACGAGCTAGAGATGGATCAACTCGGAGAAGACATCACAATTCCACCTTTCTACGATCGCGACGACTTCGCGTTTTGGAAGGTAAGAATGAAATATTTTCTTATGACTAACCTTGAAAATTGGAGTTGTGTTCAATTAGGGTTTAAGCCTCCGATGGACAAGAAAGGAGAAACCCTAGAGAAGAAGAAGTGGACCAAGGAACAAGTCCACCAATCCCTAGTCAACGACGAGGTAATGAAAATATTTGAATTCTCATTACCTAACGATATATTGTGTAAGATAGGTGGTTACAACAATGCCAAGGAATTGTGGAACAATTTGGCCAAGTTCCATGAGGGGAGCTCCACTTCAAGTAATGAAGAGGAGTCAAGTGAGCTAAGTAGCTCACTTCATGGAGATGTGGATTTAGAAGTTGAGGGCCACTCAACATCTAAAGAAGAAGAGGAGAGTTCTTCCTCAAGTACGGAGCAAGAAGAAGAAGCTTCTACCTCCGGAAGGGATGAAGAAGAGAGCTTTCATCCATCCTCAAACCTAGGTAACTCAAGCATTTTAATTTCTAGCAAATTACACATAATGTGCTTTGAGTGTAGGGAATTTAGACATTACAAGAGTAAATGTCTAAAGAGGGTTAGAAAGACTCCACCGGCGCCCAAGATCAAGGAAGCCGGAGTCCCGATACGCAAGAACAAGGAGCACGTGGTGTGCTTCCAATGCAAGCGAAGGGGACATTATCGGAGCCAATGTCCGAGGGGGAGGCAACCTCACAAGGACAAGAAGACGAGCACATCGATAGGGGGAGCTAAGGCAAACCCTAAGGTAATCTCTAAGGCTCACTTTTGCAATTCAAATAGAACACATGCTAGTAGTTTGATTGCAATTGCTAATAATGATAAGCATGTTAATTATAGAAATCAATATATGTGCTTAGGTGCTAAGCATGTTAGCTTGAATAAGGACAACTCTAGAAATGTCAACCCTAGGAATAACTCATCTAAGGTTAAGGATAATCTAGGTAGAAGCTCCAAAAGAACTAGACATATGCCTAGGAACACCTCAAGAAAGAATGACAAATCAAAACTTGAGGTATTAGAAAAGGAAAATCAAGTCTTGAGGTCAAGACTTGACTCCTTAGAAAAGGCTCTTAAGGATTTGACTCTAGAGTCTAGGGGTCAAAAACCAATGTCCAAGGACAAGAAAGGTTTGGGTCACAAACCTAAGTCCCAAGTGGCCAAGCCCACTTATCATAGTGTTCCATTCGAGTATGGAACAAAACCTAGGGCTAGGAAGACCACCACCAAGGTCACAAGGGGAGTCACCCCTAGAGTTGATCTTGATGAGTCTCAAATGACCAAGGCTTTAAAGCCTAAGAGGGTCATTAGGAGGGTTGCTAGGGAAGTAATCCCTAGTGAATATTTAGTGAACCCAATGAGCTCAAATAGGTATTGGGTTCCTAGGAGCATCCTCTCTATCTCATAGATGGGTTAGAGAGTGTCAACTCCGCTTAGAAGGGTAGTTAGCCCAACTTTGAGGAAATTGACACTCAAGGAGCATTTTCAAGGTTTTGTTAACCTTTGAAAATGAAATAGAATTACTAGTTACTCCTTGAAGAGTTAAACGTGCCTAATGGTGGAAATATCATTTTTAATCTTAAGTGGCACAATTTGAGGAAAACCTAGAGAAATACCATAATTGGGATTTTGGTTTCTCTTAGGGATATAAGGGCAATCTAGGATTAGATGTTAAATTAGCTAAGTGATTAAGGATACTTAGATAGGTAATCTAGGTATTTCATTTGTGCTAACTTACCATGATTGTTTGCCATATGCCATGTCATGACATCATATTTAATTTATGATCATTTGAAATGTCATGATAATGCTTAGGTTATTTATATGTCATGCTTTAGTTAAGTTTCATTCTTTATGCCATGACATCATGACATTGGCACATGCTTTTATTTATGATATTATTTCATGCCATGTCATCATCTCTTGCATTAATAATTAATGAATTTGATTTAAGGATAAAAACACATTTTGATATTGAGATCAAAGTGTAGTTTAGCAAATGCATGAGAACTTAGCTTAAGATAACCTAAACCCATATCTCACATCAAAATTGACTTGGATGTGTTTGATACACTTTAGATGTGTGTGAGATATTAGGATCATGAGTTAGGATCAAGGTGCATAGTTCTTGTACCTAGATGAGCCTAATTCAAGAAATTGGGGATCATAGGGAAAGCTTATGTACAAGTCATGTACATTTAGCCCTAAGATTATGGTCCTAAATTAAAAGGTTTAAAATCATTTTAAAATTGATTTGGAAAACCTTGATGAAGCTTTTCTAGTGATAGCATTCATCATTGAACATTGTGATACAAAGTCGAGTTAAACTTGAACTATTTCAAAGCTTCTGAACTTTGTATCAAGATTGAAAAATGGAAGTTATTTTCATAGAAAACTATTTCTCCATGATAGTATATGTTATGAGGAATGTATCCTCAAATTTTCACAATTTTTCGAATTTTCTGAAATTTTCTAGGAATTTCTGAATTTCGGGAAGGAAATTTCAGAAATCTGCCTATCAGAGTCTGGATCGGTCTGGGGACCGATCCAGGTAATTCCTGATCGGTCTGTGGACTGATCCAGTGAAGCATGGATCGGTCTGCAGACCGATCCAGTAAGAACCAGAGAGCTTGGTGCGATCTGGTGAAGGCCTGATCGGTCTGGGGACCGATCCATGGGGTTTCTGATCGGTCTGGGGACCGATCAGAGCGTGCCAGTTTCTGATTTTAGCTGTTGGTCTGAAATTTCAGCTGGAAGTTGGGTTTTGTGGATTTCTAAAGGTTTGGAACTCACAAAGACATTGTTGGTGCAATGGTCAAGGGGGAGTTGACCTTTAGGGGGAGTTTTACCTAATTGTCAAGGGGGAGTTGACTTTTAGGGGGAGTTACTCCTTAAGACTTTTGAGGATTAGTGATATGGGATTATCACTAAGTTGATTGTTGAGTTTAGTATCAAGGGGGAAATTAAGAGTTTCAATGAAAGGTATGGGACTTTCATTAGGAAGAAACTCTTGACCTTGATACTCTCCTTTTTCTTTTTGATGTGTGTCAAAAAGGGGAGAGTGTTCATTGGAGAATTATTGGAGAACCCAAGTTAGGTTATCAGGTTAACCTAAGCTAGGGGAAGAATGTCAAGGAATGTTCGAGGAAGAACATTGGAATTCTTTTTGATGTGTGTCAAAAAGGGGGAGAATTATTGGAGAACCCAAGTTAGGTTATAGGGTTAACCTAAGGGGAGAATGTCCAGAGAATGTTCAAGGAAAGAACATTGGACATTGGAAGATGGTTGGAAAACTTAAGTTAGGTTATCGGGTTAACCTAACTTGATTATGGGTTTTGTCAAACATCAAAAAGGGGGAGATTGTTGGTGCAACCTTAGGTCAAAGTTGACCTGGTTGACCCGACTCGAGGTGACTTGACTCGAGTTGTATTTTGATGTTTGACTTGGGAAGATTGTCGGTGCAACCTTAGGTCAAGGTTGACCTAGTTGAGTTACATGTTGATGTTTGACACTCGTGAGAGGGTTCTATTCTTGATATGGGACAAGAATAGATGTTTGGGAGGTGGTTGGTGCAACCGTAGGTCAAGGTTGACCTGGTTGACCTGATTCGGGAAAAGTCCAAGCGGGGAGCTTGGCACTGGAAAAGTCCAAGTATGGAGACTTGGCACTGGAAAAGTCCAAGCAGGGAGCTTGGCACGCGAAAAGTCCAAGCAGGGAGCTTGGCAAGTGGGAAGTCCTAACTAGGATGTTAGGCAGTATGGAAAGTCCTGGTGAGTGAAGCCAGGCAGTGGGAAAGTCCTAACTGGGATGTTAGGCAGTTGGAAAGTCCTGGTAAGTGAAGCCAGGCAGTGGGAAAGTCCTAACTGGGATGTTAGGCAGTTAGAAAGTCCCGGTGAGTGAAGCCAGGCAGTGGGAAAGTCCTAACTGGGATGTTAGGTAGTTGGAAAGTCCTGGTGAGTGAAGCCAGGCAGTGAGAAAGTCCTAACTGGGATGTTAGGCAGTGTGGAAAATCCTAGTGAGTGAAGCCAGGTGAAAATCCTAGTGAGTGAAGCTAGGTGAATGAGAAAGTCCTAACTGGGATGTTAGGCAGTTGGAAAGTCCTGGTGAGTGAAGCCAGGCAGTTGTGGAAATCCTGGTGAGTGAAGCCAGGTGAAAACCCTAGTGAGTGAAGCTAGGTGAAAGTCCTGGTGAGTGAAGCCAGGCAAGGGAAAAATCCAGATGGATCAAGGGTGATCGGACATCTGGTTGGGAAAAGTCTAAGTGGGTCAAAGGGATTGACCGGACACTTGGTGGAGAGTCTTAGCAGGTCAAGGGAGTGACCGGATGCTAAGCATGATGTACCAACAGGTCAAGGTTGAACGGATGTTGGCTTGGGAGACTTGGGACTTGGTTTGGGCAAAAACCAAGCTCTAGATCGGTCTGCAGACCGATCCAGTGATACGTTTGTATATCTGATCGGTCTGGTGACCGATCAGATAACAAACAGAAGGCAAAGCGCAGTTCTGAGCTTACTGATTGGTCTGGGGACCGATCAGCATGAAGCCTGATCGGTCTCCACGACCGATCAAGATCGGTCTGTGGACCGATCCAGCTGTGGCCTGATCGGTCCACAGACCGATCAGGAAACGAACAGAAAGTTGGGCAACTTTCTGTGGAGCAATTTGATCGGTCTAGGGACCGATCAGCCCAGGGCCTGATCGGTCCCCAGACCGATCAGAAGGGTCCTGGACCGATCAGGGTGGAACCTGATCAGTCCGCATTCGACCGTTGAGTCACAACGGGTCGCTCCGTCTTCTCCGCTGGCTTCTGTCTTTGCTGTGCAGGTTCGCAGGTTATAAAAGGAGATCAAGGCTTTGGAGCTTCTTCTTCTTCCTTCTGGAAGTTCTCTCCTGCCTAAAGCTTCTGCTTCTTCTTCCTGCTGAGCTTTGTTGAGCTCGTTGGGTGCTAAAGCTTCACGTGAGCTTCTTCCTGTTGCTGGTTTTCTAGCTAGGCTTGGATCCGAGAAGCTGCTGCTTCACCAGGGTTCCTGCTGACTTCAAGAAGGCAAGCAAGTGTTGTTTACATTTCTGTTCTTGTTTTCTTGTTCCTATTTGTACTCCTATTGCTGTTGCAAAGATTGTGGTGAGGTTTCTCCACCCACAAGGAGTATCTATTAGCCGGGTTTCCGGGGACTCATCCACCGACGGATTGGTAGGCTTCGTCCACCTTACGGACACGCCGAGGAGTAGGAGTTCATCTCCGAACCTCGTTATATGGTTTGTCTTTCTTCTCCTGTTTTCTTTCTACGTTGTATTTCCGCTGCACTAACCTAATCGTAGGAAGAAACGCGAAAGATTGGGGTCGGCTATTCACACCCCCCTCTCTAGCCGTACAAAGGATCCTAACATCTATATCTTGAATAATCGTCTATGAAAGAGACAAAATATTCAAAACCTCCTCTTGCTTGGACAGACATAGGACCACACAAATCAGAGTGAACCAACTCTAACACTTCTTTGGCTCTATACCCTTTGGCCTTGAACGACCTCTTGGTTATTTTACCTTCCAAGCAAGATTCACAAGTTGGAAAATTTTCCAACTCAAATGAACTCAAAAGTCCATCGACTATAAGCCTCTGAATCCTACTTAAGTTAATATGACCAAGCCTTAGATGCCAAAGATATGCTTGGTTCATTTCCGAAGGTTCTTTTCTCTTATTAGAGTTAGAAGATGAGTTATAAATTTCCATGTTTTGCTTTGTGGAAGAAATTGGATTTAAAGTATACAAATTGCCAACTAATGCACCAGAACAGATAATCACTTTATTTCTTTTAATAACTACATCGTTACTGAAAGAAACTGAATATCCATCTAAAAACAGTTTAGAAACTGAAATTAAATTCTTTCTAAAACTGGATACATAAAGACAATTTCTTAAAATCAAATTTCTATTTCTACTAAAAGATAAGTAGACGTCTTCCACTGCAACAGCTGCCACCTTAGTAGCATTGCCCATGTAGACGGTAATCTCTCCTTCAGATAGTCGTCGGGTTTCCTGGACCCCTGCAAGGAATTGCAGACATGATCAGTGGCTCCCGTATCTACACACCAGGTGTTGGTAGATAACACCGCTAAACATGTTTCAACAACTAGAGTATGAGATATACCTTTGTTTTGGTTCCTACGAGGACAGTCCGCCTTCCAGTGTCCTGCCTGCTTACAGATGAAGCACTTGCCCTTCGGCTTCTTCACTCCAGCTTTAAATCCCGTACTCTGAGATTTATTCACTTTCTTTGCTGAACCAGCTTGTTTCTTCTTCTTCTTTCCTCTCGGTTTAGAAGTAGAACCATTTTCAGCATAGTGAATTTGAGCATTGTGATGAAATAATCCTTCTGCTGCTTGAAGTTCTGTCAGTAGTTCCGCTAATGAATAAACCCTCTTATTCATATTATAGTTCAGGCGAAACTGCTCAAAACTTCTAGGTAGCGTTTGGAGAATCATATCGATCTGGGTTTCCCCATCAATTTCTCCTCCAAGGATCTGTATCTCGTTTAGATAAGCCATCATCTTTAGGATATGATCCCTCACAGGAGTACCCTCTTGCATGGTGGCTGTCATTATCTTTCTCATGGCTTCTTGCCTAGAAGCCCTATCCTGATGACCAAAGAGTTCCTTGAGATTGTTCATAATATCATAGGTTGTTGGTAAATCTTGATGCTGATGTTGCAATACATTTGACATTGAAGCCAAAATGTAACACCGCGCCATCTCATCTGCTTTTACCCATTTCCTATGATATTCAATCTCCTCTTGGGTAGATTCACCAGTAGGTGCTTCAGGGCATTGCTCAGTCAGTACAAATTTATAGCTTTCAGCAGTAAGAACTATGTCTATGTTTCTTTTCCAATCTATGTAGTTTGGTCCAGTAAGTCTATTCTGTTGAAGTATGATGGACAGTGGGTTGAAAGTCATCCTAAGAATCACAAATAACTTTTAGTCAGAACTCTAAATTTAGAATAATATTGATTCCTCAAACAATACTATTTTAAATTAACCAACACCTCATAACACCGTGAATTTTGTATGCCACGTTAGTGTGGACGTATACAAATTCAACATTTGTAAAAGAAGGGTTTTAACCCATTAATTTTATTATTTTGTCAACCTAACTTTTGACAAATAAAATTAATAGTTGGTATCATTTGGTCACACAAATAATAGCAGTGACTCCGATGGGGAGGATGCTATTAGATGTGTCTAAGTGTATACCATTACTTGACACTAAGTCCATTAATAAGATTATGCCCCTTCTGTTGGAGAAGATCACACGCTCTTAATTAACTTCCTATAGTCATCCAAAAATGGAAGTTTGTTCTAGTGATCCGCAAACAAGCTCATCCGTTATGGAGGAAGGCACTCAGAGCCAACGCGCAAGCTTGTTTGCATCACTTACAAACCAGTAATGGAGACCATGGGATTTGTTTAAAAATCCCTCTCCCACTTAGTTATTTATAAATGAGGAATTTTAACTATGCTAGCCTACTAAACTTGTAAACTAACATGCACACACAGCACAATATAAAAGCAATAAATAGAAAATCTAATTTTCAACTATTATGGCTTTTATATCTAGTTGTTCTCCGTGTGTTGTCATCCCAAGCTGCTGCCATATTTGGCCACCGCCACTGGATCTAGCTGTCGCATCCATCTTGCTCCTAGTTCCACTGCGCCTCTGGTCCTTAGAAGGTTCCACGTTTTGCAAGATTTGATCCGCGACATAAATATAATTTTACATTTTTGATCCTATATTCCATAAAAGGAATGTACATGTATCTAGATCAAAAATAAAATCCTAATAAAACTAAATACAGCTCCTGCTGTATTTTAATACAATCATGCACACACATATAAATGCCCTTGACATGTCCAAGGGTCCAATCACACACATAATAACTAAAAGCCATAATAGTTGGATCCTGCATCGACAAAGTTAGCACATCCTACTATTAACCTGCCTAAATTATGTATGACATGTGCATAATTAACCTAATACCAAATACACAGAGGCAAAACCCTAGCTCTGATACCAATTGTTGGTTGCTACTCAGAAAACCTAGAGGTTCCACTGTACAAAAATTTTGTACAAAGGTCTGAACCTTTTCCTAGCTACCATGTGTTCTTTTAAATTAAATTTTGGATCGCCTGCAGAACTTAACACGTTTGATCCAAAACTTAATCTATTTGTTCTTTTAGGTTTTGACTTGGATCTCCTGCGGAACTTAACACGTTCGACCCAAGTCACCTTAAGTTATTAATTCCATTAAATATTAATTTCCATAATTGGTTCCCAGTACTGACGTGGCGAGGCACATGACCTTCTTGGATATGGGAGCAACCACCACCGACTAGACAAAACCTCTTATGGAAAGCTAATATTTAATTTCCTAAAATAACTTTAGGTTAACCGAAAAGAACAATCAAATCACAAGGAAACGAAAAAACAAAAGAACACAACATCGAAAAACATATTCGAAATTCTAGAATCGTAAGCCTCTTGTATTTGGTATTATTTCCATAAATAACTAGTATGATGCGGAAAGAAAAATTACTAGTTATACCTTGTAGAAAAACCTCTTGATCTTCTACCGTATTCCTTTTCTAACCTCGGACGTTGTGTGGGCAATGATCTTCCGAGATGAGAAACCACCAACCACCTTCTCCTCCTAGCTAGGTTCGACCACCAAGAAAAAGCTTCACCAAGGAAGAAAATCAAAACACTAACCAAGATCCAAGAGATGCTAGCTCTCTCTCCTTCTTCTTCTTCTTCTCCGAGTAGTATCCGGCCACCACAAGAGCTCCAATAGAAGAGGGAGATTCGGCCACCACAAGAGAAAGAGAGGGAGAGGATGGCCGACCACACCAAGGAACAAAAGGGGGAGAGAAATAATAGATGTTGTACATCATGAAGGCACCCTCACCCCTTCTTTTATATTCCTTGGCCTAGGTAAATTAGGAAATTTAATTACAATAAAATTTCCTTAATTTTCTTGACATGATTTAATTGAGAAAAATAAAATAAAATTTCCCCAATTGAAATCAAGTGGCCGGCCATATCATGTAAACAAATTGGACAAGTTTCAATCAACAATTAAAACTTCCTAATTTATTTCCGGAAATTTTAAAATTAAAATTTTTCTTTAAAAATCTCTTCATGGTTAATAAAAAGAAATTTCTATAATTTTAATTTTATCAATCATGTGGATAATTTTAAAGAGAAAATAAAACATCTCACCAATCTAAAAATAAGGAAAGAGATCTAATCTCTTTCTTTAATCTTTTGTAGATCTTTTACAAGAGAAATATTTTAATTTTAATTCTCTTTAATAAATTATTTCTTCCACATAATAAAAATTAAAATTAAAATTCCTTTTAAATCTAATTTGGCCGGCCCCCACTAGCTTGGGTTCAAGCTAGGGCCGGCCACCCAATTTTATACCTAGGCCGACCCTAGCTTGGCCGGCCCCTTATTGGTGGGTATAGAAGGTGGGTATAGGTGGGTATAGAACTCTATAAATAAGAGGCTACGATAGGGACCGAGAGGAGGAATTGGTTTTGGTCTCCCGATAAAATTAAGCATCCCGTGTTCGCCCCGAACACACAACTTAATTTTATCAATAATAATTCATTCCACTAGAGAACTATTATTGAACTACTGCACCAATCCCAAATTATATTTTTGGGCTCCTTCTTATTATGAGTGTGTTAGTCTCCCTGTGTTTAAGATATCGAATGTCCACTAATTAAGTGAGTTACTGACAACTCATTTAATTAATATCTTAGTCCAAGAGTAGTACCACTCAACCTTATCGTCATGTCGGACTAAGTCCACCTGCAGGGTTTAACATGACAATCCTTATGAGCTCCTCTTGGGGACATTATCAACCTAGTATCTCTAGGACACAGTTTCCTTCTATAATCAACAACACACACTATAAGTGATACCATTTCCCAACTTATCGGGCTTATTGATTCATCGAACTAAATCTCACCCATTGATAAATTAAAGAAATAAATATCAAATATATGTGCTTGTTATTATATTAGGATTAAGAGCACACACTTCCATAATAACCGAGGTCTTTGTTTCTTTATAAAATCAGTATAAAAGAAACGACCTCAAATGGTCCTACTCAATACACTCTAAGTGTACTAGTGTAATTATACAGTCAAGATAAACTGATATCTAATTACACTACGACCTTCTAATGGTTTGTTCCTTTCCATTTTGGTCGTGAGCTACTGTTTATAATTTATAAGGTACTGACAACATCATCTTCTGCATGTGACACCACATACTATGTTATCTACAATATAAATTAATTGAACAACTACAACTAAATGTAGACAATTTGACCAAATGTGATTCTTTATTCATAATGAATGTTTACAAAGCTTAGGCTTTCAGTATACACTTCAACAGAGGTGAGTTCGTCGGATTTGAGCTTTACGAGTGTAGTTGAGTAGGGTGGATTTCGAGTCAGAGTACTATTGTTTGTGATTACTATTATTAACTGCGTGGTTGTGACAGCCAGAGGCTAAATATCTATATAAACTGCGTGGTGATTGTTTTTATTTATTGTTATAATTCCAGCCGCCTGTAGTTGAGGTATATGTGTTATGTAGAAGTTTCAGATTGTCCGCCGTACAGGGGAGATGCTGCCGAAATTTCTTCGGACAGGGATTCCTCTGGGGCGTGACAAGTAACGTCAGCCATCCACCGGATTCAAGGGATTTTCGAGTGACAGCGGTCTTCTTCCTCGGTGGTTCTGTTAGTGACAGGCAAAGTACTTCTCGTATTTGATTGTGGAGAATTGGATTGGTTAATTAGGTTTTATTTGTTGTTTTTGTTTAATTTTGTAGTTAAGTTCTTATGCTTGTTTAATGTTTAGTTGTTAGTTTAATTTCATGTTTGATGTATTTGTTATTTCCTTATGATGCATGTTAGTTAGTTATTGCACTTTGTTAGTTTCACTATGCATGATTGTTAATTTTCTATCATAGTGTGACAATGTGATGCAGGTTATCAATTATGCATAGCTAGGTTTTGTTTAATCACTATTAAGCTTGTTTAGTTTAATTGCACTTGTTTTTCTATTGTTTTTCCTTTAAGTATGTTTTTCTTTTGTATACATGTGTGCTATCTTGTATATTTTCCTGTATCATTTGATGATATTTGCATGAGTGTTTCAGGTAAGACTAGGAAATCTCTTGTGTGTTATCAGTAGTTCCAGAGTTTCAGTGTGATTAGAATCTCAGATTTAATGAGTACTATGGAGAACGACACTAAAAAGACTCTTAAAGAGCTTTGGGCACCAGATTTGTCAGTTGATTCATTTTGCATCAGATATTCTAATTTAGAGGCAGACTTTGAGTTATGACTTATTGTTCATCTATTACCAAAGTTTCATGGACTTTCTAGTGAAGATCCCAGCAAACATCTGCAAGAACTAGATATGATGTGCTCTTCATAGAACCTACATGGTGTATCAGAAGATGATGTTAGACTTAGAGCATTTCCATTTTCAATAACAGATTCAACAAAAGATTGGTTATATTGTCTCCCACCTAACTCTATCACCAGTTGGATCGAGATGAAGAAATTATTTCTGGCGAGGTTCTTTCCTGCTTCTAGGATTGGAGCTATTCGGAGGAGTATTTGTGGAATCCAACAATTCATAGGAAAAACCTTTTCAAGAATATTGAGAGAGATTTAAAGGACTTGTTGCTAGTTGCCCTCAATACCAGATAAGTGATCGGTTGCTGATTATATACTTCTATGAGGGATTGCTTCTCATGTATAGGAGTATGGTTGATGTAGCTAGTGGAGGGGCTCTAGTTAATAAGACATCTACTCATGCTAGAGAACTTATCAAGATTATGGCTTCAAATTATCAGTAGTATGAGACTAGACCGATGATTGCTAAAGATGTTCATTCCTTTGCCAGTGTATTCCCGACCAGGATCCAGTATCAGCAGCCAAATCTTCAGTATTATCAGACTCATCAGCAAGATAGGTGTAATTCATTTACAGGATTCGGGTATGGGAACACACAACAGGGGACTTCTGAGTGGCCCCAATCTTACTAGCCTTACTTTCAGCACCATCGACCTATGCAGGATCTTAGGGAGCAGCCACAACTATTTTGGCAACAACAAGAAACACAATTCCAGCCAAGAACACATTCATCGACACAGTTACAGTTGCATTTAGATCACCCTACTGGATCAATTCCTGAGAAGATGGATTGTAGAGTTTGTGATATTCCTGACTTTTATTCTGCTACTTTACATGACTCTTCTAGTTTTTTGTATCGTGATGTTGTAGTTGATTTTGATATTATTATTGTTGATGATATTGTTGTTCCAGATAATCTTGATGTTGCAGGTATAAGAGATAATGATGGAAGTGTAGGGAAAACCTAAGAATCGCTTCCTTTGACTATTCTTCTACCAGTTGAGCCAGTTAAGCCTTCTTTTGTACTTTTTGATGATGGAAGTGTAGGGGAGACCCTAGAATCACTTCCGTTGATTACACTTGATTCAGAGCCAGATCCTTTAGCTGATCAAGATGATGTCACATTCACTGTTTTAGAGCCTCTAGGTACCTATCAGAATGGTAAGGTCAATGTTTCTTCTGAATTCTTAGAAAATTCCATGGAGGTAATTAAGTTTGATTATATTGAATGTGACACATATTTTGATTCATGCTTCGTTTATATTGATATTGTTTATAGTACATCTCACACAGCATGTGTGCAGGAAATGCATCCCTTTCTTTTTAGTGCACGAGATTTCTACAGATATTTCATTTGCAGTCAATCACGCAAGGATGCATTCTACCACTTGAAGAAAGCTCTAACACTCTATGCAATAATCAAGCTTATGGAGTGGATATTTTAAATGAATCATCTCTTACCACTTCCAGATTGGCTATTGAAACTGAATTGACTCTGACTACCAGAAATTCAGGGGAGTTGGTTCCATCTCACTTCTCTTTTCTGTTTGCTTGCGTATATTTCTTTGCTTTGTCTGTTTTATTTGTTTTTGCATGGTATATGTTTCATATCTTGTCTTGTCGGGTTTCATAATAAATTTCCTATACATTCTTTTTATCATCTTAGAAATTATAAAAGTTAGTTAAATTTGATTGTCGAATTTGATGATTTATTGTCATGATTGGATTATTGGATTACATATGATTATAACTTGATGATGGATTTCATATTGGTAGATTGAGATGATAATTTTTTATATACCTAGCGAGGATTTTTAAGCCTATTATTCCTATTGATGTGTGATGCATTCATGGTTAATGTTACTCTAGAACTTGCTTAATTCTTTCGAGACCACATTATCATAGGATTGTATGATTTTTATGAAGGCTATTCACTTTATTTTATTCATTCCTTTTGTTATCACATATTTCTTGAATAAAATCCATATCATTTATCATATCATTCTTTTCTCTCTTCATTTATTTCCATTCATTTTACTCTCTTACTCTCTTGGGATGTGGATATTTTTGGATGTTACATGATGAGTGTTTTTCCCGAGACAGACTAATATTTAAGTGTGGGGGGAGAGAAATAGTTTAGTGGAATTTAGGGGAAGCATAGGTGAACCATGCTTGATCACCATAGGTAAACCATGCTATTTATCTTTTTATTTGAGCTATTGATGATGTTGTATAGTGATTGCACAACATATTGAATAAAAAAATGAATAAAAAAGAAAAAAAACAAATCAGAAATGAAAAAAAAGGAAAAAAATTAGAAACATCATAAACAAAAGAAAAAAATAGAAAAATACTTTTGATATGTTGTGCTATTTTATATTCCTTTGTGATAGAATTTTTAGAAGAGACAATCTTTATTGTAGCAATATTTTGATTCTATTATATATCATGAGTGATATTTTTATTGAAAAGCTATAGTAGAGGTTGTTTACATGTTTATTGGATTTATGAAAACTTTGATATGTGATAATTTGTATTCATTTATGGTAGAATTTTTGTGAGTCACAATCTTTATTGTAGAGACATTGAGATATTATTGTATATCATGAGTGGATTTTTATTGAAATGTTAGAGTAGAGGTTGTTCACATGTTTATTGGAGTTGTGAAAGCTAACTTGAAAGTTGGATGAGATACTTTTTGGACATTGTTCTCTTGTACTCATATATGTAGCATTTCATTATGTCCATGTCTTCCACATTACCTTGCTTTATCTTCCTTATTTCTTCTCTTACACTATCATTTACTTGATTCATATCTCTCTTACATAATAATGTCTTTATTATTTTATTGTGCACGCTTATGTATATAGTGGTAGAGATATTAGCTTGAGTCACAATTGTTAGACAACAAGACAACTTACTTTGAACCCTTTCGCCATTACCAAAACACAAGTTCGATCGTCTAGTGTTTCCTGCACCAATAATCTCTTCCTTTTTAATTATGGTAACCTGGTTCAAAAGTTAAGTAAAAACATACGAAGTAGTAAGTCATGAAGAACAAATAACAAGTAAATTTTCAAGTAACATTTTTCAAGGTAAAAATAAAATGTTACTCACTCTCCCTTAAATATAAGTGTTCATTTTTCTCAAAATAAGTCCCCTCGGGCCGACCTAGTGGCTACCACATGAGGTGCTGCCATCATGAGATCCGGGTTCAAATCTCGACATAGCCAAGATAAATATCTCCCTCATGCATTAGTCACTATTCCAAAGGCTAGTAGTCACTCATGATTTATCTCCTCCATGTTGGCTCTAGATAGGTTGGCGGGGGCACTGGGGGCGAGCGAATCATCTTTTTCCACCATTACTTTTTCTCAAAATAAAGTTTTTTTACTTTACTTTTAACTCTTGTCTTCCCCTTTGACATATATAAAAAATGGCTACTAACTAGAGAGACAAGTTGTAAAAAGACTTTAAATTTGAAAAATTAACTTTTTAATCCTTTTTCTTTAAGTTTCCCCTAAAAATAACACTTAACTTTTCAAAAAATATATTTAGCTTATAAATTTTTAGCTAAATACTTAGCTTTGAAAATAATTTCTTTTAAAAATAATTAGTTAAATACTTAAAATACTTAGTTTTTTTAATTTTTTTTTGAAAAAATACTTAGCTAAATACTAAAAATACTTAGCTTTAAAAAAAATTCTTAAAAAGACTTAGCTAGATACTTAGCTTTGTAAAGGACTTAGTTTGAAAAATACTTAACTTTGAAAATATTTTTTCTTAAAATTTTGAAGAAGTAATTGATTTTGAAAGAACTTAACCTATAAACATTCTTTTGAAATATAACCCCAAAAGAAAACTTAATTTTAAAAAATAACTCCCTATTTCTCTCTCTTAAAAAGTTTAAGTAATTTGTAGGGGATAGTGAGCTTAAATAATTTAATTAATGCCTTGATTAATGACTATGACCCTAGAGTCCAAGCATGAAAAAGTTTAAAAAAATATAGAAGTAATTATATATTGTTCTGATTTTCCATCTCACCCATTCTATATTATCAAATATATTTAGCTTATGAGTTTGTGCGAGATGGAATTAAGTTAATTTTTAAGTTGATTTTAAGTTTGAGAATATTATTTTTGACTTTGAAAAATATTTAAAATTTAAATTTAAGATTGAATATTTAATTTATAATTTTAAACAAATATTTATGATTGAATTTTAAAAATATTTAAGTTTGGATAATTAAATTTTAAATTTTAAAACTTTAACTTAAGATTTGAAAATAGTTAAGATTTGAAAATTAATTAGGATTTGAAAATTAATTAAGATTTAAAAATGATTAAGTTTTTGA
Organism: Zingiber officinale; assembly: GCF_018446385.1. NCBI lineage: Eukaryota > Viridiplantae > Streptophyta > Magnoliopsida > Zingiberales > Zingiberaceae > Zingiber > Zingiber officinale. Next base: position 72,264,339 of record NC_056005.1, on the reverse strand, counting down.
AATTTGAAATTAGAAAATTAATTATGATTTAAAAATTAGTTAACATTTGAAAATAATTAAGATTAAAATTTGAAAATGAATTATAATTTGAAAGTTAATTAAGATTTAAAAATTATTATGAGTTTGAAATTTGAAAATTAATTAAGATTCAGAATAAGTTTGGTTAAGTTTGATTAATTTGAATTATATTTTTGTTGATTAAGTTATGTTTAAGCTTTAATTAACTAATTTTTAATCTAAATCCAACTCACCCTTTTCCTAAATTGTCAATTAGGGAACTTTATCTATTTTGTGAAATGGTTAATTTTATCTTCAATTTAGATTCAAATCTAAGGACTGATTTACACATGAGTTAGAATAAGGTTTAACAGTTAGTCAATTAAACATTTATTTCAATAATTGATTTCCAGACTGTGGTGAGGCACTAAGCCTTCTTGGATATAGAACAACAATAAATTTTAGACGAAGTCTTTTAAAGAAATTAAATATTTAATTTTCTTTCTGAGAATCCTTAGTCTAATTGAACAAGTATTGATCAAGTCTAAGTCCTTATCTATCCTAAACTAAGCATGTATAAGGAAAGCGGTAAATCATACATCAATCAGGTTTATCTAATAATAAAGATGATCTTTTTATTAGCTTCCTCTAGATCATAGTCTCAATAAGTTATGATACTGTCCTATAGTCGAGGTGACAGAAGCTGGGGATGTGGCGCTCCGATTGACCGTGTGTTGACTCCTCGCGACCCTATAATCACAACCGTGTCAGTGCCGAGCTAGGGAAGGGGTCCCCGGTGATGGCCCTCCGACGCTCAAGTCAGTCACCAACGATGTGTGGAAGCAACGCAAAGTAGTGAACAATAGAAGCAATAGTAGATTATCGCATACCTCCCCTGAAGCTCGGACCCCCCTTTATATAGGGCCCATGTAGCGCGCGTGCATGCTTCCCAAGGCGTGCACGCTTCTTGAAGCTTTCCCTGAAAAGATGTATCAATAAAGTGCCTCTGATACAATACCTTAACGAGCCGATCATATCTTTGAAGTGACAGTGGAAGTTTCTTCCGTACAATCTTCTGTCTGAACCAACCGCCGACCATGCCGCCTGTCAGTGGCACATGCTCCCAAAAAGATAATATTCAGCTAGCGGTGTCTTTTACTGGGCCGAGCGGGATAGCCGCTCGAAGGATAACCGCTCGGCTCGGGTTCTTACTTTCTGCTCGGATGAGCGTATTATCTGGCCAAGCGGGAAGGCCGCTCGACCAGCACTCCCGCTGTCCTGATCCATGAGTCATTATCTGGATGAGCGGGAAAGTCGCTCGGCGTGCCCTTGCAGATACCTAGCAGTCTTTTTGAGCGTCAGAAGCTCGGAACTCCGCCGAGTTGTTATGATGTCGGATCAGGTCTTCATTATCCCGATCGGGCGAGCATGCTACCCGATCGGCCAATGGTATAAGGGCGTTTGACCACCTTGAGTCTAACCTCTACCATGGCACTGACCTCCACCATGGAAATGGGGTGGGGCTTCCCCCCTTATTACTACATCACACATGCCTCCCCTTCAAGTCTAGTCAAAGGATGTTGTAGTCCGACTGATTGGACCAGTGTGCGCCGATTTCCTCCTGATTGACCCTCATCATTTTGTGGACTCTGGTCAGGATGTACCTGATCCTTGCCGATTGGCCTTCTGAAAGTAGTCGCTCGGTCAAGCATGCTCCTTTGATATGGTCTGGAAAGCAAAGGCTTACACTTAGAAGACTTCCTCCTCCGTTTATCCTGGGCGAACGCAGATGGGACTAACGTCGCCCGGATTTCTCGGGAAGCATGTGAATCCTTTTTCATTAAGGCAGAGTAGGTTCCCATGCCGACTTTAATTGCCGACCAGTGATAGCGCGCCATGTGTCATGCCCACAGCCGCCACATGCTTGACGTGATAGGCATTGATGGCGATGTTCGGCGGTTTAAATTCAACGGTCGGATCGTCACCTAGGCTTTCACGACCTAGATCGGATGGCTCCGGTCAGCCGAGCCCGGGGTATATGAGCTCGCAGCCTCGCAGCCTTCTCCACTTCTGCTGCCGCGTTCCAGTTGGGTTTTTCGGGCCGCAAAAACTACTTTTTGCGTTGAGGAAACCCCTAAATTCCCATGCCACCGGATCCGTGTGAAGATTAAAATTTCGTAAAAACTTTCACGTACAAGTTTTCTAAGCCTAGATCTACTTTAGATCTACAAGATAAGAATTTACCCTTGATGCGAAGCCCTTTGCTTAATTCCGCTCGTCTAAGGTTCGCCGGATCTCGAGAGTATCAAATTAGATACTCCTCTATGTGTATCCACACAAGCAAACGATGGAGAAACCAAACAAAAAGGTGTGCTAGCACCTTTGAATGGTTCGGCCAAAGTGGAGGAGAGGGAGAGAAGAGAGAGCTTGAGGAAGAAGAGGAGAGTTACACAAAAGAAATGAAACTCACACTTGAATTGATGTGGCCGGCCACATTAAGAGGGATTATAACCTCCATGGAATGCCAAGAGTCACAACTCTTGGTAACTCCCATGATGTGGCATCCCACTTAAGCAACCATGATGATATGGAGCATCATCATTGGCCCACTCTTTGCCAACTCACCAATGAGGTGGCAAATGGTCAAGTCAAACTTGACCGTTCATCTTCCTCTCAAGTCAAGTCAAACTTGACCACTTCTCTCCCTTGGTTGATCTAATCTAACCATTGGTTCAAGTCAATTTTAATTTAATGAATCTCTATTCATTGAATTAAATTAATTAAATGAGTTTAAGTCCAAATTAGACTCACTTAACACATGAACCAAATTGAGTCCAACTCAATTAGCTCAATTTGGATTACTCTTAATCCAATTTGGTTCATCACATGAACCTAATCCTTTAGGTTCATCAAATAAACCTAATCTCCATCTAATTGCCCTTTGTGTGTGACCCTATAGGTTCTTGTAACGTTGGCAATGCTCCTAAATTCATTTAGAAGCTTAAGTAATGAGCGGTATCTAGCAACACATCATTACTACCCAAGTTACAAGAATGTTAAGATCCAACATCACCTTGTGACCACATAATTGTGACTCCTCACAATATATGACAAGTGCCCTTTTATCCTTGACATCTATATTGATCAATGTGAGGCATAGACCGTGTCATCCTCTAATCAATCTAAATCTTGAATCCCAAGTAAACTCACTTAATCAAATGAGCTCAATATCTCATATTGACTCATTTGGGCATGGCCATGCACTTCGTGATCTCACTCTATCAAGAATATCGATGTCACTCCCGTCATATAGGAGGGATAGATCCCATCTACATCACTCACATCCCTCCGCATAATTTGTTACATACCCAGTAATCGCCTTTATAGTCCACCCAGTTACGGGTGACGTTTGACGAAGCCAAAGTATGTAACTCCTTATGTAGGGAACCATGGTGACTTCAGGTCCAAGGACTAGTAGTCATACTAATAGTCACATGAGAAAGTATATGACACTCATATAACGATCTATGATACTTTCTCATGGCGGGTCATTCAGTATACATTCTCCAATGCATACCCATGTGTCAACTTGATATCTCTATATCTATGACTTGTGAGATCAAGTCATCGAGTTGACCTACATGCTAGTCTCGTCGCATTAACATTGTCGCTGAATGTTAATATTCGACTAGGAATGATTAAGAGTAGTGTTCCCTATATCATCTCACTATTGATTCAACCAATCGATTGATATAGGTAAGAACCTTCTACTCAAGGACATTATTATACTTAGTTATTTGGCACCAATACAAATAAGTATAATAACCAAAAACAAATGTCTTTATTTATATACAAGAATATGATACAACGAGTCCATACAACAATCATCAAATGATTGGCTCTAGGGCTCTAACTAACAATCTCCCACTAGCACTAGTGCCAATCAGTGTAGGCTCTAAGGCTTAATGACCTAGTGTGACCATCATGCTTTCCCTGTGCCAAAGCCTTGGTCAAGGGATCTGCGATTTTAGCCTCTGTGGGTACTCTGCAAATTTTCACATCTCCTCTCTCGATAATCTCTCGAATAAGATGGAAGCGCCGTAGTATGTGTTTGGTCCGCTGGTGTGAGCGAGGTTCCTTAGCCTGTGCTATTGCTCCATCGTTGTCACAATAGAGCTCTATGGGATCAGCTATGCTAGGAACCACCCCAAGCTCAGTAATGAACTTGCGGATCCAAACTGCCTCCTTTGCTACTTCTGATGCAGCAATATACTTGGCCTCTGTTGTAGAATCAGCTACTGTGTCCTGCTTTGAACTCTTCCAGCTCACAGCACCACCATTTATGCAAAACACGAACCCTGACTACGATCGATAATCATCCTGATCAGTTTGGAAGCTAGCATCATTGTAACCCTTTACAGCTAGCTCGTCATTGCCTCCATATATCAAGAAATATTCTTTAGTCCTTCTCAAGTACTTAAGAATATTCTTGACCGCTATCCAGTGACTTTCACCTGGATCTGACTGGTATCTGCTCGTCATGCTCAAAGCATACGAGATATCAGGATGAGTACATAGCATGGCGTACATGATAGATCCTATGGCTGAAGCAATAAGGGATCTGATCCATGCGGTCTCTCTCCTCTCTAGAAGAGGGACTTTGAGTCTTCGAAAGACTCATACCATGTGACATCAACAGAAATCCCTTCTTGGAGTTCTGCATGGCAAACCGAAGTAGTACCTTGTCAATGTATGTACTCTGACTTAGGCCAAGCAATCTCTTAGATCTATCTCTATAGATCTATATGCCTAGAATGTGGGATGCTTCACCTAAGTCGTTCATTGAGAAACAAGTCCCTAGCCAAGTCTTGACAGACTGCAGCAAAGGGATGTTTTTCCCAATGAGTAGTATGTCATCCACATACAATATAAGGAAGATAACTGTGTTCCCTACAACCTTCTTGTAGACACAAGGTTCATCTTTATTCTTGATGAAACCAAACTGTTTGATTGCATCATTGAATCGAAGATTCCAACTCCGAGAAGCTTGCTTTAATCCATAAATGGACCTATGCAGCTTGCATACTCTGTTAGTATACTATGGATCTACAAAACCCTCAGGTTGTGTCATGTACACATCCTCGAGCAGGTTTCCATTCAGAAACGCGGTTTTGACATCCATCTGCCAGATCTCATAATCGTGGTACGCTGCAATAACAAGCATGATCCGAATGGATTTAAACATTGCTACTGGAGAAAAGGTTTCATCATAGTCAATATCATGAATTTGTTTGAAAACTTTAGCTACCAAGCAACCCTTATAAATAAGTCCATCCATGTCAGTCTTTCTCTTAAAGACCCACTTACACCCAATAGGTTTGACCCCTTCAGGTGGATCAACCAAAGTCCATACTTGGTTAGTGTACATGGATTCCATCTCGGATCTCATGGCCTCTAGCCATTTCTTGGAATCTGGTCTCATCACAGCTTCCTGATAGGAGGTAGGCTCATCCTCAATGAGCACAACGTCATCATAGTCAGATAAGAGAAATGAGTATCTCTCAGGCTGATGACGTACCCTATCAGATCTGCGAAGAGGTAGGTCTACTTGAACTGGTTGTGGTTCCTCAACTCCTTGTGGAACAACATCATCCACAACACTTTGTGGTTCCAGTTCAACTTCCATCGAGGCTTCTGTGATATGGTCCACATCTTGAACTTCTTCAAGATCAAACGTACTCCCACTAGTCTTTCTAGAAACAAAATCCCTTTCTAGAAATACCCCAGTCTTAGTCACAACTATCTTGTGTTGACTGAGAATATAGAAGTAATATCCCTTCGTTTTCTTGGGATATCTAATAAAATAGCACTTATCGGATTTGGGTCCCAGTTTGTCTGAGACTTGACGTCGAACGTAAGTCTCACAACCCCAAATCCTCATAAAAGATACCTGGGCATCTCTCCCAGTCCATATCCTATATGGTGTCTTTATTACAGCCTTAGATGGAACTCGGTTGAGAATGAAGGTTGCTACGTCTAGAACATAGCCCCAAAGATACATAGGAAGATCTGTGTGACTCATCATAGATCGTACCATATCTAATAAGGTACGATTCCTCCTTTCGGATACACCATTCCATTGTGGTATTCCGGGAGGAGTGAGTTGAGATAGAATCCCACACTTAGCTAGATAGTCGCGAAACTCATGGCTAAAGTATTCACCACCTCGATCTGATCGAAATATCTTAATACTTTTGCCAAGCTGGTTTTGTACTTCATTCTTGAATTCTTTGAACTTTTTAAAGGATTCTGACTTATGTGTCATTAGGTACACATAACCATATCTACTGAAGTCATCAGTAAATGTAATGAAGTACCTATAACCACCTCTAGCAGTGACATTGAAAGGGCTACATACATCACTATGTATAAGACCTAACAAGTCAGTCGCTCTCTCACTGTGTCCACTAAAGGGAGTCTTGGTCATCTTGCCTAGAAGGCATGACTCGCATGTCTCATATGATTCAAAATCAAATGAGTCCAGCAAACCATCTTTATGGAGCTGGGATAAGCGTTTGTCATTTATATAACTTAAGCGACAGTGCCAGAGATAGGTTTGGTTCATGTCATTTGACTTGAACCTCTTGGTACTTATGTTATAGATAGGGTTCTCAAGGTCTATAATATAGAGTCCGTTCATCAGAGGTACACTACAATAGAACATATCATTTAAATAAACTGAACAACATTTGTTCTTTATTGTAAATGAAAAACCTTTCTTGTCCAAACAAGAAACAGAAATTATGTTCTTAGTTAAAGCAGGCACATAACAACATTCATCTAATTCTAATACAAGCCCAGAAGGCAGAGATAGATGATAAGTTCCTACAGCAACAGCAGTAACCCGTGCTCCATTGCCTACTCGTAGGTCCACCTCGCCCTTCGTCAATGCCCTGTTATTTCTCAGCGCCTGCACATTAGTACAAATGTGAGAAGCACATCCGGTATATAATATCCATGATGAAGAAATAGATAGATTGACTTCTATAACATATATACTTGAAGTGGAAGTCTCACTTCTCTTCTTCTTAAGATCTTCCAAGTAGACTTTGCAGTTCCTCTTCTAGTGCCCGGTCTGACCGCAGTGGAAGCAGGTAGCATCCTTGGCGACCCCTCCTTTGGGTTTCAGTGCATTGCCTTTGCCCTTGGCTTGGGACTTTCCCTTACCTTTAGGCTTGCCCTTGCCTTTGCCCTTTTGTACCATCAAAATGGAGTTGGGCTTAACCTTCTTAAGGTTGAGCTCAGCAGTTCTTAACATGCTAAGTAGCTCAAGCAGTGGCTTGTCAATTTCGTTCATGTTATAATTTAGAACGAATTGACTATAGCTATCTGGAAAGGATTGCAAGATCAGATCAGTAGCCAACTCTTGGCCAAGTGGGAATCCCAACCTCTGTAGGTTTTCTATGTACCCAATCATTTTGAGTACATATGGGCCTACGGGAGTCCCATCTTGCATCTTGCACTGAAACAGTGCCTTAGAGATCTCAAATCTCTCATGCCTCGCTTGTCCTTGATATAGTTGACGAAGATGTTCAACCATATAATAAGCGCCCATCAACTCGTGTTGCTTCGAAGCTCGAGTTCATAAGACATGACACATCTAATGCGTCATCTTGATGCTTCTTGTAAGCATCACGGTCAGCTCGTGTGGCAGTGGCAGGAGGTGCCTCCGGAATGGGCTGCTCCAGAACGTACAGTTTACGTTCTTATGTGAGAACGATTCTTAGATTCCTGTACCAGTCCAGGAAATTAACTCCGTTGAGCTTGTCCTTCTCAAGGACGGAACGCAGGGAGAAAGAGTTCGTATTTGACATCATGGTTATCTACAACAGATAAATACAGAAAAATAAATAAATATCATATTCTATTAATCATCTAATTAGGCGTTTAATTAAATGATGCTCCCACTGAATTATATAATTCATGTGGGACATGATCCACATTATACTATGCCCTGAGTTAGCTTTGGCTAAATCGCCCAAGACTTAGTATGATCGGTAGGTAACTAATTACCAATTACATCTCTATGCAACTCTTGTTTATAGGATCAAGATCCGCATTTATATTAAAACTCGAGTTAGCTTTGGCTAATACGCCCAAGAGTTAATATAAACGTGATTTTGTCCTATCTTCCAACTATTGGATAAATGCCTATAGTTAAACTTGATTTAACTAGTTGTACTCAATCTAATTGAGTTTTTACTCACTCATGCGTTGATAGGCGGGACCAAGATTGTCCCTCCGTACCCTACCAAGATAATATGTGTTGCTCTGCTTTGACAGATTCAACAACAACATGTGATCGAGGTAGTGATAGGTATCACGGCATGGTAGGCATTTTTGAGTTGACGCGATTGAGATCTAATCTAATCAACGATGCGTATCATATACTCGATTTAGATCTAATCTGATCGTGGAGGTGCATCATGTGCGCGACTTAGATCTAATCTAATCGTTAAGGTACTAATTAATTACTAATCTAGCATGCATCACATATACACACACAAGCAATTAATTAAACTTTTTGTGATTAGTCATGGCCCTACTACAATCTTCTCAAGCCAATGAGAAGATCAGATAGTCAACCTAAGGTCAATAGCTTCTCAAGCTCCTTCCTTTGACCACCTCGTGTTGCTCACACCCTCCTCGTAACTCCGTCTCGAGTGGATCTTCCACCGCCTCAATTTTGTACATTACAAAAGGTGAAACTTGAGTTACATTCGAGTCTAAACTATTTATAACAGGAATAAATAAATAGAAGGGCACGATGCGCAGGTCGCGAATCAAGTACAACACGCACAATCACATGACGGCATGTAGGCCGTATTATGAATTGCAACACACATTATCCAATCAAATTGGGTCTTTTGGGCCATGACTATCACAAAATAATACATAATTCTAAATTATATAATTTCTATAAATTTCTGTAATTGTTTTTACAATTTTTACAATTTTTATGAGTAAAAATTCCTGGCGGTCCCGTTTAGCGATTTTCGGGCGCAATCGCGGAACGAAGCCCCTTGCGGGGTCAGGGGCAGCACCCCTACCCGTGGTATAACCATCGTGAGTGTTCCTAAGCGATCCTACAATGCCTTAGTCCGCTGTCCCAAAATGATTTAGGGTGAAACCTTGCCGTTTCGGAAATATTTTCTCGGTAGTCGAAGCCTACAAGTGTCTAAACACTTGTGCTTCGCTTCTACGAGAAAATTACCCATAAAATCTATAAAAAAACATAAAAACACAGAAACTTATAGATCTGTAGAATTTCATAAAATTCAAAATAAAACTCGTACGTACTTCGCACATGGCTTTGATACCACTGTTGGGTTTTTCGGGCCGCAAAAAACTGCTTTTTACGTTGTGGAAACCCCGAAATTCCCATGCCACCGGATCTGTGCGAAGATTAAAATTTCATAAAAACTTTCATGTACGAGTTTTCTAAGCCTAGATCTACTTTAGATCTACAAGATAAGAATTTACCCTTGATGCGAAGCCCTTCGCTTAATCCCGCTCGTCCAAGGTTCGCCGGATCTCGAGAGTATCAAAGTAGATACTCCTCTATGTGTATCCACACAAGAAAGAGATGGAGAAACCAAACAAAAAGGTGTGCTAGCACCTTTGAATGGTTCGGCCAAAGTGGAGGAGAGGGAGAGAAGAGAGAGCTTGAGGAAGAAGATGAGAGTTACACAAAAGAAATGAAACTCACACTTGAATTGATGTGGCCGGCCACATTAAGAGGGATTATAACCTCCATGGAATGCCAAGAGTCACAACTCTTGGTAACTCCCATGATGTGGCATCCCACTTAAGCAACCATGATGATGTGGAGCATCATCATTGACCCACTCTTGCCAACTCACCAATGAGGTGGCAAATGGTCAAGTCAAACTTGACCGTTCATCTTCCTCTCAAGTCAAGTCAAACTTGACCACTTCTCTCCCTTGGTTGATCTAATCTAACCATTGGTTCAAGTCAATTTTAATTTAATGAATCTCTATTCATTGAATTAAATTAATTAAATGAGTCTAAGTCCAAATTATACTCACTTAACACATGAACCAAATTGAGTCCAACTGAATTAGCTCAATTTGGATTACTCTTAATCCAATTTGGTTCATCACATGAACCTAATCCTTTAGGTTCATCAAATAAACCTAATCTCCATCTAATTGCCCTTTGTGTGTGACCCTATAGATTCTTGTAACGTTGGCAATGCTCCTAAACCCATTTAGAAGCATAAGTAATGAGCGGTATCTAGCAACACATCATTACTACCCAAGTTACAAGAATGTTGAGATCCAACATCACCTTGTGACTACTAATTGTGACTCCTCACAATATATGATAAGTGTCCTTCTATCCTTGACATCTAGATTGATCAATGTGAGGCATAGACCGTGTCATCCTCTAATCAATCTAAATCTTGAATCCAAAGTAGACTCACTCAATCAAATGAGCTCAGTATCTCATATTGACTCATTTGAGCATGGTCATGCACTTCGTGGTCTCACTCTATCAAGAATATCGATGTCACTCCCGTCATATAGGAGGGATAGATCCCATCTACATCACTCACATCCCTCCGCATAATTTGTTACATACCCAGTAATCGCCTTTATAGTCCACCCAGTTATGGGTGACGTTTGACGAAGCCAAAGTATGTAACTCCTTATGTAGGGAACCATGGTGACTTCAGGTCCAAGGACTAGTAGTCATACTAATAGCCACATGAGAAAGTATATGACACTCATATAACGATCCATGATACTTTCTCATGGCGGGTCATTCAGTATACATTCTCCAATGCATACCCATGTGTCAACTTGGTATCTCTATATCCATGACTTGTGAGATCAAGTCATCGAGTTGACCTATATGCTAGTCTCGTCGCATTAACATTGTCGTTGAATGTTAATACTCGACTAGGAATGATTAAGAGTAGTGTTATCATCTCACTATCGATTCAACCAATCAATTGATATAGGTAAGAACTGTTAGGACCTTCGGATGGCTAGAGAGGGGGGGGGTGTGAATAGACTCCTCTAAAACTTAAACAATCTTCTCACAAAAGTTTGTTAGCACAGCGGAAATATGCAAAAGAAAAACTAATACAAGGAAAAGAAACAACCCACAACTAACACAAGTATGTACGAGGTTCGGGGATAACTTGCCCCTACTCCTCGGCGTGTCCGTAAGGTGGACGATCCCTTGATTTTTCGGTAGATCACACCCCGGATAGATTCTGGCTAAGAATTTCTCCTTCTCGGTGGAGTAACCTCTCCACAAAGTCTCTGAGAATATTTAAATGAAGCACAAGACTTACAGGGATTAGTGGCTAAAGGGAATGAAAAATAAGCTTACAGCCACGATGAAAGCAGAGCGCAAAACAGAAGAAGTTCCTTAGCCAAGAGCTCAAAAACACACATCACTCTTGCTTGATCGACCGAGAGTTTTCCTCTTTTTTTTTTGGTTGTTTTTTCGAACATCTCATACTCCTTCTTCTTATGCCTCTGCCTTTTCCATTGCGTTTGCCTGTATCGAATCACTGCAACCTGCACCGAATCGCTGCTGCCAACTCAGGCGTTGCCAATCACTTTTCCTCCTCATCTGGTTCTCTGAACTCACACCAATACCATCCATGGTCTTCACTGGTGTCTCTGAGCTCGAAACAATAGCCAGGAGTCAAGCTGATTGCAACCAGAACATAGCCAGATCGCCAGTAACGGTTGATGCTCCAATTGCACCATTTGCACCCAAACACAGTAGAAAAACCACTTTGTCTTATTCCTCTGATAGACCTTAATTTGAACTTAAGCACTGGTATGATACCTGCAATGTAACGACCACCCTTCTTACTACTCTCTAAGGGTAACCGTTACTTATCTACTAACTCTACTTAACCGGTTTATTAAAAAATCTTTAGGAAAACCCTACCGAAAAATTTCGGCAGAGTCTCCCCTGTACCGGTGACCATTTTCCATAATACAAGCATAATATACTCAGCCACAGGCGGCTGGAAATATATCTCAATCAACCACGCAGTTTAATAAGAAATGAAAACTAACCACAACCACGCAGTTTAATAATTCAAATCATGCAGATAATGAAAAACCGAAAACATACTTCTTACTACATAATTTTCTTATCAACTTAATAAAAATTAAACTAAACAATTTCTTAAACTAAATGAGTTCTTTAGCTAAGTCCCAAGGACCTCTATAGTCCACACATCACACACTCCTCTTGCATCTCCTTGGCGTCTTCCTTCACTGTATCTTTTCTTTCCCTTTATCTGCAGTAGGAGGAAATGCAGTCTATAAGCATAAAGCTTAGTGAGCGCTATCTACTCACAAAAACTCGATATGCATGTATATAAATAAGAACATGCTAAATCTGAATGCTAACATATAAAACTACTCATGCTCATATATAGCAAAGGAAATCACGCTAACTGAAATACTAAACATGTATAGTTTATCATGCTCATAAACTAATAAAAGAAGCATACTAAACATGTAAAACTACTAAACATGTAAAGATACTAAACATGTAAAACTACTGAACATGTAAAACTACTAAACATGTAAAACTACTAAACATGTAAAACTACTAAACATGTAAAGCTAAACATGCTCATAAGAATAAAACTATAACAGCATGCTGAAAGCAAATAAAACTAAACATGCTGAATAATCTAATAGCAAGAAACAAATAAAACTACTACTGCATGCTTCAAATAACAAGAAACTAAACTTTCTAATTCTAAACATATTTGAAGCTTGTTTCATTTGTTTCAAAACTTATACTTTAATACTTCAAAATAATAATAAACTTCTTTTGGGCCCGGCATTGTACCACTTTGCGCGCATTCTTAATAAGAATCGAGGTAGCTAATCCCGAAACTACTAAGATACTTCTAGGCCTTGTGCCTAGGGGTAACTTGGAGCCCATCCCTTGGACCTTGTGTCCGGTACATGCCCTTTAAAAAGTAAAATACTTTCTTTATAACTTCTTTATACTTGCCCTTACTTGGCATTTAAGCAAACACCTTGTGTGCGCTTTTGATATTAAACACCTTGTGTGCGCTTTTGATATTAAACTTCTGAAATTGAGATCAAGTTAAAGTCTTGGTCTTTCTTAGCTTACAACTTCTCATATTAGTCCAATAGCAAAAGACTAAAGACAGGAATCATTACTGCTCATGTTAAACTGATACTTTAAAATGGCAGGGCTGCTCATGCTACTAAATCAACAATAAGTACTAAATCTGAAATGCTACAAGGTGTTGTTCGTACTTGTAAAATGCTCAAGAAATAGATATTGAATTGCTAAAAAAAAGAATTAACTATGCATACTTTAAGCTTAAGCTGTTCATGTTCGTTGAGCATAGGGATCCAAGACTAAAAATGCTAAACATACTAAGGATCAAAATATGATTACCCTTTTAGCAGATCTAAACTCCAAGAACAGGCTGAGAAAACTAAGTAGCATGCTAAATTGAAAGGGCTGTTCATGTGTAAGAAATAGTAAAGGAACTAAATCTGCAATGTACAATATATAGCCTAAACATGTTTGGCAGTAGCAAGGAAAAGTCACAACCTGCAATGCTAAACTAATGCAACCCTTTTCATGCTTACTGGAAATAGCAATGAACAAAACTAAAATCTGCATTTGCTTAAAAATAAAACAAAATGATTCTGTTTGTTAAAGCAAGGAAGTCCAAAACTAGAAACTTGAACTCAAAGGAACATCTAACTAAATGTTATTCATACAAACATAATAAGAATCTATTCATGCTTGTTAAACTAGCAAACTTCTAAAACTATCTACTCAAAATAAAGGTTTGTTTAGTGCCTATTAATATGCCAGGAAACTAAATCCACAAGGCTAATTATAAGGTTGTTAATGCTTACTAAATGCTAGGTTGTTCATCTTCTTTGAATAAGGAAGGTTCTACACATGCATGCCGTTAATAAGAAACTATTCAACACATATTTGCAATTGAACCTCCTTAATTAAACTTAATGGAATTCGGTTTTCATAGAGCAACCAAAATCTCTATAGCAAGCTACTACAGTAAAGAAGAAGAATCAAATTCTCGAAACTACTCTTAAGCCTCTACAAGTTTTAACAGGATACCTAGGTTTCCTGTTGTAATGTTACAAACAAAACTCATATAACTTATTCAAAACTATATCTTCATGGAATCAAAAATAAAACTTTAAGCATGTTTAACCGAACTGTAAAGGAGATCTCACGGCAGAGACATAACCAAAATCTTTCAAAAACCAATCGAAGGGAACTACTCCTACTGCAGGTGAGAAGCAACTCACCTTCGTTTTCTTGGACTTACAACCGAGAAAGAGAGGTTCTAGGGTTTCGTAGCTCGACCTTCGGCTCCTCCTCGTGCCCACAACCTCTCCTCGACGAGAGGATCTCAACGGTGTGAAGAGCTCTTGGAGAAAAGTGCTCGCCGGCCGCCAGAGACGAAGCCCTAGCCGCGGCTTCGTTTCTGCCCGAGAGGAATCACCGACGCCGCGTGAGAAGAGGTGAGAAAGAAATTAGGTTTCGGGAAACCTAAATCCTCTCCTTATAACAAGAGTTATTTTTGGTTCCAACTATAGCTTATATATTTGCCGCTGCCTATTTAATTAGCAACGATCGCTAGCCCAGTTGGTCCGTTGGGCTTTGCTCGAAGCCAGAGGTCTGTGCTTCGATTCTCAGCCGCGCCCCTTTTTCTCCAATTTATTTCAAACGTTCCAGCTACTGCATATATATATTTCGCTCCATATAAGGTTAACAAAAATCGTGTAGCTCAGCTGGTTGGGCTGGTTTCGGCTGAGGTTCGGCTCGGGTCGAGGTTGTGGGTTCAAAACCTGGCTTAAACATATTTCTTCTCTTTTTTTAAAAAAACTTCTTTCTCTTGGTAAAAATATCAAACGAACTCCAAAAATTACGTAAAAATACTCTAAAAATTCCTAAAAATCTCTAGAATATTTTAAAAGTATTTCCAAATATTTTTATGGACTTTTAGAACTTGAAATAGTTAAAATTGGGTTGTTGCAATTCCCCATTCCTTATAAAAAGTTCGTCCTCGAACTTAGAACAATTATGGATACTTCTGTCTCATACTGTCCTCACGCTCCCAAGTGATTTCCTCGTGCTTCTGGTTCTGCCAGATGACCTTCACTAGTGGCACTTCTTTGTTTCTTAATCTCTTGACTGCTCTGTCCACTATCTGTGTAGGTCTGCTCTCGTAGCTAAGATCCTCTTGGATCTGCACTGATTGAGGCTGAATCACTTGACTAGGGTCGTGAATACACTTCTTTAGCATAGAAACATGAAATACGTTATGTATTGCCGACATGTCCCATGGTAAATCCAGCTTGTAAGCTACTTTCCCAATCCTTTCTGTGATCAGGTAAGGTCCTACATAACGAGGACTTAATTTTCCCTTCTTGTCAAATCTCATCACTCCCTTCATAGGAGCGACCTTGAGAAAGACTGAATCCCCTACTTGGAATTCAAGTGGCCTATGGCGTGTGTCGGCATAACTTTTTGTCTCTGGGCGGTTTCAATCCTCTGTCGATCTTCTGGATTGCCTGAGTAGTCTCATCTATCAGCTCTGTCTGAATGCCTAGTTCCACTTCCATCTCTCTTCTTTCACCTGCTTCTTGCCAACAAATGGGTGATCTGCACTTCCTGCCATACAATGCCTCATAAGGAGCCATCTTGATGGTGGCCTGATAGCTGTTGTTGTAGGCAAACTCAGCTAAGCACAGATACTTGCACCAACTTCCCTTGAAATCTAGTGCACAAGCTCTGAGCATATCTTCTAGAATCTGATTTACTCGCTCTGTCTGTCCATCAGTCTGTGGATGGAAAGCTGTGCTGAACTTGAGTTTGGTGCCTAGTGCATTCTGAACACACTCCCAAAAGTGAGAGGTGAAGCGCCCATCTCTATCAGAAATAATAGATTTAGGAACTCCGTGAAGTCTGATCACCTCTTTAACATACAGCTGTGCCAACTGCTCTATAGAGTGAGACACCCTGATGGCTAGAAAATGAGCAGACTTGGTCAATCTGTCCACTATCACCCATATCACATCATATCCATTTGTGGTTCTTGGGAGACCTACTATAAAGTCCATGGATATGTCTTCCCACTTCCACTCTAGTATTGGAAGAGGTTGTAGAACTCCTCCTGGTCTCTAGTGTTCTGCTTTGACCCTCTGACATGTCAGGCAGGTACTGACATATTTAGCTACATCTCTTTTGAGTCCAGACCACCAGAATCTTTGTTTCACGTCTTGATACATCTTGGTAGAACCAGGATGCATGGAATAAGGTGTACTATGAGCTTCTTCCAAAATTTTCTTTCTCAGCTCTTCATCATTGGGAACACAAAGGCGACTCCCTTGATAAAGAATTCCACTGTCTGATACTCGAAATTCTGAATTCTCTTCTTCTTGTATCCCTTGCTTAATCTTTTGGATATCAGGATCTTCACTTTGCTTTCTCTATATATCCTCAAGCAGGATTGACTCTAAGGTCAATACAGAGAGTTGCCCATAAATAATTTCCATTCCAAAATCTGACAACTCCTTCTGCAGTGGTAGGGCTAATGATGACAAAGACATCAGGGATGCACTGGATTTTCTGCTTAGTGCATCTGCCACTTTATTAGCTTTGCCTGGATGGTAGAGAATTTCACAATCATAATCTTTGACCAACTCTAGCCACCTGCGCTGTCTCATGTTTAAGTCCTTCTGAGTGAAGAAGTACTAAAGACTCTGATGGTCTGTGAAGATTCTGCACTGGACTCCATACAAGTAGTGTCGCCAGAGTTTCAGTGCAAAGACCACAGCTGCCAGCTCAAGATCATGAGTGGGGTAATTCTTCTCATAGTCTTTGAGTTGCCTGGAAGCATAAGCTATAACTTTTCCTTCCTGCATGAGTACAGCTCCTAAGCCCATCTTGGAAGCATCACTGTAGATGTCAAAACTCTTGTCACTCTCTAGAACAGTCAGAATGGGAGCACTGGTCAGTCTCTTCTTGAGTTCTTGAAAACTCTGCTCACATTTATCTGACCATTCAAATTTCTTGTTCTTTCTGGTGAGGGCTATAAGTGGAGAGGCTATTCTGGAAAAGTCTTCCACGAATTTCCTGTAGTACCCAGCTAAACCAAGGAAGCTTCTGATCTCCCTGGCGTTCTTGGGTCTACTCCAGTTGTTGACTGCTTCTATTTTGGCTGGATCCACTTGGATACTTTCTTTAGAAATTATGTGGCCTAGAAATGCCACCTGATCTAACCAGAATCCGCACTTTGAGAACTTAGCATAAAGCTGTTTCTCCTGTAGGGTCTGCAGGACTATTCTCAAGTGCGTGTCATGCTCCTCTGGGGTTCTGGAATAGATTAGAATGTCATCGATGAACACAATGTAAAATTTATCAAGGTATTCTCTAAACACTCTGTTCATCAGGTCCATGAAAACTGCAGGTGCATTAGTCACACCAAAAGCCATGACTACGAACTCGTAGTGTCCGTATCTGGTCCTGAAAGCCGTTCTGGGTATGTCTCTTTCCTTCACTTTTAGCTGATGGTACCCAGAGCGCAGGTCTATCTTTGAGAATACTATTGCCCTTTTTAGCTGATCATATAGATCATCTATTCTGGAATGAGGGTACTTGTCCCTAACTGCTACTTTGCTCAGCGCTCTAAAATCTATGCACATTAGCATGGATCCGTCTTTCTTCTTAACGAACAACACAGGAGCTCCCCATGGTGAATGACTAGGGCGGATGAAACCCTTGTCAAGTAACTCCTGAAATTGTTCTTGTAGTTTTTTTTCAGCTCTGCTGGAGACATTCGGTACAGAGCTTTTGAAATTGACTCCACTTCTCTGTTGGGAGGTAGTCCAGGTAGCCTTTCTGGAAATACCTTTGGATACTCACTGACCACCTGAACATCTTCCTGCTTGGGTCTTTCTTGTTCTTCTGTACTCCAGTTTTGATTACTTGACTGGGGTCTCTGTTTCCCCACTGTCCTGTCTTCTATCTTGACTGACTTGTGTTACGTTTGTTGTGCGTTATTGCTATTCAGATAGTGCTTACTAATGCCCTGTTGACCAGCTCTTCACCAATCTATGGTCGATGAGTTTCACTACTCACATTAGGCGTTATTTCTGGTCTCAGCATTAGGAACGTTAGTCTGACTCGTTCTTTCTCTGTACTTACTAACTCTAGGCAGAGACGAGCTAGCCTGTCGAATCCTTTTACCGTTTCTTCTACTGATAGGTCACCTTGTCTGAATTCTAAAAACTCCTCATAATGTTTATTGGTGATCCGTTGACGAAAGAATTCTTCGTAAAACTCTATCTCGAAGTCAACCCAGCTCATCTGGTTGACTGCTCTCTTACTCTTAACTCGCTCCCACTACATACGAGCACCTCCAGATAGGCAGAAAGAGGCACACTTACCCTTCTCGACTTCTGGTCAGTCAAGAAGCTCCATTGTGCTCTCAAATGTCTTGAACCAAGCCTGGGCATCCCAGGGCTCAATCGTGCCTGAGAATTTTTCTGGTTCCAGCTTCAGCCACTGGATGAGGTATTCTTCTTGTCTTCTAGGTGTTGTGGCGACTTCTAGGACAACCGATAGGACTTCAGTCACCACTGGGGTCTCCACATTAATGGTTGGTGGAGTGGGAGGAGCTGGCTTCTGATTAGCCATTAGATTGGCAATCACTTGCTGCTGCTCGCTACTTGTCTTTGAAATTGAGTAACAACTTCAGAGAGAATAGGCCCAGGGGTTCTGAGCTCTTCGTTCTCCTGATCTTGGTTCTCAGTATAAACGGTGCGGGGATGTCCTCTTCTTGACATCTAGTTAAACAAATAAGAAGATTTGATATTTTCTCTATCCTTTCTAATCATACACATATGTATATGAACAAAGAAAACTGTAAAAACTTTTATCTTACTTTAGCACTTATAAACAATCACTCTATACTGCAAATAATAATAAAGGAAAGTAATAAAGAAAGAACTTAAATACTTTCTTACTTGAAGACGGCAAGGATGATGCTGATGTGTGTGTGATGCTGGAGAATGGGAACTGCTCTGATACCAACTGTAACGACCACCCTTCTTACTACTCTCTAAGGGTGACCGTTACTTATCTACTAACTCTACTTAACCGGTTTATTAAAAAATCTCTAGGAAAACCCTACCGAAAAATTTCGGCAGAGTCTCCCCTGTACCGGTGACCATTTTCCATAATACAAGCATAATATACTCAGCCACAGGCGGCTGGAAATATATCTCAATCAACCACGCAGTTTAATAAGAAATGAAAACTAACCACAACCACGCAGTTTAATAATTCAAATCATGCAGATAATGAAAAACCGAAAACATACTTCTTACTACATAATTTTCTTATCAACTTAATAAAAATTAAACTAAACAATTTCTTAAACTAAATGAGTTCTTTAGCTAAGTCCCAAGGACCTCTATAGTCCACACATCACACACTCCTCTTGCATCTCCTTGGCGTCTTCCTTCACTGTATCTTTTCTTTCCCTTTATCTGCAGTAGGAGGAAATGCAGTCTATAAGCATAAAGCTTAGTGAGCGCTATCTACTCACAAAAACTCGATATGCATGTATATAAATAAGAACATGCTAAATCTGAATGCTAACATATAAAACTACTCATACTCATATATAGCAAAGGAAATCACGCTAACTGAAATACTAAACATGTATAGTTTATCATGCTCATAAACTAATAAAAGAAGCATACTAAACATGTAAAACTACTAAACATGTAAAGATACTAAACATGTAAAACTACTGAACATGTAAAACTACTAAACATGTAAAACTACTAAACATGTAAAGCTAAACATGCTCATAAGAATAAAACTATAACAGCATGCTGAAAGCAAATAAAACTAAACATGCTGAATAATCTAATAGCAAGAAACAAATAAAACTACTACTGCATGCTTCAAATAACAAGAAACTAAACTTTCTAATTCTAAACATATTTGAAGCTTGTTTCATTTGTTTCAAAACTTATACTTTAATACTTCAAAATAATAATAAACTTCTTTTGGGCCCGGCATTGTACCACTTTGCGCGCATTCTTAATAAGAATCGAGGTAGCTAATCCCGAAACTACTAAGATACTTCTAGGCCTTGTGCCTAGGGGCAACTTGGAGCCCATCCCTTGGACCTTGTGTCCGGTACATGCCCTTTAAAAAGTAAAATACTTTCTTTATAACTTCTTTATACTTTCCCTTACTTGGCATTTAAGCAAACACCTTGTGTGCGCTTTTGATATTAAACACCTTGTATGCGCTTTTGATATTAAACTTCTGAAATTGAGATCAAGTTAAAGTCTTGGTCTTTCTTAGCTTACAACTTCTCATATTAGTCCAATAGCAAAAGACTAAAGACAGGAATCATTACTGCTCATGTTAAACTGATACTTTAAAATGGCAGGGCTGCTCATGCTACTAAATCAACAATAAGTACTAAATCTGAAATGCTACAAGGTGCTGTTCGTACTTGTAAAATGATCAAGAAATAGACATTGAATTGCTAAAAAAAAAGAATTAACTATGCATACTTTAAGCTTAAGCTGTTCATGTTCGTTGAGCATAGGGATCCAAGACTAAAAATGCTAAACATACTAAGGATCAAAATATGATTACCCTTTTAGCAGATCTAAACTCCAAGAACAGGTTGAGAAAACTAAGTAGCATGCTAAATTGAAAGGGCTGTTCATGTGTAAGAAATAGTAAAGGAACTAAATCTGCAATGTACAATATATAGCCTAAACATGTTTGGCAGTAGCAAGGAAAAGTCACAACCTGCAATGCTAAACTAATGCAACCCTTTTCATGCTTACTGGAAATAGCAATGAACAAAACTAAAATCTGCATTTGCTTAAAAATAAAACAAAACGATTCTGTTTGTTAAAGCAAGGAAGTCCAAAACTAGAAACTTGAACTCAAAGGAACATCTAACTAAATGTTATTCATACAAACATAATAAGAATCTATTCATGCTTGTTAAACTAGCAAACTTCTAAAACTATCTACTCAAAATAAAGGTTTGTTTAGTGCCTATTAATATGCCAGGAAACTAAATCCACAAGGCTAATTATAAGGTTGTTCATGCTTACTAAATGCTAGGTTGTTCATCTTCTTTGAATAAGGAAGGTTCTACACATGCATGCCGTTAATAAGAAACTATTCAACACATATTTGCAATTGAACCTCCTTAATTAAACTTAATGGAATTCGATTTTCATAGAGCAACCAAAATCTCTATAGCAAGCTACTACAGTAAAGAAGAAGAATCAAATTCTCGAAACTACTCTTAAGCCTCTACAAGTTTTAACAGGATACCTAGGTTTCCTGTTGTAATGTTACAAACAAAACTCATATAACTTATTCAAAACTATATCTTCATGGAATCAAAAATAAAACTTTAAGCATGTTTAACCGAACTGTAAAGGCGATCTCACGGCAGAGACATAACCAAAATCTTTCAAAAACCAATCGAAGGGAACTACTCCTACTGCAGGTGAGAAGCAACTCACCTTCGTTTTCTTGGACTTACAACCGAGAAAGAGAGGTTCTAGGGTTTCGGTAGCTCGACCTTCGGCTCCTCCTCGTGCCCACAACCTCTCCTCGACGAGAGGATCTCAACGGTGTGAAGAGCTCTTGGAGAAAAGTGCTCGCCGGCCGCCGGAGACGAAGCCCTAGCCGCGGCTTCGTTTCTGCCCGAGAGGAATCACCGACGCCGCGTGAGAAGAGGTGAGAAAGAAATTAGGTTTCGGGAAACCTAAATCCTCTCCTTATAACTAGAGTTATTTTTGGTTCCTACTCTAGCTTATATATTTGCCGCTGCCTATTTAATTAGCAACGATCGCTAGCCCAGTTGGTCCGTTGGGCTTTGCTCGAAGCCAGAGGTCTGTGCTTTGATTCTCAGCCGCGCCCCTTTTTCTCCAATTTATTTCAAACGTTCCAGCTACTACATATATATATTTCGCTCCATATAAGGTTAACAAAAATCGTGTAGCTCAGCTGGTTGGGCTGGTTTCGGCTGAGGTTCGGCTCGGGTCGAGGTTGAGGGTTCAAATCCTGGCTTCAACATATTTCTTCTCTTTTTTTTTTTAAAACTTCTTTTTCTTGGTAAAAATACCAAACGAACTCCAAAAATTACGTAAAAATACTCTAAAAATTCCTAAAAATCTCTAGAATATTTTAAAAGTATTTCCAAATATTTTTATGGACTTTTAGAACTTGAAATAGGGAAAATTGGGTCGTTACATGCAACCTGCAACGTAAAAAGCTCACACCAGATGGTTAAATCAGACGAATCAGAAGTTGCAGAGAAACAGACAATGTTGTCGATCGGTCAGCAGACCGATCCATAGCCCTCTGGACCGATCAGGACATATCCTGATCGGTCTGGGAGGCTTCTGATCGGTCTGTGGACCGATCAGCCTATAGGTGGATCGGTCCACAGACCGATCCCCTATTGTCCTCTGAATCCCATCGCTTCCTGATCGGTCTACAGACCAATTAGATAACTTACAGTGAACTACTGTTTGGTTACTGATCGGTCACCAAACCGATCAGATAACCTACAGAAAGCTACTGTTTGGTTATGATCGGTCACCAGACCGATCAGATAACCACAGTATCACTGGATCGGTCTGTTGACTGATCAGATATCCATAGTATCACTAGATCAGTCAACAGACCGATCCAATGCCTATGTAAGGTAGGTTTGGCGCTTCCCAGCTCTAAACCCTAAAGCCTTTCTAGTCTAGAGAACGAGCTACCGAGCCCTCTCTGACCTAGTCCGGAGAACGAGCTACCGAGCCCTCTCCGACTTCGTCCGGTCCAGAGAACGAGCTACCGAGCCCTCTCTGACCTAGTCCGGAGAACGAGCCCTCTCCGACTTCGTCCGGTCCAGAGAACGAGCTACCGAGCCCTCTCCGACTTCGCATGCCAAGTTTCCATACTTGGACTTTTCCCTTCCACCTGATCAACATTGATCAGTAATCAACCAGAGTTTAATTAATATCTGATACAAACTTAAATCAGTGTCAACATCAAAACAGTAGCCAGGTCAGACTGTATTAACAATCTCCTCCTTTTTGTTGTTTGACAACACGATTTAAGTTTAGATCAGAAATGCTCATATTTCCCTCATTTTAGGGGAATCAAGATCCTCCCCCTAAGATGAATACAACACTAAGGAAGTCAATAATCCTCAAGGTTATCCTCTCCCCTAAAATCAAAACTTCATTTATCTCTAAACTTAGTCATCTTCTCCCCCTTTGTCAAACACTGAAAAGGTGCGAATTAGGTACTAAGACTCAAAGGACTCCCCCTTAACCCATACTATCTCTTTTTTAATCCACACAGAATCCCCTCTAAGTGTAATATCGGACAGTAAATAAGAGACAATCAAGATATGGCATATGAAAACATATAAATAGTCAATAAGAACGGAAAAAAAATAAATAGAAGCAAGTAATAGAAAAACGAGTAGCATAAACAGCTAATATCCAGGTCAGACACAATATCTATCAAACAGTATTTGAAACATAGGCAGTCAAAATGACCAACATAAAATAAAGTGTATCAATCAACATCCTCAATATGAGGAGCATCATCATCATCTGCTGGAGGAATGAATCCCTGAGGCGGCATGCTCGAGGGTGGATAGCCCGAGTAATACTGCGGAGGTGGGTAGCTGGCCATCCATCCCAGAAGCACCTGCTGCGTCGCTAACTGCTGACTGTGTAGATCATCGTAACGCTGGTCAATCCGAACGCACAACCCATGGAGCTCAGCAGCCAGTAGCTCATCGTGCTGATTAATGCGGCTCTCCAGCTCAGCAATCTGCCAGCGTAGATCAGGATCTGCCTCTCCATACTCAGCAGTAGCAGGAGGAGGAGCAGCAATGGGAGCAGCATCAACCTGTCGCGGAGGTGCCCGTGGTAACTCACCCAGTGCTCTCCCGTCCTTCCAACGAACCGCCACATTCTGTCCTATGATGCCAGACTTGGAAAATGCACGTTTTCCAAGTCTGTAGTCCTGCCTCACCATCTTGACTATCCTCCCCTTGGAGACATCAATCTGTAGGGTCTCAAGCCAATCCGTAATTATATGCCCATAAGGCATATAAACTGTGAAGCCATTAGGCTCACTATAGGAGATGATAGAAGAGTAAATGCTCGACATGATGTCAAAATTGAGACGCCGACGCAATCCATAAAGCATCAGGCAGTGATATGGTCGGATCTCTGACAAGGGTTTAGATGTGATTGACAGAAGGTAATTCGTGACAATCTTAAAGAGAATGTAATCTGGGGCAGCTAGTCTTAGGGCTGCAAAGGTAGGAAAATCAACATCTAACTCATCTAGTTCACCTGGTCTAGGATGTCCGAAGAAATACTCATAAATGGAGTCAGATGAGACATCAAGGGGAGAAGGTAAGGGGTCTGGTAAATCAGGATATATAGAAAAGACATTTCCTGAACACCTCCGGCAAGCTAGATAATCAAAGAAAGCCAAGAAACTGAAATCAATAGTCTACTTAGCAACTCTAGTTTTATAACTAACATCATTAGTTTGATGAAGATTATTATAAAACTCATATACTAAGTCGTAATTGATGTCCCGTTCCAAATAGACTAGAGAAATCAAGTTTGTAATAGGCAATTATTTCTGACACAGATGGACAGAATTCATCCATGAATTTTCGATCCACAGACCTACAAGGAAGCAGTTTAAAGGTTCTTTGTTTAAAGGCTTGCTCAAAGTGATGGTTTGGAAATCTTCCAAAAACAGATGGTTGAGGTCGGGAGGGAGCCTTAGATTTAGACTTCTTAGATGACTTAGATGTTCCTTCACCCACTTGTTTCTTCCTAAGGTTTAACAATGTGACACAATGGGGAAAATATGTGAGCACCGGAGCCACCAACAACCGATAACCAAAACAAAATACACAGATACGGTGAGAAATGAAACTGAAATGCCAAGGTGAGTAGCGCTAGGGGAGTATGGAGTTACCTTAGTGCCATTGATGTATCTTTTAGCTAGGACTTTGGCTAGGGCTTCGGCGTGCAAAGAGAGGAAAAGAGTTGAGGTGTAGGAGGGTGTCGGCTAGGGCTTCAGCGTGAAATGAGAAGAGAAGGGATCGGGAAGAATTAAGAGAGATGGGTGTCCAGGTGTTGAAATGATCGGACAGCTGTCCGATCAGGAAATATCAGGAACCTCCTGATCGGTCCCTGGACCGATCCGGGAACCTCCTGATCGGTCTGTAGACCGATCAGAAGACGATCAGTAGCCCCCTGCGTACCAGACTAACCTGATCTGTCCCTGGACCGATCAGGGAACCTCCTGATCGGTTTGTAGACTGATCAGTAAGCTTCCTAGCATAAAAAAGAACCTGATCGGTCCTTGGACCGATCAGATATCAAATCTGGACAGTTTTTGGATCGATCGACAGACCGATCCACCCTCTCCTGATCGGGCTATAGACCGATCAGTGTCTGACACTGGAGTCTCTCCAGTAATTTCAGTAACTGAAATTCGTAGAAGTGTTCGATAATTCAGAACTCAAGAAGTCCAGAAACTTCCAAATTCAGTACCTAGAATCTGAAAAATCTACAAGCATAACTATTTCCTAAAGATGAACTCTTATGGTCTGAAATTGTCTATAGCCCGAAAGTTTCAGACGTTTAAAAAAACACAGACAACTCAAGGCTTCAAACACTGAAATTTCCGACCTTGTTATGTTCAGTTTCAAGTTTGTCAAAATATATCCAAATTGCTATCATTATTTCAACGACTTGTCCTAGTTTCAATCAAAAACATGAAAGGTATCGATCAAAAATATCAATCAACACATTAACCAAAGTTAGATAAATTCTAGGTAAAGGTCCAACCAAGTTTCCTTGGTTGGAATATATGAGTAAGATCTAGGAACCAAATACACATGAATTATGTAATGGTCTTCCCCATACTCAATTTATGTCTCTTCAACCTAATTATTCAAGAGATGCATGATACATTTTGAATAATTTGGCTGATCCTAGCATCTCACCCCATTTCTAGCAAACAAAAATAATTTGTTAAACCTTATAGTTTGTGTGAGATGTCCCCACGTTGCCCAAGTTAATTTCCCAATTTCTCTTGTTGTTTTAATTGTCCTTATTGATCATGATGAAGTCCTAATGGCCTATTGAGCTAAACACATTCCCAATTCTCTCCTTAAATGACTAAATTCATTTTTCGGAAGGGGTTTGGTGAAAATATCAGCTAGGTTTGATTTTGACTCAACATATATGAGCGCAATGTCTCCCCTAGCTACGTGATCTCTAATGAAGTAATGACGCACTTCAATGTGTTTGGTCCTTGAATGATGGACTGGATTTTTCGTTAGGTTTATTGTGCTGATGTTGTCACACAACACTTGCACTCCCTTATACGAAAACCCATAATCTTCTAGGGTGTGGATCATCCACAACAATTGTGATACACTCTCTCCCATGGCAATGTATTCAGCCTCGGTCGTGGAGAGGGTAACGCAATGTTGCTTCCGACTTGACCAACTAACCAATGATGAACGTAAAAATTGGCAACCCCCACTAGTGCTTTTCCGATCCAATTTGCACCCAGCATAATCAGAGTCGGTATAACCTATCAAGTCAAAAGACTCCGTACGAGGGTACCATAGACTTACTCTAATTGTGCCCTTAAGGTATCTCAGGATTCTCTTAACTGCAATTAAATGAGATTCCTTGGCACAGACTTGATATCTAGCGCACATGCCCACAGTAAAAAGTATGTCCGGTCGACTAGCTGTGAGATATAGAAGATTACTGATCATGCTTTTATATTGCGTTAGATCAACTAGTTTTCCATTCTCATCATTGTCAAGGCGAGTGTTTGTCGCCATTGGAGTGGATACTTCCTTAGAGTCACTCATTTTGAATTTCTTGAGCATCTCTTGAGTGTATTTCATCTGATGGACATAGATGCCATCTCGAGTTTGTTTGATTTCAATTCGAAGGAAGAATGTCAATTCTCCCACCAGACTCATCTCAAACTCACTTTCCATGTGAGTGATAAATTCATTCAAATAGCCCTTGTTATTTGAGCCACAAATTATGTCATCGACATACACCTGGGTTACAAATATGTTTTCACCATCTCTACGCAGAAATAGGGTTGGATCTATTTGACCTCTTACAAAACCCTTTTCTAGTAAGTAAGTTGACAACCTTTCGTACCAAGCTCGAGGTGCTTGTTTAAGCCCATAAAGAGCTTTCTTGAGCTTGTACACGTGGTTTGGAGCTTCGGTATTCACAAACCCCGGTGGTTATTCAACATAGACCTCTTCTTTAATGAAACCGTTTAAGAAGGCCGATTTAACGTCCATTTGATAGAGCTTGAAGCCTCTATGTGCAGCAAAAGCTAGCATCAAATGAATGGACTCTAATCGGGCCACGGGAGCATAAATCTCATCATAATCGAGACCTTCGACTTGACTATAGCCCTTGGCTACAAGTCTTGCCTTATTTCTTATGACTTCTCCCTTTTGGTTTAACTTATTTTTAAAGACCCATTTGGTTCCAATAATGGTGGTCTTCTTAGGTCTAGGAACTAAGTCTCACACTTGGCTCCTTTCAAATTGACCTAACTCATCTTACATAGCTATGACCCAATCAGGATCGTGCAATGCCTCATCAACTAATTTTGGTTAGATTTCTGAGATCAAGGTGACCTCATTAGACTCATTTCTAAAGAATGATCTAGTCCTAACCCCTTATTGGATGTCTCCAATAATCTGGTCTTGGGGATGACTAGAGGTTATCCTGGATTGCCTTGGCGTCGGCGCTGCCTCATGAGTGGTCTCACTAGGCACAGGCAAAGACTCAGTATCAGGCAAAGGATCAGCCTGAGCCCTTTGTTGCCTTTGCTCATCGTCATCGGAGTCAATTTCGACTCTTTCTATGTTTTGATCATTCAAACTTAGCCTTCTAAGTTCAAATTGAATTTCTCCTACATCCCTCGATTGATCATTTGATTTGGGGATTTCTTCAAATGCTACATCCGAGGACTCTTCAATCAATTTAGTCCTATTGTTGTAGACTCGATAGGCTTTGCTGATGAGAGAGTACCCGACCAGTATTCCTTCATCAGCCTTAGCCGTGAACTTTCCAAGATGATCCTTGGTATTGAAGATAAACACCTTACAACCAAACACCCTAAGATGTTTAATTGTAGGGGGTTTTCCAAACTAAAGTTCATGGGGAGTCTTTCCTAAAAACCTATGTATCAAGACTCGGTTTTGCACATAGCAAGTTGTATTTACAGCTTCAGCCCATAAGTAGCTCGGTAGTGAGTACTCATTGAGCATGCTTCGTGCAGCTTCTTGCAAGACTCGATTTTTTCTCTCCACAACCCCATTTTGCTGTGGGGTCCTTGGAGTAGAGAACTCATGCATATATTCTTTTTCTTGACAAAATTCTAAAAATCTATGATTTTGAAATTATCCACCATGATCACTTCTAATTGTTTTAATTGTTGTTGATTTTTCATTTTTAGTTCTTCTACAAAAGGAAACAAAAATATCTATGGTTTGATCCTTATTTTTCAAAAAGAAAGTCCATGTATATCTAGTAAAGTCATCAATGATCACTAAGTAATATCTACTACCATTAAATGAAATGACATTACTACAATCAAATAAGTCCATATGCAATAAATCTAAAGCAGTAGAAGTACTTACAGCGCTTTTACCTTTATGAGACGCTTTTGTTTGCTTACCCTTTTGACATGCATCACATAATTTTATCTTTTGGTACTTGATGCTTGGTAGGCCTCGCACTAATCCTTTGTTGGCTAGCTTTCGAATATTCTTCATGTTCACATAGGCCAACCTCCTATGCCAAAGCCATGATTCTTCTTCTTTTGACATGAAACACTTAGTAGAGGCATTAGTAGCACTTTTAAAAGATACTTGATAAATGTTATCTACCCTTGTACCTACTAGTACTGTGTCAAGTGTGTCAATGTGTTTGACCATACATTGATTTGAATGAAACTCAATTGTGTAACCCGTATCACACAATTGGCTGACACTTAGGAGATTAAAGGTCATCCCCTTGACTAGAAGGACATTTTTGATTTGGAGACATTCGGATATATGAATATCTCCAACTCCTATAACCTTAAGGCTACCATTATTACCAAAAGACACATTACCTCTATTTTTGTTTTGAAGGGTAGTGAAGAGTGACTTGTCCCTGGTCATGTGCTTGGAGCATCCACTATCAACAAACCAAGTTGATAGATGCTCCCCATTGACAAATGCCTACAAGACACGAAAGATAGACGTTTTAGGTACCCAAATCTTGGGACCTAATGCATCTACAATGAAAGACCTAGGAACACATGCCTTGGTCACACCCTTCCTAGTCTCATGAACCCTAGAAGCATGTGATCTATGAAATTGGGTTCTAGACACTAGTGAAATGAAACTAGACTCCTTAGGTTGATATCCTAACCCAGCCTTGTTGTAGACCGCCCTTTGGGCATTTAAAATCATATCTAAGGTCTTAGAGCTAGTTGAGAATTTTTCAAGCATTTTCTTGAGTTTCTCAACTTCACCCTTTAAGGCTTTGTTTTCATCCTCAAGGAGCTCTTGATGTAGGTCATCAACCTCATCTTCCCTAAGAGCCTTCAAGTGCTCTACTTCATCTTTTAATGATTTAATTTCAGTTTTTGATTTCTTAAGCAAAGTAGATAAATGTGCAATAGTTTTATAACATTTCTCTAAATGCGGAGAGGTTACCTCTTCATCATCCGAAGATGATGAAGCCGCGGTTGAGGTGTCACTTGTGTCACCATCACTCCCGGAATCCGGTTCCTCCCTTGCCATGAACGCTAATTGACGTGTGCTTTTCTCCTTCTTCTCTTCCTCCGATGAGCTTGAGGAGGATTCATCCCAAGTAGCCTTGAGAGCTTTCTTCTTCTTGGCCCTTTCCTCCTTCTTCTTGAGTTTTGGACACTCGCTCCGATAGTGTCCTTTCTTGCTACACTCATAACAAGTAACATTAGTTTTATCAATATTTTGATCGATAGGTTTACCTTTCCCTTTGTATCTCCGGCTTCTTCTCATGATTCTCCTTACAAAGTTGGCCATCTCGCTTGATGATGATCCACCTTCATCATCGGACTCGGAGGAGGATGAGGATGAAGGAATCTCTTTTTCCTTCTTCTTTTCCTTCTTCCTTCTTCCATCCTTGCTCTTTTCTCCTGCAACTAAGGCAATACCTTTCTCTTTTTGACCCTTGTTAGCAAGTTCATGAAGTTCCATTTCACAAAAGAATTCATTTAATTTAACAATTGAAAGGTCCTTGGAGACCTTGTAGGCATCTACCATCGATGACCACAAGGCATTCCTCGGAAAGGCTTTGAGAGCATACCTTACAAGATCGCGATTCTCTACGCGTTCATCTACGGAATGAAGACCTTTGATGATTTCTTTGAACCTTTCATGTAGTTCACTTACCGTCTCGTTCTCCTTCATGGTGAGGTTTTGTAGTTGGTTTAGGAACAAGTCTCTCTTGGCGATCCGAGAGTCTCGGGTTCCTTCTTGGAGCTTGATGAGCTTGTTCCACAAATCTTTTGTGCTCGTGAATGGACCTACCTTGACGAGTTGATCCTTGGCTATCCCACATTGTAGAGTGACCACTGCCTTGGCATCGGCTTGTCCTTTGCGTGTTTGCTCGGTGGACCACCTTGATGAGTCAAGTTCCTTACCTTATTCGTCCTTCTGAGGTGTAAACCCTTCCTTGATAGAGAACCACATGGAGATGTCGGTCTTGAGATAATATTCCATGCGGCTCTTCCAATATTGAAAGTTCGCTCCGTCAAAGTAGGGTGGATGATTGGTGCTAAACCCTTCCTTCATAGCCATCTTCTTGCTCTTTAGGGTGTTAATCCAGATGAAGAGCACCAAGCTCTGATACCACTTGTTAGGACCTTCAGATGGCTAGAGAGGGGGGGGGGTGTGAATAGCCTCCTCTAAAACTTAAACAATCTTCTCACAAAAGTTTGTTAGCACAGCGGAAATATGCAAAAGAAAAACTAATACAAGGAAAAAAAACAACCCACAGCTAACACAAGTATGTACGAGGTTCGGGGATAACTTGCCCCTACTCCTCGGCGTGTCCGTAAGGTGGACGATGTTAGTTAGAGCCCTAGAGCCAATCATTTGATGATTGTATGGACTCATTGTATCATATTCTTGTATATTAATAAAGGCATTTGTTTGGTTATTATACTTATTTGTATTAGTGCCAAATAGACTAAGTATAATAGCGTCCTTGAGTAGAAGGTTCATACCTATATCAATCGATTAGTTGAATCGATAGTGAGATGATATAGGGAACACTACTCTAAATCATTCATAGTCGAGTATTAACATTCAGGGACAATGTTAATGCAATAAGACTAGCATGTAGGTCAGCTCGATGACTTGATCTCACAAGTCATGGATATAGAGATATCAAGATGACACATGGGTATACATTGGAGAATGTATACTGAATGACCCGCCATGAGAAAGTATCATGGATCGTTATATGAGTGTCATATACTTTCTCATGTGGCTATTAGTATGACTATTAGTCCTTAGACCTGAAGTCACCATGGATCCCTACATAAGGAGTTATGTACTTTGGTTTCGTCAAACGTCACCCGTAACTGGGTGGACTATAAAGGCGATTACTGGGTATATAACGAATTATGTAGAGGGATGTGAGTGATGTAGATGGGATCTATCCCTCCCATATGACGGGAGCGACATCGGTATTCTTGATAGAGTGAGACCACTAAGTGCATGGCCATGCCCAAATGAGTCAACATTAGATGTTGAGCTCATTTGATCGAGTGAGTCTACTTGGAGTTTAAGATTTAGATTGATTAGAGGATGACACGGTCTATGCCTCACATTGATCAATCTAGATGTCTAGGATAGAAGGACAATGTCACATATTGTGAGGAGTCACAATTAGTAGTCACAAGGTGATGTTGGATCTCAACATTTCTTGTAACTTGGGTAGCAATGATGTATTGCTAGATGCCGCTCATTGCTTATGTTTCTAAAGGAGTTTAGAAACATTGCCAACGTTACAAGAACCTATTGGGTCACACACAAAGAACAAGTGGATGGAGATTGGGTTCATATGATGAACCAATTTGATTAGGTTCATATGATGCACCAAAGATTGGATTCAAATTAGACTTATTGAGTTAGACTCAATTAGATTCAATTGTTGAATGAGTCTAATTTAAATTGGATTCATTGAGTCAATTTATATTAATGAATTGAGATTCATTAAATTGAAATTGACTTGAATCAAAGGTTGGATTTAACTCAACAAGGAAGAAATTGGTCAATTTTGACTTGACCAAATGGAAGTTGAAACATCAAGTTTGACTTGATGTATTGCCACATCATAAGGATGATTCATCCTTGCCACATCACCTCCACCTCATGAGGCATGCCACCTCATGGGGGTTACACTCTTCCCTTGGTTTTAATGTGGCCGGCCACATTAATGGGGGGGTTACATTGTGTGGCCGGCCACACTAATGCAATGGAGGGGTTTTGATTTTGTGGCATTATGTGTGCATTGATGCTATCATCTTCTTCCTTGTCTTTCTTCCTCCTTGCTCTTGCTGTTGCCGTGAGTTTCAAGGGGAAGGTGAAGGTGGTTGAGTGAGTTCCAAGAGAAAAGGAAGAGTGAAGGTCACAAAGGAGGGATACTACTTCTTGAGTGTAAGACATTCCTTTTGCATCCTTTCTTTTCCTCCTTTTAAATCCTACACGAGAGCCCTAGAAAGTGATAGCACACTTGGGGCTCTCTTCTCCATCCTTGAGTGCTAGAGAGTACTCCTTGTTCGTGTGGATATCACTAGAGAAGTATCTACCTTGATACTTTGGAGATCCGACACGTACCTTGGACGAGCGGGAATTTTGCGA
The DNA here is from genome assembly GCF_018446385.1 of Zingiber officinale. NCBI lineage: Eukaryota > Viridiplantae > Streptophyta > Magnoliopsida > Zingiberales > Zingiberaceae > Zingiber > Zingiber officinale. Next base: position 72,231,188 of record NC_056005.1, on the reverse strand, counting down.
GGGCACGCTTCAAAGGTAAAAGTTCTCAACACATAGATCTAGGAGTAGATCTAAAATTTTGAAACTCGTACTCATAAGTTCATTCGGTTTTTCCTTGCACGGATCTACGGCTTTGGGTGATTCGGGGTTTCCGCGACGCGAAATGCGGTTTTCGCGGTCCGAAAAACCCAACAGTGGTATCAGAGCCACGTGCAAGGCTTGTACGAGTTTGATTTTTGGTTTTATGAAAACTAAAGTTTCTATAATTTTCTGTAAAATTATGATTTTATAGTTTTTATGGATAATTTTTCCGTAGAAGCGAAGCACAAGTGTATCGGCACTTGTAGGCTTTGGCTACCGGAAAGATTTTCCCAAAACGGCTTCGTTTTGCCCCAAATCCGTTTGGGACAGCGGCCTTGGGTGCCATTAGATCGTAAAGGAGCAACTCACGATGGTTAGATCGTGGGTAGGGGTACTGTCCCTAACCCCGCAAGGGGATTTGCTCCGCGATCGCACCCGAAATTGCTAAAAACAAACCCGCCGGGAAGATTTTTCCGAAACGGCAATGTCTCGGCCCAAATCGTTTTGGGACAGCGGGTTTAGGCGTTGTTGGATCGCAAAGGAACCCTCGCAATGGTTAGATTGTGGGTAGGGGCGCTGCTCCTGGCCCCGCAAGGGGATCCGTTCCGCGATTGCGCCCGAAACCGCTAAACGGGTCCGCCGGGAAATTTTACTCGTAAAAATTGTAAAAATTAATTTTCAAATTACAGAAAATTATGAAAATATATAATTTTTAATTATATATTAATTTTGTGATAGTCATGGCCCAAAAACCCAATGTGATTGAATTGTGTTGTAATTCATAATACGGCTTGCGTGCCGTTATGTGTTTGCGAGTGTTGTATTATATTCGCGACCTGCGCGTCGTGCCTTCTCTTATATTCTTGTTGTAAATTAGATTTAGACTCGAATGTAACTCGAGTTTCAAATTGTAATGTACAAATTGGAGTGGTGGAGGGTCCACACGAGACGGAGTTCCGAGGCGGGCACGAGCAACACAAGGTGGTCAAAGGGAGGAGCTTGGAGAAGCTGTTGACCCTAGGTTGACCATTCGATCTTCTCATTGGCTTGAGAAGATCGTAGTAGGGCCATGACTAAATCACAAATAGATTAATTAGTTAATTGCTTATGTATATGATGCATGTTTAATAAGTAATTAATTAATTAGTGCCTTACGATTAGATTAGATCTAAGTCGTGCACATGATGCACCCTTGCGATTAGATTAGATCTAAGTCGTGCACAAGATGCATCCTTTTCGATTAGATTAGATCTCGATCGAACCAACTCTAATGCCTAACCGTGCCGTGCTACCTATCACTACCTTGATCACATGTATTGTTGAATCTGCCAAAGCAGAGCAATACATATTATCTTGGTAGGGTACGGAGGGACAATCTTGGTCCCGCCTATCAACGCATGGGTGAATACAAACTCAATTAGATTGAGTATTCCTAGTTGCTTGGTTAGATCGAGTCAACTATAGGCATTCTTCCAACGGTTGGAAAAGATAGGTCAAAATCACATCTATATTAACTCTCGGGCGTATTAGCCAAAGCTAACTCGAGTTTTAATATAAATGCGGATATTGATTTTATAAACAAGAGTTGTATAGAGTTGTAATTGGTAATCGTTACCTACCGATCATACTAAGCCTTGGGCGTATTAGCCAAAGCTAACTCAAGGGTTAGTATGATGTGGATCTTGTCCCACAAGAATTATAGAATTCAGTGGGAGCATCATTTAATTAAAGGCCTAATTAAATGATTTTAAAAGAATATGATATTTATTTCTGCAAATTTTCTGTTGTAGATAACCATGACGTCGAACACGAATTCCTTCTCCCTGCGATCTATCCTTGAGAAGGACAAGCTCAACGGAGCAAATTTCCTGGACTGGTACAGGAACCTGAGAATAGTTCTCACTCAGGAACGTAAACTGTACGTTCTGGAGCAGCCCATTCTGGAGGCTCCTCTTGCCACTGCCACGCGAGCTGACCGGGATGCTTACAAGAAGCATTAAGACGACGCATTAGATGTGTCCTGTCTAATGCTCGCGACCATGAACTCTGAGCTTCAGAAGCAACACGAGTTGATGGGCGCTTACGATATGGTTGAACATCTTTGTCACCTATATCAAGGACAAGCAAGGCACTGGAAGAGGAACTCCAAAGAATACCTGGAAGATCTTAAGAAGAAGAGAAATAAGATTTCTACTTCAGGTATACATGTTATAGAAGTCAACCTCTCTATTTCTTCATCGTGGGTATTAGATACCGGATGTGCTTCACACATTTGTACTAATGTACAAGCGCTGAGGAATAGCAGGGCATTGACAAAGGGTGAGATAGACCTACGAGTAGGCAATGGAGCACGAGTTGCTGCTATTGCTGTAGGAACTTATCATCTATCTCTTCCCTCTGGGCTTGTACTAGAATTAGATGATTGTTGTTATGTGCCTGCCTTGACTAAGAACATAATTTCAGTTTCTTGTTTGGACAAGAAAGGATTTTCGTTTATAATAAAGAACAAATGTTGTTCTGTCTATTTAAATGATATGTTCTATTGTAGTGCACCTCTGATAAACGGACTCTATATTCTAGACCTTGAGAGCCCTATCTATAACATAAATACCAAGAGGTTCAAGTCAAATGACATGAACCAAACCTACCTCTGGCACTGTCGCTTAGGTCATATAAATGACAAGCGCTTATCCCAGCTCCATAAGGATAGTATGCTGGACTCATTTGATTTTGAATCATATGAGGTATGCGAGTCATGCCTACGAGGCAAGATGACCAAGACTCCCTTTAGTGGGCACAGCGAGAGAGCGACTGATTTGTTAGGACTCATACATAGTGATGTATGTGGCCCTTTTCAATGTCGCTGCTAGAGGCGATTATAGATACTTCATCACATTTACTGATGACTTCAGTAGATATGGTTATGTGTACTTGATGACACATAAATCCGAATCCTTTGAAAAGTTCAAAGAATTCAAGAATGAAGTACAGAACCAGCTTGGCAAGAGTATTAAAATACTTCGATCAGATCGAGGTAGTGAATACTTAAGCCATAAGTTTCGTGACTATTTAGCTGAGTGTGGGATTCTATCCCAACTCACTCCTCCTGGAACACCACAGTGGAATGGTGTGTCTGAAAGGAGGAATCGTACCTTATTAGATATGGTACGGTCTATGATGAGTCACACAGATCTTCCGACATTCCTTTGGGGCTATGCTCTAGACACGGCAACTTTTATACTCAATCGAGTTCCATCCAAGGTCGTGATAAAGACACCATATAGGATATGGACTGGGAGAGATGCCTAAGTGTCTTTCATGAGGATTTAGGGTTGTGAGGCTTACGTTCGACGTCAAGTCTCAGACAAGTTAGGACCCAAATCCGACAAGTGCTATTTTATCGGATATCCCAAGGAAACTAAGGGATATTACTTCTACATTCCCAGTCAGCACAAGGTGGTTGTGGCAAAGACTAGGGTCTTTCTAGAAAGGGACTTTGTTTCTAGAAAGACTAGTGGGAGCACGTTCGATCTTGAAGAAGTTCAAGATGCGAACAATAGCACTAATGCCTCGATGGAAATTGAACTGGAACCACAAAGTGTTGTGGATGATGTTGTTCCACAAGGAGTTGAGGAACAACAACCGGTTCAAGTAGACATACCTCTTCGCAGGTCTGATAGGGTACGTCGTCAGCCTGAGAGATACTCATTTCTCTTGTCTGACCATGATGACATTGTGCTCATAGAGGATGAGCCTACCACCTATCAGGAAGCTGTGATGAGACCAGATTCCGAGAAATGGCTAGAGACCATGAGATCCGAAATGGAATCCATGTACACCAACCAAGTATGGACTTTGGTTGATCCACCTGAAGGGGTAAAACCCATTGGGTGTAAGTGGGTCTTTAAGAGAAAGACTGACATGGATAGACTTATTTATAAGGGTCGCTTGGTAGCTAAAGGTTTCAAGCAGATTCATGGTATTGACTATGATGAAACCTTTTCTCCAGTAGCGATGTTTAAATCTATTCGGATCATGCTTGCTATTGCAGCCTACCATGACTATGAGATATGGCAGATGGATGTCAAAACCGCGTTTCTGAATGGAAACCTACTCGAGGATGTGTACATGACACAACCTGAGGGTTTTTTAGATCCACAGTATACTAGCAGAGTATGCAAGCTGCATAGGTCCATTTATGGACTAAAGCAATCTTCTCGGAGCTAAAATCTTCAATTCGATGATGCAATCAAATAGTTTGGTTTCATCAAGAACGAAGATGAGCCTTGTGTCTACAAGAAGGTTGTAGGGGATATAGTTGTCTTCCTCATATTGTATGTGGATGACATACTACTCATTGGGAAGGACATCCCTATGCTTCAGTCTGTCAAGACCTGGCTAGGGAGTTGCTTCTCAATGAAGGACTTAGGTGAAGCATCTCGTATTCTAGGAATACAGATCTATAGAGATAGATCTAGGAGATTGCTTGGCCTAAGTCAGAGTACATACATTGACAAGGTACTACTTCGGTTTGCCATGCAGAACTCCAAGAAGGGATTTCTGCCGATGTCACATGGCGTGAGTCTTTCGAAGACTCAAGGTCCCTCTTCTAGAGAGGAGAGAGACCGCATGGATCAGATCCCTTATGCCTCAGCCATAGGATCGATCATGTACGCCATGCTATGTACTCGACCTGATGTCTCGTATGCTTTGAGCATACCAGTCAGATCCGGTGAACGTCATGGATAGCGGTCAAGAATATTCTTAAGTACTTACGAAGGACTAAAGAATATTTCTTGATATATGGAGGCAATGATGAGCTAACTGTAAAGGGTTACAGCTTCCAAACTGACCAGGATGATTATCGATCGCAGTCTGGGTTCGTGTTTTGCATAAATGGTGGTGCTGTGAGCTAGAAGAGTTCGAAGCAGGACACAATCGCTGATTCTACAACAGAGGCCGAGTATATTACTGCATCAGAAGCAGCAAAGGAGGCAGTTTGGATCCGTAAGTTCATTACCAAACTTGGGGTGGTTCCTAGCATCGCTGACCCAGTTGAGCTCTATTGTGACAACAATGGAGCTATAGCACAGGCGAAGGAACCTCGCTCACACCAGCGGACCAAGCACATACTACGGCGCTTCCATCTCATTCGAGAGATTATCGATAGAGGAGATGTGAAGATTTGCAGAGTACCTACAGAGGCTAATATCGCAGATCCCTTGACCAAGGCTTTGGCATAGAGAAAGCATGATGGTCACACTAGGTCATTAGGCCTTAGAGCCTATACTGATTGACACTAGTGCTAGTGGGAGATTATTAGTTAGAGACCTAGAGCCAATCATTTGATGATTGTATGGACTCATTGTATCATATTCTTGTATATTAATAAAGACATTTGTTTGGTTATTATACTTATTTGTATTAGTGCCAAATAGACTAAGTATAATAGCGTCCTTGAGTAGAAGGTTCATACCTATATCAATCGATTAGTTGAATCGATAGTGAGATGATATAGGGAACACTACTTTAAATCATTCCTAGTCGAGTATTAACATTCAGGGACAATGTTAATGCAATAAGACTAGCATGTAGGTCAGCTCGATAACTTGATCTCACAAGTCATGGATATAGAGATATCAAGCTGACACATGGGTATACATTGGAGAATGTATACTGAATGACCCGCCATGAGAAAGTATCATGGATCATTATATGAGTGTCATATACTTTCTCATGTGGCTATTAGTATGACTATTAGTCCTTAGACCTGAAGTCACCATGGATCCCTACATAAGGAGTTATGTACTTTGGTTTCGTCAAACGTCACCCGTAACTGGGTGGACTATAAAGGCGATTACTGGGTATATAACGAATTATGTAGAGGGATGTGAGTGATGTAGATGGGATCTATCCCTCCCATATGACGGGAGCGACATTGGTATTCTTGATAGAGTGAGACCACTAAGTGCATGACCATGCCCAAATGAGTCAACATTAGATGTTGAGCTCATTTGATCGAGTGAGTCTACTTGGAGTTCAATATTTAGATTGATTAGAGGATGACACGGTCTATGCCTCACATTGATCAATCTAGATGTCTAGGATAGAAGGACAATGCCACATATTGTGAGGAGTCACAATTAGTAGTCATAAGGTGATGTTGGATCTCAACATTTCTTGTAACTTGGGTAGAAATGATGTATTGCTAGATGCCGCTCATTGCTTATGTTTCTAAAGGAGTTTAGAAACATTGCCAACGTTACAAGAACCTATTGGGTCACACACAAAGAACAAGTGGATGGAGATTGGGTTCATATGATGAACCAATTTGATTAGGTTCATATGATGCACCAAAGATTGGATTCAAATTAGACTTATTGAGTTAGACTCAATTAGATTCAATTGTTGAATGAGTCTAATTTAAATTTGATTCATTGAGTCAATTTATATTAATGAATTGAGATTCATTAAATTGAAATTGACTTGAATCAAAGGTTGGATTTAACTCAACAAGGAAGAAATTGGTCAATTTTGACTTGACCAAATGGAAGTTGAAACATCAAGTTTGACTTGATGTATTGCCACATCATAAGGATGATTCATCCTTGCCACATCACCTCCACCTCATGAGGCATGCCACCTCATGGGGGTTACACTCTTCCCTTGGTTTTAATGTGGCCGGCCACATTAATGGGGGGGTTACATTGTGTGGCCGGCCACACTAATGCAATGGAGGGGTTTTGATTTTGTGGCATTATGTGTGCATTGATGCTATCATCTTCTTCCTTGTCTTTCTTCCTCCTTGCTCTTGCTGTTGCCGTGAGTTTCAAGGGGAAGGTGAAGGTGGTTGAGTGAGTTCCAAGAGCAAAGGAAGAGTGAAGGTCACAAAGGAGGGATACTACTTCTTGAGTGTAAGACATTCCTTTTGCATCCTTTCTTTTCCTCCTTTTAAATCCTACACGAGAGCCCTAGAAAGTGCTAGCACACTTGGGGCTCTCTTCTCCATCTTTGAGTGCTAGAGAGTACTCCTTGTTCGTGTGGATATCACTAGAGAAGTATCTACCTTGATACTTTGGAGATCCGACACGTACCTTGGACGAGCGGGAATTTTGCGAGGGCACGCTTCAAAGGTAAAAGTTCTCAACACATAGATCTAGGAGTAGATCTAAAATTTTGAAACTCGTACTCGTAAGTTCATTCAGTTTTTCCTTGCACGGATCTACGGCTTTGGGTGATTCGGGGTTTCCGCGACGCGAAAAGCGGTTTTCGCGGCCCGAAAAACCCAACAGACGATCCCTTGATCTTTCGGTAGATCACACCCCGGATAGATTTCGGCTAAGAATTTCTCCTTCTCGGTGGAGTAACCTCTCCACAAAGTCTCATAGAATATTTAAATGAAGCACAAGACTTACAGGGATTAGTGGCTAAAGGGAATGAAAAATAAGCTTACAGCCACGATGAAAGCAGAGCGCAAAACAGAAGAAGTTCCTTAGCCAAGAGCTCAAAAACACACAGCACTCTTGTTTTATCGACCGAAAGTTTTCCTCTTTTTTTTCTGGTTGTTTTTTCGAACATCTCATACTCCTTCTTCTTATGCCTCTGCCTTTTCCATTGTGTTTGCCTATATCGAATCACTGCAACCTGCACCGAATCGCTGCTGCCAACTCAGGCGTTGCCAATCACTTTTCCTCCTCATCTGGTTCTCTGAACTCACACCAATACCATCCATGGTCTTCACTGGTGTCTCTGAGCTCGAACCAATAGCCAGGAATCAAGCTGATTGCAACCAGAACACAGCCAGATCGCCAGTAACCGTTGATGCTCCAATTGCACCATTTGTAGCCAAACACAGTAGAAAAACCACTTTGTCTTATTCCTCTGATAGACCTTAATTTGAACTTAAGCACTGGCATGATACCTGCAACCTGCAACGTAAAAAGCTCACACCAGATGGTTAAATCAGACGAATCAGAAGTTGCAAAGAAACAGACAGTGTTATGGATCGGTCAGTAGACCGATCTATAGCCCTCTGGACCGATCAGGACATATCCTGATCGGTCTGGGAGGCTTCTGATCGGTCTGTGGACCGATCAGCCTATAGGTGGATCGGTCCACAGACTAATCCCCTATTGTCCTCTGAATCCCATCACTTCCTGATCGGTCTACAGACCGGTCAGATAACTTACAATGAACTACTGTTTGGTTACTGATCGGTCACCAGACCGATCAGATAACCCACAGAAAGCTACTGTTTGGTTACTGATCGGTCACCAGACCGATCAGATAACTACAGTATCACTGGATCGGTCTGTTGACCGATCAGATATCCATAGTATCACTGAATCGGTCAACAGACCCATCCAATGCCTATGTAAGGTAGGTTTGGCGCTTCCCAGCCCTAAACCCTATAGCCTTTCTAGTCTAGAGAACGAGCTACCGAGCCCTCTCTGACCTAGTCCGGAGAACGAGCTACCGAGCCCTCTCCGACTTCGTCCGGTCCAGAGAACGAGCTACCGAGCCCTCTCTGACCTAGTCCGGAGAATGAGCTACCGAGCCCTCTCCGACTTCATCCGGTCTAGAGAACCAGCTACCGAGCCCTCTCTGACCTAGTCTGGAGAACGAGCTACCGAGCCCTCTCCGACTTCGCGTGCCAAGTTTCCATACTTGGACTTTTCCCTTCCACCTGATCAACATTGATCAGTAATCAACTAGAGTTTAATTAATATCTGATACAAACTTAAATCAGTGTCAACATCAAAACAGTAGCCAGGTCAGACCGTATCAACAAGAACCTTCTACTCAATGACGCTATTATACTTAGTTATTTAGCACCAATATAAGTAAGTATAATAACCAAAAATAAATGTCTTTATTTATATACAAGAATATAATACAACGAGTCCATACAATAATCATCAAATGATTGGTTCTAGGGCTCTAACTAACAGTTCCCGACTCTTGTGCTCTCCGACGATCTCTCGTTCTCCTCCTTTGGTGGCCTTCTGCACATTTCCTTCGACCATTTCTCTTCTAACGATCTACATCTTCATAAGCTTCCTTCCGTCCTCACTTGCTTTCGATCTACAGCGTCTTGCTGTTCTTGGTGACCCTCTAGCGGTCTTTTCGCTCTTTCGGTCGTGTTTTCTTTCGCCATTTTTGCTTCTTTTGCAATGGCCAGCTCTTCTCAGCCGTCGGACCCCCCTCCTGGACTCTGGTACACCACCATGGAGACTAGGTTCGATTCGGGTGACACTGAGAGCCTCAAGAACATTTTTGAGATTCCCCCTGATCATGAGATCATTTTAGCTTCCGCATCCGATCAGCTAAATGAACCGCTTGTTGGAGCAATCCCAATGGTTCGCGGGACCATGTGTTTTGGTGCTTGGGCAAAGGGTTTAAGTTAGGTTTACCCTCGTTATTTGATATGTGTACTTGAATTGTGCAGGACTGCAGGATACACGTGTGATTCAGCTTGATGGCTTCGGGTCTGGTGAAGGATGGAGCATCTGAGGGATTGTGGACAAGGCAGCAAGGACAAGGGCCGAGGGAAGCAACTTCGAGGCATACGCGAAGGATGACATTGTGGACGAGCCGCGGGCTTGGATGCGTCTGAGGGACGAGAGCCAAAGGAAGTAGGCTTGAAGGCAAGAGGTCAAAGCTGCAAAGAAGAGTCAAGTGAGTCGTGAGGGTCCGAGTGCTGAGAGAAATGTACTCGGGATGGGAACCCTAGGTATAGGGTTGCACCAGTCGACTGATACTCGGATCAGTCGACTGGTGGTGAGCACAGAAGCTCTTTGTGCCCAAAATGGATGGGATCAGTTGACTGGTCCTAGGACCAGTCGACTGGTAAAGAGCCGTTGAGAGAGCCGTTGGGCTGACACCAATCGACTGGTGCAAGGACCAGTCGACTGGTAACGGGCAAATCAGCTTTCTGATTTCCTCCAAATTCTATAAAAAGGAGCTTGGGATGGACGACCAAGGTGACGAAATTAGACTTGGTTAAAGCCTAATTAGTAGTCACCAAAGTGCTCAAGGTTCACTTGTGTCCAAGTGTTCTTGGTTGGTGTTGTGGTGAGGTTTCTCCACCCACAAGAAGTTGCTTGAGTAGCCGGAGTTTACCGGGGGCTAATCCACCGAAGGATCGGGATCGTCCACCTTACGGATAGCCGTGGAGTAGGAGCATCATCTCCGAACTATGTTACATCGACGTGCATTGGTTTGCTTGTTCTTTTCTTTGTCTTTAGCTTTCGTATTCGTAATTTGTATTGTATTATTCTGCTTGCACACTAACGAATACGTAGGAAGCAAATAATTGGGTGCGCCGTCCATTCAACCCCCCTTCTAGCCGGCCGCAAGATCCTCCAACAATTGGTATCAGAGCTAGGTGAGCTCTTGTTGGACTAATCGCCAAGAGAGCAGCTAGAGGAAGAAGATGGAGTCGGAGGGACCTCTCGGATGGGACATCCGAATCCCACCTCCATACGAGCGCGAGAACTTCGACTATTGGAGGAAGTGCATGGAGATGTGGTTCCAAATGAATTGGAACCAATGGATTGCGTTGGAGGAACCGTTTAAAGCTCCAACGGACAAGAAGGGAAAGCGTCTCCGACGTCGATATTGGACCGATGAGCAAAGGGAGCAATCGGAGACGGACAAGGAGGTAACTAGAATTTTAATTAATTTATTACCTCCTAATGTGATATCGAATGTAGGTGAATACGAGAATGCAAGTGACCTTTGGAAAAAGGTAATTGCACTTCATGAGAGTCCTACACAAATCCAAGAAGAGAAGGAACCCAAGGAGAAGGACTCATTGGTTCAAGAAGAGAAGGACCAATCGAATGTTAACTCATGCTCAACTTCCGTGGAGGAGAAGGAGGATGAAGAAGTATCGTCAACATCCTCAAGAATTGAAGAAGATTCCAAGACAAGTGAAGAAGAAGAAGTCTTGGAAGTCAACATAGCAAGCACCTCCACCGAAGTGAAGTCAAAGAACAACATAATTTGCTTCGGTTGCAATAAAAAGGGACACTACAAGAGTAGATGTTCTATGGGTAAGAAAGAGGTATCTCCTAAACTCAATTCAATTCATTTTGAATCTAATTTGAGTTGTAGGAAGAAGAAGGAGAAAAAGCACATTAGATGCTTCACATGTGGAGAAATGAGTCACTACCACACCAAATGCCCAAGGAAGGGAGAGCTCAAGAAATTGGCACATTTGAAGATGTGGGAAAAGAAGTGGAGGAAGAATGGAGGCTCGAGTCAAGGGGGAGCTCCAAAGGTAAAGGGTAAGGTAAACCCTAGTTTAAATTTGAAGTCAAATTGATTCCCACAAGGTATTCTTCAGAAAAGCATTTAATGTGTACCTGATGACATTGTGATTATTGTTGGAGCAATCCCAATGGTCCGTGGGACCATGTGTTTTGGTGTTTGGGCAAAGGGTTTAAGTTAGGTTCACCCTTGTTTTTTGATATGTGTACTTGAGTTGTGCAGGACTGCAGGATACACATGTGACTCAGGTTGACGGCTTCGGGTCCGATGAAGGATGGAGTATCCAAGGGACCGTGGACAAGGCAGCAAGGACAATGGCCGAGGGAAGCGACTTCGAGGCATACGCGAAGGATGGCATTGGGGACAAACCGTGGGCTTGGATGGATCCGAGGGATGAGAGCCAAAGAAAGTAGGCTTGAAGGCAAAAGGTCAAGGCTGCAAAGAAGAGTCAAATGAGTCGTGAGGGTACGAGTGCATGAGAGATTGTACTCAGAGTAAAATCCTAGTTTTAGGGTTTTATTGTAGCGGCACTGTAGCAGTTACTGTAGCATTACTGGAGCAGTTACTGTAGCGGTACTGTAGCAGTCGACTGGTGCATGGACCAGTCGACTGATGCACTGTAGCAGAGAGCCATTGAGAGAGCCGTTGGGCTGGCACCAGTCGACTGGTGCATGGACTAGTCGACTGGTAACGGGCAAATCAGGATGCTAATTTGCTCCAAGCTCTATAAGAAGGAGCTTGGGATGACCGGCCAAGGTGACGAAATTAGACTTGGTTAAAGCCTAATTAGTAGTCACTAAGTGCTCAAAAGTTCCCTTGTGTCCAAGTGTTTTTGGTGAGTGTTGTGGTGAGGTTTCTCCACCCACAAGGAGGTTGAGCTAGCCGGAGTTTGCCGGGGACTAATCCACCGACGGATTGAGGGATCGTCCACCTTACGGACACGCCGTGGAGTAGGAACAAGTTATCTCCGAACCATGTAAACGAATGTGTTAGCGGTTTGCATTTCCATTCTTGTATTTGGTGTTTAGCTTTCTATTTGTGTTCATTTGTATTCCGCTGCACAAACTAACGTATTGTAGAGAAGAAATCGATTTGGGGGTGACCTAGCTATCCAACCCCCCTTCAAGCCGGCCACCGATCCTCCAACTATTCACTTTTTGTTCGATCATGTGGGGGCTGTTTAGAAGATCTTGGATGCGAGAATGTAACTTGCTCACTGACTCACCTTCCTGCATTTTAATGTTATATAACTATTTAATATTAAGTCATGTTTACTTACTTTTGCATCAGAGGTGCCCTTGTGTAGTTCGATCAATTTCTCCCATAACTCCGTGGTACTGTTGAAGGGGTCAACTCGGTTCAACTTTTCTTTAGTTAGGCCGCATTGGAGGGTACATGTCACTTTTACATCCGCCTCAATCTTCCTCTTTTGTTTGTGCGTCCCACTTGTCGTAGGGGATGAGTACTCCGTCTTCAGTGGGCAATGTAAATCCAGTTTGGATTATAATCTATATTTCCACTTGGGTCTTGAGATGGTACTCAATCCGGCTTTTCAAGTATCCAAAGTCCTCGCTGGAGAAAAGAGGTAGGCTAGAGTACTATAGCCTTCTTGGTGGGTCATGTGAAGTCTTGCATAGAAAAACAAGAAAGAAACTTGTTCCAAGACTATGTCTTGGGATAATTAGTGCGGGAGATAAAGAAATTACTCGAGTAGTATTACACAAATTTCGAGGAAAATAATAATAAAATATAAAAAAGTATAATGACAAATTTTGTCAAATGAGATATTTCACTAAGTCTGACTAATGGTAAAAAAACTAAAAACAGAAAAAATAAGAATTTTTTAATAAAGAAAAAAAATTTGGAGGGGGAAAAATGAAAGACGTAAGAATAATATCTAATAAAAAATGGTATATAATTTTTCTTTCAAAAGGGAACCCCCTGCTCGATTGGTGGTTTCACCAAATCAGAGCGGTCTTACTCTGATACCAATTGTAGGATCGAGATGCGCTAGGGGGGGTTTGAATAGCCCTCATGACTTTCATGTTCGTTAGAAACAATTAGAGTAAAGCATAGCGGAATAAAGAAAAAAAAATCAAAACAAGCAATCACTAACACTTTGATTTACTTTGTTCGGAACCTGTGACGACTCCTACTCTAAGGTCCGCGATCGTCAATCGTTTTTATTGGGTAATCACTATCAATCCAAATAAGTTACAAAAGTAATTACAATTGTGTATAAGTAACTTGAACAATTAAAGAAAATATTGACGACTAAGAGGAAGAAATCTTTAGTGTATCTATCGTCAGATCAGCTTTTGGGCGTCGTAGAGGCATTTTTGAGCAGCACGCAGAAGCAGAGGATGTCAGAATGTTGTTATTAAGGTTCTAGTTGAATCCTCCTTTTATAGCCCACTTCAGGAACCTAGAACCTCCCCCGGGCACCCTCACATGCTGACATGGCGTGCTCTCATCAAAACTCGATCCGGTAGAAATTATCCACGTCTGGGTGCCTAGACCACCTCCAGGTGCCCGGACCATGACGTAGGTCCCCCAATCAATGCGCTCCAACTCACCGCATAGATAGATTTTTAGCCGTCCGGGTGCTTGGAGCAACTTCGGGTCCCCGGACCAGGAGGGCACCTGGCCAGGCACCTTGCTCCGGGCAAAGGAACCTCGGTCGCTCGGAGTAGCTCCGAGCGCTCGGACTTCGGGTGCCCATACCAGCTTTTTCCACTTACTTCATTTTCTACAAAATAAAGTTAGTCCAAGTAAAATAATATAAATAAGGTATGATTTTGACAGCATTCGAATTGTCCGGTCCTGACTTTGAGTTTTGCTAAAACTTTAGGTCGGACCAATGCCTACTGTTCTCTCTTCGAGGAATGCGTCCTCACCTACTCCTCTCAGCCGAAATTATCTTTTGCCATATCGTCTGGACTTTTGCTTAGCGTCCGAGACTTCAAGTTTTTATGATGAACATCCGATACACGACTCGTCCAGATTTTCACCTGGTGTCTGCGACCCCCAGGATTTTCACCTAGAATCCTCGACTCTAGCAATTCCCCCAAATTCTTTGATCCATCAAGACTTTGCTCAGTCCCTCAAATCAGGACTTCGTTGCCTAACCGCGGGTAGGACTTTCCACCTACCTAGAATCTACTAGGACTTTTGTCTAAGACAACTTAGGACTTTCATGCAAACTCAGTCACACTTATTAAACAACAAGACGACTTAACTTTGAACTCTTGCTATTATCAAAATACAGGTTCAATCGTCTGTTCTCCCTGCATCAACATCTACATGTACTTGATTCACCTAGCACTGAGTTAGGATTTTTTTCTGCCAAGCCTTCACCAGTTGGACTTTATTAACCTAGCCTTTAATTAGGAATCTGTCTGCTAAGTTTTCACCACTTGGATTTGATTTACCTAACTTTTAGTTAAGAATTTGTTTGTCAAGACCTCAACACTTGGACTTGATTTACCTAGTCTCAAACTAGGAATTTCTTACTTAGTCTCCTACCAAGACTTAGCCCATGTCAGACTCCCAATCAGGATTTTAGATACCTAATTTCATTAGGACTTAGTCACTATCTGATTCATAACCATAATTTCAATACTTGTCAAGTAACCTTTATCTACATATTTGACATAACTGATTAAATCACAACTAACTTAATTTTAATTTTAATCCTATAATATAATTTTGAATTAAATATTATGCACCAATACCAATAATAATGATCTTTAGAACATGGAAATCAATTTCATAGTACAACGAGTGCATGTTTTTGTTATTAAATAAAAAATATCTCGTGCCTATTAATAAGATAATGCCTAGACAAGAATGTGGATCAGTTATTAGCAACTTACATGACACGACTCATTATAAGAACCCATTTGGTATATTACCTAGTGCATATGGAATCTCATGCAGTTAAGTGCAACTAGTCTTTCACTTGAGATTACTACTCATTTTATAAAGGAACAGCATACTTTACCCTTGTTATTTAGTCTCTTGAAAGAGTTGCACTGACACTTGTTGTTTAGTATACTATAAATCTTATGGAGATGGAGTAATCAATATATGACTTATCGCTCCTAATAAAATGGAGATTAAATCACATGATAAATTTGATGGGTGATCATAACTTAAGGTTTAAACCTAGAGATTGATCGCATAAGTAATTTTCAAGAGCTCGAAGACATGTCTATCAAATCTTTGGCAATTCATTATATTTGGCAAATTTTATTTCCAATCTATTAATTAACATTGTGATCAACTTTTGCTTGATCATATTAAAAATTATATCTCGGATTTTTGACTTATAATTTGACTTCTAAATTGAGAACTTTATAATTTTTCATTGGCGGTAATTAATAATAATAACTTACATTCATGAGGATTTATTTATAAATATTAGAATGCTTTAACATACTTTCACTAATTCACTCTAAGAACATTCAATTGGATAGTGATATGACGGAGATAATGAAACCACATGATAAGGTCCATGACTCAGTCAGCGACCTTCAATTTGTCCGACTAGAGATGAAACTCAGATTAAGCTAGTCGATTCATGTTTGAACTCAGATCAAGCTAACCGACTCATACATGAATTCAGGTCAAGTCAGCCGGCTTTTGATCGAGCTTAATCCAAGTCAAATTGAGTAACATCTAGGTTAAGGCTAACCGTTCAAGAGATGCGACATTTATAGAAAGACACCAGTTAACGGCGGTTATAATACATCAATTAAGGAAAGAGGCGTGCTGGTCATAGAGGTGCGTCCCTTGACAGCCTTGCTCAACACTTCACCCACTAATAAGGTAAAGGTGACAATATTAAGAACAATGTTGAGAGATTGAATTTTACTGTTCTTCTCTTCACTTCTGTCTTTTCTTTGACTCTCCAGCAAAATTTGACTTAGCATGAAAGGGATTTCACCAAGGTACGTCTTGACCTCCCTTCTAATCTCTTTCCGAGTCTTTCCTACCTTTGTCGTTCGGAGAACATTATCCGAGTCCTAACAATACTATGTCACCAGAAGCCAATCTAACATAGGCCGATCCAATAAAATTAAATTGACTCAACAAGAACTAACTTGACAAAAGCCGACTCGACAAAAATTGATCTGACATAAGTTGACCCGACAGAAACCAACTCGACAGAAGCAGATCGGACGAAAGCCGACCTGACAAAAACCTGACATTCATCCAATCTCATGAAAGATCTCGATTGCAGATACGTTCAGGAGTTGACCCACCTCCTAATCTCGGACCGCATTAGATAGTAAAAGAATAAAAGTAACAACTAGAAGACCCAAGGCAAGAACAAAAACCATTTTACAAAATTAGTACATTTCGTGATCATTTTGTCATTATTAAAATTTTGTGGCCTATTATCTAAAAAGACACAAGTTAAACTTCGAGGTGAAAAGGTGATAAGTGTTCTAGATGAATACTAGCCAAAATGGCACTTGTTTTAGAAAGAATAATTTGGGCATGCATGCCCTAGCTTACCTACTTGAGCATGGTAGCCCAATGCCCATATCCACCAAAGTGCTGCACCCTCAATCATGCTCAAGTCATGAATCCAACTTTAGAGCAAAAGAACAAAAAGATAAGTTAATATACTGCTTATTTCCTAGTCAACATAGTCCAGTACATCTTGACCCACCTCCATGTGATTGTGCTCAATGCTCAGAGAAATGATTAGAGGAGCAAATTATTATGAGCCTTCTCCTTGTCAACAAAAAGATACGTCAACACTGTCTTGGGCAACCGTGCAGGCACTTTCTTAGTTTTCAAATATCTAAAAATTAAAACTTAACTTTTCTTAATTATCAGTTAACTAAAGAATTGGATTGATGAACTGCTATCTGCTATCTACTATGAAGACTTGCTGATTTATTTTAGTATTCCATGAAATTTTTTTATGAAATATCTCAAAATTAATTGACATAAACTAAAAAAATTCCATCAATACTAATCCTTTCCTGCCTTATAGTTTTCTTATTTACCTCTTTAGGAGCAAATTATAATGTCCCCTAACTAACAGGGGCAAAACATAGATACTAAAAGAAATTATATTAAAAGGTAAAATGTAGAACAGTTTTGACTTTTGACCAAGCAAGCGGCTGCTGAACGTCCCGCCGCCGCCGCATCATGCCCAGAGAGGCAACGATCTTTTTGATGATATGGCGAAAAGCGTGGTGTCGACTGGTAGTGGTCTCGTAGCTGCACTCCGGAAAACATCACTGCCGATCGGATTAACAGGAAGAATGCGTGAAAGCTACACTCTCAGTCCTGATAGTGAACGAAATTAGGAATGGAGGCTCCTAGAAGAGCATCCATGACTCGCTCCATAATCTGCCGGAGGCCTAACCGCGGAGGCTACTGTACTTGAAGGAAGGTCAGTGGTTTGCTTTCAGCCATGCCTAAGAAGAAAATACATCGTTTTGTTCTGAAGAAGAAACACCTGAAAGATCCAATAAGAGAACAAGTTCATCAGCAGTTCGAGGTGATCAACGGTTTATCTGTTATGGCACAATGCTGCAAATGAAGGATAAAGATATCATATTTGGAAGAGAAATATACAACAATAACAACAACCAAGTCTTTTTTCACTAGGTGAGGTCGGCTGTATGAATCTTTTTACGCTATTGAGCTCTATCTCTTATTATATTATCATTTATATTTAAATAAATTTTATCTTATTTTATTATTGCTAACCAAGTCTTTTTTGGTCTTTCTCTTCTTCGTTTGATATGTATGTTTATCATAGTTTCACATCACCTAACTGGAGCATTTATTGGTTGTCTAAATACATGTCCGTACCATCTTAAACGCGTCTCTCGAAATTTTTCCTCAATAGATGCAACTCCGACTTTCTCTCTAATGCTCTCATTTCTTATTTTGTCCATCTTCATATGCCCACACATCCACCTTAACATCCTCATCTCTACAACTCTCATCTTCTGCTCATGTGCTGGAGTCATAACCCAATATTCAACTCATATAATATAGCAGGTCTAACTACGATTTTATAGAACTTACCTTTAAATTTAAGAGACACTTTACGATCATATAAAACACTCGACGCTCTCCTCTATTTCACCTATCCTGCTTGTATTTTATGTAAGACATCTCTCTCAATCCCTCCATCATTTTGTAAAAATGATCCTAAATATTTAAATCTCTCAGTTCCGAGCAACTCGTCCTCTCCTATCTTAATAATTGTTTCATTACTTCTAATATTGCTAAACTTAAATTCCATATATTTTGTCTTTAATCTACTAAGCTTAAAACCTTTCCCTTCTAGTGTTTCCCTCCAAAATTCTAGTTTAGCATTTACTCCTTCACGTGTCTCATCGACCAAAATAATATCATCTGCAAACAACATGCACCACAGTACTGTGTCTTGAATGTGCACAGTGAGTTCGCCCATAATTAGCGTAAAAAGATAGGGACTTAGAGCTAATCCTTGATGTAATCCTATCTTTATTAGAAATACTTCAGTTACTCCGCCTGAAGTCTTTACTCTGGTCGTTATATCCTCATACATATCCTTAATTAATTCAATATATGTTACGCTAACACCTCTCTTTTCTAAAATTCTCCATATAATTTCTCTTGGGACTCTATCATAAGCTTTTTCTAAGTCAATGAATACCATGTGTAGATCTTATTTTTGCTCCCGATATTTTTCAATTAATTGTCTAAGAAGATGTATAGCTTCTATTGTCGACCTTCTAGGCATGAACCAAAATTGATTTTCTATCACTGTGGTCTCCTTCCTTAATATTTTTTCTATTACTTTTTCTCAAAGTTTCAAAGTATGACTCATTAGTTTAATACCCCTATAGTTTGCACAATTTTGTACGTCTACCTTGTTCTTATATAAGGGAACTAGAGTACTTAATTATCCTCCATTGATCAGACATTTTTTTCGTTTTCAATATCATGCTAAATAATTTTGTAAGTCATTCAATATCTTGTTATGTAAAATACAGTGCCCAGATAATAATTAAATAATAAGGTTATTTGACAAATAATCTTATTGGATTTTTTAGAAATTTTTAGGAATTTTCTGGAAATTAATCGGAGCTCGTACGACGTATTTAGAGGGGATGCACTTATGGGCTCGAGAAAAAGTCTGTTTGAAATATCCGGAGGTGGGAGTTGATTGAGAAGTTGATCTAGGATTTAATTTAAAAAGCCCTAAGTTATAAAAATTATTTGCCGTGCCCTAGCTTTCCCCACACCGCGTCAAGTTTTTCTTCCCCCAGCCACCACGCGACGCCATCATCTTTTGCCGACCCCTTCTCCCCAAGTCCATTGCCGGCCCCTCTTCTCTCCGAGGGCTCAGTCGTCGGCCTCTCCATCCTTCCTTCCCTCTCGCGAGTTCCCGGATGCCACTAGTGTCTCCTCCTCACGCCAACACTAGAGACGAGCCCCAGCCGTCGGTTTCCTCTTTTTCCTCACGCGAGCACCGATCGATCTCCCTCTCGCGAGTTCCCCGCACCTAGCCGACCTCTCTTCCTCGCTCGAGCACCACAGCCGTCGGCTCTCCTCACGCGAGCACCCTAGCCGCCATAGCCTTCGACCCCGCCGCCTCCAATCGCGGGCTGACCATCGGCCGAGAAGGGGAAGCCTGAACCCTAGCTTCGATTCCCCGTCGTCGAATGCTGATGGATGCAGCCAACGTCAATGCCCTAAATCCACTGTCTCTGTTCCCGTAAGCAATCGGATCAAGGTAAGCTATCTTTGAGAATAAGATTTTATGTTGTTGGTGGATTTCGGATGAGGGTATTGAGTGCAATCGTTAAATTTATTGTGGATTAGGGTGTCGATATAGAGAAGGTGGAGATTGTTGGTGCAAGTTGCACTAGAATCAAACCTAAGTTTTGATGTTGTCAAAGGTTCAAGTTAAGTCTTGTTGTGATCTAATAAGTTGACTGAGTATGCAGGCTGTTTACTCAACCAGAAAGACCTAGTTGGACACTAGGCTGGAGAAATCTTAGTAGATCGTGGAACCCAGGTGCAAGTCCAAGTGCGTCGAGGGGACCCGAAGCTTGGCGGTACGATCAAGAGGTCTGGAGGACCAAAGATCAAGGAGAAAGTCCTGGCGAGCCGATCAAAGCTAAGTGAAAAGTCCAAATTAGATCTGGAGGATCTAAGTTTGGTAGGTAGGTTGAGGTAAACAACTAGAGGAGCGACAGTGAGGTCGGGTTCCTGTAGGGAACAACCTTAGGTCATTAATCCAACTGAAGAAACCGGGAAGGTTTCCAATTTGAGATCGAGACAGTTCTACTGTCCTTTATATTACTCATGCATTATTATTATTGTTGTGCTAACATCTATTTTGCAGGTTTATTGCCTAATACTATTTTGTAGGTCCGACTGGATCAGTCGACTGAACCGCTGGATCGGTCGACCGAACCGCTGGATCGGTCGACCAAACCGCTAGATCGGTCGACCGAACAAGGCAAAATCAATACAGTATTTAGATCAGGTCAGAACAGATCAGAGTCCGATCAAACATTCATCGGTCGACCGAACAGTATGATTGGTCGACCGGACCATGATGACTCAGCACTAGTTCATCAGCACCGATCACCAGCAAAGGAAAAGAAGCGGATCGGTCGACCGAACATAGGGTTCGATCGACCGAACCAATCAGCATTAATGGTGCATTAATTGTTGGATCGGTCAACCGAAACGTTGGATCAGTTGACCGAACCCTTTATGATTAGTAAATGCAAAAGATCGAGCCAGCGTCGGACTCCAGCCGGGAAGGAAGAGAGCGGGTTCAGTCGACCGAATAGTGGGATCGGTCGATCGAACGCCCAGTACACCTATAAAAGGAGGCTCAAAGTCTGTGGCCAAATAACACTTCTGGTCATCTCAAAAGCTCTTCCTCGCGTACGGATTGTGCTACACATCTTCATCAGCTCAGCAAGTCACTCCGTCCGAAAGTACCGACCAAGCTACAACCTACACATACTATTGTCGGTATAATTTTTGTATTGCACTTAAAATTAAATAAGATAGTAAGGTTGTTACTATCTTATACTTCTTGTATCTATACGATTTGCTTCTTTCCGAAGGTTTCAGAAAGAAGGGTTATAGTGATTGCCCATCAGTGCGGTCAAGGACCGCGGGCCTTCGAGTAGGAGTCAAGCTAGGCTCCGAACGAAGTAAATGAACCTGTCTCCCTTTTTACTTTTCGCTGCACGATTCTGATTTAAAAGAAAAAGAAAAGTTTTAAAGAAAGCGATATTCACCCCCTTCCTCTATCGCACCGATCTATCAATTGGTATCAGAGCCTTTTTAGCTATGAAAGTTCTTAACCGATTTTCAAAGCACGCTTTAAAATTGTTTTCTTTTCTTGTAGAATAATTCTTTTTCTCATTTCTATTTTTCAAGCATTACTAATCCCAAGACAAAAAGTCTTGAAAATATTTTCTCTTTTAATTTTTTTTCTTACAAGGATGTCGAACTCGTATCAGGAAGGTTATAGTACGGTTCGACCTCCACTATTCAAAGGAGAGAATTTCAGTTATTGGAAGAATAGAATGGAGTGTTACTTGAAGTCGGACATTGAGCTCTGGTTCACAATCTTAAAAGGCTACACTCTTCCAACGAAAGACGGAACAACATTAGAACTAGAAGAATGGACTCCCCAAATGATCAAGAAGGCTCAACTGAACTACAAGGCGATCAACACCATTCAGTGTGGGCTCACAATGGAGGAGTTGAACCGAGTCGACTCCTACGACAACACCAAAGATCTGTGGGACTCGCTAGTCAAACTACACGAAGGGACCGATGAGTCCAAGGTAAAAAAATGAGATATACTTTTAAATAATTTATTTAATATAAATATGTTTCCTGGAGAGATGACATCGCAACTATACGTTCGACTAAAGGACATCCTAAATGGCCTCCACCTGATCGGGCATAATCTTGAAAACCGCGACACAATAAGGTACACTCTGAACGCTTTTCCGAGGAATGCTTTGTGGGCATCAATTGTAGATGCGTACAAAGTTTCTAAGGACCTTTCGATACTTAAGTTAGATGAATTATTTTGCAAGTTGGAATTACATGAACAATCTAACATAAGTCATGTCGAGAAAGGAGTTACTTTGTATGCAGGTCCAAGCAAGGAGACAAAATCAAAAACCAAGATTGAGTATGAAAGCGAGTCAGACTCTGACTCAACTAACGAAGAAGAGTTAGTCAACATGGTCCGGAGACTTCTGACGAAAAAGAAGTTCAGAAGAAATGTTAAGAAGACACCACTCAACCAGACCCAAAACAAATCAGAAGTGATTTGTTACGGATGCAACAAAAAGGGATATTTCAAAATCGATTGCCCAAATCGGAAGGAAAAAAAGTCTAAATCGACTAGATGAAAGAAGGCTCTTCAAGCGACATGGGACGAGACTTCTTTCGACGAGTCCGACGCAGAGAAAACAAAGCATTCGAGCCATCTTGCATTTATGGCAAGAAACGAAAACTCCGACTCCGAGTCCGGTGAAGAGTACGAGTCCGAGAACGACATCGAATTCGAGGAAGGCTGTGGATCCGAAAATCCAAATATGGTAACGATTTATTCCAAGTATAATTTACTTAAAGTAGTTAAATGCTTATTTAAAAAATTATCAAAATCTGAAAAATAAAATAATTTGCTACTTAAGGAAATATACCACCTTAAGCAACAAGTTAACTTGAGTAATTCGACTAAACAAGTTCAAGTCGGAACTTCAACTCAAGTTGAAAAACTTGAGGAAGAGAATTCCAACTTGAAGGGTCAAGTCGAGCGACTCAAGAAAATGTTGGAAAGGTTTGAATTGGGATCCAAGTGTCTAAATATGGTACTTGGGTCGCAATGAGCCATGTACAACAAATCATGACTTGGCTACAACCCTAAACAAACAAACAAATCATATTTGTCTTTAATTAGTCATAAAGTTAGAAGTCAAGTCCAAGCATGGATTCAAACAAAATATTTAATCAAACCAATTAAACCAAACCTCTACTTAGTCCCTAAGAGTCAAATTCATTACTTAGATAGACCTTATCTAAGCTATGACTTAGGGGAAGCAAGTAGAAAAACAATACAACCAACTTGATTAACCAAACTCATACACTTAGGATTAGGTTTATTTTCTACTTAGAATGGTTAGATGAAAAAGGTTTACCAAACCCTACAACATAGCATTGGAATGGATTGGGATGATAGTACGTCAAGGAAGCTTTGTCGAAGGCATGTTTAAGCTGAATATGAAATTCTACCTGGTGCACTAGACTTAGTGGATCTGACCGAAGCTACCCCAGTCAAACATGGGCTAGTGGAATCAAAATTTAGTATTAAGTTCTTTGAGTGGGAAAAGTTTGGAAAGTCTTGAGTAAGTGGACCACCGTTGATACACAAGAAGGCCATAACCCTCGCCACTAAACTGAAAGCTTATCCTTAGGAAGCCTGCTTGATTAACCCAAAGCTAAGTTTGAATCTAACACGGGTTTAATGACCTTTTTCAAACCTAATTAAATTTAAAAATTATTTTAAACTTAATTAAAAAATTATTTTAAAATTTAATTAAAAAATTCTTTTAAACTTAATTAAAAAAATTATTTTAAATTTAATTAAAAAATTATTTTAAACTTAATTAAAGAATTATTTTAAAATTTAATTAAAAAATTATTTTAAAATTAATTAAAAAATTATTTTAAACTTAATTTAAAAATTATTTTTAAACTTAATTAAAAAATTATTTTAAACTTAATTAAAAAAATTATTTTAAAACTTAATTAAAAACTTTTTAAAACTTAATTAAAAAATTATTTTAAACATAATTTAAAAAAATTATTTTAAACTTAATTAAAAAATTATTTTAAAACTTAATTAAAAAATTTAAAAATTATTTTAAAACTTAATTAACAAATTATTTTAAAACTTAATTAAATACTTTTTAAAACTTAATTATTTATGCTTATGTCAGTGCATCGCTATAAATCTGGGCTTTAAACAACATACATGAATCAATCTGAGTTAACTAGCTAGTAAAAACCTAGTTGGTCCTAACCACTCAAATTGACCAACCTAAATCAATATCTACTATCTTATGGTAGTTAGCCTTGGACAAAGGTTGGACATTTCATCATAAGGGCAATCTTTCCTTAACCATGCTTGGACTTTTAGGTTGTCATCACTTTTAGGGGGAACTTTGAGCTATTTTTTTTTAAAAGACTATTATATATCTTCACAAAATTATTTTTTATTTTTTCAAAATTCATTTTCAAATTCTGATTCAAAATCTTTTCCAAAAATTCCTTTTCAAAAACTTTTTCAAAAGTTTTAAAACAAAATTCATAATCTATCTTTAAATCAAAAGCTTTAACTTGGTGAAACTTTTCACATCTTTCAAACTTATTTTTACACATCTTTATTTTTTAAACTTGGTAAAAGTTTTTGAATTTTTACTTCCTTTTTGCTCTCAAATTAAAGGTAAAGCTCTTCTCAAAGTATTATACATATTTTTAGAATTTTCCTATGTTTCTAAAATATTTTGTTATAATTTTTTACATGTTTATTACTACTAGGTTCACACTGAACTAGGTTGTTGTCTTTGAGCTTGTTTCTTTTACTTGGTTTTATGGTTTTGTCCTATTTTTGATGTGTGTCAAAAGGGAAGAGATAGTGAATTCAGGGGGAGTTTTTTAACTCAGGGGGAGAATTAAAAGATAAATTGCTTGTTTATTTAATTTTTGTATATTTTAACTTAACTTTGAACCTTGGTTGCCAAACATCAAAAAGGGGGAGATTGTTGGTGTAAGTTGCACCAGAATCAAGCCTAAGTTTTGATGTTGTCAAATGTTCAAGTTAAGTCCTGTTGTGGTCTAACAAATTGACTGAGTGTGCAGGCTGTTTACTCAACCAGAAAGACCTAGTTGGAGACTAGGCAGGAGAAATCTTAGCAGATCGTGAAACCCAGGTGCAAGTCCAAGTGGGTCGAGGGGACCCGAAGCTTGGCGGTACGATCGAGAGGTCTGGAGGACCGAAGATCAAGGAGAAAGTCTTGGCGGACCAATCAAAGCTAAGTGAAAAGTCCAAATTAGATCTGGAGGATCTAAGTTTGGTAGGTAGGTTGAGGTAAACAACTAGAGGAGCGACAGTGAGGTCGGGTTCTTGTAGGGAACAACCTTAGGTTGCTGATCAAATTGAAGAAACCGAGAAGGTTTTGAAGTTGAGATCGAGATAGTTCTACTGTCCTTTATATTACTCATGCATTATTATTATTATTGTGCTAACATCTGTTTTACAGGTTTATTGCCTAACATTGTTTTGTAGGTCCGACTGGATCGGTCGACCGAACCGCTGGATCGGTCGATCGAACAAGGCAAAATCAATACAGTATTCAGATCAGGTCAGAACAGATCAGAGTCCGATCAAACATTGATCGGTCGACCGAACAGTATGATCGGTCGATCGAACAGTATAATCGGTCGACCGGACCACGATGACTCAGCACCAGTTCATCAGCACCGATCAGCAGCAAAGGAAAAGAAGCGGATCAGTCGACCGAACATAGGGATCGGTCGACTGAACCAATCAACATTAATGGTGCATTAACTGTTGATCTCGACAAATCACGACGAACAGGGAAGGAAGCTGTTTGGTTGACCAAAAAGTTGGATTAATTGACCAAACCCTTTATGATCAGTAAATGAAAAAGATCGAGCCAGCGTCAGACTCCAGCCGAGAAGGAAAGGAGCGGGTTCAATCGACCAAATAGTGGGATCGGTCGACTAAACGTAAGGAGGCACAAAGTCTACGGCCAGATAACACTTCTGATCATCTCAAAAGCCCTTCCTCGCGTACGGATTGTGCTACACATCTTCATCAGCTCAGCAAGTCACTCTGTCCGGAAGTACCGACCAAGCTACAACCTATGCATACTATTGTCGGTATAATTTTTGTATTGCAGTTAAAATTAAATAAGATAGTAGGGTTGTTACTATCTTATACTTCTTGTATCTGTACGATATGCTTCTTTCTGAAGGTTTCAGAAAGAAGGGTTATAGTGATTTCCCATCGGTGCGGTCAAGGACTGCGGACCTTCAAGTAGGAGTCAAGCTAGGCTCCGAACGAAGTAAACGAACCTGTCTCCCTTTTTTACTTTCCGCTGCACGATTCTGATTTAAAAGAAAAAGAAAAGTTTTAAAGAAAGTGATATTCACCCCCCCTTTATCGCACCCATTCGATCTACCAGAGATCAGTTTTTGCTAGTCGATTTTCCCCTTTGGCTCAGATCTTGGTGGACAGATTTAGGGATTTGTGGGTTTTCTTGAGATTTCTGTTTGGGTGAGCACTGATTTTCTCTTAGGATTTTCCTTAATCAGATTCGGTTTTAGTTTAGCCACCTAATTCATGATGAGTTAGTCAATAGTTCGGGATAGTGGTTATATCGATTAGGATTTTTCTATAACCGAGTTAGGGGATTTTATTTAGCTATTTACCTCATATGATTTTAGCTAAATAACATACTTTGATACAGGACTTTGATTTGAGATGGTGTACGACGTAGGATTTCTGGATATGATCTTCTATAAAGGCGAGTACTTCTTACCTTGATTATGTAGTTCTTTGAATTTAGTGCATGAACTATTTTGGATAAGAATTGTTTTACCTTGACTCCACTTTTATTTTTCCTGCGCTTGATACTTCCATGTGATCTTTGAGATATTCGTTTTCATATATATACAGTCTCTTGTTGTCCATGATAAGTAGCAGATACTAGATACCATGTTTGTATGCTTTGACTGTTGTTTATTTATGTACTATATTGAGCATGCTGAATTCATGTAGCATACCTAATTTCTGCTTATATTTATATAATGACTGTACATTTGTCACATCATATCATGACATGCATGTCAACGATCAATTCTCCCTTACGGTCGAGAGAGTCATTGACCACGGCCGCATCCTCAGCCACTCAAGAGAGTGGTAGCTGGAGTTGATGCCGCTTGTCCTGTCATGCTTCCACTCGGTCACTCATAGGTAGTGATAGTTGGAGTTGCGAGCAGCAGGAACCCCGTCGCAGATGTAGCTAGTTAGCTACTATGCAACTGCCCCCTCGACCATTCGAGAGAGTGATAGCTGGAGTGGTGTACAGTCTGTCACTGACCCGACCTTTCGACCATACAAGGGTCATGGTGTGGAGAGGTGGGCGGGAGTGACCATCCGTGCATATGCTGTTATTATTATGTCTGCTGTTATTGTTGCTTATTTATGCTGCTGTTATTATCTTATACTGTTGTTGCTAGTTTATACTACTGTTGTTTCTTATGCTGATATGCTTACTTATGTTGAGATATACTCTCATTGTAGATATTTAGACATTGGTTTATTCATTGAAAATTTGTATATACCTTGCTTTTTACCTTGGTAGTTATGAGCAGTACTGTAGCAGATTAGTACCATTTCTGACCTTCTATACCTAGCCTAGGATATGGTTTCAGGTATGAACATTTATTATGGTTCTATTTTAATATCTGCTATTTCCTTTATGAGACTGTATACACTTGGCTCACTTTCTAGTTGTATGTTATGCTCATGCACTATCTTTCTTTACCCGCTGAGTTCCAATACTCACCACCCCACAAAATGATTTTCTTTCGCTAGGTAATAGTAGATGATTCATGGATGCTTGGAGAGATGCCGGCTGCCAGTTCTGGGTCCTGCGTTACATCGATTTTATTTCTCCTTTACTTGTATTTTTAGTATACAGTGATTTTAGTATTGTATGAATTGGTCTGTGTTTGGGGTTTGATTCGTGGTGTTTTGCTTTCGTGATCTTGTGGTTGTGTAAGCCTAATTGGCTAGTAAACTTTAGTTGTAGATTGTGGGTTTTCTCTTCATTTTTCCGCTGTGTTTTTGATACAGCCATGTAGGCTAAATATTAACTGCGTGGTTATTTTATTCATTTATGTCCAGCCGAGTAGGCTGCGTATATTAACTGCGTGGTTATGTTGTTTCTATTTTATATATGTTCCAGCCGTGTAGGCTGATGAATATGTTATTATGTTCTGTGTGCTTGTATCTATTGCTTTATATTTGTCACCGGTACAGGGGAGATGCTGCCAGATTTTTGTCCGGCAGGGACTCCTCTGGGCCCTGACAATTTCCCTAAGCACTTCCATACCTCTATTGGAATATCATCTAGTCTAATGACTTTTCCATTATCCATCTCATTTAAAGTTTGTTTTACTTCTGAATTTGAATTCTACGATAAAAATTAAAATTTCTATGCTCATTTGACCTAATTAAATTACCTAAGTTAAGTTGGTCACCTAAACCTTCATTAAAAAGTTGATGAAAATACCTCTTCCACCGCTCTTTTATTTCTCCATCGTTTACTAATACCCTATTACATTCATCTTTAATACATTTTATTTGGCTAAGATCTTTTATTTTCCTTTCTCTCACTTTAGCTATTCTATAAATGTCTCTTTCCCCTTCTTTTGTATCCAATTTTTGATATAACCGTTCAAAAGTTTTATTTTTTGCTTCACTCACTACTTTCTTAGCTTCTTTTTTGGCTATTGTATATTTTTTTAAGTTTTCCTCGTTCTTACAAATATATAATTCCTTATAAGCTATTCGTTTTTCCTTCACTTTCTCTTGTACTTTCTCATTCCACCACCAAGACTCTTTACTTAGTTGTGCATGTTCCTTTGACTCACCGAGTACACTCTCAACTACTATTTTTAACTTTGATACCATCTTATCCCAGGTTGTATTAGAGTCATCGTATATTTCACCTAATGCTTGTACTTCTATCTTCTCCTTAAATATACTTTGCTTCCCATCCTTTAACTTCCACCACTTAGTTCTAGAAATTGTATATATTTTCTTTCTATTGATACTATGTTTGAGGCGTATATCCAACACTACTACCCTATGTTGGGTAGTTAAGCTTTCTCCAGGGATGACTTTGCAATCTTTACAAATCCTTCTATCCTTCTTCCTAACCATAAGAAAGTCAATTTGTGATTTATTATTCCCACTTTTGAATGTGACTAAGTGTTCTTCTCTTTTCTTAAAAAACGTATTATCTAATATAAGGTTATATGCTATCGCAAAATCTAATATAGTTTTCCCTTCCTCATTCTTCGTTCCAAACCCATAACTCCCATATACTCTCTCATATTCTTCATTTTTCACTCTGACATGCTCATTTAGATCACCTCCTATTAAAATCATTTCATTTGGTGGAATATTTTGTAATATTTCATCTAAGTCCTCCCAAAACCTTGATTTGGTAGCTTCATCTACTCCTACTTATGGTGCATATACGCTAACTATTCTTATAGTTTCTTTTGCCACTATTATCTTAAGGGCTATAATTCTATCTCCTTTTCTAACTACTCCTACGACTTCATCCTTTAACAAACTATCTACAATAATACTCACTCCATTTCTTGTTTTACTCTTTCTAGTGTACCATAACTTAAAACCCAAATTCTTTATCATCTTTGCCTTCTTGTCTGTCCATTTTGTCTCCTGTACATACAAAATACTAATTTTTCTCCTAATCATTATATCTACTACCTCTATTGATTTACCAGTGAGAGTTCCAATGTTCCATGTTCCAAATATTAGATTATTGGTTTTCCTATCATATTTGTTCTTATTGAACCTATGGTGTGAGAACTCTTGCCTATTTAACACTACACCCAAGTTCTCATGGAGATGTAGCTGTCCTTGCTGAGACGTTACAATTGGGCCCTGTAACGCGAACTCTTACATATTTATCACTAGACCCGAGTTCTGGAGATGTAGCGATCCTTCCCGAGACGTTACAGTTGGACCCTGCAACGCGTTCCTTCCGAGGAACAACATAGTATTAGCACAATAGTTTAATAGATTCATTCATTGAATATTTGCCATAGTTTGACGTTGGCTGGCAACCTAACACAACCCTTCTCCTTTATCCGGGCTTGGGACTGACCATGACCAGTCGTCATGGGCGGAGTTGGAAGAGAAATATAATTAAGAAAAAATCAATTTCTTTTCTATCTTGTTTTCTCAACACACTATTGCATTTCCTAGAAAATTTTATTGACCATTATATTTTTAAGACCACAATAAATTCTAGGACAATTTAGTTAAATAAAATCCATAAATATCAGAAATAATTTTTTAATCCCTGTTGATTCAACATAATATTAGAAAAAAGACAACTAAATTCGGCGTTTGGGAAAAGAGAACCACGTGACTGAAAACTATTATTGATCAAAATTATCTTAAAATAAATAAACATGCATTTAATTAGACGTAGGACCCCAACCCTAACTTGCAAAATATGAAAATACCTTGGAATACCCCAAAATAAATAATTATCCAAAATAATAAAAAAAATATGTTCGGAGCCTTTGAAAAGGCCCTAAACTATATTTTTTAGACCCAAAAGTTGACCAATTAAAGTTCCAACCAATAATAAATCTAGGTCTATGAACGAGTTTCGATTAAAAAAAAATTGCTCTTCATTCTGATACCCAAGTTAAAACTTATGACCTTCAAAAATTTGCTCTGTCATTCTTGCTAGTTGTTCTCACATCATTTCCCTTAGGTCAGAGAAAATTCGCCCTCAAATTACCAGCCACATCACCATCAGAAGAATCATCCTGGAAGGGAATCAAATGCTTTACATTAAAAACATTAACAGTGCAAATATGACTAGGCAACTTTAAACGATACACATTATGGTTTATCTTTTCAATAATCTCGACTGAACCAATCTTTTTGGTTGATAATTTGTTGTAATCTCCAATGGCAAAACGATCCTTAGTGAAAATTGCCTACACGAAGTCACCAATATCAAACTTCAAGAGTTGTCGCTTTTGGTCTGCTTTGTGTTTGTACTTGAAATTTGAGATGGATAGATGTCGGTGCACTTTTTAATGGATCTCTTGTAAGTTGTCTATAAAGTCAGCCACCTTACCATACACTATACCCTTACTAAGCAATGTCAATAAATCTAGTCGACCACGAGGCTGAGCCAAGTAAACCACTTGGATTAGGCTGAAGCCAGTATTACGATTTATGACATGGTTATGAGAAAATTCCACCTAACACAACTTATGTTCCCACTCTTTACATGGCCTCCTACTAAGCAGCGCAGTAAGTTTCCAAGTGACCTATTCACAACCTTCGTTTGCTTGTATATCTGAGCATGATACACATTACTGAAATTCAACTGTATATTAACCATCTTCCACAAGCTATGCAAAAATTGACTAAGAAAATGAGTGTCTCAATCTAAAATAATGGATGTTGACAGTCCATGAAGATGATAGATATCCCGAAAGAATAGTTGTGTCACCATAACAGCATGTGTAGTTTTTTTTTTTTGCAAGGAATAAACTGAACTATCTTAGAAAATCTATCAGTGATAGTAAAGATCAAATCACTATCTCGCTAGGTACGCAACAAACCTAGCACAAAATCCATGCTAATATCAATGCAAGGCCGAGAAGGGATCGACAAAGGCATGTACAATCCTGCATTACTGGATGCCCCCTTAGAGACTTGATAAATTTTGTACCTATGCACATATCTATTGACTCCTCTTCGTAATATAGGCTAAAAGTAGGAAGTCTGAACTAAGTGCAATGTTCTGTCCTGACCAACATGATCTTCACCATGCAATTCCTTAATTATTAGTAAGTGAAGACTACAATCTGGAATGCATAACTGATTAACCTTAAAAAAAATCCATCATGCAGTAAAAAATCTATTTTCTTTGCAACCGGTACATCTTGTAGTATTACTGAACAATAAGGATAATATCAAGAAAATCACGAAGATAGTCAAACCTTGGCACCTCAACCCTTGTAGTAACTAGAAAGTTGCTCCTACAACTCAAAGCATCTGCCACCCAATTAGCAATCCCTACTTTATGTTTAACCACATAAGTGAATTTCTCCAAATAAGCAACCCATCTCACGTGGCGGGGTGACACCTTGTCTTACTAGTATAGGTGCCTCAATGAATCATCATCTATATATAAAAAAAATTCTCTTTGAAATAAATAGTGACACCAATACCTCACTGCTTGCACAATGACATTAAACTCCACATCATAAGTTATGTAATTAATTTTTGCTCCAAAAAGCTTTTCTTTAAAAAATGTCACAAGCCTGCTATTTTGATTGAGTATTGCGCCAATACCAATTTTAGAAGCATCTATGTATAACTCAAAAGGTTGAGAAAAATATAGAAGTATTAAGATCGATATCATTTTGAGTCATTCTTTAATCAATTGAAAGGTTGACTCTGTATCCACAGTCCACTCAAACCTACTACCCTTCAAAAAATTTATTATATAGGTCATAATATTACTGAAAAAAGCAATGAAATACCTATAAAATGAGTCCAACTCTGGAAACTTCTTGCTTCTGTTAAGATTATTGGTGTAGGTCAATCCTTTATGTAAAGATCGGTCAGATAATGGAAGGAGTGAAAAGGATGGAGTTAGTGAGACTGGAAACACTTGGATAATGGAAGTAGTGGAAGGGATGGAGTTAGTGGGATAATGGAAGGTGGAACTAGTGGAGTTAGTGGGAGATTAAATC
This sequence comes from Zingiber officinale, assembly GCF_018446385.1. Taxonomy (NCBI): domain Eukaryota; kingdom Viridiplantae; phylum Streptophyta; class Magnoliopsida; order Zingiberales; family Zingiberaceae; genus Zingiber; species Zingiber officinale. The sequence continues at coordinate 72,198,200 of NC_056005.1, read as the reverse complement.
TTCACCACCACCACTATAAAAAACCTCACCTGCACCTATCGGAGGGAAGGCTTGATCATAAGAGAAGACAGAACCCAGACGGCAAGGAGGAAGAGATCACCACTGTAGCAACTTATAAGGAATGAATAAGTGTACTTATTATGTAAATTCTGGATTTTCGAAAGCAATAGTTTTTATTCTCTAAAAATTTACTTGTTTCACCTATGAACACTTCTAATTACCGATTACTATTATTTCCATAATTTTGGGCATTAGACTGATCATGAACTAAATGGTAGGAATATGTATTCTAAACATGTCTACTTTGTGACTTCTGCAATATTTCTGATCTCTGACCTCTCCTCTAGGAGGGATAACTCTAGAGGGTAGATATCAGTTAAGCCATGAGGAATATTGTTAGTTAGAACCCTAGAGCCAATCATTTGATGATTGTTGTATGGACTCATTGTATCATATTCTTATATATATAAAGGCATTTGGTTATTATGCTTACTTGTATTGGTGCCAAATAACTAAGTATAATAACATCCTTGAGTAGAAGGTTCTTACCTATATCAATCGGTTAGTTGAATCGATAGTGAGATGATATAGGGAACACTACTCTTAATCATTCCTAGTCAAGTATTAGCATTCAAGGACAATGTTAATGCGATGAGACTAGCATGTAGGTCAACTCAATGACTTGATCTCACAAGTCATGGATATAGATATATCAAGTTGACACATGGGTATGCATTGGAGAATGTATACTGAATGACCCGCCATGAGAAAGTATCATGGATCGTTATATGAGTGCCATATACTTTTTCATGTGGCTATTAGTATGACTATTAGTCCTTGGACCTGAAGTCACCATGGTTCCCTACATAATGAGTTACATACTTTGGCTTCGTCAAACGTCACCCGTAACTGGGTGGACTATGAAGGCGATTACTGGGTATGTAACAAATTATGCGGAGGGATGTGAGTGATGTAGATGGGATCTATCCCTCCTATATGACGGGAGTGACATCATTATTCTTGATAGAGTGAGACCACTAAGTGCATGGTCATGCTCAAATGAGTCAATATGAGATGTTGAGCTCATTTGATTGAGTGAGTCTACTTGGGATTCAAGATTTAGATTGATTAGAGGATGACACGGTCTATGCCTCACATTAATCAATCTAGATGTCTAGGATAGAAGGACACTTGTCATATATTGTGAAGAGTCACAATTAGTAGTCGCAAGGTGATGTTGGATCTCAACGTTCTTGTAACTTGGGTAGTAATGATGTGTTGCTAGATACCGCTCATTAGTTATGCTTCTAAATGGGTTTAGGAGCATTGCCAACGTTACAAGAACCTATAGGATCACACACAAAGAGCAATTAGATGGAGATTAGGTTCATTTGATGAACCAAGAGGGTTAGGTTCATATGATGAACCAAATTGGATTAAGAGTAATCCAAATTAAACTAATTGAGTTGGACTCGATTTGATTCATGTGTTCAATGGATTTAATTTAGATTATATTTCATTGAATCAATTTAATCAATGAATAGAGATTCATTATATTAAATTGGCTTAAATCAATGGTTAGATTTGATCAACCATGGGAGAGAAATGGTCAAGTTTGACTTGACTTGAGAGGAAGATGAAAGGTCAAGTTTGACTTGACCATTGCCACCTCATTTGTGAGTTGACATTAAGTGGGCTAATGATGATGTGCCACATCATCAAGATTAGCACATGTGTGTGCCACATCATGAGGGAGATCAAGAGTTGTGACTCTTGATATCCCATGGAGTATAAAAACTCCTCCTTTAGTGGCTGGCCATATTCAAGGGTGTTGAATGTGTTTGTGTGCTTAGAGTAACTCTCATCTTCTTCCTCCTCTCATCTTCTTCTCCCTCTCTTCCTCCTTGTCGAGACTTTCAAAGGTGCTAGCACACCTTTTGTTTGGTTTCTCCATCTCTTGGTTGTGTGAATACACATAGAGGAGTATCTACTTTGATACTCTTGAGATCCGACATCATTTGGACGAGCAGGATTAAGCGAAGGGCATCGCTTCAAAGGTATACATTTTGATCTTATAGATCTAATGTAGATCTAGGAGTAGAGAAACTCATACATGAATTTTAAACTTCGCACGGATCCGGTGGCATGGGATTCGGGGTTTCCGCAACGCAAAAAAGGCGATCTTTGCGGCCCAAAAAACCCAACAAATATGACTTAATTTAAGTGCCCATGTGAAAATCTGTGTTTGGATTTTTTTTGTTTTGTTATTTTCATTACTGCTTCGTAAGAATTTCAACATTTGTGTTTTATCCCCCGCATGCTAAGTGAACCCCAAATCACTCACCCCTTATAAACCATTTTAGTTAGAGACGAAGGTGGTACAAAGAATGAGATCGAGGATAGAGAGTAAGTTGAGTTTGGGGATGGTGACTCAGCTCTAATTTTGAATAAGACTATTAAAATTCTGCTGTAACTATGAGTTTCTTAATTTAGTTAGGGGAATGTAATTTAATTCGTCGAATAGTGAAAATGGTATACTTTTTATATTGAGAATGTAAAGATGGACTTTATGTGACAATTACTATACTACTAAAGCTAGTTGTTTTCAAACTTTGGATTGAAAGCAACACCGATGTCAGTCCCCGGTCAGTCCTTGGTTTTAGGGCGTGACATTTAAGTGGCATCAGAGTCTGGATTCTTTTCCCTACAAGTAGAGCTTCTGCTATAAAGAAAAGAAACCCTGACTTAAAATGACCCAATCTAATTTCGTAATTCGACTAAGTTGGATTGGCCAATTGAAACACACTAAGGTAGAATTTTGAGTTTTTATTTTTACATGTACAATTTTAGATTTTTATGTGCATGATTCCCATTTCTGTTATTCTACATGCATGTTAACTAGATTTTATCCATTCTATTTTATTTATTTATTTTATTTCTTTCATTCTTTTCTATTCTCACTAGTTTGAATTTTATCTACTTTTGTTCATGCACGTTAACTAGATTTTATCCATTTCATGTCCTTATCTAGTGGTACGTTAACGAGTTTAAAGTCCAACTATTATCCAGTGTGTCATGGGATATTAACGTTGTGATATCCTTAAAGGGTTATATATATACATATGGGATATATTAAACACTTGAACCATTGGATAACCTAGGTGGAGATATTACCTTGACGTGTTTGAAGGATGGAGAAGAAGCGACAGAGGGGGAAAGAGTGAATATCACTTCTTAAAAACTTCTTCTTTTATTGTATTGATTCGTAAAACAAGAATCAAAGTGATAGTGGAATATAAAAGTAAAAGCAATACAGATGACTTAATTGGTTACTTAGTTCAGAGCCTATGTCGACTCCTACTCCAAGACCTGCGATCCTTGATCGCACTGTTGGACAATCCACTATGATTCTTCTTTCCAAAATCTTGGAAAAGAAGCAATGCATATAAATGCAAGTAGAAGATAGTAACAAACTACTATTTCTTTCTGTTGGTACGGTTAGCACTAACGGTCTAACTCAATTTTGATGAATGATAAAGTAGGTTAAGTTAGTTTCATATTAATCTAACACTTCTACGAAGTGTACAGGAGAAGCCCAGACGGGTCGACGGGCTGACCTGATGTGGCACGAAGTCCAGCTAGGTCGACGGGCCGACCGGATAGCTGGCACAAAGTCCAGACGGGTCAACGAGCTGACCAGACGTTTGGCACGAAGTCCAGCTAGGTCAAAGGGCCGATCGGATAGCTAGCACGAAGTTCAGAAGAGTCGAAGGGATGATCGGACGTCTGACATGTATGTTGAGGTAAGTCACTGGAGGGGAGTGACTATGAGGGCGCGTTCCTGGGAAGGGAACATTATGAGTCGATCTAACTTAGATCCATTTTGGAAATCTAAGTTGAGATCGTGACTAAATTCCGATCTCGAGTAGATAGAATCTAACTACTACTTTTATTACTCTTATAACTTAACTGTGCTAACACTTTGTTTTGCAGGGTAGTTTTGCATTTTGCGTCGGACTAATATTTTTTGCACGTTGCTAAAAAAACAAAGGTCCGGGCGCCCGGAAGGGATCCGAGCGCCCGGAGTTCCAAGCGCCCGGAGGTCCGAGCACCCAGAGGTCCGGGCACCCGGAAGGGATCCAGGCGCCCAGGATGTAAAAATTATCCCCAACTGCGTTGCCACGTGGAGCTTCATGTGTTGACGGGCTACGTCACACTCCAGGTGCACGGAAGGGATCAAGGTGCCTCGAGCCTCCTATATAAGGAGGATGCACCCTGGAGTAAAGAATAATAAACAACAAGATCTTCCAACGTTTGCTCTGCCGTGCTACGCTCCTGTGACGTTGCGAAAGCTCCTCCGACAACGCTCCTCATTTTTATTTCTCTTTGTTGTCGGTATTATTTCTTTAAAGCAACTGTACTTTCTATTTGTAAAATAATTATTCAAATTACTAGTGGATTGCCCAACGAAAGCACTCAACGAGTGTGGGCCTTGGAGTAGGAGTCGACCAAGGCTCCGAACCAAGTAAAAAGGTTCATGTTAGCATTATACTTTTTCATTCTCGATTTTTTCCGCTGCTTACTCTATGACATTCCGATCGATATTCACCCCCTCTATCGAATTATACGATCCAATAAGTGGTATCAGAGTTGGTATCGCTCTGATTTGGTACAACCACCAATCAGATAGGGGTGAAATTTGTTTTAATTTTTTTTTTTTCAATTTTCAGTTTTGCGCTATAAATCCAAGCTAGTATTATTGCCAGATTTGGAAATTTGTTCGTAGTAATTAAGCTGAATTGGTGCAACACCAATTTGGTTTTCTTTTTAACTTTATTCCGCACTGCTAATCCAAGACTAAGTCTTGGAATTTTTTTTCTTTGTTTAATTGTGTGTAGGACAAATATGTCTCAAATTGAAGGCTTCAGCACAGTACGCCCCCTATTCAACGAGGATGATTTTTCATACTGGAAAAAGCGGATGGAAGTCTACCTGAAGATCAATTTCGATCAATGGTTCAATGTCACCAAAGGCTACAAGGTATCAATAGACAACTCCGGAAACCCACTAGAATCGGAACAGTGGCCTCTAGACATGAGAAAGAAGTCCTTGATGGACTATAAAGCTCTCAACACGCTACAATGCGGGCTGACGAAGGAAGACCTGAACCGAGTGGGACCGCACCAAAATGTGAAAGAGTTGTGGGACAAGTTGATCGATTGACACGAAAGAACAAGCAACACAAAGGTAACTAAGCGCGGTCTTTTATTAAATATATTATTCAATATTAAAATGAAAGAAGGAGAAACGACGAGTCAACTCCATGCGAGGATCAAAGATATCCTCAACGGACTCCACGTGATAGACCACCAAATGGAGAATCATAATCTAATCAGGTACGCATTGAATGCTTTTCCACGTAATACCTTATGGGCATCTATTGTGGATGCCTAAAAAATTTTAAAAAATTTATCCAAATTAAAACTCGATGAATTGTTCTGTGAATTAGAATTACACGAGTAGACTAACATCGGATCCGAGAAAGGTATTGCCTTGTTTGCAGGTCTCTCCAAGGAAAAGAAAAGGACCAAGCCTGAACTTGAAGATGAGTCCGACCAAGATTCTGAAAACGAAGAGTACCTGGTGAACCTGGTAAGGAAGATGTTCACCAGGAGGAAGAAAATCTTCAGTAAAAAGGACCTGCAGGAGATTAACTCCCCATCCGAACCAAGGAACGTGACTTGCTTCGGGTGCAACAAGAAAGGCCACTACAAGAATGAGTGTCTGAGATTGAAGAGCAACAAATCAAAGACATCCAAGAAGAAGGCTCTTAAAGCAACCTGGGATGACGCTTCCTCAGAAGAATCGGAGGCCGAAGATCAGAAGCACCAGAGTCACCTCATGTTGATGGCCCTCGAAGAAGAATCGGAGGACGAATCAGAAGACGGGTCCGAATCTGAATTGAGCCACGAGTCCGTACTCATTTCCGAAGGTCCTGAAGAGGTATGTTTTAATTTGAATAATTTTTTTAGAATTATTGCGTGTTTAAATAAAAAATTAACAGCAAAAGAAAATGAAAATAAATTGCTCCTTGAGTAAAACCAAAACCTCAAGGAACAAATCATAAATTCTAATCCTACTCAAGACCTAACACTCGAGGAGGAAAATTTAACACTAAAAATAGAAAATAATAAATTAAAAAGTATGTTAGAACAATTTACAACAAGATGTAAGAACTTAGATCTAATTTTAAATAGTCAAAAAGCATTCTATAATAAAACTGGACTTGGCTACAAGTCAAGTTCAAATAAAACATTTAAATCATTAATAACTCAACATAAACAACAAAATAAAGCGTGGGTTCCGAAAGCATGCTTAACCACGCAAGTAGGAATTAACTAATATTACATACCTAAAAATAAAATATATTATATAAAATCTGATAAACCAAATCAAAAATCAAAACACAAACCTAAACCAACAAACTCAAAATCAAAAAATTTTAGAACCCATCAAAAATCAGATTATCATCAAGTTAAATATAGTTATAAAAGTAACAGACACAAACCTAGAACAAACCCAACTTCAGCCAATTGAGTTTATTCAAGGCAACAGTAATCTGGAGGAACCAATCAAGATTTAAATCATGAAGAGGAACAAGAAACTCAAGAAAATCAACCATCCAGAATCATAAGAATCAACCTAAATCATCCTATTGACCAAATAATTGGTGATCCAGATCTAAGGGTTTAAACTAGATCATCCTTTCGAAATCTAAGTCAAATCTCTCTAATTTCAAAAATTGAACCCAAAACCATAGCTGAATCTTTACTTGACCCAGACTGGGTCATAGCTATGCAAGAGGAACTAGCTCAATTTGAGAGAAATAAAGTTTGGGATTTAGTACCACCTCCCAAAAATAAGAAAATAATAGAAACAAAATGGATGTTTAGAAATACATTAAGCGAAACTGGGGAAATTACTAGAAACAAAGCTAGGCTAGTTGCTAAGGGGTTTAGTCAAGTAGAGGGACTTGACTATGATAAAACTTATACCTCAGTAGCTAGATTAGAGTTTATTAGAATGTTACTCAGTTATGTATCCCATAAAGGGTTCAAACTATATCAAATAGATGTTAAATCTACCTTTCTTAATGGACTGATAAAAGAAGAAGTCTATGTAGGACAACCGCCTGGGTTTGAAAGTCTAGAACACCCTGACTATGTCTTTAAACTAAATAAAGTCTTATACGCACCCAAGGCATGATATGAAAGGTTAACCTCTTACCTAATATCCAAAGGGTTAAACCAAGGTCAAATTGACCCAGCCCTATTCGTTAAGTTAATAAAAGAGGATATCTTCATAGCCCAAATCTATGTAGACTATATAATTTTTGATTCAACTAACTTAGAATTCTTAGAAGAATTTACTAATCTAATGGAACAAGAGATTGAAATGAGTCTAGTTGGAAAATTAAACTACTTTTTAGGCTTACAAATCAAACAAATAAATGAGGGAAATTATATTTATCAACAAAAATACACCAAATAATTACTTAAAAAATTTGGGATGGAAAATACTAAAGAAATAAAAACACCTATGGCAGTTAACAAAATTCTAGATGACGATCCCAATGAAAAACCAGTTGACTTAAAATACTATAGGAGTGTCATAGGTAGCATACTATATATATTGCAAGTCGACTTGATATTTTATTTGCAGTTAGTATGTGTGCTAGATACCAAACTTGTGCTAAAGAATCTCATTTGACTCAAGTCAAAAGAATCTTTAGATATCTTAAAGGAACGTCAAATGTAGGAATTTGATATCCTAGAACTAATAATTTTGAGTAACTAGGCTATTCTAACTCAGATTATGCTGGGTGTAAGTTAGACCGCAAAAGCACAAGTGGTGGATGTCAATTATTAGGTCCATCACTTGTCAGCTGGTTTAGTAGAAAGCAACACTGTGTTGCTTTATCTACAACTGAGTCAGAATACATAGACATAGGAGAGTGTGTCATACAACTACTATGGATGATGCACACCTTAAAAGATTTTAATTTAAACCTCACAAATGTAAAAGTATTAATTGATAATATTAGCTCAATTAATTTAACAAAAAATATGGTGCATCATTCAAGAACCAAATATATATAAATTAGACACCACTTTATCAGGAATCATGTCACTAAAGGAGATATTGAACTCAAATACATTAAGTCCAAGTCAAATTTAGTTGATATATTTACTAAACCCCTCCCTAAAAGTGAGTTTAGCAATCTACGTCGGAAGCTAGGAATGTGTTTAATAGACTAGGATTCTTAAAAATGTTTTCAAAAATAGTTGTTTTTAACTTTTAAGATAAAACTTATATATTTTCAAAATTTCTCATTTTTAGAATTTCAAAAATAATTTTAGCCTTAGACTAGGTCAATCCCTTAGAAAGCATATTCCTATAGGACTAGAATTTGAGCATCTCACCAACACACTAGGACTACCTTGTTTGTGATTGTCGAATATAGAAAGGGGTGAGATGCATAGTTAGATTGCCTGGACTTAAGATGCTTATTTCAGTGTATCGATATAAGTCTGGGCGTTAAATACAAAACAAACATCAATTAGGTTAAGTAATTCAGCTTAATCAAACACTAACTGATTACAATTGACTTAACTTGACTAACCAAGTGAAAGTTACTGTCCTCTGATAGTTAGTAAGTAACTAATTGGTTAGATAGCTTTTGTAATATCAGATTCAGGGGGAGGATTAATTATTTTTCATACTTATTTCCCATTATTTTGAAAAATATTTTCTTAATTTGATTTTACACTAACTTTTATAAAATTAAGTTTTTTATCCATTTTTTTTTAAAAATTGTTTTGAGAACATATTTTTGAAAATTAACTTTGAAAATTGGTTTTGAAAATATATTTTTTTGATTTTGAAAATTGGATTTTACAAACTTGGTTTTGAAAACAGATTTTACTTAGTTTTAAAAGTTGGTTTTGAAAGTTAGATTTTCCAAACATAGTTTTGAAAATTGATTTTAAAAAGTTAGATTTTACAAACTTAATCTTGAAAATTTTACTTAGTTTTGAAAATTTGATTTAAAAATTAGACTTATTCTTAATAATCTCCCTTTTGTAAAAAATGCTATATTTGAAAATTGTGTTTTAAATTTACAAAGCTTATTTCAAAAAAATTTGGTTAAAATTGCAAATTTTATCTTTAAAAATTACTCAAAATTTTTATAAAGTTATCTTTCAAAAGTTATCTATCTAAAGTTTAAAACTTAGTTATTTTTTTATAAAACTAAAAGCTAAGGTTTTAAGTAAAATACTCTATGTTTTCTACTTTAGACTCCCCCAAGTCAATTTGATTTTAATTCTTTGATTTTCTTTTACTTCCCTAAATCGCCTATTTTTCTATGTTATTTTTTGATGAATGTTCAAGGGGGAGGGTTAGGTGGCTTAAGTTAGTTAAAACAAATCAACGAAATACCAAATAAGACTAACTTAAAAACTAACTTAAAAACCTTATCATTACTTGTTTACTTGCATATTGTTTTACTAACTTAACCCAGGTTGTCATTGCATCAAAAAAGGAGAGATTGTTGGTGTGGTTAGCACTAATGGTCTAACTCAGTTTTGATGAATGACAAAGTAGGTTAAGTTAGTTTCATATTGATCTAACACTTCTACGAAGTGTACAAGAGAAGCCCAGATGGGTCGACGGGCTGACCTGACGTCTGGCACGAAGTCCAGTTAGGTCGACGGGCCGACCGAATAGCTGACACGAAGTCCAGATGGGTTGATGGGCTGACTAGACGTTTGGCACGAAGTTCAGCTAGGTCAAAGGGCTGATCGGATAGCTGGCATGAAGTCTAGATGGGTCGAAGGGCTGACCAGACATCTGGCAGGTAAGTTGAGGTAAGTCACTGGATGGGAGTGACTGTGAGGACATGTTCCTGGGAAGGGAACATTAGGCGTCGATCCAACTTAGATCCATTTTGAAAATCTAAGTTGAGATCGTGACTAGATTCCGGTCTTGAGGAGACGGAATCTAACTACTACTTTTATTACTCTTATAACTTAACTATGCTAACACTTTGTTTTGTAGGGTAGTTTTTCATTTTGCCTCAGATTAAGTTTTTTGCAGGTTGCTGAAAAAACAAAGGTCCGGGCACCCGTGATGCAAAAATTATCCCTAGCCGTGTCGCCACATGGAGCTTCATGTGTGGACGGGCTACGTCACACTCCAGGCGTCCGGAAGGGATCAAGGTGCCCCGAGCCTCCTATATAAGGAGGATGCACCCTGGAGCAAAGAACAATGAACAACAAGATCTTCTAACATTTGCTCTGCCGTGTTATGCTCCTGCGACACTGCAAAAGCTCCTCCGACAACGCGCCTCATTTTTATTTCTCTTTGTTTTCGATATTATTTCTTTAAAGCAATTGTACTTTCTATTTGTAAAACAATTATTCGAATTGCCAGTGGATTTCCTAACGAAAGCACTCAACGAGTGCAGGCCTTGGAGTAGGAGTCGACCAAGATTCCGAACCAAGTAAAAAGGTTCATGTTAGCATTGTACTTTTTCGTTCTTGATTTTTTCCGCTACTTACTCTACGAATTTTCGATCGATATTCACCCCCCCCCTCCCTATCCAACACTTTCAAGTTAAATATAATGCAAACTTAAATAAAATATACTGACAAGAATAATAATGAAGATCGTTGGCACTTCATTGGAGTAGTAGCTTGCTTGAAGATGAGTAGTAGAGTAGCACGAATGAGAGCCTTGAATTGGAATTCGATTACTCAGTTGCTTTACTCGGATCTCGATCTCCCCTTTTATAAGCATCATTCGGTCGACCAAAAAGCATTCGGCCAACTGATCCATTCGGTCGATCAAACCTTCTTTAAGTCGACTGAATACTACACTTTCCTTTGGTGGCGAGATATAATATTCTTGTAATTAATGTCATTAAGGGTTTGGTCGACTGATCACCTGGTTCAGTTGATTGATCCCTCAAATTACCTTCTTCATCGGTATCCGAATCTGCTTCATCATCAATGTGATTAATGTTCAGTCGACCGATCATTGAGTTCGGTCAACCGATCCCCTTGCATTCCAAATGTGTTTTGCTAAATCACTTTGTGCAATATCAGCTTAGTTCGATCGACTGATCTACTGGTTTGATTGGTTGATCAGACTGACTTCCAACTTTGCTTCTGATTGATCTGATATGTGCCAAGTCGACTTGGTTTGGTCAACCGATATGCTAGTTTGGTCGACCAATTAGTCAACCTAGTTTGGTTCCTAAAAAACAAAGTTAATATAAAACTGCAAAACAAAGTTAGCACAGTATAATGTATGAGTAAGATGCATGAGTAGTATTTGACAGTAGAACTATCCTGATCTCAATTTGGAAACCTTCCTAGTTTCTTTAGTTGGATCAGTGACTTAGGGTTTGTTCCTTTCTAGAACACAACCTCACTATCGCTCTTCTCTAGTTGCTTACCTCAACCTACCTGCCAGACATTATCCTCCAGACTTGTTTGGACTTTCTCTGCTTAGTGTATGATCCCTGATCTACTAAGGATTTTCTTGTAATACTACATTAGTTAACAGTAATAATAGTAATACAAAACACTATGGTAAAACTAAACTTAGATTTACTAAGACCCGATGGTCTGGTCGATCGCGCGCGGTCGACTGGAAACCATCCGAACAACATTGCTTGGAGTTCACTTCTCCAAGACTTCCCGTTACCTAAGGTTACCTCCCCCTAGGATTTTCTCCATCTGGCTTAACTCACTAGAACCTAAGGTTACCTCCCCTTAGAGTTTTCTCCACCTGGCTTCACTCACCAAGACTTAACATTGGATTAGCCCACTAGGGATTCGATATCGGATCCTCCAGACCTATCAAATCCTTCTACCTGGCTTCCACAATCTATCGAGATTTTCCTTGCTTAGCCGCAACTAGGACTTCCCTTGCCTAACCACAATTAGGACTAGTCGCTTGGTTGACTTCTCACCCTTACCTAGCTACAACTAGGACTTTTCTTGATAAAGCTTCATTAAAAAAATTTGTCAGACATTAAAATCTTAGAGGCTGATTGGACCAACAATGTTAGGTGTAGAACAATGGCCAATACAACCGATGTAACTAGACAGTTAGAGAGAGAGAGAGAGAGGTCGAGGAACCAAAAATGGCCTTAGCAAATGAACAAAGGGAGAAAATTGAATTACAAGGATTAGTAGACCACCTCTGAGCAGATATAACATGACTTGCCTTTTATCACCGCGTTGCGGAGAAACAACTCAAAGATGCACTAGAAGAATTGCGAGAGGCCTAAGACATAATTGGAGGACTCATTGCTCATAAAAATTCACTATTGGAGCAAAATCAAATCCTACAACAACTAATGGATCATATTCAACAGGAATACGACGGGTACTACAATTAAATGGAGAACCAGGTGTTAAAACTGCAAGGTGAAATAGAACTCCTTGGTGTTCAAAACGCAGTCTTACTTGAAGCTATTGAGTAAGAACAAGGAGAAGACAATAATGGGGAAGAGAAAGAGGGCCCCGAAGAGGACCCTATGGAAGATGAGGAGTTAGGAGACAGGGAAATAATAGACTAGGCAATAGACAACTGGGAGTTAGAATAGAGTGCTTCATTATGTTATGTTATGTGTTTATTCGTTAAAATCAGTTAAAATTATTTTCTCTACTCTATCCTAGTATTAAGTTACACATCCCAATAGCTATTCTTAAAATATCATGATCTTGTAGGAAATGACACCATGAGAAAATCATAACCCACACCACTCCTTTCCAAGAGAAAATAACAACGAAGTAGGTAGTAGTGAACAACCACCACCAAGATCATCAAATGACAATGAAATAAGTGGTAGTGAACAACCACCACTCAGAGCACATTCGTGAGGACCTAGTGGTTATAGCAACAATAATGGCGACCACACTTCAAGGGTTGTTAAACCCAACCCATAACCAACCACCACCATTAGTCCCTTAGCCCAATGGGACTAAACACCATTATAAATCCCTTCTGAGGGCAAGAGTTCTAAGCTTTGAAGGGAACTCAGACTTGGAGGTGGGATAAAATTGGTTAAAGGAGATAGAGAATCATCTCTAATTGATAGAGATTCCCCAAGAAATTAAACTAGAAATGATAACCCCATTCCTGGTGGATAAAGTTGAAAAGTGGTGAGAGAGCGTTGTACCTCCCATATCGGATAGGGGGCCAATCACATGGAAGAAGTTTCGGAAAGTTTTTTTGAGGCAATATTTTCCAATAGCCATGTGACTTCAGAAGATGACTGAATTCAACAATCTCACTCAAGGTCTAGATATGTCAGTTGTAGAATATTCATCCAAGTTCCATGTACTAGGAACCTATTTCCCAACAATCATGGTAGATGAGACATTAAAACTTTATCGTTTCAAGAAGGGCCTGAATAGTAGAATTCAATTGGTTCTTGTGGTCTTCGAGCCTAGGGATTTTGAAGATGTAATGAGGGCAGCAATTTGAGCCAAAATGAATATCAAGCGGTGAGAAGAAGAAAATAAATTGAAAGACCCCACATGTGTTAGGGCTCCTACAGCAATGGTCAAATGTTTAAAAGGTCAAATCTTTCAACCCACCAACCAAGAGGACTTGCACCCCCTCAGACCAACCAGGAGGCCAAGGTGTACCCCACTTGCATAATTGCACACCTTGGGAGTGCCGTAAGAAGGCAGGAATGTGCTTCCAATGTGGACAAGGGGGACATTGTATCGCTTAATGCCCTTATCTGGAGTGAAAGGGTGGCGGTGTAAGCCATGATACAGGTACAAGGGCTCAGGGAGATAATAAAGTAGCCGCAAATGCCCATGTATATTCCACAACCCAGGAAAAAGCGAGGTAGCTAATGACATAGTTGCATGTACTATTCTAATCAACAATCTACCTACTTATGCATTGTTTGATTGCAGTGCTACACACTCATTTATCTCTAAGAGATTTGTGAAGAAAATAGGGGCCAAGCTAAAAAACTTAGAAGAACCTTATAAGGTAGTGATACCAACAAATAAAACCCTAGAAACACGTACGCCATATAGGAGTTGTAGTTACCAAATAATAAATCAAGAGTTAAGGGTCGATATAATCCAATTCAACATGGTGGAGTTTGATATGATCTTTGGGATGGATTGGATAGAAAAAAACCATGCATTGGTGGACTATCATGCAAAGACTATCCGGTTTCAAACCCCAGATCAAGAAGAGATCATGTTCCATGGTAAAGTTAAGGTGTGGAAATCTCTCTTATCCGCCTCTCAAATTAGAAAGCCACGAAATGTGGGGAAAAAGTAAACCTTGCAATGATAAGCGAGGTTAAGGAAGACTCTAGGTTAAGACTAGAAGACATACTGATAGTAAGGGAATTTCTAGATGTTTTTCTAAATGAACTTCTAGGGGCACCTCCGGACCAAGAAATTGAATTTGAGGTCAATTTAGTGTCGAACGCCACACCTATTTCAAAGGCTCCATACTGAATGACCCCAGTGGAACTCAAGGAACTCAGGGACCAACTCTAAGAACTATTAGATAAGAAGCAGATAAGGCTAAGTACATCACCATAGGGAGCACTAGTGTTATTCGTAAAGAAAAGGGATGACAACATGCGATTGTGCATCGATCATAAAGAGTTAAATAAGATCACCATCAAGAATCCCTCTACCAAGAATTGATGATCTGTTCAACCAACTCAAAGGAGCTAAAGTGTATTCAAAGCTTGACTTGAGGTCAGGATACCACCAGTTGAAAATCAAAGGAGAAGATATTCTGAAAACTACTTTCCAAATGAGATATGGGCATTATGAATTCATAGTGTAAGTACCCCATGATGGTTTTGATGTGATCAACCAAGTCAAGTTAGGTCCTATTGTTGTCTGATGCATTGTGTCTAACTATGCAGGAACTTAGGAGCGTAAGAAGTCAAGCAAAAAATGTAGCTAACGAGAAAGATAGCATGGAAGAGAGCCGATAGGCTCGGTGCGCCCGAGGGACAAGACGTTGAGAAAGAGTACACTGGTGAATGAGAAGGAGGTACGCGACGTTTCCAAGGGACGAGAAGCCAGAGCGGAAGACTGCTTGAGAAAGTTGAGAAATGGTTTCGGGTGAGCCCTATTCTGGATGGTCGAAATCACCCAAATGTGGGGAGTTGGATCGAGAACCCAGACCAAAAAGTCAACCTACTGGTTAACTTAGTCCAGGTGCCCAGATCAACTAAGCGTCTCAAAGTCCGGGCGCTTGGAATCCTTCCGGGCGCTCGGACTGGAAAATTTATCAAAAAGTGTCGTGGTACGATCCGGTGCGATAAGGATAAAATTCTATCCATGTCCAGAAGCTTGGAACCCTTCCAGGTGCCCTGATCAAGGTTATAGATAGAGCTCTGATCCCAGTAGCCTAGGACATCACTTGTAAATCATTCTCTTTTTGTTCTACTATTATATGTGATTCATCAACATTGTAAGAGGCTACTCTATCCAAAGGAGATCTTCATAGTGCATTTCACTTGTCTTAGATTAGTAATTCTATGATTGCAACCAAGTAATTCTTTCTATGCCTCTGTCTTTGATTTGTATGCTTCTTTATTCTTGTTTGCTCTAATAAGCTATAAATCGAGAAAGGTTTTTATTTTTATCTTTTAGGGCTATTCATCCCTCCCCTCTAGCCAGCCATCAAGGGACCTATAATTGGTATCAGAGCAAGGACACTTCAGAAGGACTAACTACCGACTAAAGCCAAGAAATTAATGGTCGGACCAAGCCTCATTTCGCCAAAGTTCGAGGGGAAGTTCGCGCACTAGAAATGCTGAATAGAGGTATTCCTAAAGATCGACTATGAAATTCTTTTAATTATTAAATATCGTTTTATAGTTCCAAAAGATTAATAAGGCATAGAGAAAGAAGAGTACCCCTAGATGAAGAAGGAACAAAGTGATTTCATCGCTAACAGTAGAGTTGAATATCACCTGCTAAGTGTGTTGCCGCCTCAAGAAGTCAACTACATCGGAAGCTACTCGTCGGCCAAAGACCTCTGGGAGAAATTCCTGGAACTCCATGAAGGCACATCCGAAGCGAAGCGAAGCTCGCACGATGAGACCTTCTTTGAAATCAACTAACAAACGTATGTCTGGAAAAAGGTGAAAAGGTAGCCCAAATACATGCAAAGATCAAGGAGTTGATCATCGGACTAGTCAACCTTGGCGAAATGGTAATAAATCAGGACTCGGTACGCTACACACTCAATACTTTTCCTAGGACTCCAGAATGGACTTCGATAATCGACGCCTACTACATCTCGAAGGATTTGGAGGTAAGTACACTAGAAGAATTGTTTTCAACTTTAGAATTACATGAATCCAGATGTATAGGATCAAGTAAAGAGTTAAGCCAGAACTTGGCACTCAGAACCACAAAGAAGGATGAACCCGAATTAGACTCAGATCAGGAAGGAGACCAAGAAGCTTACATGGTAAGGAAATTTAGGAAATTTTTTATATCTAACAAATTTTAAAAAATGCATAATAGAAAAAATCCAAGACATAGAAGAAAGGTTCGATGCTACCAGTGTCAAAAGGAAGGACATATAAAGGAGGACTGCCCAGAACTCAAAAAAGAAAAAGACAAGAGGCCCAAGCAAAATAAGCACAAGAATCTCAAGATCACTTGGGATGAAAGCTTATCATCCGAGTCAGAAATAGAAGCATATGCTGGTCTAGCACTGATGGCTAGCCATGAAGAACCAAGTACCTTAGAAGCCAAAATCGATGAAGGGGGAGTGACTTTAGACGAATGTAGCGAAGCAGGAGGAGAATCAAGCTTCAGATTTGACATGGTAAGTGAGGTATGCCTCTTACCACTTGATTAACTGTGTTTCATCATTAAATCAATGGAAAAATCAATGTAAAAATTGAAAACTAAAAATGATAAATTAAAAAAAATGAAAATTTAGAGATAAAAAGGACCTTAGCAAAATCATGCTTAATAGAGAACCTAGATAAGTTAAAAATTGGAAATGCTAATTTGAAAGAACAAATAGAAAACTTAAAAAATTCTACATGTTCAAATTTTTCTGCTTCAAATTTTAGAAACTATAAAGGATTAAACTGGTATTATAGATTTCACAAGGGTAAATAAGAAAAGTAACAAAAACATATGTCCCTAGAAAATATTTGATAAATTCAGTAGGAAGGAATCTATATTGGGTTCCAAAATCATGCTTAGTTTAAGTTATGCATATTCTTAACTCTAATTTGTTTTAATTGTCTAATCAGTTAAAATAATTTTTTTCGTATAATTTCTATTCAAAATTACTTAGTTATTAATTTTTCTGAAAAATAAGATTTTATTTCTTATATGTAGAAAAAGTTTGAAACTTGTTTGACCATTATATTATTTTTTATGAATTTTATTTAAAATATTATATCTTGAAAATTAAAAATATCTCACCCAATAAATTTTTTGTTAATTTATTTTTACAAAATTTATTTTTTGTGATAATTTATCATATTCTCTACCCAATAAATTTTTTTTGACTATTATTGAATTTTCTATTAAATATTAACTTTTAATATTAAAAATTCTCAAGAACTCAATTTTTGAATTTTTTTTTTTGCAAAAATACTTGCTCTATTATACTCTCAAGAAAATTTTCAAGATTATTCGAACTTTGAAACTATTCTTAAGTAATTTTTTTTAAGAAAATACATCTTTATGTAGAAAATAATTATTTACTACTTAAATTATCTTATTTTCTTGTGAAAATTTTACTACTGCTTTGAATATGTCAGATTAACATTCATAATTTTTTTTTGTATTTTTAAACAAATAAAATAATTTTTAAAATAATTTTTTTTAAAAAATTTATCTTTAATCCTAAAAATTAGAATTTTGAGTATAAATTCTAATATTTTCCTAAGTGTTAGTCACTGTTTTTAAATTTCAAGTATAAATTCCTTAGACTTTAATTTTAACTTATTTTAGTAAAACCTCTATTTTTAATATGATCAAAGGGGGAGAGTTAGAAATGAAGTCTAAGGAGGAGGTATATTTTTTAAAATATTACATATCTACTGTTTCAAAACTTGTAATTTCATTTAATGTCTTTAATTAAATATCTTGTTTTACCCTAACTTAACTTGGGTTGATCCACATCAAAAAGAGGGAGATTGTAAGTACCCCGTGATGGTTTTGATGTGATCAACCAAGTCAAATTCTATCCTCTTGTTGTTCGATGCCTTGTGTCTAAGTGTACAAGAACTTAGGAACAAAAGAAGTCAAGCGAAAGATGCAGCTAACAAGAAGGATGGCACGGAAGAGAGTCGACAGGCTCGGTACTTCTGAGGGACAAGGCGCTGCGGAAGAGTACGCTGGCGTACGAGAAGATGGCATGCGATGTTTCTGAGGGATGAGAAGTCAGAGTGGAAGACTACTTGAGAAGGCCAGGAAATGGATTCGGATGAACCCTATTCCAAATGTCCAAAATCTCCAAAATGAGTGGAGTTAGAGTGAGAACTTGGATCAAAAAGTCAACCTATTGGTTAACATGGTCCGGGTGCCTGGATCAACTAGACGCCTCCGAGGCGCCTCACAGTCAGGTGCCCTTCCGGGTGCCCGGATCGAAAACTTTAACAAAATGTATTATGGCGGGATCTGGTGTGAGGTGGATAAAATTTTATCAACGTCCAAGCGCCTAGAACCCTTCCAGCCCCGATCAGGGCTATAAATACATCCCAGATCCCAGTGGCCTAGAACATCACTTGTAAATCATTCTCTTTTTGTTCTACTATTGTTTGTGAGCCATCAACGTTGTAAGATGCTACTCTGCCTAAAGAAGATCTTCATAGTACATTTCACTTATCTTGAATTAGTAATCCTCTAATTGCAATCAAGTAATTCTTACTGTGCCTCAGTCTTTGATTTGTATGCTTCTTTATTCTTTTTATAGAAGTGTTTGCTCTAATAAGCTATAAATCAAGAAAGGTTTTTGTTTTTTTATGTTTCATGTCTATTCACCCCTCATTTCTAGACGAGCATCAAGAGACTAACAATAACATGCATGGACCACGCACCCCATGACATCCAGTCTTGTCTTAAACTTTCTATACAAGTTTGTGAGTTATATCCTTGTCTACTCATCAAGTAAAGAAGGCCATATAGAACACCTCCGACTTGCACTTGAAACTCTTCGTGAGAAATAATTATATGCCACGTTTAAGAAATGTGAATTTTGGATAAAGAGTGTAACCTTCCTAGGTCATATCCAATTGGTGGAGGGAGTATCAATGGACCCAAAGAAGGTGGAGGAGATACTAGAATGGCCATGGCCGATAATAGTTATCGAAGTTTAAATCTTCTTAGGATTAGCTAGCTACTATAGGAAATGTGTCGAAGGATTTTCCTTAATAGCCATACCTCTAACCAAACTCACCCAGAAAAATTTCAAGTTCAATTGGGATAAGAGATGTGAGAGGAGCATTGAGACTTTAAAAGGAAAACTAGCGTCAACACCAATATTGGTTCTATCCACCGAAGGCAAGGGTTTTACTGTCTATAGTGATGCTTTAAAAGGAGGCATGAGGTGTGTGCTTATGCAAGAGGGAAGAGTGATAGCGTATGTATCAAGACAACTAAAGCCATATGAGAAAAATTACCCTACCCATGACCTCGAGCTAGCAGTAGTAGTCTTCACTAGCTTTAAAAATTTAGTGATACTACTTAAACTAAATGTGAGATATTTATGGACCACTAGAGCCTCAATGTAACGCCCAAAAATTCTCAAAAACTATTTTATAAATATTCTATGATTTTTATGGAATTTTAGAATATTTTTATGGAATTTTTAGAGTAGTGGAAGTAGCAAAAACAAATGGAGAACGAAAACGGCCTAAGCGGGAATTGAACCCGAGACCTATGGTTTACGGATAATTCTAGTAACCAGTTGAACCCAGCAGGGCCGTGCTGAAAGGAAAGGGAGGCAATTAAATTTATATTAGAGTTGAGCCGAATTACCCACTTAATATAAATAGGGAATTAATAGGTGAAGAGTTATTTTTAACGTGACTTTTCCTCACCGTCACCCTAGCCACGGCGCCCCCTTCTCTTCCTCCTCCACTCGGCGCCAACCACAAGAAGACCTAGGGTTCCTCTCCTAGGACACCAAGGGCACTTTCTGGCGATGACTTCGACACGAGGACGCTCCCCTCCGCGAGAGGAACGTGTAGACGCGAGAAGATCGTCGAAAGGATCGTCTCCTCCGGAGATCTAGCGATTAGATTTGTAAGAAATCTAGCACAGGAGGTAAGAAACCCCTCACCTGCAGTATAAGTAGCTTTCGTATAATTGTATGTATTGTTTTAGTCGTATGCAGATTTTTAGCAATAGGGTGTGAATTAGCACACACCAAGCGTTTGATTAAATGCTTAGCTTAGTTAAATGTCATCCTAGGCATTTTAATAGCTTAGATAAATGCAATAGAAGCATTTTTACAGTTCGTATGATCTTGCTACAGCTTTTATGGAACTAGATGTCCAATGGGTGGGCTCCCACAGTCGTCTCTAGGTTCATACAACCTAGCTCTAGGTTCAGATAACCTAGAAAGAGCAAGACAAGCAATAATTAGCTATGTTTAATATTTTACTTTTTCAGTGGCACTGTACTGGATTAGATATCCATTGGGTTGGACTCCCACAGTCGTCCCTAGGTTCAGATAACCTAGTAACCCTACTAAATTCGGGACTTGCAAACCCGGGTTTAGTTAGGGATGCGCGCATAGCACGTACAGTTGCCGGGCCCAGACAGCAACATGATTAGTATTTTCACTTATTATAAGTATTAAGTTTTCAAGCTCTCACAAAATAGTTAGGTGAAATTAGTACAGCTTTAGCACTTGTTAGAATTAGCTCAGTTCATGTCTCAGTTCAGTTTTCCCCTATGATTATGTATGATAGTTCTATGCTCAGCTTTTGTCACACATCTTTGGATGATAGTATGCCATGACTAGTTTTTGATTGCTATGTATTGTATGATAGCATGCCATGTTTTAGTTCAATCAGTGCATGTTTTAAATAGCATGTTTTCAAAGCATGATTTGCATCGTATGCATGTTTTAGTGAGGTAGATGGTTTCTTACTAAGCGAAAGCTTATAGATACTTTCTTTTCCTTATACTGCAGATAAAGGTAAAGGAAAGATGGACTAGCGGAGGCTGGAGGGCAATGCTACGAAGATGTGTGTGGGCAGGAACTTGGAGTAGAGATCTTAGGGAATTACAACAAGCTTGTTTTAAGCATGAGAACCTTTTAGCATTTAGTTATTTTGCACCTTCGTATGTTAAGTGTTATGAATTAGTTAATCATGCATCCTATCATGTTTAGAACACTATTTTTGTGATGTTAGAATGTTTGACATTTAGTTTAGACCTTGTAATGTGATTGAGGCATGAAGCAGTGCTGAAATCAGACCTTTGGCACGAAATTAGAAACTCGAATTGATCAGCTGATCGATTCGAGAGTTTCCAATCGATCGAAGGATCGATTGGGCACCTGGTCTTGCGAACAGTAGGCGTCTGGATCGATCAGCCGATCGATCCAGCAAATTCTGTCACGAACAGAAGGCTCTGGGATCGATCACTGGATCAATTGACCAGTCTGGATCGATCAGCTGATCGATCCAGAATATTGCCCGAGCACAGTAGCGTGCTGGATCGATCATTGGATCGATCCAACCTATGTTCCACATACAGTAGCCGGCTGGATCGATCACCGGATCGATCCGACCATTCCAATCGATCTGTGGATCGATTGGTAGTACTGATATTAGCTAGAAACCCTTAGTTAAGTTCCTTGACCATTGGGGGATGTAATATATGTCATGAATAGCTTAGATTACACCCCTTAGCACATGTAGAATAAAGAAATGACAATGGTTTAGCAAAATTTTAAATTAGTACAGCTTCCGCATCTAGATTTAATGGTGGTCAGGGAATAGTTTAGCACAGATTAATGTAACGATCGGCCTCACAGCCTAGTTAGTAGGAGGTGGGTCGTTACAGAGTGGTATCAAAGCAGTTTCCATACTTCCTACACGCACATCAGCATTGAACCTGCAGCTTCCAAGTAAGAACACTTCTCACTTTATTTATGTTTCTTGTTTTCATGTTAGAAATAAATGAAGCATGTTTACTTATGATAGTACCTAACATGATAACCATAGATATGCAATTATGATTGTATCAGTTATGTATGTCCTCTATGTCTATAGAATGGCACGAGGACACCCAGCTAGAAGGGCACCAGCTACTGAGCCCCAGCACGAGGCAGGTAGTTCAGTGCCTCCTCCAGACCTTATAGCATTAGTGGCTCAGTTACAGCAGCAGCTAGCTGAACAGCAACAGGAGATAGCCACCTTAAAGGCTAATCAGCAGAATACTCCCACAGTCACCCCGGAACCAAACTTAGCAACGCCAGTAGTCTTAGAGTTTCCACCAGTCCAACCTACAGCACTGGTAGCCCCAGCAGCAGAAGCAAGAAGAGAAGCCTATCTGATCCAGTGGCAGAGAGTCAAGCCTGAGAATTTCTCAGGCACCAGCGAACCATGGGATGCTCAAGCCTGGTTCAAAACACTAGAGAGTACGATGGAGCTTCTGGACTGGCCAGAACATGAGAAGGTGAAGTGCGCCTCCTTCTGTCTGACAGGAGATGCACGCATGTGGTGGGAGAGAATTAGAGCGAAGCGCCCAGTAAACCAGATGACATGGGCAGACTTCGAGAAGGAGTTCTTTGAGGAATTCTTTCACATGCGGGTTACAAACCGCCACTATGACGAGTTCACTGAGTTTCGTCAGCGCAACCTATCAGTTGAGGAGGCCGTGAAGAAATTCAATAGATTGGCTCGTCTATGCCCCGAACTAGTCAGCATAGAAAAAGAAAGAGTTCGGTTGATGCTCAAGATGCTGAGGCCGGAAATAGCGATGAACGTGGCTGGTGGCGTTCATAGGCCACAAACCACTGAAGAACTAGTTAGCAGTGCTCTGACCACTGAGCACTACCAGAATAATATCAAGCAGCAGAAGCAAGTCCTCTCAGAATCTAAAGGTCAAGGAGGCTCAGGTACTCAAAAACAGCAGGGTCACAGCTCCTATGGCTCTAACTAGAAAGGGAACTCCAGCAACAAGCGCAAACCAGGGAGTTACCCGAAAGGAGGACCAGCTAGCAAACAGCCCAGTTATCCAAAGTGTGCTACTTGTGGGAAATTCCACCCTGGAGTTTGTCGTAGGGGCACACGAGGATGCTTTGAATGCGGACAGGAAGGGCATATGGCCAAGCAGTGTCCGAACAAGACTAGCTTTCCTCCACCACAGCCGATCCAGTACGAAGCCAAGCCAGCACAGTTGCATCAGATGCAGGCCGCCTTAGATGGTCCACACATCAGCCAGGGCAGACTAGAAGCCCCTCCGGCTATGATGAATGCACGGATCTACTCACCGACGCAGAGGACGAGCAAATGCCTCACAGCTGTCACAGTCGATTAGTATTTTACAAGAAAGTACAACCGCCTTATTCGACATCGGGCAACCCATTCATATATATCCGTGGCATTTGCCGGAAGTTAGCAATACTTCCAGATACCAGAGTCGCTTTTGACGACGCTACCTGTGGGAAAGTATGGCATCCACGCACCGGCTTAGAGCAGTGCCAGTCATTATAGCGGATAGAACTCTTTTGTGATCCGATAGTGCTAAATATGACTGACTACAATGTCATATTTGGAATGGACTTTGATCGACACGGTGCTCCATCGAAAGTGCCGTAAGCGTAAAGTCGATTCCAACCTCAAGGTATACGCTCGAGTTCATTGGAGAACCCAAGAGAAAGGCCAAGAAGTTTCTCTCAGCTATGAAGGCACAGAGATTACTGGATTCAGGATGTACGGGATTTTTAGCACATGTAGTCAGTACCAGTCAGGGCAAGGACCAACAGCTAGCAGAGGTCCGAGTCGTATGTGACTACCCAGCTATCTTCCCTGAAGAGTTACCAGGCTTAGCACCAGACAGGGAGATTGAATTTGAGATAGAGCTCATTCCCGGTACAAACCCTATTTCCAAAGCGCCGTACCGCATGGCTCCAGCAGAACTGAAGGAACTTCATGAGCAACTACAGGAGCTGCTTGACAAAGGCTTCATATGCCCTAGTCACTCAGCATGGGGAGTGCCTGTACTGTTCGTGAAGAAGAAGGACGGGAGCATGCGCTTATGCATAGACTACAGGGCACTGAACCAAGTCACGATCAAGAATAGGTATCCTCTTTCCAGAATAGATGACCTGTTCGATCAGCTAAAGGGAGCAGCAGTGTTCTCGAAGATAGACCTCAGATCAGGTTATCATCAGGTGAAGGTCAAAGAAGGGGACATACCGAAGACAGCATTCAGGACCAGATACGGACATTATGAGTTCGTAGTCATGCCCTTTGGCGTGACAAATGCTCCAGCTACTTTCATGGACCTCATGAACAGAGTATTCAGAGAATACTTAGATAAGTTCGTTATCGTATTCATCGATGACATTCTTATCTATTCAGGAACTCAGGAAGAACACGCAGAGCACCTGAAAATAGTATTGCAGACACTTCAGCAGAAATAGCTGTACCCCAAGTTCACAAAATGTGAATTTTGGTTAGATCAGGTGTCCTTCCTGGGTCACATCATCTCAAAGGATGGCATCATGGTAGACCCCAGTAAGATAGAAGCTGTGAGTAACTGGAAAAGACCCAAGAATGGCAGTGAGATCAGAAGCTTTCTGGGATTAGCAGGCTACTACAGGAAATTCATAAAGGACTTCTCCAGGATAGCCTCCCCACTGACAGCTCTCACCAGGAAGAACAGAAAGTTTCAGTGGACAGAGGACTGCGAGAACAGTTTTAGCGAGCTGAAAAGGAGGTTGACCAGTGCACCTATTCTAGCTCTACCAGAGAATACAGATAGCTTTGATATATATAGTGATGCCTCTAAGTTGGGACTAGGAGCAGTGCTGATGCAAAATGGCAAGGTAATCGCCTACGCCTCCAGACAACTTAAGGATTATGAGAAGAACTATCCTACTCATGACCTTGAGCTTGCAGCAGTGGTGTTCGCTCTCAAAATTTGGAGACATTACTTGTATGGAGCTCAGTGCAGAGTGTATACAGATCATCAGTCTGAAGTACTTCTTCACTCAGAAGGATCTGAATATGCGACAGCGCAGATGGCTAGAGCTTGTCAAAGACTACGATATAGACATCTTCTACCACCCAGGAAAAGCAAATAGGGTAGCAGACGCACTCAGCAGAAAATCCAGTGCTGCCCTATTATCTCTAGCAGCCATGTCACCGCCCCTACAGAAAGAGATCACAGATTTCGGTCTCGAACTCATAGTTGGACAGCTCTCTACTATGACATTAGAGTCTACCTTGCTTGGTGACATACAGACAGCTCAAGAGCAGGATCCTGAAATTCAGAAAATCAAGCAAGGATTAGCAGAAACAGAAAGTGGAGAATTTAGAGTGTCCGCTAGCGGGGTGTTGTATTTTGGCGACAGATTATGTATTCCAGATCAGGAGGAACTACGAAGACGAATTTTAGATGAGGCTCACAAGACTCCCTATGCGATGCATCCAGGCTCCACCAAAATGTACCAGGACTTAAAGAAACATTTTTGGTGGCCTGGGATGAAAAGAGACATCGCTAGATATGTTAGCACCTGTCTGACCTGTCAGAGGGTCAAGGCAGAACATCAGAGACCAGGAGGAGTTTTGCAGCCTATCCAGATTCCAGAATGGAAGTGGGAAGACATTTCTATGGACTTCATAGTGGGATTACCCAGAACCACGAATAGTTTTGATACCATCTGGGTAATAGTCGACAGGTTGACTAAATCAGCCCACTTCTTAGCTATCAGGATATCCTACTCCATGGAACAGCTAGCACAGTTGTATCTCAAGGGGATCGTTAGATTACATGGAGTCCCACGAACCATTATTTCAGACAGAGACAGTAGGTTCACGTCACACTTTTGGGAGTGTGTACAGTCAGCTTTGGGCACAAAGTTAAAGTTCAGCAGAGCTTTCCATCCTCAGACAGATGGACAAACAGAGAGAGTAAATCAGGTACTCGAAGATATGCTCTGAGCATGTGCCCTAGATTTCAAGGGAAGTTGGTGCAAATATCTGAGTCTAGCAGAATTTACATACAACAACAGCTATCAGGCCACTATCGGTATGGCACCTTATGAGGCTCTCTATGGGCGGAGGTGTAGATCTCCAATCTGCTGGTATGAGAGTGGTGAACAGAAAGAACTAGAACTTCAGACAGATTTAGTGGCAGATACCACAGCAGCTATACAGCAGATCCGCCAGAGGATAGAGACAGCTCAGAGCCACCAGAAGAGCTATGCTGATACACGACGCAGACCTTTAGAGTTTTCAGTTGGGGATGCAGTGTTCCTCAGAGTAACTCCCATGAAGGGAGTAATGCGTTTTGGGAAGAAGGGCAAACTAAGTCCCAGATACGTGGGACCATACCTTATCAGCAGAAGAGTGGGCAAGGTAGCATATGAGCTAGAGCTACCCCAGGAAATGTCAGCTGTCCACAATGTATTTCATGTCTCTATGCTGAAGAAGCATATCCCAGATGCCACCCAGGTGATTGAGCCCCAGTCGGTACAGATCCGCGAAGACCTCAGCTATGACAGTCGGCCTATTCAGATAATAGACTGAGCAGTTAAGAAATTACGGAACAAGGAAGTACCATTAGTCAAAGTTATTTGGCACAGTCACACAGCAGAAGAGGCAACTTGGGAGACAGAAGCCAGTATGAGACAAAAGTACCCAGAGTAATTCTAAGTTCGAGGATGAACGTTTTATAAGGTATGGGGGATTGTAACGCCCAAAAATTCTCAAAAACTATTTTATAAATATTCTATGATTTTTCTGGAATTTTAGAATATTTTTATGAAATTTTTAGAGTAGCGGAAGTAGCAAAAACAAATGTAGAACGAAAACGGCCTAAGCGGGAATTGAACCCGAGACCTATGGTTTACGGATAATTCTAGTAACCAGTTAAACCCAGCAGGGCCGTGCTGAAAGGAAAGGGAGGTAATTAAATTTATATTAGAGTTGGGCCGAATTACCCACTTAATATAAATAGGGAATTAATAGGTGAAGAGTTATTTTTAACGTGACTTTTCCTCACCCTCACCCTAGCCACGCTGCCCCCTTCTCTTCCTCCTCCACTCGGCGCCAACCACAAGAAGACCTAGGGTTCCTCTCCTAGGACTCCAAGGGCACTTTCCGGCAACGACTTCGACACAAGGACGCTCCCCTCCGCGAGAGGAACGTGTAGACGCGAGAAGATCGTCGAAAGGATCGTCTCCTCCGGAGATCTAGCGATTAGATTTGTAAGAAATCTAGCACAGGAGGTAAGAAACCCCTCACCTGCAGTATAAGTAGCTTTCGTATGATTGTATGTATTGTTTTAGTCGTATGCAGATTTTTAGCAATAGGGTGTGAATTAGCACACACCAAGCGTTTGATTAAATGCTTAGCTTAGTTAAATGTCATCCTAGGCATTTTAATAGCTTAGATAAATGCAATATAAGCATTTTTACAGTTCGTATGGTCTTGCTACAGCTTTTATGGAACTAGATGTCCAATGGGTGGGCTCCCACAGTCACCTCTAGGTTCAGACAACCTAGTTCTAGGTTCAGATAACCTAGAAAGAGCAAGACAAGCAATAATTAGCTATGTTCAGTATTTTACTTTTTTAGTGGCAATGTACTGGATTAGAAATCCATTGGGTTGGACTCCCACAGTCGTCCCTAGGTTCAGATAACCTAGTAACCCTACTAAATTCGGGACTTGCATGTAACGACCACCCTTCTTACTACTACTACTCTCTAAGGATGACCGTTACTTAACCACTAACTCTACTTAACCGGTATGATTAAAAATCACATGGAAACCCTACCGAAAAATTTCGGCAGAATCTCCCCTGTACCGGTGACCATACTCAACAATACATGCAATATATACTCAGCCACAAGCGGCTGGAACACATATCAATCAACCACGCAGTTAAATAAGTATCAAACACACAAATGTCTACTTACTAAACTGAACTCATCCTACATGCAATCTAAACAGAATAAACTCAAATGACATGAACTTAAAATACAACTCAAATGTTTACAATAACTAAAATGCGGAAACTAAAATTAAAACTTCTTTCCAAGTCCCAAGGCTTCCATAGTCCTGGCATCACACATCCTTCGAACACCTCCTTGTCGCCTTCCTTTCTATATCTTTTCCTTTCCTGTATCTGCAGTAAGAGGAAGTGCAATCTATAAGCAAAATTTGCTTAGTAAGCGCTATCTAACTCACAAAAACTCGATATGCATGTGAATATACTGAAAACTAAAACTGAATGCTCAAAAGGAAAACTAATCATGCTCATCTGCAAGTAAATAAACAAACATACTGAAGTGCTAAACATGTAAAGCTACTCATGCTCTTCTAATAACAAAGAACAATAAACTAATCTAAATAACATGCAAGCATAAAAGTAAACTCAACTTACTGATTTTAAAACAAAGTGAAACTTAATTCATCTGTTCTAAACTTATCCTTTAATACTTTATAGTTATGTAAAACTTGCTTTACTTGTTCAAAAACTAATACTTATAATACTTCAAAATAATAATCAACTTCTTCTTGGGCCCGACAACTGTACTTACTATGTGCGCATCCCTAACTAGACCCGAGATAGCTGGTCCCGAATCTAGTAGGATTTGCTAGGTTATTTAAACCTAGGGACCGACTATGGGAGCCCAGCCCAAGGACTACTGAGAGTCTTGCATACTAGGTTATCTGAACCTAGGGGACCGACTATGGGAGCCCAGCCCAAGGACTACTGAGAGTCCTGCATACTAGGTTATCTAAACCTAGGGACCGACTATGGGAGCCCAGCCCAAGGACTACTGAAAGTCCAGTACAGTGCCACTGATAAAAGTAAAATACTTGTTATCTTTTAATACTTCTAATATATAATGCCTTGGCATTTTAATAAGCACCTTGTGTGCCAAAATCCCTAAAGTCTTGACTTTGGGATCTTCTTAAGGCCTTGACATTTTTCTTTCTTTTCTTTATCTGTCTTATACTTGTTAATACTTCTAAAAGAATTTAATGGAACTCTTATTTTTCCACTAGAATACATGGCCGTTCATGCTTGTTAAAATCGCAAATGAAAATTAGAAAATCTGCATATCATACAAGCTTAAACTTAATCTAAAACTTGTTAGAACTAAAACCTTAAAGCTTGCTACAACAGAATTAAATAACAACATGAACTTAGAACTAAACTTGGGTATAAACAGTTAGAGCTTAAGGTAAATCATGTATAGGAATATGATGGACTTAAAGCTATACATACCAGAAGCAATAAATTCATATTGAAATAAAACCTATGTCATGCTTAAAGAATTCAAAGATCTGCATTGCTTCTACAGGCTGTTCATGTTATTCCAATAGCGAATAAATCTAGAAATCTGCTCGTGCACATTTAATAGTAAGGAAACTAGAAATAAAGGAATCAAATGCTTAATGAAATCTAAGTTTCTGCACTGCTACTGAAAGGAACTAAAACATGAATCATCATCTTGTTATGTGCTATGGCTGTAATGGAAAAACACAGAAAAGTGCCTCTGTTTCAATCCACAGCAAAAATGGAAGAAAAGAAAACAGAAAAGTGCCGCTACTTTAATCTACGGCAAGGAAGGAAAACCACAATACCACCAACCTCCTATTCAGTGCTACGGTAGGGAAAACAAATAGACCAAATTTGCTACTTATAGCCATTCCAACCTAAAACCTACTGAAGCTTAAAAACTATGTGAGACTTATGCAAAACCTGTACTTTCATTAAGTAATATAGAGATCTTCAAGCTTACTACAGCAGGGCTGCAAGGGAAAAAGCAAACACCCAAAGCTACACTTCCTCCAGCAACCCTATTCTGCATAGCATAATCCGAATCCCAAAAAGGAAACTAGATTCTTAGCAAACCACAACTTTTTCTACAGCATGTTTTGGAAACCCAAAAAAATAGATATCTAAATCCTTGGATAAACCCAACATTCCTCACGGCAAAAATGACAAATTCACCATCTTAACAGCTTAAATCCGAACATTCATCCTCTACTTCATGGAGTTCATATCAATATATAGGATGTACTTGGTCAACTATATAATCATCCTCTTTCTCGTTCTTTCTTTGAACCTCACGGCAACAAGCCCTAAACGGAAATCCCCATAGCAAAATTCGAAAACAAAGAAGAAACGAGAACTCGGAGCTACTCTACTGCAGGTGAGAAAGCGCTTACCCATTGTTTGCTTGGACTTACAACTGAGAGGAGGAAGGTGGTCTAGGATTCGGGTGAAGCTTCAAACCTCGAGATTTCAACCCTTCCTCGTGCCCACGAGCTCTCTTCGACTAGGGAACCTCGAATCTGTAAAGACCCGCCGGAAAAAGGCCTTCGCCGGCGCCGGAGAACAAAGCCCTAGCTTTTCTGCGGTTCCGCCGATCACCGTCGCGCGCGTGAGGGAGGAGGAGAAATTTGGTTTCGGCTAAAACCTAAGTTCTCCTTTTAATACTCTCATATTTCTGTTAACTAGTACTACTTAAATATATTTCAATATAGATTTAGTTAAGAAAAGTTCGGCTGGTCTGTTGGTGGCCTGCGTTCTGCTTAAGGCCCGGCGCATTGGTTCGAATCCCGGCTGCAATCTATTTTCTTCCTATTATTTCTTGCTATTAACTTCTATTACTTAAATAAAATTCTTCCTTTACTTAATCAAATAACAATTGCTAGCCCAGTTGGTTAGCCGGCTTTTAACCGAATCAAAGGTTTAGTCTTCGATTCCTCCACCGTGCACTTTTTATTCCAATTTATTTTAAACGTTCTAACTATAGCTTAAATATATTTCACTTCCTAATTTAACAGCAATGACCGCCAGCACAGTTGGTTAGGATGATTTTGACCAAGTCAAAGGTCGCTGGTTCAAATCTCGGCTTGGATATTTTTTTGTCAAAACTTTTTTCGTTTAGTAAAAATACCAAACGACCTCCAAAAATTGCATAAAAATACTCTAAAAATTTCTAAAAATCTCTAGAATTTTTCTATAGTATTTCTAAATATTTTTAAGAACTTTTAGAACTCCTAATGGGGAAAATTGGGTTGTTACAATCCCCCATACCTTATAAAAAGTTCGTCCTCGAACTTAGAATAATTCTAGATATCTCTGTCTCATACTGTCCTCACATTCTTAAGTAATTTCTTCGTACTTCTAGGTCCTCTATTATTCATATCTGATCGTACCCATTAGTGGTCCTTGGAAGACTTGATATCTTCTCTATTCTTTCTAAACATACTTATATATATGAATATAAGAGAACAAAATTTCTATCTTCCTAAAGCGCATATAAGCAATTACTCCATACTGCAAATAATAAAGAAAGCATAAAAGGAAAACTTAAATACTTTCTTACTTGAAGACAGCAAAGATGGTGCTGATGTGTGATGCTGGAGAATGGGAACTGCTCTGATACCAACTGTAACGACCACCCTTCTTACTACTACTACTCTCTAAGGATGACCGTTACTTAACTACTAACTCTACTTAACCGGTATGATTAAAAATCACATGGAAACCCTACCGAAAAATTTCGACAGAATCTCCCCTGTACCGGTGACCATACTCAACAATACATGCAATATATACTCAGCCACAAGCGGCTGGAACACATATCAATCAACCACGCAGTTAAATAAGTATCAAACACACAAATGTCTACTTACTAAACTGAACTCATCCTACATGCAATCTAAACAGAATAAACTCAAATGACATGAACTTAAAATACAACTCAAATGTTTACAATAACTAAAATGCGGAAACTAAAATTAAAACTTCTTTCCTAGTCCCAAGGCTTCCATAGTCCTGGCATCACACATCCTTCGAAAACCTCCTTGTCGCCTTCCTTTCTATATCTTTTCCTTTCCTGTATCTGCAGTAAGAGGAAGTGCAATCTATAAGTAAAATTTGCTTAGTAAGCGCTATCTAACTCACAAAAACTCGATATGCATGTGAATATACTGAAAACTAAAACTGAATGCTCAAAAGGAAAACTACTCATGCTCATCTGCTAGTAAATAAACAAACATACTGAAGTGCTAAACATGTAAAGCTACTCATGCTCTTCTAATAACAAAGAACAATAAACTAATCTAAATAACATGCTAGCATAAAAGTAAACTCAACTTACTGATTTTAAAACAAAGCGAAACTTAATTCATCTGTTCTAAATTTATCCTTTAATACTTTATAGTTATGTAAAACTTGCTTTACTTGTTCAAAAACTAATACTTATAATACTTCAAAATAATAATCAACTTCTTCTTGGGCCCGACAACTGTACTTACTATGCGCGCATGCCTAACTAGACCCGAGAAAGCTGGTCCCGAATCTAGTAGGATTTGCTAGGTTATTTAAACCTAGGGACCGACTATGGGAGCCCAGCCCAAGGACTATTGAGAGTCCTGCATACTAGGTTATCTGAACCTAGGGACCGACTATGGGCGCCCAGCCCAAGGACTACTGAGAGTCCTGCATACTAGGTTATCTAAATCTAGGGACCGACTATGGGAGCCCAGCCCAAGGACTACTGAAAGTCCAGTACAGTGCCACTGATAAAAGTAAAATACTTGTTATCTTTTAATACTTCTAATATATAATGCCTTGGCATTTTAATAAGCACCTTGTGTGCCAAAATTCCTAAAGTCTTGACTTTGGGATCTTCTTAAGGCCTTGGCCTTTTTCTTTCTTTTCTTTATCTGTCTTATACTTGTTAATACTTCTAAAAGAATTTAATGGAACTCTTATTTTTCCACTAGAATACATGGCTGTTCATGCTTGTTAAAATCGCAAATGAAAATTAGAAAATCTGCATATCATACAAGCTTAAACTAAATCTAAAACTTGTTAGAACTAAAACCTTAAAGCTTGCTACAACAGAATTAAATAACAACATGAACTTAGAACTAAACTTGGGTATAAACAGTTAGAGCTTAAGGTAAATCATGTATAGGAATATGATGGACTTAAAGCTATACATACTAGAAGCAATAAATTCATATTGAAATAAAACCTATGTCATGCTTAAAGAATTCAAAGATCTGCATTGCTTCTACAGGCTGTTCATGTTATTCCAATAGCGAATAAATCTAGAAATCTGCTCGTGCACATTTAATAGTAAGGAAACTAGAAATAAAGGAATCAAATGCTTAATGAAATCTAAGTTTCTGCACTGCTACTGAAAGGAACTAAAACATGAATCATCATCTTGTTATGTGCCATGGCTGTAATGGAAAAACACAGAAAAGTGCCTCTGTTTCAATCCACAGCAAAAATGGAAGAAAAGAAAACAGAAAAGTGCCTCTACTTTAATCTACGGCAAGGAAGGAAAACCACAATACCACCAACCTCCTATTCAGTGCTACGGTAGGGAAAACAAAGAGACCAAATTTGCTACTTATAGCCATTCCAACCTAAAACCTACTGAAGCTTAAAAACTATGTGAGACTTATGCAAAACCTGTACTTTCATTAAGTAATATAGAGATCTTCAAGCTTACTACAGCAGGGATGCAAGTGAAATAGCAAACACCCAAAGCTACACTTCCTCCAGCAACCCTATTCTGCATAGCATAATCCGAATCCCAAAAAGGAAACTAGATTCTTAGCAAACCACAACTTTTTCTACATCATGTTTTGGAAACCCAAAAAAATAGATATCTAAATCCTTGGACAAACCCAACATTCCTCACGGCAAAAATGACAAATTCACCATCTTAACAGCTTAAATCCGAACATTCATCCTCTACTTCATGGAGTTCATATCAATATATAGGATGTACTTGGTCAACTATATAATCATCCTCTTTCTCGTTCTTTCTTTGAACCTCACGGCAACAAGCCCTAAACGGAAATCCCCATAGAAAAATTCGAAAACAAGGAAGAAACGAGAACTCAGAGCTACTCTACTGTAGGTGAGAAAGCGCTTGCCCCTTGTTTGCTTGGACTTACAACCGAGAGGAGGAAGGAGGTCTAGGATTCGGGTGAAGCTTCAAACCTCGAGATTTCAACCCTTCCTCGTGCCCATGAGCTCTCTTCGACTAGGGAACCTCGAATCTGTAAAGAACGGCCGGAAAAAGGCCTTCGCCGGCGCCGGAGAACAAAGCCCTAGCTTTTCTGCGGTTTCGCCGATCACCGTCGTGCGCGTGAGGGAGGAGGAGAAATTTGGTTTCGGCTAAAACCTAAGTTCTCCTTTTAATACTCTCATATTTCTGTTAACTAGTACTACTTAAATATATTTCAATATAGATTTAGTTAAGAAAAGTTCGGCTGGTCTGTTGGTGGGCTGCGTTCTGCTTAAGGCCTGGCGCATTGGTTCGAATCCCGGCTGCAATCTATTTTCTTCCTATTATTTCTTGCTATTAACTTCTATTACTTAAATAAAATTCTTCCTTTAATTAATCAAATAACACTTGCTAGCCCAGTTGGTTAGCCGGCTTTTAACCGAATCAAAGGTTTAGGCTTCGATTCCTCCACCGCGCACTTTTTATTCCAATTTATTTTAAACTTTCTAACTATAGCTTAAATATATTTCACTTCCTAATTTAACAGAAATGACCGCCAGCACAGTTGGTTAGGATGGTTTTGACCGAGTCAAAGGTCGCTGGTTCAAATCTCGACTTGAACATTTTTTTGTCAAAACTTCTTTCGTTTAGTAAAAATACCAAACGACCTCCAAAAATTGCATAAAAATACTCTAAAAATTTCTAAAAATCTCTATAATTTTTATATAGTATTTCTAAATATTTTTAAGAACTTTTAGAACTCCTAATGAGGAAAATTGGGTCGTTATATTGCAAACCCGGGTTTAGTTAGGGATGCGCGCATAGCACGTACAGTTGCCGAGCCCAGACAGCAGCATGATTAGTATTTTCACTTATTATAAGTATTAAGTTTTTAAACTCTCACAAAATAGTTAGGTGAAATCAGTACAGCTTTAGCACTTGTTAGAATTAGCTCAGTTCATGTCTCAGTTCAGTTTTCCCCTATGATTATGTATGATAGTTCTATGCTCAGCTTTTGTCACACATCTTTGGATGATAGTATGCCATGACTAGTTTTTGATTGCTATGTATTGTATGATAGCATGCCATGTTTTAGTTCAATCAGTGCATGTTTTAAATAGCATGTTTTCAAAGCATGATTTGCATCGTATGCATGTTTAAGTGAGGTAGATGGTTTCTTACTAAGCGAAAGCTTATAGATACTTTCTTTTCCTTATACTACAGATAAAGGTAAATGAAAGATGGACTAGCGGAGGCTGGAGGGCAATGCTATGAAGATGTGTGTGGGCAGGAACTTGGAGTAGAGATCTTAAGGAATTACAGCAAGCTTGTTTTAAGAATGAGAACCTTTTAGCATTTGGTTATTTTGCACCTTCGTATGTTAAGTGTTATGAATTAGTTAATCATGCATCCTATCATGTTTAGAACACTATTTTTGTGATGTTAGAATGTTTGACATTTAGTTTAGACCTTGTAATGTGATTGAGGCACGAAGCAGTGCTGAAATCAGACCTTTGGCACGAAATTAGAAACTCGAATCGATCAGCTGATCGATTCGAGAGTTTCCAATCGATCGAAGGATTGATTGGGCACCTGGTCTCGCGAACAGTAGGTGTCTAGATCGATCAGCCGATCGATCCAGCAAATTCTGTCGTGAACAGAAGGCTCTGGGATCGATCACTGGATCGATTGACCAGTCTGGATCGATCAGCCGATCGATCCAGAATATTGCCCGAGCACAGTAGCGTGCTGGATCGATCATTGGATCGATCCAACCTATGTTCCGCATACAGTAGCCGGCTGGATCAATCACCGGATCGATCCGACCATTCCAATCGATCCGTGGATCGATTGGGAGGACTGATATTAGCTAGAAACCCTTAGTTAAGTTCCTTGACCATTGGGGGATGTAATATATGTCATGAATAGCTTAGATTACACCCCTTAGCACATGTAGAATAAAGAAATGACAATAGTTTAGCAAAATTTTAAATTAGTACAGCTTCCGCATCTAGATTTAATGGTGGTCAGGGAATAGTTTAGCACAGATTAATGTAACGATCGACCTCACAGCCTAGTTAGTAGGAGGTGGGTCGTTACACTCAAATACTTCTTTACTCAAAAGGAACTAAATATGAGGCAGAGACGGTGAACTGAGCTCCTTAAAGATTATGATCTCACTTTTAGTTACCATCCAAGAAAAGCCAACAAAGTGGCGGATGCTTTGAGCTGAAAAAACTTGGGAAAGATGGTTCTTTGTTCAGTGCCAGCCAAACCATGCATACATGAAAGAATAAAAGTGAGCCAAAACGAATACCATAATTTGATTAAACTTAAAGCCCAAGCAAAGGATGGAAAAGCTTTAGAATTTCAAGTAGATGGTAATAACACTGTTTGGATGAGGGAACGATTATGTGTACCAGATGTTGATAACCTCCGAAAAGAAGTACTATTTGAGGCACAAATCTAAATTCTCAATTCACCCTGAAAGAACAAAAATGTATAGAGACTTGAAGAAAAGCTTCTAGTGGAGTGGAATGAAGCAAGACATAGCAGACTTCGTAGCTAAGTGTTTGGTGTGTCAACAAGTGAAGGTTGAACACCAACGACCTGGAGAACTCTTACAACCATTAGAAATTCCAGAATAAAAATGGAAACACATTTCAATGGACTTCAGGTAGGGTTACTGAGATCGTGCCAGAGTCATGAAGTTATATGGGTAATTGTGGATAGACTTACCAAGTCCACTTACTTC
Organism: Zingiber officinale; assembly: GCF_018446385.1. NCBI lineage: Eukaryota > Viridiplantae > Streptophyta > Magnoliopsida > Zingiberales > Zingiberaceae > Zingiber > Zingiber officinale. Next base: position 72,161,146 of record NC_056005.1, on the reverse strand, counting down.
ATACAGTCCACATAAATTATAATTTCGATAAGCTAGCAAATCTTTATATGGATAACATAGCGTGACTACATGAAGTGCAAGTGAGTATTTTATCAGACAGGGATCCAAGATTCGTGTCCATATTTTGGAAAAAATTCCAATAGTAAATGGGCTCCAAAGTTACTATTATTATAGCTTACCATCGACAAACGGATGGGCAAATAGAAAAAATCATCCAAACACTCAAAGATATGCTATGAGCATGCGCGCTAGATTTTAGTTCAAATTGGGCTAACCATCTACTTCTAATCGAGTTTGCTTATAATAATAGCTACTGCAGCAGTATCAAGATGACCCCATACGAGGTACTGTATGGACAAAAATGTTGATCGCTCTTATACTGGGATGAAATAGGACTGAGCTTATACAAGCCACTGTGGGTAAGGTGAAAATTATTCAAGAGAAACTAAAGATAACCTAAGATCATCAAAAAAGTTGGGCAGTCGCAAAATAAAGACCCTTAGAATTTGATATTGGTGAGAAAGTACATATAAAGGTATCATCAATGAAAGGTGCGGCGAGATTCGATAAATCAGAAAAGATGAGTCCTAGATGTGTAGAACCATTTGAAATCTTAGGAAGGGTTGGTACCCTAGCATATAAACTGGCCTTACCTCTAGCATTATCGAGAATTCACAATGTCTTCCATATCTCTCAATTGAGTGTTGGTTGCTACTCGGAAAACCTAGAGGTTCCACTGTACAAAAATTTTGTACAAAGGTCTGAACCTTTTCCTAGCTACCATGTGTTCTTTTAAATTAAATTTTGGATCGCCTGCAGAACTTAACACGTTTGATCTAAAACTTAATCTATTCGTTCTTTTAGGTTTTGACTTGGGTCTCCTGCGGAACTTAACACGTTCGACCCAAATCACCTTAAGTTATTAATTCCATTAAATATTAATTTCCATAATTGGTTCCCAGTACTGACGTGGCGAGGCACATGGCCTTCTTGGATATGGGAGCAACCACCACCGACTAGACAAAACCTTTTATGGAAAGATAATATTTAATTTCCTAAAATAACTTTAGGTTAACCGAAAAGAACAATCAAATCACAAGAAAAAAAAACAAAAAAAAAACACAACATCGAAAAACATATTCGAAATACTAGAATCGCATGCCTCTTGTATTTGGTATTATTTCCAAAAATAACTAGTATGATGCGGAAAGAAAAATTACTAGTTATACCTTTTAGAAAGACCTCTTGATCTTCTACCGTATTCCTCTTCTAACCTCGGACGTTGTGTGGGCAACGATCTTCCGAGATGAGAAACCACCAAAGCACCTTCTTTTCCTTTCTTCAAATTTCGGCCAAGCACAAAGCTTCCAAAAGATGAAGATCTTTTCCACCAACCAAGCTCCAAGGGATGTAAGCTTTCTCTCCTTCTTCCTCAAGCTAGATCCGGCCGCCAATTAAAACTCCATGAGCATGAAGAGGTTTGGCCACAAAGAGAAGAAGAAGAGAAGAAGAAGAGAAGAAGAAAGGGCCGGCCACACCACCAAGGAAAAGAAAGAGAAAAATAGAATAGAGTCCTTTGCCTTGAAGCCTCCTCTACCCCCTCTTTTATAATCTTTGGTCTTGGCAAATAAGGAAAATTTAATAAAAACTTCCTTAATTCTATTGCCATTGAAAAGGAAAATTTATTTAATTAAAAAACAATTTTTCTTTTCAATTTTGCAATGGCCGGCCACACCAAGAAATCTCCAAGCAAATAAAATTTTAAACACCAATTAAAACTTCCTTATTTGCTTCCAGAAATTTATAAAAATTTCTCAATAATTTTTATCCCTTCATGATTGGTTTATAAAAAGGAAATTTAATAAATTAAAATCTTTCTTTTAAACATGTGGATAAAAAGAAAGTTATCTCTATAAATTAAAATCTCTTTTAATCTACAAATAAGGAAAGATATCAAATCTTTTCTTAATCTTTTGTAGAACTTATAAAAGAGAATATTTAATTTTAAACTCTCTTTTAAATCATGAACATGATTAAAAAGGAAAGTTTTCTTAAAATTTAAAATCCTCCTTTAATCAACAAATAAGGAAAGATTTCATATTTTAAACTCTCTTTTAAACATGTAGATGATTTACAAATAAGGAAAGTTTTTACCAAAAATTAAAACCATCCTTTTAAACTACAAATAAGGAAAGAGATTAATCTCTTCTCTTAATCTTTTGTAGAAAGCTATAAAAGGAAATTTTTAATTTTTAAACTCTCTTTTAAAATCATGATATCCACATAAGAAATAATTTTAATAAAAATCCTTTTTAATATTCTAGTGGCCGGCCACCTAAGCTTGGGACCCAAGCTTTGGCCGGCCACCTACATGACTCAACCACTTGATCTTGGCCATCCCTAGCTTGGGTTCCAAGCTAGCTTGGCCGACCCCATTGGATGGGTAAGAAGGTGGGTATGCGGTGGGTATAAATCTCTATATACTAGAGGCTACGATAGGGACCGAGAGGAGGAATTGGTTTTGGTCTCCCGATGAAATTAAGCATCCTGTGTTCGCCCCGAACACACAACTTAATTTCATCAATAATAATTCATTCCACTAAAGAACTATTATTGAACTACCGCACCAATCCCAAATTACATTTTGGGCTCCTTCTTATTATGAGTGTGTTAGTCTCCCTGTGTTTAAGATAACAAATGCCCACTAATTAAGTAAGTTACTGACAACTCACTTAATTAATATCTAGGTCCAAGAGTAGTACCACTCAACTTCATCGTCATGTCGGACTAAGTCCACCTGCAGGGTTTACCATGACAATCCTTATGAGCTTCTCTTGGGGACATTCTTAACCTAGATTACTAGGACACAGTTTCCTTCTATAATCAACAACACACACTATAAGTGATATCATTTCCCAATTTATCGGGCTTATTGATTCATCAAACTAAATCTCACCAATTGAAAAATTAAAGAAATAAATATCAAATATATGTGCTTGTTATTATATTAGGATTAAGAGCACACACTTCCATAATAACTGAGGTCTTTGTCCCTTTATAAAGTCAGTATAAAAGAAACGACCTCTAATGGTCCTACTCAATACACTCTTAGTGTACTAGTGTAATTATATAGTTAAGATAAACTAACACCTAATTACACTACGACCTTCCAATGGTTTGTTCCTTTCCATCATGGTCGTGAGCTACTGTTTATAATTTATAAGGTACTGATAACATGATCTTCTGTGTGTGACACCACACACCATGTTATCTACAATATAAATTAATTGAACAACTACATTTATCACAAACGTAGACATTTGACCAATGTGATTCTTATTTCTAGATAAATGTTTATACCAAAAGCTAGGCTTTTAGTATACACTCTAACAATCTCCCACTTATACTAAAAGACTAAGCTGCCATATCTGCTGCCATGCATCTGATTCCCATGCCTTTCAATAAGCTCTTGCCTTAAGGACCTTAGGTTATCTTCTGATGCAATCTAGGCGGCAACAACTTCTCCTCGTTATACAATTTCTCGTATTGGGTAGTACTTGCGCTCTATTGTATTTACTTGCCTTATAGACTCATGGTTTCTTCGAGTTTGTTACTGCACCATTATTATTACAATAAATTGTAATAATCTTTGGACAAACTAGAAATCATATCTAAGTCTATCTTGAGGTAATTAAGTCATTCAACTTTTATGGCTACCTCAGAGGCTTGCCATATACTCAGCTTCTATGGTGGAGTCTAGAAAAACACCTATGCTTATCACTCTTCCATAGTTATGACTTTTCCTCCTAAAGTAAACACAAGACCCTGAGGTCGGCTTATTATTGTCCCTATCCGATTGGAAGTCAAAATCCGTGTAACCCACAGGGACCAAATTAACTGCCTCATAAGTAAGCATATAATCTCTAGCGCCTCTAAGGTACTTTAATATATGCTTTACTGCAGTCCAATGTCCTTGTCTAGGGTTACTTTGATATCTGCTAACTATGCCCTTGGCAAAACAGATTTCTGATCTCGTGCATAGCATACATTAGGTTGTCTAACTGCCGAAGCATAAAGAACTGCCTACATGTCCTCAATCTCCTTTGATGTCATCGGAGACATCTCTTTAGATAAAGACACTCCATGCTTAAAAGGTAAGAAACCTTTCGAGGAGTTTTGCATGCTTAAAACGAGCAAGGATTTTCCGATGTATCAAGCTTGGGATAAGTAAAATATATTTTTTCTTTCGATCCCTTATTATTTTGATCTCAAAAATATATACTGTAACACCCCAAATTTCATGATTTGGAGTCCTAAAAGACCTTATTAAAATCTAGAAATGCTTTAAAAAATTCTAGAGATTTTTAGAAATTTTTAGAGTATTTTTATGAAATTTTTGGAGTTCGTTTGATATTTTTACCAAGAGGAAAAGGTAGAAAAAAAAGGGAAAAGAATATGTTGAAGTCAGGTTTTGAACCCAAGAGCTCGGACCCGAGCAAAACCGGATCAACCAACTGGGCTAGCAATTGTTGCTTGATTAAATAAAGGAAGAATCTTATTTAATGAGTAGAAGTTAATAACAAGAATTAATAGATAAAAAATTGGTTACAGGCAGGATTTGAACCCAGCTCCTCGGCCCGAGCAGAATCCGGCCCAGCCAGCTGAGCTACACGGACTTTGTCAATCCAATATGGAGAAAATTGATATTAAAGCATAGTTGTGATTAAAGCCGAGTATAAGAAAGGGAGTTAGGTTTTGATTTTCCAAAAACAAAACAATTCCTCCCGAAATTCTTTCCTCTCCTTCTCCCTCGCGACGGCGCCGTCTCTCTCGGCGGAAACCAAGAGGAAGCTAGGTTTGGTTTTTTCGGCGCCGGCGAAGCTTTGTTCCAGCCATCCTTCATCGGGGGTGGTCATCCCGACGGAGAAGAACTCACGGGCACAAGAAGAAGCCGACGATTTTGCAAGATCCGAGCCCTTCAAAAACCCTAGAAGCCTTCTCCTTCCTCCTTCTCGGTTGTAAGTGCAAGAACAAAAGGTGAGTTGCTTCTCACCTGCAGTAGGAGTAGTTTCGAGCTTCGATTTGCTTATGTTCTGTTATAGCATGCTTAAAGGTATTCATTTGCTTGATGCTTGTGTTCTGTTATAGCATGCATGTCCTGAATTTAGTCTTGTACATGTGCAGATTGATATTTCATTTATATCATTGAAACAAGCATTATAAAGGTTTTAATTCCAGCATGTATTAGTTTTGTTTTGTGCTATTTGCTGGATATGAATAAGCATGCTTTTATTAGTAAATGCAGAACTTAGTTTGAGTTCCTTTCATTGCTGTTTAGTATTTCCTGATGAAGCATGATATTCTGTTAATTCCATGCAGCAACGATTCCTTTATTTTCTAGATTCTATTGCATGCCTAGTAGTTGAATTTGTTTTACTCTCACAGCATGCTTAAGTTGTTCTAGTTTCCTAATTGCTATTGGAATAACATGAGCAGTTCTATTTTAAGCATGCAGATTTAGTTTTCAGCCTTTAGTTATTTACAGTTTTACATTTAGTTTAAGCTTGTATACAGAATTTCCAGTACGTAGGGTGTGTTCTAGTGCACACCAAGTGCTTGATAAAATGCTTAGCTCAATATAATGCTATAGTAGGCATTTTAATAGCTCAGTTAATGCAGTAGAAGCATTTAAAATAACTTATTTAGTCTTGCTTCAGCTTATATGGGACTACGGTCCAATGGGTGGGCTCCCACAGTCGCCTCTAGGTTCAGATAACCTAGTTCTAGGTTCAGATAACCTAGTTAAAGCAAGATAAGAAAATTAGCTATGAAATCAGTATTTTATTTTCAGCAATGGCACTGTACTGGATTAGATATCCATTGGGTTGGGCTCCCACAGTCGTCCCTAGGTTTAGATAACCTAGTAAACCCTACTAGACTCGGAACTTGCAATCCCGGGTTTAGTTAGGGATGCGCGCACAGCAAGTACAGTTGCCGGGCCCATCAGCAGCATGATTACTATTTTTATCTATTATGTAAATAGTTTTCAAAACTTCACAAATTAGTTATGTGAATACAAGTTAGACTCAGTTTAGCATTAATTAGTTCAGCTTATGTATTAGTTCAGTTTCCTGTTGATACACATGATGGTTCTATGATTAGCTATACATGTTTAGTATTTCAGTTAGTATGTTTCCTTTGCTATTTATGAGCATGATTAGCTATACATGTTAGCTTTTCAGTTAGTTGATTTCTTTGCTATTTATGAGCATGAGTAGTTTTACATGTTAGCTTTCAGTTTTAGCATGTTCTTATTTATATACATGCATATCGAGTTTTTGTGAGTAGGATAGCACTCACTAAGCTTTTAGCTTATAGATACTATTTTCCTCCTACTGCAGATAAAGGAAAAGCTAAAGTATGAGGAAGAAGGCGACAAGGAGATGCTGTGACGGTGTGTGATGTGTGGACTATGGAGATCCTTGAGACTTAGCTAAAGAACTCACTTAGTTTAAGATTTGTTATGTTTCATTTTCTTTTCTCCTTAATGCTATGATGAAGTTGAGATTGTAATTGAGTTTATTTCCGCATTTGTAGTTTGATACCTCCTATTGTTGGAGTGATATGGTTGTTTGCCATTGCTAGAGTAGTTTCATATTTTTATTGTGCTATTATACTGCGTGGTTGTGAAAATATCTGTTCCAGCCGCCTGTGGCTGAGTATACATGTTATGTATCCCAGTTTGGGGTCACCGGTACAGGGGAGACTCTGCCGAAATTTTTCGGTAGGGTTTTCCTAAAGATTTTTAATCATACCGGTTAAGTAGAGTTAGTAGTCAAGTAGCGTCCACCTTTAGAGAATAGTAGTAGTGTAGAAAGGTGGGTCGTTACAGTTGGTGTCAGAGCAGTTCCCATTCTCCAGCATCACACATCAGCATCAGCCTTGCCGTCTTCCAAGTCAGAATACTTCTATTCTATTTATGTTTCTTGCTTTCATGTTTAGGAATAATTATAGCATGCCTATGTGTGATAGCCTCTAACATGTTTATAGTAGCTAGTTAAACGTGATTAGATTAGTTATGTACATCCTCTATGTCTTTAGAAATGGCACGAGGACGTCCAGCTAAGCAGGCACCAGCTACTGAGCCCCAGCAAGAGGCAGGCAGTTCAGTGCCTCCCCCAGACCTTACAGCATTAGTGGCTCAGTTACAGCAGCAGCTAGCTGAACAGCAACAGGAGATAGCCACCTTAAAGGCTAATCAGCAGAATACTCCCACAGTCACCCCAGAACCTAACCTAGCGACCCCAGCATTTATAGAGGTTCCACCAGTCCAGCCCACAGCACCAGTAGCTCCAGCAGCGGAAGCAAAGAGAGAGGCTTACCTGATCCAGTGGCAGCGAATCAAGCCCGAGAACTTCTCAGGCACCAGCGAACCATGGGATGCTCAAGCCTGGTTCAAAACACTGGAGAGCACGATGGAGCTTCTGGACTGGCCAGAACAGGAGAAGGTGAAGTGTGCCTCCTTCTGCCTGACAGGAGACGCACGCATGTGGTGGGAGAGAGTCAGAGCGAAGCGCCCAGTGAACCAGATGACATGGGCTGACTTCGAGAAAGAATTCTTCGAGGAGTTCTTTCACATGCGGGTTACAAACCGCCACTACGACGAGTTCACGGAGTTTCGTCAGGGCAACCTATCAGTTGAGGAAGCCGTGAAGAAATTCAACAGACTGGCTCGTCTATGTCCCGAATTAGTCAGCACAGAAAAGGAACGAGTTCGGCTGATGCTAAAAATGTTGAGGCCGGAAATAGCGATGAACGTGGCTGGTGGCATACATAGGCCACAAACCACAGAAGAACTAGTGAGTAGTGCTCTGATCACCGAGCACTACCAGAACAGCATCAAGCAGCAGAAGCAAGTCTCCTCAGATTCCAAAGGCCAAGGAAGTTCAGATACTCAGAAATCTCAAGGCCACAGCTCTAACTGGAAAGGGAACTCCAGCAACAAGCGCAAACCAGAGAGTTACCCAAAGGGAGGACCAGCTAGCAAGCAGCCAAGTTATCCCAAGTGTGCCACTTGTGGGAAATTCCACCCAGGGGTTTGTCGCAAGGGCACACGAGGATGCTTTGAATGTGGACAAGAAGGGCACATGGCCAAGCAGTGCCCGAACAAGACCGGTCTTCCTCAGCCACAGCAGATTCAGTATGCAGGCCAGCCAGCTCAGTTATATCAGATGCAGTCCGCTCTAGAAGGTCCACTTATCAGCCAGGGCAGATTAGAAGCACCTCCAGCTATGGCGAATGCGAGGATCTACTCACTCACCAGAGAGGACGTAGCCAATGCCTCGACAGTTGTCACAGGTCAGATTAGTATTTTTCAGTATAGTGCTACTGTTCTATTTGATACTGGGGCAACCCATTCTTATATAGCCAGGGCATTCGCCGAAAAGTTAGCAATACCCCCAGAGGTACTCAGCAAACATTACCTTCGGGAGAAGTTATGGCATCCACGCACTGGCTCAGAACAGTGCCCGTCATAATAGCAGACAGAGAACTCTTTTGTGATCTGATAGTGCTAGACATGACTGACTACGATGTCATATTTGGAATGAATTTCCTGATCAGATACGGTGCCTCCATAGAGTGCCGTAAACAGAAAGTCGTATTCCAACCTGAAGCAGAAGCACAGTTCGAGTACTTCGGAGAACCCAAGAGAAAAAGGCCAAGAAGTTTCTCTCAGCTCTGGAAGTACAGAAATTATTGGATTCAGTCTTTCTCAAAGTTGCTCCTATGAAGGGAGTGATGAGATTTGACAAAAAGGGACAATAGTGTTCTCTGAAATAGACCAGGGAGTAACGGCACGACCGACGGTCGACGGTCGACGACCCGAGGGTCACCAAATGGGCCGCCAAATGGACCGCCAAATGGGTCAGGTTGTTACAATGAAAAGAGGCCCTAGCTGTGAGAGTAGACCTACACAGATAGTGGACAGACAAGTTAAGAGACTAAGAAACAAAGAAGTTAAGAGACTAAGAAACAGAGAAGTGCCACTAGGAAGTTAGTTGGAAATGTGAAGACAGCATGAGATAGAAATGTCCAGAATTATTCTAAGTTCGAGGACGAACTTTTTATAAGGGAGGGAGAATTGTAACACCCCAAATTTCATGATTTGGAGTCCTAAAAGACCTTATTAAAATCTAGAAATGCTTTAAAAAATTCTAGAGATTTTTAGAAATTTTTAGAGTATTTTTATGAAATTTTTGGAGTTCGTTTGATATTTTTACCAAGAGGAAAAGGTAGAAAAAAAAGGGAAAAGAATATGTTGAAGTCGGGTTTTGAACCCAAGAGCTCGGACCCGAGCAAAACCGGATCAACCAACTGGGCTAGCAATTGTTGCTTGATTAAATAAAGGAAGAATCTTATTTAATGAGTAGAAGTTAATAACAAGAATTAATAGATAAAAATTGGTTACAGGCAGGATTTGAACCCAGCTCCTCGGCCCGAGCAGAATCCGGCCCAGCCAGCTGAGCTACACGGACTTTGTCAATCCAATATGGAGAAAATTGATATTAAAGCATAGTTGTGATTAAAGCCGAGTATAAGAAAGGGAGTTAGGTTTTGATTTTCCAAAAACAAAACAATTCCTCCCGAAATTCTTTCCTCTCCTTCTCCCTCGCGACGGCGCCGTCTCTCTCGGCGGAAACCAAGAGGAAGCTAGGTTTGGTTTTTTCGGCGCCGGCGAAGCTTTGTTCCAGCCATCCTTCATCGGGGGTGGTCATCCCGACGGAGAAGAACTCACGGGCACAAGAAGAAGCCGACGATTTTGCAAGATCCGAGCCCTTCAAAAACCCTAGAAGCCTTCTCCTTCCTCCTTCTCGGTTGTAAGTGCAAGAACAAAAGGTGAGTTGCTTCTCACCTGCAGTAGGAGTAGTTTCGAGCTTCGATTTGCTTTCTTTGCTTCCATTGTAGTTCGGATTCGGTTTTGAGGGTATTAGGTAGTAGCTGGTTTGGTTTCTGATGCAGAAATTGGATTCCTCAGTAGGATTTAGCAGTAGGATCCATAATTTAGCTTTAAGGTTGTTTATGTTCCTTAGTGATGCTTTCAGATTTTGGAACAAATTGTTTTATTTGTTTATGTTCCTTAGTAGACCTATTCTTTTGTAGCTTAATTAGACATGCCAATTTGATTTCCTTTATAGCTCACTGGACCAGCATGTGTTTATTAAGCATTTTAGCTTCAGTTTTGATGTATATACATATATATGCACATTGAGTATTATGAGTTAGTTTAATCTGTTGGTTCCTTTAGTTTCTGCCGTGAGTCTTAAAGGAAGAATATGCATGATTAAGTTTAGTTTTTGGATGCCCTAACTAATGTTTCGAGCATGAACAGTTTTAAGCTTAAGGTTGAGTTTTAATTCCTTCCTTTGTATTCGGATTTTTCCTATGGCTTCCAGATCATGCTTTACAGAATAGGGTAGCTAGGGACCTATTTGCTTGATGCTTATGTTCTGTTATAGCATGCTTAAAGGTATTCATTTGCTTGATGCTTGTGTTCTGTTATAGCATGCATGTCCTGAATTTAGTCTTGTACATGTGCAGATTGATATTTCATTTATATCATTGAAACAAGCATTATAAAGGTTTTAATTCCAGCATGTATTAGTTTTGTTTTGTGCTATTTGCTGGATATGAATAAGCATGCTTTTATTAGTAAATGCAGAACTTAGTTTGAGTTCCTTTCATTGTTGTTTAGTATTTCCTGATGAAGCATGATATTCTGTTAATTCCATGCAGCAACGATTCCTTTATTTTCTAGATTCTATTGCATGCCTAGTAGTTGAATTTGTTTTACTCTCACAGCATGCTTAAGTTGTTCTAGTTTCCTAATTGCTATTGGAATAACATGAGCAGTTCTATTTTAAGCATGCAGATTTAGTTTTCAGCCTTTAGTTATTTACAGTTTTACATTTAGTTTAAGCTTGTATACAGAATTTCCAGTACGTAGGGTGTGTTCTAGTGCACACCAAGTGCTTGATAAAATGCTTAGCTCAATATAATGCTACAGTAGGCATTTTAATAGCGTAGTTAATGCAGTAGAAGCATTTAAAATCACTTATTTAGTCTTGCTTCAGCTTATATGGGACTACGGTCCAATGGGTGGGCTCCCACAGTCGCCTCTAGGTTCAGATAACCTAGTTCTAGGTTCAGATAACCTAGTTAAAGCAAGATAAGAAAATTAGCTATGAAATCAGTATTTTATTTTCAGCAATGACACTGTACTGGATTAGATATCCATTGGGTTGGGCTCCCACAGTCGTCCCTAGGTTTAGATAACCTAGTAAACCCTACTAGACTCGGAACTTGCAATCCCGGGTTTAGCAAGTACAGTTGCCGGGCCCATCAGCAGCATGATTACTATTTTTATCTATTATGTAAATAGTTTTTAAAACTTCACAAATTAGTTATGTGAATACAAGTTAGACTCAGTTTAGCATTAATTAGTTCAGCTTATGTATTAGTTCAGTTTCCTGTTGATACACATGATAGTTCCATGATTAGCTATACATGTTTAGTATTTCAGTTAGTATGTTTCCTTTGCTATTTATGAGCATGATTAGCTATACATGTTAGCTTTTCAGTTAGTTGATTTCTTTGCTATTTATGAGCATGAGTAGTTTTACATGTTAGCTTTCAGTTTTAGCATGTTCTTATTTATATACATGCATATCGAGTTTTTGTGAGTAGGATAGCACTCACTAAGCTTTTAGCTTATAGATACTATTTTCCTCCTATTGCAGATAAAGGAAAAGCTAAAGTATGAGGAAGAAGGCGACAAGGAGATGCTGTGACGGTGTGTGATGTGTGGACTATGGAGATCCTTGAGACTTAGCTAAAGAACTCACTTAGTTTAAGATTTGTTATGTTTCATTTTCTTTTCTCCTTAATGCTATGATGAAGTTGAGATTGTAATTGAGTTTATTTCCTCATTTGTAGTTTGATACCTCCTATTGTTGGAGTGATATGGTTGTTTGCCATTGCTAGAGTAGTTTCATATTTTTATTGTGCTATTATACTGCGTGGTTGTGAAAATATCTGTTCCAGCCGCCTGTGGCTGAGTATACATGTTATGTATCCCAGTTTGGGGTCACCGGTACAGGGGAGACTCTGCCGAAATTTTTCGGTAGGGTTTTCCTAAAGATTTTTAATCATACCGGTTAAGTAGAGTTAGTAGTCAAGTAGCGTCCACCTTTAGAGAATAGTAGTAGTGTAGAAAGGTGGGTCGTTACATATACATTCTCCCAAGTCCTTTATATCGAATTATTTGGACGACCATACCCTTACTTCTGACAACATTTTGATATTGTTTCCAACTACCAAAAATGTTATCTACGTATAGTACAAGAAATACCACCACATTTCCATCACACCTTTTGTATATACAAGACTTATCCGTTTACTCAATAAATCCATAGGTCTGGATTACTTTGATAAACCGGATGTTCCAAGACCTTGAAGCTTTGCCTCAGTCCATAGACTAATTGAGCTTGCACACAAGATGCTCTTAGCCCTTTGCAATGAACCCTTCTGGTTGCTTTATATGGATGCTTTCATCAAGACTTCCATTAAGGAATGCTGTCTTGACATCCACCTGCCAAATAGATAAAAGAATCCGGATAGACTTAAGCATGGCTACCAGTGAAAAAGTTTCCTTTTTCATCAAGCCTTGCTTTGAAAGTTACTACCTTCCTTTCTATCTCTCTTTTCCTATTATAGACCTTTTTACACCCAAAGGCTTTTACACCATTTGGTGGTTCTACAAGCTTCCAGATTTTATTAGAATACATATATTCTAATTCTGTTATTCATTACTCTATGCCAAGATGTTGCATCTTTATCTTGGAGTGTTTCGTCATATGTCCGGAGATAAGGTTCATGTCCTCCAGGGATCGAGTCCAAAAACTCTCCTAAAACATGAATCTTTTTAGGTTGCCTAACAACCCTCCTACTACGACAAGGCACTTTCTACAATTGTGTATCATTTGTGATACGTGTTGCAGTTTCCTTGTGGTATCTCATCTTGTACAGTTGGTACTAGATTAGACATGCCTTTTATTATTTCCTTAAGAATAAATTTTCTTATGGGCACATGGTTTATTACATAGTCCTTTTCTAAAAATCGGTCATTGATGCTAACAATGACCTTCTGATTTTTAAGACTATAAACCTACTTTCATTTCACTAGGATAACCCACAAACAAGTGAATTCCTGTCCAACTTATCATTGTCTCTCTTCTGCATATGTGCTGGACTACCCGAATCTGAATATGCTTCGAAATAGGCTTACGCCTATTCAGCAATTCTATATGAGTAGAGAGTTCTGACTTTAGAAGGTACTATATTCACTCCCGTTTCCAGAGTATATCCTTAAAATAATTTTGATAATATTCTTAATAACTCATCTATCTACTTATTTCCATAAGAGTCCTATACCTTCCTTTTCCTACACCATTCTGTTGGGGTGTACCAGGTGCAGTTAGTTGGGATTAAATCCCTACTTCTGATAAATGACTCCTAAATTCTCCCAAGAGGTACTTGCCACTACGATCTTACCGTAGTGTCTTGATACTTTTACTTTGTCGTTTCTCCACATCAGCCTCGTTCTTTTTGAACTAATCAAAGCACTTAGACTTGCGGCACATCAAGTAAATATATCCGTATCTCAAATAGTTGTCTATAAAATAGATGAAATATTTGAAACAACCTCTTGCCTGGATGCTCATAGGATCACACAAATCAGAATGAACCAATTCCAATATATCTTTGATTCCATACCCCTTAGACTTAAAAGCTTCTTGGTTATTTTTCCTTCCAAGTAAGACTCGTAGTTTGGAAAGATTTCCGCTACTAATGAACCCAAAAGTTCATCAGCTACCAATGAATCCTACTCAAGTTAATATAACCTAGCCTTAGAAGCCAAAGATATAATTGGTTTATTTTCGAAGGTTACTTTCTCTTAAAGTTAGAAGATGTGTTACCAATTTCCATTTGTTGCATCGTGAGAGTTATTGGATTTATAAATTGCCAACCAACGTATCAGAATAGATAACTTCCCTCTTTTTCTTAATAACAACTTTGTTATTAAAAGAGGCAAAATATCAAGTTCTTTGAATAGTTTAGAAACTGAAAACTAGTTCTTTCTAAACTTGGTGCGTAAAGACAATTACTCAAAAATCCATGTTTTATTCTTATCAAAAGATAAACATCTCCCACTGCAACAGCTACCATTTTTACAATAGTGCCCATGTAGATGGTGTTTTAATTTTTATTTAGTTGTCGGGTTTCCTGGAACCCTGCAATGAATTGCGGACATGATTAATGGCATCTGTATCTACACTTCAGGTTCTGGTAGATAACACCACTAAACATGTTTCAACTAATGAATTAAATACACCTATATTGTTCTTAGTTCTAAGAAGACAGTCTACCTTAATGTCCAAGTCCTATTTTCAATCATTACAATTGGGATTACTAAGTCTTTCTTATAGTATGACTACTAGGGGATTGACAAACATTTTAAATCCTAAGAATCACAAAAATACTTGGTCAAGATCAACTCCTTAAAAATCCCCATGAATTTTGTATGCCACGATAGTGTGGACGTATACAAAATCGAAGAGGAGATTTTATTCATTAATTTTATTATCTCGTCAACTTTACTTTATGACGAATAAAATTAATAGTTGATCTGCCTTTGATCAAATATTTGGTCAAAAACTTTTGAATTTTAAAAAAAATATTGATTCCTCAAACAATATTATTTAAATTCACCAACACCTCAAACACCGTGAATTTTGCATGCCACGTTAGTGTGGACGTATACAAATTCAACATTTGTAAAAGGAGGGTTTTAACCCATTAATTTTATTATCTTGTCAACCTAACTTTTTGACAAATAAAATTAATAGTTGGTATCATTTGGTCACACAAATAATAGCAGTGACTCCGATGGGGAGGATACTATTAGATGTGTCTAAGTGTATACTATTACTTGACACTAAGTCGATTAATAAGATTATGCCCCTTCCGTTGGGGAAGATCACACGCTCTTAATTAACTTCCTATAGTCATCCAAAAATGGAAGTCTATTCTAGTGATCCACAAACAAGCTCATCCGTTATGGAGGAAGGCACTCAGAGCCAATGCGCAAGCTTGTTTGCATCACTTACAAACCAGTAATGGAGACCATGAGATTTACTTAAAAATCCCTCTCCCACTTAGTTATTTATAAATGAGGAATTTTAACTATGCTAGCCTACTAAATATGTAAACTAACATGCACACACAGCACAATATAAAAGCAATAAATAGAAAATCTAATTTTCAACTATTATGGCTTTTATCTCTTGTTGTCCTCCGTGTGTTGTCATCCCAAGCTGCTGCCATATTTGACCACTGCCACCGGGTCTAGCTGTCGCATCCATCTTGCTCCTAGTTCCGCTGCGCCTCTAGTCCTTAGAAGGTTCCACGCTTTGCAAGATTCGATCCGCGACATAAATAGAATTTTACATTTTGATCCTATATTCCTCGAAGGAATGTACATGTAATCTAGATCGAACATAAAATAAAATTTACATCCATCGATCCTATATTCCATAAAAGGAATGTACATGTAACAAGATCAAAAATAAAATCCTAATAAAACTAAATACAGCTCCTGCTGTATTTTATAATACAATCATGCACACACAATAAAATGCCCTTGACATGTCCAAGGGTCCAATCACACACATAATAACTATAAGTCATAATAGTTGGATCCTGCATCCACAAAGTTAGCACATCCTACTATTATCCTGCCTAAATTATGTATGACATGTGCATAATTAAACTAATACCAAATACACAGAGGCAAAACCCTAGCTCTGATACCAATTGTTGGTTGCTACTCGGAAAACCTAGAGGTTCCACTGTACAAAAATTTTGTACAAAGGTCTGAACCTTTTCCTAGCTACCATGTGTTCTTTTAAATTAAATTTTGGATCGTCTGCGGAACTTAACACGTTTGATCTAAAACTTAATCTATTCGTTCTTTTAGGTTTTGACTTGGGTCTCCTGCGGAACTTAACACGTTCGACCCAAATCACCTTAAGTTATTAATTCCATTAAATATTAATTTCCATAATTGGTTCCCAGTACTGACGTGGCGAGGCACATGACCTTCTTGGATATGGGAGCAACCACCACCGACTAGACAAAACCTTTTATGGAAAGCTAATATTTAATTTCCTAAAATAACATTAGGTTAACCGAAAAGAACAATCAAATCACAAGGAAAAAAAAAAAAGAACACAACATCGAAAAACATATTCGAAATACTAGAATCGCATGCCTCTTGTATTTGGTATTATTTCCAAAAATAACTAGTATGATGCGGAAAGAAAAATTACTAGTTATACCTTTTAGAAAGACCTCTTGATCTTCTACCGTATTCCTCTTCTAACCTCGGACGTTGTGTGGGCAACGATCTTCCGAGATGAGAAACCACCAAAGCACCTTCTTTTCCTTTCTTCAAATTTCGGCCAAGCACAAAGCTTCCAAAAGATGAAGATCTTTTCCACCAACCAAGCTCCAAAGGATGTAAGCTTTCTCTCCTTCTTCCTCAAGATAGATCCGGCCACCAATTAAAACTCCATGAGCATGAAGAGGTTCGACCACAAAGAGAAGAAGAAGAGAAGAAGAAAGGGCCGGCCACACCACCAAGGAAAAGAGGGAGAAAAATAGAATAGAGTCCTTCGCCTTGAAGCCTCCTCTACCCCCTCTTTTATAATCCTTGGTCTTGGCAAATAAGGAAAATTTAATAAAAAGTTCCTTAATTCTTTTGCCATTGAAAAGGAAAATTTATTTAATTAAAAAACAATTTTTCTTTTCAATTTTGCAATGGCCGGCCACACCAAGAAATCTCCAAGCAAATAAAATTTTAAACACCAATTAAAACTTCCTTATTTGCTTCCGGAAATTTATAAAAATTTCTCAATAATTTTTATCCCTTCACGATTAGTTTATAAAAAGGAAATTTAATAAATTAAAATCTTTCTTTTAAACATGTGGATAAAAAGAAAGTTACCTCTATAAATTAAAATCTCTTTTAATCTACAAATAAGGAAAGATATCAAATCTTTTCTTAATCTTTTGTAGAAACTTATAAAAGAGAATATTTAATTTTAAACTCTCTTTTAAATCATGAAAATGATTAAAAAGGAAAGTTTTCGTAAAATTTAAAATCCTCCTTTAATCAACAAATAAGGAAAGATTTCAAATTTTAAACTCTCTTTTAAACATGTAGATGATTTACAAATAAGGAAAATTTTTACCAAAAATTAAAACCATCCTTTTAAACTACAAATAAGGAAAGAGATTAATCTCTTCTCTTAATCTTTTGTAGAAAGCTATAAAAGGAAATTTTTAATTTTTAAACTCTCTTTTAAAATCATGATATCCACATAAGAAATAATTTTAATAAAAATCCTTTTTAATATTCTAGTGGCCGGCCACCTAAGCTTGGGACCCAAGCTTTTGCCGGCCACCTACATGACTCATCCACTTGATCTTGGCCGGCCCTAGCTTGGGTTCCAAGCTAGCTTGGCCGGCCCCATTGGATGGGTAAGAAGGTAGGTATGCGGTGGGTATAAATCTCTATATACTAGAGGCTACGATAGGGACCGAGAGGAGGAATTGGTTTTGGTCTCCCGATGAAATTAAGCATCCCGTGTTCTCCCCGAACACACAACTTAATTTCATCAATAATAATTCATTCCACTAAAGAACTATTATTGAACTACCGCACCAATCCCAAATTACATTTTGGGCTCCTTCTTATTATGAGTGTGTCAGTCTCCCTGTGTTTAAGATAACAAATGTCCACTAATTAAGTAAGTTACTGACAACTCACTTAATTAATATCTAGCTCCAAGAGTAGTACCACTCAACTTCATCATCACGTCGGACTAAGTCCACCTGCAGGGTTTAACATGACAATCCTTATGAGCTCCTCTTGGGGCATTCTCAACATAGATTACTAGGACACAGTTTCCTTCTATAATCAACAACACACACTATAAGTGATATCATTTCCCAATTTATCGGGCTTATTGATTCATCGAACTAAATCTCACCCATTGATAAATTAAATAAATAAATATCAAATATATGTGCTTGTTATTATATTAGGATTAAGAGCACACACTTCCATAATAACTGAGGTCTTTGTCCCTTTATAAAGTCAGTATAAAAGAAACGACCTCTAATGGTCCTACTCAATACACTCTTAGTGTACTAGTGTAATTATATAGTTAAGATAAACTAACACCTAATTACACTACGACCTTCCAATGGTTTGTTCCTTTCCATCATGGTCGTGAGCTACTGTTTATAATTTATAAGGTACTGATAACATGATCTTCTATGTGTGACACCACACACCATGTTATCTACAATATAAATTAATTGAACAACTACATTTATCACAAACGTAGACATTTGACCAATGTGATTCTTATTTCTAGATAAATGTTTATACCAAAAGTTAGGCTTTTAGTATACACTCTAACATTGAGAAGATATGTGGAGGACCCGATCCTTATCCTGAAAGTGGAACCGTTGGTGACTCAAGGAAACTTAATAGAAAACCTAAAGTATGAAGATATCCTCATTCAAATCATGAATTGAAAGGATTAAGTGTTGAGACGAAGGACTATTCTACATGTTAAAGTCCAATGGTCCAACCATACTACCAGGGAGGCTACTAGGGAACGAAAAAAGGAAATGCATGTACTATACCCACAACTTTTTGAGGTCTAAGGCAAGCCAAGTTTTGAGGACAAAACTTCACACAAGGAGGGAGGAATGTGAAGATCGGTCAGATAATAGGAGTGGAAATAATGGAGTTAGTGGGGCTCGAATCACTTGGATAATGGAAGTAGTGGAAGGGATGGAGTTAGTGGGATATAGAAGGTGGAAGTAGTGGGGTTAGTGGGAGATCAAGTTTTCACCCCCACCACTATAAATAACCTCACATCTATCAGAGGGAAGGTTTGACTGTAAGAGAAGAAAGAACCCCGATAGATTCGTTTTGGGCAAGGAAGAAGCGATCACCACCGTTGCAACTTCTAAGGAACGAGTAAGTGGACTTGTTACTCAAATTCTGGATTTTTAGAAAGTAATAGTTTTTATTCTCTTAAAATTTATTTGTTTCACCTCTGAACACTTCTAATTACTGATTATTATTATTTTTGTAATATTAGGCACTAGACTAAACATGAACTAAATTATAGGAATACATATTCTGAACATGTTTGACTTCTGGCTTTGCAAGATTTCTGATCTCCGACCTATCCTCTAGGAGGGATAACTCTAGAGGGTTGATATCAGTTAAGCCATGAGAAACATGATTTAATTTAAGTGCCCATGTGAAAAATCTATGTCTAGATTTTTTTTTTTGTTTTGTTATTTTTACTACTGCTTCGTAAGAATTTCAGCATTTGTGTTTTATATATCGCCCACCTGCTGAGTGATTCCCAAATCACTCACCCCATTATAAACCATTTCAGTTAGAGACGAAGGTGGTACCGAGAATGAGATCAAAGATAGAGAGCAAGTTGAGTTCTAGGGATGGTGAATCGACACCAATTTCAGACAGGAGGACTAGAATTCTACTATAATTATGAGTTTCTTAATTTAGTTAGGGGAATATAATTTAATTCATCAAATAGTAAAAATGGTGCACTTTTTTATGTTAGGAATGTAAAGACTGACTTTATATGGCAATTACTATACTATCGAGGCTGATTGTTTTTATACTTTGGGTTGAAAGCAACACCGATGTCAGTCCTTGGTCTTGAGGCGTGACACTTTACTTCTTGTATCTTAGTTTAGTCAACTTCCAAACCTTCCCATGAAAAAAATCATATATCCTATAAATAGCACCTTGGGGCCCATAAACACACACTTCTTCATAGAAACATAAAACTTTTCCATATGCAACACACTACAAACCTCCCTCACGTGTTGTAGTTGTTATTATGGAGTCACACTATATATAAGAATATCATCAAAATACATGACAATAGATCTACCAATAAATGACAACAACTAATTCATCATATGCATGAAGGTACTAGGGCATTTGATAAATCAAAACACATCACAAGCCACTCATACAACCCCTCCTTAGTCTTAAAAGTTATTTTCATTCATCTCCCAACCTAATTGCGAATCTAATAATACACACTCTTTAAATCCAATTTAGTGAACACAACTGATACACTAATATGGTCAAGTAAATTATCTAAATGAGGAATGGGAAAGCGGTACCTTACATTGATTTTATTGATGACTCTACTATCCACTCATATATGCTGATCCTGTCTGAAATCTGTGAAGATGAGCATTAGTTCCGATAACGATGATGACCTCCGATGAAGATGAACTCTAAAGATCTGAAGAGACTCCTCCACACTCCTACGCACAGTGAGACGAGGTAACAAAGTGTTAGTGACCTAAGATCAGGATGGAGATCCCTGGCTAGGTCATCCAATGCTCAAGTCAGTTCCTATCAAAGATGAAAGAAGAAGAAGAAGAACAATAATTGAAGTGAAAACAGAGTTCAGATGCTAGAATTTGCGTTCCTTGCCAACGGAGAAGATCCCACTTTTTATACCACCTCATGTGACCTTCGTAGTCATGAGGTGGTCCCCGGTTCGTTAGAGTTTGTTAGGAGATGAAGTTATCTTCTATATTTCGTGTAATAATCCTTTAAGGAATTTTTTTTTAACCCAGATGTACCCGTTTTGTCATTTATAACACGTCATCATAATTAAAGAAGTTTCTAGAAGATATTTTCTGCCAAATATTCTTTTAAACATGTTTCGGTTGGTCGCTCAAGCCAGCTGTATATATGATGTACGTAGATTATATACACTTTTATGCATGTTTGGACGCACATCTACTTGTATTTCATTAGCATAATCTATGTTTATTACACCCTATTTCATTATAATATTATACTTCTATTATATTTTGTTTGGAGATCTGCTCTTTGCTTCTTTTTATTGACAGGACGCTAATTGGAGTGAAAATGGAGCAAAAATGCACATGAGAACATCTTTGGAAGAAATCAAGACAAGGTCGTGTGACCCACACGGCTGTGCTCCCCCACCAGAGGCAAATCAAGCCATGGCCGTGTGAGCCACATGACCGTGTCAACTTCCCCGTGGCCAGGTAGCACACGATCGTGCCAAATGGCACATCCGTGTCAATGTTCCAGAGACAAAGAAGACTACATCCGTGTGACCCACACGACCGTGCCAACTTTCCAAAGGCTAGGAAGGCCACGACCGTGTGAATCCACACGGCTGTGTGACTTTGGCAAAGAAGAAGAAGGCCACGGTCATGTGAGCCACACGACCGTGTGACTCAACCCGTGAGGAAGTCAGGTGAGGCCCAAAAACTTATTATGCTTCCGTAAGTACACGGATACATCGTCAGTAATAAAAGATTATTGATCTCACGAGGACTGGTTATAAGCACTAGTGATTGTTTACGTAGAATTAGCTAAATTACCGTTGGTTGTAAGTTAACTATTTCTTAAGAAAAAAAGAAATGGGGAAGTAGATGTGAGAACTAGCAAAAGAGAGAAAGGTTAACTTTGCTTGGGAAGAGTTCTAGGAGTTCGGTTTCATTGTGGTGGAACCTGATGTATCATATTCTATCTTTTTCTCATTATCAATCAACGTGCATTCGCTGAAAGTTAAAGCTACTATCCTTAAGCATTAAACAGAGAAGATCCCTGTGAAATCCTGTTATGGTCAACCCCTGTCATTATCGCGTCTCGGTAGATCACAAGAATATAAATCTAATTGGTATCATTAGGGATAGAGATAGAGGTTTGGTTTGGTCTCTTACTTCCTTGTGGAGAAGTTGCCTCTCCTTTCAAGGGAGTATCCTAGATGTCCATGAACGGGTTACCCCTATCACTAGGACCCCTTAGATATACGATCTTAGATTCTCCCTTTATGAAATTAACAAATTCTACACAATCAACTAATATGACAAGGCAACAAGCCTCATGCATATCAAATAGAAACAAGGCAAGCGAAATCATCCAACAAGTAAAGGCATAAATATGAGTCTTACATCAAACCCTATCTAAACTACTCCTTGATCCTAGAACAAAGGATCTACTCCATAGTTGCAGGAGAAAAACCCAAAGACATAATATAATTAAGCTTACAATCCCCAAATGAGAAAAGAGAAAGAGAAGAAATGCTTATCCAATAATGTCGAGTAATATTCGGATCCAACCCTATACTTCTGGATTTGATGCGGTGATGAAGGTGATCTCGGATCATCGAACGGAAGTTCAGGATAGCGTGGAATGACACCAAGGTAAATCTCTTCTGACAACTCGCCTCCCCCCGAAGAGAAGAGTTAAAAGCCTTTATATAGGCTAGGGCACGGGTGCCACACGGCCCGTGCTACGGCCGTGTGAGATCCGCACACCAAGCTCTTCTTCTCTTCAGGTTAAGTGGCACGACCGTGCTACATCTGCACGACCGTGTCTTGCTTTGGCTCGGGCTGTAATTCACAACCATGTGAGTTTCACACGGCCGTGTGGTTCTTGGCTGCTGGTTGTAAGGCACGACCATGTAAGGTTCACACGACCGTGTGGTTCTTGGCTACTGGTTGTGAGGCACGGTCGTGCAGGATTGCACGGTCGTTCTCTGCTCTTTGTCTGGAATGGCCACACGCCCGTGCAGGGTTACACGACTGTTACGATTCTGCAAGTGCACGGATTCGTCATCAGTAATAAAGATTATCGATCCCATGAGGACTGGTTTTATAAGCAGTAGCAATGGTTCACTTAGGATTAGCTAAACTATCGATGGTTGTAAGTTATCTAAAGAAAAGAGATTGGAAAGTAGAAATGAGAACTAGAAAAGAGAAAGTAATTAACTTGTTTTATGAAGAGTTCTAGGAGTTTAGTTTCATTGTGATGGTATTGATGTATTACGTTCTATCCTTTACTCATTGTCCATCAACATGCATTCACCTGAAGCTAAAGCAACTATCCTTAAGCACTAAATAGAGAAGAGTCCTATGAAATCCTTTTAGGGTTAACCCTTGTCACTAGAGTGCCTCGGTAGATCACAAGAACACAACTCTAATTGGTGTCATTAAGGATAGAAATAAGGGCTTGGTTTGGTCTCTTACTTCCTTGCAGAGAAGTTGCCTCTCCTTTCGAGGAAATACCCTTGATGTCCATGAACAGGTTACCCCTGTCATTAGGGCCCCTTGGGTATACGATCTAAGATACTCTCTTTACGAGGTTAGCAATCCCTACACAATCAATTAATACTATATGGAAATCTGGCAACAAGTCTTATGCATAGTAGTTGAAACAAAGCAAGCAAAATCATCCAATGAATAAAGGCATAAATATGAGTCTTACGTCAAAACCAATCCACAACTGCTCCCTAATCCTAGAACAAGGAATCTACTCCATAGACACTAGAGAAAAACTCGAAGACATAATGTAATTAAGCATACAATCCTCAAACAAGAAGTGATAAAGAGAAAGGATGCTTATCCAATGACGACAAGTGATCTTCGGAATCCAATACTTTGCTTCTGGAGAAAGAGAAAGGATGCTAATCCTCGACGGAGGTCCTGGACGGTGTGGAATGGTACCAAGGCAATTCTCCCTTTAACGGCTCGCTCCCCCCTCTAGGAGAAGGGTTAGAACCCTTTTTATAGGCTAGGGCACGGCGTTGCGGCACGACCGTGCAGATGTGGCACGGCTGTGCCTTCTTTTGCCTCTAGCCGCACTGCACAACCATGTGGATCTGGTGCTTTGCTCCTGGGACACGGCCGTGTGGGATTGCATGGTCGTGCATGGCTTGACTGCTGGTCGTGGGGGGGGGGGGGGGCACTACCGTGCAGATTTGCACGGTCGTGCGCGGATCCATCTCTGTTTGGCCGCATGGCCATGCAAGAGTTGCACGACCGTGCACTATTCTTCCTCTATTTAGCCACACGACCGTGTGAAGTTGCACGGTCGTGTTCTCTGCCTCGTTCTGGTGCGTTGACAATCGCTGTTTTTGCTCCAAAAGTTATCCCTGTCAACACAAAACCAAACAAAGAGCAGATCTCCGAATAAAAGAGTATTTATGATGAGTATATGGTAAGAGAGATGATCATGCAAAGAATATATACGCATAAAGCAAGTGAATGTACATTAAAACATGTATAAATGATCATAATATTTACGCACATCAACGGTCGTGCTCTGCTTTGCTCCGGTGCATCGACAATCACCGTTTTCGCTCCAAAAGTTGTCCCTGTCAACATAAAACCAAACAAAGAGCAGATCTCCAACAAAATAGTAATAAATACTAAATAAACGATAAGAGAGATGATCGTGCAAAGAATATATACAAATAAAGCAAGTGAATGTGCATTAAAACATGCATAAACGATCATAATATCTACGCACATCACACCCCCAGACTTGAACCTTTGCTTGTCCTCAAGCAAAATGCTGCAATCTATATTCATGAGTTCTTATAGTGTATCATAATCCCTAGTGTACTCGCCTAACTCTATCAACTAGTTTCATTGATAAGCATGATTGTGGAGTAACCTAAGTATGGCCTAAGCATAAGTTCTTTGTGCTCGGTGTAATAAGTAGCTCAAGCTCTTCAAGCTTCAATTTTTTGTCCTAGTCAAGTCGTCATACAATTGAGTTCCTAATGTTCCCGGTGATAGACACTTACCTGCCACACACTTAGTTTGTCTTCCTTAAATTACCCAAGGTGTCAAAGGATACTACTCGGAATCAAGAGAAACATATCATTTATTTCCCCAGTAACCTAACTCGGTCTCAAAGGGGTAAATTGTTAGTTTCCACTCACGATAACTTTTTTTTATCCCTTATTCAACTCTTTTTTTTTTTTGGTGCTATAGAGGTGTAGCACTAATCACAAATGCCAGATGCATATGTTGGGATTTAGATTTTTCCAAATGAGCTTCCATGATTCGAGGTCATCCAGTAATCAAAATGTAACTAAGGAATCCTCATGGGAACAAAAGTACTAAGTAAATTGGATGAATTATAACTATTTCAAAATATTTCTACTATTCAAGCTTACGTACTTAAGTGAAGTGAAAGTAAGATCCTTAAGGTTAGGCCAAGACTTATACTAAACTCCGTACAATACTTAGCTTATTTCATGCTACTAAGATAGAGAAAGGAGGTACACCAAGGATACTAACACTATCTCTACAATACATGAACTAAGAAATTACACGTGCTAGTCATTTTGCTATTGGACAAGTCATTAGAGGAAGTAGAAGGTTTGATGTTTTCAAATATGCCTCAAAACTTCAAAATAAAAATGATAAAAAACTACAAGTAGGAAAAGGAAGTGCAAATGAGATGCAAGAAATATGAAATTAAAAGAAATAAAAAAAATGAAATGCAAGTAGATAAAGCAAACTGCAGAAAGAAAAGAAAAGGACTCGACTCAACTCAGGTTGTGCAAACACAACACCCCCCCCAGACTTAGACTTTTCATCATCCTGATAAAATTAATATGGTGGCGGGGGAGGGGGATAAGGGGGTCCCTGATGTGTCCTGGAGGGAAATCTAGGCATATCAGGGAGATGACAAATGTGCTGATGATATTGATAAAGAGCATCTACTTGTTGTCTAGTAATATCTATATCTTCCATGAAATTCTTCATTCTTTCCTAGTCAACCTCATAATTTTGAATGAATCCTGTCACCTTCGTCGCGTGCCACCCTTTTCCCTTTGCCTTTGGGAGAAGAAGTCTTTTCTTTGCCTTTGTCTCCTCCTGGTGCATCTCCTTCGCCAGATCCACCACTTCCTCATCAGAGTCTCTTCAAGATTTGAGACATGATGTGCAAGGTGAACTTGAGGAACTTCTTGTGGGTGGAGATGGATTTTGAGGTTGGAGGAGGGGAAAGAAAAAGAATAGTGAAATTGTTTCTCTCTTTCCAAATTTGGGGTTTGAAGAAATCCTGGATCTAGATGTAGATCTTGGTAAAGATGAGTTTTAGGTGAAGGAATTGGAGGTTGATGAGGTGTAGTGGAGAGGAAAAAGCTTTTGGGAGAGAAGGAGATGGGAATTAGGGCTTTTTAGTGAAGTTGGCGGGGCACATGGGTAAGGCACGGTCGTGTCTTAGAGACACGGCCTGGTAGCTTAGGTCGCCGCATGGCCGTGCAGGGTGGTACACCCCCTTCTTTAATCTCCTCGGCCAAAATCACACAGCCGTGCCAGATCTAGACGGCCCGTGCCCTCTTCCCCTCTGGTGACTTTGCACGACCGTGCAAGTTGGCACGACCGTGTATTATTCTTTTCTCTGCACAAGCCACACAGTCGTGCAGGGTTGCACGGCCAGTGACATTTCTTTCTCTGTTAGCTTCACACGGCCATGTGGGGTCACATGACTGACTCTCTTACGCGCGTAGCATCTCGCCCTTCACCTTTTTGACTCCTCTAACGCCCCCACACCCATTAAACAATCACGACTAGCTAATGGAGGTTATGCACATCCTGCAAACAAAGATCCGACAAATAAAAAAAATACTTTACTGAACTAACTAAAAAAAATAGAACGACAAATTAATAACGAATTAAAATGAAAACCCTTGGGTTGCCTCCCAAGAAGCGCTTGTTTTAGGTCTTTAGCCCGACCCCATATCAATTAATGTGGGCTAAACCCATGGAAGCACGACTCTCCTCCTAGAGTTAATGCTCCAATTTGTCCTTCAATTTTGCTCGTGCAGAACAAATGTACTTCTACTTTCTTGTTAGAGGCGACTGATACCAAAAGGTCAAATAATAAAAATGAGTATGAAAGTGCTTTCAAACAAAAATAAGTACCAGGAACTAGAAAATGTACATATTTTATTTGAAAGCTTGAAGGCTTATGAGCATACAGGAAAGACTTAAACACTTACTTCTTAAGTAAACTCTCAGATGACTTCTAAATGAGTTTGCATGAGGTAGTCAGGGGTTTATATAGGAGTAGAGATAAGAACCGGGTACCTGTGGGCGGCCCCATCGTATCCTTATCTTCTACTTTACAACACACCCTTATCCTTTATTTTCGAGTAGAGATAAGAACCGGGTACCTGTGGGTGGCCCCATCACATCCTTATCTTCTACTTTACAACACACCCTTATACAATAATTCACAAAGTGATAAGAGTCAGTACAATAATGCATTGAGAGATCACCGAAAGTAGATTTAGATTGGACATGTCATCCAAAGAAAATCTCTTTTTGGATTTTTGGGTCCACCATGTCCACTTTAGATGCTAAATGACGGAGTCCTTTATGCTGTATCCTTCATAAGCCAGAGGGCCTGTCCTAGTTGATTGTCTTATTATTGTACAATTAGTAGCCAGTCTCCATACCAATTTCGTCTTGTACTTCGTTGCTTATACTCTTGAAGCTTTATGGAATGTATTTCCCTGTATTATTGTAGTGACTTAATAGCCTGCTGGGCTGCTTCATTTTGGATTTGGCCCAACAGCCTCTCTGCTTCATGGAGGATATCAAGCCTGAGTCCAATCTTGGTTCTTTCATTGATTTCTTCAACTTTAACTCTATATAGCTTGACAAGGTCTTGAGTATCTCTTTTGGAGGTGGGCTACCGCCTTCAAGTTGGGCCTTTCCCTGAGCTCTAGGAGGGCTCCTGCAATCATATGTAGCTGGTCCATTTTCTCTTCCTTCCATCTTGTCAGGATAATAACAGAGATTAGTCTTGACAGAGAATCTGCTAATTTGTTACATTTGCCCTCTATGTGCTCAAAGGTTACTTCTGGTCCACCTCTTGTAATATAATCCACGAAGGTCATCCATCTCACCCTAGAGGGTTTGTTTTGGGTTGATTTGTTGTAGAAGCTTATTATTGTTTGACAATCGGTCCAAATAATTATTTCCTTTTTATCCAAATAATAGATCTTCAAACTATCCATTTTCTTCATGACAGTGTGTATTTCTGCATCAATTGTGGATTTAATTGGGAAACATCGTCCACTGGCATAGGCGCATACCTTTTCTATGGATTTTGGGTCATTTTTCCTGGCCTTCCATTTACAGATCCTGCCCCATCCACTCATGCATCTGTCAACTTCTAGGATAATAAAACTTTTTGGGGGTGGTACTTCGAGATCTGGTAGTTATTGTACTTTGTCTTTGATTGCTTTTACCAGCTCCCAGTCTTGTTGATTCATTTTTCTTTAGACTGTGCTTCTTGTTTTGGCGTATAAGGGGCTTAGCAATTTACCTAAATTCGGGATATAATTTCTGGCATAGTTAAGAATACCCAACCATGATCTTAACCCTCTTTTTGTAGTCAAGTCTTCCTCATTGAACTAAATGATTTTTTTGATTATGTGGGGCTGCAATTTAATTCTTATGTTTCCCAAAATTGCCCCAAGAAACTCAATTTCTCTTACTGCGATCTTCATTTTTACCAGACTTAGGACAAGCCCATTCTTTTTTCATATATCCAGCATAATTCGTAGATGTTTCTCATGAGCTGTTTCACTTTCTGAGAATACTAAAATATCATCAATATATACAGCAATGAACTGTTCTGTACCTTTGAGCAGTTAGCCGTCTTTCTCTGGAAAACTGATGGGGTATTTTTTTAATCCGAATGGCATAACAAGCCATTCATATAGTCCATCCGGGACCCAAAAGGCGGTCCATTCTATTGACTCAGGGTACATGGTGACTTGATGAAATCCTGATTTTAAATCAAACTTTGAATAAATATTATTGCTGTTTACCTTTTTAAGGATAGTATTGATGGTAGATAAGCTATATTGATCCTTGTTGGTGATATCATTCAGACGTCTGTAGTTAAACACCATTCATTCTTTACCTTTAACTTCCTGCCCTATTTTTAGATCAATAGTCGTTCTGGAATTAACAATAATCACCATGTTCGGTGTCTACTTTTGCTTGGCCTTATAACTCTGATGTCCAGCAGCGCCTTGACATGCTTAGAAAATGATTCTTTCATTTGGGGAGTAAGGTGTTTTAATGGTCTGTCTTCAATCGTAAAATCTAGATTTTTAATGTCCAATTGGCATACCACCTGGTTTTTACCCCAATGTTTTAAGGGGTCTTCACCAATATATCCTTGAGCTTGAGGTTTTGATAGAATACCTGCAAATTTGTCTTTAAAATACTTTTGTGTTTCTCCCACGGAATAGTATACAAGCTCCTGAATTTGGATATAATCATCTTCTTCTAATTCCAGTTCTTCAATTGAGGCTACTGCAGATACAAATGGGAGAGTATTTATTGTTGTTAAATTTTTGTAGAAAGTTACCGTGTTTCCTTCTATTCTGACTCCTCCCTACATTGCCCTTATGAAGTTGCAACCGAGGATCATTTGGATATTTTCCCCTATTTTCATGGGGAATGCATATGTGTAAGGGATCCTGAAAGTGTTTTCCCCAATTACCATGCTTCCTCCTTTCAGCTTTTTCCTTGCCATAGTTTTTGAAGTAATCCTGCTAAAATATACAAGAAATGGATTTTCTTCAAGTGTTGTGCTCGGGACTGAATTCTAGTCTACGCAACATGTTGTCGCTCTTACGTCTAATATAGCATTTACTTGAAGATGAGGGTTATTCAAGATCTCTAATCCAATCTTTAAATTATATAGCATGTTCTTAGCTTTTCTTGAAGGAGTTACCTCGGGGGATGACAGTGTGAGGACCTTTTGAGTTTCATCAATAAGGTGCATATTTATTTCTTCCTCATCTTCATTATCTTCTATTTGCTTCCCCTTTTGATAAGCCGAACCTTCCTTTAATTTCTGGATTTCCTTTCTTAAATCCTCTTTCTCAAATATCATTCTGTCCAGATTCATGGATTCTTCTTCAATTCTTTTGTACTTATGCTCCCACTCCTTAATTTCATGCTTGAGTTTTAAATTTTCTTCAGCCAGCTGTATTGCCTGCTCCCGGATTTAGTTTTCTTCATTATCTCTGACTTGTTGGGTTTCCAGTTTTGTTGAAGTCTTCTGATCTCTGCTTCACAAAAAGTAATATAATCTTGTTGTTCTTTAAGTAAATCTTTAGGATTGTACCTTATGGGTGTAGTTTGTGCCACGGGAGTGCGTTTGTCTAAACAGTAAATGCTGCACATTCTACAGACCATTATTTTGCATATCAAACAGTGCCTTCTATGCCTTCTTTGTGTTTCCCTTTTGCAGCATTGGCAGGTGGAGTAATCCCTAGGGACTTCTTCATTAATTTCCTATAAATGTTTGCATTCAAATTGATTTTGGGATACTTGTACTTGTGCTCTGTACCCCAAGCTAGGTCTAATCCACCATGATCTTCCTTCATCTCGCAGCATAAATATATCTTCCATTAGTATTGTATTCATGTTATATTGTAATTCTTCCATACCTTCTTCTTCATAAATGTTGTCGATGGCATTTCTTTGTTCTTCTCCTTCTTCTACTGATACTATCTCATAGTCTTCAGGGAGGTTGAGTTGCTCAAACATTGCAACCCTTTTAACATTCCTTTTTTCATTAGGACAGTCTCTAGCAAAATGCCCTTCTTCTCCACAAAGAAAGCATTTGCATTTCTTGTTTCTTACGAGGTGCTTCTTTTTCTCTATCTTGGCATGTGATGAATGTGGCTTTCCTTTATAGGTTCTGGACTTTCGTACACCATATTTCTTTTCTGGTGCCTTATAATATCCTGAGATAGGAATCTTGCTATAGAAAGACAAGTCTTTCAGGGCCCTTTTAAATGCTACATCCTTGCATTCATTTTCCAGATATCTGTAAGCAAATAAGATTCTTGGAATAACCCCGACATTGTTTCCTTAATACTTACTTTCAAAGGCAATTTTGATTCTTCTTCCCAAAGCACCAGGCATTTTTGGCCAAAGTTTTTCAGATAATTCTGGACTTGTAAATAATCGCCCTGCGGATCCCTGGTATGGGTCTTCAAGCATAAAAACCATTCTAATTTGAGAAAGTATATTCTGAGTTCTCGCGGGTCCATCAACATTATTTAATAATTCCTGGTGTTCATTTGGGTAAGACATTCTCCATTGAATCCAGGCCAGCTTTTCTGCCTCTCCTAATAAGTTTTCTATAAATTCAGCCTTACTAGTTGCATCAGTAAATCCTTGGAGAGAAACCAGATTTTTTGTAATTGATTCCCATCTCATAAAGACTTCATTAAACCTTCCGAGTTCAGTGGGAATTAAAAACATTGCACCTATTTGGTGGAAGGCTGAGGGTAGGTTCCACTGCTCAGAATAGTCTTTCAATTTAGATTTTCCATTCCCTCTATATCCTTCAAAATCTGGTCTTTGTTCATAGCCTGCCCTTATTTTTACCGCCGGGGGGGGGGGGGGGGGGGGGAATTGGGCGGTCCCATGGTTGTATCTTCTAGGGGTCGATATAGTGAAATGGCTGAAGAGGAGTATACTTGTTATGAGAGTCTTGCTAATTGCGGATACTCTAGCTCCCAATTTTCATCCAATTCCTGACTAGCTGCCACTATTTCTGGGGTTATTCTTGGAAACTGCATTCCTCAGCTTTGTGTATATTCATCTTGCTAGAATTTCTTTGAGAAGAGGACATGCAGTTAGGAGAATCAGATAAATCGAAATCTAACCTTTCTTTACCAGTCTCCAAGGATAACTTGTGATTTTTCACATCAATGAGGGCTCCAGTGGTGGCGAGGAATGGTCTTTCAAGGATAATTAGGATCTTGGGATCCTCCTCCATATCCAGGACAATAAAATCTATGGGAATGATGCATCCACCTACTTGTACTGGCATGTCCTCCACTATATCCATTGGGTATCTACAAGAATAGTCAGCCAATTGTAGTGTCATAGTAGTAAGTTTGATGTTTTGGAGTCCTAGTTTCTTATATAACAAGTATGGAAGTAGGCTGACACTCGCTCCCAAGTTGCAGAAAGCCTTCTGTATAAGCTCAGAGCCAATTTTACACAGTATAGAAAAACTTCCTAGATCCTGGAGCTTTGGGGGAATATCTGCCATGAGTAGAGCGCTACACTTCTCTGTCA
Source organism: Zingiber officinale (assembly GCF_018446385.1). Lineage (NCBI taxonomy): Eukaryota > Viridiplantae > Streptophyta > Magnoliopsida > Zingiberales > Zingiberaceae > Zingiber > Zingiber officinale. The sequence goes on along the minus strand of NC_056005.1, from coordinate 72,128,977 downwards.
ATGCTACAGTCTTGAAGTCGCCCTTTTGTCTTATGTTAGATAGAATACCTTTTAAAAATTTGGCGAACTTCGGCATTTGGTGCAGTGCGTCTATCAGAGTACTTCAATGCAAATTTCTTTAATCTTCTTAAGAAATCGGTGGAACTCTTCATCCTTTTGGGATGTAATTAGTTTCTAGGGGAAAGGAATTGTCTGACTTTGTGGGGGAAGTGGAAGAGTCCCTTCAACCTTCTTGGTGATCTCCTCCCTGTCTTTGTTCTGGAAGAAATTAGGCATGAGAGGAGAGGACTCTTCCTCTGAGTTAATTCCTTTCTGAGCAGTCATTTGGGGATCTCCCAAAATCCGTCCGCTCCTCAGCTCAATGCGATTACAATGTTCCACCAGGTTCATGTCGAGCTTTCCCGGAAATGCTCCTGGTGCTCTTGAAAAGGACTGGGCTATCTAGGCAATTTGGCTGTCTTGCATCTTTCGATGCTTTTCAGAATTCTCTAATCTTTGATTCAATTGCTTGATTTCATTCTTCATCTCTTTTTGCTCCAAGAGAGCTTCTTCAAGCATCTTTTCGATTCTGGACAGTTTTGAAGATTGTTGTTGTTGATAAGTCTGTTGTCCAAGTGGGTAGCTTTGTTGCCCAGGTTGGTAACTTTTTTTTGCTGGTCCTTGATCTTGATTGCCCCGGTAAGAAAAATTTGGATGGTTCCTCCACCTAGGGTTGTATGTGTTGGAGTAGAGATTGTTTTGCTTTTGATTATGACTGACTATCACATCGCATTACTCAAGTTGGTTCATTTGTGCTTGTATTGGTCCAGGGGGCAAGTATCTTAAGCATGATCTGAACTTTCACAAATTTCACAAACACACACTATTGCACTGGCTGTGTTGTTCCCCATGGTCTCAAGCTTCTTGGTTAGAGCACCCAGCTTTGCAGACATGAGCGTGACCGCATCTACGTCGAATTTTCCTGATACCTTTATTGTATTCCCAGAGAAAGAACTTCCAGACCTTTCAGTTGCCCACTGATGGTGGTTATGTGCCACATTTTCTATGATCTCTTCAGCTTCATCAAGGCTCTTATTCATTAATGCCCCTCCTGCTACAGAATCGAGGGACACCTTCGTGTGGTAGTTGATTCCATTATAGAACGTGTGTAGCACCAACCACTTCTCGAGGCCATGATGGAGGCACTGTCTCAGCATACTCTTGAATCTGTTCTATAATTCGAATAGTGATTCTGAGTCTATCTGTTTGAAGCTTGTAATTAAATTCCTCATGTGTGTAGTTTTACTCGGCGGGTAAAATTTGTCCAAAAATTTTTGATCACACTCATCCCAAGATGTTATGTTGTTTGCCAGTAGAGAATTAAGCCACTGCTTAGCTCTGTCTTTCAGGGAAGATACAAAAAGAAGTAACCTTACTGTTTCTAGAGGGACCCCATTTACTTTTATAGTACTGCAGATCTCATAGAAAAGCTCCAAGTGATGATTTGGATTGTCGTGCAGTCCTCCTCCAAATTGATTTTGCTGGACTATGTGGATCACTGCAGGCTTTATTTGAAAATTGTTGGCTTCAATTGGTGGTCGAGTGATACTAGACCGAAGCCCTCGTGCATAAGGTGCTGCGTAATCCTTCAAAAGTTTGTCAGCCATTTCATAAGTTTCTTGTTCTGCTTAGAGTTTCTGCAAGTTTCTTCTCCTAAGGAAAGTTCTATCAATTTCTAGATCGAACGACAGAAGTTCTCCTTAAAAATTAGCTCTTCGCATGCAAGAACAAGATATTGAATAATACAAGTGTAAAATAAAGAGTTAAAATATATTTTTTATGTTTTTTTTAAAAAAAAATGTAGAAAGTAAAGCGAAAATAAAGAAAAACAAAGTCTAGTCTAATCCAATATGATTTTCACTAATGTTATAAACGTAGTCTCCAGCAACGATGTCAAAAACTTGTTACGCTTCCGCAAGTGCACGGATACATCGTCAGTAAGAAAAGATTATCGATCCCACGAGAACTGGTTATAAGCACTAGTAATTGTTCATGTAGAATTAGCTAAACTACTGTTGGTTGTAAGTTAACTATTTCTTAGGAAGAAAGGAAATGGGGAAGTAGATGTGAGAACTAGCAAAAGAGAGAAAGGTTAACTTGGTTTGGGAAGAGTTTTAGGAGTTCAGTTTCGTTGTGGTGGAACCTGATGTATCATGTTCTATCTTTTCCTCATTGTCAATCAATGTGCATTCACCGAAAGTTAAAGCTACTATCCTTAAGCACTAAACAAAGAAGATCCCTGTGAAATCCTATTACGGTTAACCCCTATCACTAGGGCACCTTGGTAGATCACAAGAATACAAATCTAATCGGTGTCATTTGGGATAGAGATAGGGGTTTGGTTTGGTCTCTTACTTCCTTGTGGAGAAGTTGCCTCTCCTTTCAAGGGAGTATCCTAGATGTCTGTGAATGGGTTACCCCTGTCACTAGGGCCCCTCAGGTATACATTCTAAGATCCTCTCTTTATGAAATTAGCAATTTCTACACAATCAACTAATATCACTAGGCAACAAGTCTCATGCATATCAAATAGAAACAAGGCAAGCAAAATCATCCAACGAGTAAAGGCATAAACATGAGTCTTATATCAAACCCTATCCACAACTACTCCCTGATCCTAGAACAAAGGATCTATTCTATAGTCACAGGAGGAAAACTTGAAGACATAATATAATTAAGCATACAATCCCGAAACGAGAAAAGAGAAAAAGAAGAGATGCTTATCCAATAACGTCGAGTATTCTTCGGATCCAACTCTTTGCTTCTGGAGTTGATGCAGTGATGAAGGTTATCTCGGATTGTCGAACAGAAGTTCAAGATAGCATGGAGCGACACCAAGGTAAATCTCTTCTGATGACTCACCTCTCTCCCCGAAGAGAAGAGTTAAAAGCCTTTAGATAAGCTAGGGCACGGGCGCCGCACGACCTGTGCCACGACCGTACGAGATTCGCACGGCCAAGCTCCTCTTCTCTTTGGGTTAAGTGGCACGACCATGCCACATCTGTACGACCATGTCTTGCTTGGTTCAGGATGCAATTCACGGCCGTGTGAATTTCACACGGCCGTGTGGTTCTTGGCTGCTGGTTGTAAGGCATGGTCGTATGAGGTTCACATGGCCATGCGGTTCTTGGCTACTGGTTGTGAGGCACGGTCGTGTAGGGTTACATGACCGTTCTCTGCTCTCTGTCTGGAATGACCACACGACCGTGTAGGGTTGCATGACCATGCTCTACTTTGCTCTGGTGCATCGACAATCACCATTTTCACTCCAAAAGTTTTCCCTGCCAACATAAAACCAAACAAAGAGTAGATCTCCGACAAAATGGTAATAAATACTGAATAAACAATAAGAGAGATGATCGTGCAAAGAATATATACAAATAAAGTAAGTGAATGTGTGCTAAAATATGCATAAACGATCATAATATCTACGTACATCAGCCATGTGGATTCCACATGGCCGTGTGACGAAGAACATGGAGCCGTGCCACGCCAAAATAGAGTTGTGCTGAATTATGGGCATATTACAGACTAATCATAAAATGACCATAACTTTGCGCTCCGTTGGAGTTTTTGGCTGTTCTTTATACCAAAACGTAGCTGAATTCATGATCTACAAATTTTCTTCAGATCCAAAAGAAATATAGCACTATATACCTGTGCTAAATGGCACGACCATGCTTCCTAACCACAGGTTCATCAGGACCTCCGCCCATACTGCAGACTAAACTTTGAACCACTATAACTTTCGGCTTGGTTTAAGCCAGGGCTTGATTGAAGTATCAAATTGAAGATAATTTCAAGAGATACAACTTCGGTTTAGGGTGAATCATGAGAAAACCTAATTTATTGGGTGAAAATCCTGATTTACCGGACCCCTGTAATCCTGATTTTCCTGGGCAGTTTGGAGGAGGTATAAAAGGCTCAAGATCCTCATTCTTTGACTCATCTTGGGTTTGGGACTTCATCCCTATCCTTGGGAAAGGGTTCTCCCCTTAGGGAAAAATCATAGAGCTTCATTCTCCTCCATACCTTGACGATCCGTCCATCTCCGGAGCAAGGAGGCATCCCCAAGACATCGGAAACATCGGCAAGCATCTCTGTTTCCCCTTCTTCTCACATCTAGGGTTGTAAGTATGCTTTATTTTATGTTTTGGGGCTATTCTTCCTTTGCAATTGACTAGATTTCTAGATCTAGGATGTAGGAAGTATTTGTGATGTGATGGAGATGTAAAATTATGTGGATTTTCCATGTTTCTTTTCAATGACTTGTTAATGCCTTGTTCATGTTTGATGAAATGTGTGTGTGAAGCTTATATATATATATCTTTTGCATTTTTATCAAATGGTTGTGTAGAATTATTAAACTCATAGGGGGGATACCCTAGATTGTATGACCGAGGGGCGTCGTGATAGGGCTGCCCCGCTAACGGACGTCTAGGGTATCACCTTGAAAGGAGAAGCAAATCTCCACAAGAAAGTAGGGGATCGGACATAATCACTATTTCTATCTCTATATTATTATGTGTTAGTGTGTTTCTATGTTGTATGATTGAGGGGCGTCGTGACAGGGCTGCCCTGCTAACGGACTTCATAGGAATCACTTCCATTTAGTAACATAGGACATGAAGTAGGAGATCATGCTGACTTATCCACTGCAGGGGAGAGTCGGTAATGCATCTAACTTCCTATAAAGCATTAACATAGAGGATAGGAACTTAGAAATGTATGTAACATCACCTAGCATTACAAGGAAATCGAAATCCTAGAATATATCATCCTCCATCCTCTTTGCTCAACCCCTCTCAAGATCCATTCTCTCTCTTCCCTCTTCTCTTTCTCTTACTCTCTTTTCTCACCAATCTTACGTTTGACCATATAATTCACCGTGCGAAGTTAACTAGTACTTAATCAATGGTCCTTGTAGATTCGATATTCTTTTATTACTAACGACGAAACTGTACACTTGCGGTTCGTAATAAGTTTTTGGCGCCGTTGTCAGGGACTGTTTTCGATTAACATTAGTTGATTAGCATATGAGTTACTCTAGATATTTTTATTTTTCCTTTTGCCTTTTCTTTCTTATTTTCATTTTGCACTTTCTTTCTTGCAATTTAAATTCTGCATTTTCTTTCTTATTTTTCATATAGCATTTTATTTCTTATCTTTAATATTTCATTTTTGTTTTGTCTCATAATTTTTTCGTAGATATCCATGAGCACTAACATGTCAAGCAAGCCCTTAAGAGATTTTTCTTCACCCATTTCTATAATATTTTTATCTCCCATTGTGCAGCCTCATATTGAAGCAGAAAGTTTCCAACTAGACCCAGAGTTAATTTTCATGATACAAGGTCATAAATTTGGAGGAAAAGTATCATAAAGTCCTTATCTACACCTTGAGACATTTCTAGAGCTTTGTGATATGGTGAACTGTGAAGGAGTGTCAGTGGATACAGTTCGATTGATGGCATTTTCTTTCAGTATCAAGGATAAAGCAAGAACTTGATTATATTCTCTCTGTCCTCAAAGTATCACAAGTTGGGAACAATTGGAAAAGAAATTTCTGAATCATTTTTTCCCTCCAAGTAGAATAATTTACATGAGGAATTGCATTACAAATTTTGCTTAGGCAGATGGAGAATCATTATTTGAAGTATGAGACAGATTCAAGAGTCTACAAATACAGTGCCCTAATCATGGGTTGGAAAAATGACTTACCTTGCACATATTCTATAGGAGAATTTCTTTCTCAAATAAATGTTATTTGGATTCATCAGCTGGAGGTTCTTTTATGAATAAAAATGTGGACGAAGCATATACATTAATTGATCAAGTGACATTGAATCTCCAAGAATGGTTAGATAGAAGTTGGATGGAATCTCCCTCAAATATTCTAGAAGTGCAAGCCATAAATGCAAGAGAGTCTGTCAAACAAAATGCAACTCAACCACCCAAGAATGTTGAAATTCACAAGTTATAGAATGAGGAGTTCAAACATTTGGGGGAAAAGATTGAAAGTATAGTTTCAAAATGGTTCAAAGAAGACCTTCCTCCTACACAGACAAGATCTAGTGTAAATGATAATGATATTAAGTTGAGAAGTGACAAGAATCATGATGAATTTCTGAAGAAGGATTTGTTTAGATTTGAGGAGAAGAACAATAGAAGAGCACAAGAACTCAGTTCCATTACTCCAGGAAGTTCACAAAGGCCACAGTACCCTTCCCTCAATGATTAATCACATCAACACTAGATCAGCAAGTTGGACCTCCTCTGCAAGCTCAAAGGGAATATGGGAAAAGGAAGTTCCTTTCCCAAGACCTTCACTAAAGGTTTCTTTTCCACAAAGGCTAGTGAGGGTCAATGAAGATAAATATCCTGGCAAATTCTGTGATCCAAATACGGTTGAGTGCAGATTTCTTGATGTATATAAAGATGAAGACTCTTCAGATGAGGATTGTGATGATAATGCATTAGATAACAAGTTTCCAGATCTACCTCCAGGTTTTATAGGATGTTAAAGTGAAATTGAATTTTTAGATGATGAAGGTGATGTGGTAGATCAACTTAAGAATGCAAATGAAGTTGGTGATCCTCATGTTGTTGATTCTCCTTCAGATGATATTGATCTTGGTGCATTATTCAACAGTGAATGTGATGATGATATTGATATGGAAGGAAGGGTAGGGAGCTGTGGTGTGGAAGCAGCATCTCAAGAATCACCTCCTTTGTCCACACAACCTTCTGAGATTATGAGAGTTGCAAGGATTGAACATGTTGTGGACCAATGTGTAGAGACTTATGCATAATTAGCAGAGTATCAAGAATCACTACCTTTGGTAGCACCAATGCCTGAGCCATAGCCACAACCATCATTGAATTCAGAAGAGGTCACATCCACATGTTTAGAACTTTCAGGTATCTCTTAGCAAAGTAAGGTTAGTATTCTTAGTGATCCTTTGGAAAACTTCATAGAGGTACCCAACGTTGATTCTATTGGATGTATTTCATCTTTTGATACATGCTCTATTAAACTTAATATTTTTATAGTTCTTTCTTATATTTCTCTTGTATGGAAGGTGTTCTTTTTCTTTGCATGTGTAGATTTTCATGGGGCCTATAATTGGAAGTTCAATCTGAACCGTCTTCGGCCACCTGAAAAAACTTCAAAGAAGATGAAGATGGAGAGAGCGATATTTCACTTTTTAACTCCAATATTGAAAGCTTTCTCCATAATAAGAGCCCCTGGTAGGAGGGTTCTAAAATATCTTACCCCTCCAAGAGCGAGACTTAGATGAATCTAATGAGGTGGTTGAGCTAATGACCTTAAACAAACACTTCTTGGGAGGTAACCCAAGTTCATTTTCCTTGTTTTCATTTATGTCTTTAGTTCTTTCTACTTTCATTTCTTTCTTTATAATAAACATGTATCCTCTACTTAATTTTTGTTATCAATCTTCTTTTATGGGACTCAAAGATTAGGAGGAGTGCAACTACATGATGGAGAAGTTAATGACATGGGCATTTGACACGCATCATTTGGTAACTTCTCTTACTTTTACTCTCCTCCACATTTTTTATAGTTTTCATTAGGACAATGAAAAGTTTAGGTCTGGGGGATGTATTAGATGCATTAGGTTTAGTTTAGCTTTTTGTATATTCTTCTTTTTGCATAATAAAATTTTGTTTTTGCTAGTTGCATCATTCATCATATCATGATTGTTTGTTCCTTATTACAAAATGTAACGCCCACCCTCCCTGCTGACCCTAAGGGACGGGGTTACAATACTCTACGTATAAATTTTTCTTTTTAAAACAGCGGAAGACTTAAAATAATTTTCATAGTTTTAATAAAACTTTTCTTTTAAATTTCTTTTGAACTATACTATCACATGGCATCAAAAATCATAACATCAAATCCAATGGAACCATAATGTCAAGCCACACATGTTTAGGTATCACAAGTCATAAAATACCAATGCATAGTTCTTTAAAGAAACTTTAAGCAGGTTCTTATTTATTTGGTTGCCTAGCCACTGCCACACACATCTTCGTTGCCCCTCCTGCTGCTCCTCTAACTCATCCAGTTTTTTCCTTTATCTGTGGTACAAGGAAAGTAAGCTATGAGCACTCATGGCTCAGTAAGTTCCTTTCCTACTCACTAAAACCAACAATCAGCACATAATCAAGAATGCATCAACAAGTCATAATCTAAACTAATCATGGCATAACATAGCATTCTATTCAAGCATATCATGCATCATAATATAATCACAACTAGTCATAACATATCAAGCATCACCATGGCCGAAACATATACATAGTGCATTACATAAAACATAGCTAGACATGGCATAACAACAAGTATCATGGTATATCAAAGCATGGCCGAAACATGTATATCAAAGCATCATACTATGGCCGAAACATGTACATCAAGGCATCATCATATCCATGGCCGAAATCTATATATCAAGCATCAACAAATCAATGGCCGAAACATGTCTATAAGGTATAGCATGAACATAACGTAATCATACCTTATCATGGCATATCATAATCCAGAGCATAACATGAAACATAGCATAATCATAAGGTGTATGCAATATGATTTTGGAAAACATGTATCCGAAAAACATGTGTATGTCTCATGATCTTTTAAACCATTTTCTTTTACATATATACTTGAAAATAATCTCAACATAAGGGGGATCCCGGCTATGTACCACTTACATATTGCGCGCAACCTTGTAGGTCCAAGGTAGCAAGTCTTGAACCCTACGAGGCAAACATACTAAGCCCTTAGTCCTAGGGGCACTTAGGAGCTCATCCCTAACGAGGTCCTTAGTCCCCGGGGCGCTTATGGAGCCCACCCTTGGTACAAGCCACTCACATATAAAGTAAAATACATGTCATACATATCATGTATCATAAAAGCATGCATCACTTAGGCACACATCATATCATAAAAGTATGCATCACTTAGGCATACATCATGTCATAAAAGTATGCATCACTTAGGCATACATCATATCATAAAGGTATGCATCACTTAGGCATACATCATGTCATAAAGGTATGCATCACTTAGGCATACATCATATCATAAAGGTATGCATCACTTAGGCATACATCATGTCATAACAATATGCATCACTTAGGCATAGATCATAAAAACATGCATATCTTAAGCATAAAGCATATCATCAAGCATGCATGATTTAACCATATATCATATCATGAAAGCATGCATATTTTAAGCACTAAACATAGCATCAAGCATGCATAATTTAACCACATATCATAACATAAGCATGCATAATTTATGCACAAAGCATATCATATCATAAAAGCATGCATATCATATCATAAGTCATAAATCACAAGCATACATATTAAGCATAAGGGTGTATCTTGTGATTATCCTATCATAGGAAACATGGTATCATGTTTATCTTGGTTTTAAGCTTCCTAAACCCTTGTGGCCGAACCCCTTTAAAGCTCAATTTAGGTTAAACACAACATCCAAGCATGTGACACCTAAATTATCATCATAACATTTTCATAGGAAGCATTATAAACATGATTAACTTAGTTTCTAAGTTCCTCAAGTCCCTAATTTCATATGGCTGAAACCTTAAGGTGTGAAACAAGGTTCCATATGACATAGAAGCATGGACAACTTTAAATCATATTTATAACATTTTTACCAAGGAACAAGGTAAACACATTTGACACATTTGAATTAGTTCCTAAGTTCTTTAAGCCCTTAACATATGTCATGACCGAAATTTAACAAGTTCTCATTAGGGCTACAAACAAGAATACAAGCATGTGAACTTGGACTAACATTATGTATAAATTCATACAAGGCATCATCCAATAGTTATGGCCGAAACAAACCCTAGCATCATTTTAGGTCATAAAACAACATATAGCAATTGAACCTTGGCTTTCTACTTATCATATTTCATGTAGAGTGACATGAGCATATTTAATTTAAGTCCTAGGGTTTCTAGGGCATCTAAACCTTCATGGCCGAGACTTACAATGGTCCATTTAGGTCATGGAAAAATCATACAAGCATGTGACACAATCAATAGGTTATCATATTTTCATAAGAAGCATTTTAACACCTTTGGTTTAAATTCTAGGGCCTCTAGGTCATTTAAATCCTACTTGGCAGAAACTCATCAGTGTTTAAACTTGCTTCAAGTAACATAACAACATATGAAGTCATACAAGTTTCATAGCATGTGTAAAGACAAGCCTAATGAGCATACATATGAATTGTGTCTTAGTCTTTCTAGGTTTCTTTTTCTCTTTTTCTTTTATTTTTTTCTCATGGCCGAAACCTACCATTCTTTAGCTAGGTTTTTAAGTGGCCTAAAGCATGAAAAACCTAAGTAAATTTCATGGTAAAATTTACTAAGAAACATATATATAAATTTGGTTCATGAACAAACTTGGACTCTTGTGATCATACATGTCATATGTCATATAACAAATTTTTCTACACCCTAATTAAGCATGAGGGCATTAGACAACTTTCATATCTAAACATCACAGAGGTCTTGAGCATATTAAAGTTTTGTTTAATCTTTTCTAAGCTATCCATCTCATCATGGCCGAAAACCCTAAGAAAGAGTTCATGAAGTTCTAGCAATATTCAAACATACAACTCTTTTAAGATATTTGTATTCTATCACATGAGCATGTTTATTTAAATTTAAGGGTCTTCCTAACCCTAAACCATTTCTTGGCTGAAACATATGAGTGGGTTTTCTTTTAGTTCAAATATCTTCTAAGCAAGAAAACTAATACATGATCCTTAATATTTCATAGGGAGAACCTTGTACTAGTTGGGTAAAACAATAAATTTCCCTAGCCTCTTAAAAAGATTTTTGGCCGAAATTCTAAGGTTAAGTACTTCTCTGATCAAGCATCATATAGGTATAAAAACATGAAGAAGAACCCTTTTCCATGGCATAGAAAATCTATCATGTAGTGAAGACTAGTTAAACATCACTAGATTTTTTTTTTAAAAGCTCTTCTTAGCCGAATTTTCTCAAACTTGTTTCTAGGTTTTAAGATCTTCATAAAATCCGAAAAAACACATAAAAGCCTTGTACCACAGGTGAGGGGAAGCTTACATCCTTTTTCGCTTGTGGATCTATGGTATGGTGAAGAATAAGTAGCCTCTTCTTCTAGTTCCTTTCCCTTGATTCCTTTGCTAAGTCCTCCTTGTATCTTAGGCTTTTCTTAGGGAGAAATTTGGCTTTGGGGCTGAAGGTGGAGGAGAGGGGACTGTGGTTTCGGTGAGGGAGAGGATGAGTGAGAGAAAATGAGAGAAAAATAATTTTCTCTTTTCTTGCTCCCTTTTATGTTAAGGGGGAAGAGGTAGCAAACTTGATTTTTGCTTTCCTTCTCCCTTAGCCTTTTTTTCTATTTTTATTTTATTTATTTTATTTTCCATTTATTCTCACCATTCATGATAAAATAAGGGGGAATGAATCCCCTTAACTCCTCTTTAAGATTTCGGCAACATCAAAGAGGAAGAGGGAGAGAAAGGGAGGAAGGCAAGTTGCCTTTCTCTTGCTCTTTTCTTGTTTTCTTTTGGCTATCTTTTATTCTCACCTTTATCATGAGTTTCCCTCCTTTGCTATCAATATCTTCTCTCTATCCCAATTGGTTTCTACTAATTAATTCTATGAATTGTAATATAAGAGGTTCAAGATTCAATCCTTGACCATCACTTCTTTTTATTTCATTTTATTTCTTTTTACTTCAACTCACTTCTTATTATTTTTCTAAGGCAAATTTATCATTCTCATATTTATTCTTAAAATCTTAGTGGGTGTTACACAAAATACAATCATATTTATTCTAGATTTTATATGGTTTATGTGTTACTTATGGTGCTAGTATGTTTAGTGATCTATCTTTTTCTATCTATGATAGCATAAAGTGAGCAATATTTTTACTGTAAGAGCTTAAGTATTGACCTTGTTTTAGGATCTCTTACACTTTGCCTAGTTTTGATGGTAGATAACACTGAAAATAGTCATGATTCATAGAACTTGATTAGTACTAGTGTTTCTATGGTAACTTCTCAAACTGTATTTTGGTTACTGGATGAGGTTTGAATCATGTCAGCTCATTTGAAAAAATCAAAATATCTCAATATTTGTATTTATTTACATTTGTGTTCTAGTATTGCATCTTGCAATCACTTAGAAAAATGAAATGATGAAAAAAAAATGAATAAGAGATATAAAAAATAGTTGTCGTGGGTGGAAACTAGTAAGTTATCCCTTTGAGACCGAGTTAGGTTACTGGGAAAATAACTGCTATGTTTCTCTTGATATCGAGCATGCCTTTAAGACCTTGGGTAGATTGAGAAGGATGAACAAACCTGTGGCAGGTAAGTGCCTATCGCCAGAAGCATAAGGAACACAGTTTTTTGACGACTTGACTAGGCTTAGGGATTGATACTTGATAAACATAGGCCGCCATCACACTGAGCACGGAGGACTACTACTTAGGTCATACTCAAACTACTTTTGTATCTTACTCACTAATGAAATCATTTGATAGGATTAGATTGACTTGCTAGAGATTATTATGCACTATTTAACCACATGAGTTTAGATGCAGATTTTGCTTGAGGACAAGCAAAGTTTAAGTCTTGGGGGTGTGACGTGCATAGATTATATATACTTTTATGCATGTTTGGACACACATCTACTTGTATTTCATTAGCATAATATATGTTTATTGCACCCTATTTCATTATAATGTCATTTTTCATTATATTTTGTTCGAAGATCTGGTCTTTACTTGTTTTTATTGACAGGATGCTAATTGGACTGAAAATGGAGCAAAAATGCACACGAGAACATCTTTGTAAGAAATCAAGCCAAGGTCGTGTGACCCACATGACCGTGCTCCCTGACCAGAGGAAAATCAAGTCACGGTCGTTTGAGTCACATGGCCGTGTCAACTTCCCCGTGGCCAGGTAGCATACGGCCATGCCAAATGGCACGATCGTGTCAATGTTCCAGAGACAAAGAAGACCATGGCCGTGTGACCCACATGACCATGCCAACTTTCCAAAGGCGAGGAAGGCCACAGTCATGTGAATCCATATGACCATGTGACTTTGGCAGAGAAGAAGAAGGCTATGGCCGTGTGAGCCACACGACCGTGTAACTCAACCTGTGAGGAAGTCGGGTGAGGCCGTGTGGATTCCACACGACCGTGTGACGAAGAACATGGAGACATTCCATGCTAAAACAGAGCTATGCTGAATTCTGGGTAGATTGTAGACCGATCATAAAACGGCCATAACTTTGCGCTTCGTTGGAGTTTTGGGCTGTTCTTTATACTGAAACGTAGATGACTTCATGATATACAACTTTTCTTCAGATCCAACAGAAAGATAGCACTGTATACCTATGTTAAATGGCACAACCATGCTTCCCAACTGTGGGTTCATCTGGACCTCCGCCCAGACTGCAGACCAAACTTTGAACCACCATAACTTTCGATTTGGTTTAATCTAGAGCTTGATATAAGTATCAAATTGAAGATAATTTCAAGAGCTACATCTTTGGTTCAGGGTGAATCATGAGAAAACCTAGTTTAATGGGTGAGAAACCTAATTTACTGGACCCCTATAATCCTGATTTTCCTGGCCAGTTTGGAGGAGGTATAAAAGGGTCAAGATCTTCATTGTTTGACTCATCTTGGGGTTGGGACTTCATCCCTCTCCTTGGGGAAGGGTTCTCCCCTTAGGGGAAAACCATAGAGCTTCATTCACCTCCATTCCTTGACAATTCGTCCATCTCCGGAGCAAGGAGGCATCCCCAAGACATCAGAAACATCGGCAAGCATCTCTTCTTCATCTTCTTCTCACATCTAGGGTTGTAAGGATGCTTTATTTTATGTTTTGGGGCTGTTCTTCCTTTACAATGGAGTAGATCTCTAGATCTAGGATGTAGGAAGTATTTGTGATGTGATGGAGATGTAAAATTATGTGGATTTGTCATGTTTCTATTCATTGACTTGTTAATGCCTTGTTCATATTTGATGAAGTGTGTGTATGAGATTATATATATATCTTTTGCATATTTTATCAAATGGTTGTGTAAAATTGTTAATTCCGTAGGGGGATACACAAAATCATATGATCGAGGGGCGTCGTGATAGGGTTGCCCCGCTAACGGACGTCTAGGGTATCATCTTGAAAGGAGAAGCAAATCTCCACAAGGAAGTAGACGATCGGACATAATCACTATTTCTATCTCTATGTTATTATGTGTTAGTGTGTTTCTATATTGTATCATCGAGGGGTGTCATGACAGGGCTGCCCTGCTAACAGACTTCATATGAATCACTTCCATTTAGTAGCATAGGACATAGAGTAGGAGATCATGCCGGCTTATCCACTACAGGGGAGAGTCGGTAATGCATCTAACTTCCTACAAGAGCATTAACATAGAGGATAGGAACTAAAAATTCATGTAACATCACCTAGCATTACAAGGAAATCGAAATCCTAGAATCTATCATTCTCCATCCTCTTTGCTCAACCCCTCTCAAGATCCATTCTCTCTCTTCCCTCTTCTCTTTCTCTTACTCTCTTTTCTCACCAATCTTACGTTTGTCTAGATAATTCACCATGCGAAGTTAACTAGTGCTTAATCAATAGTCCCTATGGATTCGATATTCTTTTATTACTGATGATGAAATCGTGCACTTGCGGTTCGTAATAATATACTATTAAAAATACCTTCTGTTGAATATGTCTCGGCCGGTTGCTCCAGCCGACCATATATACTGTTAAGAATGCCTTCTGTTAAATATGTCTCGGCTGGTCACTCCAGCGGAGCATATATACTGTTAAGAATGTCTTCTATTAAATATGTCTTAGTCGATCGCTTAAGTTGGCCATATATACTATGAAGAATAACTTTTGTGAAATATGTCTTGGTCGGTTGCTCAAGCTAGTAGGGCAAGCTTTACCCTACCCAACATATATGAGCGCGGAGGCGCTCGCTCGGCCTTTACTCGACCGACGATATACTTTCCCTATCTTTCTAGTCATAAACCTCTCCTTCACTCGCTCGGCCGATCTATCATAACCCGTATCACTAGCCTTCTCTTCAAGTCTAGTCGAAGGATGTGTAGCCGACTGACTAGACCTAAGTCTATTTCTACCCTTCTACTATTTTCTGTAGTGATCCCGTGAGAACCTCTACAGTGATCCTGTGACACCTCCTACAGTGCTCTCGTGGCACCTTCAACAAGTTAAATAGAGATGTGATCCTACTTTTTACACCATCAAACTTTGTTCTCTCTTGCTTTACTTTTCTCTAAAGATTTTATTAGGAATTATGACTTTAGATCTTCCCCTCTGGGATCAACTATTGTTCGAGAAGGAGAAATCCTTACCTGAGACTATGCAAGCTTTAGATCAACATCATTCACAAAACAGAGAGCTAGAGGTACATTTATTAGCAGCTCAACCTCAAGTTCAGTCAGAGGTGGCTTTGAGGGACAAAGCTTATTTAAATTTGAAGCAGAAGACTAAGGAGTTGGATGATCTGAAAGTTTAGCACGTTTTGGAGATAACCATTTCAATCAAGAAGGTTCATGTGGATGATTTGTTGATATCACAACAACAACAAGACTTAGACCGGCAGAAGGCTAAGGTGGATTTTCTACAGGCTGAATTAGATCCAATCAAATCGTAGATAGCTTCTCAGTCACAGGTCTCAAAGGCCAAGATGAACTTCTTCCTTTTGTCCAAGTTATCATTCTATTACACGCCTATACCTAGGATGGAAAGAACAATATGGTGTTTCCAAATAAAAGTCAAATTCTGTTGGATGACAGATTTTTCCCTCAGCAACCCTACCGGGCAAAATATTCCTGATCCTTAGAAAATTTGTTTTCATCTCATAGAATGTGATCATGAGTTGACTTACCCATCCCCTACTCAAAATGGGTAGAATGATTCACTAACTTTAAGCAGCAAAATTAGTAGGAGTTTACTATATTTGTTTATGGAAGTTTAAGAGTTATGATTGTAACATTACTAATGTTGATGTAAAGTTTTGTATTTATATTTGATTAGACTTTCACCTTGTTGAGTGTTTCTTATGGTTGGCCATGTGAAAATTAGTCAAATGAGGGGTCCTATGTGTATGTCCAGTTGAATATGTGTTAGACCGGACTTCGGGGTTATCTTCTGCACGCACGGTCGGTCGAGCTTACAATCAATCAAGGTAACTTCCCTATTTACAAGTTTTGTTTATTCGTCTATATTTTAAGATTCGCGTGATTTTCCCAGTGGTCTTATTAGTAATTGACCCTTCAATGGAAAGAGAATGTCCGAAGATATGGCGGTTCAGTGTATGATTCAATTTGTTCTATCTATCATAAATGCCCCTTCTTGGGCGAACGCCGCGTATCCTACTTTCTCCTTTTTTCCAAGTATCCCTCGATACGTTTCTAGTTCATTTATTATCACACATTCTTCTTAGCAAATCAACAGCTCTTCTTTATCGAATCATTTTATTTCAATGGTGATCCTTATATTACCCTAAAACCCTAAGCCTTTTTTTTTTAAAACTTTTTCACTCTTCGTCTTCTTCTAGTTATTCCTTGGTGATTTTCCTTTTTGGCCTTTCTCTACAACTCATGCTTCTTCATCTTCTCCGATCCACTCCCACGACCTTTTCCTCCTTAGGATTCAGTAAGTCATTTACTCTCTAAGTATTTCATTTTCTCAACATGGCTGAAGAATCTTTACTCCCTTAGTACGCTAAAATTGTTCTTCCTTCACCTCCACTGACCAAACTTCTATCCGCTCTCGGTATGAGATCCCTGAAGAATACCATATTAGGGTTCCACCACGTAACGCTCATCCTTATCTTCCTCCCTACGATTGTGTTATCTTTTTTAAGGATCAACTAGTCGCGGGCTTACGCTTTCCCATTCTGACGTTCTTGGTAGATATTAGCCAGTATTTTGGTATTCCTCTTCAACAATTTGCCCCAAATGCCTTCAGATACCTATACGGATTGTACATGGTGTTCTGCCTTTTTAGTATACCTCCTACTCCTCAAAATTATTTTATGTTTTCTTACCCCAATAAATCAAAACCAAGGGTTTTCCTCTTCCAATCTCGCCCAAAAATGGTATTCTTTGAAGAAATGTCTTCTTCCATCAAGGGTTGGAAATCCCATTTTTTCTTTGTCAAATTTCCTGATCCCATCGGGTGGTCTACTAAATGACAATCTTCCTTTCCCCCTCTCCCTGATGTAAAGGAACTCCATCAACAACCCATCTTTTTTGAATATTCTAATAAATTACTAGGTCATCGCTTTCATATTCATCAATAGTTACGCAATGATCTCCTATATCTTTTTGGCTTGAGCCTAGTTCAAAAGAGCCTACAATACTCTTTTGGTTAGTTTCGAAATTCTTAACCATCCCTCCTTTACTGACTAAAATACTTTTTTGTTTATTATAGTGGACACTCTATACCGGGCGTTAGTTGATGATGCAATCCGTTTAGAGGAGGAAAAAGTAATATCTAAAGAACTAGAGCTTAGAGTAGAACTTAATGCTGTAGCTCAAGCATCTGATGCTACCTGAGTCCTCCAATCAACCGACTCTCATTCCTAGCTCTTCAACTACTCTTGAGGAAGCATCCCCTAGCATACCTCCAGAAGATAGCCCTCAAGAGACACAAGGATAGGAACCTGAGGTTGTTCCTTCAAGAAACGCCTCGGGCGTCGCTAGACATTAGCACCCCGACCCAAAAAATGAGTTGTTTCTACCTCTAAAGAGACACCTATAGGGGATATTCCCCCTCCTTCTCCAGAGCCAACTCTCTCTTCTTTATATCCTGCTCTTGCTTCTTCCTCCTCTCAATTACCGGAAGGTCCTCCACTTCTAAGTGTTGGCTCTGATCCTGTGTTTATGATGAATCTTTTTGAGCCAATTTTCTTACCACCCTCAGTAATTGAGGGTTCTCCTATTCTTATTTTTTCCCCTCCTTCTTTCCATAGCTCTTTATTGTCCTCCTCCACGTCTACTCCTACCTTCCCAATATTATTGGGGGGGGGGGGGGGGGGGGGGTTCTCTAACAATAGCCTAGGCAGAGGCTCATAAAGAAATTGAGAAACTTACTCCTACTGAATGGGCTGACCAATCTTCTTTTGAGGAAACTAAGGTAACATGCCCTTCATCCCTTTATTTTTATTGATGCATTCTAATAATAATTTTTGGATAGTGGTGGATCACTAATATGAATATGCACCGATACATGTATGAGCTAACTCAAGAAGTAGCTAGGCAAAAACTGCAAGCTTCTGACACCTCCTCCTCTCAAGCCTCTGAGGAATTATTTCGCTAGCTACAAGAAACTCGCCAGCTTCTCGAGGCAGAACTAATAAATTCAATCAAATGGAAAGCCTCTTCAGAGGATTTTTAATCCAAAATTTAGGCAGAGACCCTTCTTCACACTAAATTAGCGTCCAAAGTAGATACATATGCTATCGAGAATGCTCAATTGTTATCCCAACTATAAGCATTGAAGGTGGAATTAGCTACTAGGGATGCTACTCTGGAATCTAAGAATTCTAAATTAACTTCCCTAGGTTCATCCTTAGCTTTGATTAAAGTAGAGCTGGCCTCCAAGGAGTTTGAATCAAAAGCTTCCCAAGATGCTTTAATAGCATATCAGGCAGAGGAAGTTGAGCAATTTGAAAGAGGACAAGAGCCCTCCTGGAATCTTCTGAGTTTAATGCTCCTATTGCTACCTGCATCGTCAAAGCTTTCACTCATGGGGCTGATGGAGGTATAAGACAACTAAAAAGGAAAGGGCTTTTAGTTTCTGATCCTTCCACTAACTTTCTTGACCGTCAGGAACTACTCGCTACCATACCTCCCGACATGTTTCCTAATTTGCTCTCAATTTGTGTTTTCAGTATAGAACAATCCTGAATGTTAATTTTTTTCCGTATGATGTTATAACCATGGATTTATCTTGGTCCTTGTCTATGTTTATTGAATACTCAACAATTTATATGGTTTTTAATGTTGGCTTTGATTGGTGGGGTTTTATTGTTGGAGAGTTAAGTTGTTTGTTCAGAAATGTTTTGTCATCTTTACAATTATCGTTTATTCATTTAACAACTTTTGCCTGACCTTTGTAACTAGATAAAATTATTCCTATGTTAAATTTCATCTGAACTTAATATTTAATTGACTATCAATGATCAATCAAATTTACCTCTATATTTGATTTTACTTAGTGCCCATCCGGCTTGATATTTGATCAATCGTTGACAATTGACTAAATTTACTTATATGTTTAATATTTCCTTAATTTAATACTTGGTCGGTCATTGATGACTATTGGTGCGGGAAGTATCCAACGATCGAACCTATGTCTTGATTATGTTAAAGGGTTCAAAGTTAAGGTGTTTTGTTTACTATTATGTTGAATGAGTATTGCAGGAAAAGTCCTAAGTGTACTTACGCAAAAGTCCTAGCTGCGGCTAGGTAAGTGGAAAACCTTAGGACATAGGGGGTGGAAGATTGGACGGGTCGTGGACCGGACGTCCGGCATGAAGACCGGAAGACTCGAGCGCCGAGCAAAAGTCCAGTCGGTCTGGAGAACTGAACTGGCAAAAGGTAAACTTTCCTGAGTGGAGTAGGTAAGGGTGCGTTCCCCGGAAGAGGGAACAGTAGGCGTCGGTTCGACCTAGGGTTTCCGGTCGGAAATCCGAAGTCAAAACCGGACAGTCCAAATACTGTCAATTTATTTACTTATATATTATCTACTATATTCTAACTCTGTTTTGCAGGAGAACATTTCTAACAATTTCTGTGCAGAGTCAGAATTGACCGGGATCGGTCGATCGAACCGGGTTATCGGTCGACTGAACCCCCAAAGCAGCTGATCAGACTTCCAGCGAGTGGACCGGGCTTGAGTAGGGGATTAGTCAACCGAACTGGGTTTTTGATCGACTAAACTAGGAATAAGACTTGACCAGATCGAAGCGGAGTGAGTGGATCGGATAGGAGGAGATCGCCTGATCGGTCGACCGAACCGGGGATCGGTCGACTGATCCGCCTCAGGTCAAAGCTGATCCCGAACATCAAGGATCTAGATCAAATCCATAAAGGCTATAAAAGGGGCCTCGGGCTGCAACTTCATCATCCATCTCGAATAGAACCAACTATGCACGTGTACGCAGCTCCGAACACTTAAACAACGCTCTACTGTTCCGACAATTGACGGCTAACGTTCTTCTTCCTTTTTGTCGGTAATCTTTATTCAGCATATTGTAATTTAAAGTTGTAATCTTTAAACGCTATTATAGTTGTTGCCCAACGTAAATGCTCAACGAGCGTGGGCCTTGGAATAGGAGTCGCCCTATGCTCCGAACCAAGTAAATAACTTGCGTTCGCGATTGCTTTTCTTTTAATTCCGCTGCTTATTACTCATTTGTTCTCCAAATCCGAAATGTGTGAAAGCCACGAGCGCTATTCACCCCTCCCCCTAGCGCTTTCGATCCAACAATTGGTATCAGAGCGGGGTCGCCTTGTTTTGGTGCAACCACCAATCAGACATTCTTTTCGTGGTGATTTCAATTTTACGGAGTTGATCGAAATCGGTATTCTTGCCATCTTTCAATCTTATCTTTTTCGTAATCATATTTTCTTCTCGAGGTCGGTGCAACACCACTCGAGAACGCAATTCATTCATATTTTTATACCGCACTGCTAATCCAGGATCAAGTCCTGGGGCATTCTTTTTGCTCAGTTTTTTTGTGTTAGATCTAAAATGGCTTTCCAAGAAGGTTTCAGCACTGCTCGCCCACCGCTCTTCTCCGGAGATGATTTCGGGTATTGGAAGGGTCGGATGGAGGCGTATCTCTAGACTAACTTTGAAGTCTGAATGATCGTCAAAACCGGGCTTCAACTACCAACTGACGGTGCCGGCAAGCCACTACTATACGAGGACTTGGACGCAACGATTATCAAAAAGGTAGAAGCAAATGCCAAGGCCACTTGCACCCTCCAATGTGTTAGTTAGAGCCCTAGAGCCAATCATTTGACGATTGTATTATGGACTTATTGTTTCATATTCTTATATAAATAAAGGCATTTGTTTTTTTTTGTTATTATACTTACTTGTATTGGTGCCAAATAAACTAAGTATAATAGCGTCCTTGAGTAGAAGGTTCTTACCTATATCAATCGGTTAGTTGAACCGATAGTGAGATGATATAGGGAACACTACTCTTAATCATTCATAGTCGAGTATTAACATTCAGGGACAATGTTAATGCAATAAGACTAGCATGTAGGTCAACTCGATGACTTGATCTCACAAGTCATGGATATAGAGATATCAAGTTGACACATGGGTATGCATTGGAGAATGTATACTGAATGACCCGCCATGAGAAAGTATCATGGATCATTATATGAGTGTCATATACTTTCTCATGTGGCTATTAGTATGACTACTAGTCCTTGGACCTGAAGTCACCATGGATCCCTACATAAGGAGTTATGTACTTTGGTTTCGTCAAACGTCACCCGTAACTGGGTAGACTATAAAGACGATTACTAGGTATGTAACGAATTATGCAGAGGGATGTGAGTGATGTAGATGGGATCTATCCCTCCTATATGACGGGAGCGACATCGATATTCTTGATAGAGTGAGACCACGAAGTGCATGGTCATGCCCAAATGAGTCAATATGAGATATTGAGCTCATTTGATTTAATGAGTCTACTTGGAGTTCAAGATTTAGATTGATTAGAGGATGACACGGTCTATGCCTCATATTGATCAATCTAGATGTCTAGGATAGAAGGACACTTGTCATATATTGTGAGGAGTCACAATTAGTAGTCACAAGGTGATGTTGGATCTCAACATTCTTGTAACTTGGGTAGTAATGATGTGTTGCTAGATACCGCTCATTACTTATGCTCCTAAATGGGTTTAAGGGCATTGCCAACGTTACAAGAACCTATAGGGTCACACACTAAGGATAATTAGATGGAGATTAGGTTCATATGATGAACCAAGAGGATTAGATTCATTTGATGAATCAAATTAGATTAAGAGTAATCCTAATTGGGCTAATTGAGTTAGACTCAAGTTGATTCATGTGTTCAATGAGTCTAATTTAGATTATGACTCATTGAATCAATTTAATTAAATGAATTAAATTCATTATATTAAATTGGCTTGAATTAAATGGTTGGATTAGATCAACCATGAGAGAGATTAAGTCAAGTTTGACTTGACTTGAGAGAAAGATGAAGAGTCAAGTTTGACTTGACTTTATGCCACCTCATTGGTGAGTTGGCATTGAGTGGGCCAATGATGATGCTCCACATCATCATGGTTACTTAAGTAGGATGCCACCTCATTGGAGTTACCAAGAGTTGTGACTCTTGGCATTCCATGGAGGTTACACATCCTCTTAATGTGGCCGGCCACACAAAATGAAGAGAATTCATTATTTTTTCTCATTCAAGTGAATTCATTCCTTCATCTTCTTCCTTGCTCCATTTTCTTCTCTCCCTCTCCTCATCTTGCCGAACCCAACTAAGGTGCTAGCACACTTTAGTTTGGTGATCTCCTTCTTGTGTTCGTGTGGATACTTCTAGAGGGTTGTCTACTTTGACAACCTTGAGATCTGGCACCATTGGACGAGCGGGATTCGCGTAGGGCGCGCATCAAGGATATATTCTTGTTTCCCTTTATAGATCTACTGTAGATCGAGATTTAGAAACTCGTACTCGTATTTTATTTTAATTTTTCTTTGCACGGATTCGGTTGCTGGGGCTTTCGGGGTTTTCACGACGCGAAAACGCGGTTTTCGCGGCCCGAAAAACCCAACACAATGCGGACTGACGAAGGAGGAGCTGAACCGCGTCGGCTCATTCACAAGCGCTAAAGAACTATGGGAGAAGCTGATCGAGCTTTATGAAGGAACGTCCGACACCAAGGTAAGTAAAAGGGACTTAATATTCAATAAATTATATAATATTAAAATATAGGAAAATGAGACGGCTAGTCAACTCCACGCCCAGATACAAGACCTAGTCAACGGGCTTCACGCAATCGGACAGAAAGTGGAGAACCGCGATATATTGAGGTATGCCTTAAACGCCTTCCCGAGGAATACCTTGTGGGCATCCATGGTAGATGCTTACAAGGTTTCTAAGGATTTGTCTTCCATTAAGTTAGATGAATTATTTGTAGAATTTAAGTTACATGAACAGGTAAACTCACGTCCGGCTGAGAAAGGTGTTGCTTTGGTTGCAGGTACAAGCAGAACCAGGGAAGCTAAAGAACAGTGCAAAACCAAACCCGAGTCCAAAGACGAATTGAACTCAGAGGACGACGACGAGATCGTTTCTGAGTTATTAAACCTTGTCCGAAAGATCTGCAGAAACAAAAAGACAACTCAAATGAACATAAAGGACAAGAGTGGAGTCACCTGCTATGGCTGTAACCAGAAGGGACATTACAAGCCGGATTGTCCAAATAAAAAGCAATGAAGAAAGAAAGCACTGAAGGCTACATGGTCCGAGGCATCAAATGAATCCGAGACTGATGAAGAAGAACCAGCAAGCTTCCTCGCATTACCAGTGCAAGCAAACATTGTCGAAATCGAGTATGAGCTCGAGTCTGAAACCGAGAGCGAGTCAGAAACCGAGTCCGAGCGAAGCCACGGATCCGCATGCGTTTCCGAAGGACCGAACCCCATTATAAGTTCTCTACTCGCCGAAACTAAATTAGATGATTTGCAAGAATTAGTACCTTACTTGCTAAAGGAGTTGGCTAAATCCAACATCTGGGTCAAGTCACTCTAAAAGGAGGTAACAACCCTCAAGGAAGTGACTGACTCGAGTTCTTTAACTGAGCCAGTTCAAATTAGAAGTTCAACTCAAGTCCAACAACTTAAGGAAGAAAATTCTAATTTGAAAACTCAAATCAAAGAACTCAAGGACACGTTAGAACGGTTCACCCTGGGTTCCAAGAATCTTGACCTGATTGTTGGAAAACAGCGAGCTGTTTTCAACAAATCTGGACTTGGATTTAAAACCAAAAGAAAATACAAAGCATATTTATCCTTAGTCAATAGAAAAAATATAAACATAGTTCAAGCATGGGTCCCCAAGTCGAACTTGGGTAATCAAGTTGGACTCGGACTATATTGGGTCCCCAAGGATCAGATCTACTACCTTGATAGACCATATCGAGGCTATGCTCCAGGGGGAGCCAATAGAAAAACTATTTTGATTAATAGATAAAATTACTTGATAATTATTAATATGCATGTTTAGATTAGAATAGATTAAGGACTTACGCGGAATTTACACTTGTTAGTTAAACCTAGGGGTTTCAAAAAGGAAAATTAAATATATAATTTCTTTGAGCGACTCTGTCTAGGAAGTGGTGGATGATCCAATACCCAAGAAGGCCTAGTGCCTCGCCACAACCTAGGAACCAATTTTTGAAATACATATTTAATTTACTAATTGGAAAATCTAAATTTAATTAAAATGTAAATTAATCCTTAGAAACAACCTAAACTAAAGATAACCATCTCACAAAAATTACTTAAGACTACCATATTGATAACGTAGATTCGGGTGAGATGGATCTAGGTTGAACTTAGTCTAAAAATAATATAAATTTAAATCAAACTTAATTAACTCTATACTCTTTTAAAAATTATTTGAAAAATTATTTTAAAATTATTTTAAAATATTTAAAAATTATTTTAAATATTTTTAAAATATTTAAAAAATATTTTAAAATTATTTGAAAAATTATTAAAAACATTTAAAAATTATTTAAAAATCCTTTAAAATTATTTGAAAAATTATTTAAAAATCATTTGAAAAATTATTTAAAAATCATTTGAAAAATTATTTAAAAATTATTTGAAAAATTATTTAAAAATCCTTTAAAAATTATTGGAAAAAATATTATTTGAAAAATTATTTTAAAATCCTTTAAAAATTATTTGAAAAATTATTTTAAAATCCTTTAAAACTTAGTTGAAAAATTATTTAAAAATCCTTTAAAAATTATTTAAAAAATTATTTAAAAATTATTTACAATTTATTTAAAAAATTATTTAAAAATTATTTAAAAAACATTTGAAAAATCCTTTTAAAAAAACACTTGAAAAATCATTTTAAAACATTTGAAAAATCCTTTAAAAAACATTTGAAAAATCGTTTTAAAACATTTGAAAAATCCTTTAAAAAAATTTGAAAAGTCATTTAAAAACATTTGAAAAATGTTTGAAAAATTTGAAAAATTATTTGTTAAATTTATTTTAAAAATATATATATAAATATATATATATTGCTAAAAAGAATTTTTTTTAAAAAAAACTTCGCTAAGTCTTTTTCAATATTTGCTAAAAAGTTTTCAAATTTTGCTAAATTATTTTCGAAAGAATTTATCTAAATATTTTTTCAAAGAAATTATTTAACGAAGCTAAGTTTTGTTGAAAGAACTAAGTCTTTTCAAAGCACTCTAAGGGGGAGCTTAAAACTAAACAAAATTTTTTTTTTTTTAACAAACCTCTCTCTACTTGTGTCACGCCCCCAAAGGAGTTCCTGCCAGACAAAAATCCAACAGCATCTCCCCTGTACCGGTGACAATATGAAGCATCACTACAAACAAAATATACATCAGCCACATGCGGCTGGAATATTTATATACACAACCACGCAGTTATAATAACAGCTCACACGGCTGGAATGAAACAATCACAACCACGCAGTTATATATAAAACAGCCCACACGGCCGTACTGAAAACCAACACAGCGGAAAAACGATAAGACAAGCTCATACAAAACACATCAAGACACTGCTAGCCGGCTAGGCTTTATACAACAACCACACAACACAAATACAACAACCCACCAAATACAACAAATACAAATAAAACATATACAAAACCAAAAACGACCTTCGGATGTGACGTAGGACCCGGCAGACAGGATACTCCGAGCGACACTCCAACCATCTACCTGAAAACATAAGGATATACATGCGGTGGTGAGTATAGGTAACTCAGCGGGTAATAGAAAAGATAGTGCATGGACTATAAATAAACATGGAGATCAAAAGTATACAGTCTCAATAGGGAATAAAGAACATGATCATACTACCATAATCAATGCACCTAAACATAACTGACATAATAACCTGACATATAAACTGTACAAACCACAACTAACATAATGACAGATACATACCCAATCTGGAATCGACACATGGTACAATGGTCAGTAAACTCACCGGATCTGCAACAGACATACCCCTGACACCTGTGCAATATAAATACGACTGCATATACATGTAAAATAAATGACATGTATGCAGTATGACAACCATATGCAACAATCATATCGCAAACAAATGCAACATACCACAAACACATGCAACTAGTATCTAGTAGGCATGTATGCAAATATAACCCCCAGATGCACCGTGCATCATATGCAAAAGTGCATGCATGCTCCATGGTCACCCCCGCCACCTCTCCAAACACCACGACCCCTGTATGGCCGAGAGGCTTAGGTCTGTGACGACTGTACTACCCTCCAGCCCACTATATAGTGGTCGAGGCGGACAGTCCGCTAATAGCTATCTAGCTAAATAGCATCAGGGTCCCTGACTGCTCACAACGCCGGATCTCACTAAACCTCGTGACCGGGTGGCACGACAGGACGAGCGGCAACTACTCCAGCTACCACTACCCATGAGTGGCCGAGTGTGCGGCGCTAAACCAAACCAACTGACGACTCTCTCACCACAAGGGAGACAATGGTCATCAGATGCAATGAATGATGAACATGATATATATATATAAAATCATCATCCATGCAATAACTCCAAACCTCATAAATACCTCCAACATGAGGATAATCGTCATGATACCTCCACGTATCCCACCAAACATATGTACATACTACACATGTATAATCAACCAAAAATCTCCAATAATGCCACCAGACACATGTACACAAAAGATAAGTACAATCAACATGTATCCTCCAATAACAATACAACAGACATGTGTATATACTCTAAACATACAATCAACACAACTCCTCTAAAAGTACATGACAAATACGTATGTACACACCACATGTAAATGTACGGTCAACAAGATAACTCCTATGACACATACCCATCTATGTACAGTCCACATCATACACCCAATCAGCATGGTAATACCAACAACCCGACAATCCCTACAAGGTATACTCTACACGTGTAATCACAACAGAGTAGATATCAAGAGTAGAGACTGTATATGAATTAAATAGATCATCTCTAAGCTCAAGCAAAAGAAACAAGCAGGAAATACAGCAACTGAACACGATATAGGGTAAAGTAACCTAATCCGTCAAATAACAACCATGCACTAAGCTCAAAGAAAATCTACATAGAGGCAAAGGAAGAAATACCCGCCTTAAAAAGTAGATCGAGTCAAATCATCCCATGTTGAAACGCTCGTCCCAAATCCAAGTCCTGCATCAATCAATATATATATTTTTATTTAGCTAAATTTACAAGAATTAAAATAGCTAAATAAAATCTCTACCCAATTCGGATAACTCCACTTAAACCTGATCACTATTTAATCCTCCAAATAATCCTTAATCCAACTCCTTCTAGATCCAAACAAAATCCACAATCTATTAATCAATCCAAAACTCAGTAATCAACACCTCTTGATTCCAACTCACATAATTCATCATCAAACAAATACTAATCCAAACTCATCATAAATCCTTCTAATCATAAACTAAACACCTCACATCTAATAATCAATCTAATGCTCCTAATGACAAACATGAAACCATGATATTCATCCAATCCCAATACAACTTAATCAATATATCACCTAAATGCAACCAAAACTCCATAGTTAGCTCACCTTGATCCAAAACAAAATCCACACCCTGTGAGGAAGAAATCCAAGGTTTGCTGTGGAGAAAAATGGAGCTTCTCCACCCATTTACAGCTGGTCCAACACAATTAGATACCCAAAATCAACACCTAGCATAAATTCAATACACAATCCTCAACCAATACATTCTCAATTAAGATTAAACCCAATAATTCATCCATCTCTTAGTTATCAATCCAATATATAGTCACTGCCATCCAAACAAAACACCCTAAATCAGTAGAAACCTAATCTAGCAATATACCAACGAAACCAACAGAATTACCTCATTGGAACATCACTTACCTTGAGAGGTTGCAGTTGATCCACACTAACAGCCCATAGAAATTCCAGCAACAGCATCCACTGATCAGCCAAGAAAGGGGAACAAGAAAATCAGCAACTCACCACCCAGCACCAATCCTTTCCAAGATCGGTTCAGGAAACAATTGCACAACAATGGATTTGCTGGAACTCTAACAAACCAGACCACACTTACCTCAGATGAACCTTAATTCTTCAGCCGAAACTCCAATCAACCACAAGGAGGAAGAAGGTCAAGATTTGCTCAAGGAAGATCTATCACCAGGCTGATCCGATGCATCCTCAAATCCAGATCAGGAAGAACACTAAATCAGAAACCAATTCCTAAATAATTCTTGAATCTACAGCATTTCTCAACACTGCCTTACCTCCACCGATCGCCTCTAGTTGGCTTCGTGCAATCTATTTCATCTGGTGGAGATCCAGTATGCCCTCCAGAGGACCGATTGAGAAGGAAACCAAAAGGGGATCCATCAGTCGGGGCCGACACGAATCAAATCCCTCACCGTGCCCTAGAGTCGATCTCCCATTGACCACGCACAAGAAATGGCCAAAGAGCCGACCGCTCAGTTGGAGATGATCTGGACAATGTCGGCACCGTCGAGGTCCGGCGGCTCTTCCTCAGGCAACTCGACGAGGACAAAATCGTGGGTAGAAGGAGCTCTCCGCCGATGTCGGGTCGTCCGGGCACAAGAGGGAAATCGAGAGGGAGGGAAAATGAGAGGAGAGGAAGGAAGATCCCACGCCTAAGGAGGGAGAACCGACTAAGGCACGCTGGAGGAGAAGGCCGGTGCCGGCGGTGAGCTCGCGGTGGCCGGCGATCGGGCGAGGGGAAAATCGTGAGAGGGCTCGGGAGAAAGGAAATCGCGTGAAGGAGGAGGAAATTGGGGAATGAAAAGAGAATAGGAATTAGGGCTTAATTAAATACTTAGGTTTAATTTAATTAAACTCAAAGTTTTCTCCTTAATCAACTCCCACTTAAATAGTCTTCCAAATAGACCTCCTCTATACCCGGAATCCATCCTCTCAAAACGGATCTTACGGAGCCCGTTTAAATCCCGAAAAATTTCTAAAAATTCCAGAAAAATCCAATATGATTTTTCGTCCAATAACATTTATTATTTAATTTTACGGTATCTTACAACTTGGGTTCTTTTTCATTTATGTTAAAGGAGGAGAAAAAAGTAAAAGTTAATTTAAACATATTTAAATATATAACCTTTGATCTATGGGGAGCTTTGGAGTAAGTGTTTGTAATTTAATTTTTTTTTTACTTATGCTCCTATTTCTTGTTAGAAATTTTCATAATTACTATTATGTTTTACTTAACTTTGAACTATGTTGCCATAATCAGAAAGGAGGAGATTATTGGTGTGAGAAGCATCCGACAATCGAACGTATGTTTTGATTATGTCAAAGGGTTCAAAGTTAAGGTGTTTTGTTTACTAATATATTGAATGAGCGTTGCAGGAAAAGTCCTAAGTGTACTTAGACAAAACTCCTAGCTGTGGTTAGGCAAGTGGAAAACCCTAAGCGGCGGTAACCTTAGGTCATAGGGGGTGGTAACCTTATGCGGAAAGCCTTGGCGGGTCGAGGTCTTCAGGCAAAACTCCTAGGGGGCGGTAACCCTATGTTGAAAACCTAGTGTCGCGAACCGGGTGGAAGACTGGACGGGTCGTGGACCGGACGTCCAGCATGAAGACCGGAAGACTCGAGCGCCGAGCAAAAGTCCAATCGGTCTGGAGGACTGAATTGGCAAAAGGTAAACTCTCCTGAGTGGAGTAGGTAAGGGTGCGTTCCTCGAAAGAGGGAACAGTAGACGTCAGTTCGACCTAGAGTTTCCGGTCGGAAATCCGAAGTCAGAACCGGACAGTCAAAAGACTATCAATTTATTTACTTATATATTATCTGCAATATTCTAACTCTATTTTGCAGGAAAGAACATTTCTAACAATTTCTATGCAGGGTCAGAATTGATCGGGATCGGTCGACCGAACTGGGTTATTGGTCGACCGAACCCCTAAAGTAGCTGATCAAACTTCCAGCGAATGGACCGGGCTCGAGCAGGGGATCGGTCGACCGAATCAAATTTTTGATCGACTGAACCAGGGATAAGACTTGACCAGATCGAAGAGGAGCGAGCGGATCGGGCGGATCGGATAGGAGGAGATCGCCTGATCAGTCGACCGAACTGGGGATCGGCGATTGATCCACCTCAGGTCAAAGCTGATCCTGAACTTCGAGGATCTGGATCAAATCCATAAAGGCTATAAAAGGGGCATCGGGCTGTAGCTTCATCATCCATCTCGAATAGAACCAACTGTGCACGTGTACGCTGCTCCGAATGTTGGGTTTTTCGGGCCGCGAAAACCGCTTTTCCGCGTCGCGGAAACCCCGAAACCCCCTAGCCATTGGATCCGTGCGAAGAAAAATTTCGAAAATACGAATATGAGTTTCAAACTTCGATCTACAGTAGATCTACAAAGGAAAAACATTTTATACCTTCGATGCGTGCCCTTCGCGTATCCCGCTCGTCCAAGGTACGCCGGATCTCAAAGTTGTCAATGTAGACAACTCTCTAGTGATATCCACACGAACAAGATGTGTTCTCTAACACTCAAGGATGGAGAAGAGAGCACCCCAAGTGTGTTAGCACTTTCTAGGGCTCTCAGATGGGATTGGAAGATGAAGAAAGGAAAAGAAGAGAACACACTCCTCTAAAAACTCTATGTGACTTTCACTAACCTTTCTTCTTGGATTAGATTCACTCTCCTTTCTTCTCCCTTGCTTGAAGCCCACGACCAAGAGAAGAGAAGGAGCAAGAAGAGAGCTTAGGAGGAGGAAGATCACTTGAATGAGAGTTACACTTGCAAAATGAAACTCTTTTCATCTAATTAAGTGGTTTGTAACCTCCATGGGATACCAAGAGTCACAACTCTTGGTAACTCCCATGAGGTGGCACTTCACTTAAATAACCATGATGATGTGGAGCATCATCATTGGCCTACTTAATGCCAACTCACCAATGAGGTGGCATAAAGTCAAGTCAAACTTGACTCTTCATCTTCCTCTCAAGTCAAGTCAAACTTGACTTAATCTCTCTCATGGTTGATCTAATCCAACCATTTAATTCAAGCCAATTTAATATAATAAATCTAATTCATTTAATTAAATTGATTCAATGAGTCATAATCTAAATTAGACTCATTGAACACATGAATCAACTTGAGTCCAACTCAATTAACCCAATTAGGATTACTCTTAATTCAATTTGATTCATTAAATGAATCTAATCCTCTTGATTCATCATATGAACCTAATCTCCATCCACTTATTCTTTGTGTGTGACCCAATAGGTTCTTGTAACGTTGGCAATGTCCCTAAACTCATTTAGAAACATAAGTAATGAGCGGTATCTAGCAATACATCATTACTACCCAAGTTACAAGAATGTTGAGATCCAACATCACCTTGTGACTACTAATTGTGACTCCTCACAATATATGACAAGTGTCCTTCTATCCTAGACATCTAGATTGATCAATGTGAGTCATAGACCATGTCATCCTCTAATCAATCTAAATCTTGAACTCCAAGTAGACTCACTCAATCAAATGAGCTCAATATCCTATATTGACTCATTTGGGCATGGCCATACACTTCGTGGTCTCACTCTATCAAGAATACCGATGTCTCTCCCGTCATATAGGAGGGATAGATCCCATCTACATCACTCACATCCCTCTGCATAATTTGTTACATACCCAGTAATCACCTTTATGGTCCACCCAGTTACGGGTGATGTTTGACGAAACCAAAGTACATAACTCCTTATGTAGGGAACCATGGTGACTTCAGGTCTAAGGACTAGTAGTCATACTAATAGCCACATGAGAAAGTATATGACACTAATATAATGATCCATGATACTTTCTCATGGCGGGTCATTCAGTATACATTCTCTAATGCATACCCATGTGTCAACTTGATATCTCTATATCCATGACTTGTGAGATCAAGTCATCGAGTTGACCTACATGCTAGTCTTATTGCATTAACATTGTCCCTGAATGTTAATACTTGACTAGGAATGATTAAGAGTAGTGTTCCCTATATCATCTCACTATCGGTTCAACTAACCGATTGATATAGGTGAGAACCATCTACTCAAGGACGTTATTATACTTAGTTTATTTGGCACCAATACAAGTAAGTATAATAACCAAAAACCAAATACCTTTATTTATATAGAATATGATACAACAAGTCCAAAATACAATCATCAAATGATTGGCTCTAGGGCTCTAGCTAACAATCTCCCACTAGCACTAGTGCCAATCAGTGTATGCTCTAAGACCCAATGACCTAGTGTGACCATCATGCTTCCTCTGTGCCAAAGCCTTGGTCAAGGGATCTGTGATGTTAGCCTCTGTAGGTACTCTGCAAATCTTCACATCTCCTCTCTCGATAATCTCTCGAATGAGATGGAAGCGCCGTAGTATGTGTTTGGTCCGCTGGCGTGAGCGAGGTTCCTTCGCCTGTGCTATAGCTCCATTGTTATCACAATAGAGCTCAATAGGGTCAGCAATGATAGGAACCACCCCAAGTTCAGTGATGAACTTGCGAATCCAAACTGCCTCCTTTGCTGCCTCTGATGCAGCAATATACTCGACTTCTGTCGTAGAGTCAGCTACTGTGTCCTGCTTCGAATTCTTCCAGCTCACAACACCACCATTAATGCAAAACACGAACCCCGACTGCGATCTATAGTTATCCTGGTCGGTCTGGAAGCTAGCATCACTATAACCCTTTACAGCTTGCTCATCACTGCCTCCATATATCAAGAAATATTCTTTAGTCCTTCTTAAGTACTTAAGAATATTCTTGACCGCTATCTAGTGACTTTCACCTGGATTTGACTGGTATCTGCTCGTCATGCTCAAAGCATACGAGACATCAGGTCGAGTACATAGCATGGCGTACATGATCGATCCTATGGCTGAGGCATAAGGGATCTGATCCATGCGGTCTCTCTCCTCTCTAGAAGAGGGACCTTGAGTCTTCGAAAGACTCACGCCATGTGACATCAGCAGAAATCCCTTCTTGGAGTTCTGCATGGCAAACCGAAGGAGTACCTTGTCAATGTATGTACTCTGATTTAGGCCAAGCAATCTCTTAGATCTATCTCTATAGATCTGTATCCCTAGAATGTGGGATGCCTCGCCTAAGTCCTTCATTGAGAAGCAACTCCCTAGCCAGGTCTTGACAGACTGAAGCATAGGGATGTCCTTCCCAATGAGTAATATGTCATCCACATACAATATGAGGAAGACAACTATATCCCCTACAACCTTCTTGTAGACACAAGGCTCATCTTCGTTCTTGATGAAACCAAACTATTTGATCGCATCATCGAATCCAAGATTCCAGCTTCGAGAAGCTTGCTTTAGTCCATAAATGGACCTATGCAGCTTGCATACTCTGCTAGTATGCTTTGGATCTACAAAACCCTTAGGTTGTGTCATGTACACATCCTCGAGTAGGTTTCCATTCAGAAACGCGGTTTTGACGTCCATCTGCCAGATCTCGTAATCGTGGTAAGCTGCAATAGCAAGCATGATCTGAATGGACTTAAACATCGCTACTGGAGAAAAGGTTTAATCATAGTCAATACCATGAATCTGCTTGAAACCTTTAGCTACCAAGCGGCCCTTATAGATAAGTCCATCCATGTCAGTCTTTCTCTTAAAGACCCACTTACACCCAATGGGTTTTACCCCTTCAAGTGGATCAACCAAAGTCCATACTTGGTTGGTGTACATGGATTCCATCTCGGATCTCATGGCCTCTAGCCATTTCTCGGAATCTGGTCTCATCACAGCTTCCTGATAGGTGGTAGGCTCATCATCTATGAGCACAACGTCATCATGGTCAGACAAGAGAAATGAGTATCTCTCAAGCTGACAACGTACCCTATTAGACCTGCGAAGAGGTATGTCTACTTGAACTGGTTGTTGTTCCTCAACTCTTTGTGGAACAACATCATCCACAACACTTTGTGGTTCCAGTTGAATTTCCATCGAGGCATCAGTGCTGTTGTTCGCATCTTGAACTTCTTCAAGATCGAACGCGCTCCCACTAGTCTTTCTAGAAACAAAGTCCCTTTCTAGAAAGACCCCAGTCTTTGCCACAACTACCTTGTGCTGACTGGGAATGTAGAAGTAATATCCCTTAGTTTCCTTGGAATATCCAATAAAATAGCACTTGTCAGATTTGGGTCCTAACTTGTCTGAGACTTGACGTCGAACGTAAGTCTCACAACCCTAAATCCTCATGAAAGACACCTGGGCATCTCTCCCAGTCCGTATCCTATATGGTGTCTTTATCACGGCCTTGGATGGAACTCGGTTGAGTATAAAAGCTGCCGTGTCTAGAGCATAACCCCAAAGGTATATCGGAAGATCTGTGTGACTCATCATCGATCGCACCATATCTAATAGGGTACGATTCCTCCTTTCGGATACACCATTCCACTGTGGTGTTCTAGGAGGAGTGAGTTGGGATAGAATCCCACACTCAGCTAGATAGTCACGGAACTCATGGCTAAGTTATTCTCCACCTCAATCAGATCAAAGTATCTTAATACTCTTGTCAAGCTAGTTCTGTACTTCATTCTTGAATTCTTTGAACTTTTCAAAGGATTCTGACTTATGTGTCATCAAGTACACATAACCATATCTACTGAAGTCATCAGTAAATGTGATGAAGTATCTATAACCACCTCTAGCTGCGATATTGAAAGGGCCACATACATCACTATGTATGAGTCCTAACAAATCAGTCGCTCTTTCGCTGCGCCCACTAAAGGGAGTCTTGGTCATCTTGCCTCGTAGTCATGACTCGCATATCTCATAAGACTCAAAATCAAATGAGTCCAACAAACCATCCTTATGGAGCTGGGATAAGCGCTTGTCATTTATATGACCTAAGCGACAGTGCCAGAGGTAGGTTTGGTTCATGTCATTTGACTTGAACCTCTTGGTATTTATGTTATAGATAGGGCTCTCAAGGTCTAGAATACAGAGTCCGTTTATCAGAGGTGCACTACAATAGAACATTTTGTTTAAATAGACGGAACAACATTTATTCTTTATTATAAACGAAAAACCTTTCTTGTCCAAACAAGAAACAGATATAATGTTCTTAGTTAAAGCAAGCACATAACAACAATCATCTAATTCTAGTACAAGCCCAGAGGGTAGAGATAGATGGTAAGTTCCTACAGCAATAGCAGCAACCCGTGCTCCATTGCCTACTCGTAGGTCTATCTCACCCTTCGTCAATGCCCTGTTATTTCTCAGCGCTTGTACATTAGTACAAATGTGCGAAGCACATTCGGTATCTAATACCCACGATGAAGAAATAGAGAGGTTGACTTCTATAACATGTATACCTGAAGTAGAAATCTTATTTCTCTTCTTCTTAAGATCTTCCAGGTATTCTTTGGAGTTCCTCTTCCAGTGCCTTGTTTGTCCTTGATATAGGTGACAAAGATGTTCAACCATATCGTAAGCACCCATCAACTCATGTTGCTTCTGAAGCTCAGAGTTCATGGTTGCGAGCATAAGACATGACACATCTAATGCGTCATCTTGATGCTTCTTGTAAGCATCACGGTCTGCTCGCGTGGCAGTGGCAGGAGGAGCCTCCGGAATGGGCTGCTCCAGAACGTACAGTTTACGTTCTTGGGTGAGAACTATTCTCAGGTTCCTGTACCAGTCCAGGAAATTTGCTCCGTTGAGCTTGTCCTTCTTAAGGACAGATCGCAGAGAGAAGGTGTTCGTATTCGACGCCATGGTAATCTACAATAGAAATAAATGCAGAAATAAATATCATATTCTTAATCATTTAATTAGGCCTTTAACTAAATGATGCTCCCATTGAATTCTATAATTCATGAGGGACAAGATCCACATCATACTAACCCTTGAGTTAGCTTTGGCTAATATGCCCAAGACTTAGTATGATCGGTAGGTAACGATTACCAATTACATCTCTATGCAACTCTTGTTTATAGGATCAATATCCGCATTTATTTAAAACTCGAGTTAGCTTTGGCTAATACGCCCGAGAGTTAATATATATGTGATTTTAACCTATCTTTCCAACCGTTGGAAGAATGCCTATAGTTATACTCGATCCAACCGAGTTAACTTGGAATACTCAATCTAATTGAGTTGTACTCACCCATGCGTTGATAGGCGGGACCAAGATTGTCCCTCCGTACCCTACCAAGATAGTATGTGTTGCTCTGCTTTGGCAGATTCAACAACAACATGCGATCGAGGTAGTGGTAGGTATCACGGCATGGTAGGCATTACGAGTTGATGTGATTTAGATCTAATCTAAACGATGATGCGTATCATATACTCGATAGATCTAATCTAATCGAAGGGTGCATCATGTGCACGACTTAGATCTAATCTAATCGTAAGGCACTAATTAATTACTTAATTAACTAGCATGCATCATATACACACAAAACAATTAATTAAATAATTAATCAAATAATTTTGTGATTATGTCATGGCCCTACTACGATCTTCTCAAGCCAATGAGAAGATCGGATGGTCAACCTAAGATCAACAGCTTCTCAAGCTTCTTCGTTTGACCACCTTGTGTTGCTTGCGCCCTCCTCTTAACTCTGTCTCGAGTGGGCCTTCCACAGCTCCAATTTTGTACATTACAATTTTGAAACTCGAGTTTCATTCGAGTCTAAATCTAATTTACAACCAGAATATAAGAGAAAGGCACGACGCGCAGGTCGCGAATAAAATAAAAAAAAATAAAAAATACAAGTACAACACGCACATCACATCACGGCGCGCAGGCCGTATTATAAATTACAACACAAATTGTCCAATCGAATTGGGTCTTTGGGCCATGACTATCACAAAAATAATATATAATTCAAAATTATATATTTTTCATAATTTTCTGTAATTTTTCATAATTTTACAGATTTTATGAGTAAATTTTTCCCGACGGTCCCGATTAGCGATTTTCGGGCGCAATCGCGGAACGAATCCCCTTGCGGGGGCAGGGGCAGTGCCCCTATGTAACGGCCCAATTTTCCCAATTTCAAGTTCTAAAAGTCCATAAAAATATTTGGAAATACTTTTAAAATATTTTAGAGATTTTTAGGAATTTTTAGAGTATTTTTACGTAATTTTTGGAGGTTGTTTAGTAGGGTTACAAAAAGAAAGAAGTTTAAAAAAAAATGTTGAAGGTGAGATTCGAACCCACGACCTTGGGTCGGACTGACCCAAGCAAAACCGGCCCAACCAGCTGAGCTACACGGTTTTGTTAACTTTATATGGTGAGAATTAAGTTTATAGCATAGTTAATGATTAGTGAATTAATTGGAAAAAATGCGCGGCTGAGAGATTGAAGCCGAGACCTCTTGTTTCGGTTAAAAGCCGGTTAACCAGCTGTGCCGGTGAGTTTTGTTAATTAAGGAAAGAATGGATTATATTTAAGGTATAGTTAATAATAAAAAAACTCTAGTTATAAGAAAGGGAATTAGGTTTTGGATTTCCGGAAAGCAAACATTTTCTCTCAAAATTCTTCTCCTTCTCGCGACGGCGCGCGACGATTTCTGCTCTTGGGCGGAAACGCAGCGGTGGCTAGGGTTGGTTTTCCGGTGGCCGGTGAGCTCCCTTCTCCACGGATTCTTCACAAGTCCGAGTTTCTCTTGGCAAGGAGAGCGCACGGTGCACAAAGAAGAGCCGGGATCTTCATCTCTCCGCAAACCCTAGAAGCTGTCGTCGGTTGTAAGTCAAGGAAAGCCTAAGGTGAGTTGCTTCTCACCTGCAGTAGGAGTAGTTCCGCGAGCTTTGATTCTTCTTTGTTTGCTTTCGGGATTTGTAGTTTGATTTTAGGTAGATTCATTCGGACTGGGTGATTTTGTTTCACTAAGTTGTTGTAGGAGTGGTTTCGGATTTATGTTAATTCTTGTGTTGATTTCGGAGCATGTTTCATGGAGCTTTTGTTTTTTTTTACTTGCTGCCGTGAACCCTAAAGAAAGAAAGGGAAGAGTTAGTTCAGTTCAAGCGGGTGGATTAGAATTCCTTCCAAGCCTTGTAATTAGTATTGTATATTCAGAACTCTGAAGCTGATGAAAAATTTTATATCCATGTGGATAGGCTAGTTGGAACTCTTGACCATGTCAGGGTTTCCAATAGCAAATGGTTTACAGCAAGTTTCCCCTACAGATCAAGCACATCTAATTAATAAGACAGCACCTATAAATAAACATCAAGGAATAAATCTAGTTTAATACTTGTGAACTAGATTGTCAGACTAGTTGACATGAATAAACTTAATAAATCAGTATAAGTGTGAGGAATAAACTATGTTAGTATTAGGTTCCCAAGGCTAACATAAACTAGTTCAATTACTGCTTTCTATAAGTTGGTAGTGATGCTATTATATTATTTGTTTCCCAAACTAGTTTACATCTGTTCCCATGCAATTATAGAACCAGATTTGAGTTTTGTTAGAGCTGTATTTATTTTGGTTGTGCTGTATGAGTTTTTGGACAGAAATGGCAGCTTGTAATCTCACTCGTTTTAAGTGTTTTATCAGGTTTTATCATATTCAGATTTGATACTGTGCTTGTTTATTGAAGATTTCCATGTGTGCAAGATTAATCTTATTGGAGAGGTTCTTGTGTTGTGGAATTGGCTCCTGTTGGCTTCAGATTTTTGTATCAAACATCTAGTTTTCTTTGTGTAGCAGTAGGCGTGCACAATTAATGAAGCATGAGCAGATTTTTAGTTGCATTTAGCTCATAGAATTCTTGTTGATTAGAATAAATTGTCATATGAACAACCTCTAATTTCCAGAAAGCAGTTTGTTTCTGTTTAATTACAGTTAGTATATCTTGAGCATGCAATTATTAGTTCTTTGCTATTTCATAAGCATAAGTTTCTGTCTTTGAGTAACTATAAGCAAGAAAGACCAAGGTCTAGGCTTGATTTCAATTCCAGAAGTTGAATATCAAAAGCGCACACAAAGTGTTTGCTTAAGTGCCAAGTAAGAGCAAG
This sequence comes from Zingiber officinale, assembly GCF_018446385.1. Classification (NCBI taxonomy): domain Eukaryota; kingdom Viridiplantae; phylum Streptophyta; class Magnoliopsida; order Zingiberales; family Zingiberaceae; genus Zingiber; species Zingiber officinale. Next base: position 72,089,461 of record NC_056005.1, on the reverse strand, counting down.
TATAAAGGAGTTATAGATAAAAAGAAAGTATTTTACTTTTAATGGCATGTACCGGACACAAGGTCCAGGACACAAGGTCCATAGGGTGGGCTCCTAGAACGCCCCTAGGCACAAGATCTCCTAGAAGAACCTTAGTAGTTTTGGGATTAGCTACCTCGACTCTTACTAAGGATGCGCGCAAATTAGAACAATGCCGAGCCCAAGAAGAAGTTTATTATTATTTTGAAGTATTAAAGTATAAATTTTGAAACAAATGAAACAAGCTTCAAATATGTTTAGAATTAGAAAGTTAGTTTCTTGTTATTTGAAGCATGCAGTAGTAGTTTCAATTGTTTCGTTGCTACTAGATTATTCAGCATGTTTAGCTTTACATGTTTAGTAGTTTTGCATGTTTAGTAGCTTTACATGTTTAGTAGCTTTACATGTTTAGTAGTTTTACATGTTTAGTATGCTTCTTTTATAGTTTTATTCTTATGAGCATGATTAGCTATACATGTTTAGTATTTCAGTTAGCATGATTCCTTTGCTATATATGAGCATGAGTAGTTTTATATGTTAGCATTCAGTTTTAGCATGTTCTTATTTATATACATGCATATCGAGTTTTTGTGAGTAGATAGCGTTCACTAATCTTTATGCTTATAGACTGCATTTCCTCCTACTGCAGATAAAGGGAAACAAAAGATACAGTGAAGGAAGGCGACAAGGAGATGCAAGAGGAGTGTGTGATATGTGGACTATGGAGGTCCTTGGGACTTAGATAAGGAATTCATTTGGTTTAAGAATGTGATTAGTTTGATTTCTTATTAAGTTGATAAGAAAAGGATGTAGTAAGAAGTTATGTTTTCGATTTTTCATTACATGCATGATTTGAATTATTAAACTGCGTGGTTGTGGTTAGTTTTCATTTCTTATTAAACTGTGTGGTTGATTGAAATATATTCCCAGCCACCTGTGGCTGAGTATATTATGCTTGTATTATGGAAAATGGTCACCGGTACAGGGGAGACTTTGCCAAAAATTTTCGATAGGGTTTTCCTAGAGATTTTTAATAAACCGGTTGAGTAGAGTTAGTAGATAAGTAACGGTCACTCTTAGAGAGTAGTAGTAGTAGTAAGAAGGGTGGTCGTTACAGTTGGTATCAGAGCAGTATTCCATTCTCCAGCATCACACACACATCAGCATCATCCTTGCCGTCTCCAAGTAAGAAAGTATTTAAAATTCTTTCTTTATTCTGCTTTCCTTATTATTAACTGCTGTATAGAGTATTTGTTTTTAAGTAGTTAAGTAAGATAGAAGATTTTGTTTCCCTTTTCTTTATTCATATATATATATATGATTAGAAAGGGTTAGAGAAGCTATTTGGTCTTTTTCCTTTGCATAATTGGATGTCAAGAAGAGGACATCCTCGTACCGTTTATACTGAGAACCAAGATCAGGAGAACGAAGAGCCCAGAACACCTGGGCCTATTTTCTCTGAAGTTGTTGCTCAACTTCAGAGACAAGTAGCGATCAGCAGCAAGTGATTGTCAATCTAATGGCCAATCAGAAGCCAGCTCCTCCCACTCCCCCAATCATCAATGTGGAGACCCCAGTGGTGACTGAAGTCCCATTAGTTGCCCTGGAAGTCACCACAACATCTAGAAGGCAAGAAGCATACCTCATCCAGTGGCTGAAGCTGAAACCAGAAAGATTCTCAGGCACGACTGAGCCCTGGGATGCCCAGGCTTGGTTCAAGACATTTGAGAGCACAATGGAGCTTCTTGACTGACCAGAAGTTGAGAAGGTTGATACCATTAAGTGTGTCTCTTTCTGCCTATCTGGTGATGCTTGTATGTAGTGGGAGCGAGTTAAGAGTAAGAGAGCAGTCAACCAGATGAGCTGGGTTGACTTTGAGATAGAGTTTTACTAAAAGTTCTTCCGCCAACGGATCACCAATAAACATTATGAGGAGTTTATAAAATTTAGACCAGGTGACCTACCAGTAGAAGAAGCGGTTAAAAGATTTAACAGGCTAGCTCACCTTTGCCTAGGGTTAGTAAGTACAGTGAAAGAATGAGTCAGACTGACGCTCTGAATGTTGAGACCAGAGATAGCACCTAATGTGAGTAATGAAACTCACCGACCACAGATTGGTGAAGAGCTGGTTAGCAGGGTATTAGTGAGCACTATCTGAACAACAACAAGGCACAACAAACGCAACACGAGCCAGTCAAGATAGAAGACAAGACAGTGGGGAAACAGAGACCCCAGTCAAGTAATCAGAACTGGAAGGATAAAGATAACAAGAAAGACCCAAGCAGGAAAACGTTCAGGTAGTTTGTGAATATCCAGAGGTATTTCTAGAAGAGCTACCTGGACTATCTCCCAATAGAGAAGTAGAGTTTGAGATTGAATTGGTTCCTGGAACCGGTCCAATTTCAAAAGATCAATACCGCATGTCTCCAGCAGAGCTGAAAGAACTACAAGAACAACTTTAGGAGCTGCTTGACAAAGGCTTCATCCGCCCTAATCATTCACCATGGGGAGCTCCCGTGTTTTTCGTCAAGAAGAAGGACGGATCTATGCGGATGTGCATAGATTATAGAGCTCTGAATCAAGTGACAATCAAGAACAAGTACCCCCTTCCCAGGATCGACGACTTATTTGATCAGTTGAGAGGGGCGACAATATTCTCAAAGATTGACCTGCGCTCTGGGTACCATCAGCTAAAAGTAAAGGAAAGAGACATACCCAGAACGGCTTTCAGGACCAGATACGGACACTACGAGTTCGTAGTCATGCCTTTTGGTGTGACTAATGCACCTGCAGTCTTCATGGACTTAATAAACAGAGTGTTCAGAGAATACCTTGACAAATTTGTCATCGTATTCATCGACGACATTCTAGTCTATTACAGAATCCCAGAGGAGTATGACGCGCACTTGAGAATAGTCCTGCAGACCCTTCAGCAAAAGCAGCTTTATGCTAAATTCTCAAAGTGCAAATTCTGGTTGGAGCAGGTGGCGTTTCTAGGTCACATCGTTTCTAGAGAAGGCATTCAAGTGGATCCAACCAAAGTAGAAGCGGTCAGCAAGTGGAAGAGACCCAAGAATGCCAGGGAGATCAGAAGCTTCCTTGGTTTAGCTGGATACTACAGAAAATTTGTGGAGGACTTTTTCTAGGATAGCCTCTCCACTAACGGCCTTAACCAGGAAGAACAAGAAGTTTGAATGGTCAGATAAATGTGAGCAGAGTTTCCAAGAGCTAAAGAAGAGACTGACCAGTGCTCCCATTCTGACAGTCCCAGAAAGTGACAAGAGTTTTGACATCTACAGTGATGCTTCCAAGATGGGTCTAGGAGCTGTACTCATGCAATAAGAAAAAATTATAGCTTATGCTTCCAAGCAAAGCTAATAAAGTAGCAAATGCACTAAGTAGAAAATCCAGTGCATTCCTGATGTCTTTGTCATCATTAGCCCTGCCATTGCAGAAGGAGTTGTCAGATTTTGGAATGGAAATTATTTATGGGCAACTCTCTACATTGACCTTAGAGTCAACCCTGCTTGAGGATATACAGAGAAAGCAAAGTGAAGATCCAGATATCCAAAAGATCAAGCAAGGGATATAAGAAGAAGGAAATTCGGAGTTTCGAGTATCAGACAGTGGAATTCTTTATCAGGGGAGCCGCCTTTGTGTCCCCAATGATAAAGAGTTGAGAAAGAAAATTTTAGAGGAAGCTCATAGTATACCCTACTCAATGCATCCTGGTTTTACCAAGATGTATCAAGACGTGAAATAGAGGTTCTGGTGGTTTGGACTCAAAAGAGATGTAGCTAAATATGTCAGTACCTGCTTGACATGTCAGAGGGTCAAAGTAAAGCACCAGATACCAGGAGGAGTTCTACAGCCTCTTCCTATACCAGAGTGGAAGTGGGAAGACATATCCATGGACTTCATAACAGGTCTTCCAAGAACCACAAATGGATATGATGCGATATGGGTAATAGTGGACAGATTGACCAAGTCTGCTCATTTTCTAGCCATCAAGGTGTCCCACTCTATAGAGCAGTTGGCACAGCTGTATGTTAAAGAGGTGATCAGACTTCACGGAGTTCCTAAATCTATTGTTTCTGATAGAGATGGGCGCTTCACCTCTCACTTCTGGGAGTGTGTTCAGACTGCACTAGGCACCAAACTCAAGTTCAGCACAGCCTTCCATCCTCAGACTGATGGACAGACAGAGCGAGTAAATCAGATTCTAGAAGATATACTCAAGGCTTGTGCACTAGATTTCAAGGGAAGTTGGTGCAAGTATCTGTGCTTAGTTGAATTTTCCTACAACAATAGCTATCAAGCCACTATCAAGATGGCTCCTTATGAGGCGTTGTATGACAGGAAATGCAGATTACCCATTTGCTGGCAAGAAGCAGGTGAGAGAAAAGAAATGGAAGTAGAACTGGGCATTCAGACAAAGCTGATAGATGAAACTACTCAGGCTATTCAGAAAATCAGACAGAAAATTGAGACTGCCCAGAGTAGACAGAAGAGTTATGCTGACACACGCCGTAGGCCACTTGAATTCCAAGTAGGGGATTCAGTCTTTCTCAAGGTCGCTCCTATGAAGGGAGTGATGAGATTTGACAAGAAGAGCAAATTAAGTCCTCGTTATGTAGGGCCATACCTGATCACAGAAAGGATTGGGAAAGTAGCTTACAAGCTGGATTTACCACAGGACATGTCAGCAATACATAATGTATTTCATGTCTCTCTGCTAAAGAAGTGTCTCCACGACCCTAGCCAAGTGATTCAGCCACAGCCAGTGCAGATCCAGGAGGATCTTAGTTATGAGAGCAGACCTACACAAATAGTGGACAGAGCAGTCAAGAGACTAAGAAACAAAGAAGTGCCACTAGTGAAGGTCATCTGGCAGAACCAGAAGTACGAGGAAATCACTTGGGAGCGTGAGGACAGTATGAGACAGAAGTATCCAGAATTGTTCTAAGTTCGAGGACAAACTTTTTATAAGGTATGGGGAATTGTAACGACCCAATTTTCCCTATTTCAAGTTCTAAAAGTCCATAAAAATATTTAGAAATACTTTTAAAATATTCTAGAGATTTTTAGGAATTTTTAGAGTATTTTTACGTAATTTTTGGAGGTCGTTTAGTAGGGTTACAAAAAGAAAGAAGTTTAAAAAAAAACGTTGAAGGTGAGATTCGAACCCACGACCTCGGGTCGGACTGACCCAAGAAAAACCGGCCCAACGAGCTGAGCTACACGGTTTTGTTAACCTTATATGGTGAGAATTAAGTTTATAGCATAGTTAATGATTAGTGAATTAATTGGAAAAAATGCGCGGCTGAGGGATTGAAGCCGAGACCCCTTGTTTCGGTTAAAAGCGGGTTAACCAGCTGTGCCGGTGAGTTTTGTTAATTAAGGAAAGAATGGATTATATTTAAGGTACAGTTAATAATAAAAAAACTCTAGTTATAAGAAAGGGAATTAGGTTTGGATTTCCGGAAAACAAACATTTTCTCTCAAAATTCTTCTCCTTCTCGCGACGGCGCGCGGCGATTTCTGCTCTTGGGCGGAAACACAGCGGTGGCTAGGGTTGGTTTTCCGGCGGCCAGCGAGCTCCCTTCTCCGCGGATTCTTCACAAGTCCGAGTTTCTCTTAGCAAGGAGAGCGCACGGTGCACAAAGAAGAGCCGGGATCTTCATCTCTCCGCAAACCCTAGAAGCTGCCGTCGGTTGTAAGTCAAGGAAAGCCTAAGGTGAGTTGCTTCTCACCTACAGTAGGAGTAGTTCCGCGAGCTTTGATTCTTCTTTGTTTGCTTTCGGGATTTGTAGTTTGATTTTAGGTAGATTCATTCAGACTGGGTGATTTTGTTTCACTAAGTTGTTGTAGGAGTGGTTTCGGATTTATGTTAATTCTTGTGTTGATTTCGGAGCATGTTTCATGGAGCTTTTGTTTTTTTTACTTGCTGCCGTGAACCCTAAAGAAAGAAAGGGAAGAGTTAGTTCAGTTCAAGCGGGTGGATTAGAATTCCTTCCAAGCCTTGTAATTAGTATTGTATATTCAGAACTCTGAAGCTGATGAAAAATTTTATATCCATGTGGATAGGCAGGTTGGAACTCTTGACCATGTCAGGGTTTCCAGTAGCAAATGGTTTACAGCAAGTTTCCCCTATAGATCAAGCACATCTAATTAATAAGACAGCACCTATAAATAAACATCAAGGAATAAATCTAGTTTAATACTTGTGAACTAGATTGTTAGACTAGTTGACATGAATAAACTTAATAAATCAGTATAAGTGTGAGGAATAAACTATGTTAGTATTAGGTTCCCAAGGCTAACATAAACTAGTTCAATTACTGCTTTCTATAAGTTGGTAGTGATGCTATTATATTGTTTGTTTCCCAAACTAGTTTACATCTGTTCCCATGCAATTATAGAACCAGATTTGAGTTTTGTTGGAGCTGTATTTATTTTGGTTGTGCTGTAAGAGTTTTTGGACAGAAATGGCAGCTTGTAATCTCACTCGTTTTAAGTGTTTTATCAGGTTTTATCATATTCAGATTTGATACTGTGCTTGTTTATTGAAGATTTCCATGTGTGCAAGATTAATCTTATTGGAGAGGTTCTTGTGTTGTGGAATTGGCTCCTGTTGGCTTCAGATTTTTGTATCAAACATCTAGTTTTCTTTGTGTAGCAGTAGGCGTGCACAATTAATGAATCATGAGCAGATTTTTAGTTGCATTTAGCTCATAGAATTCTTATTGATTAGAATAAATTGTCATATGAACAACCTCTAATTTCCATAAAGCAGTTTGTTTCTGTTTAATTACAGTTAGTATATCTTAAGCATGCAATTATTAGTTCTTTGCTATTTCATAAGCATAAGTTTCTGTCTTTGAGTAACTATAAGCAAGAAAGACCAAGGTCTAGGCTTGATTTCAATTCCAGAAGTTGAATATCAAAAGCGCACACAAAGTGTTTGCTTAAGTGCCAAGTAAGAGCAAGTATAAAGGAGTTATAGATAAAAAGAAAGTATTTTACTTTTAATGGCATGTATCGGACACAAGGTCCAGGACACAAGGTCCATAGGGTGGGCTCCTAGAACGCCCCTAGGCACAAGATCTCCTAGAAGAACCTTAGTAGTTTTGGGATTAGCTACCTCGACTCTTACTAAGGATGCGCGCAAATTGGAACAATGCCGAGCCCAAGAAGAAGTTTATTATTATTTTGAAGTATTAAAGTATAAATTTTGAAACAAATGAAACAAGCTTCAAATATGTTTAGAATTAGAAAGTTAGTTTCTTGTTATTTGAAGCATGCAGTAGTAGTTTCAATTGTTTCCTTGCTACTAGATTATTCAGCATGTTTAGCTTTACATGTTTAGTAGTTTTGCATGTTTAGTAGCTTTACATGTTTAGTAGCTTTACATGTTTAGTAGTTTTACATGTTTAGTATGCTTCTTTTATAGTTTTATTCTTATGAGCATGATTAGCTATACATGTTTAGTATTTCAGTTAGCATGATTCCTTTGCTATATATGAGCATGAGTAGTTTTATATGTTAGCATTCAGTTTTAGCATGTTCTTATTTATATACATGCATATCGAGTTTTTGTGAGTAGATAGCGTTCACTAATCTTTATGCTTATAGACTGCATTTCCTCCTACTGCAGATAAAGGGAAACAAAAGATACAGTGAAGGAAGGCGACAAGGAGATGCAAGAGGAGTGTGTGATATGTGGACTATGGAGGTCCTTGGGACTTAGATAAGGAATTCATTTGGTTTAAGTAAGAAAAGGATGTAGTAAGAAGTTATGTTTTCGGTTTTTCATTACCTGCATGATTTGAATTATTAAACTGCGTGGTTGTGGTTAGTTTTCATTTCTTATTAAACTGCGTGGTTGATTGAAATATATTCCCAGCCACCTGTGGTTGAGTATATTATGCTTGTATTATGGAAAATGGTCACCGGTATAGGGGAGACTTTGCCAAAAATTTTCGGTAGGGTTTTCCTAGAGATTTTTAATAAACCGGTTGAGTAGAGTTAGTAGATAAGTAACGGTCACTCTTAGAGAGTAGTAGTAGTAGTAAGAAGGGTGGTCGTTACAGTTGGTATCAGAGCAGTGTTCCATTCTCCAGCATCACACACACATCAGCATCATCCTTGCCGTCTCCAAGTAAGAAAGTATTTAAAATTCTTTCTTTATTCTGCTTTCCTTATTATTAACTGCAGTATAGAGTATTTGTTTTTAAGTGCTTAAGTAAGATAGAAGATTTTGTTTCCCTTTTCTTTATTCATATATATATATATATATATATGATTAGAAAGGGTTAGAGAAGCTATTTGGTCTTTTTCCTTTGCATAATTGGATGTCAAGAAGAGGGCATCCCCGTACCGTTTATACTGAGAACCAAGATCAGGAGAACGAAGAGCCCAGAACACCTGGACCTATTTTCTCTGAAGTTGTTGCTCAACTTCACAGACAAGTAGCGAGCAGCAGCAAGTGATTGCCAATCTAATGGCCAATCAGAAGCCAGCTCCCCCCCTCCCCCAATCTGTAACGACCACCCAATTTCTTTACTACTACTCTTTAAGGTGAACGTTACTTAACCACTATTTTTTTTTTTATCAAACATGCAATTAAGTGAGACAACAAGTAAGCATAGCATACGGACATATGTAGCTTATATACTTCTACTGCCCAATCAAATAGAACATGCCTACTGTACCTAAATAAGCATAGCTACTTGACTACTGATCATATGTACAACATGCCTCTATATCTATTAAAAGAATGTAGTGATTCATTCTGAGGTTTTAAAACTACGGTACTTAAGTTTCAAGGCAGCAACATAAAAAGGGAAATCTGTATTGCATGCTGCAATTGTAATGGGAAGAAAATTCCAGCAACTTTCAAATTTCCTATTTGCATACTACTGGTTACGCATAAGATTTCTGCTATACAAGATTTGCATGCATTTACAATAGAATTTCAAAGAGACTCAACTTCAATAATTACCAGTCCGAATTAAATCAAGCAGTACCAAGAAACGTTTCAGCAATACTAGGTAACCAATCAATTTACTGTAATAAAACTTGCTGATCACGGAAACTGATCCTACTGCAGAAATTTCATGCTATAACAGAATCTAAAGCAACTGAGCATACCACTTCACACTTCTAATTAAGTTTGCAAACTGAAAATCAGATATGAACTTCTTTTATAAAAATCAAACTCAAATCAGATATGGTCTTACTTCACACTTGCTGATCCGAAAGAAGCACTTACTGCAGAAATTCCAAGCAGCACTTAACCATAACAAAAGAATCATTAAAGCTAACCAAATACAGCAAATGAATCTATCACTACAGCAGAAAGAGTTAAGATGAATCATACGGCAGATTCTCATTGAAGCAATCTATACCAATCCTTAGCAATGCAAAATAAATTCTACTCTAGCAGTAACTAAAAACACCAGCAGGTACGATTTCTAAATTCTTCTAGCAAGGTCCCAAGCTTCCATATCAGCCACCACACACACACCATCAACGACTCCCTGTCGCCTTCTTCTACACCACTTTAGCTTTTCCTTTATTTTTATCTGTATCTGCAGTAGGAGGAAAGTAGTATCTATAAGCTAAAAGCTTAGTAAGTGCTTTCTACTCACAAAATCCGATAAGGAATGCATAAACATAAAAGAAAGCAGGGGGTACATGCTCAACATGAAAATAGCAAATAGAACTACATCATGCATCTCTAAAGGAAACAACCATTTAACTTGCTAGAATTTACAACTGAGATAAAAGAGCTTGTTCTGTTTATTTCCAAATTAATACTTTTATACTTTAAAATAATATTCAACTTTACTTGGGCCCGGCATTGTACCACTTTGCGCGCCTTTCTTAATGAGAATTGAGGTAGCTAATCCCAAAACCATTAAGACACTTCTAGACCTTATGTCTAGGGGCAACTTGGAGCCCATCCCTTGGACTTTGTGTCCGGTACATGCCCTTTAAAAGTAAAATACCCCTTTTTTTTTTTAAATACTTCTTATAATAAAATGCCTTGGCATTTATTTAAGCACTTAGTGTGCTTTGATTCTAAATTCTGGAAATTCAGAATCAACTTGTGACTTTAGTCTTGCGTTACTTGTACTTCTCTCATATATACTTTAAACAAGAGATTCTAAAACATATGTCACTGATATAAAAATATAAACCAGTACATATTCCAGCTAAATTCCACAGTAATTTTAAAAAAAACAACTATACCACTGGAATATAACATGATATGTTCAAACCGAATTTAACAGCCAATAACAGAACTACATGGTCATAGATGGTAACCTTAGTTAGGCTCACAGCAGTAAAAGTTTCCACAGATCAAGCTTGTAACGACTAACTTATTCATGAACCTAACAATCTTTCATCATGCTGTAGCTTGAAGTAATTTGTATCTACTTAAACATGCTTGAATTGTGAGGTAAACACATCAAAAACATGCTGTGATAAACAAAGGAAACATCAAGATTCTGTCCGTGTATTAAAAATAGCCAAAAGAACCTATCCCAAATCTTAAACCGGATTGTAAAACAAGGGTTGCAATCAATTCCATATTCTAGAATGAAAAGGCTACTAGTGTTCATTTCACAACAAAATGCAAAACCAAACTCCGAGAGCTACTCCTACCGCAGGTGAGAAGCACTTACATCGGGTTCTTGGACTTACAACCGAAGAAAAAGGGTTGCTAGGGTTCGGCGAGACTCGAAATCACAGCACCTTCTACGCGTCCACGGGCTCTCCACGTCGGGGAGATCACGAGGATGAGAAGGATTCTCGGAAAAACCCCTCGCCGGCCGCCGGAGGAAGAACCCTAACCTTGCTGCGTTTCCGCCCGAGACCGTCGCGCGCCGTCGCGAGAGAAAGAAAGGGCAAATAGGGTTTTCGGCGAGAAAGGGAAAACTTAATCCCTTTATAACTAGGTTTTCTATTACTAACTATACCTTAAATATAATCCGTTCTTTCCTTAATTAACATAACTCGCTGGCACAGTTGGTTGGGTCGAATACTGCTTGGGCCGAGAGACTGGGTTCGAATCCTGCCGCGTCCACTTTTTATTTCCACTTTCCTAACTACCGCTTAAATACGCTTCGTTACATATATAGTTAACGAAATAGTTCCCAGCTCAGTCGGTTGCGTCGTGTCCGGCTTAACTTGGGTTCGGGGTTGTGGGTTCGAACCCTAGCTCTTGCATTTTTTTTTTTTTAACTTTCTCCACTTGGTAAAAATACCAAACGGACTCAAAAAATTGCATAAAAATATTCTAAAAATTCCTAAAAATCTCTAGAATATTTCAAAAGCATCTTTAAATATTTTTAAAGATATTCAGAACTCAAAATAGGGAAAATTGGGTCGTTACACAATCATCAATGTGGAGACCCCAGTGGTGACTGAAGTCTCATTAGTTGCCCTGGAAGTCACCACAACATCTAGAAGGCAAGAAGCATACCTCATCCAGTGGCTGAAGCTGAAACCAGAAAGATTCTCAGGCACGACTGAGCCCTGGGATGCCCAGGCTTGGTTCAAGACATTTGAGAGCACAATGGAGCTTCTTGACTGACCAGAAGTTGAGAAGGTTGATACATTAAGTGTGTCTCTTTCTGCCTATCTGGAGATGCTTGTATGTAGTGGGAGCGAGTTAAGAGTAAGAGAGCAGTCAACCAGATGAGCTGGGTTGACTTTGAGATAGAGTTTTACTAAAAGTTCTTCCGCCAACGGATCACCAATAAACATTATGAGGAGTTTATAGAATTTAGACCAGGTGACCTACCAGTAGAAGAAGCGGTTGTGGTTAGTTTTCATTTCTTATTAAACTGCGTGGTTGATTGAAATATATTCCCAGCCACCTGTGGCTGAGTATATTATTCTTGTATTATGGAAAATGGTCACCAGTATAGGGGAGACTTTGTCGAAATTTTTCGGTAGGGTTTTCCTAGAGATTTTAAATAAACCGGTTGAGTAGAGTTAGTAGATAAGTAACGGTCACTCTTAGAGAGTAGTAGTAGTAGTAAGAAGGGTGGTCGTTACACCCTACCCGCGATCTAACCATCGCGAGGGTTCCATTGCGATCTAACAGCGCCTTAGCCCGCTGTCCCAAAAAATTTTGGGGCGAAACTTTGCCGTTTTGGAAAATTCTTCTCGGTAGTCGAAGCCTACAAGTGCCGAAACACTTGTGCTTTGCTTCTATGAGAAAAATACCCATAAAAACTCTAAAAACAATAAAATTACAGAATTTCACAGAACTGAATTTTTGTCATAAAAACAAAAACTAAACTCGTACAAGCTTCGCACGTGGCTCTGATACCACTGTTGGGTTTTTCGGGCCGCGAAAACCGCTTTTCTGCGTCGCGGAAACCCCGAAACCCCATAGCCATTGGATCTGTGCGAAGAAAAATTTCGAAAATATGAATACGAGTTTCAAACTTTGATCTACAGTAGATCTAGAAAGGAAAAACATTTTATACCTTCGATGCGTGCCCTTCGCGTATCCCGCTCGTCCAAGGTACGCCGGATCTCAAAGTTGTCAATGTAGACAAATCTCTAGTGATATCCACACGAACAAGATGTGTTCTCTAACACTCAAGGATGGAAAAGAGAGCACCCCAAGTGTGCTAGCACTTTCTAGGGCTCTCGGATGGGATTGGAAGATGAAGAAAGGAAAAGAAGAGAACACACTCCTCTAAAAACTCTATGTGACTTTCACTAACCTTTCTTCTTGGATTAGATTCACTCTCCTTTCTTCTCCCTTGCTTGAAGCCCACGACCAAGAGAAGAGAAGGAGCAAGAAGAGAGCTTAGGAGGAGGAAGATCACTTGAATGAGAGTTACACTTGCAAAATGAAGCTCTTTTCATCTAATTAAGTGGTTTGTAACCTCCATGGGATACCAAGAGTCACAACTCTTGGTAACTCCCATGAGGTGGCACTTCACTTAAGTAACCATGATAATGTGGAGCATCATCATTGGCCTACTTAATGCCAACTCACCAATGAGGTGGCATAAAGTCAAGTCAAACTTGACTCTTCATCTTCCTCTCAAGTCAAGTCAAACTTGACTTAATCTCTCTCATGGTTGATCTAATCCAACCATTTAATTCAAGCCAATTTAATATAATGAATCTTATTCATTTAATTAAATTGATTCAATGAGTCATAATCTAAATTAGACTCATTGAACACATGAATCAACTTGAGTCCACCTCAATTAGCCCAATTAGGATTACTCTTAATCCAATTTGATTCATCAAATGAATCTAATCCTCTTGATTCATCATATGAACCTAATCTCCATCCACTTGTTCTTTGTGTGTGACCCAATAGGTTCTTGTAACGTTGGCAATGCCCCTAAACTCATTTAGAAACATAAGTAATGAGCGGTATCTAGCAATACATCATTACTACCCAAGTTACAAGAATGTTGAGATCCAACATCACCTTGTGACTACTAATTGTGACTCCTCACAATATATGACAAGTGTCCTTCTATCCTAGACATCTAGATTGATCAATGTGAGGCATAGACCGTGTCATCCTCTAATCAATCTAAATCTTGAACTCCAAGTAGACTCACTCAATCAAATGAGCTCAATATCCTATATTGACTCATTTGGGTATGGCCATGCACTTCGTGGTCTCACTCTATCAAGAATACCGATGTCTCTCCCGTCATATAGGAGGGATAGATCCCATCTACATCACTCACATCCCTCTGCATAATTTGTTACATACCCAGTAATCGCCTTTATGGTCCACCCAGTTACGGGTGACGTTTGACGAAACCAAAGTACATAACTCGTTATGTAGGGAACCATGGTGACTTCAGGTCTAAGGACTAGTAGTCATACTAATAGCCACATGAGAAAGTATATGACACTCATATAACGACCCATGATACTTTCTCATGGCGGGTCATTCAGTATACATTCTCTAATGCATACCCATGTGTCAACTTGATATCTCTATATCCATGACTTGTGAGATCAAGTCATCGAGTTGACCTACATGCTAGTCTTATTGCATTAACATTGTCCCTGAATATTAATACTTGACTAGGAATGATTAAGAGTAGTGTTCCCTATATCATCTTACTATCGGTTCAACTAACCGATTGATATAGGTGAGAACCGTCTACTCAAGGACGTTATTATACTTAGTTTATTTGGCACCAATACAAGTAAGTATAATAACCAAAAACCAAATGCCTTTATTTATATAGAATATGATACAACAAGTCCAAAATACAATCATCAAATGATTGGCTCTAGGGCTCTAGCTAACATCGAACACTTAAACAATGCTCTATTGTTCCGACAACTGATGGCTAACGTTCTTCTTCCTTTTTGTCAGTATTCTTTATTCAGCATATTATAATTTAACGTGTAATCTTTAAATGCTATTATAGTTGTTGCCCAACGTAAACGCTCAACGAGCGTGAGCCTTGGAGTAGGAGTCGCCCTAGGTTCCGAACCAAGTAAATAACTTACGTTTGCGATTGCTTTTCTTTTAATTCCACTGCTTATTACTCGTTCGTTCTCTGAATCCGAAACGCGTGAAAGCCACGAGCGCTATTCACCCCTCCCTCTAGCGCTTTCGATCCAACAATGACCGCTCGAGTCTTCTAGGATGTTTAATATTCTTCCACCTTCATATCCGATCGATCATTACTTATCGATCGAATTTACCCTTACTCATGCTTACTTTCAACCCTAACATCCGGGCGGCCATTTGTGACCGATTGAGTTTATGTACGAATGTATTTTAAATTAACCTTGAATTTTGATCAACTAATATTATCCACCAGAACAAGGAATCTCTTTCGAGTTCCCTTAACTTTTTACACTTAACTTTAGTAATGATTTTAACATTTTGGGAATATAATTTTTTGTATCGGCTACCCATACTATTTTCTTATTGGTAACACGCCTTCCTATGACATTTGACATGTACTCGTTTTACTGTATCCACCGCCTTACTATTCCATCCAATGACTCTCCTTCAATCTCACTTTTCTTATCTTCTCAATCCAACGTTTGTGCTTGAAACACCTTTTTCAATGCCTACCCTGGATTCTAAATGAAAAATAGAGAAAAAAACCCCTAATCACTTCATCTTCTTCCTCTCGTCTGTGTATCTTTTGTTCTTTGCTCTCTGTTAACTATTCTCGTTTCTCTTATCTCTTTCTATTAACAATGTCGACCTCCTATGAATGGTACACCCAGTGTGTTTCTGAGTTTTTTTGCATCAGAAGCCTGTGAGCTTCAATGGAATTACAACTTCCCTTCTTATATGGTCACTCCTAAGCCTAGGGATCGTCTCCATCTTCCTCCTCTCAAAAGCGTGGCGATTTTCTGGGAACAGGTTCTATGTGGTTTAGGTTTCCTATTCATCCTTTCTTCATTGAAGTTAGTATATATTTCAACCTTCCCCTAAACCAATTCATTCCCCAATCATTTTCTATAATGGTTGGTTTTGTTATTGTTTCCCATTTACTGGACTTTTCCTTGTCTGCTCAACTTTTCCACCATTTTTTCATTCCTTACTAAGTGGAAGATGGTGTTTTTAAATTTCAATCTTGCTCTAAAACTCCTCTGTTCTATAGAATTCCTTCTCAAGGGGAATGACGGGATAAATTTTTCTTTATGCGTCTTCCTTCTCCACCTCCATACCCCATAACTTGGTGTCGAGAGCATCCCCCTATTCCTACATTAGGCAATGTTTTGGAAGACCTCGCTCTTTGTTCTTCACTGGGGAATTTAAAGGGTGCAAAGTTTAATTTATCTGCCCTTATCTCCAAAGGCTTATTATTTTCTTTTGGTCTTAGCACAGCAGAAGCGACCTTGGATGTTCCCTTTAGTAAGATTATTCTCCTTACTCATGTTTTGAACTATTTTTTTGTGTTGTTGTTAACGTAAATTTCTCCTTTTTTTTCTCTAGCTGATGTTATTCTTCCTGCCCTCATGTACAAAACTGCTCACTTGACGAAAGCAGCCTTAGCTAGACTGGGTGAGGAACTATTGAGAGATCGTTCTCTTAATCGACCCTTTCTTCTCTTGGCCTACTACCCCTCTATGAACAACCTCAGGAGTATTCCTACTCCTTAGAGTCAGAGGGTCCCTTCACTGTGAAATGCCGACCACCTCTTACCTCAGCTCCTTGTCCTCTCTCACATACCATAGCTGATTTTGGACAAATTCCCATTGTTCCTGTCGAAATCTCCTATTCTAAAGGTAAAGAACTTGCTCCTCCTACACATGCTCATTTAATTTTGCATTACTTATGATGAGACCATGACTCCTCATTCCTGCCTCTCCTATTATTCACCCAGATGTTTCTTTATCAGAGGAGGCACCTATTGCTCCTAAGACTACATTACCCCTTCTTCCAGCTTTACCTTCCTCTTTCACTAGACCTCGTGCTAAGAAAACTCCTTGCAAGAGATCAGTTACTTCTGGATCTGCTACAACACCCATTGAGCAAGATCCTCCATTAGCTAGCCTCCCATCTCCTAATCCTTCTTCACCAGCCACTGAACATCCTCCTTCCTCTTCCTCACCATTTACAAGTTCTCCTCGTCCTTCTATTTTATTTCAACAAGGCCATAGTTTACCATCTCTGCTTGGTCAAGCTCCCACCTCTACTCCGTATGGATTATTCCAACTAAAGGGGGCATTGGCTAAGTCATGGTTGCAGTCTCAGGCACTTCTAAGAAGAAGCATCTACATTGAGCATGCTGACGATCATAATGGTCAAGCCACAGCGGTAAAATGATCTAACTTCCTTATTTTGTGTTTTCAAAATGTAATCTTACTATTATTTCCTCCAGCTATATGCTTCGAGTATGAATTTGGGCAAGATGGTTGTGGATCTGGAGAGGACTAACTAAATCTTAAAGAATAAGGTAGAAGAATTACAAGTTGCCTCCAACCTCCCCAACAATGAACTCCTTCAACTATGGGATAGGGTGAAATCACAAGCGGAGTTTACTGCTAATTTAGGAAAGACTCTACATGACACCCGCTAGATGTTACAATCTAAAGAGGAGGAAAAAAGGAACTTGGAATTATAGCTAGAGGAGCTTAATTCTACCCTTAGTATTGAAATGACTTTAAAAGATAAAGCCCTCTCGGATGTCACTCACAAGACCAATCTGTTGAACCAGTTACAACAATCTCATGGTTCAGGATCTTCCGAGTTAGCCCTAGAATTGGCTTCTAAAGAGTTTTCCTTGTTCCAACAATAGGAAAAATTATGAGCCCAAGATCTATAAATAAGCTCGCTCCTACAAGAACTAGCAAAGGTCAAGGCAGAGAAGACTACTTTGTAAGGGGAGAAAGATAACTTACAATCTAAATTTCAAGCATATAGAGCAGGCGAGGAAGAGCGATGGCACAACAGATGCAAAGCCTATTTAACTTCCCCTGAATTTGGTGAGGAGTATGCTAGATGCATTGTAGGAACTCTCACTCACTCAGTTGACAGAGTAATCCAACAACTGAAAGAGGCGGGTTGTTTATCTGAAGTCCTTCCTCCCTTATTTATAGATCGTCGACAACTCAACCGAGAACTCCCAAAAGATCTTTTGAGAGAATTTGAGTAGACTTGGAATTTTGTATTTGCATTTTATCGCAACTTTATAACTAATGTATACCATTTGCTGTTTATAAAATGTTATTGAAAATTCATACTTACTTGCTTTTCCTTGTGTGATTTTCTTTTCTTCAGAACCACCCAAGCATTTGTATGAATAACCTTATTCAATGTGTATATTATATGTAGACAAATCCCATGGAAAAATTATAATCAAAGGAAGTAGATCCTCTAGTTATCTTCTGATAATATGTAATGATGAATGAACTTCTTTCCTGATTCTCTTTAGGTTCATATAATAAATTAAGTGCCTTGTCAAGATATGAGGTACTCTTGACTTGCCCTATGGACCGATCGAATTTATATACCCGGGCGAGATTAATTATCTGCTATATATGTGCTCCTTTGGACTTTCCTGGCTGTGCAGAAGACCAGTCGAGCTAGTTCATTGGAGCAAAGTTGAATATATGCTATATAAATATTCCTTCAGGTTTTCCCGCCTGTATAAAAGACCGGTCAAGTTTGCATGCCTGAGCAAAATTGAATATATTCTATATAAATGTTCCTTCGGGCTTTCCCGCCTACATAGATGACCGGTTGGGTGTGCACGCCCGAGCGAATGGAATATATGTTATATAAATATTCCTTCGGGCTTTCTCGCCTGCATAGAAGACTGGTTGGGTTTACACACCTGAGTGAAATGAAATATATATTATATAAATGTTCCTTTGGGCTTTCCCACCTCCATAGAAGATCAGTCGAGTTTGCATGCCCGAGTGAAATTGAATATATGTTATATAAATGTTCCTTCGGGCTTTCCCTCCTACATAGAAGACTGGTTGGGTTTGCACGCCTGAGTGAAATGGAATATATGTTATATAAATATTCCTTCAGGCCTTCCCGCCTACATAGAAGATCAATCAGGTTTGCACGCCCGAACGAAATTAAATATATGCTCAAGTATTGTTAATGTTCAAACTCATGATTGATCTTAGAGAAGGTTTAAAGTCTCCTGTTCCCCCTAAGGAAGCCAAGACGATCACTCCTTAGGGTCCCCGATCGACTGTTATGGAGGTTTAAAGTCTCTAGTTCCCCCTAAGGAAACCAGGCCAGTCACTCCTTAGGGTCCCCGATCAACTGTTATGGAGGTTTAAAGTCTTCGGTTCCCCATAAGGAAGCCAGGCTGGTTACTCCTTAGGGTCCCTGATCGACTATACGGAGGTTTAATCTCTCCGGTTCTCCCTAAGGAAGTCAGGATGGTCACTCCTTAGGGTCCCCGATCGACTATTATGGAGGTTTAAAGTCTCCGGTTCCCCCTAAGGAAGCCAGGACGGTCACTCCTTAGGGTCCCCGATCGACTGTTATGGAGGTTTAATGTCTCCGGTTTCCCCTAAGGAAGCCAGGATGGTCACTCCTTAGGGTTACTGATTGACTATTATGGAGGTTTAAAGTCTCTGGTTCCCCCTATAGAAGTCAGGCCGGTCACTCTTTAGGGTCCCTGATCGACTGTTATAGAGGTTTAAAGTCTCTGGTTCCTCCTAAGGAAGCCAGGCTGGTCACTCCTTAGGATCTCCGATCGACTGTTAGGGAGATTTAAAGAAAAGTATATATCTCCCCCGAATAATATTGCTTGCATTTTATCTGTCATTTGTATAAAAAATGCTCGAACAAAATACATAAATGACTTACATGCACATTTGTTAAGTTCTATATGGTTGTGAATGATTAGCACTCCAAGGCCGCTCGAATTTTCTTCCTTCTGCATCTTGAAGGTAAAAGGCTCCCGATACAAGTTTCTGTATTATTTTGTAAGGTCCTCCCTATTACGGTTCTAGCTTGTTAACATCCCCTACAAACTTGATACACTTCCATACCAGATCACCTATCTGAAAGAACCTTGGAATAACTCTCTTTTTGTAATTATGTCTCATTCGTTGCCGATAAGAAATAAGTCGGGTTGCTGCTTTGTCCCGCGCTTCCTCCTTTTCTTCATATATAAGAGTGGGTGGATTTTCATGAATAGCGTTGATATCCATCCTCTGAGTTTTTTGGGCGACATTAGCTTCTGCCCTTACTATCTCCACATAACACTTTTGTGTCGTTATTGAGTCTCCCTTGACTTCTCCTACTTGATCATCCACAAAGAATTTTATCTTTTGGTAGAAAGTAGAAACGACCGCCCTAAATTCATTCAAGGTCGATCGACCCAGGATAACATTGTAAGCTAATGCAGCATCCACAACTATGAAAATCGACCGACGAGTCCGCATAAGAGGCTCCTCCCCTAAAGATATGACTAATTTTATTTGACCCAAGGGTTGTACCTCGTTGCCTGTGAACTCATACAATGGAGTAACCATAGGTTGAAGCTCGCTCGGGTCAATCTGTAACTGGTCAAAAGCTTGTTTAAAGATGATATTAACAGAGCTACCAGTATTAATAAAAGTACATAAAATATTATAATTGGATATAACAACCTTGATTATCAATGCATCATCATGGGGTACTTCTATCCCCACTAAATCTCTGGGTCCGAAACTGATCTCCAACTCGGCCGCCTTTTCAGCACTACATCCGATAACATAAATTGTTAATCGTCGAGCGTGTGACTTCCTCGCCCAATTGGAATCACCATCTGTGGGCCCTCCTGCTATCATGCTAATGTTACCTCGAGTGACATTACTGTGATTTTCTTCCTATCGGGCTGATGATGGTTCTGATTATGCTTGGTCGAGTGCTTGAGTTTGTACCACAGGAAGAGGTAATATTCCAGCTTGTGACCTGCTCAGTTGATATTCAATTTTAAGCGGGCTCTCTTGTCGAGGATACTGCCGGTGATTGGAGATTGGAGAACACCGATGGTATCGAGTGTTGCCTGCCTATTGATTCTTCAAAGTGAAATAATTTTTCGTATTATGAGTATTAGTCAGATGGTATATGCACCATCTTTGAGGAAAATGTTGAGGAATTCCCACGTGTTGCACTGCTTGAGGTCGTAGCTCAGGATGACGATGGGGTAAGTCCACTCGAGGTCCTTTAGGAGGTTGGACAGGTCCCCCCGGGCGAGCTATTACTGGAACTGATGCAGGGATGTTAACCTCTTTCCTGTGAGCCACTTAAGCTTCTTCCACGTTGATAAAATCTTAAGCCTGTTCAATTAAGATATTGAAATTGGTAGGAGGATTCCTAACTAAATCCTTGAAGAAACCATTATCATTAAGCCCTTGAGAGAAGGTGCTTACCAAGATCTCTGTAGTGGCTGATGGAACATCAATGACCACTTGATTAAATCTCTTAATATAAGCTCTAATGGATTCCTTAGGCCCTTTGCTTAATAGAAAAAAAAGACTCCATGGAGTTTTATGGTACCTTCAATTGCTTAAAAAATAATGTAAGAATACTTTGTGAAAATCCTTGAAGCGATGAATAGAGTTCTCTGGCAGTCACTTAAACCATCTTTGAGTTGCTCCTCCAAAAGTAGTAAGAAACATTCAACATTTAACTCCATTAGTGAATTGTTGGAGAAGTGTTGCATGCTCAAACTTGAGAAGATGATCTTCGGGATCAGTTGTTCCCAAATATTCTCCAACATTTAAGTTCTGATAATGCTTCGGTAGTGGATCATCCAACACCTGTTGAGAGAATGGAGTGATAATCCTTTTAGGAGAACTATCACTATCTACCACCTTCCCCTTTCTATTTTCCCTTACAAGGGCTTCTCCAAAGGATTCCTAAAGGGCTGCTCTCCATCCTCCTTATTCCAGTGGTGTTCGAAAAAAACTTTAGGACAACGAGTGGGAGAGAGAGGAGTAGAGAATAGATAAGCCGGATCTCCTCCTTTGATTTCCCTTTCTGGGTGGTGGGAAGTTACTGACGTCGTCGGAGGTGTCACCACAGGTAGCGTGCCACTAGTATTCACTTATTGTTGCTATTGCTGTAGTATCTTCTGTACTCTGGCGTTGATGAGCAACTCCAGATCATCTTGCAATATAGTGATAGTGTTGGGTTTACCAGCTTCCTCCATCTTCGTAGTCTCAGATCTAGGTGAATAGTTCCCACAAATGGCACCAAATTTGATCATGTCAGAAATTTGTGAAGATGAGCACTGGTTTCGATGAACAATGATGACCTCAGATGAAGATGAACTCTAAAGATATGAAGATACTCCTCCACGTTCCTACGCACAGTGAGACGAGTCAACAAAGCGTTAGTGACCAAAGACCGGGGTGGGGATCCCTGGCTAGCCTCTCTGAAACTCAAGTCAGTTCCTCTCAAAGATGAAAGAAGAAGAAGAAGAAGAAGAAGAAGAAGAAGAAGAAGAACAGTAATTGAAGTGAAAATAGAGTTCAGATGCTAGAACTTGCGTACCTTGCCAACGGAGAAGATCCTCCCTTTTTATACCACCTCACGTGACCTCCGTAGTTGTGAAGTGGTCCTCAGTTCGTTAGAGTTTGTTTGGAGATGAAGTCATCTTCTATACTTCGTGCAATAATCCTTTAAGAAATCTTTTTTATAACCTAGATATACCTGTTTTATCGTTTATAACATGTCATCATAATTGAAGAAGATTCTAGAAGATATTTCCCACCAAATATTCTATTAAACATGTTTCGACCGATCGCTCAAGCCAGCTGTATATATTGTTAAGAATACCTTCTGTTGAATATGTCTTGGCGGGTTACTCAAGCCGACCGTATATACTGTTGAGAATGTCTTCTGTTAAATATGTCTCGACCGGTCACTCAAGCCAACCATATATACTGTTAAAAATGTCTTCTGTTAAATATGTCTCAGCCGGTCACTCAAGGCGGTTGTATATACTATGAAGAATACATTTTGTGAAATATGTCTCAGCCGGTCGCTCAAGCCAGTCGTATATACTGTTAAGAATACCTTATGTTGATCCTTTCTTTATACTCGGGTGGGCTTTGCCCGACCGAGCATATATGAGCGCGAGAGTGCTCGCTCAGCCTACTATCAGTTGGTAAGATGATGAGAATATTATATAAGGCTAAATGTCTTTATGCTTGGGTGGGCTTTGCCCGACCAAGCATATATGAGCATGTGGATACTCGCTCAGCCTGCAGTCGGCCAGTTATATGATGAGAGTTATATATAAGGATAAATGCATTTATGCTCGAGCGAGCTTTGCCTGGGCCAGCATGGATGAGCACATGGGCGCTGGCTCATTCTACGATCGACCGGTCATATGTGGAAAGTATTATTTAAGGCTAAATGCCTTTATGCTTGGGCGGGCTCTTGCTCGGTCGAGCATATATGAGCGCGAGTGCGCTCACTCAGCCTGCGGTTGATCGGTACTAGGATGAGAATATTATATAGTACTAAATGTTTTTATGCTCGGGCAGGCTTTACCCGGATGAGCTTATATGAATGCGGGGGCACTCACTCAGCCTGTTGTCGGTCGGTAAGATACTGAGAATATTATATAAGGCTAAATGCCTTTATGTTCAGGTGGGCTTTGCCCGGCCGAGCTTATATCAGCCTACGGTCGGCCGGTAAGATACTGAGAATATTATATAAGGCTAAATGCCTTTATGCTCAGGCTGGCTTTGCTTGGCTGAGCTTATATGAGCGCGGGGGAACTCACTTGACCTGCAATCGACCGATAAGATACTGAGAATATTATATAAGGCTAATTGCCTTTATGTTCGAGCGGGCTTTGCCCGGCTTAGCTTATATAAGCACGGGGGTGCTTACTCGGCCTGCGGTCGATCGGTAAGATACTGAGAATATTATATAAGCTAAATGCCTCCATGCTCGGGTGGACTTTGCCCAACTGAGCATATATAAGCGCGGGGGCGCTCACTCAGCCTGCGATCGGTCGGTAAGATACTAAGAAGATTATATAAGGCTAAATACCTTTATGGTCAGGCGGGCTTTGCCCTGCCGAGCTTATATGAGCACGGGGGCGCTCACTCGGCCTGCGGTTAGCCGTTAAGATACTGAGAATATTATATAAGGCTAAATGCCTCTATGCTCGGGTGGGCTTTGCCCGGCAGAGCATATATGAGCGCGGAGGCGCTCGCTCGACCTTTACTCAACCAGCGATATGGCTTCCCTATCTTTCTAGACTTAAACCCCTCCTTCACTCACTCAGCCGATCTATCATAACCCGTATTATTATGGAATCTAATAATACACACTCTTTAAATCCAATTTGGTGAACACAACTAATACACTAATATGGTCAAGTAAATTATCTAAATGAGGAATAGGAAAGAAGTACCTTACATTGATTTTATTGATAACTCTACTATCCACTCATATACGCCAAGATCCATTCTTTTTTAGTACCAAAAGAGCAGGTACATCAAGAGGACTCATGCTCTCCCTTACATGGTCGTTAACTAGCAAATCTTAAACCCATCATCACAATTCTTCATGCTCATGCAAGCTTATCCAGTAATATGATTTGTGTAGTAGAGATGTCCCTGACTCTAAATAAATATGATGCTAAATATCTGATGGAGGAGGAAACTCGTCAGGTAGCTATACAAAAAAAATATCACCAAATCTGCAATTAATGGAGCCTTTAAATATGGAACAATGCTAGGTTTAGACACTTCCTTTCCCATTAACATAAATTAATTTTTTGCCTTCTGTAACTCCTAGTCCAACTAATCCATGGATAATAAAGCTGGAACTTCACTTGTAGATTTTGGTTGCTCCATTGCCTGTCTACAAGGTAGTAGTATTATTTTGGCTCTCTCAAATACAAAACTATAAGTATTAGCTCATCCATTATGATGCACCTCTTGATCATACTATAGGCCTGCCTAACAATAGGTGACAAGCATTCGTCACTACTACATCACACCATATAATATCTTTATATTTTTGACCAATATAAAAAAGAAATAAGAGCCCTTCTAGGCACCGATACCTCACCTCCCTTATGCCATGCTAATTTATAAGGTTGGGGATGATTTTTAATCTAAATATTTAACTTTTGAATAACTTTAGCAGATACAATATTTTCACAACTTCCAGCATCAATCACAAAACAATATTTCCTGCCCATAATGTTACATGTTGACTGAAAAATATTACTCTATACGTAATCATGTCTACTAATTTCAATGTCAAACAAGAATGTTGAATCACCAATGTTGTCTTGATATCTCCTTCTAATAGAACTTTGTTTTTGGCCTCCTCATCACATATGGGGTCTCTAATGAACTCTGCTATGTCATATTTATAGTCTCCATGCTCCACAAATAGTATTTTATTTGCTACAACCTTTTTACACTCTGATTGTCTGTGCCCAATCTCTCCATAGTTGAAACACATTATTCCGCCATTGCTGCCACTTCCTCTGTTAATTTGTTCGACATTAATTTCAACAACCACACCACTAGGCCCTCCACTCATAATGTTCATAGGAAAAAAAATCCACTATTATGTCATGTATGTTCTTCCACCAATAACACTCTCTGGTGTGTGACAGACACAGAAACGAGGTCAAACATATTTACTATATCTTGAATATGATATTTCAAACCCCTAATATATCGTGCCACCAACTAATTCTCAATTTCTTGTATTTCATTATTGGAAATTAACTGAAAATTTTTAGTGGTATATTCATCCATGGATCAAGTGCCTTGCTACATATTTTGCAACCTTTAATACATTAAGCATTGAAAATTATACGACAAAAAGGTTGCTCTCATGTGCTTCTTCATCTTCTCCCAAGTGGTAATTTTTGTCTTACCCAACCTATTGCAGGTCAATTTTAGTTGCTCTCCCATGCAATCCGGTCTCAATCACAGGCACATGTCTGCCTTCTGGCACTTCTCCAGAATTTTCTCTACAAATGCTAGTCATTCTAGAAACTCCTCAGGTTGTAGGCTGTTATGAAACTCAGAGATTTCAATTCTTATACTTGTCTCCTAATGCTTGTGATCCTCCTCTACTACTGCTTTGTGTCGCCTGTGGGGAACCTCCTCTTCATAAGCATTCTTCTCTTCTCTATCACCCATTTCCACATCCTAGTGGGCCTAGTGATGGCATTGAATCGGATTTCTTTTATTTTTATTTTCAAACATTGATGCCATCCTTTCAGCAAGTTGTTCCACAACTCCTTCCATAAATTCCATCCAATTATCAATCATCTTTCAAACCTACTATAGGATCGAAAGCGCTAGAGGGGGGGGGGGGGGGGGGGGGGAATAGCGCTTGTGGGTTTTTCATAATTTTTGAAAAAGAAACTTGGAGTAATAAAAGCGGCTGAAATAAAAAGACAATTGACATAGGTTGGTTTTACTTGGTTTAGAGTCTGTGACGACTCCTACTCCAAGGCCTGCGATTGATGATCACTTTCATTGGGTAATTTACTAGCAATTCAGTAATTATAAAAACCATACAAAAAGATGATTACAAGTTTATGTAAAATAAATTATATTGATAGTATTTAAATTTGGTGTAGAGTGCAGTCATCGGAGTAGCATCGTAGCGTTGTAGTCAGAAGTTGGAGTAGCACAGCGAGTGTCTGAGTATCGAATTAAAACCAAAAGTTGTAGCTTTATTTGTTGGAAGTGATGTGTAGGATTCTAGTTGAACAGTACTTTATTGAGCATTAAGGGCCCCCCAACTGCATCTATGGCACTTCCAAATGTAAAACTCATCCCTTAAGCTTTAGACTTGATAACCTCCGTAGTCTATGGATTCTATCCACTAGAGGTCACCTTCTAGGTGCTTTGAGGCACCTCTGCGCCAAGCTCCAAGGCACCTTTAGCTATATGAGAGGCGCCTCTGTGCCTTTTAGCGTGGGGTCTTCGGCCAAGGCATCTGAGATGCCTCCAACTGCACAAGAGGCACCTTGAGCACTGTTGGCCTGAGGTTTTCTTTGTGTATTTCAGTTCCTGCAAAGCATGTTAGTCTAAATACTAAAGATACCTTATAAAATAGAGTTAGCATAATAAAATAGTAGTAATTAATTAATTTAATAGTCTCAGACTGTATTGTTCTAACTTTCAGATTTACAGGAAACGTTAGCTTGAACCGACGTCTATTATTCCCTCAACGAGGAATGCGTCCTCACTTACATCTGTCAGGAGAGTTTACTTGATGCCAAACTGGTCCTCCTGACCGTTTGTACTTTTACTCAGCATCTGAGACTTCATGACTTTCCATTGGATGTCTGATCCCGACCCTTTTAGTCTTATGCCTGGTATCCGTGACTTTCAGGACTTTCACCTATTGTCCTTGGCCAGTAGGATTTTCTGCCTGATGTCCTTGACTTGCTAAGACTCATGTCCAGCCCCTTGGACTAGGATTTCTTTGTCTAGCCACAACAGTGACGTTCTACTTGTTGTTGGTGCAGGAAGCATCCGACGATCGAACCTTAGTTTTGATAATGGCAAAGGGTTTCAAAGTTAAGTTTAATTGTTATCTAATGTGTATGAATGAGTGTTTCAGGAAAGTCCTAGCTGTGGTTAGGCAAGGAAAAACCCTAGGGGGTGGTAACCCTAGGTCATAGGGGGTGGTAACCCTATGCGGGAAGTCTTGGCGGGTCGACGCTTCGGGCAAAAATCCTAGGGGGTGGTAACCCTAGGTTAATATCCTGGTGTCGCGAACCGGGTAGAAGTTTGGATGGGTCGAGGACCGGACATCCAGCATGAAGACCGGAAGCATCGGACGCTGAGCAAAAGTTCAATCGATCTAGAGGATCGTACTGGCAACAGGTAAATCTCTTAAGTCGAGTAGGTGAGGATGCGTTCCCTGTAGAGGGAACAGTAGGCGTCGGGTCGACCTAGGATTTCCGGACGGAAATCCGAAGTCAGACCCGGATAGTCTGATGACTATCGATAATATTTTGTTACCTTATTTATGGCTTTATGTGCTAACTTTGTGTTGCAGGATATTGTTTGGGACTAACATGTCTTGCAGGTACAAAATAATGAAGTATTCCCTAGGATGAACAGTGTCCGAGGCGCCTCCATGGAGCTTGGAGGCGCCTCGGGTGCAAAAGCTGAGCTGACCACAAAACAGGGTTGAAGGCGCCTCGGAGGGGTATGGAGGTGCCTTAGAAGGCGCCTTGAAGACCCATGAAGGCGCCATCTAGCAGGTAGATTTCAACCAGTTCGTCACTGATCCACGCATGAGACTCGGGTGAACTGGAGGCGCCTCGGACGAGCTTGGAGGCACCTCCAGCATGCTTTAAAAGTAGGGTTCGAGCAGCACCTCAGAACAATAATTCCAAGCCTTCTCTCATTCACGTGTTGCTCCAAAAGATGCTTCGAAGTGCTGCTACTCGTGACCGACGACCCAGAGCTCCGAGATTTCATTCTCCGTCGTTGGTATAGATTTATTTATTGCACTTATTGTAATACTTGTTTTGTAATAATCGTGCTTATAGTTGTTGCCCACCGAAAGCGATCAAGGATCGTGGGCCTTCGAGTAGAAGTTGATCTAGGCTCCGAACGAAGTAAATTGTAAGATACCAAAAAAAAATAAATAATAAATATTATTGGACGAAAAATCTTATTGGATTTTTTAGAAATTTTTAGAGATTTTTCAGGATTTAAACGGAGTCTGTATGACCCGTTTTGAAAGGATGAATTCGGGGTATAGTAAAAGCTTGTTTGAAACACCATTTAAGTAGGAGTTGCTTTAGGATTTGACTTAAGGTTTAATTAACTTAAACCTAGATTTTTATTTTCTTTTATTTCGTTTCCTTTTCTCCTCCCCCAAATTCGCCGAGTTCTCCTCCTTTCCCCGATTCATCTCCACTGTCGACGCCGAGCTTGCAATCGCCGGCCACCTTTCTTCGCGTGAGGCTAGGGCAACGCCTCCATCGGCAGTGTGAGAGCAGGGGGCGCTGTCCCTCTTGCGATCCTCTCTTCTTTCTCCCTCTCTCACGCGGGCGACCTAGAGTTGGCAGAGGGCGAGTTTTCCCTCGGCGATCTCGTCCTCACCGTGGCGTCGGATCTTAATAGTACGTGTTATCTCCGGGGGAGGGGATGTCTTTGTGGCTGTTCTTGAGCGCGATTGGCGGCAGCTTGGCACCTAGGGCATCACGGTGGACTCGCCTTGCATCACCCCTAACCGATCGACCTCGTTCCTTCCTCTCGATTTGATCATTGGAGAGTGGTCTGTATCTCCTCACCAGTTGGATTGAAGAAGGCGTTATCATCTAGGATCGGATGAGACGACACCAATTGGAGGCGACCGATTGAGGTAAGCATCGAAAAAATCTTATGGATTCAATGATCTCGGTTTATAGGGTTCCAATGGTGATGCTTCTCTTATCTTGGATTAGGGGAAGGCATAGGAACAACACCTTGATGGACTTCCTATGGCCGATCACTGTCCTCTGCAGCTTGAAGCTGTGGGAGTTTCGGCTGGGGAATTTGAGATCGATTGAGGTGAGTAGGGCTATGTTTGTTAAGGATTTCAGCAAATTAATGGTTCTACTGTTAATTTCTGTATTGGTTTTTGGAAAGAAGTGGCGTAGGGAGGTGGGTAGCTGTCAGCAGGAGTCTTGTGAAGGTTGTTGAGCTCCTGGATTTGTTGCCTCCTTGAAGGTAAGTGTTTACCACTAGTTTTCTTATTAGGGGTGCTACTCTATTAGGTTCTCTAATGGATTGTAGAATTTATTCTTGATGTTAGTAGATGACATGTAGATTAAATGATGGTTACTTGGTGTATGTTTTATGTAAATGGATACATGATCGTTATTGGTTTGTGTTGGATTGATTGGGGTTTGTATTGGATTGGAATTTGTGTTTGGGGTTATGGTGATTGGTTGATGTAGATTGTCATGTGATCATTCTTAGGATCATTGGATTGATTAGGGTGATGATTGTGGATTGTGTTTGGATTTAGAAAGAGTTGGATTAAGGATGATCTTATCATCTACTTTGGTTTGGATATTTAGGTGGAATTAAATAGGGTTACCTAATCGACGTAGGATTAGGTTATGGGTTTAGCTAGTTGTTGATTATGTGATTAGCTAAATAATATATGTATATATCATGTGATCACAGGACTTTGATCTGGACGAGCAGCGTGACGTGGGGTGGTTCTGTTGGATACGAGACTTTTAAGGCGGGTATTTCTTCCTTGGCTCTATGTAGATTTTTATTGAGCTTAGTGCATGATTTTATGTGATGGATTAGGCTATTGTACCTTATATCATATCCGTTTATTGCTTTCCTGCTTGATACTTATGCTTGATCTTTGAGGTGTTCTAGTTATATCATATACAGTCTCTACTCTTGATATCTACTCTGCTATGTTGACACGCGTAGAGTATGTATTGTAGGGATTGTCGGGTTGTTTGTAGTATCATGCTGATTGTGCATATGACGGGGATTGTACGTAGGTTGGTATGTGTTATAGGAGTCCGCATGTTGACCTTACATTTACATGTTGTATGTACGTACGTGTTTGGTTATGTACTTTTGGAGGAGTTGTGTTGATTGTATGTTTGTGGTTTATACACGTGTCTGATGTGTTTGTTATTGGAGGATGCATGTTGATTGTACTTACGTTCTGTGCATATGTGTCCAGTGGGATTATTGGAGATTTTTGGTTGATTATCCGTGTGTAGTTGTGTACATGTGTTTGGTGGGATGTGTGGATTTACCATGACGATTATATTCATGTTGTGGAGTGCTTATGTGGAGTTAGAGTGCGCATGGATGATGACGGTGTCTGTATCATGATTATATATATATATATATATATATATATATATATATATATATATATATATATATATATATATATATATATATATATATATCATGTTCATCATTCATTGCATACTGACGACTATCGTTTCCTTTATAGTTGAGAGGGTTGTCAGTTTTTATAGCTATCCACCCTACCACTGATGGAGAGTGGTAGCTGGGAGTGGAGCTATGTCCTGTCACGCTCATTCAGCCGCTCAGTGTTCTGTCAGCCTCGACCACTCTAGAGTAGTGGATCTTGAGGGTACAGTAGTCAGAGGGTTTGAGTTATGAGTGGTCAGGGACCCTTAGCTATGTAGTTAGATAACTACTTAGCTGACCGTCGGCTTCGGGCGCCTATAGCGCTGCATGTACTGGAGGCTAGTACGGTTTGTCACAGACCCAAGCCTCTCGGCCATACAGGGGTCATGGTATCTGGAGAGGTGGCGGGGGTGACCATGGAGCATGCATGCACTTTTGCATATGATGCGCGGTGCATCTGGGGATATATCTGCATACATGCCTAGTAGATACTAGTTGCATGTGATTGTGATTTGTTGCATTTGATTGAGCTATGGTTGTTGCATATGGTTGTCATGCTGCATATATGTCATTTATTTTACATGTATATGCAGTCATATTTATATTGCACAGGTGTCACGGGTATATCTGTTGCAGATCCGGTGAGTTTACTGATCATTGTACCATGTGTCGATTCCAGATTGGGTATGTATCTGTCATTATGTTAGTTGTGGTTTGTACAGTTTATATGTCAGGTTATTATGTCAGATATGTTTAGGTGCATTGATTATGATAGTATGATCATGTTCTTTATTCCCTACTGAGACTGTATACTTGTGATCTTCATGTTTATTCATAGACCATGCACTATCTTGTCTATTACTCGTTGAGTTACCTATACTCACCACCGCATGAATATCTTTATGTTTTCAGGTAGATGGTTGGAGTGTCGCTCGGAGTATCCTGTCTGCCGGGTCCTACGTCACATCCGAAGACCGTACTTGTTTTCTTTTTATATCTTTTTATTATTTCTGGCATTGTATTTGTATTTAGCCATGTGGCTATCTTCAGTTTTTGGTGTTGTATTTGTGTTTAAGCCGTGCCAGCATGCATTGTATTTATTTGGTTTGTGTGGGCTTTTCTGTATTGTTTTTCCGCTGTGTTGGTTTTTTTGTATGGCCGTGTGGGCTGTTAAATGTTTATATAACTGCGTGGTTGTTGTCTCTTTTATTCCAGCCGAGTAGGCTGATGATATATACTGCGTGGTTGTGTAAATATTCCAGCCGTATGTGGCTGATGTATATTTGTTTGTAGTGTTGCTTCATATTGTCACCGGTACAGGGGAGATGTTGTCGGATTTTTGTCTGGCAGGGACTCCTTTGGAGGCGTGACATAAATTTTCCGTGTCCTTCTGTGTTTGTTTTTTATTCCACTGCTTTAAATTACTCAACGAACGGTTTACGATTCCGATAATCGAACGAAATAGCCGCGAGCGCTATTCACCCCCCCCTCTGGCGCATTTCGATCCAATAATTGGTATCAGAGCGGGGTCGCGTTGATCTGGTGCAACCACCAATCACGCATTTTTTCACTGTGTTTTAAATTTTTCGGAATCAACTGAAATTAGTATTATTACTATATTCCAATTTTTTTTCCCGCTCATATCGATTTCGCTCGAGGTTGGTGCAACACCACTCGAGTTAGTTTTTTTTAATTCATACCGCACTGCTAATCCAGGATCAAGTCCTGGTACATTTTTTTTTTCCCTTCTTCTTTGTGTGCAAGTTTTTAATGGCCCTTCAAGAAGGCTCGAGCACAACCCGCCCCCCACTCTTCTCCGGCGAAGACTTTGCCTATTGGAAGAATCGGATGATCTACCATCTCAAGACACAAGTTGAGATGTGGATCATCATCCAGATCGGTCTCGAGCTACCACGTGACGGCACCGGAGAACTGGTTTCCTGCACCAACTGGGACGCCAGCATCAGGAAGAAGGTGGAAGCAGATGCCAAAGCCACTTGCATACTACAATGCGGGTTGACAAAAGAAGAACTGAATAGAGTCGGACCATTTTCAAGTGCGAAGGAGCTGTGGAACAAACTAATCAAGCTGCACGAGGGCACGGCAGACGCTAAAGTAAGTAAGCGTGATTTAATTTTAAATAAATTGTATAATATTAAAATGCAGGTACCAGCAAAACGCACGAACCAACGACGAGGCGCAAATCCAAGTCCAAAGATGAATCGGACGTAGACGACGAAGACGAAGTTATTTCCAAACTGATGAAGCTAGTGCGGAAAATATGTAAGTCAAAAAGGGAAACTCAAACAACCAAGAAGGATAAGATTGGAGTCACCTGCTACGGATGCAACTAGAAGGGACACTACAAACCAGACTGTCCAAACAAGAAGAAAAGAAAGAAGGCATTGAAGGCAACCTGGTCCGAGTCGTCAGACGAATCTGAGTCCGACAAAGAAGAACCGACAAGCTTCCTCGCATTGCCAGTATAAGTAAACATTAACGAAACCGAGTTCGAATTTGAGTCTGAAACCGAGAGCGAGTCGGAAGCCGAGTCCGAGCAAAGCCACGAATCCGCATTCGTTTCCGAAGGACCAAACTCCTCTATAAGTTCACTACTCGTAGAATTTCAATTAGATAACTTGCATGAATTATTACCTTACTTAGTAAAAAAGTTGGCTAAATCCAACATTCAGATTAAGTCGCTCCAAAAGGAGGTAAATCCCTTAAGGAAGAGACTAACTTGAGCTCTTTAACTGAGTCAGTTCAAATTGGAAACTCAACTCAAGTCCAACAACTTGAGGAAGAAAATTTCAATTTGAAAACTCAAATTAAGGAACTCAAGGACACGTTGGAACGGTTCATTATGGGTTCCAAGAATTTGGATCCGATTCTTGGAAAACAGCGAGTCGTTTACAACAAATCCGGACTTGGATTTAAAACCAAGAACAAATATAAATCATATCTATCTTTAGTAAATAGAAATAGTAAAACCATAGTTCAAGCATGGGTCCCAAAGTCAAACTTGATTAATCAAGTTGGACTTGGACTATATTGGGTCCCCAAGGATCAGATCCATTACCTTGATAGACCCTATCGAGGCTATGATCCAGGGGGAGCCAGTAGAAAGATCATCTTTACCAAGAGATAGATTGATGCTTGTTTATTTATTCTTATTAACATTATGCATGTTTAGATTTAGGATAGCCTAAGGACCAAGGCATAATTTACACTTGTTAGTTAAATCTAGGGGTTTCAAAAAGAAAATTAAATATATATTTTCTTTGAACGGTTCTGTCTAGGAAGGGGTGGATGATCCCATACCCAAGAAAGCCTAGAGCCTCGCCCTGACCTGGGAACCAATCATTGAAATATATATTTAATTGACTAATTGAAAAACCTAATTTTAACTCAAATGTAAATTAATCCTTATAAATAACCTAAATTACAGATAACCATCTCACAAAATAATATAAGTTTACCTGATTGATAACTTAGAATCGGGTGAAATAGATCTAGGTCAAACTTAGTCTTAAATAAATTCAATTTAATCAAATGAAACAACTTAATTAACTTAAATCAAATGAATTAATTATTTGAAAAATCTTTTTCAAAATCCTTTAAAAAATTATTTGAAAATTATTTTAAAATCTTTTGAAACATTATTTGAAAATTATTTTAAAATCCTTTGAAAATTATTTGAAAATCAATTACAAAATCCTTTGAAAAATTATTTGAAAATCAATTTTAAAATTCTTTAAAAAATTATCTGAAAATCAATTTCAAAATCCTTTAAAAAATTATTTGAAAATTATTTGAAAATCCTTTGAAAAATTGTTTGAAAATCAATTTCAAAATCCTTTAAAAAATTATTTTCAAATTATTTTAAAACCCATTGAAAAATTATTTGAAAATCAATTTCAAAATCCATTACAAAATTATTTGAAAATTATTTTAAAATCCTTTGAAAAATTATTTTAAAATCCTTTGAAAACTTATTTGAAAATCAATTTCAAAATCCTTTAAAAAATTATTTGAAAATCAATTTTAAAATCCTTTAAAAATTATTCGAAAATCAATTTCAAAATCCTTTGAAAAATTATTTGAATATTATTTTAAAATCCTTTGAAAATTATTTGAAAAATTATTTGAAAATCTTTTTTAAAATCCTTTGAAAAATTATTTGAAAATCAATTTCAAAATCCTTTAAAAATTATTTGAAAATCAATTTCAAAATCCAGTGAAAAATTATTTGAAAATTATTTTAAAATCCTTTGAAAAATTATTTTAAAATCCTTTGAAAAATTATTTCAAAATCATTTAAAAATTATTTGAAAATCACTTTCAAAGTTATTTAAAAAATTATTTGAAAATCAATTTCAAAATCCTTAAATAAATTATTTTAAAATAAATTTTAAAATCCTTTAAAAGTTATTTGAAAATAAATTTCAAAATCCTTTGAAAAATTATTTGAAAATTATTTTAAAATAATTTGAAAAATTATTTCAAAATCAATTTCAAAATCTTTGAAAAATCTTTTAAATCAATTTTAAAAACCTTTGAAAAATTATTTGAAAATTAGTTGAAAATCCTTAGAAAAATTATTTGAAAATAAATTTCAAAATCCTTTAAAAAATTATTTGAAAATCAATTTTAAAATCCTTTGAAAAATTATTTGAAAATTATTTTAAATTCCTTTATAAAAATTATTTGAAAATTATTTTAATATCCTTTGAAAAATTATTTGAAAATGGATTTCAAAATTCTTTAAAAAATTATTTTAAAATCCTTTGAAAAATTATTTGAAAATCAATTTTAAAATCCTTCGAAAAATTATTTGAAAATCAATTTTAAAATTCTTTAAAAAATTATTTGAAAATCAATTTCAAAATCCTTTAAAAAATTATTTGAAAATTATTTTAAAATCCTTTGAAAAATTATTTGAAAACCTTTTTTAAAATTCTTTAAAAATTATTTTAAAATCCTTTGAAAATTTATTTGAAAATCAATTTCAAAATCTTTGAAAAATCTTTTAAACCAATTTCAAAATTCTTTAAAAAATTAGTTGAAAATCAATTTCAAAATCTTTGAAAAATCTTTTAAACCAATTTCAAAATCCTTTGAAAAATTATTTGAAAATCAATTTTAAAATTCTTTAAAAAAAATTTGAAAATCAATTTCAAAATCTTTGAAAAATCTTTTAAACCAATTTCAAAATTCTTTAAAAAGTTATTTTAAAATCAATTTCAAAATCTTTGAAAAATATTTTAAAATAAATTTTAAAATTCTTTAAAAATTTATTTGAAAATCAATTTCAAAAACTTTGAGAAATTATTTTAAAATTATTTTAAAATCCTTTAAAAAATATTTGAAAATTATTTTAAAATTCTTTGAAAAATCATTTGAAAAATACTTTGAAAATTAATTTCAAAATCATTTGAAAAATACTTTGAAAATTAATTTCAAAAATTATTTCTCAAACGTAGAATTTAGAAGAAATTTTGTTAGACTTTAATGTTTACAAGAAAATTAATTTGAAAAGCTAAGTGTTTACTTCAGTACTCATTTTTTTTCTCTCCTTCTTTATTTTTGATATATGGCAAAGGGGGAGAGTATAAGGAAATTCAAAGGAAACTAAAAGGAAAAAAAATAATTCAAAACTAAATCAGTTTAAGGGGGAGCTCCTATTAAGGGGGAGCTTCAATGTGCTTAGGCGTTATTTATGCTTGTACTCATTTCTATTTACATTTATTGTATTTTTTCACTTAACTTTGAATTTTGGTTGCCATAATAAAAAAAGGGGAGATTGTTGGTGCGGGAAGCATCCGACGATCGAACCTTAGTTTTGATAATGGCAAAGGGATTCAAAGTTAAGTTTAATTGTTATCTAATGTGTATGACTGAGTGTTTCAGGAGAGTCCTAGCTGCGGTTAGGCAAGGAAAAACCCTAGGGGGTGGTAACCCTAGGTCTTAGGGGGTGGTAACCCTATGCGGGAAGTCTTGGCGGGTCGACGCTTCGGGCAAAAATCCTAAGGGATGGTAACCCTAGGTTAAAATCCTGGTGTCGCGAACCGGGTAGAAGTCTGAATGGGTCGAGGACCGGACATCCAGCATGAAGACCGGAAGCATCGAACGCTGAGCAAAAGTCCAGTCGATCTGGAAGATCGTACTGGCAGCAGGTAAATCTCCTGAGTGGAGTAGGTGAGGACGCGTTCCCCGTAGAGGGAACAGTAGGCGTCGGGTCGACCTACGATTTTCGGACGGAAATTCGAAGTCAGACTCGGATAGTCTGATGACTATCAATAATATTTTGTTACCTTATTTATGGCTTTATGTGCTAACTTTGTGTTGCAGGATATTGTTTGGGACTAACATGTCTTGCAGGTACAAAATAATGAAGTCTTCCCTCGGATGAACAGTGTCCGAGGAGCCTCCATGGAGCTTGGAGGTGCCTCGAGTGTAAAAGCTGAGTTGGCCGCGAAACAGGGTTGAAGGCGCCTCGAAGGGGTATGGAGGCACCTTGGAAGGTGCCTTGAAGACCCATGAAGGCGCCTTCTAGCAGATAGATTTTGACCAGTTCGTCACTGATCCACGCATGAGACTCGAGCCAACTGGAGGCACCTCGGACGAGCTTGGAGGCGCCTCCAGCATGCTTTAAAAGCAGGGTTCGAGCAGCACCTCAAAACAATAATTCCAAGCCTTCTCTCATTCACGTGCTGCTTCAAAAGACGCTTCGAATTGCTGCTACTCGTGACCGACAACCCAGAGCTCTAAGATTTCATTCTCCGTCGTTCGTATAGATTTATTTATTGCACTTATTGTAATACTTGTTTTGTAATAATCGTGCTTATAGTTGTTGCCCACCGAAAGCGATCAAGGATCGCGGGCCTTCGAGTAGGAATCGATCTAGGCTCCGAACGAAGTAAATTCTCCGTGTCCTTCTGTGTTTGTTTTTTATTCCACTGCTTTAAATTACTCAACGAACGGTTTACGATTCCGATAATCGAACGAAATAGCCGCGAGCGCTATTCACCCCCCCCCCCCTTCTAGCGGGTCTCGATCCAACACTTGTCTAGTATTCACTAGGACTTTTACCTTGCCTAAGCTCACTTAGAACTTTCCTACATACTCAGTCAGTCTTATTAGAACCATAATAACTCTTAACTTTAAATCGTTTGTCATTATCAAAATTTGGGTTCGATTATTTTGTCCTTTCTACACCAATAATCTCCCCTTTTTTTATTATGATAGCACAATTTAAAGTTAAGTAAAATATGTTGGGATTGCAAGGTTGTAAACATAGTCTCACATTGAAAACACATGGGAAAGATCATGGGTTTATAAGAAAAAAGATATCTTCATTGGCATGATGCCTTTTGGGGAGAGCCCAAGAGCAAAACTATGAGGGTTTAGGCCCAAAGTAGACAATATCATACTATTGCGGAGATATCTAAATTCTTTTTGATCCTACAAAATATAGCACTTAAAAGAAATTTAACATAAAAAACTCTTTAAAATAATTCAAGTGCTTTTTTTAAATTATTAAATTTTTAAAGGGTTTAAGAATTTTTTAACTCAGTTCCCTCTTAATTTATCATTCTCCCCTAGAGATTCTGAAAGATTGCATACTTTGAAAATTTTAACCCAGCTTCCCCTTAATTTATCATTCCCCTCTGGAGATTTTGAAAGATTGCATACTTTGAATATTTTAACTCAGCTCCCCCTTAATTTATCATTCTTCCCCTAGAGATTTTGAAAGGTTGCATACTTTGAAAATATTACCTTAACTTTTAACCTTTTTATTCCCCTTTGACATATATCAAAAAGTTTTAGGGAGAAAAAAATGTATGTTTTGTAATTAGAGTATTTTGTAATTTGACAAGTTTTCAAAAATAAATGTAATTTAGAAAAATTAATTATGTTTTGAAAATTTTATTTGGTTTTGACAAATTAATT
This sequence comes from Zingiber officinale, assembly GCF_018446385.1. Classification (NCBI taxonomy): domain Eukaryota; kingdom Viridiplantae; phylum Streptophyta; class Magnoliopsida; order Zingiberales; family Zingiberaceae; genus Zingiber; species Zingiber officinale. Next base: position 72,051,121 of record NC_056005.1, on the reverse strand, counting down.
TAGTTAACAATTAATTAATTTAAGTTTTAAAATTATTTTTTGATAATCAAAGTTTTGAAAATGAATTAAACTTTCAAAAATTAATTTAAATTTCAAAAAATAATTTAATTTTTAAAACATAATTAAAGTTTTAAAAATGAGTTAAAGTTTTAAAAATTAATTGAAGTTTTAAAAATTAAATTAAAGTATTGAAAATTAATTTAAGTATTAAAGATGATTAAAGTTTTAAATATTTATTTAAAATTAGGAAATTAATTCATGTTTTAAAAATTAATTAAAGTTTTGAAAATTAATTTAAGTTTTGAAAATTAATTTAAAGCTTTGAAAATAAATTAATCTTTTAAAAGTTAATTTAAGTTTTTGAAAATTAATTAAAATTTAAAAAGTTTATTTAAGTTTTGAAAATTAATTAAAGTTTTAAAAATTGATTTAAGTTTTGAAAATATAATTATGGTTTTAAAAATTGATTTAAGGTTTGAAAATTAATTTAAGTTAAGAAAATTAATTAATGTTTTGAAAATTAATTTAAGTTTTGAAAACTATTTTTTGTTTTGAAAATTAATTAAGGTTTTGAAAATTGATTTATGTTTTGAAAATTAATTTAAGTTTTGAATATTAATTTAAGTTTTAAAATTAATTTAAAATTTGAAAATTAATTAAATTTTTGCAAATTAGTTTAAATTTTGAAAATTAATTTATATTTTGAAAATTAATTTATGTCTTGAAAATTAATTAAAGTTTTGAAAATTATTTTTATTTGAATTTTGAAATATATTTAAGTTTGAATTAGATCAATTGAATTAATTAGGATTTAGGTTAGATTAGTAAATTAATTAATTAAATTAATTAGTTTAAGTTAGGTCAAGTAATTGATTAGTTTGAGTTAGGTTAATTGATTAATCCTAACATTTCACCTATTCTAAGTTATCAATCAGAAAATCTTATTGGTTTTATGAGATGTTTAATAATTTTATCTTCAATTTAAATTGAAATCTAAGTATTGATTTATATTTGAGTTAGACTTAGGTTAATAGTTGGTCAGTTAAATATTCATTTTGGTAATCGACTTCTAGGTTATGGCGAGGCACAAGGGCCTTTTTATGTATCTAAGTAACAACCACTTTTAGACAAAGTCTTCTAAGGAATTGAATATTTAACTTTATTTATAAAAATTCTTGGTCTAATTAGTCAAGTATCGATCAAGCCTAAGTTCTTATCTAAACTAGTTATTGTTTTGATGTGTTGTTGAACCAAACTAGTTATTGTTTTGATGTGTAAATATAATGTGTGTCGAGTTTGTAACGACCACCCTTCTTCCTAAACTATACTGCTCTCTAAGGTGACCGTTACTTAACTATTAACTCTACTCAACCGGTGTGATCAAAACCACAAGGAATCCCTACCGAAAAATTTCGGCAGAATCTCCCCTGTACCGGTGACCATAAACATCAATACATACACAGTATACACAACCACAGGCGGCTGGAACATATATCAAACACCCACGTAGTTTAGTAAGTGACAAAAACTATAATATCTACCTATTACATAGAAACTCATCACAGCATGCAAACTAAAACATGAATAAACTCAATAGGAACATAGAATATAAAATACAGTCTCAATGACATCAACCATAAGGTACAACTCAATTACTTCTTATCCACTAAACACGAAAACGCAAAACTTCCCAGTTCTCTCCCACAGTCCTGGCATCACACACCATCCGCACTACCTTGTCGCCTCCCTTGCTATATCCTTTCCTTTCCTTTATCTGCAGTAAGAGGAAATGCAATCTATAAGCAAAATTTGCTTAGTAAGCGCTATTTAACTCACAAAAACATGAATATGCATGTATACAAGAAGAACTAGAAACTGTATGCTCTAAAAGAAAATAAAGCATAAACATAGCTGCTCATGTTAATCTAAAAGCAAAGAAAAGCTAAGGAATCTACTCATGTAATTCTAATAGCTAATCATGCTACACAAGGATAAAACTGTATGCTGGAAGATAAAGCTAATCATGCTAAATAACTAATCAGAAACCAAACAAAACTAACACTACATGCTTCGAATTAAAAGAAGCTAAACTTGCTGACTCTAAACATTAGTGAAGCTTGTTTCATTTGTTTCAAAACTTATACTTTATTACTTTAAAATAATAATCAACTTCTCTTGGGCCCGGCATTGTACCAATTTGCGCGCATCCTTAATATGAGTCGAGGTAGCTAATTCCGAAACAACTAAGGTACATGCCATTAAAAGTAAAATACTTATTTTCTTTTTAACTATAACTCCCTTATACTTGTTATTCTTTAATTCTCTTATAACAAAATGCCTTGGCATTTATTCAAACACTTAGTGTGTAACGACCCAATTTTTCTTATTTCAAATTCCAAATGTCCATAAAAATATTTGGAAATGCTTTTAAAATATTCTAGAGATTTTTAGAGTATTTTTATGCAATTTTTGGAGTTCATTTGGTATTTTTACCAAGAAGAAGAAGTTTAAAAAATAAATAAATAAATGTGTTGAAGCTAGGTCTCAAACCCGAACCCGTGACCTCGGGTCAGACACGACCCAACCGGAAGCAGCTCGACCAGCTGAGCCAGCGAGTTTTTGTTAATTATATGTGGAGCAATATATATATAAGTAGTAGTTAGGAATAAGAATAAATAGGAAGGAAAATAGTGGCAGCCGAGTCTCGAATCCGCGAGCCCTGACTTAGTCAAAGCGTAGCCAACCAACCGGTCTACGAAAGCTTTGTTAGTTATATAGGAGGTGGAATATATTTAAGCTATAGTTAGAGCGTTTTGAATAAAAGGGGAATAAAAGTGCGCGGCTGGGATTCGAACCCATGAGCTGGGCTTTAAGCAAAACCGGCCCAAACCAGCTGAGCTACACGGGCTTTGTCAACCTAATATGGAGAGAATTTGTATTAAAGTGTAGCTGTGATTAAACCCGAATATAAGAAAGGGTATTAGGTTTTTATTTTCAGAAAAACTAAAAATTTTCTCTCAAAATCTCTTCTCTTCTCTTCTCTTCTCGCGACAGCGCCGGCTCTTCTCGGGCAAAAAAACTGCAGCCAAGGCTAGGGTTTCTCCGGCGGCCGACGACAGTCAAATCCGAGAGCTTTGCATCTTTTCACGTTCCTCTCGGCAAGGTGGACGCATAGGCACAAGAAGAGGTCAGGAACTCAAGCATCTCAGCAACCCTAGAAGCTTCCTTTCCTTCTTTCCGGTTGTAAGTGCAAGAAACCCTAGGTAAGTACTACTCACCTGCGGTAGGAGTTGCTCCGAGCTTCGATTTGATTTCTTTGCTTTCGGATTTTGCTGTGTCGAGTGGAATCATATGCTAGGGTTTTCTTTTATGCTATGTTTATCTAGCCGAATTGTTAAGGTTAAGTTTGTTATGCCGAATTTATTGTGCTAGGGATATAGTTTCTCTTGTTTGGATCATGTGTGCAGAAATTTAGGGATTAAGGAAAACTTCCGAGATTTGTTTCCTTCCTATTATCTCTGCCGTAGCATTCTATAGCATGCTTAGAGAGTTCTATATGAGGTTCGCTTATTTCTTTTTAATGTGGCAGTAGCATGCTTTAGGAATTGATTGCTTGAAGTTTAAGAGTAATTCCCAAGAATTGTTTCCTCTGCCTTATTTCTGTTGAAGCATGTTTAAGGAATCCAGATTTTCTGTTCAATGGGTTTTTTTTATGCATGCATGAACCCTAGAAGTTTCTAAGAGTTTGTTAGGAGTTTCCTTAAATCGTTAGGGAAATTTATGGATTGATTCTTTTGTTATAGCTAGAATCGTTCCTTCTCGTTATTGCTGGAGTTGCTTCTTCTTGAATCGGTTCTGTTCCTTACCGTTAGTGTTATGCAAGTGAATGAACATTGATCCTTCTTCTTGATCTGAACCCTAGTTTTTAGTTGGGGATTAGTTCCTTCTTATTTAGCTTCAGTTTTAGTTAGCTTTTAGTGCTACTCTAACATGTGTTCCAGATCCCTTGATTAGCATTTCAGTTTTCAGCCTTTAGTTGTTTACAGTTTCAGATTTAGCCTTGTCGTCGATTTAGTAGCATGAGCAGCCCTGCCTTTTAGCATATAAGTATCTATTTTCTGCTATTCTTACAAGCATGGATAGCATATTAAAGAAGCCTGAAGTTGTATTCTTGTGCTTTAGTTATGGCATGTTTAGAAAGTTTGAAGTAGCATTCTGTTGCCTATTTTATAGCACGTTAAAGAAGCCTGAAGTTGCATTCTTTTGCTTTATTTATAGCATGTTTAGGAAGTTTAAAGTAGCATTCAGTTGTCTATTTCACAGCATGTTTAGGAAATCTAAATAAGCTCTCTTTCGGTTTATTTTACAGCATGTTTAGAAAGTCCAAGTTAGTTTTCTTTTGCTCTATCTTACAGCATGTTTAGTAAGTCCAAGTTGGTTTATTTTGCCCTACTTTACATCATGTTTAGAAAGTCCAAATTAGTTTCTTTTGCTCCATATTGTAGCATGATTAGCAAGATCAAATTAGTTTTCTTTTTGCTCTACTTTGTAGCATGATTAGTGAGGTTAGATTAGTTTCCTTTTTGCTTTTATCACAACATGTTTTAAAAGTTCAAACTAGCTCTCTTTTGCTCTATTCTAGAGCATGATTAGTAAGTTCAGATGTGCTTTCTTTTCCTTTGTTTTACAGCATGTTTAGAAAGTTTAGATTTGCTTTTCTTTTACTTTGTTTTATAACATGCTTAGAGAGAGTCTAGATTTGTTTCCCTTGTATTGTTTTTATATTGCATGCTTAGTTAATTGTAATCCTACACTTGTTAGGTATATCTAAAGGATTCCAATAAACTCTAATAAAGGATTATGAGAAAACTGAGTAAAAATAAAAAAAGACCAAGGTCTAGTTAAAAAGAGATAACAAGTAAACTAAAGTAAGAGGCTAGTACCCGACTTCCAAGGTTGTCGTTAAACAAATCCAGGTGACCAATTCCGAGGTCTTGGCCCTGGTAAGACCGAGGTCTTTATCCTCATAGGGCTGGAGGCTCGCTACCCCAATCACTATTAGAGAGCGCGCAAAACAAAGATGGTACTAAGCCTGGGCCCAAAGAAGAAAAGAAAAAGAAGAAGAAGAAAAGAAAAGTTAAGAAAAAAGAAGAAAGAAAGAAGAAGAAAGTAAAAGATAGAAATTAAAAGATTAATTTCTATTACAAGGATATATAAGAAAATATAATAAGTTTTATGCTTAGAATAAATAAAAAGTTAGTTTCTTTAATTCTAAGCTTACAGTGTTCATTTCTTATTATCCTGTTAGATAGTGAACATGTTTAGTATTCAGTTTCATTTTCTGTATACCATGAGCACATGCAGATTTGCTTTAGCATTTCAGTTTCAGTATTATTGCATTACTTTTATGCACTTCGAGTTTTTGTGAGATAGATTAGTACTTACTAAGCGTTTCGCTTATAGATCTATTTTCTTTCCTCCTACTGCAGATAATGGAAAAGCTAAGATATGAAGGGAGACGACAGGATGGTGGTGGTGATGAAGGTGTGTGGTGACTGGACTGTGGAGAGATCCAGAAGTAGCTGGCAAAATTGTCAAGACTTTCTTTTAGTTCTCTGTTAATGTTATATTAAATTTGGGATTGTAGTTGAGTTTATTTCCGCATGTCTAGCTAGTCTCTTTCATTATTTGTGGAGTGCGGTAGTCATTACTATTGCTAGAGTAGTTTCTTTGTTTTTATTGTGATTTTTATTACTGCGTGGTTGTGGAAAAATATGTTCCAGCCGTCTGTGGCTGCGTATACTATGTTTGTATTATAGATTTGGTCACCGGTACAGGGGAGACTTTGCCGAAATTTTTCGGAAGGGTTTCCATCCGATATTTAATCATACCGGTTAAGTAGAGTTAGTAGTTAAGTAACGGTCATCCTTAGAGAGTAGTAGTAGTAAGAAGGGTGGGTTGTTACAGTTGGTATCAGAGCAGTGTTCCATTCTCCAGCATCACACACACATCAGCATCATCCTCGCCGTCTCTAAGTAAGAAAGTATTTAAATCCTTTTTTTATTCTGCTTTCCTTATTATTAACTGCAGTATAGAGTATTTGTTTTTGAATGCTTAAGTAAGATAGAAGTTTTGTTTCTCTTTTATTCATATAGATATGTATGTTTAGAAAGGATAGAGAAATGTTTAGAAGTACCTACTCATAGGTGTTGAAAGTCAAGTATCATGTATAAGTAAGATATATCTAGAAAGTATAGTGATAATTTTAAGTTTTCTTTTCCTCTGCCTGACTTGATGTCAAGAAGAGGACGTCTTCGTATCGCTGGTACTGAGAACCAAGCTCAGGAAAACGAAGAGCCCAGAACAACTGGGCCTAATCTCTCTGAAGTTGTTGCTCAACTTCAGAGACAAGTAGCTAAGCAGCAACAAGTGATTGCCAATCTGATGGTAAATCAGCAACCAGTTCCTCCCACTCCTCCAACAGTAACTGTGGAGACTCCAGGGGTAACCGAGGTTCCACCAGCTGCCCTGGGAGTCGTCACATACCTCAGAGATAAGAATCCTACTTGATACAGTGGCTGAAACTGAAATCAGAGAGCTTCTCAAGCACGACTGAGCCCTGGGATGCCCAGGCTTGGTTTAAAACACTAGAGAGCACTATGGAGCTTCTTGACTGGCCAGAAGTCGAGAAGGTCAAGTGCGCCTCTTTCTGCCTGTCTGGAGATGCTCGTATGTGGTAGGAGAGGATAAAGACCAAGAGAGCAGCCGATCAGGTGAGCTGGGCAGATTTTCAGTTAGAGTTCAATGAAGAGTTCTATCACCAACAAGCACTATGAGGAGTTTATAGAGTTCAAGCCAGCCAAGATAGAAGACAAGACAGTAGGGAGCCCGAAGCCCCAGTCAAGTAAGTGCAGAAGAACAGAAAGAAGGTAAGAAAGAGGGGGTTCGGGTGGTCTGCGAATATCCCGAAGTATTTTCAGCAGATCTACCTAGACTACCTCCCAATAAATGAGTGGATTTGAGATTGAATTGGTTCCTGGAACCGGTCCAATTTCAAAAGCTCAGTATCGTATGTCTCCAGCAGAGCTGAAGGAGTTACAAGAACAACTACAGGAGTTACTTGACAAAGGCTTCATTCGCCCTAGTCATTCACCCCGGGGAGCTCTAGAGTTGTTCGTTAAGAAGAAAGACGGATCCGTGCTAATGTGCATAGATTTCAGAGCGCTGAGCAAAGTAGCAGTTAAGGACAAGTACCCCATTCCCAGGATCGATGACTTATTTGATCAATGAAGAGGAACAACAGTGTTCTCGAAGATAGACCTGCGCTCTGGGTACCATCAGCTCAAGGTGAAAGAAAGAGACATACCTAGAACAGCTTTCAGAACTAGATACGGACACTACAAGTTTGTAGTCATGTATTTTGATGTGACTAATGCACCAGCGGTCTTCATGGACTTAATGAACAGAGTATTCAGAGAATATCTTGACAAATTTGTCATCGTATTCATCGACGACATTCTGGTCTATTCAAGGACCCCAGAGGAGCACGACACGCACTTGAGGATGGTACTGCAGACTCTGCAGCAAAAGTAGCTTTATGCTAAATTCTCAAAGTGCGAGTTCTGGTTAAATCAAGTGGCGTTTTTAGGTCACATTATTTCTGAAAAAGGTATTCAAGTGGATCCAGCCAAGGTGGAAGCGGTCAACAACTGGAGTAGACCCAAGAACGTCAGAGAGATCAGAAGCTTCCTTGGTTTAGCTGGGTACTACAGGAAGTTCGTGGGGGACTTTTCCAAGATAGCCTCTACACTAACAACCCTCACCAGAAAGAACAAGAGATTCGAATGGTCAGATAAATGTGAGAAGAGTTTCGAAGAGCTAAAGAAGAGATTGATCAGTGCTCCCATTCTGACTGTTCCACAGAGCGACAAGAGTTTTGACATCTACAGTGATGCTTCCAAGATGGGCTTAGGAGCTGTACTCATGCAAGAAGGAAAAGTCATAGCTTATGCTTCCAGACAACTCAAAGATTATGAGAAGAACTACCCTACTCATGATCTTGAGCTGGTATGCACTGAAACTCTGGCGACATTATTTGTATGGAGTTCAGTGTAGAATCTTCACAGATCATCAGAGTCTTAAGTACTTCTTCACTCAGAAGGACTTAAACATGAGACAGTGCAGGTGGCTGGAGTTGGTCAGAGATTACGACTGTGAGAATCTCTACCACCCAGGCAAAGCTAACAAAGTGGCAGATGCACTAAGCAGAAAGTCCAGTGCATCCCTGATATCTCTATCATCATTAGCCTTGCCACTGCAGAAGGAGTTGCCAAATTTTGGACTTGAAATTATTTACGGACAGCTCTCCGCATTGACCTTAGAGTTTACCTTGCTTGAGGACATACAGAGAGAGCAAAGTGAAGATCAGACAGAGGATTGAGACTGCCCAGAGTAGACAGAGGAGTTATGCTGACAACCGCCGTATGCCATTGGAATTCCAAGTAGGAGATTCAGTTTCTTTCAAGGTCGCTCCTATGAAGGGAGTGATGAGATTTGGCAAGAAGGGCAAATTAAGTCCTCGCTATGTAGGACCTTACCTGATTATAGAGAGGATTGGGAGAGTAGCTTATAGGCTGAACTTACCACAAGACATGTCAGCAATACACAATGTATTTCATGTCTCCATGCTAAAGAAGTGTCCCCATGACCCGAGCCAAGTGATTCAGCCTCAGTCAGTGCATATCCAAGAGGATCTTAGTTATGAGAGCAGACCTACACAGATAGTGGACAGAGCAGTCAAGAGACTAAGAAATAAAGAAGTACCACTAGTGAAGGTCATCTGGTAGAACCAGAAGCACGAGAAAGTCACTTGGGAGCGTGAGGACAGTATGAGACAGAAGTATCCAGAGCTATTCTAAGTTCGAGGACGAACTTTTTATAAGATATGGGGGATTGTAACGACCCAATTTTTCTTATTTCGAGTTCCAAATGTCCATAAAAATATTTAGAAATGCTTTTAAAATATTCTAGAGATTTTTAGAGTATTTTTATGTAATTTTTGGAGTTCATTTGGTATTTTTACCAAGAAGAAGAAGTTTAAAAAATAAATAAATAAATGTGTTGAAGCTACGTCTCGAACCTGAACCCGTGACCTCAGGTCAGACACGACCCAACCGGACGCAGCTCGACCAGCTGAGCCAGCGAGTTTTTGTTAATTATATATGGAGCAATATATATATAAGTAGTAGGTAGGAATAAGAATAAATAGGAAGGAAAATAGTGGCAGCCGAGACTCGAATCCGCGAGCCCTGACTTAGTCAAAGCGCAGCCAACCAACCGGTCTACGAAAGCTTTGTTAATTATATAGGAGGTGGAATATATTTAAGCTATAGTTAGAGCGTTTTGAATAAAAAGGGAATAAAAGTGCGCGGCTAGGATTCGAACCCATGAGCTGGGCTTTAAGCAAAACCGGCCCAAACCAGCTGAGCTACACGGACTTTGTCAACCTAATATGGAGAGAATTGGTATTAAAGTGTAGTTGTGATTAAACCCGAATATAAGAAAGGGTATTAGGTTTTTATTTTCAGAAAAACCAAAAATTTTCTCTCAAAATCTCTTCTCTTCTCTTCTCGCGACGGCGCCGGCTCTTCTCGGGCAAAAAAAAATTGTAGCCAAGGCTAGGGTTTCTCCAGCGGCCGGCGACAGTCAAATCCGAGAGCTTTGCATCTTTTCACGTTCCTCTCGGCAAGGTGGACGCATAGGCACAAGAAGAGGTCATGAACTCAAGCATCTCAGCAACCCTAGAAGCTTCCTTTCCTTCTTTCCGGTTGTAAGTGCAAGAAACCCTAGGTAAGTACTACTCACCTGCGGTAGGAGTTGCTCCGAGCTTCGATTTGATTTCTTTGCTTTCGGATTTTGCTGTGTCGAGTGGAATCATATGCTAGGGTTTTCTTTTATGCTATGTTTATCTAGCCGAATTGTTAAGGTTAAGTTTGTTATTCCGAATTTATTGTGCTAGGGATATAGTTTCTCTTGTTTGGATCATGTGTGCAGAAATTTAGGGATTAAGGAAAACTTCCGAGATTTGTTTCCTTCCTATTATCTCTGTCGTAGCATTCTATAGCATGCTTAGAGAGTTCTATATGAGGTTCGCTTATTTCTTTTTAATGTGGCAGTAGCATGCTTTAGGAATTGATTGCTTGAAGTTTAAGAGTAATTCCCAAGAATTGTTTCCTCTGCCTTATTTCTGTTGAAGCATGTTTAAGGAATCCAGATTTTCTGTTCAATGGGTTTTTTTTTTATGCATGCATGAACCCTAGAAGTTTCTAAGAGTTTGTTAGGAGTTTCCTTAAATCGTTAGGGAAATTTATGGATTGATTCTTTTGTTATAGCTAGAATCGTTCCTTCTCGTTATTGCTGGAGTTGCTTCTTCTTGAATCGGTTCTGTTCCTTACCGTTAGTGTTATGCAAGTGAATGAACATTGATCCTTCTTCTTGATCTGAACCCTAGTTTTTAGTTGGGGATTAGTTCCTTCTTATTTAGCTTCAGTTTTAGTAAGCTTTTAGTGCTACTCTAACATGTGTTCCAGATCCCTTGATTAGCATTTCAGTTTTCAGCCTTTAGTTGTTTACAGTTTCAGATTTAGCCTTGTCGTCAATTTAGTAGCATGAGCAGCCCTGCCTTTTAGCATATAAGTATCTATTTTCTGCTATTATTACAAGCATGGATAGCATATTAAAGAAGCCTGAAGTTGTATTCTTGTGCTTTAGTTATGGCATGTTTAGAAAGTTTGAAGTAGCATTCTGTTGCCTATTTTATAGCATGTTAAAGAAGCCTGAAGTTGCATTCTTTTGCTTTATTTATAGCATGTTTAGGAAGTTTAAAGTAGCATTCAGTTGTCTATTTCACAGCATATTTAGGAAATCTAAATAAGCTCTCTTTCGGTTTATTTTACAGCATGTTTAGAAAGTCCAAGTTAGTTTTCTTTTGCTCTATCTTACAGCATGTTTAGTAAGTCCAAGTTGGTTTATTTTGCCCTACTTTACATCATGTTTAGAAAGTCCAAATTAGTTTCTTTTGCTCCATATTGTAGCATGATTAGCAAGATCAAATTAGTTTTCTTTTTGCTATACTTTGTAGCATGATTAGTGAGGTTAGATTAGTTTCCTTTTTGCTTTTATCACAACATGTTTTAAAAGTTCAAACTAGCTCTCTTTTGCTCTATTCTAGAGCATGATTAGTAAGTTCAGATGTGCTTTCTTTTCCTTTGTTTTACAGCATGTTTAGAAAGTTTAGATTTGCTTTTCTGTTGCTTTGTTTTATAACATGCTTAGAGAGAGTCTAGATTTGTTTCCCTTGTATTGTTTTTATATTGCATGCTTAGTTAATTGTAATCCTACACTTGTTAGGTATATCTAAAGGATTCCAATAAACTCTAATAAAGGATTATGAGAAACCTGAGTAAAAATAAAAAAAGACCAAGGTCTAGTTAAAAAGAGATAACAAGTAAACTAAAGTAAGAGGCTAGTACCCGACTTCCAAGGTTGTCGTTAAACAAATCCAGGTGACCAATTCCGAGGTCTTGTCCCTGGTAAGACCGAGGTCTTTATCCTCATAGGGCTGGAGGCTCGCTACCCCAATCACTATTAGAGAGCGCGCAAAACAAAGATGGTACTAAGCCTGGGCCCAAAGAAGAAAAGAAAAAGAAGAAGAAGAAGAAGAAGAAAAGAAAAGTTAAGAAAAAAGAAGAAAGAAAGAAGAAGAAAGTAAAAGATAGAAATTAAAAGATTAATTTCTATTACAAGGATATATAAGAAAATATAATAAGTTTTATGCTTAGAATAAATAAAAAGTTAGTTTCTTTAATTCTAAGTTTACAGTGTTCATTTCTTATTATCCTGTTAGATAGTGAGCATGTTTAGTATTCAGTTTCATTTTCTGTATACCATGAGCACATGCAGATTTGCTATAGCATTTCAGTTTCAGTATTATTGCATTACTTTTATGCACTTCGAGTTTTTGTGAGATAGATTAGTACTTACTAAGCGTTTCGCTTATAGATCTATTTTCTTTCCTCCTACTGCAGATAAAGGAAAAGCTAAGATATGAAGGGAGACGACAGGATGGTGGTGGTGATGAAGGTGTGTGGTGACTGGACTGTGGAGAGATCCAGAAGTAGCTGGCAAAATTGTCAAGACTTTCTTTTAGTTCTCTGTTAATGTTATATTAAATTTGGGATTGTAGTTGAGTTTATTTCCGCATGTCTAGCTAGTCTCTTTCATTATTTGTGGAGTGCGGTAGTCATTACTATTGCTAGAGTAGTTTCTTTGTTTTTATTGTGATTTTTATTACTGCGTGGTTGTGGAAAAATATGTTCCAGCCGTCTGTGGCTACGTATACTATGTTTGTATTATAGATTTGGTCACCGGTACAGGGGAGACTTTGCCGAAATTTTTCGGTAGGGTTTCCATGTGATATTTAATCATACCGGTTAAGTAGAGTTAGTAGTTAAGTAACGGTCATCCTTAGAGAGTAGTAGTAGTAAGAAGGGTGGGTTGTTACATAGTGTGCTTTTAATCCTAAACTTCTGGAATTTAGGATCAATTTAAGACCTTGGTCTTTTCTTACTTATAATCACGCATAACCCCTAAAAGAGTTTAATAGAACACTATATGCATGAAAATTCTAGAGTTTCACAGAATAAACACAATTATTAATACTTGCTGTGAAAGTAAAGAGGAAATACAGTCTTTTTAAACATGTTGTACAAGAAGACCATTATCACTACGTAAGCATGCTATGAATGTAAAAACAATTCCATCTACAATAGGAAGCTATCTAAAGTAAGCATGCTGCAGCCACCATTAGACAATAGGACTGTTCGGGTTTCATAAAACTATAAAATTCCTTAAGCAAAATCTGTAATGTTATACTTATCAAAAAACTACGTACATTACTTGTAAAAATCTGCACTTAATGGGTCAACTCTTCTAAGTTGTTTCCAACAAGGCAAAGCATGAGGGGAAAAGGTAATTACTGCTGCTATCAAAAATTAACCCATGATATAGTAAAGCATGCATTCAGTAGATCTACAGATTCTAAATCGTTTCCAGCAAAGCAAGGCATAAGGTAAGAATGCTATTACTATAAAAGAAATTGATACATAAAGATAATGGATTGCTTGAATCGGCTGGAATTTAAAACTTAGGTAAAGCTTGCACTTTTATAGAGTAGAAGAGATTCTTAAGCATGTTACTACATGATTTAAACTGGATTACCACCACAAGCTCAAACTGAAAACTAGGGTTTGAAATCCAACTCTGCACCATGGCAGAACCACAGAAAACTACACCACATGCTTGAATTCTAACTCATCTCCTACCCAATGCTTGCCCACAAAACCTGTAACGACCCAATTTTCCCTATTTCAAGTTCTAAAAGTCCATAAAAATATTTGGAGATACTTTTAAAATATTCTAGAGATTTTTAGGAATTTTTAGAGTATTTTTACGTAATTTTTGGAGGTCGTTTAGTAGGGTTACAAAAAGAAAGAAGTTTTAAAAAAAAAATGTTGAAGGTGAGATTCGAACCCACGATCTCGGGTCGGACTGACCCAAGCAAAACCGGCCCAACCAGCTGAGCTACACGGTTTTGTTAACCTTATATGGTGAGAATTAAGTTTATAGCATAGTTAATGATTAGTGAATTAGTTGGAAAAAATGCGCGGTTGAGGGATTGAAGCCGAGAGACCTCTTGTTTCGGTTAAAAACCGGTTAACCAACTGTGCCGGTGAGTTTTGTTAATTAAGGAAAGAACGGATTATATTTAAGGTATAGTTTTGATTAAACCCGAATATAAGAAAGGGGATTAGGTTTTGGATTTTCAGAAAATCAACAATTTCTCTCAAAATCCTTTCTCTTCCTCACGCTGCGCGGCGCCGACTCCTCTCGGGTGGAATTAAAGAACGAAGCTAGGGTTTCGTCTCGGTGGTCGGTCAAGGGTTTGATCCAAGAGGTTCTTCCCGTCTTCACGAACCCTCGTCGAAGGGAGCACGGAGGATGCAAGGAGCCGCTAGAATTTGAGTTACCCGAACCCTAGATCCCTCCTTCTCCGGTTGTAAGTCCAAGAATCGTCGGTGAGTTGCTTCTCACCTGCAGTAGGAGTTGCTCCGAGCTTCGATTTGCTTTCCTTGCTTTCGGTTTTTGCTTGCCGAATAGAATTTATGCTCGGTTTTGTTTTCTTGCTTTCTCTGCTTTCGGGTCATTGTGTGCAGCCGGTTGGTTGTGCTTGCTGCCGTGAATCAAAGAAGGAAGAGGGGGGGTTTTGATCGGATAGGGTTTCATTGGGTTTGGCAAATAGTTAGGTTTCAATTCGGCAAGCTTGGATTACTAGGTTTCAACTCAGCAACTTAGTTTATTATGCTTCAGTTTAGCAAACTTGATTTCTTATGATTTCTCCTTGCTAATTACCATACATGAACATCCCCTTATTCTGAGTAAATAGTTTAAGAAGGTTGCTAGTTTAACAAGCGTGAATATATTCTTATTATGTTAGTATGATTAGCATTGTAGTTAGATGTTCCTTCACAATTAACTAGCAGTAACAGCCCTCTAATTCTAGCATATAGTTCACGTGTTAGACATGCTTCAATAGTTCAATTATAACAGCCGAACAACCCTCTAATTAGCATGAGTAACTGTGTATTTAACATATAGTTCAATTATAACACATGCAGTGTTAGTTTCCTTGCCATTCAATTAGCATGAGTAGCTGTGTATTTAACATTTCTGCTCAATTCCTCTCTTTGCTGTTCAATTAGCATGAATAGCTTTTCAGATTGGACAGGTTTATTTCTTCGGACAGGAATAACCTATATAAGTAGAAGAAGTATGGCAGGTTTAGTTTAGCTTATGTGGCTTGCATTAGCTAGGATTAATGTAGCTGGAAGTTGCATTTTTCTTTCCCTATTTTACAGCATGTATAGGAAACTCAAAGTTAGCTTTCTTTTGCTCTATTTTACAGCATGTTTAGAAAGTCCAAGTTAGCTTTCTTTTGCTCTATTTTATAGCAGGATTAGTAAGTTCAAAGTTGCTTTCTTTTGCTCTATTTTATAGCATGATTAGTAAGCTCAAAGTTGTTTTCATTTGCTATTTTAATATGCATGAACAGCCATGTATTCTAGTGGAAAAATGAGAATCCTATTAAATACTTTTAGAAGTATTAACAAGTAAAAGAAAGAAAAAGAAAAGAAAGAGAAAGGTCAAGACCTTAAGTAAATCCCAAAGTCAAGATTTTAGGGATTTTTGGCACACAAGGTGTCTATTAAAATGCCAAGGCATTTAAAGAAGAAGTAATTAAGATAAAAAGTATTTTACTTTTAAAGGGCATGTACCGGACACAAGGTCCAAGGGATGGGCTCCAAGTTGCCCCTAGGCACAAGGCCTAGAAGTATCTTAGTAGTTTCGGGATTAGCTACCTCGATTCTTATTAAGAATGCGCGCAAAGTGGTACAATGTCGGGCCCAAAAGAAGTTTATTATTATTTTGAAGTATTAAAGTATAAGTTTTGAAACAAATGAAACAAGCTTCAAATATGTTTAGAATTAGAAAGTTTAGTTTCTTGTTATTTGAAGCATGCAGTAGTAGTTTTATTTGTTTCTTGCTATTAGATTATTCAGCATGTTTAGTTTTATTTGCTTTCAGCATGCTGTTATAGTTTTATTCTTATGAGCCTGTTTAGCTTTACATGTTTAGTAGTTTTACGTGTTTAGTAGTTTTACATGTTTAGTAGCTTTACATGTTTAGTATGCTTCTTTTATTGGTTTATGAGCATGATGAGCTACACATGTTTAATATTTCAATTAGCATGATTCCTTTGCTATATATGAGCATGAGTAGTTTTATATGTTAGCATTCAGTTTTAGCATGTTTTTATATATATACATGCATATCGAGTTTTTGTGAGTAGATAGCGCTCACTAAGCTTTATGCTTATAGACTGCACTTCCTCCTACTGCAGATAAAGGAAAGGAAAAAATTTAGCAAGGAAGGCGACAAGGTGGTGGTGATGAAGGTGTGTGATGGCTGGACTATGGGGAGATCAAGAGTTTGCTAAGGAATTATTAAGACATTTCTGTTTAGAGTTCTTTAGTTTTCTTTTAATGCTATTATGAGTCAATATTGTATTTAAGTTTATTCCGCGTTTGTAGTTGGGTTCTATTGATGGAGTGATATTGATGTTTGCTATTGATAGGGTAGTTTCTTTCTTTTATTTGTGATATTATACCGCGTGGTTGTGAAGATATATGTTCCAGCCGCCTGTGGCTGAGTATATTATGCTTGTATTATGGGAAATGGTCACCGGTACAGGGGAGATTCTGCCGAAATTTTTCGGTAGAGTTTTCCTAGAGATTTTTAATAAACCGGTTAAGTAGAGTAGTAGATAAGTAACGGTCACTCTTAGAGAGTAGTAGTAGTAGTAAGAAGGGTGGCCGTTACAAAACCGAAACCTAATCCAATTAAAACCCCTTCTATCTTCTTTATGTGATTCACAGCAGCAAAACCCTAGGACACTCTTTACAGCATACTAAATAAGGAAGAAAACCCAGATATGAAACCTTAACTCACGGCAGCCAACCCTAAGCAACAACCTGAATTCTATACAGCCTTCCAAAAACAAAGGAAAGATTCAAAAACTCTTAGTAAACTCGAATTCCCCAAACAGCATTCATGCAAGGAAGAAAACCAATACCGAAACCTCCATTCACGGTAGGAAAATTCTAAAACCATAAAATCTACCGAAATCAAAGAATGAATTCGAGAGCTACCCTTACCGCAGGTGAGTAAGCGACTTACCCTTGCTTTTAGGACTTACAACTGGAGGAGGAAGGAGGCTTTAGGGTTCGGAGACTTGCAAGCTTTCGGCCTCTTCTTGTGCCCACGGCTCCGCCTCGACGAGGGAAACCTTGTACTAGTGAA
Organism: Zingiber officinale; assembly: GCF_018446385.1. Lineage (NCBI taxonomy): Eukaryota > Viridiplantae > Streptophyta > Magnoliopsida > Zingiberales > Zingiberaceae > Zingiber > Zingiber officinale. Next base: position 72,034,144 of record NC_056005.1, on the reverse strand, counting down.
GAACCTCCGGAGAATCCCCTCACCGGCCACCGAATCGTGCCCTAGCTGCGGTCCTATTTCGCCCGAAAGAGGTAGCGCCGATGCCGCGTGAGAGGAGAAACGGGATTAGGGTTCGGGAAAAACCTAAACCCTTTTCTTATAACTAGGATTTTTTATTACTTACTATATCTTAAATATTATTCACTCTTTCCTTAATTAACACCGCTCGCTGGCACACTTGGTTGACTACGTTTTCGCCAAGTCAAAGGTCGTGGTTTCGAATCCTCAGCCGAGCGTTTTATTCCCCTTTTATTTAAAAATGTTCCTAACTACTGCTTAAATGTAATATTTCTCCTTATTTAATAAGAAATGCCTGCTAGAACAGTTGCCTGGCTGGGTTCGGTTAAGGCTCGGTTCAGGTCCGAGGTCCATGGTTCGTATCTCGGCTTTGATAATTTTTTGTCAAAACTTCCTTCGTTTAGTAAAAATATCAAACGACCTCCAAAAATTACGTAAAAATACTCTAAAAATCTCTAGAATATTTTAAAAGCATTTCCAAATATTTTTAAGGACATTTAGAACTCAAAATAGAAAAAATTGGGTCGTTACAGAGTTGACATATTTGAATGTTAGATATGGGATGTGTAGTTTTTGTTGTTGTTTGGATGTGTATAAATATGATGTGGGTTGAGGTTTGGCTAATATATTTCAAATTTGGATATGGGAACGATAAGAGATTTATATGGGATCAAATTATGTAATGTATTTGATATGTAAATAGGATAAAGAAAACAAAAATGAAGAGAAGTTGTGATTTTTTTAAAAAAAAATTTGGGACAAAATTTGGGACGAACTAGGGTTCGTCCCGAATTAGAGACGAATTTGGGTTTATCCCGAATTAGGGACGAATTCGAGTTCATCCCGAATTTGGGATGAATCTTGGGATAAATTTGGGTTCGTCCCAAAATCCTACCCGAATTACCATCCCAAGTTAGGGATGAATCTGGTTCGTTCCAAATTTGGGATGAACCAAAATTCGTCCCTAATTTGGGATGAATTTTAGTTCACCCCAAAATACCAAGGTTCATCCCAAGTTAGGGACTAATCTGGTTCGTCCTGAATTAGGGACGAATCTAGTTCGTCCCGAATTTGGGACGAACCAAAATCTGTCCTTAATTTGGGAATTGGGACAAACCTTGGGAATTCTGGGTAAACCTGGATTTTGGGACGAACCCAAATTCATCCTAAATTCAGGATGAACCAGAATTCATCCCTAATTCGGAATGAAAATCTATTTTCATCCCAAATTTAAATACACTAAATAATGTATATTTGCAATGAAATTTGTGACAAAAATTATAATTCATCGTAAAATTTGGGATGAATTATTTTTTTCTTTGTAAAATTTAGCAACGACTGATTTTCTATGAATATATTTTATTGTAAAATTAGTCCCAAAAATTTTACGATGAAAATTTTTAGAAAATTCATCCCTAAAATCCTTTTTTTTAGTGAGAAAATATTATCTAATAACTAGGAAATACTTTAGTTAGCTTCTCTGTGTTTCTTCATCTTGTTTTCTCTTAATCTCGAGATAATTTTATCCAGGAAATCGGTGGCAAGCAACTTTGTTATTAGTGCTTCCAAACAACATGTACTTCCTTAATATATAAAAAAATGTTCCAAGTGTTGTGTTTTTCTTTGTATAATGTATTTTTTTATTTTTAAGTCAATTTTTCTTATTCAGTGATCTAGGCCATTTTATCCCAAATTAATATAACTCCCAATCATTTTTCTTATGTTGTGATTATGTTTTTCATAATCTTATATTTTTTTTTAATCAAACAATTTCCAAATCAATATTTTTATTCTATTTCTTATTTGTTTATTCTCTTCACCAAACCTTGCTAAATAATGTTTTTCTATGTTTCTTTGCCAGAAACTCTTAGATAAGATAATATGAGGCTAAGATGAAAGTCTTAAGAGCAGCACAAACATTGGTGGTTAGTGGAATGTTATTGGATGCATATCAGATTGACGTAGTGTTGGAATACCGTTGACAACGAAGTCTTTGGTTATTGTGATTCATGAGTTTTGTACTTGATTTAGAGAAATTTATGAGTTTTGTAAAATGATTATTAGATAAATAAAAATTATATATTCATATTTTGATTTTATTTTATAATTTTTATTTGTTTTTTAAGTGGTGTATGAATTATGATAATGTCTAAAATTTAAATTTGTATTATATATTTTAAATAAATATTAGTTATAATTATATGCTATTTTAACTGCATCGTGTGCTGTGATTGTCGTTAACCACGACACACACTGCATGCTGTGAATGTCATTAGATGTGGCATTCATTGCTCGCTGCAAATGCCTTTAACCGCAGTGAGAGGTGTGCGCTGCGAATGCTGCTAATTGTGGTACGCGATGCACATTGTGAATGTTACCTACGGCTCACAACGTGTGCTACGAATGTCGTTTACAGCAACATGTGTTGTGAATGCTGTTAACTGAAGTACACGCTGTCGATATCTTATGACTTTCAACAACTTATAGTTATGCAAGGTGTGATGCATGCTACGGATAACATAATTGCACATTACGAAAAGTTATATTTATTGTAGTCTTGTCCACATTTATAAGGTCATGTTTCAGATATAAAACAACATATGGTTAATGAACTATTTGGTTTCTAGGTACTTAATAAAATTTATGAAAATCGAGATATATTGTACTAATCAAAGGGATAGTATGGCATCTAGTCTATCTTAGTTGTCATGTCTATAAGACTATTGAAATCTTTTTTTTTTAGGTAACTATGCCCTACATGAACAATCATAGCTCAGAGATGCATGCCTTTCTAAAGGATTGGTTGGATGCCGAAGATAGAGGTGGAGACGTAAATCTGAGTTTTGATAAGCAACTTAAATATTAAAGTATATCAATTAAGAGAGACAAAATCAACCTACTCAACCTTCTGCATAGGTAATGTTCTCATCCCCGGGGCATGGTGCCGCAGTAGGATATCCAGATTATCATCCAGATACTCACGGTTCGATCTCCAGCTACGACGTATTTGTAAGAATTTTCCTCCAAATGGGGAGCGCAATCAAAGGATGATGGGCGTTTGGGTTGGCTACCGCGCGCGCTTCTCGATTTATCCTGGTGGCCTGTGGGAAATTTCCGTGGGGCCAGGCTGGTCACCCCCTGTAACGACCCGCCTTCTACTACTAAGCTGTAAGGCCGATCGCTACATTAATGCTGTGCTAAATTACTATTGCGGAAATCTGGATTGATTAAAATTTTTACTAAACTGATTACTGTAAAATCTGAACTTAATATTCTGGGTGTACCTAGGAGTTGTAAACATGCTAGGGAAGATAATCTATGCCTCCAGGATGTCCTGCTAGCTGTAATCAGGCATTTCAATCGATCCATGGATCGATTGGGCTGCCGGATCGATCCCGTGATCGATCCAGCTTGATACTGGCACGGAAAAAGGCTCTGGATCGGTCGGCTGACCGATCCACAAGCTATCCTGCTTCTGTACGCGGCTGGATCGGTCTACCGACCGATCCAGGAGCACACTGATCGATCGGTAGACCGATCCAGTGGCTTACTGATCGGTCGGCTGACCGATCAGTGAGCTTCGGTGCTCTCTGTTCGCGCATGGGTCGGTCGGCTGACCGATCCACAACAGATGCCAACTCTCTGTTCGCGACTGGATCGGTTAGCTGACCGATCCAGTGGCACAACTCAACTCTGATCGATCCGTAGATCGATCGGAGTTTCTGATTTCACACTGAAACTCTGATTTCAACACTCTGGCGTGCCAAAACCTCACACAACAATTCTAAAATCAATTGGAATATATTCTAGCAACTATTAACCAGCATTCTAACATAATTACTAACAAACTAAATAAATCTCCCATGGTTTAAGCATTCTAAGGTCTAAAAATGCATGAAAGAAGAAATACTAAGAATTCAACTATTTAAGCTTGCTAAAACCCCTGAGAATCTTTTATTCCAGTTCCTGCCACACACACCATCTTTGCATTGAACTCCAGCTTCCTCTGCTAGTCCATTTTCCCTTTACCATTATCTGCAGTATAAGGAAAGTAGAATCTGTAAGCTTAAAGCTTAGTAAGAAACCAACTACCTCACTAAAACATGCAACGATGCAAACATGCTTTTAAAGAATGCTATTTGAAAACATGTACTGGCATGGCATACTATGGTTGCAAGCATAAACTGAAATAACTGAACATGTAAGCTGAAACATGGCATAGCAAGCTAATCACATAGAACAATAATAGAGAACTAAGCTAACTGAAGCTAACCTGAAGCTGAAATCAAACTCAACTAACATAACTGATTTTATGAGTTTTGAAAACTAATAGCATAGTAGATCAAAATAATAATCATGTGCTGTTGGGCCCGACAACTGTACTTACTGTGCGCGCATCCCTAACTAAACCCGGGTTTGCAAGTCCCGAATTTAGTAGGGTTTACTAGGTTATCTGAACCTAGGGACGACTGTGGGAATCCAACCCAATGGATATCTAATCTGGTACAGTGCCAACTGAAAAGTAAAATATTGAATATAGCTAAACTGTTCTAAATTGCTATTTCTAGGTTATCTGAACCTAGAGCTAGGTTGTCTGAACCCAGATGCGACTGTGGGAGCCCACCCATTGGACCGTAGTCCCATATAAGCTAGAATAAACTGATTTACTGATTTAGATGCTTCTAATGCATTCAACTGAGCTGTTAAAATGCCTAATTTGCATTTTTACTTAACTAGCTATTTTATCGAACACTTAGTGTGCCCCAACTCTCCTCTCTATTAGGGAGACCACTTCTAGGTACCCGACAACGTCTAGAAACCCCCACTGAAGAGAGATTACGTGTCCGGCCCATCTAGAAGTGCTCACTAAATCCCTATACCTGCGAGGAGGATCAATTTCACGCTAAGCATCAATAAAAATCTACGTATAGCTAAACTAATGCATAAAAACCCAAACGGAGCTACTTATACTGCAGGTGAGGGGTTTCTTACCTCGTACGCTAATTTCCTTACAATTCTATTCGCTAGAATTCCGGTGGAGACAATCCCTTCGACAATCTTCTCGCGTCTATGCGTTCCTCTCGCGAAGAAGAGCGTCCTCGTGCCGGAGTTGTCGCCGGAAGATGACCTTGGGGCCCTAGGGAGGGAACCCTAGAGTTGGCGCCGAGAGGAAGAAGGAGAAGGGAGGGTTGCGGCGTGGCTAGGGTGAGGAAAGAAAGTTCACAGTGGAAAATAATCTCCTCACTTAATAATTTTCCTATTTATATTTAGGAATTAATTCGCCCAACTCCAATATAAATTTAATTGATTCCCTTTCCTTTCAGCATGGTCCTGCTGGGTTCAACCGGTTACTTAATCGGTCTAAAGGTTTAACGGACCCGAGGGGTCCCGGGTTCGATTCCCGCTTAAGCTATTTTGCTTTTCTAATTATTTTTGCTACTTCCACTATTCTAAAAATTCCGGAAAAATATCTAAAAATTCCAGAATAATTATATAATATTTCTAAAATAGTTTTGAGAATTTTCGGGCGTTACAATCCCTCATACCTTATAAAAAGTTCATCCTCGAACTTAGAATAATTCTGGGTACTTCTGTCTCATGCTGGCTTCTGTCTCCCATGTTGCCTCTTCTGCTGTGTGACTGTGCCAAATGACTTTGACTAATGGTACTTCCTTGTTCCGCAATTTCTTAACTGCTCGGTCTATTATCTGAATAGGCCGACTGTCATAGCTGAGGTTTTCGCGGATCTGTACCGACTGGGGCTCAATCACCTGGGTGGCATATGGGGTATGCTTCTTCAGCATAGAGACATGAAATACGTTGTGGACAGCTGACATTTCCTGGGGTAGCTCTAGGTCATATGCTACCTTGCCCACTCTCCTGCTAATAAGGTATGGTCCCATATATCTAGGACTTAGCATGCCCTTTTTCCCAAACCGCATTACTCCCTTCATGGGAGCTACTCTAAGGAACACTGAATCCCCAACTGAAAACTCTAAAGGTCTACGCCGTGTATCAGCATAGCTTTTCTGGCGGCTCTGAGCTGTCTCTATCCTCTGGCGGATCTGCTGGTACTAGATCTGTCTGAAGTTCTAGTTCTTTCTGTTCACCACTCTCATACCAGCAGATTGGAGATCTACACCTCCGCCCATAGAGAGCCTCGTAAGGTGCCATACCGATAGTGGCCTGATAGCTGTTGTTGTATGCAAATTCTGCTAGACTCAGATATTTGCACCAACTTCCTTTGAAATCTAGGGCACATGCTCGGAGCATATCTTCGAGTACCTGATTTACCCGCTCCGTCTGTCCATCTGTCTGAGGATGGAAGGCTGTGCTAAACTTCAACTTCGTGCCCAAAGCTGACTGTACACACTCCCAGAAGTGTGATGTGAATCTGCTATCTCTGTCTAAAATAATGGTTCGTGGGACTCCATGTAATCTAATGATCTCCTTGAGATACAACTGTGCTAGCTGTTCCATAGAGTAGGACATCCTGATAGCTAAGAAGTGGGCTGATTTGGTCAATCTGTCGACTATTACCCAGATGGTATCAAAACCGTTCGTGGTTCTGGGTAATCCCACTATGAAATCCATAGAAATATCTTCCCACTTCCATTCTGGTATCTGTATGGGCTGCAAAACTCCCCCTGGTCTCTGATGTTCTGCCTTAACCCTCTGACAAGTTAGGCAGGTGCTGACATATCGAGCGATGTCTCTCTTCATCCCAGGCCACCAAAAATGTTTCTTCATGTCCTGGTACATTTTGGTGGAGCCAGGATGCATCGCATAGGGAGTCTTGTGAGCCTCGTCTAGAATTTTCCTCTGTAGTTCCTCCTGATCCGGAACACATAGCCTGTCACTAAAATATAACACCCCGCTATCTGATATTCTGAACTCTCCATCTTCTGATTTTGCTAAGCCTTGCTTGATCCTCTGAATTTCAGGATCCTGCTCCTGAGCTGTCTAGATGTCACCGAGCAAGGTAGACTCTAATGTCATAGTAGAGATCTGTCCGACTATGAGCTCGAGACCGAAATCTGAGATCTCCTTCTGTAGGGGCGGTGACATGGCTGCTAGAGATAATAGAGTAGCGCTGGACTTTCTGCTGAGGGCGTCTGCTACCCTATTCGCTTTTCCTAGGTGGTAGAGGATATCTATGTCGTAGTCTTCGACCAGTTCTAGTCATCTGCGCTGACTCATATTCAGATCCTTCTGAGTGAAGAAGTACTTCAGACTCTGATGATCTGTATACACTCTGCACTGAGCTCCATACAAGTAATGTCTCCAAATCTTGAGAGCGAACACCACTGCTGCAAGCTCAAGGTCATGAGTAGGATAGTTCTTCTCATAATCCTTAAGTTGTCTGGAGGCATAGACAATCACCTTGCCATCTTGCATCAGCACTGCTCCTAGTCCCAACTTCGAGGCATCACTATATATGTCAAAGCTATCTGCGTTCTCTGGTAGAGTCAGAATAGGTGCACTGGTCAATCTCCTTTTCAGCTCGCTGAAACTGTTCTCACAGTTCTCTGTCCACTGAAATTTTCTGTTCTTTCTGGTAAGAGCTGTCAGTGGGGAGGCTATCCTAGAGAAATCCTCTACGAATTTCCTGTAGTAACCTGCTAATCCCAGAAAGCTTCTGATCTCACTAGCGTTCTTGGGTCTTTTCCAGTTGCTCACAGCTTCTATCTTACTGGGGTCTACCATGATACCATCCTTGGAGATGACGTGACCCAGGAAAGACACCTGATCTAACCAAAATTCACATTTCGTGAACTTGGCGTATAGCTGATTCTGCTGAAGGGTCTGTAACACTATTCTCAGGTGCTCTGCGTGTTCTTCCTGAGTTCTCGAATAGATAAGGATGCCATCAATGAATACGATGACAAACTTATCTAAGTATTCCCTGAATACTCTGTTCATAAGGTCCATGAAAGTAGCTGGAGCATTTGTCACACCGAAGGGCATGACTACGAACTCATAATGTCCGTATCTAGTCCTGAAAGTTGTCTTAGGTATATCCCCTTCCTTGACCTTCACCTGATGATAACCTGATCTGAGATCTATTTTAGAGAACACTGCTGCTCCCTTTAATTGATCAAACAGGTCATCTATTCTGGGGAGAGGATACCTGTTCTTGATTGTGACCTGGTTTAGCGCCCTGTAATCAATACACAGGCGCATGCTCCCGTCTTTCTTCTTCACGACAATACAGGTGCTCCCCATGGTGAGTGACTAGGGCGTATGAAGCCCTTGTCAAGTAGCTCCTGTAATTGCTCATGAAGTTCCTTCAGTTCTGCTAGAGCCATGCGGTAAGGTGCTTTTGAGATAGGATTTGTACCGAGAATGAGCTCTATCTCAAATTCGATCTCCCTGTCTGGTGCTAGGCCTGGTAACTCTTCAGGGAAGACTGCTGGGTAGTCACATACGACTCAGACCTCTGCTAGCTGTTGGTCCTTGTCCTGACTGGTACTGACTACGTGTGCTAAGAACCCCGTACATCCTGAATCCATCAACCTCTGTGCCTTCATAGCTGAGAGAAACTTCTTGGCTTTTCTCCTAAGTTCTCCGACAAATTTGAACTGTGCTTCTGCTTCGGATTGGAATATGACTTTCTGTTTACGGCACTCTATGGAAGCACCGTATCTGATCAGGAAGTCCATTCCAAAGATGACATCATAGTCAGTCATATCTAGCACTATCAGATCACAAAAGAGTTCTCTGTCTGCTATAATAGCTGATACTGCTCTGAGCCAGTGCGTAGATGCCATAATTTCTCCCGAAGGTAATGTCGTCAGAAACTGACTACTGAGTACCTCTGGAGGTATTGCTAACTTGTTTGCGAATGCCCTGGCTATATAAGAATGGGTTGCCCCCGTATCGAATAAGACAGTTGCTATTTGCTGAAAAATACTAATCTGACCTGTAACAACTGTCGAGGTATTTGCTACGTCCTCTCTGGTGAGTGAGTAGATCCTCGCATTGGTCATAGCTGGAGGGGCTTCTAATCTGCCCTGGCTGATGTGTGGACCATCTAAAGCGGCCTGCATCTGATGTAACTAAGCTGGCTGGCCTCCGTACTGAATCGGCTATGGCTGAGGAAGACTGATCTTGTTTGGACACTGCTTGGCCATATGCCCTTCCTGTCCGCATTCAAAGCATCCTCGTGTACCCTTACGACAAACTCCAGGATGGAATTTCCCACAAGTAGCACACTTTGGATAACTGGGCTGCTTGCTGGCTGGTCCTCCTTTTGGGTAACTCCCTGGTTTGCGCTTGTTGCTGGAGTTCCCTTTCCAGTTAGAGCCATGAGAGTTGTGGCCCTGCTGCTTCTGGGTACCTGAGCCTCCTTGACCCTTAGGTTCTGAGTGGATTTGCTTCTGCTGCTTGATACTATTCTGGTAGTGCTCAGTGGTCAAGGCGCTGCTGACTAGTTCTTCGGTGGTTTGCGGCCTGTGAATGCCACCAGCCACGTTCATCGCTATTTCCGGCCTCAGCATCTTGAGCATCAACCGAACTCATTCTTTTTCTGTGCTGACTAGTTCTGGGCATAGACGAGCCAACCTGTTGAATTTCTTCACGGCTTCCTCCACTGAAAGGTTGCCCTGACGAAACTCTGTGAACTCGTCGTAGTGGCGGTTCGTGACCCGCATGTGAAAGAATTCTTCAAAGAACTCCTTCTCGAAGTCAGCCCACAACATCTGGTTCACTGGGCGCTTTGCTCTGATTCTCTCCCACCACATGCATGCATCCCCTGTCAGGCAGAAGGAGGCACACTTCACATTCTCGTGTTCTGGCCAGTCCAGAAGCTCCATCGTACTCTCCAGTGTTTTGAACCAGGTTTGTGCATCCCATGGTTCACTAGTGCCTGAGAAGTTCTCTGGCTTGACTCTCTGCCACTGGATCAGATAGGCTTCTCTCCTTGTCTCTGTTGCTGGGGCTACTGGTACTGTAGGCTGGACTGGTGGAACCTCTAAGACCACTGGAGTCGTCAGATTTGGTTCCGGGGTGACTGTGGGGGTATTCTGCTGATTAGCCCTGAGGGTGGCTATCTCCTGTTGCTGTTCAGCTAGCTGCTGCTGTAACTGAGCCACTAACGCTGTAAGGTCTGGGGGAGGCACTGAACTGCCTGCCTCATGCTGGGGCTCAGTAGCTGGTGTCCTTCTAGCTGGGCGTCCTCGTGCCATTTCTAAAGACATGGAGGACAGGACATGCATAACTAATACAATTATAATTGTATAACTATTGCTATCATGTTATATACTATCACATACTAACATGCATCAATTATTTATAAACATGAGCTATAACAAGAAAGCAAGAAACATAACTAAAGCAGAGGTATTCTTACTTGGAAGCTGCAGGTTCAATGCTGATGTGTGTGTAGGAAGTATGGAACACTGCTCTGATACCACTCTGTAACGACCCGCCTTCTACTACTAAGCTGTAAGGCCGATCGCTACATTAATGCTGTGCTAAATTACTATTGCGGAAATCTGGATTGATTAAAATTTTTACTAAACTGATTACTGTAAAATCTGAACTTAATATTCTAGGTGTACCTAGGAGTTGTACACATGCTAGGGAAGATAATCTATGCCTCTCGGATGTCTTGCTAGCTGTAATCAGGCATTTCAATCGATCCATGGATCGATTGGGCTGTCGGATCGATCCCGTGATCGATCCAGCTTGATACTGGTACGGAAAAAGGCTCTGGATCGGTCGGCTGACCGATCCACAAGCTATCTTGCTTCTGTACGCGGCTGGATCGGTCTACCGACCGATCCAGGAGCACACTGATCGGTCGGTAGACCGATCCAGTGGCTTACTGATCGGTCGGCTGACCGATCAGTGAGCTTCGGTGCTCTATGTTCGCGCACGGGTCGGTCGGCTGACCGATCCACAACAGATGCCAACTCTCTGTTTGCGACTGGATCGGTCAGCTGACCGATCCAGTGGCACAACTCAACTCTGATCGATCCGTAGATCCATCGGAGTTTTTGATTTCACACTGAAACTCTGATTTCAACACTCTGGCGTGCCAAAACCTCACACAACAATTCTAAAATCAATTGGAATATATTCTAGCAACTATTAACCAGCATTCTAACATAATTACTAACAAACTAAATAAATCTCCCATGGTTTAAGCATTCTAAGGTCTAAAAATGCATGAAAGAAGAAATACTAAGAATTCAACTATTTAAGCTTGCTAAAACCCCTGAGAATCTTTTATTCTAGTTCCTGCCACACACACCATCTTTGCATTGAACTCCAGCTTCCTCTGCTAGTCCATTTTCCCTTTACCTTTATCTGCAGTATAAGGAAAGTAGAATCTGTAAGATTAAAGCTTAGTAAGAAACCAACTACCTCACTAAAACATGCAACGATGCAAACATGCTTTTAAAGAATGCTATTTGAAAACATGTACTGGCATGGCATACTATGGTTGCAAGCATAAACTGAAATAACTGAACATGTAAGCTGAAACATGGCATAGCAAGCTAATCACATAGAATAATAATAGAGAACTAAGCTAACTGAAGCTAACCTGAAGCTAAAATCAAACTCAACTAACATAACTGATTTTATGAGTTTTGAAAACTAATAGCATAGTAGATCAAAATAATAATCATGTGCTGTTGGGCCCAACAACTGTACTTACTGTGCGTGCATCCCTAACTAAACCTGGGTTTGCAAGTCCCGAATTTAGTAGGGTTTACTAAGTTATCTGAACCTAGGGACGACTGTGGGAATCCAACCCAATGGATATCTAATCCGGTACAGTGCCAACTGAAAAGTAAAATACTGAATATAGCTAAACTGCTCTAAATTGCTATTTCTAGGTTATCTGAACCTAGAGCTAGGTTGTCTGAACCCAGAGGCGACTGTGGGAGCTCACACATTGGACCGTAGTCCCATATAAGCTAGAATAAACTGATTTACTGATTTAGATGCTTCTAATGCATTCAACTGAGCTATTAAAATGCCTAATTTGCATTTTTACTTAACTAGCTATTTTATCGAACACTTAGTGTGCCCCAACTCTCCTCTCTATTAGGGAGACCACTTCTAGGCACCCGACAACGTCTAGAAACCCCCACTGAAGAGAGATTACGTGTCCGGCCCATCTAGAAGTGCTCACTAAATCCCTAAACCTGCGAGGAGGTTCAATTTCACGCTAAGCGTCGATAAAAATCTGTGTATAGCTAAACTAATGCGTAAAAACCCAAACGGAGCTACTTATACTGCAGGTGAGGGGTTTCTTGTTGGAGCAATCTTGCTCAAGACATTACTCATTGTTGATGTTTGGTTAAAATAGTTTAAGCTAGGCATTAATTGTGATCTAACATAAGTATTGAGTGAGCAGATACAAAGAAAAGACCAAGTATGAAGTTTTGGCAAGGAAAGATCCGGAGGTGCGATCTATTGGCAAAAAGGAGACTTAGCATGACGGAGCCAAAGGTAGCCCTTGGAGGCTTGAAGTCTAAGCTAAGGAAGTAAATTCAAGTGTATAAAATAATGTAAAACTGAGACGGTACAAACTGCTGTAAATTTCAGAAGTATAAAGTACCAGTCGACTGGTACTTATACCAGTCGACTGGTACCAAGGCACAGAATGGACAGAATGTCGCCAGGGTAATTTGAGGCAAGTACCAGTCGACTGGTACTGGTACCAGTCGACTGGTAGATGACCGTTATGAAGTGGCAGCTCAAAATCTTGTCAAATCTTTAGTGCCGTTAAAGCCCATCAGTCGACTGATAGGTATACCAGTCGACTGATGTCGAGAAAACTATAAAAGCAATTCTTAGAGCTTGGAGATAACCAACTGTTCTAAAACCGAAAAAGTGCTCATCAAGTAATCCTCAAGCCTACAGATACTCAAACTCTTCCTTCTGATCCTAACTTTCACTTTGTAAAAGGAAGAGGAGATTGTGTAAGGGTTTCTCCACCTTCGATTGTCATTCGAGAAGGAGAAGTTTATAGTGGAACTTCATTGTGTGGGTGTGTGTGCCTTGGATTAGTCACCTCAAGGAGGTGGAGACCAAGTAAACAAAGGGAGTTAGCATTGCCTTTTTGTTTTCATACTTGTTCATTTGTTTCCTTTATCTTCCACTAACAAGTTGTAGGTCAAAAGCGAAAGAAAGGCTATTCACCCCCCCTCTAGTGGACGTCAAGGTCCTAACAATTGGTATCAGAGCAAGGAACGCATCGGAAGAACTCATCGTCAACCGAAGCATCGAAATGGCATTTCAAGTGGGATATAGCACCGCTAGACCACCCTTCTTCGATGGCAATGACTTTGCATATTGGAAAGGTAGAATGGAATACTATTTAATGAATGATATTGAGAATTGGTTTAGTGTTGTAGATGGGTTTGAAAAGCCGAAGGATGGATCGGGAGCACCTCTTCCTACCAAGGAGTGGACAAAGGAGGCAAAGAAGGCCCAAGCTAATGCAAAAGCCACAACAACCCTACAATGTGGACTTTCAAAGGAGCAACTAAGCAAAGTAGGACCGTTCGATTCCGCCAAGGAGCTTTGGGAGAAACTCATTGAGTTAAATGAAGGATCAAGCGAGTCAAGAAGGGCCAAGAGAGATCTTTTGTTGGGACAACTTCAAACCTTCACTATGAAGACAAATGAAACCGTAAGTCAAATGCACGGTAGATTCAAGGAAATAGTAAATGGACTTCATGTTATAGGTGAGAAAATTGACAATAGGGACCTAGTAAGGTATGTTCTTCAATCTTTTCCTAGAACCACCTTATGGGCCTCAATGGTTGATGCGTATAAGGTTTCTAGAGACCTTTCTTTAGTTAAACTTGATGAATTATTTTACGAATTTGAACTTCATGAGCAAGCTAATGCGGTTTCAAAAGAGAAAGGTATGACTCTTGTTGTAGAGAAGAAGGAAAAGAAAAAGAAGAAGGAAAAGAAGGTGGAATCCTCATCATCCGAATCCGAGCAAGAATCATCGGATAGTGATGATGAAATGTCGGCAAGTGAAGTGGCTCACTATGTCAAAAAGATGATGGGAAGATCAAGAAAATTCACAAGAAAGGATGTGAAGAAGATGTTTCAACCCTCAAAAGGTAAGAGTAGTCAAAGTTCAAACTTTAATACTAATGTCACTTGTTATGGATGTAACAAGAAAGGACACATCAAGCCGAATTGCCCGGAATTAAAGAAGAAAGAAGAAAAGGAGAAGAAGAAAAAGGAGAAAAAGAAGGAAGCCATGATGGCCCAAGCTACATGGGATACACCAAGCATTGACTCATCGGATGAAGATGAGCTATGCCATGTTACTCGACATATGGCCTTTATGGCTTTTGAAGAGGGCAAAGATGAATCAAGTGAAGAGGAGTCATCAAATGAAGAGGAATCAAGTGATGAATCATCATCAAGTGATGATGATGAGGTAAAAGAATCTCCCAAAGTAGAATTTCTTTACAAAACTATTGCTCATCTCAAAAATACTTTTGTTAAATCACAATCTAAGGTAAAAACCTTGAAGGGAAAGCTTAAGCTTATTAAAATTGATGCATGTTCATCTAGTGAGTCAAGCATGCTTAAGGAAGAAAATGAAAAATTGAAGAATGATGTGATTGAGTTAAGAGCATGTCTAGAGAAGTTTACAAATGGATCCAAATACTTAGATATTATCATTAGAGACCAAAGAGCCATTTACAATAAAGCCGGTATAGGATATAGACCTAAAGAAAAGGAAGTTGCATACATGTCTCTAATTAATGGCACTAGAAGTGATAGAAACAATGTTAAGAAGAATGCTAAAGGAAAGGCAAGACAAGCTTGGGTGCCTAAGAAATATTTGAATGATATTTCCGAATCAAGTGCATGGGTACCAAAGAATTGTGTGTTTTATGTTGTCTAGGTAGAAGAGAAAAAGGATGCAAGTATGTGGATTGTGGATAGCGGTTGCTCAAGACATATGACCGGTGATGTGAGCAAGTTCTCCACAATAAACTATATAAAGAAAGGAACGGTATCATTTGGGAATAGTGGGAAGCTCAAGATTATAGGTAAAGGTACAATTGAGGTATCACCCACAATTATCATTCATAAAGTCTTGTTGGTTAAAAATATGGGATTTAATTTGCTTAGTGTTAGCCAACTATGTGATGCCGGATATAATGTAGAGTTTCACCCAAATAAGTGTATAGTTAAACACAAGAATCTTGAGAATGTGATGCTAGAAGGATTTAGAAAGGCAAATCTCTATTATGTTGATCTTTCATATGCTTCTAACCCCTCTATTAAGTGTTTGATGTCAAAAGAAGAAGAAGGATGGCTATGGCATAGAAGACTTGGACACATCAACATGAAGAACATAGCCAAGGTAGCCAAGATGGAGCTAGTTAAGGGGCTACCAAAAATCAAGTACATCAAGGATAAACTATGTGATGCATGCCAAGAGGGTAAGCAATCAAGGTCATCACATAAAGGTAAAACCTTAACTAGCACTTCATTACCATTAGAATTATTGCATTTGGATCTTTTCGATTGTCATAGAACACCCTCTTTAACGGGTAACAAATATTGTTTGGTAATAGTAGATGACTACTCTAGATATACTTGGGTTCATTTCTTAAAACACAAAGGGGAAACTTTAGAAACTATTATAGGGTTTACCAAGAGGGTAGAAAATGAAAAGAACATCAAAATTGATAGAATTAGGAGTGATCATGGTGGAGAGTTCGAGAATTTGAACTTTTCTAAATTTTGTTTGGATAACGGTTATAAACATGAATTTTCTTGCCCAAGAACACCTCAACAAAATGGTGTAGTGGAGAGGAAAAATAGGGTCTTACAAGAAGCGGCTAGGACCATGCTCAATGCATACTCCCTACCTAGCTATTTGTGGGCCGAAGCGGTTAATACCGCATGTTATATCCAAAATCGTGTTTTGATTCATAAGTTTTTAGGGAAAACACCATTTGAATTATGGAATGGCACAATTCCTACAATTCACTATTTTAAGGTCTTTGGTTGTAAGGTTTATATTCTCAATACCAAAGATGACTTAGGAAAATTTGAGCCCAAGTCTAATGAGGGAATTTTAGTTGGATACTCATCCACTAGTAGAGGATATAGAGTATACAACAAAAAGACTCAAATGGTTGAGGAATCGTCTAATGTTGAGTTTGATGAGTCTACTAGGACTTATCCTAGAAAATCCTCTATTGACAAGGATATAATTGAAAATAATCAAAACATCACTCAAGAAATGCAAAATCTACAATTAGGGGGTATTGATCTAGGGGGAGAAAGAGATGGTTCGGATGATGAAAGAAACAATGTAAACAATGATACTTCCAAAAATGATGATTCCATTACCCCAAGGACTTAAGGCACCATCAAGATCATCCTATTAATCAAGTAGTTGGAGATGTGGCACAAGGGGTAAGGACTAGATCCTACTTTAGAGATCATACTAGTCAAATTGCTCTAATATCACAACTTGAACCAAAAACAATTGATGATGTTTTACTTGATACGGATTGGATTTTAGCAATGCAAGAAGAGTTGAACCAATTTGAAAGGAGTGATGTATGGGAGTTGGTTCCAAGACCTAATGGGAGTACAATCGTCACAACAAAATGAGTTTTTAGAAATAAGTTGGATGATCAAGGGAGAGTCACTAGAAATAAGGCTAGGTTGGTAGCTAGAGGTTTCAATCAAATGGAAGGACTTGATTATGATGAAACCTATGCTCCGGTAGCTAGGTTAGAGTCCATCCGAATATTATTAGGATATGCTGCTTACATGGGTTTTAAACTCCACCAAATGGATGTAAAATCGGCTTTCTTAAATGGTTTCATTAAGGAAGAGGTTTATGTAGAGCAACCACCCGGATTCGAAAATATAGATTGCCCAAACCATGTTTATAAGCTTAAGAAAGCATTATATGGGTTAAAACAAACACCTCGGGCTTGGTATGAGAGACTTTCATCCTTCCTAATCTCCAAGGACTTTAGAAGAGGAACAATTGACCCAACATTATTTCTAAAGTCTAAAGATGGGGAAATTTTTGTTGCACAAGTCTATGTTGATGACATCATTTTTGGCTCAACAAATCATGAACTTCTTCATGACTTTATCAAACACATGGAAAGTGAGTTTGAAATGAGTCTTGTTGGAGAATTGAGTTTCTTTTTGGGATTACAAGTGAAGCAAACTAGCGAAGGAACCCATGTTTACCAAACCAAATTTGCTAAAGAACTTATTAAGAAATTTGGGTTGGAAAATGCTAAAGGAGCATCTACTCCTATGGGGACTAATACCAAGATAGATAGTGATCAAGAAGGGAAATTAGTTGATCCAAAACTATATAGGAGCATGATTGGTAGTTTGCTATACCTAACCGCTAGTAGACCGGACATAATATTTGCCGTAGGAATGTGTGCAAGATACCAATCATGTGCCAAAGAATCACACTTAGTAGCGGTAAAGAGAATTTTGAGATACATCAAGAGTACCCTTAATGTAGGTCTTTGGTATCCTCGGACTAGGAATTTTGAGTTGATTGGGTATACCGATTCCGATTATGCGGGTTGCAAATTAGATAGAAAAAGTACTAGCGGTGGTTGTCAATTTCTTGGACCTTCCCTTGTAAGTTGGAGTAGTAGAAAACAACCTTGTGTGGCCTTATCCACAACCGAAGCCGAGTATGTGGCCATGGGTAGTTGTGTAGCTCAATTGCTTTGGATGATGCATACTTTAGAAGATTATGAGTGTCACTATTCCAAAGTTAAGGTGTTGTGTGATAATATTAGCACCATCAACTTAACCAAAAATCCGGTGCACCACTCTAGGACAAAGCACATTGAGGTGAAGCATCATTTTATTAGAGATCATGTGGTAAGAGGAGATATTGAACTACTTTATGTTGAATCTCAATCTAATCTTGCCGATATTTTTACCAAGCCTTTACCCGAAGTAGAGTTCACCTCTATTAGGAGGGAACTTGGTATGTGTCTTGTAGAATAGTGAGTATAGCATCGCATGTTTTTACATCGCATTTTTTTTTCTTTCATCTCACATAGCCCTAAGGAGCCATTGCTTGTGTATTTCTTCAATTAGATACCATGTGAGATGTTTAGGATGATGTCTTTGGTTCAACATGTTTGTCATGATACATGACTTTGGGCCAATATGACATCTAGTCACATTGATTCTTAAGTGGACCAATCATTGGGAAGGCTTGTGCACAATTAATGTGTACATAGCTCTTTGGACATGATTGGATATTTCTTTCAAATACAAGTATCATAACCTATTGTATGCAATTTAAGATGATATGGAAAATACCATATAAAGAGGTGTAAGAAAGAAGCCTTGTTCTAATATAGGTACAGCACCTATAGGGAAGTTCAAATTGGGACTTTCACTCAACGATATACTACATAATCTAACTAGTGTTAAAGCATGTGTCAATCTTGGGATCTATGGTAGACATATTTTTATACATATTTTTCCCGAATAGACAAGGTTCAAATATACTTCTCCACCAAATTTGAGAATTTTTGGAGGTTGGTATAATTATCTATAGGTTTCTGAAATTCGGGGCAGAATAAGGCCAAAATTGGTATCAGTCGACTGGTTCAGGTATCAGTCGACTGGTAACAGTGACTTTTGCGAACAGAATGATTCTGTGGGTTTCTGTTTTAGGCACCAGTCGACTGATGGAAGCATCAGTCGACTAGTACTCGCGTTTTTATATATCCTTCCGCGTGCAGGTGGCCCGATGGAAACCCTAGTTTCATCTGCCGCCTGGATTCCAGCGCGGCTTGTCGCCGTTTCTTGTCCTCTCCGGCCGCCTAAACCTCCTTCTCTTTCTCGATCTGTCCTCATCTTCCCTCATTGCTCAGTTTGTTTCTCCTGCGGCCTCTCAACGCCAGTCGGCTCGTGTCCTCACCACACCTCCTTCTTCCTCGGTTCTTCCTTGATTTCGTGGCAATGGAACGAAGGTAATCCTTCTCCCTCATCTTTTCTCAAGATCAAGTGTGATTTAACCCTAATACATTGCTGTTTTTGCTGTGATTCTGTGCTCTTCTCCCTGTTTTGGGGTTACTTTTGGATCATATCCATTGCATTACCACATTTAGGGTTAGGCAAGAACGCAGGGCTGGTGAGGGAACCTCCCGGCAGTCTGCTCCCGTTCCCTCGGGGGATCGATTCCGATCCGAAGCCGCACGACAACGATTTGCGGCTACTGATTTCGCTATGATACCCTGTCGGTATCTGAATCAGACCTATTTTACTACAATTGTACCAGATGTCATGGAGATCATTCAGTATTTTGGTTTAGATAAGTTAGTGCATTGCACGCATTTAGTCAATCTGGATTTATGTAAGGAATTCTACACCAATTTGCATCCTAGAGGTAGTGGAGGTCATACATGGGTATCTCGTGTAGGTTGTGTCGATATTGAGTTCACTCCCAGCATTCTCCAGTCTTTTCTAGAGTGTCGGGCTTCTGAGAGCTCCTTTACGTGTTTTCCTACAGTTGTTGAGCTATTCACCGATTCACTCTCTCATTTGTCCATTGAAGTGATACATCAGTATTACTTCAATGCCCCCCGAGCTCCTCTACGGCGCATCTTCAATGCTACCCGTATGTCTGCCCGCAGCAACATCCTTTATAAGGTTGTTATTGGGTGTATCTTACCTATAGTCACTCGGGGGCAAGCCAAGATTCGGCTGCCCAATCTGGTCATGATGTATGCTTTGGAGCACCGGCTCGACATCAACATCGCTCTTCACATCTTTGAGTCCATCGTGCACTTCTCTAGTCCTACTAATGAGAAGTTGTACATGCCTTACTGTCACATCCTGACGTCTTTCTTTGCTTCTCGGGGTCTCGATGTCATGAGGGGTCAACTGCATCAATTATCTAAGGACTATGATCAGAATGGGGCCCGCCAGTTGTCTCTTGCAGGTATTGAGAGACGCCAGGGGGAGATGGTATGGCGTGCTCAGGAGGCGGATGATTCTGACGCTGAGGAGGCTGACGTACCTCCTCCTGCATTGGCACCGCATCCAGCCCCTTTGACTGTCGAGGCTCGATTGACTCAGCTGGAGGAGACAGTACGCCAGGGGTTTCAGGAGTTTCGGGGGTTCCGGCAGGATTGGACTGCTTCTCAGCAGCGTTAGGCGGATATGTATGCGATGCTGCAGCGCTGGGATCTGACATACCAGGCTCCTCCACCTCCTCCCAGTGATGATCACTAGGACTATGATTCTGGTTTTCTTTGTGTGTTGGTGTCGAGATGTGTTTTGGCTTCGAAAGTGCTATATTCTGTTTATCTCGAACATTTAGCTTCTTGACTATGATGGACGCCTGGTGTTATGACATTATGTGACTAGTGCTTATTTTCTTTCACTGCTGCTTCTTTTTCTCTTTCTTGCTGGTTTGTAAGCTCCTTTATATTCACATATGTCCTCCTTTATTATCTGTCATTTGTTTCTTCCTATCACTTGCTCTTAGCCGATATCATGGATTAAGGGGGAGTTGTAGCTTTTTTTTGTGTGGCAAAAAGGGGGAGATGTGGATATCTTAAGTTAGATATTTTGTATGCTTATGCTTTATTCATGATTCATGTTATATGAAGATATTTTGTATGCTTATGCTTCGTGAATATCATCATACTTTCTAGATGTTGTATATTTAAAGACCCAACTTAAACACATTTTGCCAAACATAAAAAAGGGGGAGATTGTTGGAGCAATCTTGCTCAAGACATTACTCATTGTTGATGTTTGGTTAAAATAGTTTAAGCTAGGCATTAATTGTAATCTAACATAAGTATTGAGTGAGCAGATACA
Organism: Zingiber officinale; assembly: GCF_018446385.1. Taxonomy (NCBI): domain Eukaryota; kingdom Viridiplantae; phylum Streptophyta; class Magnoliopsida; order Zingiberales; family Zingiberaceae; genus Zingiber; species Zingiber officinale. The sequence continues at coordinate 72,013,237 of NC_056005.1, read as the reverse complement.
AAGAAAAGACCAAGTATGAAGTTTTGGCAAGGAAAGATCCGGAGGTGCGATCTATTGGCAAAAAGGAGACTTAGCATGACGGAGCCAAAGGTAGCCCTTGGAGGCTTGAAGTCTAAGCTAAGGAAGTAAATTCAAGTGTATAAAATAATGTAAAACTGAGACGGTACAAACTGCTGTAAATTTTAGAAGTATAAAGTACCAGTCGACTGGTACTTATACCAGTTGACTGGTACCAAGGCACAGAATGGACAGAATGTCGCCAGGGTAATTTGAGGCAAGTACCAGTCGACTGGTACTGGTACCAGTCGACTAGTAGATGACCGTTATGAAGTGGCGGCTCAAAATCTTGTCAAATCTTTAGTGCCGTTAAAGCCCATCAGTCGACTGATAGGTATACCAGTCGACTGATGTCGGGAAAACTATAAAAGCAATTCTTAGAGCTTGGAGATAACCAACTGTTCTAAAACCGAAAAAGTGCTCATCAAGTAATCCTCAAGCCTACAGATACTCAAACTCTTCCTTCTGATCCTAACTTTCACTTTGTAAAAGGAAGAGGAGATTGTGTAAGGGTTTCTCCACCTTCGATTGTCATTCGAGAAGGAGAAGTTTATAGTGGAACTTCATTGTGTGGGTGTGTGCGCCTTGGATTAGTCACCTCAAGGAGGTGGAGACCAAGTAAACAAAGGGAGTTAGCATTGCCTTTTTGTTTTCATACTTGTTCATTTGTTTCCTTTATCTTCCACTAACAAGTTGTAGGTCAAAAGAGAAAGAAAGGCTATTCACCCCCCCCCTCTAGCGGACGTCAAGGTCCTAACATTTCTTACCTCGTACGCTAATTTCCTTACAATTCTATTCGCTAGAATTCCGGTGGAGACAATCCCTTCGACAATCTTCTCGCGTCTATGCGTTCCTCTCGCGAAGAAGAGCGTCCTCGTGCCGGAGTTGTCGCCGGAAGATGACCTTGGGGCCCTAGGGAGGGAACCCTAGAGTTGGCACCGAGAGGAAGAAGGAGAAGGGAGGGTTGCGGCGTGGCTAGGGTGAGGAAAGAAAGTTCATGGTGGAAAATAATCTCCTCACTTAATAATTTTCCTATTTATATTTAGAAATTAATTCGCCCAACTCCAATATAAATTTAATTGATTCCCTTTCCTTTCAGCACGGCCCTGCTGGGTTCAACCGGTTACTTAAGCGGTCTAAAGGTTTAACGGACCCGAGGGGTCCCGAGTTTGATTCCCGCTTAAGCTATTTTGCTTTTCTAATTATTTTTGCTACTTCCGCTATTCTAAAAATTACGGAAAAATATCTAAAAATTCCAGAATAATTATAGAATATTTCTAAAATAGTTTTGATAATTTTCGGGCGTTACACCCCCAGGGATAGTCAATGAGGCTAACTAGGATTATCAATTTTTTTTTTTTTTTTTGCATAGGTAATGTTCTCACCCCGGGACTATGGTTCATTGATAAGAATATTCAATTATCTTTGAGATATTTATGATTCGACTCTCAGCTACGATATATTTATAAAGATTTTTTCTTTTAAATGAGACTTGTAACTAAAAAATGCTGGGCTTCTGAACCTTCCGCCGTAAATACTTTCCGATTTATCTTAGTGGCCGATGAAAAACTTCAATGGTGTCAAGTTGATCATCCCAGGTTCAATTTTACTCAATTTGATTAATCATTTTTTATATGTAGGTAATGTTCATAGGATGCTTAGTTGGTTAGAAGATGGTGGACTAATTATTATAATAGGGTAAAAGATTAATTTTCAATGAATGTATATCTTTGAGAAAAAAACTTACTACCAAGGGAGGATTTACATTGGGACTCGAGAGCGCCATGGTCCCTCGCAAATTTTTTTAATAATATTATTTTTATATATAATTTTTTCATTTTCTTACGCCATCTATATATATATATATATATATATATATATATATATTATTTGGCCCAATTAAAATTTATTATGTATTGTTGGTATATTGGTAAATTTTGAATATTTTTTAAAACACCTTTCGAGTTTGAATCATTTGATTACTATTTTTTTAAAAAAGATTCCTTTATTTTTCACATTTCAACCTGATATGATATGGTGTATGCATCTAAGATTTGGAGATGTTATTATATAATATATTTAATAATTATTTTTATCATTTAATATTATTGTATTCTCAAATTTAAAATTCCATATTCATTATTACTCATTACGACCTCCGTTTTAATTTAACTGTTGGCTATAATTTAACCTCATGATCTCTCTTCACATAATCTAAAGACAATCTATGAAAAATATCTAGAAGGATTATAATTACATTTATAGAGTGTACATCAAGGTAATGACGTAGCCAGGATCTTCAAATACCCTGGGCTAAATTACAACAATAATAAAACATACATGTATACTAAACATTTAACAAACATATAATATTTATATACCAATATCCTTTTACATAGTTCGAATTTTATACAAAATACTTCGATATCTACTTAAGCTGCGCTCGACGAGATTTTAGAGTATAAAACTCATTTATTACTGATTCCAAGTTTATTTTCTCAAACAATTGTCATTCTATGTAGAGAATCATGCAATCGGAAAGTAAATCATCATCCATCTTATTACGATGTGTTGTTTTGAGAAATTTCATGGATGAAAAGACTCTCTACCATTGCAATTGATACAGGAAGAATCAATACAAGATGAATCAATCTCTGAATCATAACATAACTTTCAGTCTTTTTGGTCACAATCATTTCTCTATATAATGCAGAAAGAGAAAAAATTTGTTGAAACTCACGATCACAAACTATGTCAAGTTGATAGTGTTCCAATTCAGCTCTCAAAACATGAATTTCTTGTTAAGTAAAATCAGCTGGATAAAATTTTGATGCAAGCTTGCAAATGTCGCCAACATTAAATTTTTTAAATGAATCAGTAGGATCCAAAGCTGAACAAAGAGAAAGAAGTTCCATAGTTGGCTCACTGAATCTACAATTTAGTTCCATCACTTGAAAATCTATTGTAGTATTAAAAATGTCATAGTGATAATGATGTTCAATTGTGACATGATCCTGTTGTTGACAATAACGATTATCTTTATAACTACATCTCATATCAGGCATCTCAATATTATGTCATTCACAAAAAGTCTTTACTTTCTCAAAAAATTTATCCCAACCATTTTCTCTAAATTTTAGAAGGATGACTTTTATGGTTGAGACAAATTTTAAAGCATTCAATGTCTTGTGATTTATTTTGTAGAGCTTGACAAAGAATGTCAGTGGTTTCTAAGATATTGTCCATCAAAAATAACACAAATACAAATTCAAAACTCATAATTATGTTGCATAAACCACAAGCTTCCCCACATATTGTACCATTTGGTCCATTTTCACTAAGATTTTCAAGGATTTTATAAGTTGTTACATACATGTCTATCAAGTTTCTAACATAATCATAATGAGAGCTCCAACGAGTAGCATCGGGTCTATGTAATGTACCAATTTGATTAGCTCCTATGCTAGACTCACAATCACCAATAGCTAGCATATATGTAATCTCTTCTTGTTGAGCAGATTGTAAATCACTAGGATGTTTAGGAGATGAGGTGACGAAGTTTATAATAGAAGTCAAATAAGAAAAGAATTGTCAAATAGAAGGCACATCTTTAGCAGCTGCAACCAATGTTAACTGTAAATGAAAAGTAAAATAATGTACATAAAGGCATATGGACAATCTTTAAGAAATAACACTTGAAGCTCATTCCATTCACCACACTTATAACTTGCACCATCATACCCTTGTCCCATCATGTTGTGGATTTGAATATTGTGTGGAACAAAGATCTCAGAAATTGATTTCTTAAGGTTTATTGATGTCGTGTCCTCAACACTCAAAATCTCAAAGAAACATTCCACCAAAAAACCAGCATTATTAACAACTCTGAAAATAAGGGTCATTTGCTCTTTTTTAGATTCATCTTGAGCTTCATCAACAAGAATATAAAACTTGGCATCTCCCAATTCATCTTGAATCATTGTTCTCACTTTATTAGCAAGAATATGCAATATTTCCTTTTGAATTTGCGAAGAAGTGTATTTGCCATTTTGCGGGGTATTTTTTAACACAACTTTTACAATTTCATCATTTAAATGTGCTTGAAATTTTAATAATTCAATAAAATTTCCACGATTTAAGGAACTCTCTGATTCATCATGACCTCTAAAAGAATATCCTTGAGTTGCAAGCCATAATAAACCTTCAATTGTTGCCTTTAGACGCAATATATTCTTATAATTTCTTCCGTAGATTGAGCATTTATCACTTTGTCAATATTTTGCTTTGGTTTCATTAAATCCTAAACACATTTCACACATCTATTATGTAATGAAGACAATGAACCAACATGAATAAGAAATGCATATTTTTCTCCATCATTAACTCTCTTCTAATTGTTAAACCCTTCAGAAACAAGTGCAGAACGAGTCATTGAATTACTTGTATTCTCAAAAAGAAAGCATGGAAAACAATATGATTTTCCCTTTGAAGGTGAATATTCTAGCCAAGGAATTGTTTGAACCAAACATATTGAAATAGACAGTTTTACTTTCCATTTTTTTTTCTTGGATACTCAGCAAGTTTGGGTTGATAAGGCCCTACTTTGATATATGCTCATCTAATCTCATCCAGCTCATTAACAGAGTATTCACTAATTAATTTTCGTAATCCTGGATCTCGTTCAATAGAAGAAATATAAAATTCTTCTTTTCTTTGTTTTATTTGCCTAGATACAGGAGGCTATAAATCGGAAGTAAAGGATCCAACTGTTGGTTTAAGAGGTATATCATATTGCAATTAATTATCATATTCAAATTGATCATCTCTTTTCCTAAAAAATGACAATAATATTTTTGACTTTTTATTTGAAGGTTGTTGGTGCTCCATTTATAACCTAAGGAAAAAAACAACTACAAATTAATTATTTATAACTTAAGAACAAAAAACAACTACCAATCAATTATAACAAACTCAATCATATTATTCATTTTATAACAAACTCAAACACAATAGTAAACCAATTTATAATATCACAGCATTCCCAGTATTAGAATCATAATTTTCAGATAACTTAGAATTTTAAATAATTTCAAATAAAATCATAACTAAAAATCTCCAATTACCTGTGATTTATCATTTCAAGATAAAGAGAAGTCCATTACCTATCCGTAAAATCTAGAGCTATGCTGAAACTTGAAATGTCTGCAATCAAAAAATAAAAATAAAGGATTTAAAAAGAGAACAAATGTAATAATTTAGAAGTAATCTTAGCACCTTAAACTCATCCATAGAAATAAAACATGTTAAAAATATTTTCTTTTTTTTATAGTTGAATTTGAGTTTCTAATTGTTGTTTAAATGGTTTAAAATTATAGTGGCAAAAGTAGAACTTGGCTGATTAGCTAAGAATTCAACCACAGCCACAATAATCACAATTTCACAACCCATAAAAAAAGAAAAAAAAAAGTGAAAATTGCTGCAGAACAGAAGAAGATGCCCAATTCATTTTCTTATCTTTGCCCCCCTATTTCGATTGATTTGGAGAAGGGGGGATGAAAAAAAAAGAGAAAGAAAGGTTGGAGTTTAATGAGAAGACGTAGATGGAGATTACCACTTACCCGTGCTTGAAAGTTGAAAAGGTATTGCAAGAGGCTGAGCAAGTAGAATTGGCGACTGAAGGAGATGATGCACTGAAGGAGGAGGGCGGCGAATAAATCATTGGGTTACATGCTTGCACTGGGCTCGATGTGTTTAGCTACACTGGGCGACGAAAAAAACGAACGATTAAGGTGTTAAAAATTGTTGGGCTGCACTTGGCCAGCCCATAGTAGCTACGTCCTTGCATCAAGGTGAGACGGTAGTTAGACAGCTAGTGGGGAGACTAACAACTTAGTGTTGGAGCTCTTGATCCAACAATTTGTCACACAAATTCGATGATTTCAATATCCAAGCAATCAGATTTCTGAACCAAATTATACGAAAATCGCTCAAGTTCTTCTCTCAAAGTGTATTGTAGTTTACCGTGGTTTTAGCCCTGGACTCGATGACCAAGAGAGAGGAAACAGATGACAATAGTGGAAAAGAGAACATTTTAATTATATAGGCTATAAAAACCTAATCAGCTCAATTTTTTTTTCCGATCAAATTAATCCGAATAAATTATAATTTCTCATTCCCGTTGATTACACTAGATATTCCAAGGCACATCGAAAAGTAAATACTTCTATCCGGCTATTTATTACTTATATAAATAAATTAAAAGACAAAACTCATGAATACAGTATAAACATATTTTTTAAAAAATAAAAATTCAAAGTTTAAATTTTAATAGAAACCTATATTTTAAAAGTCGATTTTTATATGTATTTTAAATTTATTTAACAGATGAATTAAGGAAAGATCATCTAGCGTTAAAATAAAAAATATATATATAATGGGAAGAGGACGGTCGCTTGAGTCTATTAGTCCGGGTGATGCCAACTCGTACCGCTTGTTGTACTGCAATGGGTGGGGCCGGGCACGTCCTGGATCCTCTTGATAGATTGGGCGGCTACAACCAGATCTCCTAAGGATCGCATTGGATGTGACGTCTCACTACCTTCATGATTTAATTTGTATGTATATACATTAAACATTCTACTACGCTACATAAGCACAGTCCAGGACAGGGAATAAGTGTCAGCTGGGGTATGATCGACTCGATGGCATGGCAACAAGCTACAGCCCTTGTACGTCTCAGTCCTGCGCTACTCAATTGCCGGGGCTGAAATTTTCACATGCTGATTCATTTGCTTGGCCTAATTGTGGAGTTCACCTCCTATTTATTTTCAATAATGGAAAAAATCTAAATCAATTTTTTTTCTTTATCTGAGCAGCTGCTTTCCAATGGTAATGAATGGTATCCCAGATTTCCGTCCGAGTTGACTATCTCCCCATAATTTAGTGCTTTATGAAAGCCTTTTTCGTCCCGAACTTATCCCATCCGGTAACTTTCTCATGTTGATGAATTTTTATCGAGTTGATCCTCTTCAACACCATACTTTTATTATATTTTATTCAAATATATTTTTTAATCTAATTTGAAGGAAAGACATGTGATGACATCTCAAATTACTTTTGAACACCTGACCTCACTTCTTGACCCGCAAATCTCCTTTCTTGAACACTTCCAACTCCATATTCTTCTTTTTTGAGCACTCAACCTTTGTCCCGTGGTATTCCATTCAGACTCAGATAATTTTTCGAGCACTCGGCATTCATCCCACGACATCTCATTTGAACTCAGGTCACTTCCTGAGTACTCGACCTTCATCCGAGACTAATCGGTCTGTGTTCCCAAGCACTCAACCTCAGTCCAATGATGTCATATTCAAACTCGAATACCCAAAAACTCAATAATCAAATACTTGATCAATTCAACACTCTGACTGTAAAATACCGAAAATAGGCGAATATTAATAAGGGAATTTTCCGGAATTTTTGGACATTTTTCGGGAATTTTTCGGAACTCGTACGGACGAGTTCACGGGGATAAAAACGGGACCCAGGAAAGCCTATTTGGACTACCCATTTAAGAGAGGAAAAGATTTATTTATTTATCTCTTTTCCTTTTCTTATTTATTATCTAATTTTCCTTTATTTCCTCTCATCCTCGCCGATTACTCTCATTCTCACCGAAAGCCCCTTTCTTCTTCTCTCGCGCCGACGCCGGCCCTAACCGCCGGCTGGCGGTTGCTTCTTCCCGAACGCCGGCAGCCTTAATCCCTCTGCTGCCGAAGCCCTAGCCGCCGGCGACTCTGCCACTGCCGGTACCGGTTTCTCAGCGTCGGCCGCCGTCGCCGTGCCCTAGCACCGCTGCCCGACCGCCTGGCCGAGCCAAACTCCTCTCCTCTGCTTGCCCTAGCCGTGCGTACCCGACGCTGCCGCCGGCCGAGATCTTCCTTCCCGCACGAAACAGTGCAGCGACAGCCGCTCCTCCCCGCTGCGTACGTTGATCCCGACTCCTCTGTGCCGGCACCCGAGCCCTAGAGCCGACGGCCACCTTGTGCCCTAGTGCTCTTTGCCATTGATCAAGTCCACGGTGAGGTTTTTTTAGTTTGGTTGGAAATTTAATAGGTGCAAGGATTTTTATTTTTTGATCCGGTTTGCTTGTGGTGTGCTTTGGTCCAGCGATTCACCTGGTTGCCAGTAGCAACGATCTTGGCAGAGGATCATCAAAAGAGGGGCTGTGAGGAAGAGGTAAGGTTAGATTGTTGTTTGGATTTGTAATCTTTAATTTTTATCCAACCTTGGATCAATTGAGTTGTTGGGCAGTGGCTGAAAGGTTGTTGTTTGTGGTGTTCTTGATCAAGCAACTCATCCTTGTTTCCAGTAGCTGGTTTTATTTCGACATCTACAATAGTTGATTGAGGTAAGGTGTAGTAATTTTGATTCATGATGTATGAATGAATTGGGTTTATGTGTTGATCAGAGATTTGCCCTAATTTAGGGTTAGAGAGTTATTTAGCTATTTATGAGAATGTAGCTAAATAAAAATATATGCAATTGGTAATACAGGATCTTGACGCGAGACGAGTATCTCGGAGTCAGAATTGGACATTTCTATTGGAGGCGGGTACTTTTGACTTATTGTCTTTGATATGCTTAGTAATTAAATTAACAAGATGCATTAATTGTGTTTCTTACTTGTTTCGGTTAATCACTGCCCAATACATGCTACTTGTTGATTGATTGTTTGTTTACATCTTGTATGGATATGTACCTGATTCCACATGCTCATGGGTAGTGATATAACCATATTTTACCATGTCAGGACCTAGGTTGGATACCTTATATGATCAGATACCTTGATATGATTCATTTGCTTTGGTGCACATTATGATATGTCCAGAGATTGGTTTAGTATATTACCATGTTTAGTGACATGCACCATTCGCATGATTGCATGTTGAGTGATTGATTGCTCCTTTATTGTCGAGCACTTTGCCAGTTTCATCACTGCTCCGTGCCCGCCAGACGCCATGGGTAGCGGGACACGCGGTAGCACGGCTTGACTCTTCCTGCTCCGCTGATCCGCCGGTAGTGTGACGCAGCTGTAGCACGTTAGAGATTCCTCCCGTCATAGTGTACCGGGAGATGAGCATTGCGCGCCCCCATTTATGATTTGGGGTAGAGTACGTATGTACTCGACAAGATCCCGCCCACCGATCACCATCGAGTAGTGTTGCGAGTGCACGGTTGTCACCCTACCCACTCGGTCCCACCGTTGTTGTGAGTCGGTGACTGGCGGGACCATCATTGGCATCATATGCATGATGCATTTATTGTTTGTGTTTGTGTTTGTTGCACTTATATGCTGCACATTGCTTGGATACCTTGATTGACATGCATACAGGTCTTCTATACCTTTCGGACTGTTTGTCCTTTTACCGGGTCCTGGTTAGTACAGATTCTCTCCTGTCTTCTTCGGTTTGTAGTTACCTTTATCTTTATCAGGAGACTGTATGCATGATTAGTGCTAGGTGTTATTTCTTTACTTTGCATATCAACTGTACCTGCTGAGTGTTGGACTCACCCCGCCTCCATTGTTTTTATTTTCAGGTTGATGCTGTCAGGAGGGAGTTCCAGTTGCTAGTCCCCTGCAGATCTCCAGCTATTTGCTATCGTTTGTATTGTTTTGATTCTCACTTGACTATATTTGGATTTGGATGTTGAATACTTAGATATTATATAATTTGTCTCGTTGATGGATTTGTTTTCGATTTTATATTACTACATGTCTGCCTGGACGGCAGAAGAGGTAAGAAAATCGGATTTGAGCTTTACGAGTATAGTTGAGTAGGGTTGATTTCGAGTCAGAGTATTACTATGTTGTTTATTTTATTAACTGCGTGGTTGTGACAGCCAGAGGCTGAATACATATATAAACTGCGTGTGATTGATTTTTATTTACTGTTATTATTCCAGCCGCCTGTGGCTGAGGTATTTGTGAGATGTAGAAAAGTTTCAGATTGTCCACCGTACAGGGGAGATGCTGCCGAAATTTTCTCGGACAGGGTCTCCTCTGGGGCGTGACAATTTAGTGGTATCAGAGCACAGTTTTACGATCTTTTGTTTCGTATTTTGGATTTTCGGGATTTATCTGATACCAATTTATTTGGTATCAGAGCAGGTTATGATACCTGCTTTTGGGTGTTCTGGAAATTTATCGAATACCTGTTGTTGGTATTCTGGATATTTGGGTTGCCAGGTTTGCGAGTCAAACTGGGCATTATCAGATTTTCGATATGGTTATGTTTCGGATTTCCGTTTCGGATTTATTTGGATTTCCGGCGATATGTACGTTCGGAATTTTGAGGTCAAATTGGGGACTGGACAGCGACGGAACATCTCCAGACAGCAAATAGGTATGTTGTTATTTTATGTTGGTTATATTGGTATTGATATCTGTAATTTAATTTAACAGATATGAGACGATCTACTCGTATTGCTGCGAGACGTGGTGCTGGACGACCACGTGCGAGGACCACGGGATCTCTGGATATGCCAGAGATACCCACTGTTAGTGAGCCTGTCAGTCAGGGACAGACTCAGGATGCAGCGGGAGCATCGGGCTCTCAAATCCCGATAGCTCCTGTAGAGATACCTACTTTGGCCACACCGACGGTATCCACTCCTACCTTATTTACAGTACCATCAGGGGTACCATTGGTGTACCCGACATCCGCTCCAAGACCTCAGATTCGGCCACCACCACCGGATCTACAAAGGTATCCTATACCAAAGGCACTGCAGATGCAATGCTCCACATCCGTACCTTTCCCACTGCACTCCAGTTGCCACCACTTTTATTCCCCAAATACCACCGACGGCTTATGCTCCGATATCCAAGAAGACCGGAGTTCCTCCTCCAGATATTCCAGCTACCACCGTAGTATCGCTCCAGCCAGCCTCGCACCGTCCCGACATACCATCGACATTGTCACGACGAGCTAGGATTCCAAAGACCGGTCGAGTCGATGAAGACTCGTTTCACTCTTTTTCGCGGAGATCTCGATCCGAGTATGGCTCTCATGGATAGAGACTATGGAGCAAACTTTCTTCTATATGGCTTGCTCGAGTGGGAGAAAGCAGATGGCCGCTACCATTTACGGATGAAGCTAATGCCCGTGGGTTACTCGCTCTATTATGGTGAGCGAATGTCACGTGGACCGTGTTCGTAGAGGCTTTGAGAGCCGCTTTTCCACCGCCCTATCGATGGCTCACGATGTGATTTTATGAGTCGAGGCGCATAATCGCCTGACCGAGTATAATATCAATTCCTCCGGTTGGCTCGGCTTTTGTCCGAGTTAGTCATGGAGGACGTAATTCGCATGATGCGCTTTATACAGGATTGATGGTTATCCGCATGCCGGATTAGGGGTTACATCTTACTCTGATGCATTGAATCGAGCTTTGATGATAGAGTTAGCTCGGCAGACAGCATATCCGGACAGGAAAAGAAAGCATACGGTTCAGACATCAGGGCAGGTCCAGCAGACTCAGGCGACAGGACAGCATCAGAGTAGTCGCAGACGATCAGGTCAGAGTTCTTCTGGGGCGTCTCGTAGGCCTCAGAAATCAGGGCGGTCTTCTTCAGGACGTTTCCGGTATTCTCAGCAGAACCGGCAACCACCTTCCGGTGATACTCAGTGTTTCCGATGTGGTTCCAGAGACCACATCACTTCAGCCTGCACTCTGGAACAGTCAGTTTGCTTTTATTGCAAACTGCCTGGGCACCAGAGCCGAGATTGTCAGCTGAAGGCTCAGCACACGGCTTCCGGAGGGTCAGAGCAGAGGGGACAGTCTAGTCAGTCAGTGTCTCGACGAGGAGGGCGGAGATTCACACCCTCACAGCGTCAGCAGGGAGCAGCTCCCTCTGCAGCAGCATTTGGCATGCTTGGACAGGAGTACTCCAGTGCTTCTGTAGCACCCCAGAGTTTTGTTCCAGGATCTTATTATCCGACTCAGCGATGCAGACTCCCCACCACCGACAAGACGTCACCATCCTCTCGCCTTCTCGCTCATTATCCAAGACCTGGCGTCAAAGTACCGGGCAATACCTCCTCCTCGCCGTAGACCGGACGTGTTCATGCGATTACAGGAGGATGCGCATGAGCCGATTGATCCGTTTCGGTATGATTTCCATTTATGCATTCTCCCGATATTTTGATTGATATCGGTAGTTCGACTTTTATATCCTGCACTTTATGCGGGAGATTGGTAGATTACCCACTTGCAGACCCCAGCGATTGACTGTCTCGCTACCGTCCGGTGATACTTTAGAAGTCACCCAGGAGATCAGAGGTTGCCCGTTAGACTTTGGCAACATGATACTTACGGTAGATCTTCAAGTATTGGAGATGGTCGAGCTTGATGTCATACTTGGCATGGATTGGCTGGCAGTTTATCATGCTACCGTTGATTGCCAGACGAGGGTGGTCACCTTCCAGCCTCCGAACCAACCCTCGTGGAGTTTCACTGGCATCAGAGACGACGGTATCTCGATTATTTCGGCGATTTAGGCGCAGAAGTTGCTGTCTCACGGCTGTCATGGTTTTCTGTTATCGTTGATCAGTACTGAGGACAGTAGTAGTTCACAGCTCTCCGACGTTCCTGTTGTCCGGGAGTACCCAGATGTATTTCCAGAGGAGCTGCCAGGTTTGCCTCCCAGAAGGCCAGTGGAGTTCGCTATTGAGTTGATTCCGGGAACCGCGCCGACATCGAAAGCTCCGTATCGTATGGCACCGAAAGAGTTGAACGAGCTGAAGGTTCAACTCCAGGAGCTTTTAGATAGGGGATTTATTCGCCCTAGTGTTTCACCATGGGGTTCTCCAGTTCTGTTTGTTAAGAAAAAGGATGGTACGATAAGGTTGTGTATTGACTACAGGCAGCTGAATACAGTGACCATCAGAAATAAATATCCATTACCACGGATCGAGGATTTGTTTGATCAGCTCAGGGGTACATCAGTGTATTCTAAGATTGATCTGCGATCCGGATATCATCAGTTGAGAGTCAGAGATTCTGATGTCCAGAAGACAGCTTTCCGTACCAGATACGGTCATTATGAGTTTTTGGTAATGCCATTTGGGCTTACCAATGCTCCAGCGGTGTTTATGGATTTGATGAACCGCATCTTTCTGGAGTATCTGGATCAGTTTGTTATAGTTTTCCTCGCCGATTACTCTCATTCTCACCGAAAGCCCCTTTCTTCTTCTCTCGCGCCGACGCCGGCCCTAACCGCCGGCTGGCGGTTGCTTCTTCCCGAACGCCGGCAGCCTTAATCCCTCTGCTGCCGAAGCCCTAGCCGCCGGCGACTCTGCCACCGCCAATCTCCGGCCTGTGCCCTAGACTCAGCCCCCGACGCCACTGCCGGTACCGGTTTCTCAGCGTCGGCCGCCGTCGCCGTGCCCTAGCCGTGCGTACCCGACGCTGCCGCCGGCCGAGATCTTCCTTCCCGCACGAAACAGTGCAGCGACAGCCGCTCCTCCCCGCTGCGTACGTTGATCCCGACTCCTCTGTGCCGGCACCCGAGCCCTAGAGCCGACGGCCACCTTGTGCCCTAGTGCTCTTTGCCATTGATCAAGTCCACGGTGAGGTTTTTTTAGTTTGGTTGGAAATTTAATAGGTGCAAGGATTTTTATTTTTTGATCCGGTTTGCTTGTGGTGTGCTTTGGTCCAGCGATTCACCTGGTTGCCAGTAGCAACGATCTTGGCAGAGGATCATCAAAAGAGGGGCTGTGAGGAAGAGGTAAGGTTAGATTGTTGTTTGGATTTGTAATCTTTAATTTTTATCCAACCTTGGATCAATTGAGTTGTTGGGCAGTGGCTGAAAGGTTGTTGTTTGTGGTGTTCTTGATCAAGCAACTCATCCTTGTTTCCAGTAGCTGGTTTTATTTCGACATCTACAATAGTTGATTGAGGTAAGGTGTAGTAATTTTGATTCATGATGTATGAATGAATTGGGTTTATGTGTTGATCAGAGATTTGCCCTAATTTAGGGTTAGAGAGTTATTTAGTTATTTATGAGAATGTAGCTAAATAAAAATATATGCAATTAGTAATACAGGATCTTGACGCGAGACGAGTATCTCGGAGTCAGAATTGGACATTTCTATTGGAGGCGGGTACTTTTGACTTATTATCTTTGATATGCTTAGTAATTAAATTAACAAGATGCATTAATTGTGTTTCTTACTTGTTTCGGTTAATCACTGCCCAATACATGCTACTTGTTGATTGATTGTTTGTTTACATCTTGTATGGATATGTACCTGATTCCACATGCTCATGGGTAGTGATATAACCATATTTTACCATGTCAGGACCTAGGTTGGATACCTTATATGATCAGATACCTTGATATGATTCATTTGCTTTGGTGCACATTATGATATGTCCAGAGATTGGTTTAGTATATTACCATGTTTAGTAACATGCACCATTCGTATGATTGCATGCTGAGTGATTGATTGCTCCTTTATTGTCGAGCACTTTGCCAGTTTCATCACTGTTCGGTGCTCCGTTGTGACACTGGTAGCACGTCAGTTTGACTCTTCCGGTGCTCCGTTGATCCGCTCAGGGGTAGTGTGACGCAGCGTGTAGCACGTTAGAGATTCCTCCCCGTCATAGTGTACCGGGAGATGAGAGCATTGCGCTCCCCCATTTATGATTTGGGGTAGGAATATGTATGTACTCCGACAGCATCCCGTCCACTCGATCACTCATCAGGAGTAGTGTTGCAGAGTGCACGGTTGTCACAGCCCTACCCACTCGGTCCCACCATTTGTGTGTGGGATGACTGACTAGCGTCAGGGGTGACCATGACATTGGCATCATATGCATGATGCATTTATTGTTTGTGTTTGTGTTTGTTGCACTTATATGCTGCACATTGCTTGGATACCTTGATTGACATGCATACAGGTCTTCTATACCTTTCGGACTGTTTGTCCTTTTACTGGGTCCTGGTTAGTACAGATTCTCTCCTGTCTTCTTCGGTTTGTAGTTACCTTTATTTTTATCAGGAGACTGTACGCATGATTAGTGCTAGGTGTTATTTCTTTACTTTGCATATCAACTGTACCTGCTGAGTGTTGGACTCACCCCGCCTCCATTGTTGTTATTTTCAGGTTGATGCTGTCAGGAGGGAGTTCCAGTTGCTAGTCCCCTGCAGATCTCCAGCTATTTGCTATCGTTTGTATTGTTTTGATTCTCACTTGACTATATTTGGATTTGGATGTTGAATACTTAGATATTATATAATTTGTCTCGTTGATGGATTTGTTTTCGATTTATATTACTACATGTCTACCTGGACGGCAGAAGAGGTAAGAAAATCGGATTTGGGCTTTACGAGTATAGTTGAGTAGGGTTGATTTCGAGTCAGAGTATTACTATGTTGTTTATTTTATTAACTGCGTGGTTGTGACAGCTAGAGGCTGAATACATATATAAACTGCGTGTAATTGATTTTTATTTACTGTTATTATTCCAGCCGCCTGTGGCTGAGGTATTTGTGAGATGTAGAAAAGTTTCAGATTGTCCACCGTACAGGGGAGATGCTGCCGAAATTTTCTCGGACAGGGTCTCCTCTGGGGCGTGACACTGACTTCAACCTTCGACAACTTGGCACAAGTCAACACCTAACCAACGACTTAACAATATCAGATATTCAGTCGACCAACTATCTCCCTTAGCACCCTATGTAAAATACTGAAAAAATGTCGAATAAGGATAAGTGAATTTTCCGAAATTTTTAAAAAAATTTCGGAAATTTTTCGGAGCTCGTAAGGACGAGTTTACTGTTGGGTTCAGATCGCAGCGGAAGACATATATTGAATCATGGATCTTTCGTGGTACATATAGTTTTACACAAAAATAATATAAAATATACCTCGAGTCCTCGATAGGTGTGAATGATATCACAAACAGATAGACAGATAAGAGCCCCACGTGTGACTCCTCTAACAGTATCCACGCGCACTAGATCACGAACTTGATACGATCCGTTAGGTGCTAGCCACTTGGATCGACAAAGTCTTGGAAGCACTACCGATCTCTTCCGGTGGAAGACGAAGTTGACGAAGGAGAAATGGAGAGAATGAAATCCTTTTTTTGAATCTTTCCGAGGATGGCTATTTATAGCTTCCAAGGAATACGAAGAGTTAAGCCTTCAATTAATTCATCATTTATGATCTTCATTAATAAGGAAGATGAAGAGTTATAGACTCCATAAATTCTTCATTTATGACCTTCATTATGATGACTCTTCAAATTCTCCATTAATTATCATTATGATGACTATTCGAATTCTCCATTAATCATCATGATTATGGTTATTCGAATTCTCTCTTCTTTGTATCAAATAAATCCATATTTGATCTTGATCTTGACTAGTTTCCGATACTCTTGTTCATGTCTACGTGCTATGCGTGCGACCCTCTAGGTTTTATACACGAAGGCAGTGTAAATCCATACACAGACTAAGGTAACCGTCTAGCAACAGTTTTTAGCCACCCAACGCGATAAAATTAATATTAGTCATAAACTGTAAACCATTATGAACCGATTATTGTGTAATTCAATCTCTTCATCTAAAGTCTACATCCCAATTAATTCGGTACATTATGCATCATTACCAAATTAATTGTTTTACTTGATTTCCAAGATATAATAGACTCCTCTTGAATGATAAATCATTCCTCCCATGGTCATGGATTTTGAGTTACTAATATCTCTATCAAGCGGCCAGGATGTTAACTCCTAATCCAAGAGAGCGATGAATCATCTATTGACTCAACACTATTCTCTCTACGCTTTGTCATACACTCAACTACCGTATTAATCACAATCCGATTAAAGACTGCTTTTAATGGCATCAAAGCACATAACTCCACGCATAGAATAAATGAAGGTCTCAAGTCAAAAGATCAGTTACACTCATTCATAAGAGGAATAACCAATGATGCTTAATATGTGATCTCCTCTTGAGCGGGTCGTGTCCAGTGTACCTCTAAACTCAAGGCACCCCCAAGTACAACTTGGATATCTATCCCTCCGGTCTATCTCGACCTAGTCATACTCAGCGTTGATCTAGATATCCATGTCCCCTTTAGATATCTATCTGATCAAGGACTATTTTCAGATTAATATACTCATTAATCTGTGGGACTTTATCATTAATCATATACGTATAGAAAAATAATTAATTAATGATAAATTCTTGCCTTTATTAAATAATTATCCACAAAATACATAAGGAGTGTCTTGGCACATAAGTGCACACACTAACATTTACGGGGATGAAAACAGGGTCCGGGAAAGCCTGTTTAGGCTACCCCATTTTAACGAGGAAAAGTTTATTTATTTTATTTCTTTTTCCTTTTCCTTTTATTTCCTTCGTTGCTACTGTGTCGTTCCATTTTCCTCGACTCGTGCTTGCGCCTCACGCCATTTCTGTCCCTTCTTCTTCCTAAAACCGACGGCGTCAGTTCCTTTTCTTCCCTCCTGCATACAACCGCCGGCCGAAGGAAGCCTCCAGTGAATTCCTCCCATTCTTCTCCTCTCCTGCCCAGTGCTTTAGGATTTTTGTTTTCCCTCTTCCTCCCTTCTGCCGACACCGCCGAGCCCTAGATTGGATTCGCCGGCCTCTCCGATCTCCTCTGTGCCAGCCACTGAGATTCCTCGCACCTCTCCCTCACGCTGCGCCACCGCTACTGGATTGCCGCCGTCGATCTCGCCGGTAGCCACCACCACGGATCTGTGCCCTAACCACCGCCATCTTCTCTACTCTTCTTTCGATTTGGACGCTCGACGCCGAGAGCCGTTGCCTGGGCAGTGCACATCTGCAGGAGAGAAGTCTGGGGTAAGGTTGTTGAATTGAGCTTGATTAGATTACAAGGTTAATTGATAGATTGCTATGTTCAAGCATCACTCCAATCTATGCCATGGTTCAATGGGCTTTGTTCTTAACAGCACACTGGCACCTGCACTTGGTCTTCCATTAAATCCACAAGAAACAAAGGAAGCTGAGAAAGTTCTTAGTGCATTACTGTCATGTATAGATATCTTGGTTGAGTTAGGGAACATTTGAAGTAGAGGGCAGCATCCTTTTACCCTGCTTCAGTCGGCATTGTACGCAGACAATCCATAGCTGCAACCACAGACTTTTCAGCAGCTAGATCTCTGGCAAATTAAGGTAAGTTGGCTTGGATATCAGATTTACATAGCGTGGGTTTCATGTCAACGTTGGATGAATTGGGTGAATCCAATTTGGAATTTCTTAATTGAATTAGGATTTAGCTTAGCTAGTTGATGCATGATAGAATTAGCTAAACTAGATATTGGTGACACATGACTTTGACGCGAGACGAGCATCTCGACGTTGGATTTGGACAGGATTGGATCTACATTGGAGGCGGGTATTTTTGACTTTATGTCTTTGATATGCATAGTAGTGAATTTAACAAGTAGCAATAATTATGTTCTCTTATTTGTTTCGGTTAATACTACCCGATACCTGTTACATGATTGGTTGATTGCTTGTTTTGCATCTCATGTATTCCTTACCTGTTGATACATGCTTATAGGGGTAGTGATATACCATGCTTCACCATGTTCAGGACCTAGGTTTTATACCTTCTGTGTACCTTTGATTTGATTCGTTGACCTATGGTGCACTTTTATATATATATGGATTAGTTCAGGATATTTTGTGGTTAGTGTCATGCACCATTTGCATGATTGCATGTTGTGCGATAGCCCGCTCCATTATTGTTGAGCACATCGCCAGTTACATGGATCTGCACACACCACCACTCATGGGTTAGTGGTCGATTCAGGCAGTGTGTGTTGCAGCAGGGACTTTGTTTGACTCCGTTGGTCCGCTCATGGGTAGTGTGACACAATATGGTAGCCGGCAGGGATTTCTCCCCGTCATCGTGTACCGGGAGTTGAGAGCATTGCGCTTCCCCATTTATGATTTGGGGTAGGAGGATAGGTGTACTCCGACAACATCCCGTCCACTCGGTCACTCATCAGGAGTAGTGACGATAGAGTGCACGGTTGTCACAGCTCTACCCACTCGGCCTCACTATTGTGTGTGAGATGATCGACTGGCGTTAGGGGTGACCAGGACGCATCATTGGCATCATATGCATGATGCATTTATTGCTTGTGTTTGTGCTTGCTGTATTTATATGCTGTATATTGTTTGGACACCTATGTTTGACATGCATACAGGATTTCTATGCCAATCGGACTGTTTGTCCTTATACCCAGGTCCTGGTTAGTATAGTTTTTCTCCTGTTTACTTCAGTTGCATTTCATCCTTTTATATCAGGAGACTGTACGCATGATTAGTGCTAGATATTATTTCCCTACTTTGTATATCAATTGTACCTGCTGAGTGTTGGACTCATCCCGCCTCCATTGTTGTTATTTTTTCAAGTTGATGCTGTCAGGAGAGAGTTCCAGTTGCTGGTCCCTTGCAAACCACGAGGATTTATTGACCTTTTAGTTTTTCTTCTTATTTGACTATGTTTAGAATTGGTTTATTTTGATACTTGGATAATGTATGGATTGTATTTGTCGATGGATTTTTATTCGATATGTTTTACTACATACTTGCCTGGACGGCAGAAGAGGTGAGTTTGTCGGATTTGAGCTTTATGGGTGTAGTGGAGTAGGGTTGTTTTCGAGTCATCTTATTACTGCTCTGTTTGTCTACTATTAAACTGCGTGGGTGATTGTTTATTTACTGTTATTATTCCAGCCGCATGTGGCTGAGGTATATGGATATGTAGAAAGTTTCAGATTGTCCGCCGTACAGGGGAGATGCTGCCGAAATTTCTTCGGATAGGGACTCCTTCGGGGCGTGACACCCTAACTGTCGACAATGTCAGGTATACTACCTAACAGTTGTTTCTCTAACCAACTTTCGTGTAGCCAACTGGCGGATTACATGGAGATCCCTTTTCCATGGGTTATACAAGGATTGATGAAGGTAAGATGATTTTTTTTATTGCACGCAGAGGTAACTCTTCTTCACCAACAATGTCTTCTCTCTATTTTAAACATTTCTTTCTCTCTCACGTTTCTATGAGCTTCATCTCATAGCCTAGCGCTAACAAGACTGTTGAAGGGGTTGTGCTAGTAACGTCGGCCCCCACTAACGCTTTAACTCGCAGGCCATCGGGAGCATGCCGAAGGATGAACGAAGTTACCATCTAAAAGGTAAAGAGAGAGGAGGAGCTCGAGTGGTTGAAAACAAGGACACAAAATATATTTTTTTTAAATATTTTTAATTTATTAATAATTCCATTAAAAATGGAAGTTTATATATATATATATATAAACATTCAACTTTAAAATTATCATTATTATCATGCTCTTGTCATATTACATCAACCCATATATTTTCATCAAACCTTCTCTAAATTTGTGTTGAAGCAAACTATCATACATGGACAACATGTAGAAACAACAATGGTGACTAGATGGGGGCAAATAATATAGGATCGATGTGCTAGAGAGGGGGATGAATAATGCTCATGACTTTTCATATTTTTCGTAAAACACTCGATAGAGAAAAACAACGAAATTAAAAGTAAAGGAAAACAAGTAATACTAACAAAGTCAAGTTTTACTTGGTTCGGAGTCTGTAACGGCTCCTATTCTAACGCCCGCACTTGAGAGTACTTTCGTTGGCAATCCATTATCAATTCGAATTATTACAAAGTATATCTCAATTACAAAATACAAATATTTAAAAGTTACCGACAACTACAGATCTGAAGATTCTTGACTTTGATTGTCGAAGTAGAGTTTGGACGTCATTGAGTCATTTCTGGAGCAACATGCAAGAATGAAATTAAAGTCATTCGGATTGTTGTAGAGTCATTTTCTAAACAGCGTGCAAGAGAGAAACTTCTTTGAATTGATGTCATGAAGGTGCTAATTGAACCCTTCTTTTATAGTCCACTTCGGGTGCTTGGAACCTCCCTGGGCGCCCCCACAGGGCTGACATGATGTGCTCTTGTCGAAACTCTATCTAGCAAATCTCATCCATCTCCGGATGCCCGGACACATCCGAGTGCTTGGATCAGTGATGTCGACTAGTCGTAGCGTGCCATCGCGGAAAGAAGATAAACTTCTGTTGATCAGGGCACTCAGACCTTCCAAGTGCCCTTGGCAGCCACCCGAGTACTCCCTCTTGATTGCTGACCTAGTCACCTAGAGCAACTCCAGGCACCCAGACGTCTGGGCTCCTAGACATGCTCTAGGCTCCTAGACATGCTCTAGGCTCCTAGACTCCTCTTTTTCAGCCTCAACTTTCTATAACACAAGGTTAACACAAACACAAATAATATATAAAGCAGAATAATTTTAACAATCTTCAGACTGTCCGGTCGTGACTTTGAATTTTGTTGAAACTCTAGGTTGTACCGACCCTACTATTCCCTCTTCAGGAAAAGCATCCTCATCTACTCCTCTCAAGAGATATTACCTTTTGCTAAACTAGTCTTCCAGACCATCTGAACTTTTACTCACCATTCGAGATCTCAGGACTTTTACCTAGTGTCCTTGACCCTAGGATTTCCTACCCGGTGTCCGCAACCTCCCAGACTTTCATTTAGTGTCATCGATCCTAGGATTTCACCCTATGTCCTCAACCTGCCAAGATTTTGCTCAGTCCCACTGACCATGACTTTATTGCCTAGCCGCAGTTAGGGCTTTCTGTAAGGATCTAGAGCACTAAACATGCTGAAAGCATTGTGGAAAAACTAATTAGATCCTTTCATAAGATCCATGCGAAGGAGAAAAACCATATACTAAGTTTATTAAAAGAGAGTTATACTTTTGTTGCATAAACATGAACTCTCAATAGCAAGGATCTCAGCATGATCGCATGTTTGTGCCTCTTTCGGTATCCACACGAATAAGCCTTCTGTCCATCTCACGACTCATGAAGTGGAGAAAAAAACCAACTAAGGTTGTGCTAGCAACTCTAAGGAAGATTTCGACCAAAGGAAAGAAGAGAGAAAAAGAAGATGTTCACTCAAAAAATGAGATGAAAAGGCCTTTTGTACTTTATCCAATGAATACACTTAATAAACATTAACACTACATTAAGACAAGAGCCTTTTAGTCTTCATTCAAGAATTCAAATCAACATTTTGAATTCTTCATGTGAATGGTTAATTTCAAAATTTAACCATTCCTCTTCCTTCATGCAATTCAAATTCAATGAGTTACCATCTCATTAATTCAAATTGACTCAATGAGTCTAGTTTGAATTAGACTCAATCCAATAATTGGATCCAATTAAGTCTAACTTAATGAGTCTAATTTAGATTAGACTTAATCCAACGATCTATCATATGAACTCATCTCCAAATTAACTTATTCTTTGTATGTGACTCAATAGGTTCTTGTAACATTGACAATGTCTCTCAAACTATTTTGGATACATAAACAATGAGTGGTATCTAACAAGACATTATTGCTACCCAAGTGGTAAAAATTTTGAGATCCGACTTAACCTTTCTGTGTCTATTATCTTGTATGACTCAATCCTTCTATTCTTGATATATAGATTGATCAATAAGGCATAGACTGTATCATCCTCTTATCAATCTTTGTGTCTCCTAATCTCTAAGTAGACACACTCAATCAAATAAGCTTAATATCACATATTGACTCATTTGAGCATGACCATACATTCTTGTGTCCTACTAATCAAGGGGCCCATAGATATCATTTCAGTCATATGGAAGGGATAGATCCCATCTACATCATTCACATCCCTCTGCATAACTTATTGCATACCCAGTAGTCGACTTTATAGTCCACCTTGTTATAGGTGACTTTTGTAGATATCAAAATATACAACTCTTTGTATAGAGAACCGTAGTGACTTCAGGTCTAAGGACTATTTATACTAATAGTCATTATAAGAATGTTTATGACACTTATATAACGATCCATGAAATATCTCATGACGGGTTAATTCAGTATATATTCTCTAATATATACCTCTGTGTAAACGTGATATCCCATATCTATGACATGTGTTTATAAGTCATCAATTGACCTATATGCTAGTCTCAACGCATTAATATTGTCCTTCGCATATTAATGCTTGACTAGGAATAGTTAAGAGTAGCATTCTATATATCTACAATATCCCATTATCAATTCAACCAATTGATATGTTGTACATTAAAATCTCCTAATCTAGGACATTATTATACTTATTCATTCGGCACTGAATTAAAGTAAATATAATAACCAACTTTAACTTTTATTAATTAGTGAAATATGATACAAAAAGTGCTTTTATCAATAATCTCATAATTAGTACTAGGATTAATACTAACAACACTTTCCATTTGCCTAGTGTTCACTAGGACTTCTTTGCTTAGCCTCAATTAGGATTTTCACCTTGCCTAAGATCACTTAGGACTTTCCTGCACTCAATTAAATTTGTTAGATCACAATAAATCTTAACTTTAAACCCTTTGTCATTATCAAATCTTAGATTTGATTATCTGGTGCTCCTTACACCAATAAATAGTAACTCAAATATATAGCTTAATGAATGATTTAGATGGTGCAGCAAAATAATAAAAATAAGTAAGCAATGTTATTTGGAAATCTTACATCTTACTTCTTGACCTATTAACTCCTAAGTGAATCACTATTCAAAAAAATCATAATCTTTTCTCAATACCTGAGGTAAAAAAGCCTCATACCAAAAATATTTTCTTTTATAATATAATTATAAATAATAAAATATAAAGAAATCGGGAAAGAAAAGTAATAAGAGTTTGAAGATAAAACACCTTAAGGACCATAAATAAAGACAATAAAAGTTGAGATTAGAGAGGTGAAATTGCAATAAATAAAGACAAAGAAATTGACAATAGGTGTCCAAAAGAAAATGGAGGAGTCCAAAAGATGTTGATAAGTGAGGAAGTCTAGGCAAATTAAAATTGATTACATGCTTGATAATGGTAAAGTCAATAGGTGTCGGTGAGTGGAAAGTAGAATATGAGTTGACAAATTCAAAGTTCAATAAGTGTTGGCAAGAGAGGAAGTTTATAGGATGATTAGATATTTGATAAGTGATGGAAGTCTTTGTAAGTCAAGATTCATTGTGCATTTGATAAGTGATAAGTTATGATAGATTAAGGTTGACTGGATGTTAAGTAAATAAAGAAAATGTTAGTAGGCCAATGTTGATTGTATTGGAACTTTCAATCCTAGAGTGGTCTAGTGAGATAATTAGTTTTGATATTTAAGCAAAGAGTTTAAGTTATATCTTACCATTATATTTGATTTTTAAAGTATCAAGGTAAGATCAAAACATAGAAGCAACTGTAACATGACATAACATGGCTTGACATGCAAAACAATCCTAACACAAAACTTAATATATAAAGACTTACTTCCTCTGACATGAATTTACAATTACCAACACCTTCCTTTCATGTACACACCATATTCAAAACAAATTAATAGCATCAAAAATCTAAAAAAATCAAACTCAATCAAATAATAGTAATTATGAGATAAATAACATTCTTACAAAACAAGTTTATAAAGAACCATCACCACCACCATCACTATCATCATCACTACCATCATCATCGAAATCGGGAAGATTTGACTTGGAGTAGAGCCTAACTGAAGATATCACATAATAAAGTCCTATTGTTGATGCATTTCTCTCATTTCCTGATCTCTTTCCAATATTATACCATTTAAATGGGTAACATCTTTAGTCAATATATATATGTGCCGTTACTACTGGTGGGGTGGAAAAAGATGTACAGACAACTCTATGAGTTATGCTCAAAGAACTCATTCACAATATCCTTTCCCCTTTTTGTACCCCACTCGTCTCTAGCCATAAATCCAAATTATTACCAACAACAAGATCAAATCCCTCATTATCATCACTAGCACCTGAACTTCTTTGTACTAGCTCTAGCTCATCATAATTTTTATGTATTATAATGAGAAAAATTAAAATAAATTTATAATAACAATAATTTTGAAATGTATATAATCTTAATTATTCCAAAACTTAATTGATTAAGCTATATCCCTGCTCCAAGTCCTTTTTTTTTATAAATGTGAAAGTATCTATCGTAGGCTCCTTCCCTATTTCCTTGGTCTAAAAAAATACTATTAGAAATAATAAAATAGATTAAAAAAATTAGTGGGAGAGTTAAAAAATGATCAATCTATATCTATACTCATCAATATTGATATAGCCTCCTGCATATGTCACAGTCGAGTCTCCAGAATTATAAGACCAATTTGTTCCATTTTGTTGATTACTTTGTTTGCTCTCCTTGGTTGCCTAAAAATTAGAGATCCTAGTCTAATTTTTCTTGGTGACACAAAGTAGCCTTTTTTCCTAATCTTAGCATGATTCTGTACATGCTGGATGTGATCACCACATTTTTTGAAAAATCCTCTTTATTTACAATTCATGATTAGGGTCCTGACGTGTGCATTTCATATAGGTTTTTATCATAGTTTAACACACATCTTATCTCATTTTATATGGATATATTTCATACTTTTATCTTTGTGTACTTCTTTTTGTTACTTTTAGTTTAGAGAACTATTCTTTGCTTATTTTGATTGATAGGGATGCGAATCAAAGCAAAATTGGAAGAAAGAAACTAAGAGGAGAACCCCCTATCTAACATGAGCAGCCTGTTACGATACCGTAAGTGCACGGTTTCATTGTCAGTAATAAAAGATATCAAACCCATAGGGACTGGTTATAAGCACAACGATGCCTCATGAAGAATTAGCTAAATGATTGTCTAAAATAAGAAGGGTACTAAGTAAATAAAAAAGACTTAGAATAAGAAAAGTAAAAAAGGAACTTGGTTTTTATGAGTGTTCTAGGAGTTTGGTTTCATTGTGATATTCATAAATGTAACATGGTTCACCAATCCACATCCTCAATCCACATGCATATGTAGGAAGTTGTCGGTTCTCCCCTGTAGAGGACAATCGGCAAGGGACTTAGATCAACATCACTAGCAATCAAATATGTATGATTCCTATGAAGTCTGTTAGTGGGATCTACCTGTCACTAGCGTCCCTTGGTTATACAATACAGAAACACATATACTACTCAATGTACATAGAGATGAAGATGATAATTGCATTCCACCATCCCACTTCCTTGTGGAGACTTACTTCACCTTTCAAGATGACACCCTAGAAGTCCGTTAGCGGGATCTGCCTGTCATTAGTGTCCCTTGGTCATACGATCTAGGGCATCCCTCTATGGGATCCATAAGCACACATAAACATTCAATCAAACATGATAATTGAGTTCAAACACATGAATTTACATCAGATCAAATAGATACAAAACATGCTAACATCATTTAGATAGGAAATTGGCATATCCATGAGTTCTTACATCAAAGCACACCACAACTACTCCCTTAATCCTAGAACAAAGGATCTACTCCATAGCACTAAGATAGAAATCCAAAGACATAAAGATCATAAGCATTCAAATCCCAAATTGAAGAGAAGAGAAGAGAAATGCTTATCTAATAACGTTGAGTCATCTTTGGATCTAATCCTGAGCTTCCAGAGTCGATGTGGAGATGGAGATGGTCTCGAATTGTTGGATGAAGTTCAGAGAAGGTGAGGATCAGTACCAAAATGGATCTCCCCAAAGGGAGAGCCTTCCTCCCTTAGCAAGGGGAAGAAAACCCCTTTTATAAAGTAGGGCACGAGCACCACACGGCCCGTGGCATGTCCATGTGGCTTCCACATGACCTCCTTCTTCTTGCTCTCAGCTAGGGTGACACGACTGTGTGGGTTCACACGGTCGTGTTTTGCTTTGGCTCTGGATGGGCTACACGGCTGTGTGGATTCACATGGTCGTGCTCTTCTTCTCTTATGCTTGGCCACATGGTCGTGTGGGTCACACAGCCTAGGTCTTCTTGCTCTCTGGAAATGTTGAACAACCATGTGGATCCACACGACCATGCTCTAGTTGTTACTGGTGGGGTGACATGGCCGTATGGGTTCACACGGCCGTGCTTTGCTCATTCTCTAGTGAATTCACACGGCCGTGTGGCTTCACACGGCCAGAGTCACCCTCCTTGCTTCTTTGACACGATCATGTAGGGTCACACAGCCAATGTCATTTGCCTTTGTTTACTATCCAAATGACCACAAATGTCGTTTTCTCTTCAAATTTGACTCTTGTCAACAGAAAATGTACAAAGAGAAGATCTCTGAACAAAGAATAGTAATTATGCTGAAAGTAAGACAAGAGGTATAAAAATACATAGATAAAGCATCCGTAAAGTATGTGAATGTATGTCAAAACATGCATAAAAGTGTATATAATCTACGCACATCACAGCTTGTGCTTGGATTGGTATCCCGTGCCTAGAGGCATGTGTCATGCTCAGATCGGCAGTCTCGCCATGGTGGTTTGTGCTCAGTGGCTTGGGTCATGCTAGCTTCAACGATTGCGACATGGGCGACCCGTGCCAAATAAATCTTAATTAATTTAATTATTCTAAAAATTAATCAAATCATACTTAAATTAATTACAATGTAATCTTTAATTTAACTTAAATTAAAATGTAATAAAACTTAACTTAATACAATTAAAATTAATTGAAACTTAAATTATTTCAATTAGACTTAAGTAAAGCTTAATTAATCCAAATTTAAGATAATCCAAAATTTATGTTAATTAATTCTAATTTAATTAATCAAATAAGTACTAAATTATTGAATTGAGTTAAGTAAATAATAGTTAATCAATATTGATAATAATCAGCCTAATTTAATTTTAAGTAAACTATCAATCCAAAAATAAACTTATTTGTTAATTCAAATTCAATGCACTTAATTCAAACTTAAAACATTTTGAACTTAAGAATTTGAACTTAATTCAACCTTAAAAATTTGAACTTAAGAATTAAAAACTTAATTCAAATTTAAGAATTTGAACTTAACTTATTCTTAACTTAATTAATAAAATATCAGTAACCAATTATTTTGTTTAGCTTGAAATTTAATTTAATTAACTTAATCTGAGATTAATTGCTTAGGAATAATTGATTAATAATTAAATTAATCAATTTTATTTTAATCAAACTTAATTAAAAATTATAATGGGTGAATAGAAAATACTAGTTTTTTAAATAATATTTTTTTTGAAAATTAGTATTCCCAACACTAAGTTCCTTAGACATTTAGGTAGAGCTCCTTGTAGCTAATAAGGGTAACCAAAGGTGTCAACTTAAGGAGGAGTGTCAACTTAAGAGAGAGTGTCAAATTAAGGGGGATAATACATGTGAAAAGTATTTACTTGAAAAACATTGCGTTAAGAATTACTTATTTTGGAAAATATTTTGAAAATTGCTTTGCAAGTGTTTTAAAAATTACTTTGAAAAACTTCTTTAAAAATACTTTAATTTTTTTTGCAAAATACTTGCAAAGTTTTATGTTTGAATTTTTTTTAATAAATACTTGCAAAATGTTTTGAAAAAGATTTACAAATTTTTATACTTAAAGCCTGTTTTGAAAAATACTTTTCAAATGTTTTGAAAAATATTTTGAAAAACTTCTTTAAAAATACTTTGAAAATGTTTTGAAAATTGTTTTCAAAATACTTTGAAAATTATTTTATAGCTTTAAAAATGTTTTGAAAACTACTTTGAAAAATACTTTGAAAACTGCTTTAAATACTTTGAAAATTAGTTTGAAAAATACTTTAAAAGTTGTTTTGAAATTAATTTGATAAACTTCAATCACTTTAAAAAAAAAGTATTGAAAAATTACTTTAAAATACTTAGAAAACTTCTTGACAAATTCTTTAGAAAAACTTTTGCAACTCTCCCTGAAATAGACATGAAAACCATTGTGTATTTCTTAGCTTACTTGATTTATTTGATTTTTGTTTTTGCTTGCTTAGTTTTTGGCTTGATATATATAATTATATGTCTATTTTTGATGAATTCCAAAGGGAGAGCGTAAGGATTTAAGATAAGAAAAATCATTACCCAAAAACAATGTAAGAGAACAAAATAATAATTGAAATTATTCTATCATACATGCTAGTATTATTTTTACTTTTGTAAATTTTTCTAACTTTAACTCATGTTATCATTGCATCAAAAAGGAGAGATTATTGGAGCAGTTAGCTAATGTGCGTAAATATTATGATCGTTTATGCATGTTTTAACGCACATTCACTTGCTTTATACGTATATATTCTTTGCATGATCGTCTCTTTTATCATGTACTCATCATATATACTCTTTTGTTTGGATATCTACTATTTGTTTGGTTTTGTGTTGACAGGGATAACTTTCGGAGCAAAAACAGTGATTGTCGATGCACCGGAATGAGCCAGAGAACACAATCGTGCAACCTCACACGGTTGTGTGGCCAAACAAAAGAGGAGTAGTGCACGGTCGTGCAACTCTTGTACGGTCGTGCGGCCAACCAGAGGCAGATCAGAGCATGGCCGTGCAAACCTGCACGGCCGTCCCCCCAGGAATGACCGGGTCCTAGGAGCCGAGCCCGAAGTTCACATGACCGTGCCAATTGGCACGACCGTGTAGCGCAGCCAGAGACAAGAAAGGGCACAACCATGCCATATTGGCATGGTCGTGACGCCACAGCCGTGCCCTAGCCTATACAAGGATTTTAACCCTTTTTCTCAAGGGGGGGGCCGAGAAGCGAGCCATTAGCAAGAGAATCACCTTAGTGTCATTCCACGTCATTCATGACCTCCGTCCAGCGATCTTTCATCACCACATCAACTCCAGAAGCAAAGGATTGGATCTGAAGATCACTCGTCGTCGTTGGATAAGCATACTTCTTCTTTCTCTCTTCTATTTGAGGTTGCTTAATTACATTATGTCTTCAGATTTTTCTCCGGCATCTATGGAGTAGATTCCTTGTTCTAGGATTAGGGAGTAGTTGTGGATTGGTTTTGATGTAAAACTCACGTTTATGCCTTTATTCATTGGATGATCTCGCTTGCTTTGTTTCAACTATTATGCATGCTTGTTGTGCATTAATTGAGTGTATAGGAATTGCTAACCTCGTAGAGAAAGTATCTTAGATCGTACACCCGAGGGACCCTAGTGATAGGGGTAACCTGTTCACGGACATCTAGGGTACTTCTTTGAAAGGAGAGACAACTTCTCCACAAGGAAGTAAGAGACCAAACTAAGCTCCTTATTTCTATCCTTAATGACACCAATTAGAGTTGTGTTCTTGTGATCTACCGAGGCGCCCTAGTGATAGGAGTTAGCCATAACAGGATTTCATAGGAATTTTCTTTATTTGGTACATAAGGATAGATGCTTCAGCTTCCGGTGAATGCATGTTGATGGATAATGAGTAAAGCATAGAATGTGATACATCAATACCACCACAATGAAACCGAACTCCTAGAACTATTCATAACCAAGTTAATTACTTCTTCTTACTAGTTCTCGTTTCTGCTTCCCAATCTCTTTTCTTTAGATAACTTACAACCATCGATAGTTTAGCTAATCCTAAGTGAACCATTGCTAGTGCTTATAACCAGACCTCGTGGGATAGATAATCTTTATTACTGGCGACGAATCCGTGCACTTACAAAATCGTAACATTAGCACCAATAGTCAAACTTAGGTTTTGATGAAAGATAAATGGTTAAAGTTAGGTTCTGTGTGATCTGATATTTTTACCAAGTGTGTAAGAATTGATGGATCCTGAGGACTTGACACTAGGCTGAAGTCTAGTTAGGTCTGAGGACTTGATAACTAGCACAAAGTCTAGATAGGTTAAGGAGTAATCCAATATCTAGCAGGAAGTCTAGCTGGATCTACGGGACCTAATAATTAGCCAAAGTCTAGTTGGGTCTATAGACTTGACAACTACCAGAAAGACCTGGTGGATTAAGAGGTAACTTAAGTGACTATAAATGGTAAGAGAGGTAGGATACTAGAGGAGAGTGATCCAGTGAGGGTGAGTCCTAGTTGGGACTATAGGTGCTTGTCCAATTTAGGTTCTTTTAGAAAAATAAACTAAGACCATAATTAGATTCTAGTTTTGATAAGATAAGATCTAATTATTAATGCTATCTCTTTATTGTGATAACTCAGTTTTGTAGGTTATACATTGTTATGATAACCATATAATGTAGGCAGGAAAAAGGGATTTAGGCACCCGGACACAATCCAGGCTCTTGGAGGTCCGGGCACTCAGAGTTCATCTAAGCACCCTGAAAGGGGCCAAACCAAGCAACTAACTTCTAAGGGGGCACACTCTGTTTGATCGACATACATTAGAGTCCAGACGCCTAGACCATTCTAGATGCTCGGAGATGGATAAACTTTCAGATATAGAGTTTCGATGAGGGACAGACACGTCAGCAGTCCAATCACCTGGATTGGGTCTAAACACCTAGACAAGGATATGTCAGCATCGAAGTAGGATCAGGCAGGTCTCGATCCAAGCATACGGGGATGGTCCAGGTGCTCGGAGATGCCTATAAAAGAGCATTCCACCATGAGTCTTAAAATACCTTCTCTATGCTTATTCTTGACCGTCTAGCCACTCTAACTTCAAGCTACCACTTCGTTATGACACTACTACACCCAATTGCTACATTTAAACCATCTCTAACACTAGAACTCAATCCAAATCCTTTTCTTCATGTGTTGGGTAACATTTTCTTTAAAAGTCATTACTTTTGCTAAAGGAAAGTGTAGGGTTGTTACACTTTCCTATTTCTCTTCTTGTATTCAGATTACTCTTCTGGCGATTCTAGAAAAGAATTTAGTAGATTACCCATTGATTGATCTGAGGGACTTGGGTATTGGAGTAGGAGTCATCGAAGGCTCCGAACCAAATGACTGAATGTGTGCTTTTGTTTTCTCATGTTAGTTTAATTTTTCTGCTTTGTGTTTGGTTTCAAAACAAAAGAATTTTTTTTTAAAATCATATAATTCATCCCCCCCTCACATGCATCAGTCCTACAGAAACCAGCTCCTAAGTGTTCATATAAATCTCCTAATTATATAAATGCTCTAAAATATCAATTTGACA
The DNA here is from genome assembly GCF_018446385.1 of Zingiber officinale. NCBI lineage: Eukaryota > Viridiplantae > Streptophyta > Magnoliopsida > Zingiberales > Zingiberaceae > Zingiber > Zingiber officinale. The sequence goes on along the minus strand of NC_056005.1, from coordinate 71,981,017 downwards.
TAATATATTGAGAGCAGTGATTTTTTTAATATGAATGTATTTAAAAAAATCTAATTCATGTTAAAAAATTATTGATCTCAATATATTGGGTCAAATGAAGTTTTAGAGAATTTATATAATCAAGATATTTATACGAATGTATGAGAATTAGTTTCATGTCATTTTAAGCTCTCTAGGTTCATCTCCCATTTTAGACACATTTATTTATTTATTTCCAAATTGGAAATGAATCCTAGGATTCATTTTAGATTGGGTAATCTCTTAAAAAATAAATAAATATCTCCAAAATTAGTTGATGGATCTAGAGAGCTCAGAATGATATAAAACCAGTTCTTATATGTTTGTTTAGTTCTCATAGTTATATATAAGCCCTCAAACATTAATCTGATCCAATATATTGAGCGCATTAATTTTTGACATCAAAATGACTCTAATATGTTGAATCAATAACTCTTTTTAGTATTTGTACTAAGTTATCAGTCGATTATAGTCCATCTAATTTACTTAGTTATGAAAAAAATATATTATGTCAGATTAATATTTGAGGGTATTTATATAATTAGGAGAATTAAATTAATACATAGGAACAGATTTTATATTATTTTGAGCTCTCTAAGTCAATCAATCAGTTTTAGAGACATTTATTTTTATTTTTTAAATATTACCCAATCTGCAATGAATCCTAGAATTCATCATAGATTTGGTGATGAACCCTTAGATTTGTCATAGAAATGGAAACCAATTCATGGATTCAACCCTAATTTGGAAAAAAAATATTAAAAAATAAAAATAAATTTTTTTGAAGTCGGTTAATGGATCTAAAGAACTCAAAATGATATAAAACTAGTTCCTATATATTCGTCTAGTTCTCTTGATTATATAAATATCCTTAAACATCAATTTGACTTAATATATTGAAAGTAGTGACTTTTTAAACATAAATATATCTAAAAAATCTAATTCATGTAAAAAAAATCACTGATCTCAAAATATTGGGTTAAATTGATATTTTAATGCATTTATATAATCATGAGATTGTTGGATCGAGATCGCACTAGAGGGGGGGTGAATAGCGCTCGTGGCTTTCATGCGTTTCGTATTCGTAAAATGATCAAACACAGCAGAAATAAATAAATAAACACACACAGAGGACCAAGGTATATTTACTTGGTTTGGAGCCTATGACGACTCCTACTCCAAGGCTCGCGATCGAAGATCACTTTTTCGGTGGGCAATCACTATCAATCCAAAAATCTTTTACAATTAGAGAGTACAAGTGCTGAATAAAGAAATAATACTGACAATACACAAGAATTGAAGAAATAAGGTCGTCAGTTGTCGGAGTAGCAGCGCGTGGTGGAAGCGTTCGAAGAGCGTTCAAAAGCACCGGTTGTTCTGTTCGAGATTGATAACCAGGCAGCTTCCCAAGGCTCCTTTTTATAGACTCCATAAGACTGATCCAGATCCCCAAGTCTCGGGATCAGATTTGACCCGAGGCGGATCGGTCGACCAATCCCCGGTTCGGTCGACCGATCAGATGATTTCCCCTACATCTGATCCGCCCGATCCGCTTGCTCCGCTTCGATCTAGTTAAGTCTTATCCCCAATTCAATCGTCCGATAACCAGGTTCGATCGATGGATCCCCTGGTCGAGCCCGGTCCACTCACTGGCAATCTGATCTGCGGCTTGGGGGTTCGGTCGACCAATAACCCGATTCGGTCGACCGATCCCGGTCAATTCTGACCCTGCACAGAAACGGTTAGAACTGTTCTCCTACAAAACAGAGTTAGAATATAGCAGATAATATATAGGTAAGTAAATTGATAGTCTTCGGACTGTCCGGTTTTGACTTCGGATTTCCTACCGAAAACCCTAGGTCGAACCGACGCCTACTGTTCCCTCTTTCGGGGAGCGCGCCCTCACCTACTCCCCTCAGGAGAGCATACCTGCTTGCCAGTTCGGTCCTCCAGACCGACTGGACTTTCTACCTAGGGTTACTACCCCCTAGGACCTAGGGTTACCGCCCTCTAGGGTTTCTCTCCACCTAGGGTTACCACCCCCTAGGACCTAAGGTTGCCGCCCCTTAGGGTTTTCCTCCTCCTAGGATTACCACCCCTAGAACCTAAGGTTACCCCCCCCCCCTTAGGATTTTACTTCACCTAGGGTTACCACCCCTTGAGACCTAAGGTTACTGTTGGGAATTTTGGGCCACAAAAACTGTTGGAGCAATCCCAATGGTCCGCGGGACCATGTGTTTTGGTGTTTGGGCAAAGGGTTAAAGTTAGGTTTACCCTCGTTATTTGATATGTGTACTTGAGTTGTGCAGGACTGCAGGTGACACATGTGACTCAGGTTGACGGCTTCGGGTCCGGTGAAGGATGGAGCATCCGAGGGACCGTGGACAAGGCAGCAAGGACAAGGGCCGAGGGAAGCGACTTCGAGGCATACGCGAAGGATGGCATTGGGGACGAGCTGCGGGCTTGGATGCATCCGAGGGACGAGAGCCAAAGTAAGTAGGCTTGAAGGCAAGAGGTCAAGGATGCAAAGAAGAGTCAAGTGAGTCGTGAGGGTCCGAGTGCGAGAGAAATGTACTCGGGATGGGAAACCCTAAGTTTAGGGTTGTACCAGTCGACTAGTACTGGAACCAGTCGACTGGTGGTGAGCACAGAAGCTTTCTGTGCCCAAAACGGCTGGGACCAGTCGACTGGTCCAGGGACCAGTCGACTGATAGATAGCCGTTGAGAGAGACGTTAGGTTGGCACCAGTCGACTGGTGCAAGGACCAGTTGACTGGTAACGGGTAAATCAGCAAGGCTGATTTCCCCAAGCTCTATAAGAGGGAGCTTGGGATGGCCGGTCAACCTGACGAAATTAGACTTGGTTAAAGCCTAATTAGTAGTCACAAGAGTTCTCAAGTGCTTGTGTAATCCAAGAGGTCTTGGTGTGTTTGTGGTGAGGTTTCTCCACCCACAAGGAGCGACTTGAGATAGCCGGAGGTTGCCGGGGGCTAATCCACCGACGGATAGGGATCGTCCACCTTACGGACAGCCGTGGAGTAGGAGCATCATCTCCGAACCACGTTACATCGACGTGTATTGGTTTGCTTGTTCTTTTCTTTGTCTTTAGCTTTCGTATTCGTAATTAGTATTTGTATTTCCGCTTGCGCACTAACGAATACGTAGGAAGCGAGTTATTGGGGGCGTCGTCCATTCAACCCCCCTTCTAGCCGGCCACCGATCCTCCAACAAGTGGTATCAGAGCGAGGACGCTCTCCGTTGGACTAATCGCCAAGGAAGCATAAGATGGCCGGGTTTATTGTCCCTCCAAAATTTGAAGGAGGAAGCCTTGGGGACGTCACCTTTTGGATGGTGAAGATGAAGAGCTTTCTCGACACGGATTGGGACTCAATGATGGTCGTCGAAGAACCATTTGAAGCCCCAAGAGACAAGAAAGGAAAGAAGCTCCGAACACGACATTGGATGGAGGAGCAAACCTCACGATCGGAGGCAAACTCAAAGGTAATAGCAATTTTAATTGATTTATTGCCTCCTAATGTGATAAATGGTGTAGGTGAGTATAAGAACACCCATGATTTGTGGAGCAAAGTGAAGAAATTTTCATGGGAGGAATTTTTGCCTACACAAGAAGAAGAAGAAAAATCCGAAGGAAGTGATGAAGTGGTCCAAGAGGAGAAGAAGGACCAATCGGATGTGGAGTCCAAGGAGTTGAGCTTAGTAGCTCAAGAAGAGGAGGTGGAGCAAACGGAAGTTGAGTCACGCTCAACATCAGAGGAGGAGAAGGAAGATGAAGCATCATCAACATCCTCAAGGGTTGAAGATGAATCCAAGACAAGTGAAGAGGATGAAGAAGAAATCTTGGAGGAGGTCAACCTAGTGAGCACCTCCACCGAAGCAATGTCAAAAGATCACATAGTATGCTTCGGTTGCAATGAGAAGGGACACTACAAGAGTAGGTGTCCATTGGGTAAGAAGAAGGTAACTCCTAAACACAATCAAGTTATTTTGAATACTAACATGGGTTGTAGGAGTGAAGAATCCCAAATGAGGAGATTGCGCATCATATGCTTCATGTGTGGAGAGAAGGGCCACTACCACACCAAATGCCCCAAGAAGGGAGAAATTAAGAAGCTAGCGCATCTAAAGAAACGGGAGAAGAAGAAGAGAAGCTCAAGTCAAGGGGGAGCTTCAAGGGTAAGGGAGGTATACCCTAATTTGAAATGGAATTCAAATTCTTATGTTCCCATGCATGCTAGGAAAAATAATGATTATCATTATGTAGCAATGCAAAATTTTGGATTTAAGTATCATGATAGGAATAGGGTTAATGTAGATCAAAACCCTAGGAAATCTATGCATGAAAAATCTAGAAACAATAGACCTAGGGAGACTCAAGGCATTAATCCCAAGAAGGGGAGACACATGCCTAGAAAGGGTAGGTCTAGGAATGTCCAAGGTGGACATGTTGACTCTAGGTTTAGGAACCTAGAAAAGGAGAATCAAGCTTTGAAGGCATAGCTTGATGGTTTAGAGAAATTCCTTAAGAGATTCACTATTGGATCTAAGGGATTAAGTATGGTGTTGGGGAGTCAAAAATCCAACAATGATAGATCGGGTTTGGGATACCGATCTAGTGTCTCCAAGGCCAAAAGGAGACCATGTGCTAGAGTTGCACATGATAAGGGCAAGGGAGAATCATCTAAAGCCAATGAGAAGAAATATGCTAGGGTTGCATATGACTATGGCAAGGATGATGTGTCCAAGGTCAAGAAGATAAGGAGATCTTCTAAGGGACATCATTGTGGCCTAGCCATTGTGGATGAGTCACCTAGGGAGGTGACTAAGGCAAAGAGCTCTAGGGGGAGCTCTAAGAGTCAATTTGGGACTCATGGCCAATGAATCTCAGGTGGGTACTACTTGGGAGTCTTGAGGAGCCATGGAGTGTGCCAAAAGGTTTGGAGATGGATTTGAGTCTCAAACCCAGGGACTTGGCACACATGGTTTATGTTTCATGCAAGGAAATATGACATTAAGGGTCATATTGCATGATAATTGGTTTTGGATGTATAGATGCCATGTAAACCCATGCTAGGGATGCATTGTGGGTTGGTATGGGCAAATACATCAAAAGGAAGCCAAAACTAGGACTTTAGGTCAAGGTTCAATTGAACCATTTAGTTAGTTTTGGATTTTGTATCAATCTTGGGATTGGTAATAGATACATTTTGTAATGTATTTTTCCCAAGTAGACAAGGGTACAATAGACCTCTCCACAAAATTTGGGAATTTTTGAGGTCTAGGGAATTTCTGGTGCATTTCTGAAGTTGGCCTGAAAAGGCTGTTTTTTTTTTCAGAAATAGGGTACCAGTCGACTGGTACAGATACCAGTCGACTGGTAACAGTGTTTTTCGACCACAGAATGGTTCTGTAAGGTTGTGTCGAAGGGGGCAGTCGACTGGCACTTAGGGCAGTCGACTGATACCAGTCTGAAATTATTTTCAGCATTGGTTTGTGACCATGTCAACTCGCTTAGATGTATGGAATCCAAGGGGGATTAATACATGAGTTTAGGGTCAGTTTGGATGATAAGTTTTCAACAATTGGGATATTGTTGGAGAACTTTTTGGATGTTAGGCAAAGGGGGAGAAGTAAGGTTTAATTGGGAAAACCTTAAGTTCCTTTGCGTAGGGGGAGCCTTGGGATAGGTTCTTAAAAAGCCCTGTGGAAAAATCCTAGCTCAATGGGGAGCTTAGGTGTAGGGGGAGCCTTGTGATAGGTTCCAATGCTTGGTGCATTGTTACGGTGGTTGCCAAGTGTGTAGCCTTGGCAACGTAAGTCCATTCGGCGGTTGCCAAGTGTGTAGCCTTGGCAACGTAAGTCCATTCGGCGGTTGCCAAGTGTGTAGCCTTGGCAATGTAAGTCCATTCGGCGGAGTAAGTCCAAGTGTGTAGCCTTGGCATCGTAAGTCCATTGTTTTTAGCATGTTTATTTGCTATATGTTTTCCCTAACTTAAACGTATTGCCAAACACCAAAAAGGGGGAGATTGTTGGAGCAATCCCAATGGTCCGCGGGACCATGTGTTTTGGTGTTTGGGCAAAGGGTTTAAGTTAGGTTTACCCTCGTTATTTGATATGTGTACTTGAGTTGTGCAGGACTGCAGGTGACACATGTGACTCAGGTTGACGGCTTTGGGTCCGGTGAAGGATGGAGCATCCGAGGGACCGTGGACAAGGCAGCAAGGACAAGGGCCGAGGGAAGCGACTTCGAGGCATACGCGAAGGATGGCATTGGGGACGAGCCGCGGGCTTGGATGCATCCGAGGGACGAGAGCCAAAGGAAGTAGGCTTGAAGGCAAGAGGTCAAGGCTGCAAAGAAGAGTCAAGTGAGTTGTGAGGGTCCGAGTGCGAGAGAAATGTACTCGGGATGGGAAACCCTAAGTTTAGGGTTGTACCAGTCAACTGGTACTGGAACCAGTCGACTGGTGGTGAGCATAGAAGCTTTCTGTGCCCAAAACGGCTGGGACCAGTCGACTGGTCCAGGGACCAGTCGACTGATAGATAGCCGTTGAGAGAGACGTTGGGTTGGCACCAGTCGACTGGTGCAAGGACCAGTCGACTGGTAACGGGCAAATCAGCAAGGCTGATTTCCCCAAGCTCTATAAGAGGGAGCTTGGGATGGCCGGTCAACCTGACGAAATTAGACTTGGTTAAAGCCTAATTAGTAGTCACAAGAGTTCTCAAGTGCTTGTGTAATCCAAGAGGTCTTGGTGTGTTTGTGGTGAGGTTTCTCCACCCACAAGGAGCGACTTGAGATAGCCGGAGGTTGCCGAGGGCTAATCCACCGATGGATAGGGATCGTCCACCTTACGGACAGCCGTGGAGTAGGAGCATCATCTCCGAACCACGTTACATCGACGTGTATTGGTTTGCTTGTTCTTTTCTTTGTCTTTAGCTTTCGTATTCGTAATTAGTATTTGTATTTCCGCTTGCGCACTAACGAATACGTAGGAAGCGAGTTATTGGGGGCGCCGTCCATTCAACCCCCCTTCTAGCCGGCCACCGATCCTCCAACAAAAACCTCCTTTTTACGTTGCGAAAACCCCGAACCCCAAGCCACCGGATCCGTGCAAAGATAAAATTTTCGAAAAACATTACGAGTATGAGTTTCTTATGCTAGTTCTAAACTAGATCTACAAGGAGAAGGAATTTACCCTCGATGCGATGCCCTTCGCAATCCCGCTCGTCCAACGGTTCACCGGATCTCGAGATCGTCAAGTGTATGATCCTCTAGAAGTATCCTCATGAACAAACTAGGTGGAGAAGACCAAACAAAGGTGTGCAAGCACCTTAGATGGTTTGGCCAAGGAGGAGGAGAGGGAGAGCAAGAAGAGAGGAAGAAGGAGGAATGAATGCCTTGAATGAAAAATTAATCCATCCTTCCACCATAAGTGGCCGGCCACAATTGTAACCCCCATTCCATTTAATGTGGTCGGCCATTAAAGAGGGGATTTGTAACCTCCATGAGGTGGCACACACATGTGCTAACTATGATGATGTGGCACATCATTATTAGTCCTCCTAATACCAACTCACAAATGAGGTGGCAAATAGTCAAGTTAAACTTGACTTTTCATCTTCCTCTCAACTCAAGTCAAACTTGACATTATAACTCCCATGGTTGATCAAATCCAACCATTTGATTCAAGCCAATTTAATATAATGAATCTAATTCATTTAATTAAATTGATTCAATGAGTCATAATCTAAATTAGACTCATTGAACACATGAATCAAATTGAGTCCAACTCAATTAGTTCAATTAGGATTACTCTTAATCCAATTTGATTCATCACATGAATCTAATCCTCTTGGTTCATCATATGAACCTAATCTCCATCTAATTATCCTTTGTGTGTGACCCTATAGGTTCTTGTAACGTTGGCAATGCTTCTAAACCCATTTAGAAGCATAAGTAATGAGCGATATCTAGCAACACATCATTACTACCCAAGTTACAAGAATGTTGAGATCCAACATCACCTTGTGACTACTAATTGTGACTCCTCACAATATATAACATTGTCCTTCTATCCTAGACATCTAGATTGATCAATGTGAGGCATAGACCGTGTCATCCTCTAATCAATCTAAATCTTGAACTCCAAGTAGACTCACTCAATCAAATGAGCTCAATATCTCATATTGACTCATTTGGGCATGGTCATGCACTTCGTGGTCTCACTCTATCAAGAATATCGATGTCACTCCCATCATATAGGAGGGATAGATCTCATCTACATCACTCACATCCCTCTGTATAATTTGTTACATACCCAATAATCACCTTTATAGTCCACCCAGTTACGGGTGATGTTTGACGAAGCCAAGGTATGTAACTCCTTATATAGGGATCCATGGTGACTTCAGGTCCAAGGACTAGTAGTCATACTAATAGCCACATGAGAAAGTATATGACACTTATATAACGATCCATGATACTTTCTCATGGCGGATCATTCAGTATACATTTTCCAATGCATACCCATGTGTCAACTTCATGACTTGAGATCAAGTCATCGAGTTGACCTACATGCTAGTCTTATTGCATTAACATTGTCCCTGAATGTTAATACTCGACTAGGAATGATTAAGAGTAGTGTTCCCTATATCATCTCACTATCGATTCAACCAATCGATTGACATAGGTAAGAACCTTCTACTCAAGGACGCTATTATACTTAGTTTATTTGGCACCAATATAAGTAAGCATAATAACCAAAACCAAATGCCTTTATATATGAGACAATGAGTTCATACAACAATCATCAAATGACTGGCTCTAGGGCTCTAACTAACAATCTCACACTAGCACTAGTGTCAATCAGTGTAGGCTTTAAGGCCTAATGACCTAGTATGACCATTATGCTTTCTCTGTGCCAAAGCCTTGGTCAAGGGCTCTACGATGTTAGCCTCTGTAGGTACTCTGCAAATCTTCACATCTCCTCTATCGATAATCTCTCGAATGAGATAGAAGTGTCGTAGTATGTGTTTGGTCCGCTGGTGTGAGCGAGGTTCCTTAGCCTGTGCTATAGCTCCATTGTTGACACAATAGAGCTCAATAGGGTCAGCGATACTAGGAACCACCCCAAGTTCAGTGATGAACTTGTGGATCCAAACTGCCTCCTTTGTTGCCTCTGATGCAGCAATGTACTCGGCCTCTGTTGTAGAATCAGTGATTGTGTCCTGCTTCGAACTCTTCCAGCTCACAACACCACCATTAATGCAAAACACGAACCCTGACTGCGATCGATAATCATCCTGGTCGGTCTGGAAGCTAGCATCACTGTAACCCTTTACAGCTAGCTCGTCTTCGCCTCCATATATCAAGAAATATTCTTTAGTCCTTCTTAAGTACTTAAGAATATTCTTGACTGCGATCCAGTGACTTTCACCTAGATCTGACTGATATCTGCTCGTCATGCTCAAAGCATACGAGACATCAGGACGAGTACATAGCATGGCGTACATGATAGATTCTATGGCTGAGGCATAAGGGATCTGATCCATGCGATCTCTCTCCTCTCTAGAAGAGGGACCTTGAGTCTTCGAAAGACTCACGCCATGTGACATCGGCAGAAATCCCTTCTTGGAATTCTGCATGGCAAACCGAAGGAGTATCTTGTCAATATATGTACTCTGACTTAGGCCAAGCAATCTCTTAGATCAATCTCTATAGATATGTATGCCAAGAATGTGAGATGCTTCACCTAATTCCTTCATTGAGAAACAACTCCCTAGCCATGTCTTGACAGACTGAAGCAAAGGGATGTCACCCCCAATGAGTAGTATGTCATCCACATACAATATAAGGAAGACAACTGTATTCCCTACAACCTTCTTGTAGATACAAGGTTCATCTTCATTCTTGATGAAACCAAACTATTTCATTGCATCATCGAATCGAAGATTCCAGCTCCGAGAAGCTCGCTTTAATCCATAAATGGACCTATGCAGCTTGCATACTCTGCTAGTATGCTGTGGATCTACAAAACCCTCAAGTTGTGTCATGTACACATCCTCGAGTAGGTTTCCATTCAGAAACGCGGTTTTGACATCCATCTGTCAGATCTCGTAATCGTGGTAAGCTACAATAGCAAGCATGATCCGAATGGACTTAAACATCGCTACTGGAGAAAAGGTTTCATCATAGTCAATACCATGAATCTGTTTGAAACCTTTAGCTACCAAGCGACCCTTATAGATAAGTCCATCCATGTCAGTCTTTTTCTTAAATACTCACTTACACCCAATGGGTTTTACCCCTTCAGGTGGATCAACCAAGTCCATACTTGGTTGGTGTACATGGATTCCATCTCGGATCTCATGGCCTCTAGCTATTTCTCAGAATTTGGTCTCATCACAGCTTCCTGATAGGTGGTAGGCTCATCCTCTATGAGCACAACATCATCATGGTCAGACAAGAGAAATGAGTATCTCTCAGGCTGACGACGTACCCTATCAGACATGCGAAGAGGTATGTCTACATGAACTGGTTGTTGTTCCTCAACTCTTTGTGGAACAACATTATCCATAACACTTTGTGGTTCCAGTTCAACTTCCATCGAGGATTCAGTGTTATAGTCCGCATCTTGAACATCTTCAAGATCGAACGTACTCCCACTAGTCTTTCTAGAAACAAAGTCCTTTTCCAGAAAGACCCTAGTCTTTGCCACAACTACCTTGTGCTGACTGGGAATGTAGAAGTAATATCCCTTAGTTTCCTTGGGATATCCAATGAAATAACACTTATCATATTTGGGTCCTAGTTTGTCTGAGACTTGACGTCTAACGTAAGCCTCACAACCCCAAATCCTCATAAAAGACACCTGGGCATCTCTCCCAGTCTATATCCTATATGGTGTCTTTATCACGACCTTGGATGGAACTCGGTTGAGTATAAAAGCTGTCGTGTCTAGAGCATAACCCCAAAGAAATGTAGGAAGATCTGTGTGACTCATCATAAACCGTACCATATCTAATAGGGTACGATTCCTCCTTTCAGATACATCATTCCACTGTGGTGTTCCAGGAGGAGTGAGTTGGGATAGAATCTCACACTCAGCTAGATAGTCACGAAACTCATGGCTAAGTTATTCTCTACCTCGATCTGATCGAAGTATCTTAATACTCTTGCCAAGCTGGTTCTGTACTTCATTCTTGAATTCTTTGAACTTTTTAAAGGATTCAGACTTATGTGTCATCAAGTACACATAACCATATCTACTGAAGTCATCTGTAAATGTGATGAAGTACCTATAACTGCCTCTAGTAGCAACATTGAAAGGTCCACATACATCACTATGTATAAGTCCTAACAAATCAGTCGCTCTTTCGCTGTGCCCACTAAAAGGAGTCTTGGTCATCTTGCCTAGTAGGCATGACTCGCACGTCTCATAAGATTCAAAATCAAATAAGTCCAGCAAACCATCCTTATGGAGCTGGGATAAGCGCTTGTCATTTATATGACCTAAGCAACAGTGCCAGAGATAGGTTTGGTTCATGTCATTTGACTTGAACCTCTTGGTATTTATATTATAGATAGGGCTCTCAAGATCTAGAATATAGAGTCCGTTCATCAGAGGTGCACTACAATAGAACATATCTTTTAAATAAATAGAACAACATTTGTCCTTTATTATAAAAGAGAAACCTTTCTTGTCCAAACAAGAAACTGAAATTATGTTCTTAGTTAAAGCAGGCACATAACAACAATCATCCAACTCTAGTACAAGCCCAGAGGGCAGAGATAGAAAATAAGTCCCTACAGCAACAGCAACAACGTGTGCTCCATTGCCTACGCGTAGGTCCACCTCGCCCTTTGTCAATGCCTTGCTATTTCTCAGCGCCTGCACATTAGTACAAATGTGAGAAGCACATCCAGTATCTAATACCCATGATGAAGAAATAGATAGATTGACTTCTATAACATATATACCTGAAGTGGAAGTCTCACTTCGCTTCTTCTTAAGATCTTCCAGGTACACCTTGCAGTTCCTCTTTCAATGTCCGGTCTGACCGCAGTGGAAGTAGGTAGCATCCTTGGCGACCCCTCCTTTAGGCTTCAATGTCTTGCCTTTGCCCTTGGCTTGGGACTTTCCTTTGCCTTTGGGCTTGCCCTTGCCCTTGTGTTTCTGAACCATCAGAACAGAGTGGGGCTTAACCTTCTTAAGGTTCAGCTCAGCAGTTCTTAACATGCTAAGCAGCTCGGGCAGTGGCTTGTCAATTTCATTCATGTTGTAGTTTAGAACGAATTAACTATAGCTATCCGGCAAGGATTGTAAAATCAGGTCAGTGGTCAGCTCTTGGCCAAGCGGGAATCCCAACCTCTGTAGGTTTTCTATATACCCAATCATTTTGAGTACATGTACATATGGGCCTACGGGAGCCCCATCTGACATCTTGCACTGAAATAGTGCCATTGAGATCTGAAATCTCTCGTGTCGCACTTGTCCTTGATATAGTTGACGAAGATGTTCGACCATATCATAAGCACCCATTAACTCATGTTGCTTCTGAAGCTCAGAGTTCATGGTCGCGAGCATAAGACATGACACATCTAATGCGTTATCTTGATGCTTCTTATAAGCATCTTTGTCAGCTCCGTGGCATTGGTAGGAGGAGCCTCCGGAATGGGCTGCTCCAGAACGTACAGTTTACGTTATTGGGTGAGAACTATTCTCAGATTCCTGTACCAGTCCAGGAAATTTGCTCCGTTGAGCTTGTCCTTATCAAGGACAGAACGCAGAGAGAAGATGTTCGTGTTCATGGTTATCTACAACAAAAAAATACAAAAAATAAATATCATATTCTTTTAATCATTTAATTAGGCCTTTAACTAAATGATGCTCCCACTGAATTCTATAATTCAAGTGGGACAAGATCCACATTATACTACGCCTTCAGTTAGCTTTGGCTAAATCGCCCAAGACTTAGTATGATTGGTAGGTAACAATTTACCAATTACATCTCTATGCAACTCTTGTTTATAGGATCAAGATCCGTATTTATATTAAAACTCGAGTTAGCTTTGGCTAATACGCCCAAGAGTTAATATAAATGTGATTTTGACCTATCTACCAACCATTGGAAAATGCCTATAGTTAAACTCGATCCAATTGAGTTAACTAGTTACTCAATCTAATTGAGTTGTACTCACCCATGCGTTGATAGGCGGGACCAAGATTGTCCCTCCATACCCTACCAAGATAATATGTGTTGCTCTGCTTTAGCATATTCAACAACACATGTGATCGAGGTAGTGATAGGTATAACGGCATGGTAGGCATTTGAGTTGACGCGATTGAGATCTAATCTAATCGATAGGGTGCATCTTGTACACGATTTAGATCTAATCTAATCGTTAAGGCGCTAATTAATTACTATACTAGCATGCATCACATATACACACACAAGCAATTAATTAAATTATTTGTGATTATTCATGGCCATACTACGATCTTCTCAAGCCAAAGAGAAGATTGGATGGTCAACCTAAGGTCAACAGCTTCTCAAGCTCCTCCCTTTGACCACCTTGCGTTGATCGCGCCCTTCTCGTAACACTGTCTCGAGTGGACCTTCCACCGCTCCAATTTTGTACATTACAATTTTGAAACTCGAGTTACATTCAAGTCTAAACTAATTTACAACAAGAATAAAAAGAGAGGCATGACGTGCAGGTCGCGTATCAAGTATACAACACACACAACACAAATGACGGCGCGCAGGCCGTAATATGAATTACAACATAATTTTCAAATCCAATTTGGGTCTTTTGGGCCATGACTATCACAAAATAATACATAATTCTAAATTATGTATTTTCTATAATTTTTTGTAATTTTTACCACAATTTTTACAATTTTTATGAGTAAAATTCCCGACGGTCCCGTTTTCGGGCGCAATCGCGGAACGAATCCCCTTGCGGGGCCAGGGGCAGTACTCCTACCCGCGATATAACCATCGCGAGTGTTCCTTAGCGATCCTACAGCGTCTTAGCCCACTGTCCCAAAAATATTTGGGGCGAAACCTTGCCGTAATTCGGAAAAATCTTCTCGGTAGCCGAAGCCTACAAGTGTCTAAACACTTGTGCTTCGCTTCTACGAGAAAAATACCCATAAAAACTATAAAAATAGGAAATTCACAGAATATTACAGAACTGATATTTTTCATAAAAATACAAATTAAACTCGTACAAGACTTCGCACGTGGCTCTGATACCACTGTTCGGAATTTCGGGCCGCAAAAACTGCCATTTTGCGTTGCGGAAACCCCGAACCCCAAACCACCGGATCCGTGCAAAGATAAAATTTTCGAAAAACATTACGAGTATAAGTTTCTTATGCTAGTTCTAAACTAGATCTACAAGTAGAAGGAATTTACCCTCGATGCGATGCCCTTCGCAATCCCGCTCGTCCAACGGTTCGTCGGATCTCGAGATCGTCAAGTGTACGATCCTCTAGAAGTATCCACACGAACAAATTAAGTGGAGAAGACCAAACAAAGGTGTTATAGCACCTTAGATGGTTCAGCCAAGGAGGAGGAGAGGGAGAGAAAGAAGAGAGGAAGAAGGAGGAATGAATGCCTTGAATGAAAAATTAATCCATCCTTCCACCATAAGTGGTCGGCCACAATTGTAACCCCCATTCCATTTAATGTGGCTGACCATTAAAGAGGGGATTTGTAACCTCCATGAGGTGGCACACACATGTGCTAACTATGATGATGTGGCACATCATCATTAGTCCTCCTAATGTCAACTCACAAATGAGGTGGCAAATAGTCAAGTCAAACTTGACTTTTCATCTTCCTCTCAAGTCAAGTCAAACTTGACATTATAACTCCCATGGTTGATCAAATCCAACCATTTGATTCAAGCCAATTTAATATAATGAATCTAATTCATTTAATTAAATTGATTCAATGAGTCATAATCTAAATTAAACTCATTGAACACATGAATCAAATTGAGTCCAACTCAATTAGTTCAATTAGGATTACTCTTAATCCAATTTGATTCATCACATGAATCTAATCCTCTTGGTTCATCATATGAACCTAATCTCCATCTAATTGTCCTTTGTGTGTGACCCTATAGGTTCTTGTAACATTGGCAATGCTTCTAAACCCATTTAGAAGCATAAGTAATGAGTGGTATCTAGCTACACATCATTACTACCCAAGTTACAAGAATGTTGAGATCCAACATCACCTTGTGACTATTAATTGTGACTCCTCACAATATATGACATTGTCCTTCTATCCTAGACATCTAGATTGATCAATGTGAGGCATAGACCGTGTCATCCTCTAATCAATGTAAATCTTGAACTCCAAGTAGACTCACTCAATCAAATGAGCTTAATATCTCATATTGACTCATTTGGGCATGGCCATGCACTTCGTGGTCTCACTCTATCAAGAATATCGATGTCGCTCCCGTCATATAGGAGGGATAGATCCCATCTACATCACTCACATCCCTCTACATGATTCGTTACATACCCAGTAATCGCCTTTATAGTCCACCCAGTTACGGGTGACGTTTGACGAAGCCAAAGTACGTAACTCCTTATGTAGGGATCCATGATGACTTCAGGTCCAAGGACTAGTAGTCATACTAATAGCCACATGAGAAAGTATATGACACTCATATAACGATCCATGATACTTTCTCATGACGGGTCATTCAGTATACATTCTCCAATACATACCCATGTGTCAACTTGATATCTCTATATCCATGACTTGTGAAATCAAGTTATCGAGTTGACCTACATAGTCTTATTGCATTAACATTGTCCCTGAATGTTAATACTCGACTAGGAATGATTAAGAGTAGTGTTCCCTATATCATCTCATTATCGATTCAACCAATCGATTGACATAGGTAAGAACCTTCTACTCAAGGACGCTATTATACTTAGTTTATTTGGCACCAATACAAGTAAGCATAATAACCAAAACCAAATGTTATTATATATAAGAATATGATACAATGAGTCCATACAACAATCATCAAATGATTGGCTCTAGGGCTCTAACTATCAGTTACCACCCCATAGGATTTTCCTCTGCCTAGGGTTACCACCCCCTAGGACCTAAGGTTACTACCCCTTAGGATTTTCCACCTGCCTAACTGCACTTAGGACTTTCCTGAAACCTCATTCAAGTACGTTAGAACATAAATAATCTTAACTTTGAATTCCTTTGCCATTATCAAAATCTGGATTCGATCGTCGGATGCTTCCCACACCAATAATCTATCCCTTTTTGATTTATGACAATTGAAATTAAAAGTTAAGGAAAAAGATACAATAAAGAAATGATATAATGCATTACTAGCATATACATAAAATTGATACAATAAAGAAATGATATAATGCATTACTCCCCCTTAAAAGAAGTTTACACAAAGCTCCCCCTTAATAAAAGCTCCCCTGAATTCCCTTGAATTTTCTCTAAATTTTCAAATTTTCTTTGAATTTCTTCCTACTTACCCCCTTTGCCATATATCAAAATAAATAAGAGAGTGAAGAAAATATAGGCCTTAGAAGACTTAACTTTCAGAGATAATTTTTATCTTATCTTTCTAAGAGAAAAATAGAGGGTTAACCATACTTTTGATAAACACTTAGCTTTTTAGAATTAATCTTCTTGTAAAACCTTTAGCTAAGTGAAAGATTTATCATAAATTTAAAAAAAAAAAACTTTTTCTTTTAGAAATTGCTTAAAAAGCTAGGTTTGCAAAATGCTTTGGCTAAGAGAAAATCGACTTTAAGGGTAACTTAGCTAATTTTGTGATTAGAAAAATATGAAAACTTAGTTAGATTTGAAAAAGCTTTTGAAAAATATTTAGTTAAATTTGAAAGCTTTTTAGAAAAATTTTAATTTTAAAGTCAGGTCACAGATAATTAATTTTAAAACTAGGTCAAAGATAATCTGTATTTTTGAAGACAAGTCAAAAATAGTTTTTAATTTTGAAATAAAAAGAACTTTTATTTTAAAGATAAGTCAAAGATGATTTTTTTTAAAAAAAAAACTTAAAAAAAAATTTCACTCTCCCTAAATTAATGTCAATAGTCCAAGCATGTATTTAAAGATAATTATTTTCCTAATTTTTCATCTCACCTATTCTAGGTTATTAAGCATGTTCAGTTTATGAGTGAGTGTGAGAAGGAGATAACTTCATTTTAATTTAAAAATATTGAAAGTAAAGGTTAGAATTCCGAATAAGTAATCATTGAGGGGAAAAAAATTGAGTTCAAATTGAAAATATAATTTGACAATTGATTAAGATTAAGGTTAAGTAACCAAATTTTGAAACTTAATTATCATATGATTTGAATATTTAAAATAATTAAAAATTTACAAGTCATTAAAATCAATTGTGATTAAGGTTTTGAAAATTAAGTCACTTGATGATAGCTCACTTTTTGAAATTAAAATTCTTGCACATCATTACAATTAATAATTTGAAAGAATTTAATTATAATAATTAAAAATTTTAAACCTTTACTAGGATTAAAATTTTAAGTTACTTGAAAATAATTAACTTTTCAAATTAATTAAAATAATTAGTAAGAATTTGATAGAATTAAGTAAGATTTTGAGATTGATTAAGTGTGAAAGTATTAAGTGTGATCATGATTTTAAAATTAATTAAAATATTAAGTGTGATCATGATTTTGAAATTAAATTAATATATTAAGATTTTAGAAATGATTATCAAAATAATTATTATTAAAATTAAGTTAAATTTATTAAATTGAATTAAAATTGATTTAAATTGAGTTAGGTTTAATTAAATTCGACTAAGTTTAACCTACTAGATCCATCTCACCCGATTCTAAGTTAACAATCAGGTAATCTTAAATAATTTTATGAGATGATTATGTTCAATTTAGATTATGTCTAAGGATTAATTTACATTTGAGTTAAACTTAGGTTTTCCACTTAGTTAATTAAATACACATTTCAAAGATTGGTTCCCAGGCATTGGCGAGGCACTAGGTCTTCTTGGGTATGAGATCATCCACCACATTCTAGACAGAGCCTTTCACAGAAATTATATATTTAATTTTCTTTTTGGAACCCCTAGGACTAACCAGTCAAGTGTAAATTACGCCTAGGTCCTTGATCTAGCCTAATCTAAGCATTTATATAAAAACAGTAAAAGCAAGAACAAGACAATCATCAAACAATTCTTTTTGTTTATAAAGATAATTTTTCTTTTATCTCCCCCTAGATCATAGCCTCGATATGATCTATCAAGGTAATGGACTTGATCCTTGGGAAGCCAATATTGACTAAGTCAAACAATTCATTAGTTAAATTAACAAGTTTAAGTTAACTTTTAGGTTGACTTTTAGTTTGATTTAGTTTAGATCTAATTTAATTCAATTTACGGTTAGATCAAAGTTAGATTCAATTTTAGTTAAGGTTAGATTCAGTTTCGGTTCAATCTAGATTTAAATTATGTTTAGATTTAAGTTAGATTTAAATTAAGTTTAGATTTAAGTTAGATTTAAATTAAGTTTAGATTTAAGTTAGATTTAAATTAAGTTTAGTAAATAAAAGGTACTTGATTATAGCTTGGTTTGTAGTGTTTAAGTTTTACTTTAGACTTATAACCCAAGTCTAGATTTTGTTGATTAGTTAAATTATTAATAATCTTTTCTAACTTATCTATTTTATCTTTTAAGATATTACTTTATTTCTCTAATTTTCTCAATGCTAATTTCTTATGTTTATTAAATAATTTTAAGTTATTCTTATTTAGATTTGAATTAACTCTATTTATTGTATTGTTAGTATGCATATCCAATTTTGAAGAAAAATCTATACTAGAGCAAACAGGATTATTTAGAGTACCGACATGTATTGAAAAGATTGGATTTTCATATAATATAAATTTATTTACCTTGATTTCTCTCCCTGGATTATTAGGTCTTCTTTCTGGTCATTGTCTTTTGCAGTGACCCATTCATTTGCACTTAGAGCATTCAATGTGCTTCTTCCCTTTCCTGATCGTATTTTCCTTCTCCTCTGATTGTGCCGACTGAATCTTATGAGTAGGGCACTCGTTTCTATAGTGCCCTCTCTTCCTACACTTAAAACAAGTTATGTGCAATTTACAATTTGAATTCACAATTTTACCTTTCAGATCCATGACAGGATCCTCCCCCTTGACTGTTGTCGTCTCAAATTCAGACTTAGATTCAGCAATCTCATCTTTGGCCATTAGTGCTATGAAGTCAGTCTGATCTGATTCTTCTAAGTCTAGTTCGGAAGTTGACTCTAGAGATTCGTACTTGGGTTTAAAGTCTGGTTTGACTTTTGACTCTAAAGGAATCCCATGAAGCTTGAGCAGTTTCTCCCAAAGCTCCTTAGCATTGTTGAACTTTCCAACTCGATCAAGCTCTGAATTTGTCAGTTCGCATAGGAGAGTACATGTTGCTTTTGTATTTGCCTCGAACTTTCTTATTGTTTGTGTGTCCCACTTGTCACAGGTGATGGGTGTTAGAGTGTATACTAAAAGCCTAACTTTTTGTAAACATTTATTTTTGAAATAAAAGAATCACATTGGTCAAATATCTATATTTATATGCTAAGTGTAATTGTTCAATTAATTTATATTGTAGATAATATGGTGTGTGGTGTCACACATAGAAGATCATGTTATCAGTTCCTTATAAATTATAAACAGTAGCTCACGACTAAGATGGATAGGAACAAATCATTGGAATAGTCGTACTGTAATTTGGTATTAGTTTATCTTGACTATAAAATTACACTAGTACACTATGAGTGTATTGAACAGGACCATTTGAGGTAGCTTCTTTTTATACTGACTAAATAAAAGAACAAGACCTTTGTTATTATGGAAGTGTGTGCTCTTAATCCTAATATAATAACAAACATATATACTTAATATTTATTTCTTTAATTTATCAAAGGGTGTGATTTAGTTTGATAAATCAATAGGCACGATAAGTTGGGAAATAATATTATTTATATTGTGTGTTGTTGATTATAGAAGGAAACTGTATCCTAGGAATCTAGGTTGATGATATCCCCAAGAGGAGCTCATAAGGATTGCCATGTAAACCCTGCAGGTGGACTTAATCCGACATGATGATAAGGTTGAGTGGTACTACTCTTAGAGCTAGATATTAATTAAAATGAGTTGTCAGTAACTCATTTAATTAGTGAGCATTCGATATCTTAAACACAGGGAGACTTACACACTCATGATAAAAAGGAGCCCATATAGTAATATGGGATTGGTGCGGTAGTTCAATAATAACTCTTTAGTGGAATGAGATATTATTGATGAACTTGAGTTGGGTGTTCGGGGCGAACACGGGAAGCTCAAGTTCATCGGGAGACCAAAACCAATTCCTCCTCTCAGTCCCTGTCGCAACCTCTTATTTATAAAGTCTCATACCCACCTATACCCACCTTCTTACCCATCCTTAGGTGGCCGACCAAGCCAAGCTTGGAGCCCAAGCAAGGGCCGGCTAAGATAAAGTTTGGATGGGTTGAGGTGTGGCCGACCCTAGCTTGGAGCCTAAGCTTAGGTGGTCGGCCATATAAAAAATAAAAGGAGTTTATTTTAAAATCTTTCCTTATGTGGAAGTCATGATTTTAAAAGAGAGTTTAAAATTTAAATCTTTCCTTTTATAGCTTTCTACAAAAGATTAAGAGAAAGGTTTGATATCTTTCCTTATTTGTAGTTAAAAGGAATATTTTAATTTTTAAAAAAACTTTTCTTTTTTGTAACCATCCTCATGATTTTAAAAGAGAGTTTTAAAATTAAATTTTACCTTTTTTAGTTTCTACAAAGGATTAAGAGAAAGGTTGGATATCTTTCCTTATTTGTAGATTGAAGGAAAGATTTTAATTTTGGTGAAAACTTTCCTTATTGAAATCATCCACATGTTTTAATAGAGAGATTTTAATTTATAAATGTTTCCTTTTATAACCAACCATGAAGGAAATTTTTAAAAGAGAAATTTTTATTTTAAAATTTATGAAAACAAAATAGGAAGTTTTAATTTTGTGTTAAAAACTTTCCTTACTTGGAGGATTTGAGGGGGTCGACCACATTAATAGAAGAAAAGGAATTTTTTTTTAATTCCTTTCTATGGCAAGAAAAATAAGGAAGTTTTTTTTAAAACTTTCCTTATTTTTCAAGACCAAGGAATATAAAAGAGAGGGTAGAAGTGTCTCACCTCAGAACAAAAATACATCTTCTATTGTTCCTCTCTTCCTTGTGGTTGCCGACCCTCTCTTCCTCTTCCTCTCCTATTCTTCTTCCTTGTGTGGCTGGCGGCATCTTCATCTCAAGGAGTTTGGTGGTGGCCGGATCTTGTTAGAGGAAGAAGGAGAGATAGGAGGCTTTGTTTCTTAGCATCCCTTGAATCTTGGTTGGTGGACGAAAGTTCTTCATCTCTAGAAGGCACTTGGTGGCCGAAACTTGCAAGAAGAAGAAGGAGGCTTGGGTGGATTCTCGTCTCGGTAGATCATCGCCCACACGACGTCCGAGATAAGAAGAGGAATATGACAGAAGATCATGAGGTCTATAAGCTACAAAAGGTATAACTAGTTATTAGTTTCCGTATCATAACTAGTTCATCTTTTTGTTTAGATCTTGAAATACCAAACACAAGAGGCTAACGTTTCAAGGTTTCCGATTTATGATTCGAATTTGTGTTTCTTTTGTTTTTTCGATCTTGTGATTCGATTGTTCTTATTGGTTAAACCTAAGGTTACTATAAGGAGATTAAATATTGAATTTCGTTGAAAGACTTTGTCTAGGAAGTGGTGGATGATCCTATAACCAAGAAGGTCTAGTGCCTCGCCATATTTAACCTGGAAGTCGATCTCTGAAATTAATATTTAATCGAATTTGTAACATGGGTGGATTTGGATCAATAATGTTAAGCATCGTTTGCGATCCAAGTCTAAACCACTAAGAACAGATAAATTGAATTTGGAATCAATAATGTTAAGTTCGGTTTGCAAATCCTAATTTAATTTCTAAAGAGCACAATATATAAGTTTAGCGCTTTCAGTGAGAAAATTAAACAGTGAATTTCTTTATAAGGCTTGTCTAAGAAAGTGGTTGTTGCTCCAATATCCAAGAAGGCATAATGCCTCGCCACTGCCTGGAAGCCAACTGAAAAAGCATTAAAATTAAAATTAATTAATGCTTTAAAGGGGTACTCAATTTGTTTTAGAATATATTTTCAAAAATATTCATGTTTACGAAAACTTAGAAAATTGATTTTTTAACTTAGAATTTTATTTAAGTTAGGAAATTTTTTGCCTTAGAAAATTTTTGCTTCAACACTTATGAAAATTTTTCTTTTCTGTTAAAAATTTTGAAATATATTTCAGACCTTGAAAAATATTTTTAATTTACTTATTCCATTGCACTAAATTCTTAATTTATAAATTTTTTTAGAAAGTTTTTTAAAATATGTTTTTTTTACTTAGAAATATTTTTTTTTGGAAATTACCTTAGACTTGTTAAAAGCACCCCATTTTTTATGTGATCAAAGGGGGAGAAGAATGTTAAGTCTAGGGGGAGGTGTATTAATTTCTTACATTGAAAAATCTTACTTACACGTATTTTTCAACATTATTTGTTTTTACATTATGTTTGTTTTACCCTAGCTTAACTTGGGTTGTTCACATTAAAAAGGGGGAGATTGTTGGAACCCCAAGGTGTTTTGATGTGATCAAACAAGTTAAGTTAGGTCCTGTTTGATTTAACCCTTGTGTCTAAGTGTGCAGGAGTTTAGGAACACAGGAAGTCGAGCGAAAGACGCGGCTAGTGAGAAGGATGACACGAGGAGAGTGTTGGTTAGTCCAAGGAAAATGTACCGGTTCCACTGTACAAAAATTTTTGGTACAAGTGTCGAACCTTTCCTTAAATAACCTATTGTGTTCTTTAGAAGTTAAATTAGGAATATCAGATGGAACTTAACATCATTGATTCCAAATTTAACTTATTTGTTCTTAATGGTTTAGATTTGAATCGCAAGCGGAATTTAACACTATTGATTCAAATATACCTATGTTATTAATTCCATTAAATATTAATTTCCAAAATTAGCTTCCAGGACTGCATGGCGAGGCACATGACCTTCTTGGATATGGGAGCAACCACCACCACCTAGACAAAGTCTTTTAAGGAAAACTAATATTTAATTTCCTTAAATAACTCTAGGTTAACCAAAAGGAACAATCGAATCACAAATTCGAAAAAGAAGAAAACACAAACTCGAAAAATAAATTCGATAAACTAGATCTAATTGCCTCTTGTATTTAGAATTCTTACAAAGAAAATAACTAGTATGATGCGGAAGAAAACTACTAGTTATACCTTCTTTTTGTAAGCTAATGCCCCCAAGATCTTCTACCGTATTCCTCGCCTCGCCTTGGACGTCGTGTGGGCGACGATTCTCCAAGATGAACACCACCCAAAAGCTTCTTCCTCTTCTTCTAAAATTCGGCCACCACCACCACCAAGGAGACGAGAGCAAAAGGGAAAGAGAAGGGAGAGGGAGGGTCGGCCACTTGAGGTTCTCCAAGCAAGAGAATAAGAATTGTGTCTCATGAAGCCTCCTCACCCCTTTTTGTATATTAGTTGCCCAAGGCAAATAAGGGAAGAATTTTTACAAAAATTAAAATCTTCCTCTAGCTTTTCCTTTTCCCTTTTAATTTTCCTTTTCTTTCCTCTTGATTGAATCAATCACCAAAAATAAATTTGATGATTTTATAATTTTAAACATGGTTGGCCACCTTGCTTGGGCACCAAGCAAAGGTGACTAGCCCCCATAAGAGGAAAAGGAATTTTAATTTTTTTATAAAATTTTACAAGAAGTAAAACTCTTATAAAATTTTACAAGCTCTCTTTCCTAAAGTAGGAGTTAAAAAAGGAAAGTTCTAAAAAATAAAACTATGTTTTAAAATTTAAAACATCTCTTATAAAATTCCCTTTTTTAACATGATGATAGAAAATTTAAATTTTAAAACTTCTCTTCCTTTCTTTTTTCTCAACCATGAAGATGGTTAAAAAAGAAAAGTTTTAAAAACTTTTAAATTCTCTTTTAAAACATGTGGCCTAATTCAAATAAGGAAAGTTTTTAAATTTTAAAATCACTCTTTTAAAACTTGTAGTTTTCTTCAAAGAGAAGATTTTAAAAATTCAAAACACTCTCCTATTTGAATTAATCTTGGCCGACCCCTACATGCTTGGTCACCAAGCAATAGGGTCGGCCCCTATAAAAGAGGATGTGGTCGGTCCTTGCTTGGTCACCAAGCATTGGGCCGACCCCCTTCTTGGACACCAAGATGGACCTTTCTTTGGATGGACTTGAGGCTTTAATGAGGATACAACAGGGACCTAGAGGAAAAATTGGTTTTGGCCTTCCGATGAGCTTGAGTATCCCGTGTTCGCCCCGAACACACAACTCAAGTTCATCGATAATAACTCATTCCACTAGAGAGTTATTATCACACTACCGCACCAATCCTAAATTACATTATGTGCTCCTTCTTATTATGAGTGTGTTAGTCTCCCTGTATTTAAGATTACGAATGTCCACTAATTAAGTAAGTTACTAACAACTCAATTAATATCTAGCTCCAAGAGTAGTACCACTCAACTTCATTGTCATGTCGGACTAAGTCCACTTGTAGGGTTTAACATGACAATCCTTATGAGCTCCTCTTGGGGTCATTCTCAACCTAGATAACTAGGACACAGATTTCTTCTATAATCAACAACACACACTATAAGTAATATCATTTCCCAACTTATCGGGCATATTGATTTATCGAGTTAAACCTCACACTTTGATAAGTCAAAGAAATAAATATTAAATATATGTGCTTGTTATTATATTAGGATTAAGAGCACACACTTCCATAATAACTAAGGTCTAGTTCTTTTATTAAGTCAGTACAAAAAGAACTTACCTAAAATGGTCCTACTCAATACACTTAGAGTGTACTAGTGTAACTTATTAATCAAGATAAACTAATACTTAATTACACTACGACTATTCCGATGTTTTGTTCCTTTCCATCTTAGTCGTGAGCAACTATTCATAATTTATAAAGAACCGTCAACATGATTTTCTGTGTGTGACACCACACACCATGTTGTCTACTATATAAATTAATTGAACAATTACATTTAACAAATAAATGTAGATATTGACCAAATGTGATTCTTTTATTTCAAAAATAAATGTTTACAAAAGCTAGGCTTTTAGTATACACTCTAACAGAGAGAGTCGACGGGCTCGGTGCGTCCAAGGGACAAGGTGACCGTGGAAGAGTACACCGGTCGACGAGAAGAACGTACACGACGTTCGAGGAATGAGAAACCGAGAAGGAAGGCTGCTCGAGGAGAAGGGCGGAACTTGGGTCTGGGTGAGCCCTATTCCGGATGGCCGATATCACCCAAGCAAGCGGAGTCGGAGCGGAAGACCCGGACCGAGACGAGCAGCACCGGAGCTGAAGGCCCGGACCAAAAAGTCAACTGGTTGACTTAGTAGTCCGGGTGCCTAGATCCATTCCGGGCGCCCGGACCGTCTGGCCGCCTGGAACCATTCTGAGCGCCCAGAGTTGGACTTTTTCCAAATCATGGTCAAACCGCGATCCGTACGTTGGGGATAAAGTTTTATCCCCCTGGGGCGCCCGGAACCCCTTTGGGGCGCCCCGACCAAGGCTATAAATATAGCCTTGTTCCAGAAGCTTTTCATCAATCACAAGTAATTCAATTCCATCACTTGTATGCTCAATTTTAGGGTTAAGCTTCTATTTCTTGTGCGTCAACGTTGTAAGAGGCTTCTCCTCCCAGAGGAGATCTTTTAGTACGCTTTTCATCTGCCTTGGATTAACAACCTTTCTGATTATAACCAAGTAAACTATGAGCCTCATTTTTTCTGTTCTATTTTGTTTACTCTGTTTATGAAAGTGTTTTAGTTGAAAATCTGATAAAGGGATTGTTTTATTTTTGTAGGGAAATTCACCCCTCCCATCTTGCCGACCTCCAAAGGGATCAACACTAGCTGGGCTTCGTACCAGACATTAGGTCAGTCCGTCGACCTGTCTGGGCTTCTCCTACACACTCGTTCAGAGTGTTAAATAACAATGAAACTAACTTAACCTATTTTGTCATTCATCAAAACTCGAGTTAGACCGTTAGTATTAACCGCACCAACAGGAGGTACCTTCAGTAGTCATTGAGATAGGATAAAGAATTATCGCTAGAGAATAAGCTCTATCCTCTTAGAGGTGCATTGGACCTCCTTGGAGATGCTTCCAAGTAACAAACATCAATGGATACTTCATCCAAGGAGGCTATTAAAAACCCACTGGTGCTAGGAATGAAAAAACAATCACTGTATTCAATTACCTAGCTATTTCTATACTTTTAAAGCATGTAAGGGCTTCTCTATCTTTAATGAAGGAGATCTTTAGTGAATTTTCAACTGTCTTAGATTAGCAACCTCTCCGGTTACAAACTAAATAAAATTTTTGAGTATCTTTATTTTTGTTAATTATTTTAATTATTTAATTAATTTGATTATCCTTGCTAAATAAAAGTAAGAGATTTGGCTTGTCACGCCCCCAGAGGAGTCCCTACTGACAAAATTTCGGCAACATCTCCTTTGTACCGGTGCCAATATGAAGACATATACATACACAAACAACATAATAACATATTCATCAATCCACACGGCTGGAACACACATAACCACACAGTTTATATAATATAACCTACTCGGCTGGAACAAAATAACAACACCCACACAGTTTAAAACACTAACAGCCCACACAGTTGCACTGAAAACACAACGGAATAACGGAAAAAAAATCCACAAATGCAAAGTCCACAAAACATCACAGATACAAAGTCCACAAAACAAGTATCAAAATATAGTTAGTTCTCATAGCACCAAATCCAACGAATACGAAATGCAAGTAAAGAGAAACAAAACTAAAATCATTCCTCGGATATGACACAGGATTGGTAGGTAGCATCTCTCCAAGCATCCATGACTCATCTACCTGCTATCTGGCGAAAGAAACCCCATTTTGTGGGGTGGTGAGTACTGGGACTCAGCGGGTAAAGGAAAGGTAGTGTATGAATATAATATCCAAGTAGAGTGTCAATAGTATACAGTCTCATAAGGGAAATATCAGATACTAAAATAAAACCATAATAAAAGTTCATACCTGAAACCATATCTTAGGCTAGGTAATAGAAGGTCAAAAGTGGTACTAATCTACTACAGTACTACTCAGAACTACAGAGGTAATAAGCAAGGTATATACAAATTTCCAATAAATAAACCAACGTCTTAACATCTACAATGAGAGTATATCCCAACATAAGTAAACATAACACCATAAGTGAACAACATCAGTAAGCGATGGCAGCATAAGTATACCACAACCGCATACGTAAGCAATAACAACATATATAAACAGCAGCAGTCAAAGCAAGTATAATAACAACGTATGCACAGATGGTCACTCCCACTCATCTCTCTGCACCATGACCCCTGTATGGTCGAGAGGCCGGGTCAGTGACAGACTGTACACCACTCCAGCTACCACTCTCTTGAGTGGTTGAGGGGACAGTTGCATAGTAGCTAACTAGCTACATCTGTGACGAGGGTCCCTGTTGCTCGCAACTCCAGCTACCACTACCCATGAGTGGCCGAGTGCGGCACGACAGAACAAGCGGCATCTGCTCCAGCTACCACTCTCTCGAGTGGCCGAGTGTGCAGCCCTGGTCAATGACTCTCTCGACTGCAAGGGAGAATTTGTCATTGACATGCATGCAATGATATGATGCGCAAGCTGCAACAGTCATCATATACATATAAAAAAAATAGAAGCCAGGTATGCTACATGAAGCCAGCATACTCAGTAAGGTCATCATACAAATATAAGCAGAAATTAAGTATGCTACATGAAGCCAACATGCTTAATACGAAACTTAAATAAACAATAATCAAAACATGCAAACATAGTATCTAGTATTTGCTACGTATCATGGATAACAATAAGAGACTGTATAGACATAGAAACGAGTAGATCAAAGATCGAGTGGAATTACCAAGCGCAGGAAAAATAAAAGTGGAGTTAAGGTAAAACAGTTTCTTATCCAAAATAGTTCATGCACTAAGTTCAAAGAACTAAAGAGTCAAAGTAAGAAGTGCTCGTCTTAAATGTAGATCGAGCTAAATAATCCCCATGTCGAAGTGCTCGTTTCGAAACAACGCCCTACAATCATATACTGTACAATTAAGCTAATCTCATAAGCAACAGTAAACTAAACTCAAACCCAACTTAGTTAGAGACAAACCCTAATCGAACTATGAATCTCGATTCACCCAAATCCATTGGTTAAATTAGATTTAACCCAACATTATCAACTCTTAAATTGTTTCATTTAGCAATCCATTTACTAAGCATCATAAACCCAACCACCCATGCACAAGTTATCATATAAGATATACATGTCCCAACATAACATTCCGTGCAGTAAACATACAAAATTCTTAACCTACCCTTCCAACGAGATAAACACAGAAGCTCAAGAAATGCATATCCAACTTAGGTTTCTTAAGATAATGTTGAAGACAATGACATATACCACAAAAGTTTCAATTATACCAAATTAGTCCGGGATCTTGAACTTCCAAAAGAATAACCACATATTTAACTCCAAGATAGAGCACCTCCACCAAAACTGCTATGAAGCCGAAAACATCACAAAAAAAAGAGTGCAAAGCCAACACTCTATCATCTACACTAAATCTGCCATGAAAACCAAAGTTATTACAAATGCAAAAATCACCAAATCCACACCAGACACCCATATAAAAATCTGTTAAGGAAAACGTAAACCTCCTCCAAGCAAGAACATACGACCAATACCCAATACACAATTCCGATCAGGAACACTAACTCAAAGAGCTCACCTTCGGACTGTGATGGAAAACTCGACAACACAAAACACACTCAAATTTTCCCAAATCGCACAAACTAATAAAAAACCCAAAATCGCTTACTCCGACAAAAATCCGAGGCATCCGAACAGATCACAGACAAGCAAGAGCACCTTAAGCCTTACTCATACCTACAATGAAGTATACTTGCCGGATCAGTTGGGGCACAACTCAGAGAGAAGAGGATCAGTGGTTGTGGTCTGTGAGATCTCGCGAGAGGGAGATCGGTTGGTGCCCGCGTGAGGGAAAGAAGAAGATCGCCTACTCGCGCGCGAGGAAGGGAGGAGACCGCCGGTTGGAGCTCGTCTCTGGTGCTGGCGTGAGGAGGAGAGGTCGGTGGCATCCGGGAACTCGCGAGAGGGCAGGAAGGATGGAGCAGGCGGTGTCGCGAGGTGAGGGCATGGGGGAAGAAGCGGTGTCGTGGCGAGAGAGGAGAAGTGGCGTCGGGCTTAGGGCATGGGGAAGGGAAAGGGAAAGAGATTCGGCGTAGAGAGATTAGGGGAGAATAAGAAACCTAGGTTTTAATAAAAAACTTAGGCTTATTAATCCAATCAACTTCCATATAAATTGATATTCCAAACAGGCTTTCTTCGAGCCCAATAGATCCATCCCCTTAAACTACGTCATATGAGCTCCAATTAAATTCTAGAAAATTTCTAAAAATTCCTAAAAAATTCGTTAAAATTATTTCTCCAATAACACTTATTATTTAATTATTATTGGGTATCATATTTTACATGACTAACTTATTTTTCAGGGCTATTCACGCCCCCACCTAACCCCGACCAACACAAACCTACACCTTGTAGACTTGAAACATATTATTGAACCTAGCCTATTTGAATTTCTAAAAAATTACAACCGCTAGGAATGGTTTAGTTTACAGAATGTAAATATGATGTGAAGTTTTATATATGGTATCAATCCATGGTTCTGATCAGGGAACAAAGTTGACCTAGTATTGGGATATCAGAAGCCCACGTTGGGCCTGTTATGATCTCATATCAGGCTCACTTTTACTTGAAACTTATCGTAACATTGTAGTATCTTCGGAGACCCCTAAATAAGTAATGGATAGTGTCATTAGAATCTTTGTAGTACTGTTAGAGGGATTGAATTTTTTCGAATAACAGGTAAAAAAGGAAAAGAGAGTGATACGATGCATGGTCGTGGGGTTAGTAAGATGATGTGGTTAGGAGTCAAGACCACAAGATGAACAGGAGTCGAGCTTACGTGGAGGTTAGAAGTCCATCACCCGTGGAGGTCAGAAGTCAAGCTTACGTGGAGGTCAGAAGTCAAGCTTGTGTGGCCATGGTCAAAGTCTCAACTGTCGGGACAATCAAAGGAGAGGATTGCAAGTTGGACCAGATCCAGCCTAGATAGCAATCAAGAGCTGGGCTCACAGGCCAGGGATAGCGGAGAACTGGACTCACAGACCTGACGTACAGGTTGGAGTGTTTGAACCAGGGATAACAGCAGAGAGAAGCAGGTCAGAATACAGACCTGGCGTACAGGTCGGAACGTACAAGCCATGGATAACAGTAGACAGAAGCATGTCGGAATGCAGACCTGGCGTACAGGTCGGAACGTACAAGCCATGGATAACAGAGGACAGAAGCTGTAAAATACCGGAAATAGGCGAATATGAATAAGGGAGTTTTCTGGAATTTTTGGAAATTTTTCGGGTATTTTTCGGAGCTCGTACGGACGAGTTAACGGGGACAAAAACGGGGCCCGGGAAAAGCCTGTTTAGGTTACCCCGTTTAAGCGAGGAAATATTTATATTTACATTTCCTTATTCTTTTATATTTCTTAATTTTCTTTTCTCTACCCCGCCGAAACCTCTCGAGCGGCGATTCCTTCCCACGCGCACCCGAGCCCGCCGGCCCCGGCGATTTCTTCCTCGTCGGCGCTTGATCAAGAGCCAAACCCTCTCGCCTCCTCCACCCCTGCCGACGCCGTGCCCTAGCCGAGCACTGCCGACGCCGTGCCCTAGCCGAGCACTGCCGACGTCGTGTCCTAGCCGACCGCTTCATTGCCGGCGATCTTCCCTGAGCCGAGCATCACGCCGGCAGCCGACCTATTGCCTTTGCCCTAGCTTGGATCGCGAGCTTCTCCGCCGCTGAGATCAGGAACGCGCCGGCGACGCTTGAGCGACCACCGACGAGTCTCCTTTCTTTCTCCTTGCGCTCATGAGGTGCCGCCGGTCACTGGAAAACCAGCGCCGTCGCCGTGCCCTAGCAGTGGTCGTTGAGGTAGCTGTTCGACCCTAATATTTGCTTTGGATATCTGGTTTGTTTGTGGTGTTGACCTTTTGATTTCATTTCGATCCGATGATGGCAGTAGATAGCGCTGTTTAGGTGGATCTGGGAATTTGGGTGTGTGGGCTGCTCTTTGGTCCAGCATCCACTCCTTTTGGCAGTAGATCAGTGTTCACGACTGTGAATTGAGGTAAGTGTAGGGATTTGATACGTGTTGTAGATAATGGATTAATTTAGGTGTGATTTGATTACATGATCATATGTAGTAATTTTGCTACGTGATGTGATGAATTAGGTTTATGTATAGAATTGGATTGGTATTGAATTTAATCCATTGCTTGTTTTGTTACATGGGATCAATTCCATTTCTAAGGAAGGATAAGGTTATTAAATAGGTTTGGAGATTTTTATTTAGTTATATAGCTAAATACATTATCTGTTTGATAACACAGGACTTTGACGCGACCAGATTGGACATTTCTTTTTTTTGAGGCGGGTACTTTTGACTTATGTCATTTGATATGCTTAGTAATTAAATTAACATGTTGCATTAATCGTGTGTCTTATCTGTTTTCGGTTAATCACTACCCAAATCTTACATGCTTGATTGATTGATTGGTTTTGCATCTCAGGTATATTTTACCTGTTTGTACATGCTTATAGGGGTAGTGATATGCCATGCTTGACCATGTTCAGGACCTAGGTTTTATACCTTCTGTGTACCTTTGATTCGATATGATTCGTTGACCTAGGGTGCACTTTTCTATATATATGGATTAGGTCAGGATGTTTATATGGTTATTGCCATGCATCATTTGCATGATTGCATGCTGTGCGATAGTTCGCTCCATTATTGTTGAGCACATCGCCAGTTACATGGATCTGCACACACCACCACTCATGGGTTAGTGGTCGATTCAGGCTGAGTGTGTTGCAGCAGGGACTCTGTTAGGCACCGTTGGTCCGCTCATGGGTAGTGTGACACAACGTGTTATCCGGCAGGGATTCCTCCGTGTACTGGGAGTTGAGAGCATTGTGCTCCCCATCTATGATTTGGGGTAGGAGGATAGGTGTACTCGACATCCGTCCACTCGGTCACTCATCGGGAGTAGTGACGACAGAGTGCACGGTCACAACCCTACCCACTCGGCCTCACTTTTGTATGAGATGATCGTGGCGTCGGTGACCAGGGCGCATCATTGGCATCATATGCATGATGCATTTATTGCTTGTGTTTGTGTTTTCTGCATTTATATGCTGCATATTGTTTGGATATCTATGTTTGACATGATTCCTTATCCCTCGGACTGTTTGACCTTATACTCGGGACTGGTTAGTACAGTATTCTCCTGTTTATTTCAGATGCATTCTTATCTTTTTATCGGAGACTGTACGCATGATTAGTTCTTCAACTGTACCTGCTGAGTGTTGGACTCACCTCGCCTCCATTGTTGTTATTTTCAGGTTGATGCTGTCAGGAGGGAGTTCCAGTCGCTAGTCCCCACTGCACGTAATGCTACTCCGCTGCTGGTTTTCTGAGTTGTTTCATTTTAGCTTTTCGCTATCAGACTTTATTTTAGTTTTGTTTTGGACTTACATATGGATATGGTATGGAATCTTTCCGTTGGATGAACTTTTCGTATGATTTGGATTTACTCTACTACATGCCTGCCTGAACGACAGAAGAGGTAAGAAAAAATCGGATTTGGGCTTTACGAGTTTAGTTGAGTAGGGTTGATTTCGAGTCAGAGTATTATTACTGCGTGGTTGTGTCAGCCAAAGGCTGAATATATATATAAACTGCGTGGTGATTGATTTTATTTATTGTTATGATTCCAGCCGCCTGTGGCTGAGTATTTAGTGCTTGTAGAAATTTTTGATTGTCCGTCGTACAGGGGAGATGCTGCCGAAATTTTCTCGGACAGGGACTCCTCTGGGGGCGTGACAATTTAGTGGTATCAGAGCCAAGTTATACGATCTTTTGTTTTCGTATTTTGGATGTTTGGGATAACCTGATACCAATTTATTTACTTGGTATCAGAGCGCCAAGTTTGGCGATACTTGTTGGATTTTCGTATTTTGGATTTTCGGGATTTATCTGATACCAATTTATTTGGTATCAGAGCGGGTTATGATACCTGCTTATGGTGTTCTGGAGATTTATCGGATACCTGTTGTTGGTATTCTGGATATTTGGGTTAGCCAGGTTTGCGAGTCAAACTGGGCATTATCGGATTTTCGATATGGTTATGTTTCGGATTTCCGTTTCGGATTTATTTGGATTTCCGGTGATATGTACGTTCGGAATTTTGAGGTCAAATTGGGGACTGGACAGCGACGGAACATCTCCAGACGGCAAATAGGTATGTTGTTATTTTATGTTGGTTATATTGGTATTGATATCTGTAATTTAATTTAACAGATATGAGACGATCTACTCGTATTGCTGCGAGACGTGGTGCTGGACGACCACGTGCGAGGACCACGGGATCTCTGGATATGCCAGAGATGCCCACTGTTAGTGAGCCTGTCAGTCAGGGACAGACTCAGGATGCAGCGGGAGCATCGGGCTCTCAAATCCCGATAGCTCCTGTAGAGATACCTACTTTGGCCACACCGACGGTATCCACGCCTACCCTGTTTACAGTACCATCAGGAGTACCATTGGTGTACCCGACGTCTGCTCCAGCGCAGGACCACCGCCACTTGGACCTACAGTGTACCCGACACCAGTGGCACCTGTACCTCCAGTGCCTACAGTAGCAGCAGCTGTTCCACATCCGGTACCTTTTCCTACCGTACCTCCAGTTGCCACCACGTTTGTTCCCCAGGCAGTACCACCGACGGCTTATGCTCCGGTATATACAGCAGCACCGGGAGTTCCTCCTCCGGTTTATTCCGCGGTACCACCTGTAGTATCAGCTCCAGTGTTTCCGCCAGTTCCTGCAGCCGTCCCGACACAGCTCACTGATATTGTCGCTGCACGAGCTAGGATTCCAGCACTGGCCGAGTCGATGAAGACTCGTTTCACTCTTTTCCGCGGAGATCTCGATCCGAGTATGGCTCTGTCATGGATAGAGACTATGGAGCAGACTTTCTTCTATATGGCTTGCTCCGAGTGGGAGAAAGCAGAGCTGGCTGCTTATCATTTACGGGATGAAGCTAATGCAGTGGGTTACTCCTATTATTGGTGGCCGCGTCACATGGACGAGTTGAGAGGCTTTTGAGGCCGTTTCTTTCCTTGTCTATCGGATGTCTCACGGCGAGATTTTATGAGTCGAGATGAATAACGCTCAATGACCGAGTATATCTGAATTCCTTGGTTGGCTCGGTTTTGTCGAGTTAGTTGCGGAGGACGAACTCGCGATCGATTTATCTGAGTTGGATGGTTATCTGCATATACTGCTTGCCGGATTAGGGATTACATCTTACTCGATGCATTGAATCGAGCTTTGATGATAGAGTTAGCTCGTGAGATATCCGGACAGGAAAAAGCATCTGGTCGGATATCGAGGCGGTCCAGCAGACTCAGCATGGACGGCCTCGAGTAGTCCTGCGGTCGGTCGAGGTGCACAGGCGTCTCGTAGGCCTCAATCGGGACGGTCTTCTTGAGGCGTTCCGGTTTCTCGAGCCGCAACCACCTTCGGTGATACTCATTGTTTGATGTGGATCCAGATCACCTCACCCACTTGCTCTGGGGCGATCGGTTTGCTTTTATTGCAACCGCGGGCCAGCGGTGTCGGTGAAGGCTCGGCCTCCGGGAGGGGTCGGAGGGGCAGTCTAGTCAATCGAGGGCATATCGAGGAGGCGGCCCAATCTTCACGGGGTAGCTCCTCATGACATTTGGCATGCTTGGACAGGAGTAGTAGCACCCCAGAGTTTTGCTCCAAGACCTTATTATCCGACTCAGGGGCAGTATCAGACTCAGTCCCAGCTAGCTGCATCAGTGGCAGGCTTCTGCCCAGCCGCAGCAGCCGCTGGCGGCATTACCACCTCCTCCTCCGCCAGAGACCGGTCGTGTTCAGGCTATTACCAGAGAGGCCGACGGATCCGTTTTCCGTGATACGATTTCCATTTATGCATTTACTGCTGATATTTTGATTGATACTGGTAGTTCGCACTCTTTTATATCCCGTACCTTTATGCGGGAGATTGGTAGATTACCTACTGTTAGGTTGCGGCGATTGACTGTCTCCCTACCGTCTGGTGATACTTTAGACATCACCCAGGAGATCAGAGGTTGTCCGTTAGACTTTGGCAACATGATACTTACGGTAGATCTTCTAGTATTGGAGATGGTCGAGTTTGATATCATTCTTGGTATGGATTGGCTATCAGTATATCATGCTATCGTTGATTGCCAGACGAGGGTGGTCACCTTCCGGCCTCCGAACCAACCCTCGTGGAGTTTCACTGGCATTAGAGACGACGGCATCTCGATTATTTCGGCGAGGCATCTCCGGTGTCATGGTTTCTGTTGTCGTTGATCGATCGAGGATGAGTAGTTCGCGACTCTCGCGTTCTGTTGTGCAGAATACCCGGATGTATTTCGGAGGAGCGCGGTTTGCCTCCCGAAGGCGGTGGAGTTCGCTATTGAGTGATTCCGGAACCGCTACGACATCAGCTCCGTATCGTATGGCACCAAAAGAGTTGAACGTGAAGGTTCAACTCCGGGAGCTTTTAGACAAGGGATTCATTCGCCCTAGTGTTTCACCATGGGGTTCTCGAGTTCTATTGTCAAGAAGAAAGGCGGCACCATGAGGTTATGTATTGACTACAGACGGCTGAATTATGACCGTCGAAATAAATATCCATTACCATGGATCGAGGATTTGTTTGATCAGCTCGGGGTACATCGGTGTATTCTAAGATTGATCTGCGATCCGGATATCAGTCAGAGATTCTGATATCCAGAAGACAGCATTCCGTACCAGATACGGTCATTATGAGTTTTTGGTAATGCCATTTGGGCTTACCAATGCTCCAGCGGTGTTTATGGACTTGATGAACCGCATTTTTCTGGAGTATCTGGATCAGTTTGTTATCGTTTTCATTGATGACATATTGGTCTACTCTCGTTCAGAGGAGGAGCATGCACAGCATCTTCGTATAGTCTTGGAGATTCTTAGACGACATCAGCTGTACGCGAAGTTCAGCAAGTGTGCGTTTTGGTTATCCTCAGTTGGTTTTCTTGGACACGTGGTTTCTAGCAGAGGTATTTCAGTTGATCCTCAGAAGATCGAGGCTGTCACCGGTTGGGAACAGCCGAAGTCAGTTCAGGAGATCCGCAGTTTTCTAGGATTGGCCGGATATTACCGACGTTTTGTCGAGGGCTTCTCGCGTATTGCTATGCCACTGACACGTCTTACCCGGAAAGGCGTGAAGTTCGTATGGTCCGAGGATTGCGAGACCAGCTTCCAGGAGCTGAAGCAGAGATTAGTGTCGGCTCCAGTTTTGGTTCTACCTTCTGGAGAGGATGGGTTTGTACTTTACACCGACGCGTCTCTTCAGGGTTTGGGCGCTGTTCTGATGCAGCACGGCAGAGTAGTCTCTTATGCTTCTCGTCAGCTGAAGGAGCATGAGAAGAACTACCCAGTTCATGACTTGGAGTTAGCTGCCATCATCTTTGCTCTGAAGCTTTGGCGTCATCATTTATACGGTATCACATTTGAGATTCTCACTGATCATAAGAGTCTCAAATACATTTTCACTCAGAAGGAGCTTAATCTCCGACAGAGGAGATGGATGGAGTTCCTGAAGGACTACGATTGTACCATTAGCTACCACCCGGGGAAAGCTAATGTGGTTGCAGATGCACTCAGCAGGAAGTCCAGAGGGACTTTGGCTTGCCACCGGATTTCAGTTACGGATTTGATTCAGAGTTTCTCGGAGTTAGATCTTGAGAAGCAGGGACCGACAGAGTAGGGTATTCTTGTTACCATGGTTGCTCAGTCGTCGATCAGGACGAGGATCCGAGAGGCACAGGCTAGTGATCAGCATTTGCAGTTTATTAGCAGTCAGATAGCTTCCGGGCAGCAGACCGAATTTACACGAGACGAGGAGGGTATCATATACTTCCGAGGCAGATTATGCGTACCTCAGTCTCATCCGGTCTTACAGGAGTTATTACAGGAGGCACACCGTTCTCGATTTGCGATCCATCCAGGCGGGACCCGTATGTATC
The DNA here is from genome assembly GCF_018446385.1 of Zingiber officinale. Classification (NCBI taxonomy): domain Eukaryota; kingdom Viridiplantae; phylum Streptophyta; class Magnoliopsida; order Zingiberales; family Zingiberaceae; genus Zingiber; species Zingiber officinale. The sequence continues at coordinate 71,943,450 of NC_056005.1, read as the reverse complement.
GAGACTTGAGACGTTCCTATTGGTGGAACGGTATGAAGAAAGACATCGCGGATTTCGTAGCTAGATGTCTTGTCTGTCAGCAGGTGAAGGCTGAACACCAGAGACCTGCAGGATTACTTCAGCGGATTCCTATTCCTGAGTGGAAGTGGGATCACATTACCATGGACTTTGTGGTAGGGTTGCCGAGGACACGACGAGGTCATGACGCGATTTGGGTAATCGTTGATCGATTAACCAAATCAGCGCACTTCTTAGCGATTCGGAGGACTGATCCCCTGGATCGATTGGCAGATCTGTATTGCCGAGAGATTATCAGACTACATGGTGTTCCATTGAGTATCATTTCGGATAGAGATCCACGGTTCACGTCTCGTTTCTGGCAGAGTCTGCAGCAGGCCTTGGGCACAGCTCCGTTTCAGTACAGCTTTCCATCCACAGACAGATGGACAGTCAGAGCGGACCATTCAGACTTTAGAGGACCTGCTGAGATCATGTGTTATGGATTTCGGAGGCAGTTGGGAGGACCATCTGCCATTGGTAGAGTTTGCCTACAACAACAGCTTCCATTCGGCTATCCAGATGGCACCGTTTGAGGCGTTGTATGGTAGACCTTGTCGGACACCCGTCCTTTGGGATGAGGTTGGAGAGGCTCAGTTGTTGGGACCTCATAGAGTTCAGCAGGATGCAGAGTTGGTCCGTACTATCAGACGGAGGATGTCAGAGGCGCAGGATCGCCAGAAGAGTTATGCTGATCGGAGACGCAGACCACTAGAGTTCTCTGTTGGCGACCATGTATTTCTACGAGTTTCACCCACGAAAGGGGTGAAGAGATTTGGCCTCAGAGGTAAGTTAGCTCCGCGGTACATTGGTCCCTTCGAGATCTTGGAGAGGATCGGAGCAGTAGCTTACCGACTGGCACTACCACCGTCCCTGTCAGGCGTACACGATGTATTTCACGTATCGATGCTGAGGAGATACGTGCCTGATCCGACACATGTGCTGGCAGATATTCCAGTTCCAGTTCAGCCTGACATTACGTATGAGGAGGTTCCGGTACGGATTCTCGACCGGAAGGAGCGTCAGTTGCGGAACAAGACTATCCGGCTGGTTAAAGTCGGATGGCAGCATCATTCGGACGAGGAGGCTACTTGGGAGCTCGAGGACACTATTCGAGCTCGATATCCCCATCTTTTCACTTGAGGTATGTGATTTATTTACCGTTCAGCATTTATATTCTATATCTGTTGTTAGTACTTGCTGATGGTAGATAACGAAATTTGGGGACCAAATTTTTATAAGTGGGGGAGAATGTAAAATACCGGAAATAGGCGAATATGAATAAGGGAGTTTTCTGGAATTTTTGGAAATTTTTCGGGTATTTTTCGGAGCTCGTACGGACGAGTTAACGGGGACAAAAACGGGGCCCGGGAAAAGCCTGTTTAGGTTACCCCGTTTAAGCGAGGAAATATTTATATTTACATTTCCTTATTCTTTTATATTTCTTAATTTTCTTTTCTCTACCCCGCCGAAACCTCTCGAGCGGCGATTCCTTCCCACGCGCACCCGAGCCCGCCGGTTTGCCCTAACCGCCGGCCCCGGCGGTTTCTTCCTCGCCGGCGCTTGATCAAGAGCCAAACCCCTCTTCTCTCTGCGCCTTCTCCACCCGACAGCACCGCCGGGTGCTCTTCCTCCTCGCTGAGCCACGCGCCGCCGCCACCCCTGCCGACGCCGTGCCCTAGCCGAGCACTGCCGACGTCGTGTCCTAGCCGACCGCTTCATTGCCGGCGATCTTCCCTGAGCCGAGCATCACGCCGGCAGCCGACCTATTGCCTTTGCCCTAGCTTGGATCGCGAGCTTCTCCGCCGCTGAGATCAGGAACGCGCCGGCGACGCTTGAGCGACCACCGACGAGTCTCCTTTCTTTCTCCTTGCGCTCATGAGGTGCCGCCGGTCACTGGAAAACCAGCGCCGTCGCCGTGCCCTAGCAGTGGTCGTTGAGGTAGCTGTTCGACCCTAATATTTGCTTTGGATATCTGGTTTGTTTGTGGTGTTGACCTTTTGATTTCATTTCGATCCGATGATGGCAGTAGATAGCGCTGTTTAGGTGGATCTGGGAATTTGGGTGTGTGGGCTGCTCTTTGGTCCAGCATCCACTCCTTTTGGCAGTAGATCAGTGTTCACGACTGTGAATTGAGGTAAGTGTAGGGATTTGATACGTGTTGTAGATAATGGATTAATTTAGGTGTGATTTGATTACATGATCATATGTAGTAATTTTGCTACGTGATGTGATGAATTAGGTTTATGTATAGAATTGGATTGGTATTGAATTTAATCCATTGCTTGTTTTGTTACATGGGATCAATTCCATTTCTAAGGAAGGATAAGGTTATTAAATAGGTTTGGAGATTTTTATTTAGTTATATAGCTAAATACATTATCTGTTTGATAACACAGGACTTTGACGCGAGACGGTATCTCGACGTTGGATTGGACATTTCTTATTTGGAGGCGGGTACTTTTGACTTATGTCATTTGATATGCTTAGTAATTAAATTAACATGTTGCATTAATTGTGTTTCTTATCTGTTTCGGTTAATCACTACCCAAATCTTACATGCTTGATTGATTGATTGGTTTTGCATCTCAGGTATATTTTACCTGTTTGTACATGCTTATAGGGGTAGTGATATGCCATGCTTGACCATGTTCAGGACCTAGGTTTTATACCTTCTGTGTACCTTTGATTCGATATGATTCGTTGACCTAGGGTGCACTTTTCTATATATATGGATTAGGTCAGGATGTTTATATGGTTATTGCCATGCATCATTTGCATGATTGCATGCTGTGCGATAGTCCGCTCCATTATTGTTGAGCACATCGCCAGTTACATGGATCTGCACACACCACCACTCATGGGTTAGTGGTCGATTCAGGATGAGTGTGTTGCAGCAGGGACTCTGTTAGGCACCGTTGGTCCGCTCATGGGTAGTGTGACACAACGTGTTATCCGGCAGGGATTCCTCCCCGTCTTTGAGTACTGGGAGTTGAGAGCATTGCGCTCCCCCATCTATGATTTGGGGTAGGAGGATAGGTGTACTCCGACAGCATCCCGTCCACTCGGTCACTCATCAGGAGTAGTGACGACAGAGTGCACGGTTGTCACAGCCCTACCCACTCGGCCTCACTTTTGTATGAGATGATCGACTGGCGTCAGGGGTGACCAGGACGCATCATTGGCATCATATGCATGATGCATTTATTGCTTGTGTTTGTGTTTGCTGCATTTATATGCTGCATATTGTTTGGATACCTATGTTTGACATGCATACAGGATTCCTTATCCCTCGGACTGTTTGACCTTATACTCAGGACCTGGTTAGTACAGTATTCTCCTGTTTATTTCAGATGCATTCTTATCTTTCTTATCAGGAGACTGTACGCATGATTGTTTCTTTACTTTGCATATCAACTGTACCTGCTGAGTGTTGGACTCACCCCGCCTCCATTGTTGTTATTTTCAGGTTGATGCTGTCAGGAGGGAGTTCCAGTCGCTAGTCCCCACTGCACGTAGTGCTACTCCGCTGCTGGTTTTCTGAGTTGTTTCATTTTAGCTTTTCGCTATCAGACTTTATTTTAGTTTTGTTTTGGACTTACATATGGATATGGTATGGAATCTTTCCGTTGGATGAACTTTTCGTATGATTTGGATTTACTCTACTACATGCCTGCCTGAACGGCAGAAGAGGTAAGAAAAAATCGGATTTGGGCTTTACGAGTGTAGTTGAGTAGGGTTGATTTCGAGTCAGAGTATTATTACTGCGTGGTTGTGTCAGCCAGAGGCTGAATATATATATAAACTGCGTGGTGATTGATTTTATTTATTGTTATGATTCCAGCCGCCTGTGGCTGAGTATTTAGTGCTTGTAGAAATTTTTGATTGTCCGTCGTACAGGGGAGATGCTGCCGAAATTTTCTCGGACAGGGACTCCTCTGGGGGCGTGACAGAAGCGGGTCGGGATACATACCTGGTGTACAGGTCGGGACGTACAAGCCATGGATAATTGACGACAGAAGCAGGTCGGAATACAAACCTAGCGTACAGGTCGGGACATACAAGCCATGGATAACTAACGACAGAAGCAGGAATACAGACATAGCGTACAGGTCGGGACGTACACACCATGGATAACTGACGACAGAAGTAGGTCGGGATACAGACCTGGCGTACAAGTCAGGATGTACAAACCAGGGATTATGAAGGGCAAAAGCGGATCGGTTTACAGACCTGGCTTACAAGCTTGGACTTATATCCTCACGGCATGGGATAAAGGGATCGAAGAGCACAGGTCGGAATTCAAGATTAGTGGAAGCAGACCGATGCACACAGGTCAAGATTTATAACCTTATGGCTCAGGATACGTAGATCGATAAAACGTACAGGTCGAGATGTGCTAGCTAAGGATACAGGTCAGGATTTATATCCTCATGGTCCGAGATAAGCAAAGTTGGAGGCAGACATATAGGTTGGGACAAACAAAGTCAGACGTACAACCTAGAATTAGGGATAAATAGAACCGAACCAAGGTATACAGGGCGCGACATGTAATGCTAATAAGAGACAAGACCGATCAGGGTGGGCAATAGGAGATGCATAGGACAAGGTTCAAGGCACAGGTCTGGAGGTGACATCAGATCGGGGTTATCAAGATATCAGAACGAGGTTAGCAAGTGTAAAGATCCAACGTAGCATTCATGAGCGGAAGATGCCAGGCACTACAAGACAAGCAAGCAAGGGAATAGTAACTGCCTGTCAGAGAATAATCAATGTGTCAGGGAATATGCTAACAGCCGGGGCTCATTACCCATTTGGTTCTGCCGCTGGCCTATGAGGAGATGTCGCGTGTCATTTACCGTCAGACAAAGTCTGACAGCCGACATTCCCTGACACCCGCCAGACCCCAAAAATAACCATTGCAGTATAAAAAGGGATGTTTTGTCCCTTATGCAGGTACGCTCACTCATCATTTCTTACTCGTCTTTACTTTTCGTCCTTTCTCTGTGCTTTTGGGGAAAAAATATCTGACTTGAGCGTCGGAGGGTCTGACTCGGGGACTTTTTCCCTGGTTTTTGGTCTCTAACGACTTGTGGGTTCGTCTGAGTGTGTGCAGAGCCCTAGCGTCATCATCCTGGCCATCACCTTTCGCCATCCGCCCGTGTTAACCCTTCCGGAGAGTGCCAGGTGGATCGGATGTCGCAGCGACTTTCCATCAACCTCCAGTACATCGAAATCTACCTTCATTCGATTCAACTTTCGGACAAGATCAGAAAGACTTAGAATTTTTTAGATAAATAGTAAAAAAGAAAGAGATTATGTTGTTTGTTCATACTTTTCCCTGCTATCGAGGAATTACCATGTGATTAGTAAGGTGAATTTGACCCTTTAGCTGCTTCATTCATTTTCTCCAATTTTCGATGAGATCTTTCAACTTTTTACTGAAGCTATCTTTATCATATCCATGACTTCTCATCAACATTTGACAAGACTAAGAGGTTCTTACTACAAACTTGATATCTCACGATCTTCACATTTCCAACCTTTAACGTGTGCCTCGCCTCATCCTTTTTGTGTTCATTTCTTCCTTCCCTGATCTCATGGTGCCAAGCCCACAGAATTCTCCTGAAAGGTTTTCAAATACTCTGCTTTCTTCGACCCATCAAAAATAGAAACCATCCTCTGGTGTTAAAATGCCCCCTTTGTCTGAAGAGTCATCGAAAGGTTTTATATCTATTTATTCTTCCACTGTAGAATCTTCTACCTCATAAATTTCTTGTGTTCCCTGGAGAAGTTTTATTATTCCCCCTTTTCATCAAATGACTAACTATACAACAGAAAAAGTCATCTATGTTTATCTCTTGAATTTGATTCTGCATTTTCGTATACTAGTTTAAACAGGGCACTCGCTCAAGGCCTTGAGCAGCACATAATGTCATCTCTCATAAAGGCCCTAACACAACAACAAGATCATGCAAAGAGCACACTAGATGTTGCCCTTCAAAGGGAAAAACTGACTCAAACCAAGCTCGCCGAACTGATTCAGCAATTGTCTAAGGTTAATAAGACACTAGAAGATGCCATTAACCACAGGATTAGGGATGAGCACTGAAAGAAGGGGAAATTTTTGTAGAAATCCTCTTAGGGATTATTTTATCAATAGTCTTGGTGACTTTCGCCCGAGGAACTTTATTTGTTTGATGTTGGTATTCATCCTGTATATTCAAAACTTGTAACCTTTGGTCAAGAATATCACCAACTTTTTTCTATTATATGTACCCTTGTATCCTTTATTCAGAACATGTATATATTATCGTAATATATCAGCATTTGGAGGTGTTGTATATAGAAAAAAGTAGGGTATCCGAACCTTACTTATATCCTTGTATTCTAAGTTGTTTGGTACCTTTACATTGGATCAATTAATATCATTTTTTACACATTATTTGTAAGTTTTCAAGTGATATGCTATAATTTTTCAACAACAACAATAATCCATTAAAAATTAGTATCATACTGTAAAAAAAAAAATTAGATCCGTTATAATAAACGACCCCCTTAGTGTCGGCCTTAAAAAATAATATAGAGGGAAATACATGTAAATACACAGAAGTCAGACATATGATCGATTATATCTTTGTATCTTACGTTGTTTGGTACCTTTTACATTGGATCAATTAATATCATTTTACACATAATTTGTAAGTTTTCAAGTGATATGCTACAATTTGTAAACAACAACAATAATCTATTAAAAACTAGTATCATACTAAAAAAAAAAAAAGTAAATTTGTTACATTAACAACTCCCTTAGTGTCTATCAATGGATATGGAGGGAAGTATGTACAAATGCATGGTGAGATAAATTTCAGATCGTTAGTTCCTGAAAATCAATTCTTGATCATTATGTCAAAGATGTCATACGTCCAGCGTCTGTCCTACGTCTTGGGGGCAACTAGTATCATACTAAATCTTTCATAACATGGAGTCCTCAAAGTCTCATTAGAAATGCCAATAGAATATTTTATAAATCACTGATTATGAGATTCATAATGTTCATGGCAAACCTCTAGAGTAGCAGGAGCTGAATTTTTTCTCAAGAGCTGTATTTGGAAAAAATTTAAAAGAGGCCTATGGTGAGAATGATAATGGGAAGATGACCACTTTGTTGTTACAGTCCGATTGAAACATAGATGGACGCCCAATGTTGCCTTCCATGTAAATAGGATAACATGTCTTGAGCAACTGACTGAGGTGTGAATGATAAGCAAGTTGTATATATTGGTGATAAAAGGTGAATACGTTCGTCCTTAGCGTCTTCGTCAATTCGTCCCAGGACCAACACGGAGGAGGTAAATCACGGACGGCTACTAGCTTTTGGAATAGTGACTAGCACATAAGGGAGGCATTTATCTCGGCTTTATCGAGATTCGAATCCCAGACCTCATTAGTGGCAACACCTCATGTGTTAACCACTGGACCCATCCGAGGGGACTAAGCAAATTGTATATATGCATAAAGAGAGGTTATACGTAAGAATTCAAATAACTGAAGTCACAGGCCAAATAGTGCAGAAGTACATCCAAGAGTTAGTTTTTGTTAATGTATTTTATAGTTGTTTTAGAAATACCAGCAACACATTTTTCTATTCAAGAGGAAATCGGCTACACTAAAGTCTTCATATTGTGGTTGGAATTCAAATAGTTGAAGTCACAAGCCAAATAGCACAAGATTCATGTTGTTGTTGAATTAATGTAGTATAATATATCACTTTCAAAATTACAAATTTTATATAAAATCATATTTATAGTCATTGTATATATTCAAAGGTATTGCTTTTTTCATATCATGTTGTTTGTTGCCGAAAAAAGACTTGCTGGTCTTCATGTGGATCTTAACAACTAATATTTAATGGTGTAGTAGTTATGAACTCATAATTGTTACAACATGAATATGACATTTGGAGTCGGTGATGTAGCAACTACTGATCCGTAGTTGTTACATCAAAGAATTTGCATTGTAACAGCTACTGAACCATAACTGCTGCACAATGACAATCTCAATAGAGTATGTGCAATAGAAGGTATGAAACCATCTATGGCTACAACACATAATGTAAAAAATCGGAAAATAGGCGGATATTAATAAGGGATTTTTTCGGAATTTTTTGGAAATTTTTCGGAAATTTTTCGGAGCTAGTACGAACAAGTTAACGGGGATAAAAACGGGGCCGGAAAAAAAAAACCTGTTTAGGCTACCCTATTTAAGCGAGGAAAAGTTGATTTTTCCTTTTTCTTTTTCTTTTTCTTTTTCTTTTTATTTCTTTTCTTTATTCTCTTTTTCTCCTCCGTTTTGCTTTCCTCCCCGCGTGCCAGAGCCTCACCCGACGCTGTCGATTTGCCCTAACCGCAGGCGGCGGTTTTCCCTTCTCCTTCTCCACCTCGCGGTGACTCCTTGCATCGCCTTGCCTCTTCCTTTGCTGTCGCCGAAGGTGTGCCCTTGCCGGATCCCTCTGCCGAAGCTTCTTCCTCTCCCTCTCACTCTCACGGCGAGGAGCGCCTCTCCCCTCTACTGATCTCTGGTTCTTCTCCGATTGATGACGCCTTCGGCTATCGCCGGAGCTGCAGAACCCCTCTATCGTGGAGGTCATGCCCTAGCCCCTCTGCTGTGATTTGGCAGCACAACCACCACTGGCGAGCCCTTGTTTGCCGACCCCAACAACCTCTTTCGGTGGTTTCGGCTTGGGAAAGAAACTATTGGCACATAGGTAAGGGATTTTGATTTTTAGTCTTGAGATTTCGGATGTGGTGTTTATTAGGAATGAAACATCTTGGCAATGGCTCCTTGGCAGTGTCGGCAACTGAAATTCCAGTGGGTTGTTGCTGTGGATTGTCCCTGTTGCCGATCACCACTTCTCCTTCTTGATCCGATGGATTCCAGCAGTACCTATTTAGTTGCAGTGTTACATTGAGGTGAGAAGTGTATAGAATTGGATTAGTACTAAATTAAATCCATTATTTTGTTGCTGCATTGAATTTGGTTATGGTTCTAAGAATTTAAGTATTAATTGTGAAAAGATGATTGGTTTATTTTCAGGATTGAGGTTGTTAATCTGTGCAGCTTAAGGCATGGTATAGTAAATTTTGATACATGATGTAGTAGGTCACATGATCAATTATAGGATTAAAGGGTTATTTGATTAGGATTTTTCCTAATTAGGTTAAGTTGAGATTTAGCTAGTTGTTTGCATATATAATTAGCTAAATTGTAATCCTGTGATTGATACAGGACTTTGGTTTGAGACGAGACGTTGGATTTGACTGGATTGGACCTGCGATTTGAGGCGGGTACCTCTTGACTTATCTTTATGATATTGTCTATTGGATATGCATAGTATTTTATAGCTGCAAGCAATGATCATGTTTGCCTTGGTATGTCACGGTTTGATACCCATAGCATGATCTGTTGGCCGTTTGTTATGTATCCATGTTTACGTTTCAGGATTTTTGCCATGAGTACCTTGGTTCCTAGAGTAAGTGGCATACCATACCTACTGAGGTTCGGACTAGGTTCTGGATTTTATTTTCTGGCATGTGTATCTAGATTATCTGATACCTAGGTTTTTATACCATACCTGACTTGTGTACCTCTATTTGTATATCATATATGGTTCGTGTACCTAGACCTTGATTCTTGATATGTGCATATTGTTGGTACATATGTTATGGAAGGAGATATGTTTAGGATCTAGGTTGTTATACCATAGAGGACCTGTATGCCCTAGATCCGTGGATTGACCTACTGATACTGTAGTACCCATTTTGTATATATATGGATATGGTTATGTTGATCAGTTTTTGTTATGCATAGTGACATGCATCATGATTGCATGCTGTGCGATTGTCGGCTCCACTATGGTTGAGCCCATCGCCAGTTACATGTACTGCACACACCCCCACTCATGGTTTAGTGGTATATCAGGCAGGTGTGTGGCGGTTCTGCTGTTTGGCTCCGTTGGTCATATGACTCAGCGTGGTAGCCGGCAGTCAGTTCCGCTCTGTTTGGCTCCGCTGGCATTTAGTGTAGCAGTGTAGTAGCCGGCAGACGGTGGACTCTGTTTGGCTCCGTTGGTCAGGTGACTCAGCGTGGTAGCCGGCAGAGATTTCCTCCCCGTCATCGTGTACCGGGAGATGAGAGCATTGAGCTCCCCCATTTATGATTTGGGGTCACAGGACAGGAGTACTCCGACAGCATCCCGTCCACTCGGTCACTCATCAGGAGTAGTGACGACAGAGTGCACGGTTGTCACAGCCCTACCCACTCGGTCTCACCATTTGTGTGTGAGATGACTGACTGGCGTCAGGGGTGACCAGGACGCATCATTAGCATCATATGCATTGATGCATTTATATTTTTATGATTGTGTTTGCTGCATTTGGTTGCTGCATTTTGGTTGGATACATACTTTTGACCTGCATACAGGATTATTGACACTTTCGGTTTGACGACCTTTTTGTCTGGATAGGAGTTCCTGGTGAGTACAGCTTCCTCAGTTACCTTTCAGTTTTGCGTATTCCCTATATATGATTAGGAAGCTGTATTCCATGTTTGTTGCTGTTAGATATATCTTACTACTCATGTCCATTGGTATTCGCTGAGTTGTTGAACTCACCCCCGTTGATACTATCTTTTTCAGGTACCAGGTTGGTTTTGGTGTCGCTTGGAGTATCCTGTCTGCTGGTCCCCACGTCACATCAGAAGACTTATCGGTTCACGTATGTTTTGTTTGTTTTATGTATCAGTTTGTTTAGCTCTGTACTCTGGTTTTATTTTTGGAGTGTTGACGTTGATATGTGGTATTTTGTATTTATGTTATTGGTTGTGTCAGTCTAGCCGGCTAGCAGTTTTGTGTTTTGGTTTTGGTACAGCCGAGTAGGCTGAATTTGATATTAACTGCGTGGTGTTTGTTTTCTTTTATTGTTATTATTCCAGCCGCATGTGGCTGAGGTATATAGTACTTGTAGAAAAGTTTCAGATTGTCCGCCGTACAGGGGAGATGCTGCCGAAATTTCTTCGGACAGAGACTCCTCTGGGGCGTGACAATTTAGTGGTATCAGAGCAGGTATACGATACTTGCTATGTGTTCTGGATTTTCGAGATTTATCTGATATCAATTTATTTGGTATCAGAGATCGACTTACGTGTCTTATTTTTCCGATGTTTCGGATTTTGTGTTTTGGTCTTCTCGATGTGACTTTTCGGGTTTTGGGACCTGGCAGCAGCAGGACATCTCCAAGCTTTTGGAGGTATGTTGGTATACTGTTATCCTACATTTTTGTTAGTATATGCACTGTTGACTATTACTGTTTATGACCTGTATTAGCACTCTTACTGGTACCTGTCTAGTTGATATAGCATATATTTTATGTATTAGGTAAAACCTTGATGATGATCGACCTTGATAGAGATTAAGGGTTACAGTTTCTGGTGATTTATCATATCATACACCAGTAGTTTGTAGCTTCTGTTATTTCTAGTTGGTTAGCAGATTGAGGCATATACAAGCCTCTGTCATTATTAGCTAGGTAGTGAGTAGTATTTATATCTTTATGATGACCTAGCCAGTAGTATACCATGTTATTTTAGTAAATTTCATCAGTAAATATTGATTTACTCTTGTTAGATCTGTCAGTAGAAGATAGATTGACGTTTGTTTGATTTGGGTCGTTGTGATCGATTTACCTTAGATGCTTGTAGAGGCTTTATTTATTCTTGATTAGTTAGTAGATGATCGATTAGTTGTGTTTGTTGGTTGCTACTCGGAAAGCCTAGAGGTTCCACTGTACAAAAATTTTGTACAAAGGTCTGAACCTTTTCCTAACTACCATGTGTTCTTTTAAATTAAATTTTGGATCGCTTGCGGAACTTAACACGTTTGATCCAAAACTTAATCTATTTGTTCTTTTAGGTTTTGACTTGGATCTCCTGCGGAACTTAACACGTTCGACCCAAATCACCTTAAGTTATTAATTCCATTAAATATTAATTTCCATAATTGGTTCCCAGTACTGACGTGGCGAGGCACATGACCTTCTTGGATATGGGAGCAACCACCACCGACTAGACAAAACCTTTTATAGAAATCTAATATTTAATTTCCTAAAATAACTTTAGGTTAACTGAAAAGAATAATCAAATCACAAGGAAAAATAAAACAAAAGAACACAACTTCGAAAAACATATTCGAAATACTAGAATCGTAAGCCTCTTGTATTTGGTATTATTTCCATAAATAACTAGCATGATGCGGAAAGAAAAATTACTAGTTATACCTTTTAGAAAGACCTCTTGATCTTCTACCGTATTCCTCTTCTAACCTCGGACGTTGTGTGGGCAACGATCTTCCGAGATGAGAAACCACCAAGCACCTTCTTCTCCTCCTAGCTAGGTTCGGCCAACACAAAGAAGCTTCACCAAGGACGAAGAACAAAACACCAACCAAGCTCCAAGGGATACAAGCTTTCTTTCCTTCTTCTTCTTCTTCTCCAAGTAGTATCCGGCCACCACAAGAGCTCCAAGCCAATAGAGAAGGTTCGGCCACCACCAAGAGGAAGAGAGGAAGAGAGGTTGGCCGGCCACAACACCAAGGAAAAGAGGGAGAGAAATAATAGAGGTTGTTCACCATGAAGCCTTCTCTACCCCCTCTTTTATAATCCTTGGTCTTGGAAAATAAGGAAATTTAATTAAAAACTTCCTTAATTCTTTTGCCATGAAAAGGAAAAATTTATTTAATTAAAACAATTTTCCTTTTCTCAATTTACATGGCCGCACCAAAGCTACAAACAAGGAGAGTTTTAATTAATTAAAACTTCCTAATTTGTCTCCAGAAATTTATAAAATTTCTTCAATAATTTAATCCCTTCATGATTGGTTTATAAAAAGGAAATTTAATAAATTAAAATCTTTCTTTTAAACATGTGGATAAAAAGAAAGTTATCTCTAAAAATTAAAATCTCTTTTAATCTACAAATAAGGAAAGATATCAAATCTTTTCTCAATCTTTTGTAGAAACTAATAAAAGAGAATTATTAATTTTTATACTTTCTTTTAAATCATGAACATGGTTAAAAAGGAAAGTTTTCTTAAAATTAAAAATCCTCCTTTAATCAACAAATAAGGAAAGATTTCAAATTTTAAACTCTCTTTTAAACATGTAGATGATTTACAAATAAGGAAAGTTTTTTCCAAAAATTAAAACCATCCTTTTAATCTACAAATAAGGAAAGAGATTAATCTCTTCTCTTAATCTTTTGTAGAAAGTTATAAAAGGAAATTTTTAATTTTTAAACTCTCTTTTAAAATCATGATATCCACATAAGAAATAATTTTAATAAAAATCCTTTTAATATTCTAGTGGCCGGCCACCTAAGCTTGGGACCCAAGCTTTGGCCGGCCACCTACTTGACTCATCCACTTGGTCTTGGCCGGCCCTAGCTTGGGTTCCAAGCTAGCTTGGCCGGCCCTAGCTTGGGTTCCAAGTAAGAAGGTGGGTATGCGGTGAGTATAAATCTCTATATACTAGAGGCTACGATAGGGACCGAGAGGAGGAATTGGTTTTGGTCTCCCGATGAAATTAAGCATCCCGTGTTCGCCCCGAACACACAACTTAATTTCATCAATAATAATTCATTCCACTAAAGAACTATTATTAAACTACCGCACCAATCCCAAATTACATTTTGGGCTCCTTCTTATTATGAGTGTGTTAGTCTCCCTGTGTTTAAGATAACAAATGTCCACTAATTAAGTAAGTTACTGACAACTCACTTAATTAATATCTAGCTCCAAGAGTAGTACCACTCAACTTCATCGTCATGTCGGACTATGTCCACCTGCAGGGTTTAACATGACAATCCTTATGAGCTCCTCTTGGGGACATTCTCAACCTAGATCACTAGGACACAGTTTCCTTCTATAATCAACAACACACACTATAAGTGATATCATTTCCCAACTTATCGGGCTTATTGATTCATCGAACTAAATCTCACCCATTGATAAATTAAAGAAATAAATATCAAATATATGTGCTTGTTATTATATTAGGATTAAGAGCACACACTTCCATAATAACTGAGGTCTTTGTTTCTTTATAAAGTCAGTATAAAAGAAACGACCTCTAATGGTCCTACTCAATACACTCTAAGTGTACTAGTGTAATTATATAGTTAAGATAAACAAATACCTAATTACACTACGACCTTCCAATGGTTTGTTCCTTTCCATTATGGTCGTGAGCTACTGTTTATAATTTATAAGGTACTGATAACATGATCTTCTGTGTGTGACACCACACACCATGTTATCTACAATATAAATTAATTGAACAACTACATTTATCATAAATGTAGACATTTGACCAATGTGATTCTTATTTCTAGATAAATGTTTATACCAAAAGCTAGGCTTTTAGTATAGACTTTAACAGTGTTGATCCGATCAGTAGCACATTAACCTACTTTACTTTTAGATGTCTGAATCTTTGGGTTGTATGTGCTTAAATGATATCTAGAGCACATTTGAGTACAAGTTTTGTACTGACGTGGAAAAGACGGAGTTGATCGTATATCATTGTCGATTTTGGTCAGACTATAGAGGATCGATGTATCCTATTCTATGGGTACTTTAATTTTAGACGGTATGTATCTAGTTGGATAACTTAGAAGGGGACCCTGCCGTTTCGGAATGTCAGGTTGATTGGGTCAAATATGCTGATTCTGCATATCTATGATGGGTACATATGATTGTTATAAGTTGAAGGAGTTCTATGATGGATAGTTCAATTGTGGATAGTGTGGGTATTCCCATCTAGATATGGTTATTGTAGGTTCTTTGTGGATTACAGCTTCTTAGTTAGCTGTACGTGTCTGATTGACATATCTGGGGTATCTTGTTGATTTTTTGTGATTTGTGAATGCACCTGGGTTTTAGTATGCCTTATTGGAAGTATACGTTGATTATACTCTTGGCATGTGTGTATATATGTCAGGTGAGTGTTGTTTGAGGTGTATTGTCGATTATACCTATATTGATATGCGCACACGGGTTCGGTATACATTGTTGGAGGTATCACGGTGATTTATACCTATGATGTGAGTATTTTTGGTGTGTACTAATTGGAGGATTATGTCGATCATACATATGTTGTGTGTGCACGTGTGTCAGATGTATGGTTGGTAGCATCATGATGATTCTACCTATGTTAAATGTAGAATGTTAAATGTCTACATTATGATATTGGTTGTTTTACCCTATCAACTAATTCTCCCATTAGTGGGTGACCGACCCACTAGGAGGATGATAGAGTTGACTATGGATTTGATTTGCTTACTGGGTGGTTATACCCTAGGCTACCCACAGTGATCTGTGGTAGAGAGATCTTGTGCAGTCTCTAGCTAGATAGTTAGGTACTTTGGGCACTTTTGTATTGTTGTGGTAGAGCGTAGCTCCCACATGTTATGGATCGTTTGTGGTAGAGCGTAGCTTCCACATATTCTGGATTCCCACATATTTAGGGATTGTTTTGTAGTGGAGCATTGCTCCTACATATTGCGGATTGTTTGTAGCGGAGCATTGCTCCCATATTTATTGTGGATACATATTTTGGATTATTTGTGGTGGAGCGTTGCTCCCACATATGGAGGATTTCTTGTGGTAGAGCGTTGCTCCCACATATGTAGTATTTCGTGTGATAGAGCATTGCTCTCACACTGGAGGTTCTATTCTTTAGTGATTATATATCGTTGGTGATTAGATTTGGTTATTGTTGAGGATCTTATTGTTAGGAATGTCTGTGATACGGACATTATGTGTCTTGGTTTTACCATTAGTGCTTGCGGTGCCCTAGATGTTGTCATGGACTCGATGATTTGGGTATCCCTGGAAGGTTTGGATCGGTTTCCATTGTCTTTGTTGACGATGTTGTGATCTATTTCGGATCCGCGGTGAGTCACGCACACCATTTTGCATAGTTCTGGAGATGTTTCGACGAGAACATCTATATGCGAAGTTTAGTAGTGCGTTTTGAGATTGTCTTCTATGAGATTTTTAGGACACATGATGACCAGTAGGAGTATACTGTGGTTCCACAGGAGATCGAGTTTATTTCCGTTGGGAGTAGACGGAGTCTATGGAAGAGGCTCGCAACTTCCCTTGTTTGGCCGATATTTCCGGAGATACGTTGAGGGTTTCTCACGGATTACTATGCTACTTACACGCCTGACCAGGAAAGGCGTGAAGTTCACTTGGACTGAGGATTGCAAGACCAGCTTCTAGGAGTTGAAGTGGAGACCAGTGTCGGCTCCGATTTTGGTTTTTCCTTTTTGAGAGGACGGATTCGTGCTTTATACCGATGCATCTCTACAGGATTTGGCGTTGTTCTGATGCAGCACGACACGATAGTCTTCTATGTTTCTCGGTGATTGAAGGAGTATGAGAAGAACTACCCTGTACATGATCTGGAGCTAGTCGCCATTATTTTTGCCATGAAGATTTGACGACATTATTTATATGGCGTTACATTTGAGATTCTCATTGACCATAAGAGTCTCAAATATCTGTTTACTTAGAAGGAACTTAATCTCCGACAGAGGGGATGGATGGAGTTCCTGAAGGATTATGATTGTACCATTAGCTATCACCCGAGGAGAGCTAATGGGGTTGCAGATGCACTTAGCCGGAAGTCTAGAGGGACTTTAGCTTGCCACCAAGTTGTGGTCACAGACTTGATTCAAGGTTTTTCCGAGTTGGGCCTTGAGGGGTAAGGACAGACAGAGCAGGGTACTCTGGTTACCATGGTTGCTCAGTCGTCGATCGGGACGAGGATCCGAGAGCCCTAGGCTGCTGAGCAGTATTTGAAGTTTGTTTGCAGCCAGATAGCTTCCGGGCAGCAGACCGAGTTCACACGAGACGAGGAGGGTGTTGTATACTTCTGAGGCGGATTGTGCGTACCGCAGTCTCACCCGGTCTTATAGGAGTTACGTCAGGAGGCTCATCGCTCACGATGTGCTATCCATCCAGGCGGGACCCGCATGTAATGGGATTTAAGGTGTTCCTATTGGTGGAACGATATGAGGGAAGACATCGCGTAATTTGTAACGAGAGGTCTTGTCTGTCAGCAGGTGAAGGCAGAACACCAGATACCTGCTGGATTATTTTAGTGGATCCCTATTCCTGAGTGGGAATGGGAACATATTACCATGGACTGTGTGGTGAGTCTGCCTAGAACACGATGAGGTCATGACACGATTTGGGTAATCGTTGATTGATTAACCCAATCTGCGCACTCATTAGCGATCCGGAAGACTGATTTCCTGGATCGATTGGTAGATCTGTTTTGCTGGGAGATCATCAGATTACATGGTGTCCCGTTGATTATTGTTTCAGATAGAGACCCCCGGTTCACGTCTCATTTTGACAGAGACTGCAGTAGGCCTTGGGCATGCAGCTCTGTTTCAGTACAACTTTCCATCCTCAGACAGATGGATAGTCAAAGCGGACCATTCAGACTTAAGAGGACCTACTGAGGTCATGTGTATGGATTTCAGAGGCAGTTGGAAGGACTATCTGCCGTTAGTAGAGTTTGCCTACAACAACAGCTTCCATTCGAGTATCCAGATGGCACCGTTTGAGGTGTTGTATGGTAGGTCTTGTTGGACACCCACCCTCTGGGATGAGGTTGGAGAGGCCTAGCTGTTGGGACCTTATAAAGCTCAGCAGGATGAAGAGTTGGTCCGTATTATCAGACGAAGGAATGTTAGAGGCTCAGGGTCGCCAGAAGTGTTATGTTGATTGGAGACGCAAACCCTTGGAGTTCTCTATAAGCGACCATATTTTACTGCGAGATTCACCCACGAAAGGGGTGAAGAGATTCGGCCTCATTGGTGAGCTGGCTCCGCAATACATTGGACCTTTCCAGATCTCGGAAAGGATTGGAGTAGTAGCTTAAGGGTTGACACTAACGCTGTCCTTGGCGGGCGTTCACGATGTATTCCACGAAGCTATACTGAGAAGATATATATATCCGACCCGACACATGTGCTGACAGATATCTCAGTTCCTATTCAGCTTGATGTCACCTATGAGGAGGTTCCGGTATGGGTTTTTGACCGGAAAGAGCGTCAGTTGCGGAACAAGACTATTTGGCTGGTTAGGTCGGATGACAGTATCGTTTGGACGAGGAAGTTACTCAGGAGCTCGAGGATACGATCCGAGCTCGATATCCCCATCTTTTCACTTGAGGTATGTGATTTAGATTACCGTTCAGCATTTATGCTCTATATCTGTTGTTAGTACTTGCTGATGGTAGATAACGAAATTTGGAGACCAAATTTTTATTAGTGGGGGAGAATGTAAAATACCGAAAAATAGGCGGATATTAATAAGGGATTTTTCCGGAATTTTTTGGAAATTTTTCGGAAATTTTTCGGAGCTAGTACGAACAAGTTAACGGGGATAAAAACGGGGCCGGAAAAAAAAAAAACCTGTTTAGGCTACCCTATTTAAGCGAGGAAAAGTTGATTTTTCCTTTTTCTTTTTCTTTTTCTTTTTATTTCTTTTCTTTATTCTCTTTTTATCCTCCGTTTTGCTTTCCTCCCCGTGTGGCAGAGCCTCACCCGACGCTGCCGATTTGCCCTAACCGCAGGCGGCGGTTTTCCCTTCTCCTTCTCCACCTCGCGGCGACTCCTTGCATCGCCTTGCCTCTTCCTTTGCTGTCGCCGAAGGTGTGCCCTTGCCGGATCCCTCTGCCGAAGCTTCTTCCTCTCCCTCTCACTCTCACGGCGAGGAGCGCCTCTCCCCTCTACTGATCTCTGGTTCTTCTCCGATTGATGACGCCGTCGGCTATCACCGGAGCTGCAGAACCCCTCTATCGTGGAGGTCATGCCCTAGCCCCTTTGCTGTGATTTGGCAGCACAACCACCACCGGCGAGCCCTTGTTTGCCGACCCCAACAACCTCTTTCGGTGGTTTCGGCTTGGGAAAGAAAGTATTGGCACATAGGTAAGGGATTTTGATTTTTAGTCTTGAGATTTCGGATGTGGTGTTTATTAGGAATGAAACATCTTGGCAGTGGCTCCTTGGCAGTGTCGGCAACTGAAATTCCAGTGGGTTGTTGCTGTGGATTGTCCCTATTGCCGATCACCACTTCTCCTTCTTGATCCGATGGATTCCAGCAGTACCTATTTAGTTGCAGTGTTACATTGAGGTGAGAAGTGTATAGAATTGGATTAGTACTAAATTAAATCCATTATTTTGTTGCTGCATTGAATTTGGTTATGGTTCTAAGAATTTAAGTATTAATTGTGAACAGAGGATTGGTTTATTTTCAGGATTGAGGTTGTTAATCTGTGCAGCTTGAGGCATGGTATAGTAAATTTTGATACATGATGTAGTAGGTCACATGATCAATTATAGGATTAAAGGGTTATTTGATTAGGATTTTCCCTAATTAGGTTAAGTTGAGATTTAGCTAGTTGTTTGCATATATAATTAGCTAAATTGTAATCCTGTGATTGATACAGGACTTTGGTTTGAGACGAGACGTTGGATCGAATTGGACCTGCGATTTGAGGCGGGTACCTCTTGACTTATCTTTATGATATTGTCTATTGGATATGCATAGTATTTTATAGCTGCAAGCAATGATCATGTTTGCCTTGGTATGTCACGGTTTGATACCCATAGCATGATCTGTTGGTCGTTTGTTATGTATCCATGTTTACGTTTCAGGATTTTTGCCATGAGTACCTTGGTTCCTAGAGTAAGTGGCATACCATACCTACTGAGGTTCGGACTAGGTTCTGGATTTTATTTTCTGGCATGTGTATCTAGATTATCTGATACCTAGGTTTTTATACCATACCTGACTTGTGTACATCTATTTGTATATCATATATGGTTCGTGTACCTAGACCTTGATTCTTGATATGTGCATATTGTTGGTACATATGTTATGGAAGGAGATATGTTTAGGATCTAGGTTGCTATACCATAGAGGACCTGTATGCCATAGATCCGTGGATTGACCTACTGATACTGTAGTACCCATTTTGTATATATATGGATATGGTTATGTTGATCAGTTTTTGTTATGCATAGTGACATGCATCATGATTGCATGCTGTGCGATTGTCGGCTCCACTATGGTTGAGCCCATCGTCAGTTACATGTACTGCACACACCCCCACTCATGGTTTAGTGGTATATCAGGCAGGTGTGTGGCGGTTCTGCTGTTTGGCTCCGTTGGTCATATGACTCAGCGTGGTAGCCGGCAGTCAGTTCCGCTCCTGGCATTTAGTGTAGCAGTGTAGTAGCCGGCAGACGGTGGACTCTGTTTGGCTCCGTTGGTCAGGTGACTCAGCGTGGTAGCCGGCAGAGATTTCCTCCCCGTCATCGTGTACCGGGAGATGAGAGCATTGAGCTCCCCCATTTATGATTTGGGGTCACAGGACAGGAGTACTCCGACAGCATCCCGTCCACTCGGTCACTCATCAGGAGTAGTGACGACAGAGTGCACGGTTGTCACAACCCACTCGGTCTCACCATTTGTGTGTGAGATGACTGAGTGACCAGGACGCATCATTAGCATCATATGCATTGATGCATTTATATTTTTATGATTGTGTTTGCTGCATTTGGTTGCTGCATTTTGGTTGGATACATACTTTTGACCTGCATACAGGATTATTGACACTTTCGGTTTGACGACCTTTTGTCTGGATAGGAGTTCCTGGTGAGTACAGCTTCCTCAGTTACCTTTCAGTTTTGCGTATTCCCTATATATGATTAGGAAGCTGTATTCCATGTTTGTTGCTGTTAGATATATCTTACTACTCATGTCCATTGGTATTCGCTGAGTTGTTGAACTCACCCCGTTGATATTATCTTTTTCAGGTACCAGGTTGGTTTTGGTGTCGCTTGGAGTATTCTGTCTGCTGGTCCCCACGTCACATCAGAAGACTTATCGGTTCACGTATGTTTTGTTTGTTTTATGTATCAGTTTGTTTAGCTCTGTACTCTGGTTTTATTTTTGGAGTGTTGACGTTGATATGTGGTATTTTGTATTTATGTTATTGGTTGTATCAGTCTAGCCGGCTAGCAGTTTTGTGTTTTGGTTTTGGTACAGCCGAGTAGGCTGAATTTGATATTAACTGCGTGGTGTTTGTTTTCTTTTATTGTTATTATTCCAGCCGCATGTGGCTGAGGTATATAGTGCTTGTAGAAAAGTTTCAGATTGTCCGCCGTACAGGGGAGATGCTGCCGAAATTTCTTCAGACAGAGACTCCTATGGGGCGTGACACATAACAACAATAAGAGTATAGTACATACTATGATTCCTGGTTCTTGCTGATCCTTGAAAGAACGCAATATGTTGTGGACATGGTTCCACAGACATAAAAGCAAGAACTTGTTGTTGGTCTATCCATGCCAGCAATATATTATTAGCATACTCTGTTGTTGATCCTAGCAAGACCAACAACACATTATAGTTAATCCCTCTAAAACATCAATTATGTGTTGGTAGTTTATCCATACCAACAACATGCTACAACAAAAAATTATTACACTCTGTCCCTGATAATAGGGAAACCAAAAGCATGCTTTTTTATGTATCCTATACCAGCAACAACATGTTGCTAGTAAGACCAGCACAACAACACCCTAAGCCTGCATTCTCTGTTGATAAGGCAATATTAATTCTACCCCACCATAAAAATTCTTGTAAATATAAAAACGTAGTTATCTAAATGGAGACTATATTTCTTTTAATTTGTGACATAAACATCTGTGTGAGTTTTACATGTATAGTAAACATCACTATGATTTGTAATTATTACAATGATTTTTACAAATGAATAATGGGATTCCATGTAATCATTAATGGATGATTTTTACAATGATCGTAGATACATCAGACAATTATATTCTAAAGGTGGTTGATGGACATACAAACCCCCGATTGTTCCCTAATATATAGGACTTAATTGACACAACTACATGCTTCTAGGGCCCATGTTGCTTCACAATTCCGATTTAATCACATATTATGGTCGACAATGCTTGTGGCTAAGTTCTCACCTGTCCCTTGTTAATCTTTTTCTTCAAATCCTCTCTACTACCTTTGAAGAGGCAACACAATCATGAGATCTCTTCCGACTACTCTCAATGGAGTTATCTATGGAGGTCACAAACATGTTTAATTACCTTGATCCGATAATTAAGAAATGTACTCTATATTTGAGATATATCTTCGACTACTCTATTAAATATTCATTTCATTGGTAAACGAGGCACAATATGATTTTTGTAGGATCGTTACATTAGAGAGGGGAGGGAATAGTGCTTGTAACTAATTCGTTCGTTTAAAACAATCAAGTAAAAATGCAGCGGAAAGAAAGACAAAAAGAGAAAAATAAACAATGCTAACACAACCAAGATTTATTTGATTTGGAGTCTGTGATGATACATACTCCAAGACCCGCACATGAGAGTACTTTCAATGGAGAATTCACTAATTAATCGAAAGTTACAAAAGATTTACAATTGTAGTACAAGCAACTTTTAAATAACACAATACTAACGACTTGGAGAAATAAACCTTCAGCGTAGTCTTCGTGAGAGCAGCTTTCGGGTGTCGAGAGGCTTTATCAAAGCAGCACGCAAGTGTAGAAGTTGTTCTGAATATTATTATGAAGCTCCCAGTCGAATGCTGCTTTTATAGGCTATTCTGAGCGTCTAGAACTCCTCTGGGCACCTGGACCATGTGTCCCGACAAATCGACGCGTTCCACGTTAGCTTGTGGATGACTTTTTGGGTCCGGGCGCTCGGACTGCTTGGACGCCCCAGGCCCGCTGGGGTGAGTCTGGTCCGGGTGCTCGGACCAGCTCCGGGCGCCCAAACCGACTTTTTCCAGCTTTTTATTTTCTGCAAAATAAAGTTACTCCAAGCAGTATAAAATATATATAAAATGTGAATTTGACAGTCTCTGACTGTCCGATTCTTATTTTAAGTTTCGTTGAAATTCTAGGTCGAACCTACGGTTACCGTTCCCTTTTCGGAGGAACGTGTCCTCACTTACTTCTCTCAGGAGAGTTTACCTTTTGCTAGATCGGTCGTCCATGACTGTTTGGACTTTTGCTCAGCGTACGAGGCTTCAGGTCTTCATACTGAACGTCCGCTCCATGACTCATCCAGACTTCTACCTAGTACATGGCCACCAGGATTTTCACCTAGAGTCTCCGACTTTACGATTTCGCCCAAAGTGCTCAACCCGTCAAGACTTCGTCTTGCCTAACCGCAGTTAAGATTTTCCACCATCTAGGGTTACCTCCCCCTAGGACCTAGGATTACCTCCCCCTAAGGTTTTCCACCCGCCTAGAATCCACTAGGATTTTTGTTTAAGAATACTTAGGATTTTCTTGCAAACTCATTCATCCTTGTTAGGCAACAAGTAACCTTAACTTTGGACCCTTTGTCATAATCAAAATTTAGGTTCGATCATCTGGTGCTCCTTGCACCAACATGGTCAAGATAACCACGTATACAGTGCCTCAAAATGCTGATATATTACGATAATGTAGACAGGACAGTTTTGTTGTAATAGTCCGATGAGCTGTAGATGGCCAATGTGTAATAAGATACCATGGCTCGAGCGACCTAAGCATAGGTGTAATAAGAAACATGTTTCTATGAATAACTAAATATTATGCATAACATTAGAGTCCAAATGGTTGTGTCTTAATTGCTTACTACGGAAGTTCCATTACTGGTTTCTCATCAAAATGAAGGGAGGTCAATCTCAGTGAGCTATGGCAGTGTCTCTTTTGTGGGAGAGATGAAAGCAATGCATAGTCATTTTACTTTTGATGATATTAGAAGCATGATAGCAATAAAGGGCGGATAGTTAAGTCTAAAAACAGGGAAAGAAAAGTTATAAATTTGCAAACTCATCGCTCCATCTCAAAATAGTGTTGTTCTTATAGGGAAACTGGGGTCTTCCTAGTTTTACAATGGTAGGATATCACGGGCCAAAAGGGAGTAGTCAATGTAAATTTCAAGATTGGTCACGGTTCATGATCTAAGATAGGTTCGAGATGTCATTCAATTGACACTACCATTGTTGATAATTTTTTGTGGAGTTCAATTAGTTGAAGTCACAAGCCAAATAGTGTAGGAGTAGGTCTAACACTTGATTTCTTATAATGTATCTTGTTGTTGGTTTGGAAATACCAGCACCACATTCTGGTTGTTCAATAGGATATTGGCAACAACTTATTTCTGGTTTTGCTAGGATCTGCAACACTCTCCCAAATTCACTGATTATGGTTGTAGCATGTTGGCTGGTGTGGATAGACTAATTACAAACATTATTGTTGTTCAAGAGGAAATCAACAATACAAACGTTGTTGGTATGGATATGCCAATTATGAAAATTGAGTATAAACAAAAGGGTGTCCCAAATACTAGAGAAACGAAGGCAATTTCCGAAACGAAGGCAATCCAAGCTGAACCCACGTGGTGATAGACCATTTCAAGTACTAGAGAAAATCAACGACAATGCATACAAGTTGGATCTTCCAGGTGAGTACCAAGTGAGTTCAACCTTTAATGTTTCTGATCTTTCCTCTTTTGTTGTTTCAGATTTGAGGACGAATCATTTTGAGGAAGGAGGGGATGATACAACTCCGGATCAGCTCCAAGCCAATGAGACAGGACTGCAAGTCGAGATGTACGTCCCGAACCACGAGGAGCATGAAGAGGACTTGCACGTACCAGCTGAGCTGATAATAAAAACAGAGGTCAAGCAAGTTCAAAACATGTTGTACAAGCATTGACATCTCGTATCTTGGAAGGGCAAGCTATGGAGTTACAGTCGATGTCATGCCGAATGATCAACTTCATACAAGTCGACCCTAAAATGAGCCAATTAGCTGTGGAAGAATGGAATATCATGATGTAACATGTTCCTAGCCAAATACCATACTAGAATGGTGGAAAAACTCACCATTCTGGTTGGAATTGGTGTGCCATTTAATGCCACCTACATTTTGGACGAATTCCCAAGTTGGAGGACAGTTAGAGGGAGTGTGCATAAAGACTTGCATTCATCATCTTCTCTTTCCATGCATTGGAAACTAACATTTGTTGGAAAGGGAGTGTGCATGAAGACTTGTATTACTTGCATTCATTATCTTCTCTTTCCATGCCTTGGAAACTACCATTTTCAGTTCTATATAATGTCTTGAGTAGATATCAAAGAGGGTAGCAAACATTATATTTTGAGAGAGTTTTCTTCTTTGTTGTTCTTCAGCAACTACAGGGATTACGGGTGAGCACTTGTAATTCTCAGCACTTTTATAATATCGGTTCTTGGTTTTGTTATAATCATTGGGTCGATATTCTCCATTGTTCTCATAATATTGGTTCTTGATTCTCTATAATCAACGGGTCAATATTCCATCCCTCTGAAACCTCCATTGGACGATCCCGGAATTGAGTTCCAATCTTATTGTTGATGGGTCTCGCGGCATTGTTCGTCGAGGTTCGCATCATCTTTGGTATCAGAGCCAAGTTCCAAATCAGGTTTATCTATCTTTCCTAGTGTTTATTTTATTTTTATCATCACAATCTTGTTATCTTCATCTACTTTCTAGTATCGTTGCAAAAAAAGAAAAAAAAAAGAAAAGAAAAGAAAAAAGGAAGAAAAAAAAGAACAAAAAAGAAAGACAAAAAAAAAAGAAAGAAAATAGCAGAAAAGAAAAGGAAGAACAAAGATCGTTTGATTTGTTTTGATTGCATCTCGTGACGTGATTCCATTTCCATTTGCGCGTTTCTTTTCAACTCCGTTTACCATCTCCATTGTGCTACTTTGATTTGATTTTCTCTATCATATCATCATTCTATTTGCTTCATATCTTCTTTCCATCGTTCCGTGATTGATATCGTAACCTCGATCCAACTGAGCCTAGAATCGGTATTCTGAGTTTGTTGGGTTGAATAAGTGTTTGCTTGTTTTGACTTGCTTAGTTTCTCTAGAACTTTTTGGAGGAAAACAAGTGAGCAGAGAGAACTCAATTTTCTGAGTGAAACACGAGTATTTTTGTGACATCCAACTGAGTGCAAATACGTGAGGGAGTGAGTGAGGAGCCTCCTTTGTTCATAATATTTCAGTTGCAGCTCACTATGTCTCAAGAGCACAGTGGCAGGGTTGATCCAAGTGATGGAGGAGGGGCTGATCAGACTACAATCAAGCGGGCTATGCAGCAACAATTTGAGCGCATGAATGTCGTGTTCAATGAGATTCGAGATTGGTTGGATAGGCATGAGGATCGGCTCAAACAACTTCAGCAAGAGCCATTACCTAGGCATCGGAGACCCGACCAGCGGCCACATTTTGCTCCAAATGTCCCAGATGATGACTATGATGATGGGGCGAGCAATGAAGTGGTCTCCAATGCTACTTGGAGGAGGGCTAGGGCTATCAGACCCGAAAGGCCAAGGCATGTTCAAAGGCAACACTGAGAAAGGGAAGCCGTAGATCGTAACATGGGCACCATCAAGCTGTCCATTCCTCCATTTCAAGGTAAAAATGACCCTGATGTTTATATTGAATGGGAGAGGAAAGTTGAGCTGGTATTCGATTGTCACAATTACTCGGAGGAGAAGAAAGTGAAGCTTGCTGCGGTGGCTTTTACTGACTATGCCATTATATGGTGGGATCAGCTGACTCTGAGTAGACGTCGAAACCGTGAGCTTCCCATCGACAATTGGGAGGATATGAAAGTCGTTATGAGAAAAAGGTTTGTTTCATCTCACTATTATCGGGACTTACATTTGAAATTGCAAAGTCTGAAGCAGGGGTCCATGTCTGTGGAAGACTACCACAAGGAGATGGAGATAGCCTTGATTCGGGCTAACATTGAGGAGGACCGAGAGGCGACCATGGCTCGGTTCATTTGTGGCCTGAACCGTGAGATTGCCAATATTGTTGAGCTGCATCACTACGTGGAGCTTGACGATGTGGTACACATGGCAATGAAAGTTGAAAGACAACTCAAGAAAGGAGTGCGATCATCTTCCAAGTATGAAGCTGCGAGTTCATCGCCTTGGAAGCAGAAGTGGGGATCATCAAAACCAACTGAGAAAGTAGTTTCAAAATCAAAGGGAGAGACGAATGTGGCCAAAACACAACCTAGCAACAAAGACAGGGGTAACTCATCTTCCCAACCTCAAAGAAATCATGACATCAAATGTTTTCGTTGTTTAGGATCAGGTCATATTGCTTCTCAATGCCCAAACAAGCGATCAATGATCATATTGGATAATGGGGAGATCGAAACTGAAGAGGAAGATGAAGGAAATGAGTCCACTCCATCAGTTGAAGATACTAGTGATGTTGAGCTTGCTGTTGATGGCCAAGCTCTTGTTGTGCTAAGAGCTCTCCATATGCAAGCCAAAGAAGATGATGACGGGATGCAAAGGGAGAACATCTTCTACATCCGCTGCCATGTGAAAGATCGGGTATGCGGTTTGATTATTGATAGTGACAGCTGTGTTAATGTGGCAAGCAAGTTAATGGTGGACAAGCTTGGTCTACCTACCTTGAAGCATCCAAGTCATATAAACTCCAATGGCTCAATGACAGTGGAGAAATGAAGGTAACCAAGCAGGTCCTTATTTCATTTACGATTGGAAGGTACACGGATGAAGTTCTGTGTGATGTTGTACCCATGCAAGCTAGCCATTTGCTTCTTGGAAGACCGTGGCAATTTGATAGACGGACCACACATGATGGGTATAAGAACCGCTACAGCTTCAGTAAGGATGGTAGGAACATTACACTTGCACCTTTGACACCTCGTCAAGTATTTGAGGAACAACTCTAGATAAAAAACTCCGTTACAGCGAGAGGAAAAGGTGTGGCTGAGATAGAAAAAGAAAATGAGAGTGAAAATGAAAAAAAAAAAAAGATGGTGGACCAAGAATGAAAAAAGAGAGCGGAAAAAAAAGAAAAGATTGAGAGTTCGGCCTTGAAAAAGAAAGAAGAAAGAAAAATGAGCTTCTATGCAAAAGAAAGAGAGATCAAAAGTGCTTTGAACTCCGATAGACCGATGATCTTGTTTCTATACAAGGGGGCCTATCTTTCTTTGGCTCACCATAATGTTTCTTTGCCTAGTGCTATGATGTATCTTTTGCAGGATTTTAAGGATGTCTTTTCCAAGGATACGCCACCTGGGTTACCACCCAAAAGAGGAATCGAGTATCAAATTGATCTCATTCCGGGAGCTTCCATTCCAAACCGACCAGCTTATCGAAGTAGTCCAAAAGAGACCAAAGAGCTTCAAAGGCAAGTCGAAGAACTTATGACCAAAGGACATGTTCGTGAAAGCATGAGTCCCTGTGCTGCTGGTTCCAAAGAAAGACGGGACTTGGAGGATGTGCGTGGATTGTCGATCTGTAAACAAGATAACGGTAAAGTATCGTCACCCTATTCCTCGCTTAGATGACATGCTTGATGAATTACATGGATCCACTATATTTTATAAGATTGATTTGAAGAGTGGGTATCATCAAATTCAAATTAAGGAAGGAGATGAGTGGAAAACAGCTTTTAAGACAAAACAGGGGCTATATGAATGGTTAGTGATGTCATTTGGATTGACGGATGCTCCTAGCACATTTATGCGTCTCATGAACCATGTGCTACGTCATTTATTGGAAAATTTGTTGTTGTTTATTTTGATGGCATTCTGATCTATAGCAAGAGTTTGCATAACCATATTGATAATTTGAAATGTGTGCTTGAAGCTTTGAGGTGTGAAAAATTATTTGCTAACCTTAAGAAATGCAACTTTTGCGTAGATAGGGTTGTTTTCCTTGGATTTGTTGTTAGTTCCAGAGGCGTGGAAGTTGATGAGGAGAAGGTGAAAGCTATCAGGGAATGGCCTACCCCTAGCACCATCACTGAAGTAAGGAGTTTTCATGGTTTAGCCGGGTTCTATAGGAGGTTTGTGCCAAATTTCAGCACCATCGCTGCCCCTTTAACGGAAATCATAAAGAAGAATATTAGATTTAAGTGGGGAGAGGCACAAGAGAAAGCCTTCAACGCATTAAAAGAAAAGTTAAGTACTGCTCCTTTACTACTTCTACCATATTTTTCTAAGGTTTTTGAAATCGAATGTGATGCTTCTGGTATTGGTATAGGTGTTGTTCTTATGCAAGAAAAGAGGCCAATTTCCTACTTCAGTGAGAAGCTCAATGGTGCAGCGTTGAACTACTCAACATATGACAAGGAGCTCTATGCATTGGTGCGAGCTTTGGAGATATGACAACATTACTTGTGGTCCAAGGAGTTCATTATTCACACGGACCATGAGTCACTGAAGCATTTGAAAGGCCAAGGTAAATTGAATCGTAGACATGCTCGTTGGATTGAATTCATTGAAACGTTTCCTTATGTGATCCAATACAAGCAAGGAAAAGAGAATGTGGTAGTAGATGCTTTGTCACGCAGGTACACCCTTATCTCTACCTTAGGATCAAAGTTTCTTGGATTTGAGCACCTGAAGGAATTGTATGTGAATGATGCTGACTTTGCTGATATCTTTAAAGCATGCGAAAAGGGTGCATTTGATAAGTTCTATATGCATGATGGTTACTTGTTTCGATAAAATAGACTTTGCATTCCCTAAAGTTCTTTGCGTGAGTTGCTTGTTAGGGAGTCACATGGGGGTGGATTAATGGGGCATTTTTGAGCTGTGAAAACCTTGGACATTTTGAAAGAACATTTCTTCTGGCCTCATATGAAAAGAGATGTTGAAAGGATTTGCATTAGGTGCCTTGCATGTAAGAAAGCCAAGTCTAAGGTGCAACCACATGGACTTTATATGCCTTTGCCTGTGCCTAGCCACCCTTGGACTGATGTGTCAATGGATTTTGTGTTAGGTTTGCTTAGGACTAGGAATGGCCGAGATAGTATTTTTGTGGCTGTGGACCGATTTTCGAAGATGGCACACTTTATCCCTTGCCATAAATCTGATGATGCTACACATGTGGCAAATTTATTCTTTAGGGAGGTGGTCCGTTTGCATGGGGTCCCTCGAACAATTGTTAGTGATAGAGATGTGAAGTTCCTCAGCCATTTTTGGCGAGTCTTGTGGGAAAAACTTGGGACAAAGTTGTTATTCTCTACCACTTGTCACCCACAGACTGATGGGCAAACCGAGGTCGTTAATCGAACCTTGGAAAATTTGTTGCGTTCTGCCATTGGGAAGAATTTGAAAGCATGGGAAGATTGCATACCATTTATTGAATTTGCATACAATAGGGTTACACATTCTTCTACTAAGTATTCACCTTTTGAGATTGTCTATGGTTTTAATCCATTAACTCCATTAGATTTAATTCCATTACCTGTGGATGAGATTGCTAGCCTTGAAGGTCAAGCGAAGGCTGATTTGGTGAAAAGGATCCATGACAAGGCAAGGCAACATATGTTGAGGAGGAATGAGCATATTGCAACCTGTGCCAACAAGGGACGAAAGTCGATTACTTTTCAACCTGGAGACTGGGTCTGGATTTATTTTCGAAAGGAGCGATTTTCGAAACGAAGGCAATCCAAGCTGAACCCACGTGGTGATAGACCATTTCAAGTACTAGAGAAAATCAACGACAATGCATACAAGTTGGATCTTCCAGGTGAGTACCAAGTGAGTTCAACCTTTAATGTTTCTGATCTTTCCTCTTTTGTTGTTTCAGATTCGAGGACGAATCCTTTTGAGGAAGGAGGGGATGATACAACTCCGGATCAGCTCCAAGCCAATGAGACAGGACTGCAAGTCGAGATGTACGTCCCGAACCACGAGGAGCATGAAGAGGACTTGCACGTACCAGCTGAGCTGATAATAAAAACAGAGGTCAAGCAAGTTCAAAACATGCTGTACAAGCATTGACATCTCGTATCTTGGAAGAGCAAGCTATGGAGTTACAGTCGATGTCATGCCGAATGATCAACTTCATACAAGTCGACCCTAAAATGAGCCAATTAGCTGTGGAAGAATGGAATATCATGATGTAACATGTTCCTAGCCAAATACCATACTAGAATGGTGGAAAAACTCACCATTCTGGTTGGAATTGGTGTGCCATTTAATGCCACCTACATTTTGGACGAATTCCCAAGTTGGAGGACAGTTAGAGGGACTGTGCATAAAGACTTGCATTCATCATCTTCTCTTTCCATGCATTGGAAACTAACATTTGTTGGAAAGGGAGTGTGCATGAAGACTTGTATTACTTGCATTCATTATCTTCTCTTTCCATGCCTTGGAAACTAAGATTTTCAGTTCTATATAATGTCTTAAGTAGATATCAAAGAGGGTAGCAAACATTATATTTTGAGAGAGTTTTCCTTTTTGTTGTTCTTCAGCAACTCTGCAGGGATTACGGGTGAGCACTTGTAATTCTCAACACTTTTATAATATCGGTTCTTGGTTTTGTTATAATCATTGGGTCGATATTCTCCATTGTTCTCATAATATTGGTTCTTGATTCTCTATAATCAACGGGTCAATATTCCATCCCTCCGAAACCTCCTTTGGACGATCCCGGAATTGAGTTCCAATCTTATTGTTGCTGGGTCTCGCGGCATTATTCGTCCAGGTTCGCATCATATTGGCCTTTTAGTGCGTGATATCTGGTGTCCATTAACCCTATAAGATTCCCTACCATTGCCTCTTCTATGTGCTATCAACCTTTCTGATTTCAATCCTTTAATGGAATCACAAGGGAAAGGAGTGGAGGAACAAGCAGGGATTTCCTGGGCCCTAAGTTGAGTTCATTCGGGGACTCCTTCGTCATCAATAGTCATCATATCTGATAGTTCTGGCTATGCCTCATCCGAGGAAGGGAATGACATTTGCTCTCCTTCCATTTCTAATAGCCCGATCTAGCTTCCTTCTGTGGTGATCGAATGCTTATATTGTAAACTTCAAGTTTTTTTATTAACCACCTCTCATTATTGATCCATGCAACATTCTTATCATCAATCAATATGTAGTTAAGGGTTTGAATCTTGACAAAGTTGAGGTCCATAATTTACCTCCTCCGTATTGGCCCTGGGACGGATTGGCGGGGGCGTTACGGACGAGCGTATTTGCCTTTTTGCCACTAATATGTAGTTAAATGCTAAGTCAGTCAATTGAGTCCGAAATCTAGTTATAAATGGATAGGGCCCAGGGCGAGGCATTGAAGGAGTTGTGTTCCAAAGAAGTGAATGATTTTTTTAATACTGTTCAAATAGATGGTACCTTTCACTCGCGGGAGGTGGAAAGGATGGACCATCGAGTGGAGGGCGCTCTCCGAAGGGAGAAGTCAGGCTTTGACCAGATTGAAAGGCTATAGCGTCAAGTGGAGGAAGTTGAGAAAAAAAAAAGCTAAAGATATAATTGGGATGTTAGGGGATTGAGCGACATGAAAAGAGGAATAACTTTGTAGGGGGAGATAGGCATCAAAGGAGTTTTCTTCTCAAAATGAATTACTTATATGTTTTATGTTCTGATTAATGGTCTACATTGTTTATCCATAATCAAATCGCAAATTATAACTTTACGATAAGTTTTAGCTAGAACATGCGTATGATATGAGATCATATTAGGCATACGTTGGGTAATGATATGGGTTCCCAGATAGGTTTGACTCTTCCAGAATTCAATCTAACTCAATAGGATATGGGCATGTTATGTGATATGTGATGTTGTAAAATACCGAAAAAAAAATGGCGAATAATGATAAGGGAATTTTCCGAAATTTTTAGAAATTTTCTGGGAATTTTTCGGAAACCGTATGGACAAGTTTACGGGGATAAAAACGGGGTCAGGGAAAGCCTGTTTAGGCTACCTATTTAACTGAGGAAATGTTTTATTTTCCTTTTTAATTCCTTTTCCTTTTCTTTTATTTCTTTTTCCCGTTTTTTTTTCCCGATCCTCGCCGAACCTGCGCCGCACCCTTGCGGTTGTCTTCTCCCAAGCCAACTCCGATCGCCTCTTTCTTTCTTTCTTTCCGAGACACCGCCGGCCACAGGAGTCTACCGCCGGCCTCTCCTTCTCTTCCTCTCCCGAGCGCCGGTCGCCGGCAAGTATCCCGTGCCCTAGCTTGCTACTGCCGGTTCTTTCTTCACCCATCTCATCTACCATCTTCTGTTGAATCGCTCGCGGAGAGGAAGGTCGAGCCTTTGCTGATCACCGGCTACAGGAACCCAGAGCCGATCGCCTTCCCTCTCGCTACTGCCTCCACATCTTCTCCCACACTGTGGTCGCGCCTCCTGTGCCCTAGCTCCGAACCTTGCCTCCTCCTCAGAGTAGAAGTGGTTCGGCAGTGTGACAGCAAGGTAAGATGATTAGGTTGTTGTTGCATTCGTGATCTCCATTTTGATATCACCTTATATTGAGCCGTAGGGGAAGATTTCAACAGGAATGGTATACTGTGGGGGAGTTCATGGTTTTGGTAGCAACCCATCTAGCATCCCCTTGTTCCAGCAGCAAAAGCTCGGTTGTATATTGAGGTAAGGTTCGGGTATCGGAAGTCTTCTTGTTGCAATTCAGTTGTTGGACTGATTCTAAGCTGAAAGGATGTTTTGTTGTTCCTTAGGTGGTTGCCGATAGAAGCTTTAGAGCAGTGAGGTGGATTTCCAGCGGCCCACCTTGTTTATGGTTGTGAGTTTGAGGTATGTTGTAGGAGTTTGGCTACATGTTGTAGTGGATAATGGATTGATTTAGGTATGATCTAATTACATGATTATGTGAAGTTTTGAATTGAAGGTTGTAATTAGCTGTCAAGTGTGAATTAGGTTTATATTTATGTGTTGACTAGAGTTTTTGCCCTAATTCAGTGTTAGAGATTTTATTTAGCTACTTATTTGAATTTAGCTAAATAAAATATACACATTGATTTATACAGGACTTTGGTTTGAGACGAGACGTCGGATTTGGACTGGATTTGGACCTTCTTATTGGAGGCGGGTACCTCTTGACTTATCTTTTATGATATTGTCATTGGATATGCATAGTATTTTATAACTACATGCAATGAACATGCTTGCCTTTGGTATGTCACTGTTTGATATCCATAGCATGTTAGGTTTGTCGCCTGTGATGTATCTGTGCTTATATCTCGTGATTTGTTGCCATGGTTTTCTTGTTACCATGAGTATCTTAGTTTCTAGAGTGACATACCATGCTTACTGAGGTTAGGACTAGGATTTGGATTGTTGTTTCTGGCCTGTGTATCTAGATTATCTGATACTTAGGTTTTTGTGCCATATCAGATTTGTGTACCTCTATTTGTATATCATATATGATTCGGGTGTTTAGACCCTGATTCTTTGATCTGTGTATATTGTTGGTACATATGCTATGGAAGAGGGATATGATTTGGGTCTAGGTTGTTATACCTTAGAGGACTTGTATACCCTAGATCCGTGGATTTGGCTTACTGATACTGTGGTACCCATATTATGTATATATGGATTTTTCTATGCTGATCAAGATATTCCATACTTATTATGTTCAGGACATAGGGTTATTGATATTCTATCTAACCTGTGTACTCTAGATCTTGGTATGTGACCATCGCTTTTACAGTACCCATTTTGTATGTATGGATATGGTTATGTTGATCAGTTTTTGCCATGCTTAGTGTCATGCATCATGATTGCATGCTGTGCGATAGTCGACTCCATTGTTGTTGAGCACATCGCCAGTTACATGGATCTGCACACGCCACCACTCATGGGTTAGTGGTCGATTCAGGCAGTGTGTGTTGCAGCAGGGACTTTGTTTGGCTACGTTGGTCCGCTCATGGGTAGTGTGACACAACGTGTTAGCCGGCAGGGATTCCTCCCCGTCATCGTGTACCGGGAGTTGAGAGCATTGAGCTCCCCCATTTATGATTTGGGGTCACAGGACAGGAGTACTCCGACAGCATCCCGTCCACTCGGTCACTCATCAGGAGCAGTGACGACAGAGTGCACGGTTGTCACAACCCTACCCACTCGGTCTCGCCATTTGTGTGTGAGATGACTGACTGGCGTCAGGGGTGACCAGGACGCATCATTGACATCATATGCATTGATGCATTTATTTCTTGTGATTGTGTTTGCTGCATTTGGTTGGATGCATATGTTTGACATGCATACAGGATTTAGGGCACTTTCGGTTTGACGACCCTTTTGTTTGGATAGGAGTTCCTGGTGAGTACAGCTTCCTTAGTTACCTTTCAGTTTTGCATCTTTCCTAGATATATGATTAGGAAGCTGTATTCCATGTTTATTGCTGTTAGATATATCTTACTAGGCATGTCTATTGGTATTCGCTGAGTTGTTGAACTCACCCCCGTGGACTCTATATTTTTTTCAGGTACCAGGTTATTTATGGTGTCGCTTGGAGCATCCTGTCTGCTGGTCCCCACGTCACATCAGAGGACTTATCGGTTTCACGTATGTTTTGCTTGTTTTTATGTATCAGTTTGTTTAGCTCGGTACTCTGGTTTTATTTTTGGAGAGTTGATGTTGTTATGTGGTGTTTTGTATTTGTTATTGGTTGTGTAAGCCTAGCCGGCTAGCAGTTTTGTGTTTTGGTTTTGGTACAGCCGAGTGGGCTGCTTTATTTTTTTTACTGCGTGGTTGTGTCAGCCAGAGGCTGAATTTGATATTAACTGCGTGGTGTTTGTTTTCTTTTATTGTTATTATTCCAGCCGCATGTGGCTGAGGTATATAGTGCTTGTAGAAAAGTTTCAGATTGTCCGCCGTACAGGGGAGATGCTGCCGAAATTTCTTCGGACAGAGACTCCTCTGGGGCGTGACAATTTAGTGGTATCAGAGCAGGTATACGATACTTGCTATGTGTTTTGGATTTTCGAGATTTGTCTGATATCAATTTATTTGGTATCAGAGATCGACTTACGTGTCTTATTTTTCCGGTGTTTCGGATTTTGTGTTTTGGTCTTCTCGATGTGACTTTTCGGATTTTGGGACCTGGCAGCAGCAGGACATCT
The DNA here is from genome assembly GCF_018446385.1 of Zingiber officinale. Taxonomy (NCBI): domain Eukaryota; kingdom Viridiplantae; phylum Streptophyta; class Magnoliopsida; order Zingiberales; family Zingiberaceae; genus Zingiber; species Zingiber officinale. The sequence continues at coordinate 71,907,286 of NC_056005.1, read as the reverse complement.
CCAAGCTATAGGAGGTATGTTGGTATACTGTTGTCCTACCTTTTTGTTAGTATATGCCCTGTTCACTATTACAGTTTTTGACCTGTATTAGCATTATTTATTGGTACTTGTCTAGTTGATATATCATATAATTTATTTGTTAGGTAAACCATTGATCATGGTAGATCGGAATAGAGATCAAGGATTACAGGTCTCTGCTGATTTTTCATATCACACCATTAGTAGTATTAGCTTCTATTACTACTAGTTGATTAGCATATTGAGGCACATACCAGCCTCTGCTAGTATTAGCTGGGTAGTGGATAATATTTATATCTTTATGTTGACCTAGCCAGTGGTGTACCATTTTATTTTAGTAAATTACATCAGTAAATATTTATTTACTCATGTTAGATCGGTCAGTAGAAGACTGATTTACGTTTGTCGATTTGAGTTGTCATGGATCGATATACCTTTATGATTGTGGAGGATCATTTGTGGGTTACTTGTGCTTAGTTATGTATCTATAGCACATTTAAGTACATGACTTGTACTGACGTGGAAAGGACTGAAATAATAGTATATCGTTGTCGGCTCGACTAGGTATAGAGGATCGATGTATCCTATTCCATGGGTACTTTAATTTTAGACTACATGTACCTAATTGGATAACTTAGAAGATGGCATAGAGTTTGTGTGGTAGATTGGATTTAAAATATGTTGATTATGCATATTTATGTGGTGTGTAGATATGATTGTTATGAGTTGAAGGAGTTCTATGATGGATAGTTCATTTGCAGATAGGGTGAGTATTTCCATCTTGATGTGGTTATTGTAGGTTCCTTGTGGATTATAGCTATTTAGTTAGTTGTACGTGCTTGATTGACATATTGGAGGTATCTTATCGATTTAAATCTGTGTCGTGGTATGTGCACATGAGTGTGAATGTCATGTTTGGAAGTATTACGTTGATTAAACTTTTGGCATAGGTGTATATATACCATGTGAGGTTGTTTGAAGTGTATTGTCGATTATATCTATGTTGATATATACACACGAGTTCGGTAGGTAATGTTGGAGGTATTACACTGATTTATACCTGTGCTATGAGTGTGTTTGGTGTGTATTAATTGGATGATTATGTCGATCATACCTATGTTGTGTATGTCGATCATACCTATGTTGAGTGTGCACGTGTGCCAGGTGCATTGTTGGTAGTATCATGATGATTCTACCTATGTTAAAAGTAGAATGTTAAATGTCTACATTATGATATTGGTTGTTTTACCTTGTCAACTAATTCTTCCATTAGTGGGTGACCGACCCACTAGGAGAATGATAGAGTTGACTATGGATTTGATTTGCTTACTGGGTGGTTATACCCTAGGCTAACCACATTGATCTGTGGTAGAGAGATCTTGTGCAGTCTCTAGCTAGATAGTTAGGTGCTTGGGCACTTATGTATTGTTGTGGTAGAGCGTAGCTCCCCTATGTTATGGATCGTTTGTGGTAGAGTGTAGCTTCCACATATTCTGGATTCCCACATATTTAGGGATTGTTTTGTAGTGGAGTGTTGCTCCTACATATTGCGGATTGTTTGTAGTGGAGCATTGCTCCCATATTTATTGTGGATACATATTTTGGATTATTTGTGGTGGAGCGTTGCTCCCACATATGGAGGATTTCTTGTGGTAGAGCATTGCTCCCACTATGTGGTATTTCGTGTGATAGAGCATTGCTCTCACACTGGAGGTTCTATTCTTTGGTGATTATATATCGTTGGTGATTAGATCTGTTTATTGTTGAGGATCTTATGGTTAGGAATGTCTGTGATACAGACATGATGTGTCTTGCTTTTACCAATAGAGCTTACGGAGCCCTAGATGTTATCATAGACTCGATGATTTTAGTATTCCCAGGATGTTTGGATCTGTGCCCATTTTCTTAGTTGACGATGTTGTGATTTATTACGGATCTGAGGTGAGTCACGTACACTACCTTTGCTTAGATCTAGAGATGTTTCGACGAGAACATCTATATGTGATGATCAGTAGTGCTTATTTGGATTGTCTTATGTGATGATGATTAGGACACACGGTCACCAGCAGGAGTATACCGTGGTTCCACAGGAGATCGAGGTTGTTACCGTTGGGAGTAGACGGAGTCCATATAAGAGGCTCGCAACTTCCTTTGTTTGGCTTGATATTTCCGGAGATACGTGGAGGGTTTCTCACGGATTGATATGTTACTTTCACGCCTGATCATGAAAGGCGTGAAGTTTACTTGGACTGTGGAATGCAAGACCAGCTTCTAGGAGCTGAAGTGGTGACTAGTGTCGATTTCGATTTTTGGTTTTACCTTCTGGAGAGGACGGATATGTCCTCTACCTCGACGCATCTATTCAGGGTTTGAACGCCGTTCTGATGCAGCACGATAGAGTATTCTCCTATGCTTTTCGTCGGTTGAAGAAGCATGAGAAGAACTGTCCTGTACATGATCTGGAGCTAGTCGCCATTATTTTTGCCATGAAGATTTGGCGACATTATTTATATGACGTTACATTTGAGATTCTCACTGACCATATGCGTCTCAAATATCTGTTTTACTTAGAAGGAACCTAATTTTCGACAGAGGAGATGGATGGAGTTCCTGAAGGATTTTGATTGTACCATTAGCTATCACCTAGAGAAAGCTAATGTGGTTGTCGACGCACTTAGCTGGAAGTCTAGAGTGACTTTGGCTTGCCACCGAGTTGTGGTCACAGACTGGTTACCATGGTTTCTCAGTCGTCGATCAGGACGAGGATCCGAGAGCCCTATGCTGTATTTGCGGGTTATTTGCAGCCAGATAGCTTCCGAGTAGCAGACCGAGTTTATACGAGACGAGGAGGGTATTATATACTTCCGAGGTAGATTATGCGTACCTCAGTCTCATCCGGTTTTATAAGAGTTACTTCCGGAGGCTCATCGCTCATGATTTGCTGTCCACCCAGGCGGTACCTGTGTGTACCAAGATTTGAGGTGTTTCTATTGGTGGAACGACATGAAGGAAGACATCACGGATTTTGTAGCTAGATGTCTTGTCCGTCAGCAGGTGAAGGCCGAGCACCAGATACCTGTCGGTTTATTTCAGTGGATTCCTATTCCCGAGTGGAAATGGGAACATATTACCATGGACTTTGTGGTGAGTTTGCCGAGGACATGATGAGACCATGACGCGATTTGGGTAATCTTTGATCAATTACCCAAATCCGCGCACGTTTTGGCTAATCGGAGGACAGATTTCCTGGATCGATTGGTAGATCTGTTTTGCCGGGGGATCATCAGATCACGTGGTGTCCCGTTGATTATTATTTCGGATGGAGACCCCGATTCACGTCTCGTTTTTGACAGAGTCTGCAGTAGGCCTTTGGGCACGCAACTCTGTTTCAGTACAACTTTCCATCCGCAGACGGATGGACTGTTAGAGCGGACCATTCAGACTCTAGAGGACTTGCTGAGGTTTTGTGTATTGGATTTTAGGGGCAGTTGGGAGGACCATTTGCCATTGGTAGAGTTCGCCTACAACAACAGTTTTCATTCGCCTGTCTAGATGGCACCGTTTGAGGCGTTATATGGTAGACCTTGTCGGACACCCAACCTCTAGGATGAGGTTGGGGGGGCCCAGTTGTTGGGACCTCATAGAGCTCAGCAGAACGAAGAGTTGATCCGTATTATCAGACGGAGAATGTTAGAGGCGCAGGATCACCAGAAGTGTTATGTTGATCGGAGACGCAGACCCCTAGCGTTCTCTATTGGCGATCATGTATTTCTGCGAGATTCACCCACGAAAGGAGTGAAGAGATTGACCTCAGAGGTAAGCCAGCTCCGCGATACATTGGATCTTTCCAGATCTTGGAGAGGATTTGAGCGGTAGCTTACTGGCTAGCACTGCCACCGTCTTTGGTAGGCGTGTACTGTGTATTCCACGTATCTATGCTGAGAAGATACGTACCCGGCCGAAGTACTATGCTGACAGATATATTAGTTTCCGTTCAGCCTGACGTCACTTATGAGGAGGTTCCGGTATGGATTTTTGACCGGAAAGAGCGTCAGTTGCGGAACAAGACCATCCGGCTGGTTAAAGTCGGATGACAGCATCATTCGGATGAGGAGGCTACTTGAGAGCTCGAGGATACGATTCGAGCTCGAAACCCCATCTTTTCACATGAGGTATGTGATTTAATTTACCGTTCAGCATTTATACTCTTTACCTGTTGTTAGTATTTGCTGATGGTAGATAACAAAATTTGGGGACCAAATTTTTATTAGTGGGGGAGAATGTAAAATACCGAAAAAAAATGGCGAATAATGATAAGGGAATTTTTCGAAATTTTTAGAAATTTTCTGGGAATTTTTCAGAAACCGTATGGACAAGTTTACGGGGATAAAAACGGGGTCAGGGAAAGCCTGTTTAGGCTACCTATTTAACTGAGGAAATGTTTTATTTTCCTTTTTAATTCCTTTTCCTTTTCTTTTATTTCTTTTTCCCGATCCTCGCCGAACCTGCGCCGCACCCTTGCGGTTGTCTTCTCCCAAGCCAACTCCGATCGCCTCTTTCTTTCTTTCTTTCCGAGACACCGCCGGCCACAGGAGTCTACCGCCGGCCTCTCCTTCTCTTCCTCTCCCGAGCGCCGGTCGCCGGCAAGTATCCCGTGCCCTAGCTTGCTACTGCCGGTTCTTTCTTCACCCATCTCATCTACCTTCTTCTGTTGAATCGCTCGCGGAGAGGAAGGCCGAGCCTTTGCTGATCACCGGCTACAGGAACCCAGAGCCGATCGCCTTCCCTCTCGCTACTGCCTCCACATCTTCTCCCACACTGTGGTCGCGCCTCCCGTGCCCTAGCTCCGAACCTTGCCTCCTCCTCAGAGTAGAAGTGGTTCGGCAGTGTGACAGCAAGGTAAGATGATTAGGTTGTTGTTGCATTCGTGATCTCCATTTTGATATCACCTTATATTGAGCCGTAGGGGAAGATTTCAACAGGAATGGTATACTGTGGGGGAGTTCATGGTTTTGGTAGCAACCCATCTAGCATCCCCTTGTTCCAGCAGCAAAAGCTCGGTTGTATATTGAGGTAAGGTTCGGGTATCGGAAGTCTTCTTGTTGCAATTCAGTTGTTGGACTGATTCTAAGCTGAAAGGATGTTTTGTTGTTCCTTAGGTGGTTGCCGATAGAAGCTTTAGAGCAGTGAGGTGGATTTCCAGCGGCCCACCTTGTTTATGGTTGTGAGTTTGAGGTATGTTGTAGGAGTTTGGCTACATGTTGTAGTGGATAATGGATTGATTTAGGTATGATCTAATTACATGATTATGTGAAGTTTTGAATTGGAGGTTGTAATTAGCTGTCAAGTGTGAATTAGGTTTATATTTATGTGTTGACTAGAGTTTTTGCCCTAATTCAGTGTTAGAGATTTTATTTAGCTACTTATTTGAATTTAGCTAAATAAAATATACACATTGATTTATACAGGACTTTGGTTTGAGACGAGACGTCGGATTTGGACTGGATTTGGACCTTCTTATTGGAGGCGGGTACCTCTTGACTTATCTTTTATGATATTGTCATTGGATATGCATAGTATTTTATAACTACATGCAATGAACATGCTTGCCTTTGGTATGTCACTGTTTGATATCCATAGCATGTTAGGTTTGTCGCCTGTGATGTATCCGTGCTTATATCTCGTGATTTGTTGCCATGATTATCTTGTTACCATGAGTATCTTAGTTTCTAGAGTGACATACCATGCTTACTGAGGTTAGGACTAGGATTTGGATTGTTGTTTCTGGCCTGTGTATCTAGATTATCTGATACTTAGGTTTTTGTGCCATATCAGATTTGTGTACCTCTATTTGTATATCATATATGATTCGGGTGTTTAGACCCTGATTCTTTGATCTGTGTATATTGTTGGTACATATGCTATGGAAGAGGGATATGATTTGGGTCTAGGTTGTTATACCTTAGAGGACTTGTATACCCTAGATCCGTGGATTTGACTTACTGATACTGTGGTACCCATATTATGTATATATGGATTTTTCTATGCTGATCAGGATATTCCATACTTATTATGTTCAGGACATAGGGTTATTGATATTCTATCTGACCTGTGTACTCTAGATCTTGGTATGTGACCATCGCTTTTACAGTACCCATTTTGTATGTATGGATATGGTTATGTTGATCAGTTTTTGCCATGCTTAGTGTCATGCATCATGATTGCTGTGCGATAGTCGACTCCATTGTTGTTGAGCACATCGCCAGTTACATGGATCTGCACACACCACCACTCATGGGTTAGTGGTCGATTCAGGCAGTGTGTGTTGCAGCAGGGACTTTGTTTGGCTACGTTGGTCCGCTCATGGGTAGTGTGACACAACGTGTTAGCCGGCAGGGATTCCTCCCCGTCATCGTGTACCGGGAGTTGAGAGCATTGAGCTCCCCCATTTATGATTTGGGGTCAGAGGATAGGAGTACTCCGACAGCATCCCGTCCACTCGGTCACTCATCGGGAGCAATGACGACAGAGTGCACGGTTGTCACAGCCCTACCCACTCGGTCTCGCCATTGTGTGTGAGATGATCGACTGGCGTCAGGGGTGACCGGGACGCATCATTGACATCATATGCATTGATGCATTTATTTCTTGTGATTGTGTTTGCTGCATTTATTTGCTGCATTTGGTTGGATGCATATGTTTGACATGCATACTTGACGACCCTTTTGTTTGGATAGGAGTTCCTGGTGAGTACAGCTTCCTTAGTTACCTTTCAGTTTTACATCTTTCCTAGATATATGATTAGGAAGCTGTATTCCATGTTTATTGTTGTTAGATATATCTTACTAGGCATGTCTATTGGTATTCGCTGAGTTGTTGAACTCACCCCCGTGGACTCTATATTTTTCAGGTACCAGGTTATTTATGGTGTCGCTTGGAGCATCCTGTCTGCTGGTCCCCACGTCACATCAGAGGACTTATCGGTTTCACGTATGTTTTGCTTGTTTTTATGTATCAGTTTGTTTAGCTCGGTACTCTTGTAAAATACGGTACCCAAATAATATTTAAATAATAAGGTTATTGGACAAATAATCTTATTAGATTTTTCAGGAATTTTTAGGATTTTTCTGGGATTTATTCGGAGCTCGTTTGACATATTTTAAGGGGATCAAGTATTGGGTGTAGAGAAAGCTTCTTTGGAATACCTAAATATGGGAGTTGATTGAGAAACGTACTTAGGATTTAATTAAGTAAACCTAAGTATATAAAACATGGTTACTGTGCCTTAGCCTTCATTCGCCCGAACCTTTCCTCCCTCTCCTTGCATCGCGCCGCACACCCCACCGCCGACTTCCTCCTCTTCGCGTCACCTCTGCCCTCTCCGATTCCATCGCCTAATGCCACCGAACCTCGACAACGGCCATCCACGAAAGATCACCCGACGGCGCCGCGATCTCCCCTCAACTCATCGCAGCAACCCATCTCAGCGCCGGTGAAATCCTCTTTTCCGGATCTGTCACCAGCGACACCGTGCCATCCCGATCATCTCCTCCTCTTCACTGTCGGTGCAGCCTTGACACAATGAGCAAGAACTTCGACGCCCATCGTTTTCCCCGGCTGCCCCTTCATCTCGACTCGTATCATCACCTCTGATCGTTGCCTCGAGTGGCCGCCGCCTTTTGCCCTAATCCGAACTCATCCCCATTCGTTTGTTCCGATCCAAGAGGATGCCGCCCTTCTTCATCATCACACACACTTTGCCATTACGGATGAGTTGCTAAGGTTGGTTGTGTCTGGGACGTTCTTGTCATCATTTCTGTTGTGTTGATGTATTGCTTAATTAGTCATATTGGTTGTGCAGATCTTATGTTTGATGAAATGCTTAGTTCCTTTTGTGGTCTCTGTTCGTGTCGTTGATGCCGTCATCGGTTACCATCTTCCATGGGTAGTTCTTGGATCAGTGGTACTTGTGAGGAACCAAGCTCAGTAGGCTCTCCTCTGCTACCCACTCGTCGGCCCGAGGTCGCACGGATCATGGTTATGTCACCCTTTCACACGAAGGTGCCTATACTGATCATGCCATTGTGATAGTCTCCACCAGCCATTGGTTGCATTTGGCTCCTTCACCGAGAAGCTGCTGCAGATCTGGAATTGAGGTAACAAAACTAAATCTGAACAGATAATGAATTGTGCTTAATTGTTAAGCTTGGATTTGATTAGGGTGATGACTAGTTGTTCAACTAATGAGGATTAGTGTTGATGAATTGGAAGGAAATAATTAAGTTTTAAATGACGACTTGTGGTTGATTGAGGATTATTGAATCAATTGACTGATATGATCAATTAAGCTTGCATTTGGATTATGGTTTGAGGTTGTTAATCTACACTTAGTTGGTTGGGATTGATTTGGTGACGTAGCAGATTTGGAATTCGATGGAATGTTGAAGATGGGGATCGGATTTCATGGTATGCGGTGGTTTGGTTAGCATTGATCTATGTTTGTTTAAATTGGTTGGACTATGGAGTTATTAGGGTTATTGAATCAAATGTAGTTATGATTGATGGTGAAAGGGATTAGCCCATTTTATGGAGATAAAACAAGTAGAGTTGATTCATGATGTCTAATAGGTGATACAATGGATTAAATGATGGATTTATAGATTTTGATTATGATTGAGAAGATTAAAGGAATCATAGATATGTGTAATTGATGTTAATCATATCGATTAGGGTTTCCCTTAACTAGTTTGGGTTTTAGGGTTTAGCTAGTTGTCGTATACGTGATTAGCTAAACTGTATAGCATGTGATTTACAGGATGTGGACTCGAGACGAGCGTCTTGAAGTGAGACTACTGGACACGATCGACAGATAAAGGCGGGTACTTCGCTTTACCTCTTTTGTATTTTGATCCTAGTGCATGAGCTTTATGTTCAGATAGTTCTGTATCTATCTTGACTCCACTCTTATTTTTCCTGCGTTTGATACTTCCACTCGATCTTTGAGCTGCTCGTTTCTGTATCTATACAGTCTCTCGTTGCTATCGATGATATTTAGCAGATACTATAGTTCTAGGTATTGGATACCGGATACCGGACATTAGATAGTAGGTATTGGATATATGGACACCTGATACCATGTTTACCTGCTTTGATTTCTGTTTATTTACACACCTTGCTGAGCATGCTGGCTTCATGTAGCATACCTGTTTTCTGTTTATATATATATGATGACCGTGCATTTTGCATCATGTCATTGCATGCATAGCCGACGACTTTGGCTCCCTTGTGGTTGAGACGGTCGTTGGCCTGGGCCGCACGGGTAGTGGTAGCGATGTCGCTTGTCTTGTCGTGCCCCCACTCGCACACTCATGGGTAGTGTTTCGGAGTCGCAGGACCCCGTCAGACGTAGCTATTCACCTACTATGCAACTGCCCCTCGCCACCGAGAGTAGTGGAGTGGTGTCATTGTCCGCCCTCGCCCATACCGGGTCATGGACTTGAGGGGTGGGCGGAGTGACCATCTGCATACGTTATTATTATACCGATAATGTTGTTTACTTATCTCGTTGTCGCTATCTATCTTCATTGTTGCTAGATTATATTGTTGTTTATTTATGTTATGTTTACATAGGTTGAGATTTATACCGTGATATTTGTTTAGACACGCTTACTTATCGTTGACCAGATATACCTCACATGATACCATGTAGTTATGAGCAGTACTGTTTGCTATATCTATCTTCCCTTACTAGCCTAGGATATGGTTTCAGGTATGGACACTTATTATGATATTACTATAGTATCTGCTATTTCCATACAAGACTGTATACTTTTGCATCTCTAGTTTGATTTACTATACTCATGCACTATCAGTCTATTACCCGCTGAGTCCTTATACTCACCACCCCGTATATTGGTAATTTCACCAGGTAGCAGGTAAAGGATTTATGGAGTCGCCAGGAGACCCTGTCCGCCAGTTCCACGTCACATTCGAGGACGACCTTACGATTTTGGTATTTCTTACGCTATTTGTATTTTGGTTTTTTGTACTTGTTTATGTATTTGAGTTCTCTTGTATTTGGATTGATATTATTGTGTCAAGTCGAGCCGGCTCGCAGTTAGTTACTTTGTGTTTTGTGATTGTCGTTTGTGATTTCCGCTGTGTTGATTTTAGTACAGTCGTGTGGGCTGATTGATATATTTATATAACTGCGTGGTTGTGTTTATTTCTGTTCCAGCCGAGTGGGCTGATTATATAACTGCGTGGTTGTGTAGATATATTCCAGCCGTTTGTGGCTGATGTATATTGTATGTATGTATGCCTCAGATTGTCACCCGTACAGGGGAGATGCTGCCGAAATTTTTCGGTAAGGACTCCTCTGGGGGCGTGACAATTTATTGGTATCAGAGCCATAGGTTTTTACGAGGCCTATTTTCGTTTGGTTTTTCGTGATTTGGTTTCTCGATGTGACTTTTCGGGTTTTGGGACCAGGCAGCGACAGGATTCTCCAAGCTATAGGAGGTATGTTTGCATGTTGTTATCTTACATTTCGGTTAGTGCATGCATAGTTGTTATGTTAGTTATGTTATGTGTTAGTATGCTTTTGTTAGCACCTGTCCAGTTGTTTGTAGCATACATCACATGTGTTGGATCAATCACTATCACGGTTGACCTTACTAGAGATCAAGGAATACAGTCTCATATGACTTCTTTTACCATACCACTAGTGTTATTAATTTTTATTATCACTAGTTTAGTAGTGGTTAGTATCTGCTAAATATCATCGCTTCGGTTCGTAGAGAACCAATATATGTTAAATATCATATTGTTTCGGTTCGTGGAGAACCAATTTACTCGTATTGCCTTGGGTAGTAGAGGATTGATTTATCCTAGTTGGTTTGGTTGTAGAGGACCAGTTTACTCTTGTTGCTTCGGTTAGTAGAGGACCGATGTACCCTTGTTGACTTGCTTAGTAGGGTTGATTTACTCTGTTGGTTTGGTTGTAGAGGACCAGTTTACTCTAGTTGCTTCGGTTAGTAGAGGACCGATGTACCCTTGTTGACTTGTTTAGTAGGGTTGATTTACTCTGTTGGTTTGGTTGGTAGAGGATCGACTTATCCTAGTTGATTTAGCCTATAGAGGTTCGGTTTACCGTTGTGACTTGGTCAATAGAGGACTGATCCATTCTTATGTTCTTAGTTCGGTCAGTAGTTCAGTTAGTAGGAGACCGACTTACTCTATTTCATGAAGATTCTGACCATTGGGTTACTTGTATTTGGTTAGATAACCTAAAAGGCACATTTGAGTTCATGACTTGTACAGACGAAGAATTGACTGAGTTAGCTGCGTACTATTGCTAGCTTGACTAGTCTGTAGATGATCGAGGTATCCTATCCTATGGAGACTTTGACCATGAATTGTATGTACCTGGTAGGATGATCTTGAGGGTACATTTGGATACATATCTCCACTGATGTGGATAAGTGTAAAGCTACATGCTTAACGCTTATGGGATACATCCGTTACTAGAATGTACGAGTTGGAGAGTACATTTGGATTTATGATTTGTACTGACGTGAGAGAGTTGAAGTTAGCTGCTTAACCTTTACGTAACTCGGTACCACGTGAAGGAAGAAGCAGAGAATGTTTTTTTGAGATCAGGTCATCACTTAGTGGATATTTGATTTGATGATCTATTGTTTAGTATTTGATGCTAATAGGGACATGAGGAGTAGTACTTGTATGATATTTCTGGATTTGGTGATTTATAGTTGGTGATCAGATTACAGATTTGTTGGGGATCTTATGGTTGAGAATGTCTGTGGTATAGATATTATGAGTCCTTGGTGTTACCATTTAGGCATACCATGCCCTAGATGTTTTTATGGACTCGATGTATTTGGTATTCCTAGGGTGTTTGGATAATTTTACATGGTCTTCATTGACGATGTGTTGATCTGTTTTCGATCCGAGGTGAATCACGTACACTAGTTTTGCATAGTTTCAGAGATGTTTCGACGGGAACATCTATATGTGAAGTTCAGTGGTGCGTATTTCGATTATCTTGTGTGCGATTTTTTTTTGAGACACCTTGTCTCTGGTAGAGGGATAACGGTGGACCCACAGGAGATAAAGGCTGTTATTAGTCGGGAGTGGTCGTAGTCTAATCAAGAGACTCATAGCTTCCTTGATCGGGCTAGATGTTATCGGAGATCGGTTGAGGGTTTCTCCAGTATTATTACGTTGTTGTCTGGACTGTTTAAGATGAGTATGGAATTTTTCTGGATAGATGCTTATGAGATCAGTTTCAGGAGTTGAATCGAGAAGCTGATAGCTACACTTGTCTTAGTGGTACTTTTTAGTGTAGACGGATTTGTACTCTGCACAGAGGTATCATACCTAGGGTTTGGTGCAGTTCTGACATAGCATGAGCAGAGTAGTTGCGTGCTAGTAGTAAGAATTCTCGAATAATGAGAATTAGATTCTTTATCTCTATGGGGGATTGTGTGGTTCCAGTATCACTTCTTATCCGGGAGAAGTTCTGCTGTGATATAGCTTTCCACCTTTGGACAGATGGATAGTTTGAGCGCCCTATATAGATATTTGAGGATTTGTTGATAGTGTGTATTATGGATTCCAGAGGTAGTTGATTTTACCCACTGTTGACTAGACAGCAGTGTGAAAGTAGCGGAAGCAGGGTGAGCACATAACCCACAGAGTTATTTTTACGGCTGGATATTTGTTCTTGATACTTGGATGTAGGGGTATATGAGTATGTTGTTGGGTGGTTACCTTTAGATGAGGATCCTTAGGTTGAACAGTAAATTTGGGGACCAAATTTTTATTAGTGGGGGAGAATGTAAAATACGGTACCCAAATAATATTTAAATAATAAGGTTATTGGACAAATAATCTTATTAGATTTTTCAGGAATTTTTAGGATTTTTCTGGGATTTATTCGGAGCTCGTTTGACATATTTTAAGGGGATCAAGTATTGGGTGTAGAGAAAGCTTCTTTGGAATACCTAAATATGGGAGTTGATTGAGAAACGTACTTAGGATTTAATTAAGTAAACCTAAGTATATAAAACATGGTTACTGTGCCTTAGCCTTCATTCACCCGAACCTTTCCTCCCTCTCCTTGCATCGCGCCGCACACCCCACCGCCGACTTCCTCCTCTTCGCGTCACCTCTGCCCTCTCCGATTCCATCGCCTAATGCCACCGAACCTCGACAACGGCCATCCACGAAAGATCACCCGACGGCGCCGCGATCTCCCCTCAACTCATCGCAGCAACCCATCTCAGCGCCGGTGAAATCCTCTTTTCCGGATCTGTCACCAGCGACACCGTGCCATCCCGATCATCTCCTCCTCTTCACTGTCGGTGCAGCCTTGACACAATGAGCAAGAACTTCGACGCCCATCGTTTTCCCCGGCTGCCCCTTCATCTCGACTCGTATCATCGCCTCTGATCGTTGCCTCGAGTGGCCCCCGCTCATTGCACAAATCCGAACTCATCCCCATTCGTTTGTTCCGATCCAAGAGGATGCCGCCCTTCTTCATCATCACACACACTTTGCCATTACGGATGAGTTGCTAAGGTTGGTTGTGTCTGGGACGTTCTTGTCATCATTTCTGTTGTGTTGATGTATTGCTTAATTAGTCATATTGGTTGTGCAGATCTTATGTTTGATGAAATGCTTAGTTCCTTTTGTGGTCTCTGTTCGTGTCGTTGATGCCGTCATCGGTTACCATCTTCCATGGGTAGTTCTTGGATCAGTGGTACTTGTGAGGAACCAAGCTCAGTAGGCTCTCCTCTGCTACCCACTCGTCGGCCCGAGGTCGCACGGATCATGGTTATGTCACCCTTTCACACGAAGGTGCCTATACTGATCATGCCATTGTGATAGTCTCCACCAGCCATTGGTTGCATTTGGCTCCTTCACCGAGAAGCTGCTGCAGATCTGGAATTGAGGTAACAAAACTAAATCTGAACAGATAATGAATTGTGCTTAATTGTTAAGCTTGGATTTGATTAGGGTGATGACTAGTTGTTCAACTAATGAGGATTAGTGTTGATGAATTGGAAGGAAATAATTAAGTTTTAAATGACGACTTGTGGTTGATTGAGGATTATTGAATCAATTGACTGATATGATCAATTAAGCTTGCATTTGGATTATGGTTTGAGGTTGTTAATCTACACTTAGTTGGTTGGGATTGATTTGGTGACGTAGCAGATTTGGAATTCGATGGAATGTTGAAGATGGGGATCGGATTTCATGGTATGCGGTGGTTTGGTTAGCATTGATCTATGTTTGTTTAAATTGGTTGGACTATGGAGTTATTAGGGTTATTGAATCAAATGTAGTTATGATTGATGGTGAAAGGGATTAGCCCATTTTATGGAGATAAAACAAGTAGAGTTGATTCATGATGTCTAATAGGTGATACAATGGATTAAATGATGGATTTATAGATTTTGATTATGATTGAGAAGATTAAAGGAATCATAGATATGTGAAATTGATGTTAATTATATCGATTAGGGTTTCCCTTAACTAGTTTGGGTTTTAGGGTTTAGCTAGTTGTCGTATACGTGATTAGCTAAACTGTATAGCATGTGATTTACAGGATGTGGACTCGAGACGAGCGTCCTGAAGTGAGACTACTGGACACGATCGACAGATAAAGGCGGGTACTTCTTGCTTTACCTCTTTTGTATTTTGATCCTAGTGCATGAGCTTTATGTTCAGATAGTTGCTGTATCTATCTTGACTCCACTCTTATTTTTCCTGCGTTTGATACTTCCACTCGATCTTTGAGCTGCTCGTTTCTGTATCTATACAGTCTCTCGTTGCTATCGATGATATTTAGCAGATACTATAGTTCTAGGTATTGGATACCAGATACCAGACATTAGATAGTAGGTATTGGATATATGGACACCTGATACCATGTTTACCTGCTTGATTTCTGTTTATTTACACACCTTGCTGAGCATGCTGGCTTCATGTAGCATACCTGTTTTCTGTTTATATATATATGATGACTGCTGCATTTTCGCATCATGTCATTGCATGCATAGCCGACGACTTTGGCTCCCTTGTGGTTGAGACGGTCGTTGGCCTGGGCCGCACGCTCGGCCACTCATGGGTAGTGGTAGCTTGGAGCGTGCCGCTTGTCCTGTCGTGCCCCCCACTCGCACACTCATGGGTAGTGTTTGCTGGAGTCGCGGGCAGCAGGGACCCCGTCGCAGACGTAGCTATTCAGCTACTATGCAACTGTCCCCTCGGCCACTCGAGAGTAGTGGTAGCTGGAGTGGTGTACAGTCTGTCATTGTCCCGGCCTCTCGTCCATACTGGGGTCATGGACTTGAGGGGTGGGCGGGAGTGACCATCTGTGCATACGCTGTTATTATTATACCTGCTGATAATGTTGTTTACTTATGCTGTTGTCGCTTATCTATGCTGCTGTTGCTAGATTATATTGCTGTTGTTTATTTATGCTGTTATGCTTACATAGGTTGAGATTTATACCTGTGATATTTGTTTAGACACTGGCTTACTTACTGTTGACCTGTATATACCTCACATGATACCATGTAGTTATGAGCAGTACTGTAGCAGGACTTTGCTATATCTATCTTCCCTTACTAGCCTAGGATATGGTTTCAGGTATGGACACTTATTATGATATCACTGTAGTATCTGCTATTTCCATACGAGACTGTATACCTTTGCATCTCTAGTTTGTTTTACTATACTCATGCACTATCTGTCTATTACCCGCTGAGTCTTTATACTCACCACCCCGTATATTGGTAATTTCACCAAGTAGCAGGTAAAGGATTTATGGAGTCGCCTGGAGATCCTGTCCGCCAGTCCCACGTCACATTCGAGGACGACCTTACGATTTTGGTATTTCTTACGCTATTTGTATTTTGGTTTTTTGTACTTGTTTATGTATTTGAGTTCTCTTGTATTTGGATTGATATTATTGTGTCAAGTCGAGCCGGCTCGCAGTTAGTTACTTTGTGTTTTGTGATTGTCGTTTGTGATTTCCGCTGTGTTGATTTTAGTACAGCCGTGTGGGCTGATTGATATATTTATATAACTGCGTGGTTGTGTTTATTTCTGTTCCAGCCGAGTGGGCTGATTATATAACTGCGTGGTTGTGTAGATATATTCCAGCCGTTTGTGGCTGATGTATATTGTATGTATGTATGCCTCAGATTGTCACCCGTACAGGGGAGATGCTGCCGAAATTTTTCGGTAAGGACTCCTCTGGGGGCGTGACAACTCTGGTTTTATTTTTGGAGAGTTGATGTTGTTATGTGGTGTTTTGTATTTGTTATTGGTTGTGTAAGCCTAGCCGGCTAGCAGTTTTGTGTTTTGGTTTTGGTACAGCCGAGTGGGCTGCTTTATTTTTTTTTTTTACTGCGTGGTTGTGTCAGCCAGAGGCTGAATTTGATATTAACTGCGTGGTGTTTGTTTTCTTTTATTGTTATTATTCCAGCCGCATGTGGCTGAGGTATATAGTTCTTGTAGAAAAGTTTCAGATTGTCCGCCGTACAGGGGAGATGCTGCCGAAATTTCTTTGGACAGAGACTCCTCCGGGGCGTGACAGATGTAGCCTTTATAGTTCCATAGCTGTTACAACTCAGACTCCATTCTTGAGATAGTCTTTAATGTAGCAGCTATGGTTCAGTGGCTATTATAATGTAAATTCCTTATTGTATCTCAATTTCATAATACCAACAACAACAACAACAACACTAATATGATAAAAGTAAGTGTCATAATTTTTCATTATTTTACAACTCCTCGGACCACATTTCAAATGGTAAACCTAAGTGATTTTACAAATCACTAATTATGGGATTCATAATATTCAACCTCACTGAATTTTACAATGCCCGCAACCCCTTTCACCCCAAAAATGGCTAATGGACCCACAATCCTATGAATCTTCTCAAATACAAAAATGCCCATAGCTTAATCGACATCTTTAAAAATATATATATAACTTAATTTCCCATGTCCAAAGTTATGACCTCTTAAAGTTATATCGTATAGTTGTAATAGCTACGCTATCGTAGCTGCTACAACTTGTTATTGATCTTCAAAAAAAATGAGAATCAATGTACTTCAAATCTTCTAAGGATCAGGAACACATTGTTGCAGCTACTAAATCGTAGTTGTTACAATTTCAAATTAAAATTATGAGAGGTCATTTTTTGGGACATGGGAGATTACATTTTAGTAATATATGGATTAAATAAAAAGAAAGAGGGGAATCATGGGAAATGAAATGCTAAGAGATACGTGATTTCGACCATAAATAAAATGTCTACGATGATTAGCATAATAAAAACACGAAGGTATCAAATTTAATTCTATCACAAAGCTACACAATAATTGAACTGATCTATGTCAATAGAATGACAACTCTATCATGTGTTACATCAAGGATCTGGACCAATCTTGAAATATACAATCGCTGCTCCCTATTGGCCCATGATATCTTGCCAACTGACTGTAGATCCCCCGATTTCCCAATAAGAAGAAAGCTAGTTAGAGAAGGAGTAGTGAGTCTGCTATATTCTTATCCCGATCTCTAGACTGAACTATCCCCACCTTTCAAAATATTTCATCACATCATTTTCATCCAAAGTTAAACAACATGTTTCGATCACGAGTTTAAAGACTTAATTATGGTGTCCCTGTTTAGATAATCATGAAGCGAAATTGTAAGTTAGTGTCAGACAACACAGACTCTAGAGTTGAGATAGTCATGTCGTCGCTGCTACAGTTGGCTAGCTATTACAACGTAACTACTTTGTTGTAGCAGTAATAGTTCGGTCAATTTCAAACAAAAATTGGGTGATGGATTTAAACGTGTCCAAATTACATGAAACTAGGATATGGGACTTCGTCGTCTTGTTATCTAAATTCTATACATGACAGCATATTGATGTGATACACTATATTAAAAAAGGGGTATTTGTTCCCAAACATATAACTTTATATGATTATCGTAATTTTCCTTTTTATCTATATAATTGAAAAATTAGTGAAAAAATTTGGCAATTTTCAACTCATTTACTATTATTTTTCAACAACAACACTATTCAAATGAAAACTAGTGTCATAAATCAATCGACCACCATTTTATATCTCCACTTCTACGCTCATTAGATGTAAAATATTGAAAAATGACGAATAATGATAATGAAAATTTTTAAAATTTTTAGAAATTTTCTGGGAATTTTTCGAATCTCGTATGGACGAGTTAACAGGGATAAAAACGGGACCCGGGAAAAGCCTGTTTAGGCTACCTATTTAAGCGAGGAAAAGTTGAATTTGTTTATTCATTTTCTTTTTCTTTTCTTGTTTTCGCCGAATTCTTTCCCTCTCCCTCGCGCACCTGAGCCTGCACCCCCTTCCTTGCCCGCGCCTTCTCCTCTCTGCCCTAACCGCACGCGCACTCGGCGGTTTCCTCCTCACCGAGTATACAAATCCCTCGGCCACTTCATCTCCTTCCCTTTCTTTCTTTTGCGATGTTTCTGCCCTAGATTTGTCGCCGCATGAAGCAGCGCCGAGACCCCCTTCTCTTTCTCCTCGCCGAGCGACGACGTCGATCGCCAGCCACTCCTCACCATGCCCTAGATCGGCTTCTGCGCAGCACTGTCGCCGACCAATTTCTCTTTTTGCCCTAGCCGACCACCACTGTACTTTGCTAATGCCGCCGTCGACTCTCGACCCGAGCAACACTGCCGACCGATCGAAACTTCTCTTCATCTTCCTCCTCAGCCCTAGCGCCGACTGTTATCCCTTTTGCCCTAGCCGACGCCACCACTGATCGCCGGAGGGGAAGGGTTATCCGGACTTCAAGGGTTCTGCCGAGCCACCTATTTTGATCTAGTGCCACTACTAGCCTCTGTGTTGCTTGCTGCCACTGTAGAGGTAACGATTTCGGATTTGGGTACTTAGTTTGGAAAGGAAAATTTGTTGATTAGGGTTTCTTTGTCCAACAAGGAGGTTCTTGGTTGTGGATTGATCTTTTCTTCCTGATCTTGCTTAATCTAGGCAGTGAAGGAGTGTTCCACAGCCACTTACTTTGGTTCAAACCACCGGCAACAATTTCGGCCACAAATCTTGATCCAGCAGTAACAAGGTAAGGATTAGGTGATTGAATATATGTGTGAGTGAGGTATAAATTGGCACATAATTAATTGATAATTATTTGATCTTTAGGTTGTATAGATTTATTTGGTTATTTGGATTTGGATCTTATAATTGTTTATGTGTAATGGAATTAAGGTTGGATTATTGATCTAATGGTGGATTGGGGATTAGATAACTAACCCTAATTTATTGTTAGATTTTGTTTAGGTAGGTTGAGGTTTATAGTTTAGGGTTTTGCCCTAAATAGTTCTTAAGAATTTTATTTAGCTATTTATGTAAATTGTAGCTAAATAAAATATATATGTGTTGGTGACACAGGACTTTGACGCGAGACGAGTATCTCGACGTCTGATTTGGACGGGATACGATCCTTCTTATTGGAGGCGGGTACGTTGACTTGATGTCATTTGATATGCATAATAATGTCTTTAACAAATAGCAACGATTGTGTTTTCTCATCTATTTCGGTTGATCACTACCCGATCTGTTACATGCTTGGTTGTTTGTTGGTTATGCATATCATGTTAGTACTTATCTGACTTTACCTGCTTATAGAGGTAGTGACACAACCATGTTATTTATCATGTTCAGGACCTAGAGTTTTTGATACCTTTTATGATCTGTGTACCTTTGATTTGGTTCATTTTCCTATGGTACACATTTTATATATGTATGGATATTGCTATACTGTTCAGTATTTTACCATGCTTAGTATCATGCACTATTCGCATGATTGCATGCTGCGCGATAGTCTGCTCCATTATTGTTGAGCACATCGCCAGTTTCATCACTGTCGTTGCTCCGTTAGTCCGCTCATGGGTAGCGTGACGTAGCATGGTAGCATGTCAGTTTGGCTCTGTCGGTGCTCCGTTGGTCCGCTCATGGGTAGTGTGATACAGCATCGTAGCACGTCAGGGATCCCTCCCCATCATAGTGTACCGGGAGATGAGAGCATTGTGCTCCCCCATTTATGATTTGGGGTAGGATGATAGGTGTACTCCGACAGCATCCCGTCCACTCGGTCACTCATCAGGAACAGTGACGGCAGAGTGCATGGTTGGCACAGCCCTACCCACTCGGTCTCACCATTGTGTGTGAGATGACTGACTGGCGTCAGGGGTGACCATGACATTTACATCATATGCATGATGCATTTATTGTTTGTGTTTGCTGCATTTACTTGCTGCATTTGTATGGATGCATATGATTGACATGCATACAGGATTTATGACACTCTCGGTCTGACGACCTGTTGTACTATACCCTGGTCCTGGTTAGTACAGTTTTCTCCTGCTTTATTCAGTTGCATTTATCCTTCTTGTATCAAAAAATTGTACGCATGATTAGCGTTGGATGTTATTTTCTTTATTATGCATATCAGTTGTTACCCGCTGAGTGTTGGACTCACACCCTCCTCCGTTGCTATTTTCAGGTTGATGTTGTCCGGAGAGTTCCAGTCGCTAGTCCCTTGAAGATCCAGAGTTATTTAGTCTTTTGTTATGTTCTTATTGCACTATCTGGACTTGTTTTAGTTTACTTTTAGATATTGCCTATGAGTTTTATTGGATTTGTTTTACTACATGCCTGCTTAGACGGCAGAAGAGGTGAGTTGATTTTATCGTCGGATTTGAGCTTTATGGGTGTAGTGGAGTAGGACATCGGTTTTGTGCTTTATGGGTGTAGTTGAGTAGGGTTGTTTTTGAGTCTTATTATTACTGTGCTAGTTTGTTAACTATTAAACTGCGTGGATGTCTGTGTGTTGTGCTTATATTATTGTTATTGTTCCGGCCGTGTTGGTCGATGTATATGTGGCCAGAGGGCATTGTGGAAAAGTTTCAGATTGTCACCCGTACAGGGGAGATGCTATCGAAATTTCTTCGGACAGGGACTCCTCCGGGGTGTGACATTAGATATGGTAAAAATAAGTGATTTTACAAATGACTTTACTGAGTTTTTATAATATTCATACTATTGTCAATTTTACATTGCCCGTAGGTCGATCACCTTATATTGTGCTATAAAAGTGGCTGATGGACCAACATGTTGAATCAAGATGCATGTGAGAGGAGGGGGGGGGGGGGGGGGGGGAGGAATTATGTGGTTTTAGAAAACTGACTTTTTTGTTTTGAAAAATAAAGTGTGCAACGGAAAATCAAACATGAAAAATATAAATAGACACGATCAGTTTTACTTGGTTTAGAGCCTTCAACGACTCCTACTCTAAGATTCAGGTCCCAAAGATCTATCGATGAAAAATTTACTAAATGCCTCTTCTATAACCGCAAGAAGAGGTGATTTAATACAAGAGATAGGGACAGTGTAATTGTAACGATCTAATTTTCCTCATTTCAAGTCCTAAAAGTCCATAAAAGTATTCAGAAATACTTTTAAAATATTCTAGAGATTTTTAGGAATTTTTAGAGTATTTTTACGTAATTTTTGGAGGTCGTTTAGTAGGTTTACAAAAAGAAAAGAAGTTCTGACAAAAACCGTTGAAGGTGAGACTCGAACCCAAGACCTCCGGCCGAACCCGACCTAACCGGACGCAGCCAACCAACTGGGCTACGCGTGGTTTGTTAATAAGTATGAAGCGGATATATATAAGGCATAGTAAAGGGCAAAGTTAGACCTAGGTTATAAAAGGAATAAGTTAAGGGGAGAATGGAATTATTTTTCCGTGACCTAATCTCGCGATCCCTTCCTCTCTCGCGGCGGCGACTTCCTCTCGGGCGAAAACGCAGCCGCAGCTCGGGCTTCGCCTCCGGCGGTCAGACAAGGACACTTCCGTGAGATCTTCTTGGACCCGAGCTTCTCTCGTCGAAGGGAGCACGCGGACACAAAAGGAACGCCGAGATTTGAAGCTAGCCGAAACCCTAGAGTCCTCTTCTCCGATTGTAAGTCCAAGAAAACAAGTAAGTACTACTCACCTGCGGTAGGAGTTGCTCCGTACGCTTGGTTTTCTTGTTGAGTTTTCAAACTAGGGCTCCCTTGTGCCGAAACTTGATTCATGCTAGGGCTGGATTGTATTCCATGCTGTGCCGAATTGGGAGAATGGATTTGGGTTTTAGGATGGCTGTTTGGACCCCTGAGTTGTGCCAAAGTATCTATGCCAAACCTCCTCTAAAGCATTAGGATGCTGAATTTTTATGACAAGGGTTTGTTACCTTGTTTTGGGTCTTTAGCTGTGCCAAAACTTTAGGGCAAACTCCAAGTTAGTTTTGTGTTATGGACCCTTTGCCGAGTTTGCATATAAACATCTTTTGAGATTTATAAGATTTCGGATTTAGCATGTTTTCGAAATTTCTGCACCAAGAGATAGTCTATGTTGGCTGTCCTTTAGAATTCGACATGCTAAGTTTCCCTTTTGAACATGCAAGCTAGTTACTGTAACATGCAGAACAATATGCTATGTTTCCTTTAGAACTTGCTGTGTAGAAATTCTATGCTGTTGCCATGCTATTTCTGTGTATTTCAGTTGAGTTACCATGATTTAGGTTGCTGGAATTAGTTTCCCTTCCATGCTACTATCATGTTTTAGAATTTCTGAAGCTATTTTCTTTTGGAAGTTGTTTAGGATTAAAAGCACACCAAATGCTTAATTAAATGCCAAGGCATTTTTTTTAATATCAGAATAAGAAAGATAACAAGAAATAAAAACAAGAGACTAGTACTCGACATCCAAGAGCTTGTCGTTAAACAAATCTAGGTGACCATTTCCGAGGTCTTGGCCCTGGTAGACCGAGGTCTGCTCTTTTAGGATTGGTGGCTCGCAACCCCAACCTATTAGGGAACGTGTATGAGATGGTACTAAGCTTGGGCCCAAAGAATAGAAAAGTTAAGAAAGAAAGAAAGAAAGAAGAAGTGAGTAAAAGATAGGAATTAAAAGATTAATTTCTAACACAAGGATATAAGAAATGAAACAAGTTACATGCTTAGAATAAATAAAAAGTTAGTTTATGAAATTCTAAGCTTATAGTATTAATTTCTTGTTATCCTGCTAATTAGTGAGTATGACTTGTATCCAGTTTATTTTCTGTATACCATGAGCACATGCAGATTGCTTTAGTATTTCAGTTTCAGTACTTTTGCATTACATTTATGCATTGCGAGTTTTGTGAGATAGATTAGTACTTACTAAGCGTTTTCGCTTATAGATCTTTTCTTTTCCTCCTACTGCAGATAAAGGAAAAGCTAAAGTATATGATGGAAGGCGACAAGGAGATGCGTGATGGATGTGTGTGATGTTGAACTATGGAAGCTTGGGACATCGTCAAGAATATAATTAGACTTTTTTCTTGTCATTGGATATACAGTTAATTTAGTCTCTTTTCTTTACTGCTAAGAGTTGATTTGAGTCGTCCTTTAAATGTTAAGAGTTCCCTACGAATTGATCCTTTTGCATTGCTAAAGACTAAGTTTTCTTGTATTACTGCTACTAGTATTTGGTGGATGAGTTCATTACTGTTTTCCTGTTCTGTTTCAGTTTGCATTGTTAAACTCGTATTGCCATGCATTGCTGGAAATTTTAAAGTTTGGCTGGAATTGATTGCTGGGCTGCGGAGAAAGGGGACTTTGTTTGATGTAGTGGAGTTTTATAAGCATGCAAGTGCAGATATTTTTATGTTGTCGGCTTAGTGATAAATTGCATGCCCATTTTAGCTCAAATTCTAATATGCTGTAGTTGCTGTAAATTACATGCTGTTTGTAGCTGAAATTATTTTAGTTGCTAAGAAATTGTACTGAGAATGTTTCAATTGCAAGTATGATAGTTACTACTTCTTGCATGTATGCTAGCTGTAGACAAGTGGAGGTATTAGTTTTCCAAAATTCTTCTTGATAGCAATTGCCATGTATGCTTAATATGAGGTGTAGCAAGAACTAAAATCAGTAATGGAATTTTATGCTAAAATTTCCTTTCCACAGATTTTCTTTTTTTTTTATATTACTGATGTTAGGGCAAGTAATACCAGTTCAGTAGAGTTAGTAATTAAGTAGCGGTCACCCTCAGAGTAGTAGTAAGGAGGGTGGTCGTTACAGTTGGTATCAGAGCAGTCCCCATTCTTCAGCATCACACACACATCAGCATCATCCTTGCCGTCTCCAAGTAAGAAAGTATTTAAATCCTTTCTTATTTCTGCTTTTCTGATTATTAACTGCAGTATAGAGTACTTATTTGTTTGAGTGCTTAAGTAAGATAAAAGATTTAG
The DNA here is from genome assembly GCF_018446385.1 of Zingiber officinale. NCBI lineage: Eukaryota > Viridiplantae > Streptophyta > Magnoliopsida > Zingiberales > Zingiberaceae > Zingiber > Zingiber officinale. The sequence goes on along the minus strand of NC_056005.1, from coordinate 71,882,870 downwards.
TTCCCCTTTTCTTTACTCATATTTAAGTATGATTAGAAGGGTTAAAGTAAGATATCAAGCCTTTACCTTGCATAATTAGATGGCAAGAAGAGGACGTCCCCGTGCTACTCACACTGAGGAACCAGCTCAAGGGAACGAAGTGCCTAGAGCAACTGAACCCAGCCTTTCTGAAGTGGTTGCTCAGCTCCAGAGGCAAGTAGCAGAGCAGCAACAGGTGATAGCCAATCTGATGGCAAATCAACCAGCAGTTCCTCCCCCTCCTCCAGCTGTCACTGCAGAGACCCCAGTGGTAACTGAGACTCCACCAGCTACTCAGGGAGCTGTCACAGCACCCCAGAGACCAGAAGCTTATCTTATACAGTGGCTGAAGCTGAAACCATAGAGCTTCTCAGGCACGACTGAGCCCTGGGATGCCCAGTCTTGGTTTAAAACACTAGAGAGCACGATGGAGCTTCTTGACTGGCCAGAAGTCGAGAAGGTCAAGTGCACCTCTTTCTGTCTGTCTTGAGATGCTCGTATGTGGTGGGAGAGGATAAAGACCAAGAGAGCAGCTGATCAGATGACCTGGGCAGATTTCCAGTCAGAGTTCTTCCACCTGCAGATTACCAACAAGCACTACGAGGAGTTTATAGAGTTCAAACAAGGTGACTTGTTAGTGGAAGAAGCAGCCAAGAAGTTCAACAGGCTAGCTCGTCTCTGCCCAGAGCTAGTAAGTACAGAGAAGGAGCGAGTCAGGCTGATGCTCAGAATGTTGAGACCACAGATAGCACTGAATGTGAGCAGTGGAGCTCACCGGCCCCAGACTGGCGAAGAGTTGATCAGTAGAGCACTAATTGCTGAACATTACCTGAACAACATCAAAGCACAGCAGACAGCAGGAAGCCAGAAGTCACAGTCAAGTAAGCAGAACTGGAAAGGCAAGGGTAAAAGGAAGCAGTGGAACACAGGAGGTAGCCAGAAGGGAGGGCCAGCAAACAAGCAGACCAAGTTTCCTCCCTGTCCCAAATGTGGGAGAACCCATCCAGGAGCCTGTCTTTTGGGTAAGACTGGATGTTACTCCTGTGGTCAGGAAGGACACATGGCTAAAGAGTGTCCTAATAAATTCAAAGCACCTCAGCCACAGCCATTGCAATATGGAGGCCAGCCTTCACAGTTGCACCACATGGAAGCAGCATTGGAGGGACCCTATATCAGTCAAAGAAGGTTAGAAGCCCCACCAGTCCCAGCCTTTGATGGTGCCAGAGTATTCTCCCTCACCAAAGAAGAAGCTGCTAGTGCCTCCACGGTCGTGACAGGTCAAGTAGTTATTTTCCGGCACATAGCTACTGTACTATTTGACACTGGGGCGACCCATTCTTTTATATCGATACCTTTTGCCAGTAGTTTACAGGTGCCTACAGAAAGTATGAACTCCAAGTTTCTGACAACCCTACCTTCTGGGGAAGTCATGGAATCCAATCAGTGGCTCCGAGTTGTACTGGTTAGAATTGCAGACCGAGAACTAGTTCTCACCATGCAGGATTTCGATATCATTTTTGGTATGGATTTCCTCAGCAAGTACAGTGCCTCAGTGGACTGCCGCAGAAAGAAAGTAATTTTTAGTCCAGAAGGTGAGCCAACTTTTGAGTTCACAAGAGTGCCAAGGAAGAAGACCCAAAAGCTTCTCTCATCTCTAGCAGCACACCAGATGTTAGCCAAAGGGTGTGCGGGTTTTCTTGCATACATAATAAAGGCAGCAGAGCAGAAGGGACCCAAGCAGGAGGAGGTCCGGGTAGTATGCGAGTATCCAGAGGTATTTCTAGAAGAGCTACTTGGGCTACCTCACAACAGAGAGGTGGAATTTGAGATTGAATTGGTTCCTGGAACCGTTCCAATTTCAAAAGCTCCGTATCGCATGTCTCCAGCAGAGCTGAAGGAATTACAAGAGCAATTACAGGAGTTACTTGACAAAGGCTTCATTCGCCCTAGTCACTCACCTTGGGGAGCTCCTGTGTTGTTTGTCAAGAAGAAAGATGGAACGATGCGGATGTGCATAGATTACAGAGCTTTGAATCAAGTGACGATCAAGAACAAGTACCCTCTTCCCAGGATCGACAACTTATTTGATCAGTTAAGAGGAGCAACAGTGTTCTCAAAGATAGACCTACGCTCTGGGTACCATCAGCTGAAGGTGAAAGAAAGAGATATACCCAGAACGACGTTCAGGACCAGATATGGACACTACGAGTTTGTGGTCATGCCTTTTGGAGTGACCAATGCGCCTGCGGTCTTCATGGACTTAATGAACAGAGTGTTCAGAGAGTATCTTGACAAATTTGTCATTGTATTCATCGATGACATTCTGGTCTATTCAAGGACCCTAGAGGAGCATGACACGCACTTGAGAATAGTGCTGCGGACTCTTCAGCAGAAGCAGCTTTATGCTAAATTCTCCAAGTGCGAGTTCTGGTTAAATCAGGTGACGTTTTTAGGTCACATAATTTCTAAGGAAGGCATTCAAGTGGATCCAGCCAAAGTGGAAGCGGTCAACAACTGGAGTATACCCAAGAACGTCAGAGAGATCAGAAGCTTCCTTGGTCTAGCAGGGTACTACAGGAAGTTCGTGGAGGATTTTTCCAGGATAGCTTCTCCGTTAACAGCCCTCACCAGAAAGAACAAGAAATTCGAATGGTCAGATAAATGTGAGCAGAGCTTCCAAGAACTAAAGAAGAGATTGATCAGTGCTCCCATTCTGACAGTCCCACAGAGTGACAAGAGTTTCGACATCTACAGTGATGCTTCCAAGATGGGTTTAGGAGCTGTACTCATGCAAGAAGGAAAAGTCATAGCTTATGCTTCCAGACAACTCAAAGACTATGAGAAGAACTACCCTACTCATGATCTCGAGCTGGCAGCTGTAGTTTTTGCACTTAAACTCTGGCGACATTATTTGTATGGAGTCCAGTGTAGAATTTTCACAGATCATCAGAGTCTTAAGTACTTCTTCACTCAGAAGGACTTAAACATGAGACAGCGTAGGTGACTGGAGTTGGTAAAAGAAATTCTCTACCACCCAGGCAAAGCTAACAAAGTGGCAGATGCACTCAGCAGAAAATCTAGTGCATCACTGATGTCCTTGTCATCACTAGCCCTGCCACTGCAGAAGGAGTTGTCAGATTTTGGACTTGAAATTATCGAAGGACAGTTCTCTGCATTGACCTTAGGGTCTACATTGCTTGTGGAGATACAGAGAAAGCAAAGTGAAGATCCGGACATCCAGAAGATCAAGCAGGGGATACAGAAAGAAGACAACTCAGAGTTTAGAGTGACAGATAGCGGAATTCTTTATCAGGGGAGTCGCATTTGCGTGCCCAATGATGAGGAACTGAGAAAGAAGATCTTAGAGGAAGCTCACAGTACACCATATTCCATGCATCCTGGTTCTTCCAAGATGTACCAAGATGTGAAACAGAGGTTTTGGTGGTCAGGACTCAAAAGAGATGTAGCTAAGTATGTCAGTACCTGCTTGACATGCCAGAGAGTCAAAGCAGAGCACCAGAGACCAGGAGGAGTTCTTCAACCTCTTCCAATACCAGAATGGAAATGGGAAGACATATCCATGGACTTCATAACAGGTCTTCCAAGAACCACCAATGGATATGATGCGATATGGGTAATAGTAGACCGATTGACCAAGTCTGCTCACTTCCTAGCCGTCAAGGTGTCCCACTTCATAGAGCAGTTGACCCAGCTATATGTTAAAGAGGTAGTCAGACTTCATGGAGTTCCTAAATCTATCGTTTCTGATAGAGATGGGCGCTTCACCTCACACTTTTGGGAGTACGTTCAGAATGCACTAGGCACCAAACTCAAGTTCAGCACAACTTTCCATCCACAGACTGATGGACAGACAGAGCGAGTGAATCAGATTTTAGAAGACATGCTCAGAGCTTGTGCTCTAGATTTCAAAGGAAGTTGGTGCAAGTATTTATGCTTAGCTGAATTCGCTTACAACAATAGCTATCAGGCCACCATTAAGATGGCACCTTATGAAGCACTATATGGCAGGAAATGCAGATCACCCGTATGCTGGCAAGAGCAGGAGAGAGAAAAGAGATGGAAGCAGAGTTGGGCATTCAGACAGAGGTGATAGACGAGACTACTCAAGCAATTGAGACTGACCAGAGCAGACAGAAGAGTTATGCGGACACGCGCCGTAGGCCATTGGAATTCCAAGTAGGAGATTCGGTTTTCCTCAGGGTCGCTCCTATGAAGGGAGTGATGAGATTTGGCAAGAAGGGCAAATTAAGTCCTCGCTACGTAGGACCTTACCTGATCATAGAGAGGATTGGGAAAGTAGCTTATAGGCTGGACTTACCACAAGACATGTCAGCAATACACAATGTATTTCATGTCTCCATGCTAAAGAAGTGTCTCCGTGACTTGAGCCAAGTGATTCAGCCTCAGTCGGTGCAGATCCAAGAGGATCTTAGTTATGAGAGCAGACCTACACAGATAGTGGACAGAGCAGTTAAGAGATTGAGAAACAAAGAAGTACCACTAGTAAAGGTCGTCTGGTAGAACCAGAAGCACGAGGAAGTCACTTGGGAGTGGGAGGACAGCATGAGACAAAAGTATCCAGAGCTATTCTAAGTTCGGGGACGAACTTTTTATAAGGTATGGGGAATTGTAACGACCCAATTTTCTCCATTTCAAGTCCTAAAAGTCCATAAAAGTATTCGAAAATGCTTTAAAAATATTCTAGAGATTTTTAGAAATTTTTAGAGTATTTTTACGTAATTTTTGGAGGTCGTTTAGTAGGTTTACAAAAAGAAAAGAAGTTCTGACAAAAACTGTTGAAGGTGAGACTCGAACCCAAGATCTCCGGCCGAACCCGACCTAACCGGACGCAGCCAACCAACTGGGCTACGCGTGGTTTGTTAATAAGTATGAAGCGGATATATATAAGTCATAGTAAAGGGCAAAGTTAGACCTAGGTTATAAAAGGGATAAGTTAAGGGGAGAAGGGAATTATTTTCCCGTGACCTAATCTCGCGATCCCTTCCTCTCTCGCGGTGGTGACTTCCTCTCGGGCGAAAACACAACCGCAGCTCGGGCTTCGCCTCCGGCGGTCGGACAAGGACACTTCCGTGAGATCTTCTTGGACCCGAGCTTCTCTCGTCGAAGGGAGCACGCGGACACAAAAGGAACGCCGAGATTTGAAGCTAGCCGAAACCCTAGAGTCCTCTTCTCCGATTGTAAGTCCAAGAAAACAAGTAAGTACTACTCACCTGCGGTAGGAGTTGCTCCGTACGCTTGGTTTTCTTGTTGAGTTTTCAAACTAGGGCTCCCTTGTGCCGAAACTTGATTCATGCTAGGGCTAGATTGTATTCCATGTTGTGCCGAATTGGGAGAATGGATTTGGGTTTTAGGATGGCTGTTTGGACCCCTGAGTTGTGCCAAAGTGTCTATGCCAAACCTCCTCTAAAGCATTAGGATGCTGAATTTTTATGGCAAGGGGTTGTTACCTTGTTTTGGGTCTTTAGTTGTGCCAAAACTTTAGGGCAAACTCCAAGTTAGTTTTGTGTTATGGACCCTTTGCGGAGTTTGCATATAAACATCTTTTGAGATTTATAAGATTTCGGATTTAGCATGTTTTCGAAATTTCTGCACCAAGAGATAGTCTATGTTGGATGTCCTTTAGAATTCGACATGCTAAGTTTCCCTTTTGAACATGCAAGCTAGTTACTGTAACATGCAGAACAATATGCTATGTTTCCTTTAGAACTTGCTGTGTAGAAATTCTATGCTGTTGCCATACTATTTCTGTGTATTTCAGTTGAGTTACCATGATTTAGGTTGCTGGAATTAGTTTCCCTTCCATGCTACTATCATGTTTTAGAATTTCTGAAGCTATTTTCTTTTGGAAGTGGTTTAGGATTAAAAGCACACCAAATGCTTAATTAAATGCCAAGGCATTTTTTTTAATATCAGAATAAGAAAGATAACAAGAAATAAAAACAAGAGGCTAGTACCCGACATCCAAGAGCTTGTCGTTAAACAAATCTAGGAGACCATTTCCGAGGTCTTGGCCCTGGTAGACCGAGGTCTGCTCTTTTAGGATTGGTGGCTCGCAACCCCAACCTATTAGGGAACGTGTATGAGATGGTACTAAGCCTGGGCCCAAAGAAAAGAAAAGTTAAGAAAGAAAGAAAGAAAGAAGAAGTGAGTAAAAGATAGGAATTAAAAGATTAATTTCTAACACAAGGATATAAGAAATGAAACAAGTTACATGCTTAGAATAAATAAAAAGTTAGTTTATGAAATTCTAAGCTTATAGTATTAATTTCTTGTTATCCTGCTAGTTAGTGAGTATGACTTGTATCCAGTTTATTTTCTGTATACCATGAGCACATGCAGATTGCTTTAGTATTTCAGTTTCAGTACTTTTGCTTTACATTTATGCATTGCGAGTTTTGTGAGATAGATTAGTACTTACTAAGCATTTTCGCTTATAGATCTTTTTTTTTTCCTCCTACTACAGATAAAGGAAAAGCTAAAGTATATGATGGAAGGCGACAAGGAGATGCGTGATGGATGTGTGTGATGTTGAACTATGGAAGCTTGGGACATCGTCAAGAATATAATTAGGCTTTTTCCTTGTCATTGGATATACAGTTAATTTAGTCTCTTTTCTTTACTGCTAAGAGTTGATTTGAGTCGTCCTTTAAATGTTAAGAGTTCCCTACGAATTGATCCTTTTGCATTGCTAAAGACTAAGTTTTCTTGTATTACTGCTACTAGTATTTGGTGGATGAGTTCATTACTGTTTTCCTGTTCTGTTTCAGTTTGCATTGTTAAACTCGTATTGCCATGCATTGCTGGAAATTTTAAAGTTTGGCTGGAATTGATTGCTGGGCTGCGGAGAAAGGGGACTTTGTTTGATGTAGTGGAGTTTTATAAGCATGCAAGTGCAGATATTTTTATGTTGTCGGCTTAGTGATAAATTGCATGCCCATTTTAGCTCAAATTCTAATATGCTGTAGTTGCTGTAAATTACATGCTGTTTGTAGCTGAAATTATTTTAGTTGCTAAGAAATTGTACTGAGAATGTTTCAATTGCAAGTATGATAGTTACTACTTCTTGCATGTATGCTAGCTGTAGACAAGTGGAGGTATTAGTTTTCCAAAATTCTTCTTGATAGCAATTGCCATGTATGCTTAATATGAGGTGTAGCAAGAACTAAAATCAGTAATGGAATTTTATGCTAAAATTTCCTTTCCACAGATTTTCTTTTTTTTATATTACTGATGTTAGGGCAAGTAATACTAGTTCAGTAGAGTTAGTAATTAAGTAGCGGTCACCCTCAGAGTAGTAGTAAGGAGGGTGGTCGTTACAGTAATAGCTTACACTTTCCTTTTTAAAAAAGTAAAAAAAAGTGCAACACTTAAAAATATTACCAATAATTAAGTGTGCTTGTGTGTTGCTATCGGTTTGTCGGAGATGATTAGATGACTTGGTGAGGCAACCTAGTGGCAGATAGACTTCTATGAAGAAGCAGTAGGAAGTCGGAGCAGTTGGAAAGCCAATCAGATGAGTAGAAGCTCGTGTAGCAGTTGATGTCTAATGACTTGGGAGAAACACTCTTATAAAATGAGTGGAAGGCACCTTCCATAGCCTTAAAGGCGCCTCCCATACGAGAAATATCATCCCGAACAACCTGGTTATTATTTGCAATGAAGTTTGACTATCCTATGGAAGGTGCCTTCCATAGCACAGAAGGCGCCTTCCATGAAGAATGCAAAGACGCCTTCCAATGCTTGAAGGTGCCTCGGACACTGTTCACCCAAGACTTTTTGTACTTCTTTTGCCCTGCAAAAAGTGTTAGTTTAATAACTTGCAAGACAAGTATTAGCATAGTAATAATAATGGGTAGTAATAGACCCTGTCTCCCCGAGACTAGGATCTAGTCAAGGTCTCAATTTATATTTTCGAAATGGACCTAAATTAAGCCGACGTCTACTGTCCCTTCGAACGGGGGCATGCCCTCACTTGATCACTCTTCTCTAGTGACTTACTTCTACTTACTAGGTGTAGACATACCTTCCAGAATCAAACATCTGGACTTCAAGAATCAAACATCCTGACCTACCAAAATTGGACATTCGGTCTTCTCCAATCAGGAATCGCACATTCCAACCTATCAGAATTGCAGATCTTGTCATCTCCAATCGAGAATCGTACATCCCGACCCTTGCTAGAATCCCACATCTAGACTTCAATCTGTTAGGAATTGAACATCCTGATTTATCGAAATCCCCTTCAATAAATCAGGAATTGAACATCCTGACTAGGGGTTGTCAACTCTACACACTTTGTAACAAGGTTAGATCATAATACGTTTAAATTTAACATATTTGTCATTCATCAAAACTTAGATTTAACCATTGATACTAACTATATCAACAATCTCCTCTTTTTTGATGCAATAATAATCTGGGTTAAAGTTAAAAAAAAATAATGTAGAAATAATAGAAATTAAGAGCATTTTTAAAGTTAAGGATGTTCAATGTTTTTTTTTAAAATATCAAAGTGAAAAAAAAGAATAATCTTTGAAAAAACTTCAAAGTATTTTTAGAAAATATATTTTGCAACTATTATTTTGCAAAGAAAATAGTTTGAAAAGGACTTTTTATAAAATAAGTATCTTAAAAATAATTTTGAACGTATATTGCAAAATTTTAAACAATTTTGAAGGTGATTTTAAAAATCATTTTGAAAGTATTTAGGAAATAAAATAAATAATTTAGAAATTATTTTCAATTATCCTCCCTTGAACCTAAAAAAAACTTTAAATGTCTAACCATTAGTTATTAATTAACTATCAGAAAATAGTAGTGTTCACTGGATTAATCAGGTTAAATAATGTAATCAGTTAGTGTTTAACTAAAATAGATTACTTAACCGGGTCATTGTGATTTTGATATTTTTCACCCAGATTTATATTGATGAACTGATATATTGCCTACGCATCTCACACTTTTCTAGGTTTTGTAATGTACAATCAAGGTAGGCTTAGTGTGTTTGTAAGATGCTTGATTCCTAGATCTATAGGAGCATGCTTTCTATCGACTTGATCTAGACTAAGGCCAAAATAGAGTAGCAAAAAAAAAAGCTAAAGGTGTAGATCAAGTCAATCAGATATACAATGTATAATAGTGCAATTGACATAATCAAATCTGGTCATCGTCAGCAGATGGAGGAGGGGACTGCTCAGATGCTTGATAAGCCTGAAGAATTCGCTGAAATCTGGTGGACATCTCTTCTCAAAGAGAGGAGAATCCAATGGTCATCTCTCCTTGAATAGCGCTGAATCTGTCTGAGACTGACTGTCGGAGTTGTACGGAGGACTCTTCAAGTCAAGCTAGTCGATCCTTGACAGATAGCGAGGTCAAGGGATGGGTCAAGGTCGAGAGTTGGGTCAGAGTCAAAGGATGTCCAAAAAGCTCCTCGACCGTGAATGTTGGCAACTCCTCTCCCTCGGTAGGAATGATAAGTGAAAAATCATCCTCGGCCTCGCCTAGAGCGTCTAGTTGTTGTCTCGCTCTCCAAGCCAGTCTCCCCTGAGCGGTGATGTCTATATATACTAACGTAAGCTGACGCTGACCAATATCATCATACATGCCAAGAGAAGTAGACATACCTTGTTATATCTACCCTTATGGTCAAAAATATATATGTTAAAATGTAACAGTAGGGCATATGAACATGTGTCCTAATGACAAGACTAGATGCATGGATGACATTTTAAAATATATGCAATGTAATATCGATGTCTAGATGCTGGCATACGATAAACAAGGAGTGGGAGGGTCGCATCATCACTACATTGTGAGATGTGATCGGCAGAATGCAGGTGGGCAGGACTTGATACAGGACATAGTCATGTACCCTAAGGGAGAGTGACCTAATGTTAGTCACAGTAGGTAGTCTCTCCTTCCCAAAAAAAATATATGTGGATAGTTTCCAATGTAACGTGGGAGTAGAATTCACCAAATGGAAAATCCCTACTAGGGTAACACAAAAATGGACAAGTAGATCTCCTAAGTCTTAGGCTATCATATAGAAAAGTGGGCGAGAAACTAAAGTCCTTCCCAACGAGTCTAGTGGGGTATGTCAAATCATCGATCTGAACTAGGTTGTTGTAAAACTGTGCACACAATTCTAGGTTTGCTAAATGACTATAGTAAACTAGCCTATCTAACTAGTAACAGTTAATGACCTCAATGATAAGTGCACAGTATCCGGAAAAAAGGACCTACTCAAAAACCTAGATTCATATGCAATATATGTATGCTGTAGAAAATTTAGCCTAAGTCACTCAGTGGAAAATCTAGTATCAATAGATGTTGGTGCAGTTAGCACTAACGGTCTAACTCAGGTTTTGATGAATGACAAATCAGGTTAAGTTAGGTTCGTCGTTATCTAACACTCTGATCGAGTGTGCAGGATAAGTCCAGACAGGTCGACGGGCTGACCGGATGTCTGGCACGAAGTCCAGCTAGGTCGACGGGCTGACCGGATAGCTGGCGAGAAGTCCAAGCGGGTCGACGGGCTGACCGGACGCTTGGCGAGAAGTCTAGCTAGGTCGACGGGCTGACCGGATAGCTAGCGAGAAGTCCAAGCGGGTCGACGGGCTGACCGGACGCTTGGCAAGAAGTCCAGCTAGGTCGACGGGCTGACCGGATAGCTGGCAAGAAGTCCAGACGGGTCGAAGGGCTGACCGGACGTCTGGCAGGTAAGTGAGGTAAGTCACTGGAGGGGAGTGACTGCGAGGACGCGTTCCCGGGAAGGGAACACTAGGCGTCGATCCGGCTTAGAACCATTTTGGATGTCTAAGTCGAGATCGTGACTAGATTCCGGTCTCGGAAAGACGGAATCTAAGTCATACTAACTTATGCTAATTCATACTATTATAAATGTGCTAATAATCTGTTTTGCAGGATATATATTGCCTCAGACTAACTTTGTTTTGCAGGAAAATGGAGATTTCTGGAACAAGGTGGTCCGGGCGCCCGGAAGGCAAATTATATCCAGCCGAGTCGTCGCCATGTGGAGCATCACGGTTTGTGCAGCTACGTCGCATTCCAGGCGCCCGGAAGGGATCCAGGCGCCCGGAACAGCATATAAAAGAAGCCCCAGGCAGGAGCTTCATCAATCAATCAAGCTGAGAACTCTTCTACTGCTGGTCTTGCTGCTCGACGTTCAGTGCGACGCTAACAACGCTCCGACAAAGTGCTCCTTCAGTTTCTATTTAATTTCCTTGTCGGTATTGCTTTATTATTACTAGCATTTCCTGTACTTATTCTGTAATCATATTTCGACTTGTTAGTGATTGCCCAACGAAAAGTGGTCAAGGACCACGGGCCTTCGAGTAGGAGTCGTCACAGGCTCCGAACGAAGTAAAAAACATTTGTGTCTATTTTTACTTTTCCGCTGCGTTTATACTCTAAGTTTTCGAATCGATATTCACCCCCCCTTTATCGAATCTAACGGTCCTACAAGTAGTATCAGAGCCGGTACCGCTCTGATTTGGTGCAACCACCAATCAGACAGGGGGTGAATTTTTTTTTAACTTTAAAACTGTTGTTTCGTTAACTTAATATTTCTCTAATCAATTTAAATTAGTGCAAACACGAATCTAGATTCCTTTCTATTTTTCTCTTCCCGCACTACTAATCCAAGACCAAGTCTTGGGTTTTTTTTGGTTATTTACCTGTGCACAGAATGTCCCAACAAGAAGGATTCAGCACAGTGCGACCTCCACTCTTCAAAAGGGACGACTTCCCTTACTGGAAGAAGCGCATGGAGGTCTACCTCAAAACAGACTTCGACCAGTGGATGAGCATCACGAGACCCTACAAAATTCCAGTGGACAACGCCGGGAATCTAGTGGATCCTGAAGATTGGACAGCAGATCTCAAGAAAAAAGCATCAACAGAAAATAAGGCGATCAACACTCTACAATGCGGATTGACAAGAGAAGAACTGAACAGAGTCAGTCCACACAAAAACGCTAAAGAGCTATGGGACAAGTTGATCGAGCTGCACGAGGGAACGAGCGACACCAAGGTAATAAAACGAGACCTTCTCTTAAATAAAATTTTTAATATAAAAATGCAGGAAGGTGAAACGGCGAATCAACTACACGCGAGGATCAAGGACATCCTCAACGGGCTCCATGCGATAGGCCACCAGATGGAGAACAGAGACTTAATAAGGTACGCATTAAACGCCTTTCCACGTAATAGTTTGTGGGCATCAATAGTGGATGCCTACAAAATTTCTAAGGATCTTTCTAACTTAAAATTAGATGAGCTTTTCTGTGAATTAGAATTACACGAACAAACTAATGCTAGAGCCGAGAAAGGTATAGCTCTATTTGCAGGGTCCTCCAAAGAAAAGAAAAGCAAGCCTGAATTTGAAGAAGAATCTGACCAAGACTCCGAAAATGAAGAACATCTGGTGAACTTGGTAAGAAAAATGTTCACCAGGAGAAAGAGGAGCTTCAGCAAAAAGGATCTTCAAAAGATCAGCTCTCCCTCAGAACAAAAGAACGTGACTTGCTATGGCTGCAACAAAAAGGGACATTACAAGAACGAATGCCCAAAACTAAAGTTCGACAAACCAAAACCAACAAAAAAGAAAGCACTCAAAGCAACATGGGACGACTCCTCGGACGAATCAGAGGAAGAAGAGCAGAAACATCAGAGCCACCTCACACTGATGGCCCGCGAAGCCGAAACTGAAAATGAGTCGGAAGATGAAGACGGGTCTGAACCCGAAACAAGCCACGAGTCTGTACTCGTTTCCGAAGGCTCGAATGAGGTATATTTTAATTTAAACAAAAAGTTTTTTAGAATCATTTCTTGTTTAAATAGTAAATTAACCAAAGTAGAAAATGAAAACAAATTACTTCTTGAGGAAAATCAAAACCTAAAGGAACAATTAAAAAATTCAAATCCAACTCAAGATCTAACACTTGAGGAGGAGAATTTATCATTAAAAAATGAAATAAACAATTTAAAGGAGATGTTAAAAAAATTCACAACAAGATCAAAAAATTTAGACTTAATCCTAAATAATCAAAAAGCATGTTATAATAAAACCGGACTAGGATATAAGTCGAATTCAAATAAAACCTTCAAATCATTAATAACCCAATACAAGTCAACCAATCTAGCTTGGGTTCCGAAAGCGTGTCTAACCACGCAAGTAGGACTTAATCAATATTATATACCTAAAGAAAAAATACATTATATAAATAAACCAAACCAAAATCCAAAATACAAACCTAAATCAAATTCAAAATCTAAATAGTTTAAAAAACAACAAAATTATCACCAAGTTAACTATAACTATAAAAAGAATCGACACAAGCCTAAAATCTAAACTTAAATTAATGGCCAATAATTCAGGGGGAGGCTCCAGAATAGCTGGCACCTTCAAAACTAACTTACCCGACAGGGTAACCCAAAACTAACAAACCCGGCAGGGCAATTAGAATTAGAGACCAATTTTAACTTGAATCATGGTATTGGTGAAATTTTTGGATGATAGTACGTTAGGGAAACTTGGGCATTGCATGTCTAGAAAGATATGGTTTCGATCTGGTGCATTTGGCCAAGTGGAACTGACCGAAGCTACCCTTAAACGAATCCTAACCAGTTAGACCAAGATTTAGTACTAAGTTCCGTGGATAGGACTATTCGGAAAACCTCGAAAGGATGGTTATTTCTAATGATGTCCTTGTGACTCACCAAGCTTAGAAGTTTATCCGAAGAATGCCTATTTGTGGAAACCAAAGCTAAGTCTGAATCTAACACAAGTTAAACCAAAACTCTGTAATCAAACCAATTTCATCTCACAAAATCATAGGATTCCCTGATTGATAATATAGATCGGGTGAGATGAATAAGGCTTAAAAATTAATTTTAAAATTTTAAACTTAAATTAATTTTAAACTTAATTTAATTTTAAACTTAAAAATTAATTTTCAAAATTTTAATTTTAAACTTAAAAATTATTTTCAAAATTTTAATTTTAAACTTAAATTAATTTTAAACTTAATTTAATTTTAAACTTAAAAATTAATTTTCAAAATTTTAATTTTAAACTTAAAAATTATTTTCAAAATTTTAATTTTAAACTAAAAAATTATTTTCAAAATTTTAAATTTTAAACTTAAAAATTATTTTCAAAATTTTAATTTTTAAACTTAAAAATTAATTTCAAAATTTTAATTTTAAACTTAAAAATTATTTTCAAAATTTTAATTTTAAACTTAAAAATTTATTTTCAAAATTTCAATTTTAAACTTAAAAATTAATTTCAAAATTTTAATTTTAAACTTAAAAATTATTTTCAAAATTTTAATTTTAACTTAAAAATTATTTTCAAAATTTTAATTTTAAACTTAAAATTTATTTTCAAAATTTTAATTTTAAACTTAAAAATTTATTTTCAAAATTTCAATTTTAAACTTAAAAATTATTTTCAAAATTTTAAACTTAAAAATTATTTTCAAAATTTTAATTTTAAACTTAAAAATTATTTTCAAAATTTTAATTTAAACTTAAAAATTATTTTCAAAATTTTAATTTTAAACTTAATTTCAAAATTTTAATTTTAAACTTAAAAATTATTTTCAAAATTTTAATTTTAAACTTAAAATTATTTTCAAAATTTTAATTTTAAACTTAAAAATTATTTTCAAAATTTTAATTTTAAACTTAAAAATTAATTTCAAAATTTTAATTTTAAACTTAAAAATTAATTTCAAAATTTTAATTTTAAACTTAAAAATTAATTTTCAAAATTTTAATTTTAAACTTAAAAATTATTTTCAAAATTTTAATTTTAAACTTAAAAATTATTTTCAAAATTTTAAAATTTAAACTTAAAAAATTATTTTCAAAATTTTAATTTTAAACTTAAAAATTAATTTCAAAATTTTAATTTTAAACTTAAAAATTAATTTTCAAAATTTTAATTTTAAACTTAAAAAATTATTCTCAAAATTTTAATTTTAAACTTAAAAATTATTTTCAAAATGTTAATTTTAACTTAAAAATTAATTTCAAAATTTTAAATTTAAACTTAAAAATTAATTTTAAAATTTTAAAACTTGAAAATTTATTTCAAAATTTTAAACTTAAAAATTAATTTCAAAATTTTAATGTTAAACTTAATTTCAAAATTTTATTCAAACTCAAAACTTAACTTCAAACCTAATTTAAAAAAAAAAAAAACCAAGGGCGGGCGCTCCTGGTATTCCCCTCCGGGGCGTCCGGAAGGGGTTCTGGGCGCCCCGCCCTAGCAACCCCGGGCGCCCGGAGTCCTCTATAAATAAGGGGCAGCAGGCGCCCCCAACCTTTTCCCCACCAATTCTCACTTTTGCCAAGGTTCACTTTGAACCTCAGTGCGAAAGTACTCTAAATCAAAATTTTCTTGCTGTGAAGACGCTGTTGCGATTCAACCGAGGTCGTCAAATCTATATTTTTCGATGGCTCCTCGGTAAATAAAATACTTCCCCTCTCTAAAATCTTATTAGAATTTGTCTTCTCAATTTTTTTTCTTAGAATATTCTTTTATTTATATACAGTAGGAAACGAACAAATACTGGTGCTGGACCCTCCAATACTAGTACAGACCCTAGGTTTCCTACAGACGAACTTAGGATTAAGTTTGAATCCACCATTTATAAGGCCATTAGGACTACCTGCA
Source organism: Zingiber officinale (assembly GCF_018446385.1). Taxonomy (NCBI): domain Eukaryota; kingdom Viridiplantae; phylum Streptophyta; class Magnoliopsida; order Zingiberales; family Zingiberaceae; genus Zingiber; species Zingiber officinale. The sequence goes on along the minus strand of NC_056005.1, from coordinate 71,867,104 downwards.
TAGATAGATCGTTCTTTCTAAGGTCATGTCCCTCTGCTTTAGAGGTTATAGGCCACTATAATTTAACGAACCTTGTCGAATGTACCAGTCCAATAAACATAAGTCTGTGTGCCGAATTTTGCAATAACCTAGTAAAAGTAGACGATTTCACCTATACCACTAGGGCAGCAGGCACTGATATCATATTTTCCCCTATGACTATCCGAGAGTTTTTAGAGTTGCGTCCATCTACTTGCTCCTTTTTGACTAATTGGTTAGACAGCTGGTTAAAGTTAAATATCAAGTTCAGGGGGAGAATTAACTCAAATTTTGTGTGTTTGAAAAATGCCTTTTAAAACCTAACCTATGTTTGAACATTGATTTACAAAATTTAAATTTAACTAAGTATTTAAAAAATTAACTATTTCCAAATTTAGCCTTTATCAAATTAGCCTTAAAAATTAATTTTGGAAAAATTTTATTTCTTGAAAAATTATTTAATTTTTGCTTTGTTTTGAAAAATCAAAGTTGAAAATTTTACCTTTTTGAAAAGTAGATGTTACATAAACATAAAAAGTAAATTTGAAAAACCTATTCCACACGCTTGAGAGTTAAACTTGATTAACCTTAAATTTATACCTTTTAAAACTCAACCTGTCTCCCCCAAGTCAACTTGACTATTTTTTTACTTGGATTTTTTCTTGAATTTTTGAACCAAACTCAGATATTTTTCAAGATCAGCTGTTTTACAGTAACTCTACACTATGTTTACCCTTGTTTTTTTTTGATGAATGTCAAAGGGGGAGGGTTAGGTGGTTAAGTTAGAGCAACTAAATTCAAACTTGAAAAACTAACTTAAAAACCTCGAAAATCATGCTTGATTTTTGCATATATTAATCACTAACTTAACCAGGTTGTCATTCCATCAAAAAAGGGGAGATTGTTGGTGCAGTTAGCACTAACGGTCTAACTCAGGTTTTGATGAATGACAAATCAGGTTAAGTTAGGTTCGTCGTTATCTAACACTCTGATCGAGTGTGCAGGATAAGTCCAAACAGGTCGACGGGCTGACCGGATGTCTGGCACGAAGTCCAGCTAGGTCGACAGGCTGACCGGATAGCTGGCGAGAAGTCCAAGCGGGTCGACGGGCTGACCGGACGCTTGGCGAGAAGTCTAGCTAGGTCGACGGGCTGACCGGATAGCTAGCGAGAAGTCCAAGCGGGTCGACGGGCTGACCGGACGCTTGGCAAGAAGTCCAGCTAGGTCGACGGGCTGACCGGATAGCTGGCAAGAAGTCCAGACGGGTCGAAGGGCTGACCGGACGTCTGGCAGGTAAGTGAGGTAAGTCACTGGAGGGGAGTGACTGCGAGGACGCGTTCCCGGGAAGGGAACATTAGGCGTCGATCCGGCTTAGAACCATTTCGGATGTCTAAGTCGAGATCGTGACTAGATTCCGGTCTCGGAAAGACGGAATCTAAGTCATACTAACTTATGCTAATTCATACTATTATAAATGTGCTAATAATCTGTTTTGCAGGATATATATTGCCTCGGACTAACTTTGTTTTGAAGGAAAATGGAGATTTCTGGAACAAGGTGGTCCGGGCGCCCGGAGGTCCGGGCGCCCGGAAGAGATCCGGGCGCCCGGAAGGCAAATTATATCCAGCCGAGTCGTCGCCACTTGGAGCATCACGGTTTGTGCAGCTACGTCGCATTCCAGGCGCCCGGAAGGGATCCAGGCGCCCGGAACAGCATATAAAAGAAGCCCCAGGCAGGAGCTTCATCAATCAATCAAGCTGAGAACTCTTCTACTGCTGGTCTTGCTGCTCGACGTTCAGTGCGACGCTAACAACGCTCCGACAAAGTGCTCCTTCAGTTTCTATTTAATTTCCTTGTCGGTATTGCTTTATTATTACTAGCATTTCCTGTACTTATTCTGTAATCATATTTCGACTTGTTAGTGATTGCCCAACGAAAAGTGGTCAAGGACCACGGGCCTTCGAGTAGGAGTCGTCACAGGCTCCGAACGAAGTAAAAAACATTTGTGTCTATTTTTACTTTTCCGCTGTGTTTATACTCTAAGTTTTTGAATCGATATTCACCCCCCCCTCTATCGAATTTAACGGTCCTACAATAGATGGGGTGTTGCTCGAGGTAGGAGCAACATTTCATCATTTCCTAAAGTAACATGGTATCATATCCAAACATAGATTTATAAAGGAAACATGAAAATAGCCAAAATGAACTAAATACACTAAGTTAGAGTGTACCGAGGAGGTATTGTTAAGGTTTGGAAGTAGAAAATTGGAGAAAAGGGGCTAACTTGTTGTTGGAAGGCACCTTGAACAGGAGAAAGACGAGATCAGAGAAATCTTATGTTTGTTGTGAAAAATAGTGTTGAAGGTGCCTTCAACCTAATGGAAGGTGCCTCCATGGAAGGCGCCTTCCATGAGCTATGGAAGGCGCCTTCAGTCGGTCGGGGGGATTTTTCCCGCCCTTCCGAGAGCGCTTCCAATTAAATTGGAGGCCTTCAGTGGTAGTAATGTTTTTTTTTTGTTTTTTTTTAAATTGAATATTAGGTTTAATTAATTCCAATTCTAGCTTGATCTTAATTTTAATTTGATTTTGATTTTAATTTAAATTTAGTTTAATTTTAATTTTAATCCTTATTCATCTCACCTGATCTATATTTTCAATCAGGTGATCCTATAATTTTATGGGATGAGTTAAGTTGAATTTCAGGGGTTTGTTTAACTTTGTGTTAAATTCAACTTTAGCTTTGGGTTCAACAAACATATATTCTTTGGATAAACTTCTAAGGTATGATGAGTCAGCTAAACATCATTAGAGTAACCACACCTTCAAAAATTTTCAAATAGTTTCATCCACTGAACTTAATATAAAATTTTAGTCTAACTAGTTAGGATTAGTAAAGGGTAACTTCAGTTAGTTCCACTAAGCCAAATGCACCAGGTCGAAGTTATATCTTCCTAGATATACATAGGCAGAGCTTCCCTAATCTACTATCATCCAAAACTTCTCTAGTACCATTAATCAAGTTAAACTTTTGTCCCTATTTAATCTAGTCCTAATTACACACCCGGGTAAATTATTTTTGGAGCTGCCAACTAGTTTGGAGTCTCTCCCTGAATTATTGGACTTTAGGTTTAGGTTTTAGGTTTGTGTCAATTTACTTTATAATTATAGTAGACTTGGTTATAGTATGAGTTTATATCAATTTTGTTTTTATTTAATTTAGGTTTATTTATTTTATTTATTTTTAAGATTTTAATTTTTGAGGTTAAGAGTGATTTAGTTGATTTATTTGGATTTATATGGTGAATTTTATCTTTTGGTATATAGTATTGATTGATTCCTACTTGTGTGGTTAGGTATACTTTTAGAACTCAAGCTTTAGTTGATTTTGATTTTTGAGTTAAAGTTAAAAATGACTTGTATTTTATGTTGGGTTTGTATTTGAGTCTGGATTTATTGTACACGACTCTTCGGTATCCAAGAATCATGTTTAGGTACTTGGTTCCCAAGGTAAACTTTTTCAACTACCCTTTGAGCTCGTTGACTCGACTTTTCAGGACAAAGTTTTCTTCCTCAATTTTTTTTAACTTGAGTTGAATTTTTGTCTTGAACTTGGCTAGTCACCAAGTTCATGTTCAATTATTCCTTAAGGATGTTATTTTCCCTTAGGAGTTATTTAACATGTTCTTCAGTTTTAATTAATCTTTTATTCCGGCAAGCAATTACTTTAAATGAATTTATACTGATAAAGGAATCTACCTTGGGTCGATCTGACTCGAATAAAGATTCGTGCCTTGACTCGTATTCAGACTTGTCTTCTTCATCCGAATATCCAGCTACCATCAGTGAAAGGAAGCACGCTTGATTCAATTCCTTTACTCCCGATCCGTTTGAAGACTCGTCCCAAGTCACTTTTAGTGCGTTCTTTTGCTTTATCTTCTTAACTTGGTATTCGTTCGGGCATTCGTGTTTGAAGTGCCCCTTTTTGTTTTAGCCGCAACACGTGACGTTTACTTCTGTGTTGTTGGATGCAGACTTGGACATCTTCTTCATGTTCTGTTTGGTGAAGCTTTTCTTGCGTCTGATGAGCATCTTCCTTACCATGTTTACTAGTTGCTCTTCTTTGTCTGATTTTGATTCAGACACAGTTTTAGCTTTGGATTTAGTTCCTTTTGAGGTACCTGGAAGAAAGGTAATTCATTTCTCGACCTTAGGGTTGTTAGTTTGTTCATGCAGTTTAAATTTACAAAATAGTTCATCTAATTTTAACTTAGAGAGATTCCTCGAAACCTTATAGGCATCAATGATCGATGCCCATAGTGTGTTTTGAGGAAACGAGTTAGGCCTGTACCTTATTACGTCTTGATTTTTGAGCTAGTGTCCGATTAAGTGAAGGTCATTGAAGATGTCCTTGATTTGGGCATGAAGCTGATTCACAGTTTCATAGTTCTACATTTTAATATTAAACAATGAATTGAGGAGTAGGTCATGTTTCATTAGCTTCAAATAATGAGCTCCTTCATGTAGCTTGATGAGCTTGTCCCAAAGCTCCTTTGCATTCTCGTATGGGCAGACTCAGTTGCATTCTTCTTTTATGAGTCCGCACTAGATGGTGTTCAATATTTTGGAGTCGATCTAAGCTTCCTTTTTGTCTTCAAGACTCCATCTTACTAGATCAAGTGGTACTTTTGTTGCTTCATCTACTGGTGCTCGGTACCCTCGTCAGATGATGAACCATTGCTCGATGTCCGTCTTGAGGTAAACTTTCATCCTCTTCTTCTAGTATGGAAAGTTATTTCCATTGAAGAGAGGAGGACGAGCGGTGCTGAATCCCTCAAGTTGGATCATTTGATTACTGGAAAAGGAAAACTAGAAGAAGGTACTAAGACTTGGTCTTAGATTAGTAGCGCTTGAGAGAGAAGAAAAATTTATGACTTGAATGGTGTCCACCAATTTTGAGCGAGAATCGAACGAGAAATAGTTATTTGAAATGGTAAATTTTACCAAGGCAAATAAATAAAAAAAATATAAAATCCAAAGAAAATGGTTCTCCTAGCTTGATTGATGGTCTCACCAATTCAGAGCATAACCTGCTCTGATACCACTTGTTGGATCGAGATATATGTGAGAGGAGGGAGGGTGAATCACATGGTTTTAGAAAATTGACTTTTTGGGTTTTGTAAAACAAAGTGCGCAGTGAAAAATCAAACATGAAAAATAAAAAGAGACACGATCGGTTTTACCTGGTTCGGAGCCTTCGGCGACTCCTAATCCATGACCTAGGTCTCACAAACCTATCGATGGACAATTCACTAAATACCTCTTCCGGAATTGCCAGAAGCAGTGATCAAATACAATAGATAGGGACAGTGTAACAACTTCCACTTTCCCTTTTTAAAGTAATAACTGTTGGTGCAGTAAGCATCCGACGATTGAACCTCAGTTTTGATAATGACAAAGGGATTCAAAGTTAAGATTCCTTGTTATCTAACGTGGTAAAATAAGGTTTCAAGAAAGTCCTAACTGCGGTTAGGCAAGGGAAAATTCTAAGGGGGGGGGTAACCTTAGGTCCTAGGGGGTGGTAACCCTAGGTGAAGGAAAATCCTAAGGGGGGGTAACCTTAGGTCCTAGGGGGCGGTAACCCTAGGTGAATGAAAATCCTAAGGGGGGGGGGGCAACCTTAGGTCCTAGGGGGCGGTAACCCTAGGTGGAGGAAAACCCTAAGGGGCGGCAACCTTAGGTCCTAGGGGGTGGTAACCCTAGATGGAGAAAAACCCTAAGGGGCGGTAACCCTAGGTCCTAGGGGGTGGTAACCCTAGGCAGAAAGTCCAGTAAGTCTGGAGGACCGGACTGGCATCAGGTAAATCTCCTGAGTGGAGTAGGTGAGGACGCGTTCCCCGCAGAGGGAACAGTAGGCGTCGGGTCGAACTAGAGTTTCCGGTTGGAAACTCGAAGTCAGACTCGGACAGTCCTGAGACTGTCATTATCATTTCTATTATGCTTTATGTGCTAACTTTGTGCTGCAGAGTATATTTGGGATTAATGTATCTTGCAAGGACCAAAGTGCAAAGATTAACCTCGGATGAATAGTGTCCGAGGCGCCTCCATGGTGCTTGGAGGCGCCTCGGGTGCAAAACCTGAGCTGGCTATGAAGCAAGCTTCAAGGCACCTTGGAGAGGCTGAAGGCGCCTTGAACAAGTTGATGAAGGCGCCTTGGAGAGATTAAAGGCGCCTTGAATAAGATAAAGTTCGACCAGGTCAGTTCTAATCCATGTAGGTTACGCGGCCAGCCTGGAGGCGCCTTGGAGGGGTTTAAGGCGCCTTGAACATCCTTTATAAGAGGGGTTCGAGCAGCAGCAAAACACAACGAAAGAAAAAGCTTCCTCGTGCTGTGTGTTCTGCTCAAGTATTGCTTCCGAAGTGCTGCTGCAACATTCCGACGACCCGGAGCTCAGATTTTTCTACCATTGTTGTCGGTATAACTTTAATTACAGTTACATTTGTAATTAGTTTGTAATAATTATATGAGCTTATAGTTGTTGCCCACGGAAAGCGATCAAGGATCGTGGGCCTTCGAGTAGGAGTCGCCTTAGGCTCCGAACGAAGTAAATCCTCCTGTCTCTGTGTGTTTGTCTTCTTTATTCCGCTGCGTTTTTACTCGAGTGTTTTACAAATCAAACGAAATAGCCGCGAGCGCTATTCACCCCCTCTAGCGCGTCTCGATCCAACAATTGGTATCAGAGCGGGGTCGCTTTGAACTGGTGCAACCACCATTCAAAACTACTTTTGAAAAATTAATTTTCATCTTTTCACCATTGGTTGGAATTAGCGAAATATTGCGTTTTCAAAAATTTGTGGTAATATTTTTTTAATAATATTTTATTATTTTTTTTCGAAATTCCTGAATTACTATCTTTATTTCTCTCCCGCACTACTAATCCAAGACTAAGTCTTGGAACAAGTTTTATTGTGTTTATTTTACGAGATTCCTTCTAATGGCCTACGAAGATGGGTACAACTCCACATGCCTACCACTGCTGTCTGACGAGAACTTCAGATACTGGAAAGACCAGGTGGAGCATCAATTAAAGACCGAAGCAGAAATATGGACCATAGTCCATATTGGATTCACTCTCCCCACCAAAGAAGGTGTACTCATCACCTGTGACAAGTGGGATGCACAAACAATAAGGACATTTGAGGAAAATGCAAAAGAAACTTACATTCTCCTATGCGGACTAACAAATTCAAATCTTGATCGAGTTGGAAAGTTCAACAATGCTAAGGAGCTTTGGGAGAAAGTGCTCAAGCTTTATGAGATCCCTTCAGAGTTAGAAGATCGAATAGAACCTGAGTCCGAATTTGAAATTGAATCCTCAGAGTCAACCTTCAAACTAGACTCAGAAGAATCAGAGCAAACCGATATCATAGCACTGATGGCCAAAGATGAGATATCTGAATCTGAGTTAGAATTTGAAATGGCAATAGTCAAGGGGGAGGATCCTATCACGGATCTAAAAGGTAAAATTGTAAATCTCTCATAATCTATTTTAAGTGTAGGGAGAGAGGGCACTATAGAAACGAATGCCCCACTCGTAAGACTCGACCGGCACAATCGGAGGAGATGGAGAAAATGATCAGGAGAGGGAAGAAATACATCAAATGCTCCAAATGCAAACTAATGGGTCACTGCAAAAGACAATACCCAGAAAGAAGACCCAAGAATCCAGAGGGAGAAATCAAGGTTAGTACATTTACATTATATGAAAATCCAGTTTTTGCAACACATGATCGCACTAGCTTATCTAATCATGCTTGCTCTAGTATAGATTTCTCTTCAAAATTAGATATGCATGCTAATAATATAATGAACAAAATTAATTCAAATAAAAATAAGAAATTAACTCTTAGAAAAGTAGAAATACAAAATAATATTTTAAAAAATAAAATTGATAAATTCGAGAAGATTGTTAATAATTTAGTCAAATCACGAAATCTAGACTTGGGTTATAAATCTAAAGTAAAACTTAAATAGTACAAACCAAGTTATAATCAAGTACCTTTTATTTACTTAACTTAATAAAACGTATATCAATAACATAGGAGGAGGCTCCAGAATAGCTGGCACCTCCGAAATTAATCCACCCGATAAGGGTAAACAAGAGTAGATTATCCGGCAGGGTAATTAAGGTTAGATTAAAATGTGTTAGGTTTAACTTAACCAATGGTACTGGTGAAGTTTTTGGATGATAGTACCTTAGGGAAGCTTGGGCATCGCATGTCTAGGAAGATATGGCTTTGACCTGGTGCATTTGGCCAAGTGGAACTGACCGAAGCTACCCTTAAATGGATCCTAACTAGTTAGACCAAAGTTTAGTATTAAGTTCAATGGGTAGGACTATTTGGAAAACCTCGAAGGCATGGTTACTTTAATGAGTTCCTTGTGACTCACCATAGCCCAGAAGTTTATCCAAAGAATGCTTACTTGTTGAACCCAAAGCTAAACCTGAATCTAACACAAAGTTAAACCAAACCCTTAAATTGAATCTCAATTCATCTCACAAAAATTACAGGATTCCCTGATTGAAAATTTAGATGGGTGAGATGACTAAGGAATTTAAAAAATTCAAACTGATAGTTATTTAAAAAAAAAATCTAAAACTTAATTTCAAAATCTTTTTAAAAACTTAATTTCAAAATCTTTTCAAAACTTAATTTCAAAATCTTTAAAACTTAATTTCAAAATTCTTTTAAATTTATTTGAAAAATCTTTTCAAAATCATTTCAAAATCTTTTAAAACTTCATTTCAAAATTTATTTGAAAAATATTTTCAAAATCATTTCAAAATCTTTAAAATTTAATTTCAAAATTCTTTTAAATTTATTTGAAAAATCTTTTCAAAATCTTTTAAAAATTCATTTCAAAATTTATTTGAAAAATATTTTCAAAATCATTTCAAAATATTTTAAAATTTCATTTCAAATTATTTGAAAAATCTTTTAAGAAATCATTTAAAAATTATTAGAAAAATCTTTGAAAAATTATTTTAAAAATCTTTTAAAACTTAATTATTTGAAAAATCTTTTAAGAAATCATTTAAAAATTATTAGAAAAATCTTTGAAAATTTATTTTAAAAATCTTTTCAAACTTAATTATTTGAAGAATCTTTTAAAAATCATTTTAAAAGTCTTTTAAAACTTAAAAGTTATTTGTAAAATCATTTGAAAAATGATCATTTCAAAATCATTTGAAAAATCCCTTGAAAAATTAATTTCAAAATTATTTCAAAACTACTTAAAAAATTATTTGAAAAAACATTTGAAATATCCTCTGAAAAATTAATTTCAAAACCCTTTTTAGAAGTTATTAAATTCTTTGAAATTCTAAACTCAATTAATTTTATTAATAATGGTTACTTATTTGGAATTCTAATTGATATTTTTAATGTTGTAAATTAAAGTAAACTCCATCTCACACTCACTCATATGCTAAACATGTTTGTTAATCTAGAATGAGTGAGATGGAAAATTAGGAAAATAATTTTTTAACCTCTCATGCTTGAACTCCTGAACTCAAAAATTTATTAAGGCATTAATTAAGGGGGAGTGATTTTGAGTCGGTTTTAAAATTAGTTTTTCTTTAAAAATTTTGACTTGACCTTAAAATTAAAAACTATTTTTGGCATATCTTCGAAAATTCAAGCTATTTTTAACTTAGCTTTAAAATTAAAATTATTTATGACCTGACTTTTAAATTATAACTCCTCTATAAGCTAAATGTTTTCAAAGCTAAGTACTTAATTAAGTTTCTCTAACTAAACTTAGTTAAATTATTTTCTAAACTTAGCTACTTGGCAAGATATTTTTTCAACGCAATCATTTTTAAGCTGAAAACATAGCTAAGTATTTTCAAATTTAGCAAAATATTTTCCAACGCATTTTCAAAATTTCATCAAAACAATTTTTTTGAAAAACTAAATCTTTTTGAAATCACAAAAATTTGTTAAGTTACTATTTAAAGACAAAATAACTTTATCTCAGCTAAAAGTATCTCTCAAACAAAAGGAAAAATTTTGCTTTCAAAATTATGATTTCACCTAGCTAAAAGTCTTACAAGAAAAACTAAGTGTTTATCAAAAGTATGCTTAACCCTCTATTTTTCTCTTTGAAAGATAAGATTGAAAATTATCTTTGGAAGTTAAGCTAAGGCCTAGATTTTCTTCACTCTCTTGGGTATTTTGATATATGGCAAAGGGGGAGAGTAGGAAGAAATTCAAAGAAAATTATAAATTAAAATTCAAAGAAAATTAAAACGAAAATTTTGTTGTGAATGTGCCTATGCTTTATTTATGCCTGTGCTTATTTATGTGTATCTTTATTGCATTTTTACTTAACTTTGAATTTCGGTTGCCTTAATAAAAAAGGGGGAGATTGTTGGTGCAGTAAGCATCCGACGATCGAACCTCAGTTTTGATAATGGCAAAGGGATTCAAAGTTAAGATTCCTTGTTATCTAACGTGGTAAAATAAGGTTTCAGGAAAATCCTAACTGCGGTTAGGCAAGGGAAAATCTTAAGGAGGGGGGGGGGGTAACATTAGGTCCTAGGGGGTGGTAACCCTAGGTGAAGGAAAATCCTAAGGGGGGCAACCTTAGGTCCTAGGGGGCGGTAACCCTAGGTGGAGGAAAACTCTTGTAACAAGCCACCCTTCCTACTACTACTCTGAGGGTGACTGTTACTTACTTAAACTCTACTTAACCGAAGTTACTTACTCTAATATCAGAAATATTTAAAATCTACGGAGAAATAATCAGAGCATAAAACTCCATCATTTATTTGAATTCTTACTACACTTTATAGCAAGCATACATGCAAGAAGGTAGTAATTATTCTGCCACCAATTAAAACATCTCACTGTAATTTCGTAACAACTAAATAAACAACTAAGAGGCATTTGCAGATATTTTGGCAGGTAAAAAAAAAAACACAAAGGCATTTTCAAATAAACACCTCCAGCCGAATTCCAAGATTTCCAGCAAGCAACTTAATTTTCAAAGGCAGGTAAACACTTCGGCAGTGCTACAAGACGTTTCAGCAATACAAGGTAACCAAAACAGGTGCTGGTCCCCAAAACTCAACTCAGCATAATAAAGCAATTAAAGCATACTCAATTAGAAGAGTGACCTACGGTTTATCATGGATTTCCCAGGTGTACAACAACTAAAACTTCTATTAACACACACCACCAAAAGTGAGGTACACATCTAAACTACAGCCACCCTTAAACTCATTAACAGAAGATCTATTTCAATAACAGGACTAGCATATCAAATAAACGAGTTATACATCTAAGTGTTATGTGTTCATAATTATTGTATGTATATCAAGTTGACTACAGAATCGTATATGTCAGCAATGCCATATATTGCAATTAAATCAGTGGATAGTATTGACCTCTTAGCAGTGTCAAAACTAAAACAGGTAGCATGCAAATCAAAACTCCAAATTTAACATTAACCTACTGTATACTGCATCAAAACAACTCTAGAAATTCATTAGAACTAAAGCATTTAAGCAACTTCAAAACAGCAAAACCAATAACGTTTCCAGTATTGGCAATACAATCAAACAAATACTTCTTAACAATTGAATAAAGATTCCAAATAAATTCTTTCTTAGTCTCGTGACTTCCATAGTTCAACATCACACACGTTATAACATCTCCTTGTCGCCTTCCTTCACTGTATCCTTTTCTTTCCTTTATCTGCAGTAGGAGGAAAAAAAATAGCATCTATAAGCTAAAAGCTTAGTAAGTGCTTTCTACTCACAAAATCCGATCCGGAGTGCATAAACGTAAAAGAACGCAGAAAGTGCATGCTTCACATGAAAATAGCAACTAAAACTACATCATGCATCTCTAAAGGAACAACAAATTTAACTTGCTAGAATTTGTAACTTAGATAAAAGAACTTGTTCTGTTTGTTTCCAAATTAATACTTTTATACTTTAAAATAATATTCAACTTTACTTGGGCCCGGCATTGTACCACTTTGCGCGCCTTTTTTAATGAGAATTGAGGTAACTAATCCCAAAACCATTAAGACTCTTCTAGACCTTATGTCTAGGGGAAACTTGGAGCCCATCCTTTGGACCTTGTGTCCGGTACATGCCCTTTAAAAGTAAAATACTTTTCTTTATATCCTTCTTTAACTACTTCTTCTAAATAAATGCCTTGGCATTTATTTAAGCACTCTGTGTGCCTTGATTCTAAATTCTGAAACTTAGGATCAGATTGTATCTTAGTATTGCTTTACTTGTACTTCTCTCATTTATTTAGCAAACAAGAGATTTTAAACTACATGGCACTGATATAGAATATTATCCAGTACATATTCAAACAAACTCCACAATAATTAAAGAAAGAACAACTATATCACTGAAATGTAACAGGATATATATATTCAAACCGACTCCAACAGAACTCCTCAGCCACCAAAAGGAGAATACATGGTCATAAGGAACAACTTTTAAGCAGCTCACGGCAGTAAGAGTTTTCCACATTTCAAACTTGAAAAAAAACTAACTTATTCTTGACTCCTAACAATCATTCAATCATACAATGGCTTGAAGAAATTTATATCTACTTAAACATGCTTGAAGTGTAAGGTAAATACACCTAACTAGCATGCTGTGGTAATCAAGGAAAACCCTCAAAACTTCTGTTCGTGCCCTAAATAAAACACATCAACGGATTGAAATCAGCTTAAACCGAATTGGCTAGAGCAAAGGTCAAATCCGAAACCATATGCTAAGATGAAAGGCTACTGTTATCATTTTCCGACAAAACGCAAGATAAAAACCCGAGAGCTACTCCTACCGCAAGTGAGAAGCACTTACATCGGGTTCTTGGACTTACAACCGAAGAGAAATGCTCTAGGGTTTCGGTGGAGCTTCGATCCCACCTTTTTCCTTGTATTTCCCGAGCTACCCTTGCCGGAATGATCACCCACGAGTGGAGACCGGCCGGAAAACACCTCGCCGACGTCGAGAGAAGGAAACCCTAGCCTTGGTTGCGGTTTCACCCGAGAGGAGAAGACGGCGCCGCGTGGGTGAGAAGGGAGAGAGATTTGGGTTTTTTTTTAGGTTTCGGGAAAGAAATTAACCTCCTTTAATAACCTAGGTGATTCAGTTCCACCTATAACTTAGATATATTTGTTCACACACTTAGTTAATGAAACGAGCTCAGCTCGGTCGGTTGGGCCGATTACTGCTTGGGCCCGAGAAGCTGGGTTCGAATCCTAGCTCTTGCACTTTGTTTTTTTTTAACTTTCTCCACTTGGTAAAAATACCAAACGGACTCAAAAAATTGCATAAAAATATTCTAAAAATTCCTAAAAATCTCTAGAATATTTCAAAAGCATCTTTAAATATTTTTAAAGATATTCAGAACTCAAAATAGGGAAAATTGGGTCGTTACAACCCTAAGGGGCGGCAACTTTAGGTCCTAGGGGGCGGTAACCCTAGGTGGAGAAAAACCCTAGGGGGCGGTAACCCTAAGTCCTAGGGGGTGGTAACCCTAGGCAGAAAGTCCAGTCGGTCTGGAGGATCGGACTGGCATTAGGTAAATCTCCTGAGTGGAGTAGGTGAGGACGCGCTCCCCGCAGAGGGAACAGTAGGCGTCAGGTCGACCTAGAGTTTCCGGTTGGAAACCCGAAGTCAGATTCGGACAGTCCGGAGACTGTCATTATCATTTCTATTATGCTTTATGTGCTAACTTTGTGCTGCAGGGTATATTTGGGATTAATGTATCTTGTAGGGACCAAAGTGCAAAGATTAACCTCGGATGAACAGTGTCCGAGGCACCTCCATGGAGCTTGGAGGCGCCTCGGTTGCAAAACCTGAGCTGGCTGCGAAGCAAGCTTCAAGGCGCCTTGAACAAGTTGATGAAGGCGCCTTGGAGAGGTTGAAGGCGCCTTGAACAAGATAAAGTTCGACCAGGTCAGTTCTGATCCACGCGGGTGACGCGGCCAGCCTGGAGGCGCCTTGGAGGGGTTTAAGGCACCTTGAACATCCTTTATAAGAGGGGTTCGAGCAGCAACAAAACACAATGAAAGAAAAACCTTCCTCGTGCTGTGTTCTGCTCAAGTATTGCTTCCGAAGTGCTGCTGCAACATTCCGACGACCCGGAGCTCAGATTTTTCTACCATTGTTGTCGGTATAACTTTAATTACAGTTACATTTGTAATTAGTTTGTAATAATTATACGAGCTTATAGTTGTTGCCCATGGAAAGCGATCAAGGATCGCGGGCCTTAAAGTAGGAGTTGCCTTAGGCTCCGAACGAAGTAAATCCTCCTGTCTCTGTGTGTTTGTCTTCTTTATTCCGCTGCGTTTTTACTCGAGTGTTTTATGAATCAAACGAAATAGCTGCGAGCGCTATTCACCCTCCCCCCCCTCTAGCGCGTCTCGATCCAACAATAACAAAAAGTGAAACAATTAAAAATATTACCAACAATTAAGAATGCTCGTGTATTGTTGTCGGTCTACCGGAGATGATTGGATGACTCGGAGGGGTGGCCTGGTGGAATACAAACTTCTATGAAGTAGCAACAGGAAACTTGAGTAGTTGGAAAGCCGATCGGTTGCGTAGAAGATCGTGTAGTTGTTGATGTCTAATGGATTGGGCATAACACCCTTATAAAGGGTGCGGAAGGCACCTCCCATATGAGAAATCTGACCCGAATAACCTGGTTCTTATATGCGATGAAGTCTAAAATTTATCCTACATAAGACGCCTTCCACAGCATTAAATGTGCCTTCCATGAACAGTACGAAGGCGCCTTCCAATACTTGAAGGCGCCTCGGGCACTGTTCATCCGAGGCTTTTGTGCTTCTTTTACCCTGCAAAAAGTATTTTAGTCTAATAATCTGCAAGATAAGTCTTAGCACAGTAATAATAATAAGTAGTAATTAGATTCTGTCTCCCTGAGATCAGGATCTATTCAAGGTCTCAATTTAGGTTTTTGAAATGAACCTAAATTGGATCGACGCCTACTGTCCCTTCGAACAGGGATGCGTCCTCACTTGGTTACTCTCCTCTAGTGACTTACCTCTACTTACCATGTGTAGAGATATCTTTTAATTTGAAATCAAACATTTGGACTTCGGGAATCAAACATCCCAACCTACTGGAATTACACATCCGGTCTTCTCTAATCGGGAATCACACATCCTAAGCTACTAGAATCACACATCTAATATTCTCTAATCGAGAATCACACATCCCGACCCTTGCTAAAATTTCACATCTGGACTTCAACCTGTCGGGAATCAAACATCTTGACTTTCTAGAATCATACATTCGATCTTCAACAAATCAGGAATCGAACATCCTGACTAGAATTAGTCAACCCTACACACTCGATAATAAGGTTAGATCACAACACGTCTAACTTTAACCTATTTGTTATTCATCAAAACTCAGGTTTAACCATTGGTACCGACTACACTAACACTACATTCCTTCGAATGTTTCCAAATATATACAGGACTAAATTGACACAACTACACACAACATGTTTATCATTCACACCTCAAGAGGTCACTCTAGGTATGTTATCCTAGTACACAAAGGGTGGCCATCTTTGGTTCATAGGACTCTTACAACAAAACCTTTGTGCATTGCATATTATGCAATCAACGCATAAATTTTTTCTAATTTTTCTAAATCATGTACCTATTCTCATTTCTTTTCCCATGATAGCCCTTTTCCTTTTTAGTCAATACTTTTTTTATAAAACTTATGATCATGTGTCAAAAGTTATAATCTTTCAAAATTTTAACATGTAGTTGTACCAACTACGATTTTGTAGATGCTACATGTGTTGCTAATCCTTGAAAGATCAGGAAGACTTGGTTGTTAATCTTCTAAAGATCAACGCATATTGTAGTAGTTACGATAGCATAATTGCTTCAACTACAAGATAAGGCTTTGAGAAGTCTAAACGTTTGACATGGGAGATTAAGTTATTATGCTAAAAAATTATTAGCTAAAAGGGAAGAGATGTATCATGGGAAACAAAATGAGAAGAGCTACATGATTTGGACAAATTGAAAAAGGTCTACTGTGAGAACTATAATGGGAACACATTGGCAATGGTGGTGGTCACAATCCAATTAATTACCATTGATGGTCGGCTGATGCTGCCTTCCATGTAATAAGATAACATGGCTCGAGGCACTGATTCAATACCAAAAAAATATTAATCCACTTTATTACGATGTTATAGGCCCATCAACTAGTTTCATCCCAATATTAGCTGATGGACCTAGACTTGTCCAGCTTACTCCAATAAGAACCTTCTAGTGTAATGTAGGTTTTGTTGAGTAGAATAATGTCATTATACACAAGAATGATATAGTGTATCAAACTTTAAGAATAATTTTCAACTCGTTACCGCCAACAACCATGAGGTCAAAGGGAATGACAAATTCTAAGGCCCTTATACAATATATCTGACAGTAGAAAGAACATTAATGGGACTCCCTTACATCTAGTTAAAATGAGATAATTATTTTTACAATGTTGTAAGGTTGTTAGCCAATTTCAATCCAAAAGTGGCTAATGGACCTACATTTGTCCAAATGACTTCAAACAAAATCCTGTGTTTTAGACTCCATTCCATAACACATAAGAATGAGACAATCTATCGAACCCAGGTATATTTTCAACTCATTCCTAGCAAGAGTGATGAGGTAGGAGTGTCATTACAAATTTTAAGTCATTTGTACTCAATATATTGGAGTACAACACAAATGTTTTCACAGTACCAATCGAACAACCAAATAACTTTAATCATCATTTTGACAATGTAATAGGTGCATAAGCTAGTTTCATCTCAAAAGTGGCTGATGGACATAGATTTCTCCAAATGTCATGACACTAGCAATGACTTCCTCTCCGTTGATAATATTATTTGATATCATACAAAATTTGTCATATTACAAACTCATATACTACAATTTTTAAACAACTATACAAATTTGTATTAAATTTGTCTCTTCTACATCCTCTTGGTTCTATAGCATCTGGAACATCGCCACTTTTGATAACTATATTTGATAGTTAAAAGAAATGTACTTCATAGTTAGGTTATATATCCGAATCATCATGAAGATATTCCTCTCTAATGACTATCATAAGCGGTGCAACCAGATGGTATTAATTACAATAATGCAACCATGATGATTTTTTTTGTAAAAGTTCGATGATCCGTATATGTCCTATAAGTAATAGGATAATGGGACACCAATAACCTCCATTGGTGTGAACAATAAGCACACTGCATATATGAATAAAGAGGGATTGCATAACATTATAAATTGTATTTTAGATAAGAATCATTTACCGTGAAAAAAAGCACAACCAATATCTTGTAAAATGAAGCAGAGGTAAAGAGATTATCGGATTCGTAGAAGCTAGCAATATTGTATAGTTGTTTCCCTTGGGATGAAATTAAAGGGATGGTGGGGTAGAGAAGGAGGGATAGGAAAACTATAACATAGCAGACTCACAGCTCCTTCTACAATTTACATTCTTCTTATAGGGAAACTGGTCCCTCCACACTAAGTTAGCATCACACTCAAGGGCCCAAAGAGAGTAGTAGTCAACGCAAAGTTCAAGATTTTTCACAACCCATGATGTAATATAGGAACGAGTTGTCAACCAATTGACATGACAGCTCACTTACTTATGTAGGCTGTGGTAGACTTAAAGCAGCTAAAGCCCACAGGTCAAATAGCATATGCAGAATTAGGTCCAACACTATAAGTTTCTATTATTATATCTAAGGCTGGTGTAGAAATACCAGCAATAAGTTATCTCTGGTATAGGAGCAGTCAGTAGCATACTATTAATGGTTTTGCTAACATCAGTAATAGGGTTTTATTTATTTCTATTGGAAAACTCTGATGATGATGTCGAAGTCCAGCAATATGTTATTACTATCAAGGGAGATCGACAACTAGGTGTTACTGGTCTACCTCGGATCTTCAACAGAGTGTTTAGTGTGTTGCTGGTGTAGAAAGACCAGCAACACTTTGTTGCTACTATAGGACAAATCAACAACAACTTGTTCATTGTCTTGCTAGGATTGGCAACAGAGTATTATTCATTTATCTGTTAAAGCGTGTTGCTGTAAAAAAATTATTTCTTATTTTGAGAATGCTCTAGGTCTGTCAGCAGGTTTCCTCCAAAAACTTCCTGATTATATCTAGAATTGTTCAAATTACATGATACTAGGAAGGATTTCCTCATCCTAGGGCTAAAATATATCCTACATCTTAACTAAGACCGCAATTAAAGCAGGGTATCTTTACTTATAAGCATATCACTTTATATGTTAAAACACACACCTTTTTACATATACAATATCAATAAAATTTTATATCATACAAAATTTGTCATATTACAACTTATATACTATAATTTTTCAACATCAACACTAATCCAATGGATTAGTGTCATAACTCAATCCAGAACTGATTCAGTATATACAACGTTAAGCTTAGGTTGTAGCGGCTAGGATTCCTTAGTTGCTACAAAGTGAAGTCCATGTTACATATTCACATTGTAGCAAATAAGGTTTTGTACCAGCTACAACATTATGTCTATTTTATAGCAGCTGTGTTTCTGTAACTTCTACAACATTCAGAATTAACATTGTAGCAGCATCGGTTCCGTAACTATTACAACCCATGTTTTTTATTTTCCTAGAATTAGCAACAAAGTGTTAGAACACGATTGGTGAAGTGTGTTGTTGTTGTGAAAATAATAGCAACACATTTCATGTTGGTCTATGAGTGATTAGCAATGTAGTGTTTTTGATTTTGCTAGGACCAGCAACAGAGTGTTCAAACATGTGTAGCATGATACTAGTATGGATAAACCAACAAGTTGTTGATGTTCTAGGGAGAATCAACAACAACATGTTACTGGTCTTGCTAGGATCAACAATATTGTATTATAACATGTATGGTCTAGTGTGTTGCTGGTATAGAAAGACCATCAAGACAATCTTGTTGTTCTTGGGAGAATCACCAACAACGTGTAGTTGTTCTTGGTGGAATAAGCAACAATGTGTTGCTAGTCTTATAGGATAAACAGCAGTCTTATAACAAATATGTTTTAGTATGTTGCTGGTATAGAAAGACCATCAATACGGATTAGCTGTTCTTGGGGGAATCAGCAAAAAGGTATAGTTGTTCTTGGGGGGAATCAACAATAACATGCAACTATTCTTGGGGAATCAATGATAATGTGTTGTTGTTCATGGGGGAATGAGCAACAATGTGTTGCTTGTCTTGCTAGGATCAACAATACAGTATTATTACAGGTATGGTCTAGTGTATTACTGGTATGGAAAGACTATTAACACGTTGTTGTTGTTGTTGTTGTTGTTGTTGTTTAGGGGAATTAGCAAACAACATGTAGACTATAGTTGGTCATGGGGGAATTAACAAAAAAGTGTTGCTGATCTTGCTAAGATCAACAACAAAGTATTATAACAATTATGGTGAAGTGTGCTACTGGTTTGAAAATACTAGGAATACATTGTCGTTGTCTAAAGGGAGATCAGAAATAATGTATAACGTCTTGGTCGACAATATTTTGTACAATAATAATATATTTTCATATATTACTTAATTTGTCGTTTTACAACTGATATATTACTATTTTTCAATACTAATAATTATCCAATAAAACCTAGTGTCCTAACTCAATCCACCATAATTTTACAACACTCATACCATAAAACAACAACAAGACAACTAAATGATTTATTGTGTTGTACAAGCACAACAGACAAGAAGATCACAATAATTTGGATAAACCTACTATTAGTACAACAATGACAATAATATACACTACAATAGCAACAATTTTACCACGATAATTTACAAATCAACACATCACAAGACTTGAACAATTAATACATCATTTCATATACAATAAATTCGAACACACTATATATTCTCACCTACAAGATTGATGAATCACTCAGACTACTATGTTGAATTTACTATACTTATCCTTAATTATTGAGACTGCAACCTCTACTCTAAATGTGTTAATATCTTCTTAAGTGAATTCTATATTCACATTGTACATTAGATGTTGAATATATTGGATCACAAAGAAGCTACAGTCAAGCCTATAGTTTGATAAATTCTAGTAGTAACATAAATTGTATACAAAAGTAACTATTTAATAATGTACAAAATTTACTTAGACATATTTTGTTGGGGGCAATTGACGTGGGCACGAAAGTATCGTCAAGTAATACAAAGATCAAATCCATAGGAACTGGTGATCTAATACTAACTTACTAACCAAACATAATTATTTAGACTAAATCTGAAATGTTGAGTGTCATGAACGTTAGCACCAAAGTCTAGATTCTAAAAGAATTAACCACTTTTCCTACTGCATGATAATGAATTAGGTTTGATCCATTAAGCTTAGTGATGGCCTAGGGTTCCTCACGGCATACCTAGTTGCACTTTCGTATCTGACTCTTTGCGTCTCAATTTTCTACAGATCAAAGGGTTAGGTTCTCCTTTCAGTTCATCCCCAAACCCTCATGAAATATGAATCCTATATTTTTGGCATCAAGATTGTGTTAATATGGTAGATCCGGACCATAATCCAACACATCATAGAAACAAGAATAGTAAACATGCATAAGATCAAAGAAATAGTGCTTACGTCACACTAGGTTACTTTCTAACCCTAGAATCTAGGAAATTGCCCCATAAACAAGGCGTTACAATTACCAAACATGTTCAACAATATCAAAAAGATCAATTTAAAATTTAGGAAAATAGAGAGAAGAGAGAAAAGCTTAGGATAACTCATGAATCTTCCTCCTAGTCGCTCTCGATCTATCCTTGATGCTTCGATGGATCTGGAACACCTTGAAGATTCCTCCTCTAGTCTCCTTGGGGTCCTTGGATGACCCTAGATTGACCTCCCCCATCAAATTGAGAAGAGCCCTTTATATAGTGCTGGAAATCTAGCGCATGACACTGCCCATGCCTTTGGGCACAGGTGCCCATGTCAAGCACGAGGGCTCTGGATCTGATAGGGCATGATCCGTGCTTCTAGATATGGGCACCCATGGAAAAGTTGACAAGCCAGGCATGGGCTGCCATAGCAATGGAGGCATAGAAGGGCACAAGCGTCTGTGGCAATAGTGTCAGAGCAGGGCATGACCCATGCCACTAGGCACGAGGGCCCGTGGCAAAGTGGCAGAGCCAAGCATGACCCATGCCATTGGGCACAGGCACCAGTGCCCAAGTGTGGGCTCTTCGCTCTCCTTTTCACTCCAACCTCTGTTCTTATCATTTAAATTATACGAGAGTAGTATCTATGAGTAATTAAGCATGAAAATGAAGCATAGAATTAAAATATCATAAATCATGCATGCAAAAGTAGGCCGAATATATCATGAAAACATGACGAAAACCTTATATACTTTACGCTTATCAAATTCTCTCAGACCAAACTTTTGCTTGTTCTCAAGCAAATATTAATTTAAAAAGTATGTAAATAATATCCCCAATTTCGAAGAACCTATCTAGTCCTATCAAATGGTATCATCTTATAGCGTAAGTACTTAAGTAGTTTTACCAAGCCTACAAGATAGTTAACTGCATAGTGCATGATTTGTTCCTAGGATTTTGAATTCCTGCCTAGTCAAGTCGTCATTCAATTATGTTCCCAAGGGTTCCACTATTAGGTACTTACCTTCCATATGCAAGGTTTATTCCCTCTTCCCAACACAAAGTCTCAAATGCATGCTCGGTGATGAGAGAAATATATAAATGTTTCCCCAGTGACCTAACTCAGTTTTAAAAGGGCATCTGATCCTTTCCACCTACGACAACTATTTTTTATTCCATTATTGCCTCTCATTTCACTCAAACATTTTATTACATCTCAAATATTTTTTTTCATCTCACATGGGATTTTGATTTTTCTATATGAGCTTAAACATACTGAGCATAGTCTAGTAACTAAAGTGTTGGGAAAAGGATCATTTATAGTCACCTTAGTACTAGTCCAACTAAAGGAATCATGACTTGTACTAACTTAACACTATGGAAACAAATTGTGAGTGCAGTGAAGTATTAAACTATCAAGTAGGCTATAGTGAGAGCAAATTAACTCAACATGCTTTATCAAGACTCTACCAAGAGATAGAAAAATATGAATCACCAAAAATAAGGGAAGATGTTACATGGAATCAACAAAATTCAATCACATAAATCATGCTTTAAAGGACATTTCATACTTTTTATGCTTCATGATCTTTCAAAAGAGTAGCAACCTAAATAATTCTAACTCAACAACTAAAAACACAAATATGCTACAGAACGAAGAAGTAAAGTTCCTAACTGTAGGTATCACCAAATAATATGTACAAAGGGAGCTCACTATTACTCAGTGTTGGTCATTTGGAGGAGGAAAAGGTGGGTACGAACCTCCTCCCTCTATGCTAGAACCTTGGTAGTTGTATTAGCGATGCCAAAGGTATAAGTGCTTTGTTTGTGCAGCTATCGTCTCCTCCCTTTTGGGATGGTCTTGCTCCCATTGCCATTGTTGTCTCTACTCTCCCATGAATTTCTTCATCTCACTCTGAAATTTCCTTTGGTCCTCCCATTCAATTGCCTCCTCTTCTCTCTTTTATATTTTAGCTTGGAAGTACGAATAGGCCGCTTGATAATGTACATCCACTCTTTGGAAGTGACCATCCAGGCCTCCAAATCCACTAGTCTATGTCTTCTTTGTTGCTCAAAATATTACCTCATAGTGACTTGCTCTATATGAATACCAATAAGACTAGTGTGAAAATCCAAAAAATCATATACATGAGGCTTCGAAGAGTTCTTGAAGTGAGGAAAATAAGGACTATACTACTCAATTGAGGGATCTCTATCCTTAGGTGACCCCTCTCTGTCTAGGCGTACAATGGGAGCTGAGGTCTCTCAGAAGGGTGCATACATGGCTCACTAGACTAAGAAACTGGTGGAACTCATGTTAGTCTCCAATTTACGGGATTAGTCGTGGTGGGGTAGTCAGTGTTTGGTAATTTAAATGGCGTTCAGTCCTTAAATACAAATCCATATGACTCCCCATTAGGAACAATCATCCTAGAGGCCAAACATGTCCCCATATCAATGTTGGAGTGCCCCTCAATAGCTCTCACTCCACTCAAATCATAACCCAAGTTTTGAGTGACGTGGGTGATGTACCCACCAATCATAATAGTTCCAGAGATGGCTTTCAGTTAAAAATTATGGTTAAATTATTTTAGGGTCCACCTATAATCATTATTAAAAATTCTAAAGGAGATAAGCCCCTCAAGATAATTTTTTCCAGTTAGCACCTCGACATCCAATGGACTAAGAAACTCAAGTGTGGTCCTAGTATTAGTGGCATATCGAATACTTATCAATTCATCCCAACCCACTCTATTTATCAACCAGTCTATATCATCCTTAATCACTAAAAGCTCCATCATGCTATTGTCTATGTATCTAGTGGGTGTGATCTTTCATTTATCAAGAATTTTGAAGCAAGCTTTTTTGGATGCCAACATGAAAGATGATGTCATAGGGATTGTTACCTTTGTCACGTGCTTTCTCCTCTACCTTTTCTTTTCCTTTCCTTTGCAATGTAGATACTTCTCCTTTCCTTGACCTCATCATGATCTTCTTGAATTTGGGGTTAGGAAGTGGATTTCTGGGGCATGAGAGTTTTGGGGCAAAATGGATAGAGAAGAAGGTCTAGGGTTAGATAAAATGGATCTAGGGCATGAGGGAGAGAACTTGAAGAAGAAGGCTAAAGGATCTTGTAATCTTCTGGTGAGCACAGGTGAAGAGAATTAGGGCACGGGTAGTGGGGTTTTAAGCAGAGTTGGCATGACACGGGCATGCCACTAGGCACGAGAGCCCATGGTAAAGTGGTTGAGCCAAGCACAAGCCATGCCACTAGGCATGACCACTCGTAGCAAAGCACTCAAACCGAGCATGAACTGTACCTCTGTACACAGTCGCTAGTGGTGAAGTTACAGAGTTGGGCATGGGTCGGGCCACTGGCATGGGCAGAGCCGCTAGGCACGGGCCCTGCCACTGGGCACGAGTGCCCGTGTTTAGCTTCTAATCTTTGTATTTACTCCAAGTCATCATTTGGTGACCTACAAAATCAAACATCTAGATTAAAACTACTTCAAAATCGACTTCATCAAATGAAAAAGATAAAAATCTACAGAAGGAAATGCTTGGGTCGCCCAAGGCAAAGTGGCCGAGCCAGGCATGGGTCATGCCACTAGGCATGAATGCCCATGGTGAAGCACCTGAACCAGGCATGGACCATGCCTCTATGCACGTGTAATGCCCGCCCTCCCTGCTAACCCTAAGGGACGGGGCTACGATACTCTACGTACGTACTACAGCGGAAGACTTAAAATTTATTTTTCTTAACTTAATTAAAACCGAACTACACTAACATGGTTTCATAACATGATAACGAAATAAATAAAAACTTAGTATCAAGTCACTCATATTATATTACATTTCACAAAACCAAAGCATAGTTCTTAAAGGTTTTAAAGCAGGTTCTTAATTAGTTGCCTAGCCACCGCCACACACATCTTTGTTGCCCCTCCTGCTGCTCCTTTAACTCATCCAGCTTTTTCCTTTATCTGTGGTACAAGGAAAGTAAGCTATGAGCACTCATGGCTCAGTAAGTTCCTTTCCTACTCACTAAAGCCAACAATCTGCACATAATCAAGAATGTATCAACAAGTCATAATCTCAGCTAATCATGGCATAACATAGCATTCTATTCAAGCTTATCATGCATCATAATATAATCACAACTAGTCATGGCATATCAAACATCATCATGGCCGAAACATATACATAGTGCATTGCATAAAACATAGCTAGACATAGCATAACAAACAAGTATCATGGTATATCAAAGCATGGCCGAAACATGTATATCAAAGCATCATAACTATGGCCGAATATGTACATCAAGGCATCATCAAATCCATGGCCGAAATCTATATATATCAAGCATCAACATATCCATGGCCGAAACATGTCTATAAGGTATAGCATGAACATAACATAAACATACCTTATCATGGCATATCATAATCAAGAGCATAGCATGAAACATAGCATAATCAAAAGGTGTATGCAATATGATTTTGGAAAACATGTATCCGAAAAACATGTGTATGTCTCATGATCTTTAAAACCATTCTCTTTTATATGTATATATACTTGAAAATAATCTCAACATAAGGGGGATCCCGGCTATGTACCACTTACATATTGCGCGCAACCTTGTAGGTCCAAGGTAGCAAGTCTTGAACCCTACGAGGCAAACATACTAGGCCCTTAGTCCTAGGGGCACTTAGGAGCCCATCCCTAACGAGGTCCTTAGTCCCCGGGGCGCTTATGGAGCCCACCCTTGGTACAAGCCACTCACACATAAAGTAAAGTACATGTCATACATATCATGTATCATAAAAGCATGCATCACTTAGGCACACATCATAAAAGTATGCATCACTTAGGCATACATCATGTCATAAAAGTATGCATCACTTAGGCATACATCATATCATAAAGGTATGCATCACTTAGGCATACATCATGTCATAAAGGTATGCATCACTTAGGCATACATCATATCATAAAGGTATGCATCACTTAGGCATACATCATGTCATAACAATATGCATCACTTAGGCATAGATCATAAAAACATGCATATCTTAAGCATAAAGCATATCATCAAGCATGCATATTTTATCCACATAGCTTATCATAAAAGCATGCATATTTTAAGCACAAAGCATATCATATCATAAAAGCATGCATATCATATCATAAGTCATAAATCACAAGCATACATATTAAGCATAAGGGTGTATCTTGTGATTATCCTATCATAGGAAACATGGTATCATATTTATCTTGGTTCTAAGCTTCCTAAACCCTTGTGGCCGAAACCCTTTAGAGCTCAATTTAGGCTAAACACAACATCCAAGCATGTGGTACCTAAATTATCATCATAACATTTTCATAGGAAGCATTATAAACATGATTAACTTAGTTTCTAAGTTCTTCAAGTCCCTAATTTCATGTGGCCGAAACCTTAAGGTGTGAAACAAGGTTCCATATGACATAAAAACATAGACAACTTGAAATCATATTTATAACATTTTACCAAGAAATAAGGTAAACACATTTGACATATTTGAATTAGTTCCTAAGTTCTTTAAGCCCTTAACATATGTCATGGCCGAAATTTAACAAGTTCTCATTAGGGCTACAAACAAGCATACAAGCATGTGAACTTGGACTAACATTATGTATAAATTCATACAAAGCATCATACAATAGTTATGGCCGAAACATACCCTAGCATCATTTTAGGTCATAAAACAACATATAGCAATTGAACCTTGGCTTTCTACTTATCACATTTCATGTAGGGTGACATGAGCATATTTAATTTAAGTCCTAGGGTCCCTAGGGTATCTAACCCTCCATGGCCGAGACTTACAATAGTCCTTTTAGATCATGGAAAAATTATACAAGCATGTGACACAATCAATAGGTTATCATATTTTCATAAGAAGCATTTTAACACCTTTGGTTTAAATTCTAAGGCCTCTAGGTCATTTAAACCCTACTTGGCCGAAACTCATCAGTGCTTAAACTTGCTTCAATAACATAAAAAAAACATGTGAAGTCATACGAGTTTCATAGCATGTGTAAAGACAAGCCTAATGAGTATACATATGAATTGTGTCTTAGGCTTTCTAGGTTTCTTTTTCTCTTTTTCTTTTATTTTTTTCCCATGGCCAAAACCTACCATTCTTTAGCTAGGTTTTTAAGTGGCCTAAATCATGAAAAATCTAAGTAAGTTTCATGGCAAAAGTTACTAAGAAACATATATACAAATTGGTTCATGAGTAAACTAGGACCCCTTGTGGTCATACATGATATATGTTATGCTACTAATTTTTCTACACCCTAATTAAGCATGAGGGCATTAAACAACTTTCATATCTAAACAGCACAGAGGTCTTGAGCATTTTAAAATTTTGTTTAAGCTTTCTAAGCTATCCATCTCATCATGGCCGAAAAACCCTAAGAAGGAGTTCATGAAATTCTAGCAATATTCAAGCATACAAATCCTTTAAGATCTTTGTATTCTATAGCATGAGCATGGTTATTTAAATTTAAAGGCCTTCCTAATCCTAAACCCTTCCTTGGCCGAAACATATGAGTGGGTTTTCTTTTAGTTTCAAATATCTTCTAAGGAAGAAAACCAATACATAATCCTTAATATTTCATAGGGAGAACCTTGTACTAGTTGGGTAAAACAATAAATTTCCCTAGCCTCTTAAGAATATTTTTGGCCGAAATTCTAGGGTTCAGTACTCCTCTGATCAAGCATCATATAGGTATAAAAGTATGAAGAAAAACCCCTCTACATAGCATAGAAAAATCTATCATATAGTGAAGACTAGTTAAACATCATTAGATTTTGAAAGCTCTTCTTGGCCGAATTTTCTCAAACTTGTTTCTAGGTTTTAAAATCCTCATAAAATCCGAAAAGTACATAAAACGCCTTGTACCACAGGTGAGGGGAAGCTTACATCCTTTTCGCTTGTGGATCTAAGGTATGGTGAAGAAGAAATAGTCTCTTCTTCTAGTTCCTTTCCCTTGATTCCTTTGCTAAGTCCTCCTTGTATCTTAGGCTTTCTTAGGGACAAACTTGGCTTTGGGGCCGAAGATGGAGGAGAGGTAACTGTGGTGTTCTCGGTGAGGGAGAGGATGAGTGAAAGAAAATGAGAGAAAAATAATTTTCTCTTTTCTTGCTCCCTTTTATGTTAAGGGGGAAGAGGTAGCAAACTTGATTTTTGCTTTCCTTCTCCCTTAGCCTTTTTCTCTATTTTTATTTTATTTATCTTATTTTCCATTTATTCTCACCATTCATGATAAAATAAGGGGGAATGAATCCCCTTAACTCCTCTTTAAAATTTCGGCAAGATCAAAGAGGAAGAGGGAGAGAAAGGGAGGAAGGCAAGTTGCCTTTCTCTTGCTCTTTTCTTGTTTTCTTTTGGCTATCTTTTATTCTCACCTTTATCATGAGTTTCCCTCCTTTGCTATCAATATCTTCTCTCTATCCCAATTGGTTTCTACTAATTAATTCTATGAATTATAATATAAGAGGTTCAAGGTTCAATCCTTGACCATCACTTCTTTTTATTTCATTTTATTTCTTTTTACTTCAACTCACTTCTTATTATTTTTCTAAGGCAAATTCATCATTCCCATATTTATTCTTAAAAGCTTAGTGGGTGTTACAGCACGACCGCTAGTGGTGAAGTTATAGAGTTGGGTGCGGGCCGTGCCGCAGGGCGCGGGCCGTGCTGCAGGGCGCGGGCCGTCCCGCAGGGCGCGGGCCGTCCCGCAGGGCGCGGGCCGTGCTGCAGGGCGCGGGCCGCTGGGCGTGGGTCGTGCCGCTGGGCGGGGGTCGTGCCGCCCGCGCTTGGCACAGGTCGTGCCACTCGGTGCGGGTCACCCATGTTCAACCTCTGATTTTTGTATTTGCTCAAAGTCCTCATTTGGTGATCTACAAAACCAAACATCTATATTAAAACTATTTCAAAACAAACTTCATTAAATGAAAAAGATAAAAAATCTACAAAAGTAAATGCTTAGATTACCTATTAAGAAGCATTTGTTTATGGTCATTAGCTCAACCCCTTTCTTGAATTTCAACTTGGAGCTTTGACCTTGAAGGGATTCTTTTTCCCTCCTCCAAGTGTTCCAAAGTTGACGGTTTCTTCTCTTGGTGGAGACCTAGCTAGCATGATGTATTTGCTATGCTTTGGAGATTTTATATTAGGCTCCATATCTAGAGGCCTCTCAAAATGCCTCTCCAAGTGCTCCAAATGTAGGGATTTTCGGGCCGCAAAAATCACCTTTTTGCGTTGCGAAAACCCCGAATTCCATGCCACCGGATCCGTGCGAAGTTTAAAATTCGTGTACGAGTTTCTCTACTCCTAGATTTACATTAGATCTACAAGATTAGAAGGTATACCTTTGAAGCGATGCCCTTCGCTTAATCCCGCTCGTTCAAATGATGCCGGATCTCGAGAATATCAAAGTAGACACTCCTCTATGTGTATCCACACGAACAAGGAGATAGAGAAAAAGACACTAGAGTGTGCTAGCACCCTTTATGGCTCTCGGCAATGGAGGAAGAGAGGGAGAGAAGAGAGCTTGAGGAAGAAGATGAGAGTTCCACACAAAATGAAAAACTCCTCTCTTGAATGAATTGTGGTCGTCCACATTAAGAGGTTAATAAACTCCATGGAATACCAAGAGTCACAACTCTTGGTAACTCCCATGAGGTGGCATCCCACTTAAGCAACCACGATGATGTGGAGCATTATCATTGGTCCACTCTTTGCCAACTCATCAATGAGGTGGCAAATGGTCAAGTCAAACTTGACTCTTCATCGTCCTCTCAAGTCAAGTCAAACTTGACCACTTCTCTCCCATGGTTGATCAAATCTAACCATTGGTTCAAGTCAATTTTAATTTAATGAATCTCTATTCATTGAATTAAATTGACTCAATGAGTCTAAGTCCAAATTAGACTCATCTGACACATGAACCAAATTGAGTCCAACTCAATTAGCCTAATTTGGATTACTCTTAATCCAATTTGGTTCATCACATGGACCTAATCCTTTAGGTTCATCAAATGAATCTAATCTCCATCTAATTACCCTTTGTGTGTGACCCTATAGGTTCTTATAACATTAGCAATGCTCCTAAACCCATTTAGAAGCATAAGTAATGAGCGGTATCTAGCAACACATCATTATTACCCAAGTTATAAGAATGTTGAGATCCAACATCACTTTGTGACTACTAATTGTGACTCTTCACAATATATAACAAGTGTCTTTCTATCCTTGACATCTAGATTGATCAATGTCAGGCATAGACCGTGTCATCCTCTAATCAATCTAAATCTTGAATCCCAAGTAGACTCACTTAATCAAATGAGTTCAATATCTCATATTGACTCATTTAGGCATGACTATGCACTTAGTGGTCTCATTCTATCAAGAATATCGATGTCTCTCCCGTCATATAGGAGGGATAGATCCCATCTACATCACTCATATCCCTCCACATAATTTGTTACATACCCAGTAATCACCTTTATAGTTCACCCAGTTACGGGTGACGTTTGACGAAGCCAAAGTACGTAACTCCTAATGTAGGGAACCATGGTGACTTCATGTCCAAGGACTAATAGTCATACTAATAGCACATGAGAAAGTATATGACACTCATATAATGATCCATGATACTTTCTCATGGCGGGTCATTTAGTATACATTCTCCAATGCATACCCATGTGTCAACTTGATATCTCTATATCCATGACTTGTGAGATCAAGTCATCGAGTTGACCTACATGCTAGTCTTGCTAGTCTCGTCGCATTAACATTGTCCCTGAATGCTAATACTTGACTAGGAATGATTAAGAGTAGTGTTCCCTATATCATCTCACTATCGATTCAACTAACCGATTAATATAGGTAAGAACCTTCTACTCAAGGACACTATTATACTTAGTTATTTGGCACAAATACAAGTAAGCATAATAACCATAAACAAATGTCTTTATATATATAAGAATATGATACAATGAGTTCATACAACAATCATCAAATGATTGGCTCTAGGGTTCTAATGAACACCAAATTCCCTTCCTCTCCTTGTCGGTGTCCAAGGAAATTGCTTAACACTTTGGAGAGGTCAAACTCTAATTTAATGCTCCCCACTATAAAGGAAAGCTTGTGATTCTTTACATCAATTATGACTCCGATAGTGGCTAAAAATGGTCTTTCAAGTATAATAAGAATCAGGGAATCCTCCTCCATTTCTAAGACCACGAAATCTGTTAGCACCGCAATTTCCCCGATTTACCCAGGCACATCTTCTAAAACTCCCAGGATATCACCATGAGTGATCAACCAATTGAAGCATCATGATGGTAAGCTTAAGATCCCTTAGACCTAGTCTTTTGTACAAGGAGAAGGGCATCAAGCTCACACTTGCCCCCAAATCATAGAAAGCCTTGTTTATTTTTTTTTTGTCCTTGATGACACATGGGATGGAGAATCTTTCTAGGTCTTTTAATTTTCGGGGATGCTCAAGCTAAATTATTGCACTATACTCTTTAGTAAGTGCAATAGTTTCATGAATTTCTTTCCTCCTCTTGTGCGACATGAATTCTTTCATAAATTTAGAAAATTGTGGCTTTGGTGAATTACCTCAATTAAAGGCACCTCCACACTAATCTTCTTCATCATTTCTAAAAATTTGTCAAATTCTTCATCTTGTTTCACTTTGGCCAACCTTTAAGGAAAACGGATTAGAGGTTGGTAGGTTTAAGTTGGAGGCTTCAACAAAACATCTTCTCTTGGTTGCTTGTGTTGATTTACTTTCTCATCTACAACCTCGGGCGCTTCTATTGATTTATCTTCCTTAGCATGACTTTTTGGTTCTTCTATTGTCTTCCCCTTCAAGTCATGAAGAACCTTTCTACTCCTCAAATTCATGGCATTGTAATGCTCAATTGGATTTATTTCTAGTTGCTCGGGGAATTTTCTAGGGGTTCTTGATACCGTATTGGCCACTTGGGCAACATGAGTCTCCAACATCTTGATGTGATTAGTTAAGGTATTCACCGAAGTCCTCAACTCTTGGATCATTACCTCATGATTGGATTACTGCTAATGAAATTTCTCATTAGCTTCAGATTGGGTGGTAATAAATTGCTCTATCATCTTTTCTAGATTTGAATTTTGTGGTTGAGGTTCATAGGATTTCTCATAGTTCCCTTGGCCTTCAAATTACCCTTGGTTGGGGTGATATGAAAAATTAGGGTAGTCCTTCCATCCCGGGTTGTAAGTGCTTGAATAGGGGTTGTTCAATTCCTAATTAAAATTGTTAATCACATCACAATACTCCACTTGATTACCTTGCATGGATGCCAATGTTGAACAATTTTCCCCATCATGCCTAGAATTTCCACAAATTTTGCAAGAAACAACAGGGCACTTGATGGATTTATGTTTAATGTGCCCAGTTGCTTATTCATCGCATCTAATTGAGGTGCCATCAAATCCACTTGGTTTACTCGATGCATTCTTGGAGTTTGAGTTACGGTGCTTCTCTCATTGTCCCATTCGTGGTGATTGAAGGTTACACTTTCTATTATCTATTGGATCGAAAGTGCTAGAGGGGGGTGAAAGCACTCTTGGCTTTCACTTACGTTTCAAAAGATTAAGAGAAAAACACAGCAAAAATATATAAAATAATTACAAACATGCAAACACCAAGTTTTTTACTTGGTTCGGAGCCTGGAATGATTCCTACTCCGAGCCCCACACTCGTTGAGCATTTACATTAGGCAGTCACTATAAGTTCGCAAAAGTTATAGTTTAGAGTACAATAATTAAGTACAGTAAGAAAAATATACCAACAACTTAAGAACAGGAAATTCGAAGCATTAGGTCATCGGTGTCTTGCTACAGTTTTATTGGATGGTTCTTTGAACAATGCATGGAAGATGAATCGCATTTTCGTTGTTGTTGTAAGCTGCTGCTCAGAACTTTCTTATAAAGCCTGTGGAGGGCACCTCTAACATCATGGAGGGCGCCCTCAACCCCACCAATTCCGCAGTATGGATAAGCCCTGACTTCTTCGTCGCTTATCCGTCTAAGGGCGCCTCCAACCGCATGGAGGGCGCCCTCCACCTGCATCCAGGGCGCCCTCAGCTCCATAGAGGGTGCCCTCTGCTCAGTGTCCAGGGCGCCCTCAACTCTACTGCGCGGAGGTGTTCGGCTAGTGCACCTGAGGCGCCTCCAAGCTCCATGGAAGGCGCCTCGGGTACTGTTCATCTGAGGCTATACATCTTTTTTGTTCCCTGCAAGATATGTTAGTCCAAAATATAAAATATATCCTACAAAATAGAGTTAGGCATAATGAAATAAGGTTAAGATAAATAGTTGACATTCATCGGACAGTCCGGTTTTGACTTCGGATACCCGTTCGAAAACCCTAAGTGGAACCGACGCCTACTGTTCCCTCACCGGGAAACACGCCCTCATCTACTCCACTCAGGAGAGTATACCTATTTCCAGACCGGTCCTCTAGACTGACTGAACTTTTGCTCAACGCCCAAGGCTCCAGGACTTTCTGCTGGACGTCCGCTCTATGACCCGTCCAGTCTTCCACCTGGTTCACGACACTAAGACTTTCCACCTAGAGTCCTCGACTCTAGGACTTTTGCCCAAAACCCTTGACTCGCCAAGACTTTCCGCCTAGGCTTACCACTCCCTATGACCTAGGGTTACCATCCCCTAGGGTTTTCCACCTGCATAACCGCAGCTAGGACTTTTGCCTAAGTACACATAGGACTTTTCTGCAAACTCATTCAAACACGTTAGTTCACAAATGACCTTAACTTTGAATCCTTTGCCATTATCAAAACTTAGGTTTGATTGTCGGATGCTTACAGCAACAACAATCTCCCCCTTTTTAATTATGGCAACAAAATTCAAAGTAAAATAAAAACATAGTAAGATAAATACAACATAGGATAAAAACATAGCAAGTAATGCAATATCAAATTGTTCTAATTTTTATTTATCTTTAACTTAACTTTTACTTTCCTCTCCCCTTTTGCCATAGATAAAAAATACTACTTATAGAAGGGAATAATTAGCTCCCCCTGAAAGGCAACTATTACTTGAAATATTAGCTTTGATAAAGAAACTTTAGCAAAATTTTTGAATTTTTGAAAATGACTTAGAGAGAAAGTTATATACATTTAAAGAATTCTAAAACTTAGTGAAATACTTTAGCTTTTAAAAGGTGTGAAAGAGAAGCCCAAATAAGTACTTTTATTCAAAGCTTAGCTAGATATTAAGATTTTTGATAATTATATTTTGATAAAATGTAGTAAAAAAATCCCAAAACATTAGTAAAATGTAGAAAAATTTTTTCAAAACCATAAAAAAAATTTTCAACACTAAGTAACATAGTTCAAAAACTAAATTAAAAACATTTACTAAGTCAAAACAAAATATCAACTTTGCCCTTGTTCACTCCCCCTTGACTAATGCCAAATACTTTTGTTATGAAAAAGTCTCAGAGTCCAAGCATGAGTAAACAAAATATTTACTTTCAAACAACTATCTAACATTTAGTTACTAGCTGTTTAGTCAAATTGTAGTAGCTTTCACTTGATTAGTCAAATTAAGTAAATGTTCTAGTTAGTTTTGACTAAACATGAATCACTCAATTTTATTGATATAAAGTTTGTATTTATTACCCAGACTTATGTCGATGCACAGACATAAGCATTCTGAAATCCAGCCAGGTACCCTATGCATCTCACACTATTCTAAGTATTTTTTATACACAAGCAAGGTAAACATAGTGTGCTTGTGAGATGCTCTAGCTAAGAACTAGGGGTACATACTTTCTAGGGGGTAAATACCCAGGCTAAGTCCAATATTTTGAAAAACTAATAAAATTAGAATTTTGAAAATATTTTTCCTAGAATTTTAAAATTTTGAAATGAATTTTGAAAAGTAAAACGAATCCAAGTCTATAAATCATGTTCATCAAACAAGCCAGAACAAACTATCTATAGATAGTATGTCAATCATATACAAAGCATAGGGAAATATATAAACTAATCAAGTCAGTGCATCATCAGTAGGTGGTGGTAATGGTCGCTCAGGGCCCCATAGAGTCTGTAGGATATGGTCAAGTCTGGAAGTCACGTCATCCCGGAGAGCAGTCATGTCCCTCCGGAGTGTGTTGAAGCCATCCGAGACTGACTGCTGTAACTACGCGGAGGACTCCTCGAGACGAGTGAGACGATCCTCGATGGACAATGAAGTCGAGGGTCGGGTCGAGGTCGAGGGTTGTGTCGGAGGAGGATGCTCAAAGAGATCTACCTCTGTAAACTTTAACCACTCCTCTCCCTCAGCAGGGGCATAAAAATCATCTCCTATTAGAGCAATTGGTTGTGGCCCACCTCTCCAGGCTAGGATCCCTTGAGTGGTAATATCTACATGCACTAGGGCTAACTAACACTGACCGAACTCATCGTAAGGACTAAGGGAAATAACCCTCCCCTGGGTTGTGTCTATCTCTAAGGTCGAAAACATATATGTCAAGACATGACAGTAGGGCATATGGATCTCGAGCCTAGTGACAAGACCGGATGCACGTAAATGTTATAAAACATATGTAATGTTATATCTATATCCAAACGTTGACAGAGGGCGTACAAAAAGAAGGAATGAGAAGGGTGCATTGTCGGAACGTTTCGACATGCGATCGGTAAAATGCAGGAAGTCAGGACTCAGTATATGATATAGTCCTGGACCCTAAGAGAGAGTGACCTAAAGTCTGTCACTACAGGCGGTCTCTCCTCCCCAAAAAGATACATATAGATAGTATCTAGGGTGATAGGAGAGTAGGGCTCACCAAATGGTAGGCCCCTACTAGGGAAACACAAAAATGAACATGTGGATGGCCTAAGTCCTAGACTAGTGCATAAGAGGGTGAGAGAAAATTGGAAATCCCTTCCACCAACTCTGGTGGAGTAAGTCAAATCATCTACTCTATCTAGATTATTATAAAACTGAGTGCACAGATCATAATTAACTGCATGACTACAGTAAACTAGCTTATCTAGCTGGTAATGCTCAAATATCTGGATGATAGATGGATAATATTTAGCAAAAAAAGATCTTGTTAAATATCTACATTTTAATGGAGTAAATTTATGCCTAAGGAACTCTATCCTATGCCGTTCAGAAGGAAACCTAGCATCAGTGGATGGGGTACTACTAGAAGTAGCATCTACATTCCTTCTCTTCCTATTTTTATACATGTAAACATATAGCAAAAAATATACAGAAAAATACATATTGAAGCAATATAATGAAATAGGGTATACCTAGGAGGTATTTTGGGGTTGGAAGGGAGAAAATCTGGTCGAGGAGGGCGCCTAGTGTGAGTTGTATCGTGAAAAACACGAACAGAGAGGCTCTCTGTTCGCTGGGAAAAACAGCGTTGAGGGCACCCTCAACCGCATGGAGGGTGCCCTCAATGGGTTTTGGGGGGCGCCTCCGACTAGTGGGAGGCGCCCTCCAAGGCTTCGGCGGGAGTTTTCCCACCGCTCATGAGGACGCCTCCTTTTACTGTGGAGGTGCCTTCGTGAGGCGCCCTATGTGGGGTTTTTAATTTTTTTTATTATTTAGATTAATTGATTTATTAATTAGGTTTATTGAATTATTAATTAGTTTAAGTTAATTTATTAATTGATTTATTAATTAGGTTAGTTGATTTATTAATTAGATTAATTAATTTATTAATTAGGTTAAATTAATTTAAGTTTAAATTATATAGGTTGAGTTAATTATTTAGTTTAAGTTAATTTAATTAATTAATTAATTAGATTAATTGATCAGATTAATTAAATAGAATAGGTTAATTAATTGATTAGGTTAATCAGATTAATTAATTGATTAGACTGATTTATTCTAATTTTTACCTAAGTCCATCTCACTCTTTTCTAAATTATCAATCAGAGAGTCTTATAGGTTTTTGTGAGATAGTTAATTTTATCTTTAATTTAAATTATGTTTAAGGATTAATTTACATTTGGGTTAGACTCAGGTTTTTCAATTAGTCAATTAAATATACATTTCAAAGATTGGCTTCTAGGCTATGGCGAGGCATTAAGCCTTCTTGGGTATGAGATCATCCACCACTTCTAGACAAAGCCTTTCAAAAAAAGTTGGATATTTAATTTTCCTTTTGAAACCCCTAGGTCTAACTAGTCAAGTGTCAATTATGCCTAGGTCCTTATCTAGCCTAAGCTAAACATATATAATAATAATAAAAAATAATCATCAGATAAATCTATTTATTAGTAAAATAGTCTTTCTATTGTCTCCCCCTGGATCATCGTCTCGATAGGGTCTATCAAGGTAATGAATTTGATTCTTGGGGACCCAACAGTGTCCAAGTCCAACTTGATTAACCAAGTTTAACTTGGGGACCCATGCTTGGACTAATTTTATATTATTTCGATTAACAAGGGATAAATAAGATTTATATTTTCTATTAGCCTTAAATCCAAGTCCGGATCGGTTGTAAATGGCTCGTTGTTTTCCAAGAATCAGATCAAGATTCTTGGAGCCCAAAATAAATCATTCCAACGTGTCATTTAGTTCCTTGACTTGATTTTTCAAGCTAGAATTCTCTTCCTTAAGCTTTTGGACTTGAGTTGAGGTTCCAGTCTAAATGAGATCAGTCAAGGAGCCAGGGTTAGTCACTTCTTTAAGGGTTGTTACCTCCTTTCGAAGTGATTTAACGCGGACATTTGATTTAGCTAACTTGCGCATTAAATAATTAACTAAATTATGTAGTGAATTTCTTACAGTGGGTTTGGGTCTCTCAGAAATGGATACGGATCCGTGGCTTCGCTCGGACTCAGCTTTTGATTCGCTCTCGGTCTCCGATTCATCGATGTGTTCCCGCGTTGTCAGTGTAAGAAAGCTCATTTTTTCGAGCTCTTCGTCGGAGTCTTCTAAAGAGGACTCGTCCCAGGTTGCTTGTAGTACTTTCTTCTTCCTCTACTTCTTTTCTTCTTTTAGGTTTGGACAATTGGTCTTGACATGTCCTTTTTGATTGCACCCGTAGCAGGTTACTTCAAACTTTACCTTTGGACTTGTTTGTACCTTTTTGGATTGAACCACTTTCTTAATATCCTTCTTTGTGAACCCTTTTTTCTTTGTAAAATATCGGAAATTTGCGAATAATGATAAGGGAATTTTTCGAGAATTTTTCAGAGCTCGTATGGACAAGTTAACGGGGACAAAAATGAGGCCCGGAAAAGCCTGTTTAGGCTACCCTATTTTAAAGAGGAAAAGTTTTTAATTCCTCCTTTCCTTTTATTCTTTTTCTTTTCCTCTTATTCCCATGCCCTAACCCATGCGACGTCGTTCCCTTTTCGCACGCGACAGTTCTTCCTCCCTCTCCTCTGCCGACGCCGGCGACGCCATGGAACAGAGCCGGCGGCTGAGCATCCCTTCTTCTCCCTCGTGTGCACGCCCTCACCCCCGATCCACCGGTCACCGCGTGCCCTAGCCAAGCTCGCCGACGCCGCTGCCCTCTCTGGACCGGAGCAGCGCCAGCCATGCCCTAATTGGGTTGTGCCGCCGCCGAGATTGCTTCGCCGCCACCGACCTAGTGCTGCCGCCGGCCTTCCACCACCCGACGACTCTGCTTGCGATGCCTCCACACTTTCTCTAGCATCGGCTGCCACCACTGTGCTGGTGCAAACACTTCACTTTTTCCTGCATCGCCTCTGGTCACCGCGATCGACCCCGTCGCCGCTGCCGTCGTCGTTCATCCTCGCGAGCAGCCGACACCGAAGGGGGGTTGTTCACAGCCGACCCTATCCGTGCCCTAGCGCCGATGCAAATCCAGCACACCCACTGCCTTAGCTCCGGCCAATCTTTCCTCTGCCCTAGTTGCGATCTTGGAGAGCATTTCGTTGCTATGTGGTGATCTTGAAGATTTCTACCTTCGGCTCTGATCATATTTCAGCAGCCAAGCAACCTCTCACCCGCAGTCACTTGGATTGCA
Organism: Zingiber officinale; assembly: GCF_018446385.1. NCBI lineage: Eukaryota > Viridiplantae > Streptophyta > Magnoliopsida > Zingiberales > Zingiberaceae > Zingiber > Zingiber officinale. Next base: position 71,828,220 of record NC_056005.1, on the reverse strand, counting down.
AATTGAGGTAAGGTTTAGGGTTTTTATTTTCGTTATAGATGTTGGCTAGAATGTTTGCAGGTGTTGGTGATACGGATTGAACCAGGAGATCAGTGAAAGGTAAGGTTTTTGGGTTTCACGTTTGTGGATTTAGGTCTTGATGTGGATAAGTTAATTGATGATCAGTTAAGGTTGATCAATAATTAGGGTTTTTCCTAATTGAATTAGTAGTTTGATTTAGTTATTTGATACATGTTGAGTAACTAAATTATATGTGTTAAATTAGGTAGGTTGATGATTATGACTTAGGGTTTTGCCCTAAATTGTGTTGGGAATTTTATTTAGCAATTCATTTGAATTTTAGCTAAATAAAATATCTTTGTATTGGTATTTCAGGACTTTGACGCGAGACGAGTATCTCGACGTCCGATTTGGATCCAATTGGGCTTTTCTATTAGAGGCGGGTACTTTTGACTTATTGTCTTTGATATGCATAGTAATGAAATTAACAAGTTGCATTAATTATGTTCCTCATTTGTTTCGGTTAATCACTACCCGATTACCTGTTACCTGCTTGATGATTGTTTGTTTTGCATTTCGTGTTGTTATGTACCTGATTACACATACTTGTAGGGGTAGTGATATAACCATGTTTCACCATGTTCAGGACCTAGGTTTGATACCTTATTTGATTCAGTGTACTTTGATCTGATTTATTCACTATGGTGCACATCATTATATGTCCAGAGATTAGTTTAGTATATTACCATGCTTAGTGTCATGCACCATTCACATAATTGCATGTTGTGTGATAGATTACTCCATTATTGTCGAGCACATCACCAGTTTCATCACTGTTCGGTGCTCCGTTGTGACGCTTATGGATAGCGTGATGCAGTGTGGTAGCACGTCAGTTTGCTCTTCCGGTGCTCCGTTGGTCCGCTCAGGGTAGTGTGATGCAGCGTGTAGCACGTTAGAGATCCCTCCCCGTCATAGTGTACCGGGAGATGAGAGCACTGAGCTCCCCCATTTATGATTTGGGGTAGGAGTTTGTGTGTACTCCGACAGCATCCCGTCCACTCGGTCACTCATCAGGGGTAGTGATGCAGAGTGCACGATCGTCACAGCCCTATCCACTCGGTCCCACTTTTGTTGTGAGTTGGCTGACTGGCGTTAGGGGTGACCATGACATTGGCATCATATGCATGATGCATTTATTGCTTGTGTTTGTGTTTGCTGCATTTATATGCTGCATATTGTTTGGATACCTATGTTTGACGTGCATACAGGATTTCTATACCACTCGGACTGTTTATCCTGATACTCAGGTCCTGGTTAGTACAGTTTCTCTCCTGTTTTACTTCGGTTTGCATTTACCTTTATTTTATCAGGAGATTGTACGCATGATTAGTGCTAAGTGTTATTTCCTTACTTTGCATATCAGTTGTACCTGCTGAGCGTTGGACTCACCCCGCCTCCATTGTTGTTATTTTTCAGGTTGATGCTGTCAGGAGAGAGTTCCAGTTGCTAGTCCCCTGAAGACCTCGAAGACTTATGGATCTTTTGGTTTTGTTTTGCTTCTTATTTGACCATGTTTACACTTGGTTTTGTTTGATACCTGGATATTGTATGGATTGTCCTTGTTGATGGATTTTTATTCGATATGTTTTACTACATGCCTGCCTGGACGGCAGAAGAGGTGAGTTTGTTGGATTTGTGTTTTATGAGTATAGTGGAGTAGGAAAAATCGGATTTGAGCTTTACGAGTGTAGTTGAGTAGGGTTGATTTCGAGTCAGAGTTTTATTGTTTTGTTTACTTGTTATATAAACTGCATGGAATGTCTCTGATTGTATTTTATTTCTTCTATTATTCCAGCCGCCTGTGGCTGAGGTATATGAGGATGTAGAAAAGTTTCAGATTGTCCACCGTACAGGGGAGATGCTGTCGAAATTTTCTCGGACAGGGACTCCTCTGGGGCGTGACAATTTAGTGGTATCAAAGCTTAAGTTTTACGATCTTTGTTTTCGTATTTTGGATATTTGGGATAACCTGATACCAATTGATATGGTATCAGAGCGCCAAAGTTTGGCGATACTTGTTGTTTTTTGTGTTACGGATTTTAAGATTTAACTGATACCAATTTATTAGTATCAGAGCGGGTTATGGTACCTGCTTTTGGTGTGCTAGATTTTTGGATATCTATTTTGGATTGCACGGATTTTTCATTATGTATGTATTTTGGACTTCCGTTTCGGATTTATATGGATTTCCGATGATTTTCATGTTCAGAATTTTGAGGTCAGAAGTTGGGGATTGGATAGTGATGGAACATCTCCAGACGGCATATAGGTATGATGTTTAATTTTATAATTTATGATAGGTATTAACATTCTTTATGTAGTACCTGTTTGGTTGTTGTAGCACATATTACCTGTGATGGGTTAGCCATTGAGCATGGTTGACCTTAATAGAGATCAAGGATTATAGTCTCTGGTGATTTTTCTTATCATACCATCAGTAGTTTTAGCTTCTGTTACTACTAGTAGGAGATGGAGGCACATACCAGCCTCTACTATTGTTAGCTGGGTAGTGGATGATACCTACATAATTCCTGTTGATTTAGTCAGTAGAGTTTTTATACTCATATCTTTTGGATATTAGGGTACCCGATACGATGAAAATTGTTCATTTGGGAGTTACCATGTTTGATCATTGTTGAGAATGGTTTGAGGTTGAGGGATATTATGAGATCAGATATTGTGATATGTTGATTCTAATGATTTATGAGAGTAAATGTTATGTGGTTGTTTGATGATCTATTACTGGATATTTGTTTTGATGATCTTTTAGTGTCAACTATTTTGATGTTCTATTATTTGGGTTGTCGTTGATAGTGACATAGTGAGTGTCATGTATGATATTCACAGGTTTGATGATTATAGTTGGTGATCAGATTATAAATCGGGTGCTAGAGAGTTTACGGTTTGGTGTGCCTATGAGATTTTTATAAATCTGGTTAGTTGTGGTTAGTTAACAGGATGATAAAATTGATATTTGCTTCCTCGGATATTGGACTATGTGGATAAATAATGATTTGATATTTTGAATGCTAACTTGCTCTCATGGGGAGTAGAGATTTATTCATCTGATATTTTTGAGAATAAAAATGAGAGTGTCTAGATGATCTTGAATTCTGACTTCTTCATTTGGGTCGTATACATTTATACATATGATATTATGTGGGCTGACATTTTCTAGTTTGAGTTGATGTAATTAGTGTTGAATTGACCCATGAACTGATTTAGTTATTTGACAATTTATTTGGAGGTCAAGTTGTTACTTGCTCTGGTGTCTATAAAGATGGATCCCTTTGGATAGTTCTGTATGGATTATGGATCAATGGACTGGTAGGATTTTTGTAGTGCTGCCTTTGGTTGTCATAGTTGAAAATTTTTCTAGGTCTGCTGAGTGGATACATGTATGGAACATGATATCCGTTTGATTATGAGTGGATTGGTTTGTGAATCCTGACAAAATTTTTGATCATATAACTCCATATGAATGATTAGTAATGGTTGCAGATATTGAGGATATAAATTTTAGTGAAGTGTTAAATGTAACCAATTTTTCATCAATGTCAAGGCTGGATGAAAATGGTTGAGTATTGTGTCGGATTTGGATAACATAGAAGGTAAAATAGGGAATGTCAGGTTGATTGGATTAAGGATGTTGATTTCTGCATATCTATGTAGTGTGTACATATGATTATTACGGGTTGTAAGAGTGTTATGATGGACAGTTTAATTGCATGTAGTGGGTGTATACTTTTCCAGTTATGATTGCTGTAGGATTCTAGTAGATTATACCCGAGTGTCTGATTGTTTATTTGGAGGTATCTTATCGATTTAATATGAGTTCTGATATGTGCAGATGTGTTCGGTGTAATATTCGAGGTATTTTATTGATTATATTTGATTTGTGGATGCACTTGTGTCTATTAGGCTTTGTTGGAAGTATTACGTTGATTATACTCTTGGCATAGGTGTATATATGTCATGTGAGGTTGTTTGAGGTGTATTGTCGATTATAACTATGTTGATATATGCACACGGGTTCGGTAGGTATTGTTGGAGGTATCACACTGGTTTATACCTGTGTTGTGAGTATGTATGGTGTGTACAAGTGGGAGGATTATGTCGATCATATATATGTTGTGTGAGCAAGTGTGTCAGGTGTATTGTTGGTAGCAGCATGATTCTACCTATGTTGAATGTAGAATGCTGAGTGTCTACATTATGTTATTGGTTGTATAACCCTGTCAACTAATTCTTCTATTGTGGGTGACCAACCCACTAGGATGATGATAGAGTTGACTATGGATTTGATTTGTTTACTAGGTTGTTTATACCTTTGGCTGCCCACAGTGATATGTGGTTGAGTGATCTCGTGCAGCCTCTAGTTAGATAGTTAAGTGCCTTGTACACTTATGGATCGTTTGTGGTGGAGCAGAGCTCCCACATATACATATTTCGGATTGCTTGTAGCAGAGCATTGCTCCCATATCTATTGCATATACATGTTATGGATTATTGTAGTGGAGTGTTACTCCTACATATTGAGGATTTCTTGTGGTAGAGCGTTGCTCCCACATATGTGGTATTTTCTGTGATGGAGCGTTGCTCTCACACTGGAGGATCTATGCTTAGATGATTTATATCGTTGGTGATCATATTTCAGACTTATTGTCAGGGATCTTATGGTTAGAAATATCTGTGATACGGACATTATTGTAAGACCGTTAGATTCGATAGAGGGGGGGGGGTGAATATCGATTCGAAAATCTCGAGTTAAGACGCAGCGGAAAAGTAAAGAAGTAAAGAGATGAACACTGTTGATTTTTACTTCGTTCGGAGCCTGTGACGACTCCTACTCGAAGGCCCGTACTCCTTGAGTACTTTCGTTGGGCAATTCACTAGCAATTCGGATAATTACAATTTACGTACAAATATTGCTAATGAAAAGAAAGAAAACAAAGCTAACCGACAAACAATGAATTAAAACGAGAGCCGGAGTGAGTCGTCGGAGCTTTGTGAACGTTGTTGGAGCGCAAAGCAGCAGAGTGATTGGACTTAGAGTTCTCAGAGGACTGATATCTTGAAGCTCCTGCCTGGGGCTTCTTTTATATGCTGCTCCGGGCGCCTGGATCCCTTCCGGGCACCTGGAGTGTGACGTAACACTCCCAACCAGCATGCTCCAAGTGTCAACGTCGTCCTGGGGATAAAATTTGCCTCCGGGCGCCTGGATCCCTTCCAGGCGCCCGGACTTCCGGGCGCCCGGACCCTCACTGTTCCCTACCTGCAAAACAGTGTTAGTCCGAGGCAAATAAACCCTGCAGCACAGTTTGTTAGCACATTTTTACAGATACGCTAAGTAATAAAAATTAGCATCAAGAGTATGACTTAGATTCCGTCTTTCCGAGACCGGAATCTAGTCACGATCTCGACTTAGATATCCGAAATGGATCTAAGCCGGATCGACGCCTAATGTCCCCTTCCCGGGAACGCGTCCTCACAGTCACTCCCCTCCAGTGACTTACCTCACTTACCTGCCAGACGTCCGCCGTCGACCTAGCCGGACTTCTCGCCAAGCGTCCGGTCAGCCCGTCGACCCGTCTGGACTTCTCGCCAAGCGTCCGGTCAGCCCGTCGACCCCTTTGGACTTCTCGCCAGCTATCCGGTCAGCCCGTCGACCTAGCTGGACTTCTCGCCAAGCGTCCGGTCAGCCCGTCGACCCGCTTGGACTTCTCGCCAGCTATCCGGTCAGCCCGTCGACCTAGCTGGACTTTTCCTGCACACTTGATCAAAGTGTCAGACAACAACACAACTAACTTAACCTATTTGTCATTCATCAAAACCTGGGTTAGACCGTTAGTGCTACCCGCACCAACAATCTCCCCCTTTTTGATGGAATGACAACCTGGTTAAGTTAGTGAAAGCATATGTACGAAACAACATGCATTTGTGTGGTTTTAAAGTCAGTTTGTGTTTTCAAATTGGTTTAGCTAACTTAACCACCTAACCCTCCTCCCCCTTTGGCATTCATCAAAAAAAAATAAGGGTAAACAATCATAGTGTAGAGTTACTGAATAACACTTAAACAATCATAGTTCAGAATATAAGGACAAAAGTACAAGTTTTCAATCCAAGAAAAGATCAAGTTGACTTGGGGGAGTATAAAGTTTTGAAAACTTGTATAAAGCAGTAGTTTTTAGCTTTTAGAAAAATTTCAAGATTTAAATTTACAAAGATAAGTGTATTAGGTCTAAATTTCAAGATTTAAATATTCAAAACAAGTTTTAACTTTGAAACGCTTTTTCAAACATAAGTTTTCAAAACCAAAAATTCCAAAACTAAGTTTGAAAAACCTATTTTTCCAAAACTGATTTATTTTTCACCACTAAATTTGTAAACGATTTAATTTAAAACTTAAGTTTTGACAATGATTTAAGTTTGAAAAATCTAACTTTCATAATTTTCAACACTGAGTTTTGCAAATCAAATTTCAGTTTGCAAATATTGATTTTGAACTTTACTTTTAGTTTTCAAAGGAGTTTGGGAGAACTAACTTTGATAAAAAAAATCAAACTTTTAAAGTTCAAAAGTACTAGTTTCAAAACCATGGTTTTAAAAAGGATAAAACGTTTGTGATTTAAAACAAACAATTTTGAGTTTAAAATATTTCACAATTTTAAGAAAGTTAAAATCTAATTTCCACAATTTTCAAAACTAAGTTAAATCTAATTTTCAAAATCAATTTTCAATAAGATGTAAAACCTAATTCTTAAAAACAGCTTAGTTTTATAAGAATTAGTTTTCAAAAGTAGGTTTAAGAAATTTTTAAGAGAACATTTTTCAAACAAAATTTAAAATATTTTATATAAAGGAAAAGTTTTTAATTAATTCCTCCCCCTGAACCTGACATAACTTTAACCAGCTGTCTAACCAATTAGGTACTAACTAACTATTAGAAGATAGTAGCTTTCACTTGGTTAGTCAGATTAAGTTAATTACAACCAGTCAGTGTTTGACTTCACTGATGAACTTTAATCTGATTAATATCTGAATTGTATTTAACGTCCAGACTTATGTTGATGCACTGAAATTAGCATCTTAAGTCCAGACAGTTGGCCTATGCATCTCACCCCTTTCTATGTTTATCAAACACAAGCAAGGTAAACCTAAGGTGTTGGTGAGATGCTCAAGAACTAGACCTATGGGCACATGCTTTCTAAGGGTTCAAAACTAGTCTAAGGCCAAAACTGTTTTTGAAAAATCTAAAAATGGAAAGTTTTGAAAACAAACAAATTTAACCTATAATTTGATAAAACCATTTTTGAAAGTATTTTGAAATTTCCTAGTCTATTGAGCACATCCCTAATTGTCGTCGTAAGTTGCTAAATTCACTCTCAGGGAGTGGTTTTGTAAAAATGTCAGCTAAATTTGATTTAGACTCAATGTACTTGAGTTCAATATCACCTTTAGTAACATGATCCCTGATGAAGTGATGCCTAACTTCAATATGTTTGGTTCTTGAATGATGTACAGGATTCTTGGTTAAGTTAATCGAACTTATATTATCAATTAATACTTTTACATTTGTGATATTTAAGTTGAAATCTTTTAGAGTATGCATCATCCATAATATTTGTGCAACACACTCGCCTATAGCTATGTATTCTGACTCAGTTGTAGATAGTGCAACACAGTGTTGCTTTCTACTAAACCAGCTGACAAGGGATGGACCAAGTAGTTGGCATCCACCACTTGTGCTTTTGCGGTCTAATTTGCATCCAGCAGAATCTGAGTCAGAATATCCTATTAATTCAAAGTTGTTGGTCCTAGGATACCAAATTCCTACATTTGTGGTTCCCTTGAGGTATCTAAAGATTCTTTTGACTTGAGTCAAATGAGATTCTTTAGCACAGGTTTGGTATCGAGCACACATACTAACTGCAAATAAAATGTCAGGTCGGCTTGCAGTTAGGTAAAGTAGACTACCTATTGCGCTCCGATAATGTTTTAAGTCTACTGATTTTCCATTAGGATCATCATCTAGGATTGTGTTTACGGCCATAGGTGTTTTTATTTCTTTAGTATTTTCCATTCCAAATTTTCTAAGTAATTCCTTAGTATATTTTTGTTGATAAATATAATTTCCTTCATTTGTTTGTTTGACTTGTAACCCTAGAAAATAAGTTAACTTTCCTACCAGACTCATTTCGAATTCGTGTTCCATTAGGTTTGTAAATTCGTTTAAAAACTCTGAGTTTGTTGAACCAAAGATGATATCATCTACATAAATTTGAGCTATAAAAATATCTTCTTTTATTGATTTCACAAATAGTGTTGGGTCAATTTGACCTTGGTTGAACTCTTTAGAGGTTAGAGGTGTAGTCTTTCATACCATGCCCTAGGTGCTTGTTTAAGTCCATATAATGCCTTTTTAAATTTTAGACATAATCGGGGTGTTCCAGGCTTTCAAAACCAGGTGGTGATCCTACATAAACTTCTTCTTTTATCAATCCATTCAAGAAAGCGGACTTGACATCCATTTGGTATAGTTTGAATCCTTTATGGGCTACATAACTTAGTAGCATTCTAGTAGACTCTAGTCTAGCTACTGGAGCATAAGTTTCATCGTAGTCAAGTCCTTCAATTTGACTGAACCCTTTGGCAACCAACTTGGCCTTGTTCCTAGTAATTTCTCTGTTTTCACTTAACTTGTTTCTAAATACCCATTTGGTTTCTATTATTTTCTTATCGTTAGGTGGAGGTACTAGGTCCCAAACTTCATTGCGCTCAAATTGAGCTAATTCTTCTTGCATAGCTATGACCCAGTCTGGGTCAAGTAGGGATTCAGCTACAGTTTTGGGTTCAATATTTGAGATTAACGAGATTTGACTTAGGTTTCTGAAAGATGACCTGGTTTGGACCCTAAGGTCTGGGTCACCAATTATTTGATCAGTAGGATGGTTTGGGTTGACTCTTATGGTTCTAGAAGGTTGACTTTCTTGTAGTTGTTCTTCTTCTTCATGATTTTGAGTTTGGTTTGTTCCTTCAGAATTGATATGTTCGTGAACAGGGTCAACTGGTTGAGGTTGGGCTTGTTCTAGGTTTTGATCGGATTCTTTGAATTTTACATTGGTGGTTTCCTCAATTCTTAAGGTAACTTTATTATAAATTCTGTAGCCTCTGCTATTCAGAGAGTACCTAGAAAAATTCCATTTTCTATTTTGGAAGTGAATTTGCCTAAGTGTTCTCTAGTATTTAGGATAAAGGATGGGCAACCAAATACCTTAAAGTGTTTTATATTAGGTTGTTTGTTGTAAAATATTTCAAAAAATGTTTTATTGTGTTTTTTGTTTAGTGTTGTTCGGTTTTGTACATAGCAGGCTGTACTAACAGCTTCTGCCCAAAAATATTTAGGTAAGTTGTATTCGTTTAGCATAGTTCTAGATGCTTCAAGTAAAGTTCTATTTTTCCTTTCTACAATTCCATTTTGTTGGGGAGTTTTAGGGCAAGAAAATTCATGATGGTAGCCATTTTCAAGGCAAAATTTATCAAAATTATGATTTTTAAATTCTCCTCCATTATCACTTCTGATTCTTTTAATTTTTATGCCTTTTTCATTTTCAATTTGTTTGCAGAAATTTGTAAAAATTTCAAAGGTTTCATCTTTATTTTTTAAGAATTTGACCCAAGTGAACCTAGAATGGTCATCTATTATAACTAAACAGTATAGACTTCCATTTATTGATTTAACTCCATGGGAGTCAAATAGGTCTAAGTGTAAAAGTTCTAGGACTGAGTTGGTTTGGGATTCATTAATTGGTTTGTGGATAGATTTTGTTTGTTTGCCTTGTTGACAAGCATTACATATTGTTAAATCTAAGTTAGGTAATTTTGGTAAGCCTCTAACTAGACCATTTAATTTACTTATGTTTCTGAAATGTGTGTGTGACATTCTTCTATGCCATAGCCAAGTTTCTTCTTTTTGTGTTAAATAACATTTGACTGAAGAAGTGGTTAAGTTAATGGCATAGATATTGTCTTTTCTAAAGCCTTTTAGGCTTATAGTTGGATTATCTAGATGTTTGATCAAACATTCTGTGGATAGAAATTTTACCTTATACCTAGTGTCACATAATTGACTTATGCTCAGAAGATTGTATTTAAAATTTTCAACAAGTAGAACATTTGTAATTATGAAATCTATTTTTAATTCAATATTACCTATACCAATTACCTTGAGTTTACCGTTGTTTCCAAAGGCAACTGTTCCTAGGCTTTTGTAGGTTAATTGAGTGAACTTGGTGTGATCTCCAGTCATATGTTTGGAGCAACCACTGTCCAAAATCCACTTGGTTTCCTACAACAAGTAGGATTTTTATGTTAGTCTTAGTTTATCAATTTTTAATCAATCATTATTTAAGTAAAAAAAATCTTAATTTTAAAATTTTGAAATTAATTTAAGTTTTAAAATTTTGAAGTTAGTTTTTGAATTTTGAAAATAATTTGAGTTTAAAATTTTGAAATTAATTTAGGTTTAAAATTTTGAAGTTAATTTTTTTTTTAAGTTTAAAATTAAATTTTGAAATTAATTTAAGTTTTAAAATTAAAATTTTGAAGTTAATTTTTTAAGTTTAAAATTAAATTTTGAAATTTATTTTAAGTTTTAAAATTGTGAAGTTAATTTTTTAAGTTTAAAATTAATTTTTTTTTTAATGAAATTTTGAAAATAATTAGAATTTTGAAAATTAATTTTAACCCTTATTCATCTCACCTGATCTATATTATCATTCAGGGAATCCTATGATTTTGTGAGATGAAATTAGTTTGATTACAGAGTTTTGTTTTAACTTGTGCTAGATTCAGACTTAGCTTTGGTTTCCACAAATAGGCATTTTTCGGATAAACTTCTAAGCTTGGTGAGTCACAAGGACATCATTAGAAGTAACCAACCTTTCGAGGTTTTCCGAATAGTCCTATCCACGGAACTTAGTACTAAATCTTGGTCTAACTGGTTAGGATTCGTTTAAGGGTAGCTTCGGTCAGTTCCACTTGGCCAAATGCACCAGATCGAAACCATATCTTTCTAGACATGCGATGCCCAAGCTTCCCTAACGTACTATCATCCAAAAACTTCACCAGTACCATGAGTTAAGTTAAACTTGGTCTCTCTTTAACTAATCCTAATTACCCTGCCGGGTTAGTTTGTTTTGGGTTACCCTGTCGGGTAGGTTAGTTTTGGAGGTGCCAGCTATTCTGGAGCCTCCCCCTGAATTATTGGCCATTAATTTAGATTTTGGGTTTGTGTCGATTCTTTTTATAGTTATAATCAACTTGGTGATAATCTAAATTTTGTTGAGTTTTGAATTTTGATTTTAATTTAGATTTATATTTTAGTTTTTGATCTGATTTATTCAAGTTTATATAATGTATTTTATCTTTAGGTATATAGAATTGATTAAGTCCTACTTGCGTGGTTAAGCACGCTTTCGGGACCCAGGCTTGTTTAGTTGCTTTGTGTTGGGTTAACAATGATTTAAAGGTTTTGTTTGAGTTTGACTTATATCCAAGTCCGGTTTTATTGTAGCATGCCTTTTGGTTATTTAGAATTAAATCTAAATTTTTAGATCTTGTTGTGAATTTTTCCAACAATTCTTTTAACTTATTAATTTCATTTTTTAATGATAAATTCTCCTCCTCAAGTGTTCGATCTTGAGTTGGATTCGAATTTTCTAATTGTTCCTTGAGGTTTTGATTTTCCTCAAGAAGCGATTTATTTTTATTTTCCAATTTAACTAATTTTTTATTCAAACACGAGATAATTCTAAAGAATTTACGATTTAAGTTTAGGTATACCTCTTTGGAACCTTCGGAAACGAGTACGGACTCGTGGCTCGATTCGGGTTCGGACCCGTCTTCCGATTCCTCTGATTCGTCTTCCGTTTCAGCTTCGCGAGCCATCAGCGCGAGGTGACTTTGGTGCTTTTCTCCTTCCGATTCGTCTGAGGAGGAATCGTCCCATGTTGCTTTGAGGGCTTTCTTCTTTGTTGACTTTGGTTTGTCAAGTTTCAATCTTGGGCATTCGTTCTTGTAGTGCCCTTTTTTGTTACATCCGAAACATGTGACATTTCTTGAGTCGGCTGGCGAACTGATCTTCTGAAGATCCTGTTTGCTGAAGCTTCTCTTTTTCCTGGTGAACATTTTCCTTACCAGGTTCACCAGGTGTTCTTCGTCTTCAGAGTCTTGATCGGAATCTTCTTCAGATTCGGGCTTGTTCTTCTTTTCTTTAGATGAACCTGCAAATAAAGCTACACCTTTCTCGACCCCGGCGTTAGTTTGCTCATGAAGTTCTAATTCACAAAAGAGTTCGTCCAATTTTAATTTAGATAAATTTTTTGAAATTTTGTAGGCATCTACGATTGATGCCCACAAATTATTTCGCGGAAAGGCATTTAACGCGTACCTGATTAAGTCTCGGTTCTCCATTTGGTGGCCTATCGCGTGGAGACCGTTGAGGATATCTTTGACCCTCGCGTGGAGCTGACTTGCCGTTTCTCCTTCCTGCATTTTTATATTAAAAATTCTATTTAACAGCAAATCTCTCTTTGTTACCTTTGCGTCGCTTGTTCCTTCGTGCAGCTCGATCAGTTTATCCCAAAGTTCCTTAGCGTTTTGATGCGGTCCGACCCGGTTCAGTTCTTCTCGTGTTAGTCCGCAGTGTAGAGTATTGATGGCTTTGTTTTCAATTGATGCCTTTTTCTTCACATCATTTGTCCAGTCTTCAGGGTCTAGTATGTTCCCGGAGTTGTCTACTGGAATTTTGTAAGCCCTTGTGACGCTCATCCATTGGTCGTAGTCTGTCTTCATGTAGACCTCCATTCTCCTCTTCCAGTACGAAAAGTCATCCCCGTTGAATAGAGGAGGACGTACTGTGCTGAAGCCTTCTTGTTGAGACATCTTATCCTGCACACACTAAATTAACTGAAAAAAAATCCCAAGACTTCGTCTTGGATTAGCAGTGCGGGAGAAATAGAAACTCTAAGTTGTGTTGCACCAATTTAAAAAATAAAAAAAATCTTCCAAGAAGATAATAATAATATCAGTTTAAAAAATTTCACCCCCTATCTGTTTGGTGGTTGCACCAAATCAGAGCGGTACCTGCTCTGATACCACTTGTAAGACCGTTAGATTCGATAGAGGGGGGGGTGAATATCGATTCGAAAATCTCGAGTTAAGACGCAGCGGAAAAGTAAAGAAGTAAAGAGATGAACACTGTTGATTTTTACTTCGTTCGGAGCCTGTGACGACTCCTACTCGAAGGCCCGTACTCCTTGAGTACTTTCGTTGGGCAATTCACTAGCAATTCGGATAATTACAATTTACGTACAAATATTGCTAATGAAAAGAAAGAAAACAAAGCTAACCGACAAACAATGAATTAAAAAGAGAGCCGGAGTGAGTCGTCGGAGCTTTGTGAACGTTGTTGGAGCGCAGAGCAGCAGAGTGATTGGACTTAGAGTTCTCAGAGGACTGATATCTTGAAGCTCCTGCCTGGGGCTTCTTTTATATGCTGCTCCGGGCGCCTGGATCCCTTCCGGGCGCCTGGAGTGTGACGTAACACTCTCAACCAGCATGCTCCAAGTGTCAACGTCGTCCTGGGGATAAAATTTGCCTCCGGGCGCCCGGAGCCATTCCGGGCGCCCGGACCCTCACTGTTCCCTACCTGCAAAACAGTGTTAGTCCGAGGCAAATAAACCCTGCAGCACAGTTTGTTAGCACATTTTTACAGATGCGCTAAGTAATAAAAATTAGCATCAAGAGTATGACTTAGATTCCGTCTTTCCGAGACCGGAATCTAGTCACGATCTCGACTTAGATATCCGAAATGGATCTAAGCCGGATCGACGCCTAATGTCCCCTTCCCAGGAACGTGTCCTCACAGTCACTCCCCTCCAGTGACTTACCTCACTTACCTGCCAGACGTCTGATCAGCCCGTCGACCCGTCGACCCGTCTGGACTTCTCGCCAAGCGTCCGGTCAGCCCGTCGACCCGCTTGGACTTCTCGCCAAGCGTCCGGTCAGCCCGTCGACCCGCTTGGACTTCTCGCCAGCTATCCGGTCAGCCCGTCGACCTAGCTGGACTTCTCGCCAAGCGTCCGGTCAGCCCGTCGACCCGCTTGGACTTCTCGCCAGCTATCCGGTCAGCCCGTCGACCTAGCTGGACTTTTCCTGCACACTTGATCAAAGTGTCAGACAACAACACAACTAACTTAACCTATTTGTCATTCATCAAAACCTGGGTTAGACCGTTAGTGCTACCCGCACCAACAATTATGTGTCATGATATTACCATTAGGGTTTGGGAAACCTTAGAGGTTTTCAGAGACTTGATGATTTTGGTATTCCCAGGATGTTTGGATTGGTTTCCATTGTCTTTGTTGACGGTGTTGTGATCTATTTCGGATCCACGGTGAGTTACGCACTTCATCTTTGCATAGTTCTAGAGATGCTTCGACGGAAACATATATATGTGAAGATCAGTAGTGCGTATTTTGGTTGTCTTCTGTGAGATGTTTGAGACACACGGACACCAGTAGGAGTATACCGTGGTTCCACAGGAGATAGAGTTTGTTGTCGTTGGGAGTAGTCGTAGTCTATAGAAGAGGCTCGCAACTTCCTTTGTTTGACTCGATATTCCGGAGATACGTTGAGGGTTTCTCTCGGATTGCTATGCCACTTACACGCTTGACCAGGAAAGGCGTGAAGTTCACTTGGACTGAAGATTATGAGGTCAGCTTCTAGGAGCTGAAGCGGAGACTAGTGTCGGTTTCGATTTTGGTTTTATCTTCTGGAGAGGACGAATATGTCCTCTACACCGACGCATCTATTCAGGGTTTGGGCGTTATTTTGATACAGCACTGTAGGGTGGTCTCCTACTTTTCGACGGTTGAAGAAGTATGAGGAGAATTACCCTGTACATGATCTGGAGCAAGTTGCCATTATTTTTGCCATGAAGATTTGGCGACATTATTTATATGGTGTTACATTTGAGATTCTCACTGATCATAAGAGTCAAATATTGGTTCACTTAGAAGGAACTTAATCTCTGACAGAGGAGATGGATGGAGTTCCTGAAGGATTATGATTGTACCATTAGCTATCACCCGGGGAGAGCTAATATGGTTGCCGATACGCTTAGTAGGAAGTCCATAGGGACTTTAGCTTGCCACCGAGTTGTGGTCACAGACTTGATTTAAGGTTTCTCCGATTTGGGCCTTGAGGGGTAAGGACAGACAGAGCAAGGTACTCTGGTTACCATGGTTACTCAGTCATTGATCAGGACGAGGATACGAGAGCCCTAGGCTGCTGATCAGTATTTGTAGTTTGTTTGCAGTCAGATAGCTTCCGGGCAGCAGACTGAGTTCACACGAGAGGAGGAGGGTATTATATACTTCCGAGATAGATTATGCGTACCTCAGTCTCATCCTGTCTTACAGGAGCTACTTCAGGAAGCTCATCGCTCTCGATTTGCGATCCACCCAGGTGGGACCCGCGTGTATCGAGATTTGAGGCGTTCATACTGGTGGAACGGTATGAAGAAAGACATCGCGGAATTTATAGCTAGATGTCTTGTCTGTCAGCAGGTGAAGGCTGAGCACCAGAGACCTGCTGGATTACTTCAGCGGATTCCTATTCCTAAGTGGAAATGGGAACATATTACTATGGACTTTGTGGTGGGTTTGCCGAGGCCACGACGAGGCCGTGACGCGATTTGGGTAATCGTAGAACGATTAACCAAATTCGCGCACTCGTTAGCGATCCGGAAGACTAATTCCCTGGATCGATTGGCAGATCTGTATTGTCGGGAGATCATCAGATTATATGGTGTTCCTTTGCCTATTATTTCAGATAGAGACCCCCGGTTCACGTCTCGTTTTTGACAGAGTCTGCAGCAGGCCTTGGGCACGCAGCTTTGTTTCAGTACATTTTTCCATCCGCAGACAGATGAACCGTTAGAGCGGACTATTCAGACTCTAGAGGACTTGCTGAGGTCTTGTGTATTGGATTTTGGAGACAGTTGAGAGGACCACTTGTCATTGGTAGAGTTCGCCTACAACAACGGTTTGCATTCGGCTATCCGGATGACACCGTTTGAAGCGTTATATGGTAGTCCTGGTCGGACACCCACCCTCTGGGATGAGCTTGGGGAGAACAGTTGTTGGGACCTTGTAGAACTCAGCATGAGGCAGAGTTGATCCGTACTATCAGACGGAGAGTGTCAGAGGCATAGGACTATTAGAAGAGTTATGCTGACCGGAGTCAGAGACTTTTAGAGTTCTCCATTTGCGACCATGTATTTCTGCGAGTTTCACCCATGAAAGGGGTGAAGAGATTTGACATCAGAAGTAAGCCAGCTCCGCGATACATTGGATCTTTCCATATCTCGGAAAGGATTGGAGCAGTAGCTTACGGGTTGACACTATCGTCGTCTTTGGCAGGCGTTCACGCCGTATTCCACGTATCTATGCTGAGGAGATACGTACCCGATCCGATACATGTGTTGATAGATAATCTCAGTTCCCTTCAGCCTGACGTCACCTATGAGAAGGTTCCGGTATGGATTTTAGACCGGAAAGAGCGTCAGTTGCGGAACAAGACTATTTGGCTGGTTAAGTCGGATGACAGTATCATTTGGACGAGGAAGTTACTTGGGAGCTCGAGGATACGATCCGAGCTCGATACCCCCATCTTTTCACTTGAGATATGTGATTTAATTTACCGTTCAACATTTTGTACTCTTTACCTGTTGTTAGCAGTTGCTGATGGTAGATAACGAAATTTGGGGACCAAATTTTTATTAGTGGGGGAGAATGTTAAATATCGGAAATTTGCGAATAATGATAAGGGAATTTTTTCAGAATTTTTCGAGATTTTTCGGAGCTCGTATGGACGAGTTAACGGGGACAAAAATGAGGCCCGGAAAAGCCTGTTTAGACTACCCTATTTTAAAGAGGAAAAGTTTTTAATTCCTCCTTTCCTTTTATTCTTTTTCTTTTCCTCTTATTCCCGTGCCCTAACCCATAAGACGTCGTTCCCTTTTCGCACGCGACAGTTCTTCCTCCCTCTCCTCTGCCGACGCCGGCGACGCCATGGAACAAAGCCGGCGGCTGAGCATCCCTTCTTCTCCCTCGTGTGCACGCCCTCACCCCCGATCCACCTGTCACCGCGTGCCCTAGCCGAGCTCGCCGACGCCGCTGCCCTCTCTGGACCGGAGCAGTGCCAGCCATGCCCTAATTGGGTTGTGCCGGCGCCGAGATTGCTTCGCCGCCACCGACCTAGTGCTGCCGCCGGCCTTCCTCCACCCGACGACGCTGCTTGCGATGCCTCCACACTTTCTCTAGCATCGGCTGCCACCACTGTGCTGGTGCAAACACTTCACTTTTTCCTGCATCGCCTCTGGTCACCGCGATCGACACCGTCGCCGCTGCCGTCGTCGTTCATCCTCACGAGCAGCCTACACCGAAGGGGGGTTGTTCACAGCCGACCCTATCCGTGCCCTAGCGCCGATGCAAATCCAGCACACCCACTGCCTTAGCTCCGGCCAATCTTTCCTCTGCCCTAGCTGCGATCTTGGAGAGCATTTCGTTGCTATGTGGTGATCTTGAAGATTTCTACCTTCGGCTCTGATCATATTTCAGCAGCCAAGCAACCTCTCACCCGCAGTCACTTGGATTGTAAATTGAGGTAAGGTTTAGGGTTTTTATTTTCGTTATAGATGTTGGCTAGAATGTTTGCAGGTGTTGGTGATACGGATTGAACCAGGAGATCAGTGAAAGGTAAGGTTTTTGGGTTTCACATTTGTGGATTTAGGTCTTGATGTGGATAAGTTAATTGATGATCAGTTAAGGTTGATCAATAATTAGGGTTTTTCCTAATTGAATTAGTAGTTTGATTTAGTTATTTGATACATGTTGAGTAACTAAATTATATGTGTTAAATTAGGTAGGTTGATGATTATGACTTAGGGTTTTGCCCTAAATTGTGTTGGGAATTTTATTTAGCAATTCATTTGAATTTTAGCTAAATAAAATATCTTTGTATTGGTATTTCAGGACTTTGACGCGAGATGAGTATCTCGACGTCCGATTTGGATCCAATTGGACTTTTCTATTAGAGGCGGGTACTTTTGACTTATTGTCTTTGATATGCATAGTAATGAAATTAACAAGTTGCATTAATTATGTTCCTCATTTGTTTCGGTTAATCACTACCCGATTACCTGTTACCTGCTTGATGATTGTTTGTTTTGCATTTCGTGTTGTTATGTACCTGATTACACATACTTGTAGGGGTAGTGATATAACCATGTTTCACCATGTTCAGAACCTAGGTTTGATTCCTTATTTGATTCAGTGTACTTTGATATGATTTATTCACTATGGTGCACATCATTATATGTCCAGAGATTGGGTTAGTATATTACCATGCTTAGTGTCATGCACCATTCACATGATTGCATGCTGTGTGATAGATTGCTCCATTATTGTCGAGCACATCACCAGTTTCATCACTGTTCGGTGCTCCGTTGTGACGCTTATAGATAGCGTGACGCAGCGTGGTAGCAGGTCAGTTTGCTCTTCCGGTGCTCCGTTGGTCTGCTCAGGGGTAGGTGACGCAGCGTGTAACACGTTAGAGATCCCTCCCCGTCATAGTGTACCGGGAGATAAGAGCACTGAGCTCCCCCATTTATGATTTGGGGTAGGAGTATGTGTGTACTCCGACAGCATCCCGTCCACTCGGTCACTCATCAGGGGTAGTGATGCAGAGTGCACGGTCGTCACAGCCCTACCCACTCGGTCCCACTTTTGTTGTGAGTTGGCTGACTGGCGTCAGGGGTGACCATGACATTGGCATCATATGCATGATGCATTTATTGCTTGTGTTTGTGTTTGCTGCATTTATATGCTGCATATTGTTTGGATACCTATGTTTGACATGCATACAGGATTTCTATACCACTCGGACTGTTTGTCCTGATACTCAGGTCCTGGTTAGTACAGTTTCTCTCCTGTTTTACTTCGGTTTGCATTTACCTTTATTTTATCAGGAGATTGTACGCATGATTAGTGCTAAGTGTTATTTCCTTACTTTGCATATCAGTTGTACCTGCTGAGCGTTGGACTCACCCCGCCTCCATTGTTGTTATTTTTCAGGTTGATGCTGTCAGGAGAGAGTTCCAGTTGCTAGTCCCCTGAAGACCTCGAAGACTTATGGATCTTTTGGTTTTGTTTTGCTTCTTATTTGACCATGTTTACACTTGGTTTTGTTTGATACCTGGATATTGTATGGATTGTCCTTGTTGATGGATTTTTATTCGATATGTTTTACTACATGCCTGCCTGGACGGCAGAAGAGGTGAGTTTGTTGGATTTGTGTTTTATGAGTATAGTGGAGTAGGAAAAATCGGATTTGAGCTTTACGAGTGTAGTTGAGTAGGGTTGATTTCGAGTCAGAGTATTATTATTTTGTTTACTTGTTATATAAACTGCATGGAATGTCTGTGATTGTATTTTATTTCTGCTATTATTCCAGCCGCCTGTGGCTGAGGTATATGAGGATGTAGAAAAGTTTCAGATTGTCCACCGTACAGGGGAGATGCGGTCGAAATTTTCTCGGACAGGGACTCCTCTGGGGCGTGACATTCTTTCTGTAGAGCTTGCATACTAGTTGATGAGTTCGACTGCTATCTCATCGTCATCATCTTCTGAGTCCGGTTCTTCTTCGAACTCTGATTCAGTTTTACACTTTATTTTTGCTTCCCGGGTTCTGCTTGTACCTGTAATGAAGGCAATATCCTTCTCAACTGAGCATGCATTAGTCTGTTCATGGAATTCAAATTTAGAAAAAAGTTCATCTAACTTAATTAAAGAAAGATCCTTGGATACCTTGTAAGCATCTACCATAGATGCCCACAAGGTATTCCTTGGAAGAGCGTTTACCGCATACCAGATTATGTCGCGGTTCTCCACCTTCTGTCCGATAGTGTGGAGGCCATTGAGGAGGTCTTGTATACGAGCATGAAGTCGACTCGCTGACTCACCTTCCTGCATTTTCATATTATACAATTTATTCAAAAGCAAATCATGTTTGCTTACCTTTATATCAAAGGTGCCCTCGTGCAGCTCGATCAGTTTTTCTCATAGCTCTTACACGTTTGAGAATGGGCCTACTCGGTTTAACTCTTCCTTTGTCAGGCTGCATTGAAGGGTGCAGGTTGCTTTAGCGTTAGCCTCAAACTTCTTGATTATGCTTGCATCCCAGTTCTCGCAAGAAAGTGGTTTTCCCAAGCCGTCGAGTGGAAGTGTAATTTCAGTTTTCATGATCATCCACATCTCAAATTGGGTTTGAAGGTACGACTCCATTCGACCCTTCCAATAGTCGAAATCTTCACCGGTGAAGAGCGGAGGTCGGGTTGTGCTATAGCCTTCTTGATGGACTATCTTAAAAAAAAATCTCGCACACAAAAAATAAGGAATTTGGTTCCAAGACTAGGTCTTGGATTTAGTAGTGCGGGATAAATAGAAATAAAGATGTGAAATTGAGTGGTGTTGCACCAACTTCGAGAGAAAAACTCGATTGCTATAAAACCAGATTGGAAGATGACAATTTTACTAATTCTGATCGACTCCGAAAAATTGAAAACTACCATGAAAAATTACTTGAATGGTGATTTCACCAATTTAAAGCGACCCCGCTCTGATACCAATTGTTGGATCAAAAATGCTAGAGGGTGTTGGTGCGGGAAGCATCCGACGATCGAACCCGAGTTTTGATAATGACAAAGGATTCAAAGTTAAGGTGCTTTGTGATCTAACAGCTTTTGCTGAGTGTTTCAGGAAAGTCCTAGCTGCGGTTAGGTAAGGGAAAACCCTAGGGGGCGGTAACCCTAGGTCATAGGGGGTGGTAACCCTATGCGGAAAGTCTTGGCAGGTCGATGGCTTCAGGCAAAAGTCCTAGGGGGTGGTAACCCTAGGTGGAAAGTCCTGGTGTCACGAACCAGGTGAAAGACTGGACTAGCCGGGAAGCGGATGTCCAGCAGGAAGTCCGGAAGCATCGAGTGCTGAGCAAAAGTCCAGTCAATCTGGAGGATCGACTGGCAAAAGGTAAATCTCCTGAGTGGAGTAGGTGAGGACGCGTTCCCCGTAGAGGGAACAGTAGGCGTCGGGTCGACTTAGGGTTTCCGGTTGGAAATCCGAAGTCAGACTCGGACAGTTCGAAGACTGTCAGCTCTTTTTTAAGTATGGAATATCAGTTTCTAACGTTGTCTTGCAGGGTATGCAATTGCTCGGACTAACCTTGTTTTGCAGGAGAAGGAGCTGCTGGAAAAAGGTGGTCCGGGCGCCCGGGATGGATCCGGGCGCCCGGAACAGGTCCGGGCGCCCGGGACCAAACTTTATCCCTGCCGCGACTTCGCCACGTGGAGCATCCTGGTTGGTTGGCCACGTCACACTCCAGGCGCCCGGAAGGGATCCAGGCGCCCGGAATATCATATATAAAGAGGGTCAAGGGAGCAGCTAAAGAACAACGTATACAACAATCTTCTAAGCAATCTCCCTGCGACAAGTTGCTAACGACTCGATCCAGAAAGTGCTGCAACGACACCCCGACAACCCGGAGCTTTAGATTTAGTCTTTTGTTGTCGTATAATCTGTTTACTACTTTGAATTGTACTTAGTCTGTAATATATTTATCGTGCTTATAGTTGTTGCCCACGGAAAGCAATCAAGGATCGCGGGCCTTCGAGTAGGAGTCGCCTTAGGCTCCGAACGAAATAAATCTCCTTGTCTCTCTGTGTTTATGATTTCTTTATTCCGCTGCGTTTTTACTCGTTTGTTTTATGAATCGAAAGAAATAGCCACGCACGCTATTCACCCCCCCCCTCTAGCGTGATCTCGATCCAACAATTGGTATCAGAGCGGGGTTGTTTTGAATTGGTGCAACCACCTTTCAAAATAAATTTTTCGTGGTATTTTATATTTTTCGGAGTCAATTAGAATCTAGCCTTATAGCTTTATACTAATTCTTTTATCGAATCGGCTTTTGCTCGAAGTTGGTGGAATACCACTCGAGCTCGTAATTATTACTATTCTTTATTCCCGCACTACTAATCCAAGACTTAGTCTTGGAACATATATTTTTGTTGTTTTTGTTGCATATTACAAATGGCTCAACAAGAGGGGTTCAGTACTGTTCGTCCTCCACTATTCTCCGGAGATGATTTCCGTTACTGGAAGGGAAGAATGGAGACGTATCTGAAGATCTAGTTCGAAACATGGATGATCATTAAGACGGGACTTCAGCTACCTTCCGATGACGACGGCAAACCAACCCCCTGCGAGAAGTGGGACGCATCTCTAATCAAAAAGGTGGAAGCCGACGCCAAAGCTACCTGCACCCTCCAGTGCGGCCTTACCAAAGAAGAACTCAACAGGGTCGGCCCGTTCTCTTCCACAAAGGAGCTCTGGGAAAAGCTAGTCGAACTCCACGAAGGCACTAACGACACCAAGGTAAGTAAAAGAGATCTTTTACTTAATAAATTATATAATCTAAAGATGCAGGAAGGCGAGACGGCGAGTTCTCTACATGCGAGAATCCAAGACATCCTCAATTCTCTTCACGGAATCGGACAGAAGATAGAGAATCGGGACGTCATAAGGTATGTTTTAAACTCGTTTCCAAGGAACACATTGTGGGCATCAATGGTAGATGCCTACAAAGTTTCCAAGGACTTGTCTTCAATAAAATTAGAAGAATTATTTTGTGAGTTTGAACTTCATGAGCAGACTAATGCACAGCCAACCGAGAAAGGTATTGCGTTGGTTGCAGGTACAAGTCGAACACGGGAGCTGAGATCACGATGAAGAACAGAGCCGGAGTCGGAAGTTGAACCAGACTCAGACGATGAAGACATTGAAATTACAACCGAGCTGGTAAACCTTGTAAAGAAGCTCTACAAGACGAAGGGCTTCAACGAAAGAGATCTAAAAAAGGCAGTGAAAACGAAGGAAGGTTCACAGAACTCAAAAATGAAGTTTGAAGTGACATGCTACGGGTGCAACCAAAAAGGGCACATCAAATCTAACTGCCCTAACCTGAAGGAGGTCAAAAAGCAAAGAAGGAAAAAGGTCCTTAAGGCAACATGGGACGAATCTTCATCGGAGGACGACGACGACGAGCTCGAACAGACGAGTCTACTCGCATTAATGGCCCGGGACCAAATCGTCGAATCCGGAAGCGAGAGCGAGTCTGAGGCGGAGTCCGAGCAAAGCCACGTATCCGTATCCGTTTCCGAAGGACCAGACCCCGTGGTAAGTATCTCCCGGTTAAACATTTTAGTTAGTTATTTATTGCGCAAATTAGCTAAGTCAAACCTGAAAGTTAAGTCACTTCTAAAGGAAATAACTGTCCTTAAAGAAGTGGCTGACACTAAACCCTTACCTGACCAGAGTCAGACTGAATTTCCAACTCAAGTTCAAAAACTTGAGGAAGAAAATTCAAGTCTAAAAAATCAGGTTAAAGATTTAAAAACTACCTTAGAACGGTTTTCTTTGGGCTCCAAGAACTTGGACTTAATTCTTGGGACACAAAGGGCCATTTACGATAGAACTGGGCTGGGCTATAAAAGTAAATATAAATCTTACTTATCCTTAATATACAAACAAAGTAGTAACTCAGTCCAAGCATGGGTCCCCAAGTCCAAATTGATCAATCAAGTTGGACTTGGTCAATACTGGGTCCCGAAGGATCAAATACACTGCCTCGATAGACCATATCGAGGTCGTGATTCAGGGGGAGCAAAAAGAAAAATGATATTAAAAATATAAATTCAAAATTCAAAATTAACCTATAAATTCAAAATTCGAAATTAAATAATAAATTCAAAAAATTCAAAATTCGAAATTAAATTATAAATTCAAAAATTAAATTCAAAATTCGAAATTAAATTATAAATTCAAAAAATAGATTCAAAATTCGAAATTAAAATTCAAAAATTAAATTCAAAATTCGAAATTAAATTATAAATTCAAAAATTAAATTCAAAATTCGAAATTAAAATTCAAAAATTAAATTCAAAATTCGAAATTAAATTTCAAATTCAAAAATTAAATTCAAAATTTGAAATTAAATTTCAAATTCAAAAATTAAATTCAAAATTCGAAATTAAATTATAAATTCAAAATTCGAAATTAAATTATAAATTCAAAAATTAAATTCAAAATTCAAAATTAAATTATAAATTCAAAAATTCAAATTCAAAATTCGAAATTAAATTATAAATTCAAAAATTAAATTCAAAATTTGAAATTAAATTATAAATTCAAAAATTAAATTAAAATATCAAAATTAAATTAATTTAAAATCAAGTTAAAATAAAAAATCTAAAGGAAGGCTCCAGATTATCTGACACCTCCAAACTTAATCCACCCGATAAGGGTAACCAAGAGCAGACTACCCGGCAGGGTAATTAAGGTTAGATAAAATGGGCTAGGTTTAACTTGACCCACGGTACTGGTGAAGTTTTTGGATGATAGTACGTTAGGGAAGCTTGGGCATCGCATGTCTAGGAAGATATGACTTCGACCTGGTGCATTTGGCCAAGTGGAACTGACCGAAGCTACCCTTAAATGGATCCTAACTAGTTAGACCAAGGTTTAGTATTAAGCTCAATGGGTAGGACTATTTGGAAAACCTCGAAGGCATGGTTACTTTAATGAGTTCCTTGTGACTCACCATAGCCCAGAAGTTTATCCAAAGAATGCTTACTTGTTAAACCCAAAGCTAAACCTGAATCTAACACAAAGTTAAACCAATTCCTTAAACTGAACCTCAATTCATCTCACAACAATTATAGGGTTTCCTGATTGAAAATTTAGATCGGGTGAGATGACTAAATTAAAATTGACTTAAATCAAGTTAATTCAACAAAATTATTTCAAAATTATTTTAAACCCAATTTCAAAATTATTTTAAACCCAATTTCAAAATTATTTTAAACCCAATTTCAAAATTATTTTAAACTCAATTTCAAAATTGTTTTAAACCCAATTTCAAAATTATCTTAACTCATTTTTCAAAAATCTTTTAAATTAAACTTTAAAACACTTTTCAAAACAATTATAATAATATTATTGTTAACTTAGCCAGGGTAAGATAAAATTCTAAGGAGTCTACTTCAGTCAAACTATCTTTCTATCCATTAACAAGAAACCAATTCATTCACTTTATGTGTAGGAGTTGGATCAATGGATGTTGGATAGTGGATGTTCCAGACATATGACTGGAGATAAATTGAAGTTTTCAAAGCTCAAACTAAAAAATTTAGGATCAGTTGCATTCGGCAACAATGGTCAACTTAAGGTAATCGGAAGAGGTAATATCGAACTCAACTCCGATTTTATTATTAGAAAAGTTTTGTTAGTTGAAAATTTCAATTTCAACTTACTAAGTATAAGCCAATTGTGTGATAGCGGATACTTAGTCACTTTTGACAAAGCTAGGTGTTTAGTCAAAAATATTGAAAATCCTGAAATCACACTTAAGGGACTTAGGAAAAACAATATGTACTCAATTAATCTACCCACATCCTCAATAAAGTGTTTTATAACACAGGAAGAGGAAACTGACTTGTGGCACAGAAGACTGGGTCATACTCACACTAAACTCATTTCAAAAATGAGTCATAATGGTCTAGTTAGAGGTTTGCCCAAACTAAAATTCATTGAAAACTCAATCTGTAATGCTTGTCAACAAGGAAAACAAACTAAGTCAACACACAAATCAACAAATCTAGAAAGAACCAACTCGTTACTTGAGCTCCTTCACCTTGACCTATTTGATTCACATGGAGCCAAGTCACTAAGCAAGAACCAGTATTGCTTAGTAATAATTGATGACTACTCTAGGTTTACATGGGTAAGATTCCTAAAAACAAAAGATGAAACCTATGAAATATTTAGTAATTTTTGCAAATTAATAGAAAATGAAAAAGATACTAAAATTAAAAGAATAAGAAGTGATCATGGGGGAGAATTTGAAAATCATAGATTTACTCAATTTTGTAAAATAAATGGATACCTACATGAATTTTCATGTCCTAGAACCCCTCAGCAAAATGGTCTAGTGGAACGTAAAAATAGAACACTACAAGAAGCCACTAGAACTATGTTAAATGAATATAATTTAAATCACCAATTTTGGGTTGAAGCAATAAATACTGTAAATCATATTCAAAACAGAATTTTAATCAACAAATTTCACAAGAAAACTCCTTATGAACTATATTATCATAAAATTCCTAACTTAAATTATTTAAAAATATTTGGGTGTAAAGTTCACATTTTAAACACTAAAGATTATTTAGGAAAATTCACACCCAAATCTAACCCAGGAATATTTTTAGGATACTCCTCAAATAGTAGAGTCTATGAGTCTACAATCAAAACACTCTAAAAGTTGAAGAAACAACAAATATAATATTTGATGAAGAAAATAATCTACCAAATATAAATGAGAATCTTGATCCAAGAAATATAGAAGATGATGAAATTCAACCAAATCTTAATAAACCAGAGGAACCAGCCCCTGACCCGATTATAAGACCAACTAGGGCCAGTACTTCTCACCCACCTGACCAAATTTTGGGTGATCCAAACCTAGGAGTCAGAACTAGATCTTCCTATAGAATTCATAGTCAGATTGCCCTAATTTCTAAAATCGAACCTAAGACAATAGAAGAAGCACTACCTGACCCGGACTGGATCATAGCTATGCAGGAGGAATTAGCCCAATTTGAGAGAAACCAAGTCTGGGACCTTGTACCTAAACCCATAGATAAATCAATAATAGACACCAAATGAGTTTTTAGAAATAAGTTGGATGATCAGGGTGATATCATAAGACACAAAGCCAGACTTGTAGCCAAAGGGTTTAGTCAAGTTGAAGGATTAGACTATGATGAAACCTATGCACCGGTAGCTAGACTCGAATCCATTCGAATGTTATTAGCTTATGCAGCAAATAAAGGGTTTAAATTATACCAAATGGATGTTAAGTCAGCCTTTTTAAATGGTTTCATCAAAGAAGAGGTCTATGTAAGTCAACCCCCAGGATTTGAAGACTTAAACAATCCTAATCATGTATTTAAGTTAAAAAAGGCCTTGTATGGACTTAAACAAGCCCCTAGGGCATGGTATGAACGGTTATCCAATCACTTAATATCCAAAGGCTTCAACCAAGGTCAAATAGATCCAACTCTATTTGTAAAAACTGTAGAAAAAGACATCTTCATAGCCCAAATCTATGTTGATGATATAATTTTTGGATCCACTAACTCTAAATTTCTAAAAGAATTTGTTAGATTAATGGAAAATGAATTTGAAATGAGTATGGTTGGTGAACTTAATTTTTTCTTAGGCTTACAAATAAAACAAACTAAAGATGGAATTTACATTTATCAAACTAAATATGCTAAGGAATTAATTAAAAAATTCTGCATGGAAAATTCAAAAATAATAAATACTCCAATGGCAACCAACATCAACATTGACTCTGACCCAGTAGGAAAACCAGTAGACCCAAAATATTATAGAAGTGTAATAGGTAGTTTACTGTACCTAACTGCAAGCCAACCTAATATATTGTTTGCTGTAGGTATGTGCGCAAGATACCAATCCTGTGCAAAAGAGTCACACTTAACCCATGTTAAAAGAATACTTAGGTACATTAAAGGTACTCTAAATATAGGACTCTGGTACCGTAGAACTTGCACCCTTGACCTTCTTGGCTATTCTGACTCAAATTACGCTGGATGCAAGTTAGATAGAAAAAGCACAAGTGGCAGTTGTCAATTTCTAGGGCAATGTCTTGTAAGTTGGTCAAGTAGAAAGCAACATTGTGTTGCTTTATCTACCACTGAAGCTGAATATATAGCCTTAGGTGAATGCGCATCTCAATTGCTATGGATAATGCACACTCTTAAAGAGTATCAACTAGAATATAATAAAACAAAAATTTCAATTGATAATATAAGTTCAATAAATCTAACAAAAAACCCAATTCATCACTCAAGGACTAAACATATAGAGGTGAAACATCATTTTATAAGGGATCATGTAGCTAAGGGTGATATTATACTCAACTATGTTGAGTCAAAATCAAACCTAGCTGACATTTTCACAAAACCCTTACCTGAACTTGAGTTCATCTCACTAAGAAGACAAATAGGTATGTGTTGGGTAGAATAGATACTATAACTTTATATTCTTACTTATTTTTTATAACTTCTAGGCAAAACTGATTTTCCAAAATCTCCACTTTACTAAACTTTCGAAAGTTGGATTTAGTCTAGGATTTCCCCCTAGAAATCATGTTCCCCCAGGACTTAGCCAGAGCATCTCACAAAAACCTAGGTTTACCTTGATTGTGTTTGTAAAACATAGAACGGTGTGAGATGCATAGGGTACAGCCTGGACTCAAGAATGCTTATTTCTGTGCATCAATACGAGTCTGGGCGTTAAATACATGATTAACAGTAATCAAATCAAGTCTTCCAGCCTAAGTACAATCTAACTGGATCAATTGACTTGACTTGACTAACCAAGTGAACATGTTGCCCTCTAGGCAATCAGCAAGTAGCTAAACGGTTAGACAGTTGATGGAGGAAATAATAAGTTTAAGCATGTCTGTACTTAAGGGATCTGATACCTGATCAAAACAAATCTTTACTTATGCTTGGACTGTAGGGCTCTGATACCTTATTTAAGCTGAAACCTCTTCGAAATTTGGAAATTTCAAAATTTGGAAATTTGAGCTTAAAAACCTTAATATCTTCTTTCAAGAAATTTTTTTAAATTGAAAATTCTGCTTGAAAATCTTTAAAGTTGAAAATTTTATTAGAAAATTTCTGAAGTTAAAATTTTTTAAAATTTCTGAAGGTGAAAATCTTGTTAGCAAACTTTTGACGTTGAAAAGTTTTAAAATTTCTGAAGTTAAAAAATTATTTTTACAAATTTCTGAAGTTGAAAACTCTGTTAACAAATTTCTGAAGTTGAAAATTAGGTTTTTCAAAACTGGCTCATTTTTTGATGTATGGCAAAGGGGGAGAGTAGAGAAATTCAAAGAAAGAAATAAATTCAAAGAAAATATTTTAAAGGGAGCTTGTTTAAGCGTATTCTTAAAGGGAGCTTGTATTAAGGGGGAGCTATGTTTATGCCTATTTTTGCTATCATGCTTATCTTGCTTATCTTGTTTCCTGTGCTGTATAATTTTAACTTAACTTTGAATTACGTGTTGCCATAATCAAAAAGGGGGAGATTGTTGGTGCGGGAAGCATCCGACGATCGAACCCGAGTTTTGATAATGACAAAGGATTCAAAGTTAAGGTGCTTTGTGATCTGACAGCTTTTGCTGAGTGTTACAGGAAAGTCCTAGCTGCGGTTAGGCAAGGGAAAACCCTAGGGGGCGGTAACCCTAGGTCATAGGGGGTGGTAACCCTATGCAGAAAGTCTTGGCAGGTTGATGGCTTCAGGCAAAAGTCCTAGGGGGTGGTAACCCTAGGTGGAAAGTCCTGGTGTCGCGAACCAGGTGAAAGACTGGACTAGCCGGGAAGCGGATGTCCAGCAGGAAGTCCGGAAGCATCGAGTGCTGAGCAAAAGTCCAGTCAATCTGGAGGATCGACTGGCAAAAGGTAAATCTCCTGAGTGGAGTAGGTGAGGACGCGTTCCCCGTAGAGGGAACAGTAGGCGTCGAGTCGACCTAGGGTTTCCGGTTGGAAATCCGAAGTCAGACTCTGACAGTTCGAAGACTGTCAGCTATTTTTTAAGTATGGAATATCATTTTCTAACGTTGTCTTGCAGGGTATGCAATTGCTCGGACTAACCTTGTTTTGCAGGAGAAGGAGCTGCTGGAAAAAGGTGGTCCGGGCGCCCGGGATGGATCCGGGCGCCCGGAGGTCCGGGCGCCCGGAACAGGTCCGGGCGCCCGGGACCAAACTTTATCCCTGCCGCGACTTCGCCACGTGGAGCATCCTGGTTGGTTGGCCACGTCACACTCCAGGCGCCCGGAAGGGATCCAGGCGCCCGGAATATCATATATAAAGAGGGTCAAGGGAGCAGCTAAAGAACAACGTATACAACAATCTTCTAAGCAATCTCCCTGCGACAAGCTGCTAACGACTCGATCCAGAAAGTGCTGCAACGACACCCCGACAACCCGGAGCTTTAGATTTAGTCTTTTGTTGTCGGTATAATCTGTTTACTACTTTGAATTGTACTTAGTCTGTAATATCTTTATCGTGCTTATAGTTGTTGCCCACGGAAAGCGATCAAGGATCGTGGGCCTTCGAGTAGGAGTCGCTTTAGGCTCCGAACGAAGTAAATCTCCTTGTCTCTTTGTGTTTATGATTTCTTTATTCCGCTGCATTTTTACTCGTTTGTTTTACGAATCGAAAGAAATAGCCACGCACGCTATTCACCCCCCCCCCTCTAGCGTGATCTCGATCCAACAGAGGGGGGTGGTGAATAGAGCTCATGGCTTTCACTTACATTTCGGAAGATTAAGAGTAAAATGTAAAATACACCACCCAAATAATATTTAAATAATAAGGTTATTGTACAAATAATCTTATTGGATTTTTCAGGAATTTTTAGGAATTTTCTGGGAATTTTTCGGAGTCCGTTTGGCGTAGTTTAAGGGGATCATTTATAGACTAAGTGGAAGCCCGTTTAAAATATTTAAAAGTGGGAGTTGATTGAGGAAGCCAACTTAGGGTTTAATTGATTTAACCTAAGTTTTAATTAGGCTAGGTTTATAAGCCGAAAACTTCTCCATTCCCTCTTCACTCTGCCCGATCCCTTCTTTCCACTTGCGCCGACTCTTCCCCCTCTTCCGCCCGATCGATGCCGATCATCCTCAGATCATCGGCCAGCCGGGGTCCGTCGACTCTCATGCGCCGCCTTCTCCCGATCATCCTCCTCGTGCTGTCGTCGGCCACCACAGCCTGACGCCGGACGTCACCGCTTGCCGCCAGATCGTCGATCTCCTCTTCTCTACCTCTCGAATTCTAGTCTCTGTTGCTTCTCTTCTGCTCATCCTCATCCGCCACAGCTCACCTCCTGATCTTGCCGCAGCATCCGAACATCGTCGCCGTCACCCGACGCCGCCTTCTCCCTCTCCCTCTCTCGTGGTCGTGGAACCCTATCCTTGAGAAGCCAGCGCCCGTTGCTAGCAGCTATCGACATTGCAGTCTCTATCTGTTGTCGTCGCCCTCTTCACACCGCCGGTGCCCTAAATCGAGCACATCTTCTTCTTCTCAGCACGAGAGCCGTTGGGTCTCTGCACATCGCAACTCCGATCACTGGATTTTGGTTCCTCTTTGTCGCTGGTACAGTTTGGTTATCGATCCGTTGGGTGGGACAGATTTCATACACAGAATTAGGTTAAGGTACGGTGAGCACCTCTATTTCCATTTTCTTTTGATCATTGGTTAAGAGACTTATTCGATCTGTACATGGATTGTAGAACCATTTTGTAGCTCTATCTCTGGTTCCAGCAGCTATCTTGATGTCATTTTGGAGTATCTTTACCCAGCTCCGATTGTATCTATGTGTGGGTGATCCATAGCTCAAGCCACAAGTTTCCAGCAGCAATGGTCCCAACTGCAAATCTACAACAGAGCGCATTGAATTAGGTAAATTGTGGTTAGAATTGGATGTTTATTGAGTTGAAGCCATTCTATTAGTATTGTTTTGGTTAATTAGGGTTTGATGATAATTAGTTCATTTGGTTAAGGGATAAAATAGTGAAATTGTGGATTCATTGTTTAGTCGAATTTAATTATTGGATTATGGACTTGATTAGTTGATATGAGTATTTATGTTTGGAATTTAGTTATCTAAAGGATGATTGTAATAATTGAGGCTGAATCAATATAAAATTGATTTGTATGGTGAATTGTGGAATGTTGGGAGCTGATTATGGTTTGAGGTTGTTAATTTACACTTAGCTGGTTAGGATTGATTTGGTGATGTAGCAGATTTGGAATTCGATGGAATGTTGAAGATGGAGATCGGATTTCATGGTATGTAGTGGTTTGGTTAGCATTGATCTATGTTTGTTTAAATTGGTTGGACTATGGAGTTATTAGGGTTATTGAATCTAATGTAGTTATGATTGATGGTGAAAGAGAATAGTCCATTTTATTGAGATAAAACAAGTAGAGTTGATTCATGATGTCTAATAGGTGATATAATGGATTAAATGATGGATTTATAGATTTTGATTATGATTGAGAAGATTAAAGGAATCATAGATGTGTGTAATTGATGTTAATCATATCGATTAGGGTTTCCCCTAATTAGTTTGGGTTTTAAGGTTTAGCTAGTTATTGCATATGTGGTTAGCTAAACTGTATTTTGTGTGATTTGCAGGGCATTAGTTTGAGACGAGCGTCTCAACAGGGGATTGTTTAGCTCGATCTACATTTAAGGCAGGTACTTCTTGCTTTGTCTCTTTGGTATTTTGATCCTAGTGCATGAGCTTTATGTTCAGATAGTTGTTGTATCTATCTTGACTCCACTCTTATTTTTCTTGCGTTTGATACTTCCACTCAATCTTTGAGCTACTCATTTTTGTATCCATACAGTCTCTCGTTGCTATTCATGATATTTAGCAGATACTATATTACTAGATATTGGATACCAGATACCAGACATTAGATAATAGGTATTGGATATATGGACACCTGATACCATGTTTACCTGCTTTAATTGCTGTTTATTTACACACCTTGCTGAGCATGCTGGCTTCATGTAGCATACATGTTTTCTGTTTATATATATGTGATGACTGCTGCATTATTCGCATCATGTCATTGCATGCATGCCGGCGACCATGTCTCCCTTGTGGTTGAGAGGGTCATTGGCCAGGGCCGCACGCTCGACCACTCATAGGTAGTGGCGGCTGGAGCGTGCCGCTTGTCCTGTCGTGCCACACTCGGCCACTCATGGGTAGTGGCGGCTGGAGTCACGGGCAGTAGGGACCCCCATCGCAGATGTAGCTATTCAGCTACTATGCAACTGTCCACTCGGTCACTCGAGAGTAGTGGCGGCTGGAGTGTCGTACAGTTGTCATCGATCCGGCCTCTCGACCATACAGGGGTCATGGTGCAGAGAGGTGGGCGGGGTGACCATTCGTGCATACGCTGTTATTATTATATCTGCTGGTTGTTTACTTATGCTGTTGTTGCTTATCTATGCTACTGTTACTAGCTTATGTTGTTGTTGTTGATTTATACTGTTATGCTTACATAGGTTGAGATTTATACCTGTTATATGTGTTTAGACATTGACCTACTTACTGTAGACATGTATATACCTCACATGATACCATGTAGTTATGAGCAGTACTGTAGCAGTTTATGTAATCTCAGACCTTACACTGTTAGCCTAGGATATGGTTTCAGGTATGGACACTTATTATGATATCACTGTAGTATCTGCTATTTCCATACGAGACTGTATACCTTTTTGCATCTCTAGTTCTTTATGATACTCATGCACTATCAGTCTATTACCCGCTGAGTCTTTATACTCACCACCCCATATATTGGTAATTTCACCAGGTAGCTGATAGCGATGCTAGTACACTTGGAGGAGGATCCCGACTGCCGGTCCCACATCACTTCCGAGGATGGTTTTATGATTTTGGTTTTCATGTTATTGTGAGTTAAACCTTTGAATTTAGCGTTGTAATAATTGGGCTGTGGATTTGTTATTCTGTATTTGGTTGTTTTGTCGAGGAGTCAAGCCGGGCCGGCCCGCGGTGAGTTTTCGTTACTTTATACTTGATATTCTTGTTTTCCGCTGTGTTTGATTTTACAGCCGTGTGGGCTGTATATTATCTGCGTGGTTGTGATTTAATTTGCATATGTATTATCTGTTGGTGATGTATACCTGTCACGCCCCGGAGGAGTCCCTGTCCAAAGAAATTTCGGCAGCATCTCCCCTGTACGGCGGACAATCTGAAACTTTCTACATAATCACATACCTCAGCCACATGCGGCTGGAATAATAACAGAAATAAACAAATATATATATAACCATCACACGCAGTTAATAATAAACACACTGTAACAATGAACATATGACTCAAAAACAACCCTACTCAACTACACTCGTAAATCTCAAATCCGACGATAAGATTAACTTGCCTCTTCTGTCGTCCAGGCAGACATGTAGTAGAACAAATCCAAACCATACAAAAATCCATCGATCATATGAATCCATACAATATCCAAATCCTCAAATAGAATAAGTCTAACACAGTCTAAATAAGAAACCCAAAAGATAAATACAGCTTGAGATCTGCAGGGGACTAGCAACTGGAACTCTCTCCTGACAACATTAACCTGAAAAATAACAACAATGGAGGCGGGGTGAGTCCAACACTCAGCAGGTACAATTGATATGCAAAGTAAAGAAATAACACCTAGCACTAATCATGCGTACAGTCTCCTGATAAAAATAAAGATAAATGCAAACCGAAGTAGACAGGAGAGAATCTGTACTAACCAGGACCCGATATAAGGACAAACAGTCCGAAAGGTATAGAAGACCTGTATGCATGTCAAACATAAGTATTCAAACAATATGCAGCATATAAATGCAGCAAACACAATCACAAACAATAAATGCATCATGCATATGATGCCAATGTCATGGTCACCCCTGACGCCAGTCAGCCAACTCATAACAAAAATGGGACCGAGTGGGTAGGGCTGTGACGACCGTGCACTCTGCAACACTACTCCTGATGAGTGATCGAGTGGGCGGAGTACACACGTACTCCTACCCCAAATCATAAATGGGGGAGCGCAATGCTCTCATCTCCCGGTACGCTATGACGGGGAGGGATCTCTAACGTGCTACACGCTGCGTCACATTACCCATGAGCGGATCAACGGAGCACCGGAAGAGCCAAACTGACGTGCTACCACGCTGTGTCAGGCTACCCATGAGCGTCACAACGGAGCACCGAACAATGATGAAAACTGGCAAAGTGCTCAACAATAATGGAGCAATCTATCGCACAGCATGCGATCATGCAAATGGTGCATGTCACTAAGCATGGTAATATACTAAACCAACCTCTGGACATATAACAATGGGCACCATAGCGAATAAATCATATCAAGGTATACTGATCAAATAAGGTATCAAACCTAGGTCCTGACATGGTAAAACATGGTTATATCACTACCCATGAGCATGTGAAATCAGATAGGTATCAATACGAGATGCAAACAAACAAAAAATCAAGCAGGTAACATGTATCGGGCAGTGATTAACTGAAACAAATAAGAAAACACAATTAATGCACATTGTTAATTTCATTACTAAGCATATCAAAGACAATAAGTCAAAAGTACCCGCCTCCGATAAAATGGTCCAAATCTGACTCCGAGATACTCGTCTCGCATCAAGGTCCTGTATATTAAACATAAGGTCTAGTTTAGCTAATTTTATCATACCACAATTAGCCAAATTAAATTCTAATCCAATTTAAGAAGTTCTAAATTAGATCCAACTAATCCATCCAACAAAATTAATGAACCCTAATTAAATAAAATCAGTGGGTCCACCAGGGTTAGTTCCTTAACCCTAATCATAACATGAGATTAAAAATCTAAAGCTAATCCAATCTACCAATCTCCAACATATACCTAATCAATATACACGAAGCTCAAAAACCCTAAACCTTACCTCAAATTTTTCGATGCCTCAGTGCTGCTCAAATCCTGAAGAACTTAATGTCGAGACCCGGAGAAGCTGCTGTGGGAAAATAGTGGCAAGTACCATAGTTATCAACCAACAAATTCAGCACAGGATCCAAATCAAAAATCCAAATACCCCTTTTTGCCTTACCTAACTCGCTACCCCCTGTTCTCCTCACTGCCGGCGGCTGGTGGCGAAGAAGGAGGAGGTTCGGTGGTGGTGAGAGGTGGCTGTCGGAGAGGGCGTCGGTGCTTAGGCTTGGCGTCGGGTCGGAGTGACGGCGACGCGGCTAGAGCTTGGTGGACCTGGTGGCCGGCGCTCGAAGAAGAGGAGAAGGAAAGGCCGGCTGCCGGCGCTAGGGCACAGGTGACGGCTATAGAAGGGGTGGCTCCCGGCGGTGTTAGGCTCGGGTGGCTGACGGCTAGGGCACAGATTCGGTGGGGAAGAAGGAAAGGCTCGGCGAGGGAGAAGTATAGAAGAGGGGAAAAATGGCGTCGGCGTCGCAGAAGAAATGAAGAGAGGGAGAAGGAACTGCTCGGCGCCGGTTAGGGCTCGGGAGAATTCGACGAAGGAGAAGAAGAATGGCACGCGGGGAAATAAAAATAAATGAGGGAGAAAAGAAATAAGAAAGGAAAAGTAAATAAATAAAAATCAACTTTTTCTCACTTAAATGGGTAGCCTAAACAGGCTTTCCCGGGCTCCGTTTTTATCCCCGTTAACTCGTCCATACGAACTCCGAAAAATTCCCGGAAAATTTCCAAAAATTCCGAAAAATTTCTTTATTCATATTCGCCTATTTTCCAGTATTTTACATTCTCCTCCACTAATAAAAATTTGGTCCCCAAATTTCGTTATCTACCATCAGCAAGTACTAACAACATATATAAAGTATATAAATGCTGAACGGTAAATTAAATCACATACCTCAAGTGAAAAGATGGGGATATCAAGCTCGGATAATATCCTCGAGCTCCCAAGTAGCCTCCTCGTCCGAATGATACTACCATCTAACCTTAACAAGCCGGATAGTCTTGTTCCACAACTGACTCTCCTTCTGGTCTAAAATCCGTATCGGAATCTCCTCATAAGTGACGTCAGGCTGTACTGAAACTGAGATATCTGTCAGTACATGTGTCGATTCGGGTACGTATCTCCTCAGCATAGATATGTGGAATACATCGTGCACTCCTGCCAAGGACGGTGGTAGTGCCAACCGGTAAGCTACCACTCCAATCCTTTCCGAGATCTAGAAAGGTCCAATGTATCGTGGAACTAGCTTACCTCTGAAGCCAAATCTCTTCACCCCTTTCACGGGTGAAACTCGCAGAAATACATGGTCGCAAATAGAGAACTCTAAGAGTCTCCAACTTCGGTCAGCATAACTCTTCTGGCAGTCTTATCCCTCTGACATCCACTGTCTGATAATACGGACCAACTCTGCCTCATGCTGAGCTCTATGAGGTCCCAACAACTGGGCCTCCCCAACCTCATCCCAGAGGGTGGGTGTCCGACAAGGCCTACCATACAACGCTTCAAACGGTGTCATCTGGACAGCCAAATGCAAACCGTTGTTGTAGGCGAACACTACCAATGACAAATGGTCCTCCCAACTGTCTCTAAAAATACAACATACATGACCTCAGCAAATCCTCTAGAATCTGTATGGTCCGCACTGACTGTCCATCTGTCTGCGGATGGAAAGTTGTACTAAAACGAAGCTGCGTTCGCAAGGCCTGCTGCAGACTTTGCCAGACACGAGACGTGAACCGGGGTCTCTATCCGAAATACTAGTCAAAGGGACACCATGTAATCTGATAATCTCCCGGCAATACAGATCTGTCAATCGATCTAGGAAATCAGTCTTCCGGATCGCTAACGAGTGCGCGGATTTGGTTAATCGATCAACGATTACCCAAATCACGTCATGGCCTCGTCGTGTCCTCGGCAAACCCACCACCAGGTCCATAGTAATATGTTCCCGTTTCCACTCGGAAATAGGAATCCGCTAAGTAATCCAGCAGGTCTCTAGTGCTCGGCCTTCACTTGCTGACAAACAAGACATCTAGCTACAAAATCTGCGATGTCTTCCTTCATGTCGTCATTCATGTTGTTCCACCAATAGAAACATCTCAAATCTTGGTACATACGGGTACCGCCTGGGTGGACAGCAAATCATGAGCGATGAGCCTCCGGAAGTAACTCCTATAAGACCGGATGAGACTGAAGCACGCAAAATCTGCCTCGGTAGTGTATAACACTCTCCTCGTCTCGTGTGAACTCGGTCTGCTGCCCGGAAGCTATCTGGCTATAAATAAACTGCAAATACTGATCAGCAGCTTAGGGCTCTCGTATCCTCGTCCTGATCAACGACTGAGCAACCATGGTAACCAGAGTACCCTGCTCTGTCTATCCTTACCCCTCAAGGCCCAAACCGGAGAAACCTTAAATCAAGTCTGTGACCACAACTCGGTGGCAAGCTAAAGTCCCTCCGGACTTCCTGCTAATCGCATCGGCAACCACATTAGCTCTCCCCGGATGATAGCTAATAGTACAATCAAAATCCTTCAGGACCTCCATCCATCTCCTCTGTCGGAGATTAAGTTCCTTCCAAGTAAACAAATATTTGAAACTCTTATGGTCAGTGAGTATCTCAAATGTAACGCCATATAAATAATGTCGCCAAATCTTCATGGCAAAAATAATGGCGACTACCATATCGTGCTGCATCAAAACAGCGCTCAAACCCTGTAGAGATGCGTCGGTATAGAGCTCGAATCCGTCCACTTCATAAGGTAAAACCAAAATCAGAGCCGACACTAGTCTCCGCTTCAACTCCTAGAAGCTGGTCTTGTCATCCTCAGTCCAAATAAACTTCACGCCTTTCATGGTCAGGCGTGTAAGTAGCATAGCAATCTGTGAGAAACACTCAACGTATCTCCGGAAATATCAAGCCAAACAAAGGAAGTTGCAAGCCTCTTCTATAGACTCCGTCTACTCCCAACGGTAACAACCTCGATCTCCTGTGGAACCATGATATACTCCTACTGGTGACCGTGTGTCTCAAACATCTCACAGGAGATAATCAAAATACACACTACTGAACTTCACATATAGACGTTTCCATCGAAACATCTCTAGAACTATGCAAAGATAGTGTATGTGATACACCTCAGATCAGGAATAAAACACCACATCATCAATAACGATAACGAATTCTGATCCAATATCCTAGGGATACCCAAATCATCTAGTCCATGAAAACATCTAAGGCTCCACAAGCCCTAATGGTAAAACCAATACACATAATGTTCGTATCACAGACATTCCCAATCCATAAGATCCTCGACAATAAATCTGAAATATGATCACCAACGATATAAATCATCTAAGCATAGATCCTCCAGTGTGAGAGCAACGCTCCATCATAGAAAATACCACATATGTGGGAGCAACGCTCTACCACAAGAAATCCTCAATATGTAGGAGTAACACTCCACTACAAATAATCTATAACATGTATCTGCAATAGATATGGGAGCAATGCTCCGCTACAAGCAATCCGAAATATGTATATGTGGGAACTCCGCTCCACCACAAACAATCCACAATCCATAAGTGTCCAAGGCACCTATTATACAACTAGAGACTGCACGAGATCACTCAACCACAGATCAATGTGAGTAGCCTAGGGTATAAAAACCTAGTAAGCAAATCAAATCCATAGTCAACTCTATCATCATCCTAGTGGATCGGTCACCCACTAATAGAAGAATTAATTGACAGGATAATATAACCAATAACATAATGTAGACACTTACACTCTACATTCAACATAGGTAGAATCATCATGATACTACCAACAATGCACCTGGCACACGTGCACACACAACATAGGTATGATCAACATAATCATCCAATTAGTACGCACCAAACACACTCATAGCACAGGTATAAATCAGTGTAATACCTCCAACAATACCTACCGAACCCGTGTGCATATATCAACATAGGTATAATCAACAATACACCTCAACAACACTCACATGACATATGTACACCTATACCAAGAGTATAATCAACGTAATACTTCCAACAAATCATAATTGGCACAAGTATACTCTCAAAACAATCATATAATAAACAAGATACCTCAAATATTACACCCAACACATCCGCACATATCATAACTCAGATTAGATCGATAAGATACATCCAATAAAACACTCAAACATATGTGCACATTCCACAACATAGTTTTTAATTGACAAATACCTCCAATAAACAATCAGACATGTATGTCTAACCACTCGGGTATAATCTACTAGAAACCCACAATAATCATATGTATAAAGGTGTACGACCCAAAAGATAAAGTCAGAATTCAAGAACATCAAGACACTCTCATTTTTTATCCTCAAAAATATCATCCCACATAATATCAGATGAATAAGTCTCTACTGCCCATGAGAGCAAATTAATATTCCAAACATCAAATCATTATTTATCCACATAGTCCAATATCAGAGGAAGCAAATATCAATTTTATCATCCTGTTAACTAACCACAACTAACCAGATTTATTAAAATTCATAGGCACACTCAACCGTAAACTCTCTAGCACCTGATTTATATCTGATCACCAACTATAATCATCAAACCTGTGAATATCATACATGACACTCACTATGTTACCATCAACGACAACCCAAATAATAGATCATCAAAATAATTATCCACTAATAGATCATCAAAACAAATATCTAGTAATAGATCATCAGACAACCACATAACATTTACTCTCATAAATCATTAGAAATCAACACATCACAATATCTGATCTCCCAATATCCCTCAACCTCAAATCATTCTTAACAATGATCATACATGATAACTCTCCAATGACTAATTTTCATCGTATCGGATACCCTAATATCCAAAAGATACGAGTATAAAAACTCTACTGGCTAAATCAACAGGAATATGTAGGTATCATCCATTAGCCAGCTAACAATAGCAGAGGCTGGTATGTGCCTCCATCTCCTACTAGTAGTAACAGAAGTTAAAACTACTGATGGTATAATATGAAAAATCACCAGAAACTATAATCCTTGATCTCTATTAGGGTCGACCAAGATCAGTGGCTAACCCATCACATGTAATATAGCTACAACAACCAGACAGGTAATAAAGATAAAGTGCTAATAGATGTCCTAACTATCATAAAATAAACATCATACCTATATGCCGTCTGGAGATGTTCCATCGCTGTCCAGTCCCCAACTTCTGACCTCAAAATTCCGAACGAGAAAATCGTCAGAAATCCATATAAATCCGAAACGGAAATCCGAAACATAACCATATCAAAAATATGAAAATGCCCAGTTTGACTGGCAAACCTGGCTAACCTAAATATCCAGAATACCAACAACAGGTATCCGATAAATCTCCAGAAAACCAAAAGCAGGTATCATAACCCGCTCTGATACCAAATAAATTGGTATCAGATAAATCTCGAAAATTCAAAATACAAAAATCCAACAAGTATCGCCAAACTTGGCGCTTTGATACCATATCAATAGGTATCAGGTTATCCCAAATATCTAAAATACGAAAACAACGATCGTAAAACCTGGCTCTGATACCACTAAATTGTCACGCCCCGGAGGAGTCCCTATCCGAAGAAATTTCGGCAGCATCTCCCCTGTACGGCGGACAATCTGAAACTTTCTACATAACCACATACCTTAGCCACATGCGGCTGGAATAATAACAGAAATAAACAAATATATATATAACCATCACACGCAGTTAATAATAAACACACTGTAACAATGAACATATGACTCAAAAACAACCCTACTCAACTACACTCGTAAATATCAAATCCGATGATAAGATTAACTTACCTCTTCTGCCGTCCAGGCAGGCATGTAGTAGAACAAATCCAAACCAAACAAAAATCCATCGATCATATAAATCCATACAATATCCAAATCCTCAAATAGAATAAGTCTAACACAGTCTAAATAAGAAACCCAAAAGATAAATACAGCTTGAGATCTGCAGGGGACTAGCAACTGGAACTGCATT
Source organism: Zingiber officinale (assembly GCF_018446385.1). Classification (NCBI taxonomy): domain Eukaryota; kingdom Viridiplantae; phylum Streptophyta; class Magnoliopsida; order Zingiberales; family Zingiberaceae; genus Zingiber; species Zingiber officinale. The sequence goes on along the minus strand of NC_056005.1, from coordinate 71,786,251 downwards.
AACCTGAAAATAACAACAATGGAGGCGGGGTGAGTCCAACACTCAGCAGGTACAATTGATATGCAAAGTAAAGAAATAACACCTAGCACTAATCATGCGTACAGTCTCCTGATAAAAATAAAGATAAATGCAAACCGAAGTAGACAGGAGAGAATCTGTACTAACCAGGACCCGATATGAGGACAAACAGTCCGAAAGGTATAGAAGACCTGTATGCATGTCAAACATAGGTATCCAAACAATATGCAGCATATAAATGCAGCAAACACAATCACAAACAATAAATGCATCATGCATATGATGCCAATGTCATGGTCACCCCTGACGCCAGTCAGCCAACTCATAACAAAAATGGGACCGAGTGGGTAGGGCTGTGACGACCGTGCACTCTGCAACACTACTCCTGATGAGTGATCGAGTGGACGGGATGCTGTCGGAGTACACACGTACTCCTACCCCAAATCATAAATGGGGGAGCGCAATGCTCTCATCTCCCGGTACGCTATGACGGGGAGGGATCTCTAACGTGTTACACGTTGCGTCACACTACCCATGAGCGGATCAACGGAGCACCGGAAGAGCCAAACTGACGTGCTACCACGCTGTTTCAGGCTACCCATGAGCGTCACAACGGAGCACCAAACAGTGATGAAAACTGGCAAAGTGCTCAACAATAATGGAGCAATCTATCGCACAGCATGCGATCATGCAAATGGTGCATGTCACTAAGCATGGTAATATACTAAACCAACCTATGGACATATAACAATGGGCACCATAGCGAATAAATCATATCAAGGTATACTGATCAAATAAGGTATCAAATCTAGGTCCTGACATGGTAAAACATGGTTATATCACTACCCATGAGCATGTGAAATCAGATAGGTATCAATACGAGATGCAAACAAACAAACAATCAAGCAGGTAACATGTATCGGTCAGTGATTAACCGAAACAAATAAAAAAACACAATTAATGCAAATTGTTAATTTCATTACTAAGCATATCAAAGACAATAAGTCAAAAGTACCCGCCTCCGATAAAATGGTCCAAATCTGACTCCGAGATACTCGTCTCGCGTCAAGGTCCTGTATATTAAACATAAGGTCTAGTTTAGCTAATTTTATCATACCAAAATTAGCCAAATTAAATTCTAATCCAATTTAAGAAGTTCTAAATTGGATCCAACTAATCCATCCAACAAAATTAATGAACCCTAATTAAATTAAATCAGTGGGTCCACCAGGGTTAGTTCCTTAACCCTAATCATAACATGAGATTAAAAATCTAAAGCTAATCCAATCTACCAATCTCCAACATATACCTAATCAATATACATGAAGCTCAAAAACCCTAAACCTTACCTCAAATTTTTCGATGCCTCAGTGCTGCTCAAATCCTGAAGAACTTACTGTCGAGACTCAGAGAAGCTGCTGTGGGAAAACAGTGACAAGTACCATAGTTATCAACCAACAAATTCAGCACAGGATCCAAATCAAAAATCCAAATACCCCTTTTTGCCTTACCTTGATCTCACACCTAGGGCACGGGCAGAGGAGGAGGTTCGGTGGTGGTGAGAGGTGGCTGTCGGAGAGGGCGTCGGTGCTTAGGCTTGGCGTCGGGTCGGAGTGACGGCGACGCTGCTAGAGCTCGGTGGACCTGGTGGCCGACGCTCGAAGAAGAGGAGAAGGAAAGGCCGGCTGCCGGCGCTAGGGCACAGGTGACGGCTATAGAAGGGGTGGCTCCCGGCAGTGTTAGGCTCGGGTGGCTGACGGCTAGGGCACAGATTTGGTGGGGAAGAAGGAAAGGCTCGGCGAGGGAGAAGTATAGAAGAGGGGGAAAATGGCGTCGGCGTCGCAGAAGAAATGAAGAGAGGGAGAAGGAACTGCTCGGCACCGGTTAGGGCTCGGGAGAATTCGACGAAGGAGAAGAAGAATGGCACGCGGGGAAATGAAAAAAAATGAGGGAGAAAAGAAATAAGAAAGGAAAAGTAATAAATAAAAATCAACTTTTCCTCACTTAAATGGGTAGCCTAAACAGGCTTTCCCGAGCTCCGTTTTTATCCCCGTTAACTCGTCCATACAAACTCCGAAAAATTCCCGAAAAATTTCCAAAAATTCTGAAAAATTCGTTTATTCATATTCGCCTATTTTCCGGTATTTTACAATACCGGTTCCATTTGTCACTGCTACAGGGGAGGTGTTGTCCGATTTTCATCGGACAACCTTACTCTCGGGGCGTGACAAAAATGCAACGGAAATATATAAAATAATTGTAAACACGCAAATACTAAGTTTTTTACTTGGTTCAGAGCCTGGGGTGACTCCTACTCCAAGGCTCACGCTCGTTGATCATTTACTTTGGGCAACCACTATAAGTTCACAAAAGTTACAGTTTAGAGTACAACAATTAAGTATAGTACTAAAAATATACCAACAACTTAAGAACAGGAAATTCGAAGCTTCAGGTCGTCGGTGTCTTACTACAGCTTTATCGGATGGTTCTTTGAGCAGTGCACAGAAGATGGATTGCGTTTTCATTTTTGTTGTAAGCTGCTACTCGGAACCTGCTTATAAAGTCTATGGAGGTCGCCTCCAATACCATGGAGGGTGCCCTCAACCCCGCCGATTCCATAGTGCGGATAAGCCCTGACTTCTTCGCTGCTTATCTGTCTAAGGGCGCCTCTAACTGCATGGAGGGCGCCCTCCACCTGCATCCAGGGAGTCCTCAGCTCCATAGAGTGCGCCCTCTACTTAGCGTCCAGGGCGCCCTCATCTCCATAGAGGGCACCCTCTGCCCTGCTGCATGGAGGTGTTCGGCTAGTGCACCCGAGGCACCTCCAAGCTCCATAAAGGGCGCCTCGGGTACTATTCATCCGAGGTTATACATCCTTTTTGCTCCTTGCATGATGTGTTAGTCCAAAATATAAAATATATCCTGCAAAATAGAGTTAGGCATAATGCAATAAGGTTAAGATAAATATCTGATAGTCATCAGACTGTCCGGTTCTGACTTCGGATTATCGTCCGAAAATCCTAAGTTGAACCAATGCCTACTGTTCCCTCATCGGGGAACACGTTCTCACCTACTCCACTTAGGAGAGTATACCTATTGCCAGACTGGTCCTCCAGACTGACTGGACTTTTGCTCAGCACTCGAGGCTCCAGGACTTTCTACTGGACGTCCGCTCCATGACCCGTCCAGTCTTCCACCTGGTTCGCGACACCAGGACTTTCCACCTAGAGTCCTCAACTCTAGGACTTTTTCCCGAAGCCCTCAACCCACCAAGACTTTCCGCCTAGGGTTACCATTCCCTAGGACCTAGGATTACCACCCCTCGGGTTTTCCACCTGCTTAACCGCAGCTAGGACTTTTGCCTAAGTACACTTAGGACTTTTCTGTAAACTCATTCAAACATGTTAGATCACAAATGACCTTAACTTTAAACCGTTTGTCATTATCAAAACATAGGTTTGATCATCGAATGCTTACCGCACCAACATTATCTCCTTGGCCTCTTCTAGAGTCTTATTCATGATGGATCCTCCAGCAGTTGAGTCCAGTGATATCTTAGCTGGATATGATATTTCATTGTAGAAGGTATGAATAACCAACCATTTTTCTAACCTGTAATGTGGGCACTACTGAAGTAAGCTCTTGAACTGATCCCACGATTCAAACAAAGACTCCCCATACTTTTGTATAAAATTGGTGATCAGATGTCTCATGTGGGTTGTCTTGCTTAGGGGATAGAACTTGCTCAGAAACCTCATCTCACACTAGTCCCAAGTGGATATGCATTCTGGGGGTAGTGATAAGAGCCACAACTTGGCCTTGTCTCTTAGTGAAAATGTGAATAACATTACGCGTATAACACCAATAGGAGTCCCATTTTTCTTAAGGGTTCCGCAAATTTCCAAGAAATTTGGCAAGTGCATATTTGGATCCTCCATAGGGGATTCATTGAACTGGGATTGTTGAACCACATGAATTAGAGTTGACTTAAGTTCTAAATTATTTGCCTCTATGGTAGGGTGTGCTATACTTGATCTGAAACCCTGAACATTGGGTGATGCATACTCTCCAAGAGGTTTGTTGTTATTCACCTTGAGCAGGTTGGAGATGTTCTGATTCTAATTGTCTTCCATTGTTTTCTTAATTTTGAGTCTTTAATGAAACATTTGATCATTTTCTAGGTCGAAAGGCAATAAATCTCCTTCCCTTGATGATCTACGTATACACCTTTTCTTTTGAACTCCTGAAAAGAAAGGGAGCAAGATAAGAATGACTAGAACAAAATCTAGAGTAAAAATAAAACAAGAAAAAAATAGTCAAATCCAATCAATCTGATATTCAATTAATATCAACTTGACAATGGAGCCAAAAACTTAATATGGGAAAATTTGCAATTGCACGAAAGTATTGTCAAGTAATACAAAGATTAAATCCCCAAGGACTGGTAATAGAATACTAACTTATAAATCATACCTTATTGCCCAAACTAAATCAGAAATATTGAGTGTCACGAACGCTAGCACCAAAGTCTATATGCTAAAAGAGAACAAAAAGAGAGAGAGAGAGGGAGAGATAAGGAAATTAGAGATATCATGATAGAAAGGCAGAGTGTGATCAAAGAGAACAGTTAGAGAAGGGTAGAAAATAGAGAAAGCAGAGGAAAGACAGAGAAAATGATCCTAGGGTTTTGATTTCACCTTTATGCTAGCAAACACTTGATGTATGTTTAGATTCTTGTTCTCGATGTGTAACACCCGAAAATTCTCAAATTATTTTTAGAAATATCTATGATTTTTCTGGAATTTTTAGATATTTTTCCGGAATTTTCCGAGTAGCGGAAGCAGCAAAAATAATTAGAACCGCAAAATAGCTTAGGCGGGAATCGAACCCGAGACCTATGGCTTAGGGATAATGTTGGGAACCAGTTGAACCCAGCAGGGTCGTGTTGAAAGGAAAGGGAGACGATTTAATTTATATTAGAGTTGGGCCGGAATTACCACTTAATATAAATAGAAGGTTTAAGTGGGGTGGGTTATTTTCTTTTATTGGTTAGGCAAAACCCTTCCTCTCCAAAGCCTCACGCCGACACCTTCCTCTTCCTCCTCCTCTCTCGGCGCCCAAGCCCCAAGGGCTCTCGGATCATCTTCCAGCGACGACTCCAACACGAAAGAGGTTCGTCTCCGCGAGAGGAACGCATAGACGCGAGCGAATCATCGAGAAGTCGTCTCCACCGGAATTTCTAGCGAAAGGAATTGTAAGAAAATTAGCGTACGAGGTAAGAAACCCCTCACCTGCAGTATAATAGCTTCCGTTTGAGTTTTTATGCTTAGTTAGGATGTATGCAGATTTTTATCGATATCTAGGGTGTATTTAACTCTCTTCGCAGATTAGGGATTTAGTTGAGCACCTCTAGAAGGGCCAGGCATGTTTTCCTTCTTCAGATAGGAGGTTAGACGTTGTCGGGTGCCTAGAGGTGGTCTCCCTAATAGGGAGAGGAGTTAGAGCATCCTAGGTGCTCGATTAAAGGTCTAACTCAGTAATAGACAGTTTAAATTAACTTATTAAATGCACTAGAAGCATTTAAAACAGCAAATTAGATTTACTTCGACTTATGTAGGACTACGGTCCAATGGGTGGGCTCCCACAGTCGCCTCTAGGTTCAGACAACCTAGCTCTAGGTTCAGATAACCTAGAAAGGGCAATTTAGAACAGTTTAGCTATACTCGGTATTTTACTTTTCAGTTGGCACTGTACTGGATTAGATATCCATTGGGCTGGGCTCCCATAGTCGGTCCCTAGGTTTAGATAACCTAGTAGCTCTACTAAATTCGGGACTTGCAACCCCGGGTCTAGTTAGAGATGCGCGCATAGCACGTACAGTTGCCGGGCCCCTCAGCAGCATGTTTAGTATTTTCACTTATTATATGTATACGGTTTTCAATCTTTCACAAATTAGTTCATGAACTCAGTACAGCTCTAGCAGTAGCTCAGTATTAGCGTAGCTCAGTTTCAGTATCATGCTCCAGTTTAGTTTTTCCCTGTGAATATGCATGATGACTTTATGTTCAGCTCTTGATATGCCATGATTGTATGCTTATATGCCATGCCATGCTAGTTTATTCAGTATATCCAGCATATGTTTTAAACAGCATGATTTAAAATCATATTTGCATCGTTGCATGTTTTTGTGAGGTAGATGGTTTCTTACTAAGCTTTAAGCTTACAGATACTATTTTTCCTTTTACTGCAGATAAAGGTAAAGGAAAGATGGACAAGCAGAGGGAGCTGGAGGACAATGCAAAGGATGGTGTGTGTGGCAGGAACTGGAATAAAAGACCTTGGAGAGTTTAGCAAATTAGAAACTAGTTCTTCCTTAAGACATTTTCTTATACTTTGCTTTTTATGCATTTCTAGTAGTTGAAGGTTATGAGTTGATGAACCTTGCTTTAGCTTAAGTTTAGAATTGTTACTACATGTTGTTAGAATAGTTATTATGCATTAGGTAGTTGTTGTATGAGGTTTTGGCACGAAGCCGTGCTGAAATCAGAGTTTCTGATTCGAAATCAGAAACCCCTGATCGGTCAGCAGACCGATCAGGGAGTCTCTGATCGGTCGGTAGACCGATCAGGGATCTGGTTTCTGCAACAGAACTTTCTGTTCGCTCCCTGATCGATCCGTGGATCGATCAGGAGCTGGATCGCGGCTCACTGATCGGTCAGCAGACCGATCAGTAAGCCACTGATCGGTCTCACTGACCGATCAGGGACCAGCTGGATCGGTCGGCAGACCGATCCAGCAGCATACAGAAGCGATGCAGCTTCTGGATCGGCCAGCTGACCGATCCAGGGTGTTCATCCGTGCCAGTAGCAGCCTGGATCGATCCGTGGATCGATCCAACGAAAAGCAATCGATCCAGTTCAGTTTGGATCGATTGGGAAGCTCAGTTTCGACCAAGAAACTCAGTAGATCAACTTCTAGTCCATGGGGGATGTAGGATACGCTTTGTGTTCCTCAGATTACATCCTTTAGCACATGTAGAACCAAGAACAGTCATCAATTAGTAGAAAAATTTAAATTAGATCAGTTTTCCGCACAGTATAGTTTAGCATAACTGTAGCGACCGGCCTTACAGCCAGTACCTAGAAGGCGGGTCGTTACAGAGTGGTATCAGAGCAGAATTCCATACTTCCTACACACACATCAGCATTGACCTGCAGCTTCCAAGTAAGAATACCTCTACTTTATTTATGCTCCTTGTCTTGTTATTACAGTTCATGTTTATATGCCTACTGCTTGTTAGTATGTGATAGTTTTAAACATGATATCAGTAGTTATATAACTGTGATTACATTAGTTATGTTATGTTCTCTATGTCTTTAGAAATGGCACGAGGACGCCCAGCTAGAAGGGCATTAGCTACTGAGCCCCAGCAAGAGGCAGGCAGTTCAGTGCCTCCTCCAGACCTTACAGCATTAGTGGCTCAGTTACAGCAGCAACAGGAAATAGCCACCTTAAAGGCTAATCAGCAGAGTACCCCCACAGTCACCCCGGAACCGAATTTGACTACTCCGGTAGTCTTGGAGGTTCCACCAGCTCAGCCTACAGCACCAGCACCAGCACCAGCAGCCCCAGCAGCTGAGCCAAGAAAGGAAGCCTATCTGATCCAGTGGCAGCGGGTCAAGCCAGAGAACTTCTCAGGCACTAGTGAACCATGGGATGCACAAGCCTGGTTCAAAACACTGGAGAGCACGATGGAGCTTCTGGACTGGCCAGAACACGAGAAGGTGAAGTGTGCCTCCTTCTGCCTGACAGGAGACGCACGCATGTGGTGGGAGAGAATCAGAATGAAGCGCCCAGTGAACCAGATGTCATGGGCTGACTTCGAGAAGGAGTTCTTCGAGGAGTTCTTCCACATACGGGTTACGAACCGCCACTACGACGAGTTCACTGAGTTTCGTCAGGGCAACCTTTCAGTTGAGGAAGCCGTGAAGAAATTCAACAGGTTGGCTCGTCTGTGCCCAGAGCTAGTCAGCACAGAGAAGGAACGAATCCGGTTGATGCTCAAGATGCTGAGGCCAGAGATAGCAGTGAACGTGGCTGGTGGCATACATAGGCCACAAACCACAGAGGAGCTAGTGAGAGTGCCTTGACCACGGAGCATTACGAAAATAAAGCAAAGAAAAGCAAATCTCCTCCGAGTCCAAAGGCCAAGGAAACTCTCACGCTCAAAAACAGCAAGGCCACAGCTCTAGCGGAAAGGAAACTACAGCAACAAGCAGTGACCCAAAAGGAGGACCATCTAGCAAGCGACCCAGTTATCCAAAGTGTGCTACTTGTGGGAAATTCCACCCAGGGGTTTGTCGCAAGGGCACACGAGGATGCTTTGAATGTGGACAAGAAGGGCACATGGCCAAGCAGTGCCCGAACAAGACCGGTCTTCCTCAGCCACAGCAGATTCAGTATGCAGGCCAGCCAGCTCAGTTATATCAGATGCAAGCCGCTCTAGAAGGTCCACTCATCAGCCAGGGCAGATTAGAAGCCCCTCCAGCTATGGCGAATGCGAGGATCTACTCACTCACCAGAGAGGACGTAGCCAATGCCTCGATAGTTGTCACAGGTCAGATTAGCATTTTCAGTATAGTGCTACTTTATTTGATACTGGGGCAACTCATTCATATATAGCCGGATGTTCTCCGAAAGTTAGAAATACCCTCGAAGTACTCGGTGGTCAGTTTTTGACGACACTACCTTGGAGAGATCATGGCATCCACGCATGGCTCAGGGCAGTGCCGGTCATTATAGCAGACAGGGAGCTCTTTTGTGATCCGATAGTGCTAGAGATGACCGACTATGACGTTATCTTTGGAATGGACTTTCCGATCAAATACGGTGCTACAATAGAGTCAAATGTAAAGTCATCTTCCAACTGAAGCGGCGATGCAATTTGAATACAATGGAGAACCAAAGAGAAAGGACAAGAAGTTCCTCTCAGCTATGAAGAAGCTACTGGATTCAGGGTGTACAGGATTCCTAGCACATGTAGTCAACGCCAGCCAGGACAAGAACCAACAGCTAGCAGAGGTTCGAGTCGTATGTGACTACCCAGCAGTCTTCCCTGAAGAGTTACCAGGCTTAGCACCAGACAGGGAGATTGACTTTGAGATAGAGCTCATTCCCGGTACAAATCCTATCTCCAAAGCGCCTTATCGCATGGCTCCAGCAGAACTGAAGGAACTTCAGGAGCAACTACAGGAGCTGCTTGACAAGGGTTTCATACGCCCGAGTCACTCACCATGGGGAGCGCCTGTATTGTTCGTGAAGAAGAAGGATGGAAGCATGCGACTGTGCATAGACTACAGATCACTGAACCAAGTCACAATCAAGAACAGGTATCCCCTTCCCAGAATCGATGACCTGTTCGACCAGCTGAAGGGAGCAGCAGTGTTCTCTAAGATAGATCTCAGATCAGGTTATCATCAGGTGAAGGTTAAAGAAGGGGATATACCCAAGACAGCATTCAGAACCAGATACGGACACTACGAGTTCGTAGTCATGCCCTTTGGCGTGACCAATGCTCCAGCTACATTCATGGATCTCATGAACAGAGTATTCAGGGAGTATTTAGATAAGTTTGTTATTGTGTTTATTGATGACATTCTTATCTACTCAGGAACTCAGGAAGAACACTCAGAACACCTGAAACTAGTATTGCAGACCCTTCAACAGAACCAGCTTTACGCCAAGTTCACGAAATGTGAATTTTGGTTAGATTAGGTGTCCTTCCTGGGTCACATCATCTCAAAGGATGGTGTTATGGTAGATCCCAGCAAGATAGAAGCAGTAAGCAACTGGAAGAGACCCAGGAATGCCAGTGAAATCAGGAGCTTTCTGGGATTAGCAGGTTATTACAGAAAGTTTGTAGAGGACTTCTCCAGGACAGCCTCCCCACTGACAGCTCTCACCAGAAAGAAAATGGACAGAGGACTGTGAGAACAGCTTCAGCGAGCTAAAAAGGAGATTGACCAGTGCTCCCATTTTGGCTCTACCAGACAACACCAGCAGTTTTGACATCTATAGTGATGCCTCTAAGTTGGGACAGGAGCAGTACTGATGCAAAACGGCAAGGTGATCGCCTATGCCTCCAGACAACTCAAGGATTATGAGAAGAATTACCCTACTCATGACCTTGAGCTTGCAGCAGTAGTGTTCACTCTCAAAATTTGGAGACATTACTTATATGGAGCTCAGTGCAGAGTATATACAGACCATCAGAGTCTGAAGTACTTCTTCACTCAGAATGATCTGAATATGCGACAGCGCAGATGGCTAGAACTGGTCAAAGACTATGATATTGATATCCTCTACCATCCCGGAAAAGCCAATAAGGTAGCAGACGCACTCAGCAGAAAGTCCAGTGCTACCTTATTATCATGTCACCACCCCTACAGAAGGAGATCGTAGATTTCGGTCTCGAACTCATCGTTGGACAGCTCTCTACTATGACCTTAGAGCCTACCTTGCTTGGTGATATTCAGTCAGCTCAGGATCAGGACCCTGAAATTCAGAAAATCAAGCAAGGACTAACAGAATCAGAAAGTAGAGAATTCAGAGTGTCCGATAGCGGGGTGTTGTATTTTGGTGACAGACTCTGTGTTCCAGATCAGGAGGAGCTACGGAGACAGATTTTAGATGAGGCTCACAGGACTCCCTACGCAATGCATCCAGGTTCCACCAAAATGTATCAAGACCTGAAGAAACGCTTTTGGTGGCCCGGGATGAAGCGAGACATCGCCAGATATGTTAGCATCTGCCTCACCTGTCAGAGGGTCAAGGCAGAACATCAGCGACCAGGAGGAGTTCTGCAGCCTATACAGATTCCAGAATGGAAGTGGGAGGATATCTCTATGGACTTCATAGTGGGACTACCCAGAACCACGAATGGTTTTGATGCCATCTGGGTAATAGTCGACAGGTTGACTAAATCAGCCCACTTTTTAGCTATCAAGATATCCTACTCCATGGAGAAGCTAGCTCAGTTGTATCTCCAGGAGATCGTCAGACTTCATGGAGTCCCACGTACCATTATTTCAGACAGAGACAGCAGATTTACATCACACTTCTGGGAGTGTGTACAGTCAGCATTGGGCACGAAGTTAAAGTTCAGCACAGCATTCCATCCGCAGACAGATGGTCAGACAGAGCGAGTAAACCAGGTACTCGAAGATATGCTCCGAGCGTGTGCCCTAGACTTCAAGGGAAGTTGGTGCAAATATCTGAGCTTAGCAGAATTTGCATACAACAACAGCTATCAGGCCACTATCGGTATGACACCTTATGAGGCTCTCTATGGGCGGAGGTGTAGATCTCCAATCTGCTGGTATGAGAGTGGTGAACAGAAAGAACTAGAGCTTCAGACAGATCTAGTAGCAGATACCACAGCAGCTATACAGCAGATCCGCCAGAGGATAGAGACAGCTCAGAGCCGCTAGAAGAGCTATGCTGATACACGGCGCAGACCCTTAGAGTTTTCAGTTGGGGATTCAGTGTTCCTCAGAGTAGCTCCCATGAAGGGAGTAATGCGTTTTGGGAAGAAGGGCAAGCTAAATCCCAGATATGTGGGACCATACCTTATCAGCAGAAGAGTGGGCAAGGTAGCATATGAGCTAGAGCTACCCCAGGAAATGTCAGCTGTCCACAACGTATTTCATGTCTCTATGCTGAAGAAGCATACCCCAGATGCCACCCAGGTGATTGAGCCCCAGTCGGTACAGATCCGCGAAGACCTCAGCTATGATAGTCGGCCTATTCAGATAATAGACCGAGCAGTTAAGAAATTGCGGAATAAGGAAGTACCATTAGTCAAAGTCATTTGGCACAGTCACACAGCAGAAGAGGCAACTTGGGAGACAGAAGCCAGCATGAGACAGAAGTACCTAGAATTATTCTAAGTTCGAGGACGAACTTTTTATAAGGTATGGGGAGTTGTAACGCCCGAAAATTCTCAAATTATTTTTATAAATATTCTATGATTTTTCTGGAATTTTTAGATATTTTTCCGGAATTTTCCGAGTAGCGGAAGCAGCAAAAATAATTAGAACCGTAAAATAGCTTAGGCGGGAATCGAACCCGAGACCTATGGCTTAGGGATAATGTTGGGAACCAGTTGAACCCAGCAGGGCCGTGCTGAAAGGAAAGGGAGACGATTTAATTTATATTAGAGTTGGGCCGGAATTACCACTTAATATAAATAGAAGGTTTAAGTGGGGTGGGTTATTTTCTTTTATTGGTTCGGCAAAACCCTTCCTCTCCAAAGCCTCACGCCGACACCTTCCTCTTCCTCCTCCTCTCTCGGCGCCCAAGCCCCAAGGGCTCTCGGATCATCTTCCGGCGACGACTCCAACACGAAAGAGGTTCGTCTCCGCGAGAGGAACGCATAGACGCGAGTGAATCGTCGAGAAGTCGTCTCCACCGGAATTTCTAGCGAAAGGAATTGTAAGAAAATTAGTGTACGAGGTAAGAAACCCCTCACCTGCAGTATAATAGCTTCCGTTTGAGTTTTTATGCTTAGTTAGGATGTATGCAGATTTTTATCGATATCTAGGGTGTATTTAACTCTCTTCGCAGATTAGGGATTTAGTTGAGCACCTCTAGAAGGGCCAGGCATGTTTTCCTTCTTCAGATAGGAGGTTAGACGTTGTCGGGTGCCTAGAGGTGGTCTCCCTAATAGGGAGAGGAGTTAGAGCATCCTAGGTGCTCGATTAAAGGTCTAACTCAGTAATAGACAGTTTAAATAACTTATTAAATGCACTAGAAGCATTTAAAACAGCAAATTAGATTTACTTCGACTTATGTAGGACTACGGTCCAATGGGTGGGCTCCCACAGTCGCCTCTAGGTTCAGACAACCTAGCTCTAGGTTCAGATAACCTAGAAAGGGCAATTTAGAACAGTTTAGCTATACTCGGTATTTTACTTTTCAGTTGACACTGTACTGGATTAGATATCCATTGGGCTGGGCTCCCATAGTCGGTCCCTAGGTTTAGATAACCTAGTAGCTCTACTAAATTCGGGACTTGCAACCCCGGGTCTAGTTAGAGATGCGCGCATAGCACGTATAGTTGTCGGGCCCCTCAGCAGCATGTTTAGTATTTTCACTTATTATATGTATACGGTTTTCAATCTTTCACAAATTAGTTCGTGAACTCAGTACAGATCTAGCAGTAGCTCAGTATTAGCGTAGCTCAGTTTCAGTATCATGCTCCAGTTTAGTTTTTCCCTGTGAATATGCATGATGACTTTATGTTCAGCTCTTGATATGCCATGATTGTATGCTTATATGCCATGTCATGCTAGTTTATTCAGTATATCCAGCATATGTTTTAAACAGCATGATTTAAAATCATATTTGCATCGTTGCATGTTTTTGTGAGGTAGATGGTTTCTTACTAAGCTTTAAGCTTACAGATACTATTTTTCCTTATACTGCAGATAAAGGTAAATGAAAGATGGACTAGCAGAGGGAGCTGGAGGACAATGCAAAGGATGGTGTGTGTGGCAGGAACTGGAATAAAAGACCTTGGAGAGTTTAGCAAATTAGAAACTAGTTCTTCCTTAAGACATTTTCTTATACTTTGCTTTTTATGCAATTCTAGTAGTTGAAGGTTATGAGTTGATGAACCTTGCTTTAGCTTAAGTTTAGAATTGTTACTACATGTTGTTAGAATAGTTATTATGCATTAGGTAGTTGTTGTATGAGGTTTTGGCACGAAGCCGTGCTGAAATCAGAGTTTCTGATTCGAAATCAGAAACCCCTGATCGGTCAGCAGACCGATCAGAGCTGGTTCGCAGAAACTTTCTGTTTGTTCCCTGATCGATCCGTGGATCGATCAGGAGCTGGATCGCGGCTCACTGATCGGTCAGCAGACCGATCAGTAAGCCACTGATCGGTCTCACTGACCGATCAGGGACCAGCTGGATCGGTCGGCAGACCGATCCAGCAGCATACAGAAGCGATGCAGCTTCTAGATCGGTCAGCTGACCGATCCAGGGTGTTCATCCGTGCCAGGAGCAGCCTGGATCGATCCGTGGATCGATCCAAAGGAAAGCAATCGATCCAGTTCAGTTTGGATCGATTGGGAAGCTCAGTTTCGACCAAGAAACTCAGTAGATCAACTTCTAGTCCATGGGGGATGTAGGATACGCTTTGTGTTCCTCAGATTACATCCTTTAGCACATGTAGAACCAAGAACAGTCATCAATTAGTAGAAAATTTTAAATTAGATCAGTTTTCCGCACAGTATAGTTTAGCATAACTGTAGCGACCGGCCTTACAGCCAGTACCTAGAAGGCGGGTCGTTACACGATGTTGACTTATGTAGATAGAGCATTCTATGATATCCGATGTGAACTTTTAGTACTACAACAATGTATCACCCCTAATCATCTACTTTCGGAAAGATCACAATAAGTGATCAAAACCTAGTGGAGACTCTGTCACAAGATCCCTCAACCTCTAATTAACCACTTTTCCTACTGTTTGACAATGAATTAGGTTTGATACATTATTTCACAAATTCTAATACTATCCATCTCCGAAAAATATTCATCATATGTTTGGTTGCACATCAAATTATAATGGTAGAAGGTTTTTGTATCGATGTCCATAGCCATTAAATGAAAATGCACATGACCAATTTTCAAGGCTATAAAAATGTGCCTAACTTGTCGATTTATTGGATTAGTTTTTATTGTATAGTATAGAGTTATTTCCCATAAATGTTCATATGATGACTATAAAATTCAATATATATTAGTACTTTAGTACACTAATATCACAAAAATAATATAAGTTATCATATCAAGGAAATTTCTTACCCTGAATCCAGTTTAGCAATCAATGGATTGGTTATATGTCATATTTGATAAGGATTCTTCCCTAAAAAGTATTGAAAGTATGCATCGATTACTTCCCAGTCCATAAAAATGTTGCCTAAAACACATGTAAAGAAGGCATTTCTTGTCAATGAGTAATAACCTTCATCCCATACATATTCAAAAAAAAAAGACTGCTAAAGTTCTCAAGTACTAATATAAGGTAGGTCTCATCTTTGTATCATTTTTCTCTTTTGTTTCTATAAATGTATCAACAATATACAGTAAATATATACAACTCCATTTATTTAACAACTTCATACATTAGTGAAATTTATAAATTTTCAAGTAGTTTTGAAGCATTACTACAGATATCTTCACTTACTTTAATACCCTTCAATTTCATTGTGTTGAATTCTTTCTCCCTTGCCTATTTTATTTCTACATTCTCTATTTCTTCAATCTCATTGCTCACTAATACAATATTGTATTCTTGTTTTTAAATTTTTCTTTCACTAAATTTTCCTTCCAGTTCCTACAAATAAATGCAACCCAATCTATTTAAGAAATTCATACATTACATGAAATCAATGAAAGTAAATTTATTATTTATGAATTACTACATATATCTCAACTTACTTTAAATGCATTCAATAAGAAACCCTATACTTCCTTGTTCTTTCCTTGTAGTTTATGTGTCCCATTCTTCTTCCATCTATTTGTTGGCTATTATAATCTTCTCTTCTTCCTTTTTTTTTTTTTCTATATCCCCACCCCAACCTCCTTTACTTCTCTTCTATTGCTTTTCACACCAGATTGTTCACTAGGAGGATTTCTACATGACCTTTTATTATGTCCTATTTCTTTACACTTTCTAAACATTTATTTAACATTACATCCATGCTTTGACTCGATCCTTGTTTTCATCCTTCTGCTAAGATACACAACACTATGAGGCATTAAAACAATACATTTTTCTAAATCTACTAGCCAAAATTCTTTACTTCTACATGAATATATACGATCCACATAAGTACTTTTCTATATTTCAAATAAAAAATATTGCTCACAATATGGATATATGACCATTTTCCTATACTCACAAACTACAATAGTGTGTGAGCAAGGAGCCCTGATATCTGAAACTCATCGTAATCACATCTACGACTCTCCATGTCATCTCCATGTCAACTATATAGGAGCACTTAGAAGTCACTATCTCATGTCAACTATATAGGAGCACTTAGAAGTCACTATCTCCATTTCTATTATGCTATGTGGATGTACTACATAATACCCAAATTTTTGTCTCCTAATTTTAATCTCTGTCATAGCAACTAGCGTCAAAGGACTTGCAGACTTAGACACTTCCTCCCTATGATTATAAAACCATTATGCAATTTTCCTACGTGTGTTGTTTATTAGTTTTTTTATTGAGAGTTCTCGAGTGTCTTTGAATAATTCATTCATACTTTCTTCTTAATTCATGGTCAGCATTGCATACCTTCTACTAGAAAAATGTGCATATGCCCATTTTGTAGATTCAACATTTTGCAGTCATTTATAAGTGCCCCCATGTTTCTCTAACATCCTCTACATGATTTGATTATATTAAAAAATTATATTTTCTCTAGATGCAGTCCAAAACAATCCTAGTGCAAATCTACCCCTAGTCTCTGTTAGCAAATTACAAGATAGGTGATAGCAACATGATCCATGGTGAGTAGTAGGATAAACTTTACTCATTATAGATAATATTCCATGTTGTATGTCAGATATATTGGTGCTGGAAGCACTAGCTAATCAAACCTATATTTTGATATTGGCAAAGATTCAAAGTTAAGATGTGTTGTTATCTAACGAGTTGAACTAAGTGTGCAGGAAAGTCCTAAGTGATCTTAGGCAAAGTTAAAGTCCTAGTTGAGGCTAGGAAAAGGTGGAAAAGTCCTAGCTGTGGTTAGACAATGAAGTCCTAGTTTGTGAGATTGGGCAAAGACTTGGCAGGTCGAGGATGTCGGGTAAAATCCTAGGGTCAAGGACAGTAGGTGAAAGCCTTGGGGGTCGAGGACACTATGTGGGAAATCCTAGGGTCGAGGACACTAGGTGAAAGTCCTATAATCTTGGATCCTAAGCAAAAGTTTAAATGATCTAGACAACTAGTTTAGCAAAAGATAAATTCTCCTGAGAGAAGTAGATGAGGACGTGTTCCTCGATAAGGGAACAGTAGGCATCAGTTTGACCTAGAGTTTCAACAAAACTCAAAGTTAGAACTAGATAGTCGAAGGCTGTCAAAATTATTCTTCTTTATATACTGTTGTTTGGACTAACTCTTTTTTCAGAAAGACAAAGCTGGAAAAGGTGATTCGGGTGCCCGGGATCAGATCAAGCAGGCGCCTTTTGGCAGCAAACTGGCGTGCTCCAATTGGTTGGTCTACATCATAATCCAAACACCTGAGGGTGATCCGGGCATCCGAAGATGGATGAGTTTTTTCAGATCAAGTTTCAATGAGAGCTCACCATATCATAACACTCAAAGTGCTCGAAAGGGGATCCAGACACCCGGATGGGGCTATAAACGGAGAGTTCGACCAGCATCTTAAAACATCAATTCAAACAACTTCCACTCTTGTTGCTACTTTAAGAAGGTCTCTATGACGCCCAAAGATGCTTCGACAACAACCACTCTAAAGATCTCTTCCTTAAAGTTGTCGATATTTTTTTTATTATTTAAGTTACTTGTACTCAATTGTAATTTCTTTTGTAACTTTCTAATTGATTAGTGATTGCCCAATAAAAGAACTTTCACATGCTGATCTTGGAGTAGGAGTCGCCAATAGGAGTCACCAATAGGAGCCACGATAAATTTTCAAACCAAGTAAAACTTGGTCATGTTAGTGTTGTGTTTCCTTTTGCTTTTATTATCTTAATTCCATTGTATTTTACTCGATTGTGTTTTCTAAAAAGTGATAAGTTACGAGCGCTATTCACCCCCCTGTAGCACAACGATTCTACAAGATATTATTATGATAGTTAATGGATCAACTACAAGAAATGTCTTTAGGTGATTTAGAAACCACTCCCAAGATAGGTCACACTCAACCTCAACAATTGTAAAGATAATTGACATAAGGTTTCAACTACCATCTAGTGTTATTGTCATCAATAAAACACCTGGATATTTACCACTCAAGTGCATTGCATCAATTCCAATTAGTTGACAAAAGTATATTTAGAAAATTCGACCACATAAACCAAAGGACTAGAAAGAACATTTAAATTTTTTATCGATACTTGTTTTCAATGCACAATATGTTTTTGGGTTTCTCTATTTTAGCTCCCATAAAAGCCTAGGGAGGTCACTATAATCCTTTTCGAAATCATGTATCACCTTTGTTAGTGTAAAATACCGAAATTAGGCGAATATTACTAAGGGAATTTTTCAGAATTTTTGGAAATTTTTCAGGAATTTTTCGGAACTCGTATGGACGAGTTAACGGGGATAAAATTTGGGTTCCCGAAAAGGCCTGTTTAAACTACCCATTTAAGTGAGGAATTATTTATTTTATAAATTTGTTTTTTTCTTATTTCTTTTCCTTTATTTTTTTTCTTCTGTTTTCTTCTTCGCCAAAACCTTGCGCGCCCGACTCTTTCCCCGTGCCCTAACCGGCGCCGCACGAGTGGTTTCATTTTTCCTCCTCTCCTGAGCCTCTTTTCTTCTCCTCTCCCTCGACACCGATCTCTTCTTCTTCTCCATTTTTGTTTTCCTCCCGAGCCGCACACCCGACGCCAGCGCGCACGCCTTCTCTTCTCCTCTGGCCTTGCCCAAGCGCCGGCGAGCGCAAGCCATTGCTGGCGATCCATCCTCTGCCCTAGACTCACTCAGCACCGCCAGCCTTCTCCACGCCGAGCTCTGCACAGAGCCACTGCTGACCTAGCACCGCCGCCGACCCATCTCCTCTCCTCTTACAGTCGGCCTTGCCACCTTTTTCTCGGAGACAAACCGATTAAGGTAAGGTTAGGTTGTTAATTAGGTTGGTGTTTAGATCTATGATTCCCATGGCTTGATCTCTGTTCTTGTTTTGATCAATGATATTATTGCTTGATACCATCTTGATCTGTTCTGTGGGAAGAATTCCAGCAAGGTGTTGTTCTGTGGATTGATTGGTTCCAGCATCAACAGTAGGTTGGTCTGTTCTATGTGACATTCTTGTTTCGGCAGGATTTGCTTCCAGCAGTTGAGAATCAAGGTAAGGAGTAGGGTAATTGTTACATGTTGAAGAATTAGATTCATGTATTGGATTAGGAATACATTAGATTAATCCATGATTAAGTATGATTTTGATACCTATTGATAATTTATTTATCATTAGGTTGTGTAGATTAATTAGGTTATATGGATTTAGGTTTTGGATTTTTCTATCAAAAGGGTTGTTTGGGGTTAAGGTAATTAACCCTAATTAACCGTTAGAAAGGTTGAGGGATATGGTTTAGGGTTTATCCCTAAATTTCTAATTAGGATTTATTTAGCTATTTGTTTGTATTCTAGCTAAATAAAAGTAAATGTATTTATTTTCACAGGGCTCTGATTCGAGACGATATCTCGACGTCGGATTGGACATTTCTTATTTGGAAGCGGGTACTTTTGACTTATGTCATTTGATATACATAGTAGTGAATATAACAAGTTGCATTAATTATGTTCTTATTTGTTCCGGTTAATCACTACCCGATAATTGTTACATGATTGATTGATTGTTTGTTTTGCATCTCATGTATTCCTTACCTGTTGATACATGCTTATAGGGGTAGTGATATACCATGCTTCACCATGATCAGGACTTAGGTTTTATACCTTCTATGTACCTTTGATTTGATTTGATTCGTTGACCTATGATGCACTTTTATATATATATGGATTAGGTAAGGATATTTTGTGGTTAGTGCCATGCACCATTTGCATGATTGCATGCTGTGCGATAGTCCGCTCCATTATTGTTGAGCACATCGCCAGTTACACGGATCTGCACACACCACCACTCATGGGTTAGTGGTCGATTCAAGCAGAGTGTGTTGCAGCAGGGACTCTGTTAGGCACCGGTGGTCCGCTCATGGGTAGTGTGGCACAACGTGTTATCCGGCAGGGATTCCTCCCCGTCATCGTGTACTGGGAGATGAGAGCATTGCGCTCCCCCATTTATGATTTGGGGTAGGAGGATAGGTGTACTCCGACAGCATCCCGTCCACTTGGTCACTCATCAGGAGTAGTGACGACAGAGTGTACAATTGTCACAGCCCTACCCACTCGGCCTCACTATTGGGTGTGAGATGATCGACTGGCGTCAGGGGTGACCAGGATGCATCATTTGCATCATATGCATGATGCATTTATTGCTTGTGTTTGTGTTTGTTGCATTTGTATATTGAATATTGTTTGGATACCTATGTTTGACATGCATACAGGATTTCTATACCACTCGGACTGTTTGTCCTTATACCCAGGTTCTGGTTAGTACAGTATTCTCCTGTTTACTTCAGTTTGCATATACCTTTATTACATCAGGAGACTGTATGCATGATTAGTGCTAGGTGTTATTTCCTTACTTTGTATATCAGTTGTACCTGCTGAGTGTTGGACTCACCCCGCCTCCATTGTTGTTATTTTTCAGGTTGATGCTGTCAGGAGAGAGTTCCAGTCGCTAGTCCCCTACTGACCACGAGGGCTTAGAAATCTTTTGGTTTTCTTCTTTATTAGTCTATGTTCAGACTTATTCTGTTTGTGATACTATGGATTTTTGATACTATGGATCTGGTGTGAAATTTATGTGTTGATGGATTTTATTTCGATATGTTTTGCTACATGCCTACCTGGACGGCAGAAGAGGTGAGTAAATCGGATTTGAGCTTTACGAGTGTAGTGGAGTAGGGTTGATTTCGAGTCAAAGTATTATTCATTCCGTTTACTTGTTATATAAACTGCGTGGAATGTCTGTGTATTGTATTTTATTTCTGCTATTATTCCAGCCGCCTGTGGCTGAGGTATGTGGATATGTAGAAGTTTCAGATTGTCCTCCGTACAGGGGAAATGCTGTCGAAATTTCTTCAGACAGAGACTCCTCCGGGGCATGACAATTTATTTGGTATCAGAGCTTAGGTTTTATGATCGTTGTTATCGTATTTTGGATATTTGGGATAACCTGATACCAATTTATTTGGTATCAGAGCGCTAAGTTGGCGATACTTGTTTGATTTTTGTCTGTTGGAGTTTCGAGATTTATCTGATACCAATTTATTGGTATCAGAGCGGGTTATGATGTCTGCTTATGGTGTTCTGGATATTTCAGACTTCCGTTTCGGATTTGTATGGATTTCCGATGATTTTCTTGTACGGAATTTCGAGGTAAAATGGGGACAGGAAAGCGACGGAACATCTCCAGACGGCAAATAGGTAAAAAGTTAAGTTTGTAATTTTTGATACTTGTAGTAACTTAACAGGTATGAAGTGATATACACATTATGTGATTCTAGATCCATGTTTAGATTGATGGAAAATTTAAAGGGATTAGTTCGTAATCATTTGGAAAGATTATGTAGCTATATTAATTGGAGAATTCTGTCCTTTTAATACGTGATAAATGCACTTATGTAGGTGTTGAATTTGCTTCTTACTTTACAAGAGTGTATGGATTTCATTGGCTAACATACTAGAAGCACAGAGCTGCACTAAGCAACTCTTGTCCACATGATATTAAAAGATACTAGATAGAAATGGACTGGATAAGCCAGGACAACAAGAACATTCTCAAGATTCTTTTGTCATTATTAGTTTTAAAACAAAACTAAAGATATCTGTTGAGGATATATCACATAATGAGATCTTTCAACAAAATGAAGAGTAACATGTTTGGACAGATATATTTAAGAGTTTCAGAGATGAGTAATAAAAGTTGTACAAAAATCAACTAAAATGCCATAGGATTGGAAGAGAGAACACCTGGTGTATCCAGCACACATATGCTAGGCCTGTTTGCAGTCTTATATCCTGCAATGTCCTTAGTCACTCTTGGTAATGGTCCGACCGTTGCATGCTTCACCTTCTTCCGCACAGGAAAACGAGAAGTTGCAATCCGATGAATAGAACTGATAAGAGCTGATTTGCCAACATTTGGAACACCAATGACCAAGACTAGAAGTGTAGGTTCTTTAAAAATAACTTGAGTTTCAGCTCCACAAGCGACAGAAGCTCCAACATTATATCAAATGCCATGATGCTATCTTTGTAGGAGTCATGTGGAGATTGTCTATTGCAGGTAGTATTTGTATACATGTTCGATATGATTATTGTAGTTTCCTTGTGGATTATAGCTATGTAGTTCGGTGTACATGTCTTATTGTATTATTGAAAGTATCTTGTCGATTTAATTTATGTTGTGGGATGTGCACATGTGTTTAGGTATTTTATTGGAGGATTATGTCGATTATACATATGTTGCGTGTGCATGTGTGCCAGGTGTATGGGGGTAACATCATGATGATTCTACCTATGTTGAATGTAGAATGTTGAGTGTCTACATTAGGTTATTGGTTGTATTACCCTGACAACTAATTCTCTTATTGGTGGGTGACCGACCCACTACGATGTTGAGTGAGTTGACAATGGATTTGATTTGCTTATTGGGTTGTTACACCTTTGGTTGGCCACAGTGATATGGGGTAAAGTGATCTTGTACAGTCTCTAGTTGGATAGTTAGATGTCTTGGTCACTTATGGATTGGTTGTGGTGGAGCGTTGCTCCCACATATTGTGGATGGCTTGAAGTGGAGTTCGCTATTGAGCTGATTCGGGGGACCGCACCGGCATCGAAAGCTCCTTATCGTATGGCACCAAAAGAGTTGAACGAGCTGAAGGTTCAACTCTAGGAGCTTTTAGACAGGGAATTCATTCGCCCTAGTGTTTCTCCATGGGGTTCACCGGTATTATTTGTCAAGAAAAAGGACGGCACTATGAGGTTATGTATTGACTACAGACAGCTGAATGCAGTGACCATCAGAAATAAATATCCTTTACCACGGATCGAGGATTTGTTTGATCAGCTCAGAGGTACATCAGTGTATTCTAAGATTGATCTGCGATCCGGATATCATCAGCTGAGAGTCAGAGACTCAGATATTCAGAAGACCGCTTTCCATACCAGATATGGTCATTATGAGTTTTTGGTAATGTCATTTGGGCTTACCAATGCTCCAGCGGTGTTTATGGACTTGATGAACTGCATCTTTTTGGAGTATTTGGATCAGTTTGTTATCGTCTTCATTGATGACATATTGGTCTACTCGCATTCCGAGGAGGAGCATGCACAGCATCTTCGTATAGTCTTGGAGACTCTTAGACGACATCAGCTGTACGCGAAGTTCAGCAAGTGTACATTCTGGTTATCTTCAGTCGGTTTTCTGGGACATGTGGTTTCTAGCAGAGGTATTTCAGTTGATCCTCAGAAGATTGAGGTTGTCACCAGTTGGGAGCAACCGAAATCAGTTCAGGAGATCCGCAGTTTTCTGGGACTAGCAGGATATTACAGATGGTTCGTCAAGGGTTTCTCGCGTATTGCTATGCCGCTGACACGCCTTACCAGGAAGTTCATGTGGTCCGAGGATTGTGAGACCAGCTTTCAGGAGCTGAAGCGGAGATTAGTGTCGGCTCCAGTTTTGGTTTTACCTTCTGGAGAGGACGGATTTGTACTCTACACCGATGCGTCTCTTTAGGGTTTGGGCACTGTTCTGATGCAGCACGGCAGAGTAGTCTCTTATGCTTCTCGTCAGCTGAAGGAGCATGAGAAGAACTACCCAATTCATGACTTGGAGTTAGCTGCCATCATCTTTGCTCTGAAGCTTTGGCGGCATCATTTATATGGTATTACATTTGAGATTCTCACTGATCATAAGAGTCTCAAATATATTTTCACTCAAAAGAAGCTTAATCTCCGACAGAGGAGATGGATGGAGTTCCTGAAGGACTACGATTGTACCATTAGCTATCACCCGGGGAAAGCTAATGTGGTTGCAGATGCACTCAGCAGGAAGTCCAGAGGGACTCTGGCTTGCCACCGAGTTTCAGTTACAGACTTGGTTCAGGGTTTCTCTGAGTTAGATCTTGAGAAGCAGGGACCGACAGAGCAGGGTATTCTTGTTACTATGGTTGCTTAGTTGTCGATCAGGACGAGGATTCGAGAGGCTCAGGCTGGTGATCAGCATTTGCAGTTCATTAGCAGTCAGATAGCTTCCGGGCAGCAGACCGAGTTTACACGAGACGAGGAGGGTGTTATATACTTTCGAGGCAGATTATGCGTACCTCAGTCTCAACCGGTCTTACAAGAGCTACTTCAGGAGGCACACCGTTCTCGATTTACGATCCATCCAGGCGGGACCCGTATGTATCGAGACTTGAGGCGTTCCTATTGGTGGAACGACATGAAGAAAGACATCGCGGATTTTGTAGCTAGATGTCTTGATTGTCAGCAGGTGAAGGCTGAGCACCAGAGACCTGCAGGGTTACTTCAGCGGATTCCTATTCCTGAGTGGAAGTGGGATCACATTACCATGGACTTTGTGGTAGGGTTGCCGAGGACACGACGAGGTCATGACGCGATTTGGGTAATCATTGATCGATTAACCAAATCCGCGCACTTTTTAGCGATTCGGAGGACTGATCCTCTGGATCGATTGGCAGATCTGTATTGCCGGGAGATCATCAGACTACATGGTGTTCCGTTGAATATCATTTCAGATAGAGATCCACGGTTCACGTCTCGTTTCTGGCAGAGTCTGCAGCAGGCCTTGGGCACACAGCTCCGTTTCAGTACAGCTTTCCATCCACAGACAGATGGACAGTCAGAGCGGACCATTCAGACTTTAGAGGACCTGCTGAGGTCATGTGTTATGGATTTCGGAGGCAGTTGGGAGAACCATCTGCCGTTAGTAGAGTTTGCCTACAACAATAGCTTTCATTCGGCTATCCAGATGGCACCATTTGAGGCGTTGTATGGTAGACCTTGTCGGACACCCGTCCTCTGGGATGAGGTTGGAGAGGCCCAGTTGTTGGGACCTCATAGAGTTCAGCAGGATGCAAAGTTGGTCCGTACTATCAGACGGAGGATGGCAGACGCGCAGGACCGCCAGAAGAGTTATGCTGATCGGAGACGCAGACCACTAGAGTTCTTTGTTGGCGACCATATATTTCTGTGAGTTTCACCCACGAAAGGGGTTAAGAGATTTGGCCTCAGGGGTAAGCTGGCTCCGCGGTATATTGGCCCTTTCGAGATTTTGGAGAGGATCGGAGCGGTAGCTTACCGGTTAGCACTACCGCCGTCCCTGGCAGGCATCCACGATGTATTCCACGTATCTATGCTGCGGAGATACGTACCCGACCCAATGCATGTGCTGGAAGATATTCCAGTTCCAGTTCAGCCTGACATTACATATGAGGAGGTTCCGGTACGGATTCTCGACCAGAAAGAGCGTCAGTTGCGGAACAAGACTATCCGACTGGTTAAAGTCGGATGGCAGCATCATTCGGACGAGGAGGCTACTTGGGAGCTCGAGGATACGATCCGAGCTCGATATCCCCATCTTTTTACTTAAGGTATGTGATTCAGTTTACCGTTCAGCATTTATACTTTCTGTCTATTGTTAGTACTTGCTGATGGTAGATAATGAAATTTGGGGACCAAATTTTTATTAGTGGGGGAGAATGTAAAATACCAAAATTAGGCGAATATTACTAAAGGAATTTTTCGGAATTTTTAGAAATTTTTCAGGAATTTTTCGGAACTCGTATGGACGAGTTAACGGGGATAAAATTTGGATTCCTGAAAAGGCCTATTTAGGCTACCCATTTAAGTGAGGAATTGTTTATTTTATAAATTCCTTTTTTTCTTATTTCTTTTCCTTTATTTTTTTCTTCTGTTTTCTTCTTCGCCGAAACCTTGCGCGCCCAACTCTTTCCCCGTGCCCTAACCGGCGCCGCACGAGTGGTTTCCTTTTTCCTCCTCTCCCGAGCCTCTTTTCTTCTCCTCTCCCTCGGCGCCGATCTCTTCTTCTTCTCCATTTTTGTTTTCCTCCCGAGCCGCACACCCGACGCCAGCGCGCACGCCTTCTCTTCTCCTCCGGCCCTGTCCAAGCGCCGGCGAGCACAAGCCATTGCCGGCGATCCATCCTCTACCTTAGACTCACTCAGCACCGCCAGCCTTCTCCACGTCGAGCTCTGCACAAAGCCACTGCTGACCTAGCACCGCCGCCGACCCATCTCCTCTCCTCTTACAGTCGGCCTTGCCACCTTTTTCTAGGAGACAAACCGATTAAGGTAAGGTTAGGTTGTTAATTAGGTTGGTGTTTAGATCTATGATTCCCATGGCTTGATCTCTGTTCTTGTTTTGATCAATGATATTATTGCTTGATACCATCTTGATCTGTTCTGTGGGAAGAATTCCAGCAAGGTGCTGTTCTGTGGATTGATTGGTTCCAGCATCAACAGTAGGTTGGTCTGTTCTATGTGACATTCTTGTTCCGGCAGGATTTGCTTCCAGCAGTTGAGAATCAAGGTAAGGAGTTGGGTAATTGTTACATGTTGATGAATTAGATTCATGTATTGGATTAGGAATACATTGGATTAATCCATGATTAAGTATGATTTTGATACCTATTGATAATTTATTTATCATTAGGTTGTGTAGATTAATTAGGTTATATGGATTTAGGTTTTGGATTTTTCTATCAAAAGGGTTGTTTGGGGTTAAGGTAATTAACCCTAATTAACCATTAGAGAGGTTGAGGGATATGGTTTAGGGTTTATCCCTAAATTTCTAATTAGGATTTATTTAGCTATTTGTTTGTATTCTGGATAAATAAAAGTAAATGTATTTGTTTTCACAGGGCTCTGATTCGAGACAATATCTCGACGTCGGATTGGACATTTCTTATTTGGAGGCGGGTACTTTTGACTTATGTCATTTGATATACATAGTAGTGAATATAACAAGTTGCATTAATTATGTTCTTATTTGTTCCAGTTAATCACTACCCGATAATTGTTACATGATTGATTGATTGTTTGTTTTGCATCTCATGTATTCCTTACCTGTTGATACATGCTTATAGGGGTAGTGATATACCATGCTTCACCATGTTCAGGACCTAGGTTTTATACCTTCTGAGTACCTTTGGATTGTTTTGATTTGTTGACCTATGATGCATATTTTTTTATATACATGTGGATTAGGTTAGGATATTTTGTGGTTAGTGCCATGCACCATTTGCATGATTGCATGCTGTGCGATAGTCCGCTCCATTATTGTTGAGCACATCGCCAGTTACATGGATCTGCACACACCACCACTCATGGGTTAGTGGTCGATTCAAGCAGAGTGTGTTGCAGCAGGGACTCTGTTAGGCACCGTTGGTCCGCTCATGGGTAGTGTGACACAACGTGTTATCCAGCAGGGATTCCTTCCCGTCATCGTGTACCGGGAGATGAGAGCATTGCGCTCCCCCATTTATGATTTGGGGTAGGAGGATAGGTGTACTCTGACAGCATCCCGTCCACTCGGTCACTCATCAGGAGTAGTGACGACAGAGTGCACGGTTATCACAGCCCTACCCACTCGGCCTCACTATTGGGTGTGAGATGATCGACTGCGTCAGGGGTGACCAGGACGCATCATTTGCATCATATGCATGATGCATTTATTGCTTGTGTTTGTGTTTGCTGCATTTGTATGCTGCATATTGTTTGGATACCTATGTTTGACATGCATACAGGATTTCTATACCACTCGGACTGTTTGTCCTTATACCTAGGTTCTGGTTAGTACAGTATTCTCCTGTTTACTTCAGTTTGCATATACCTTTATTACATCAGGAGACTGTACGCATGATTAGTGCTAGGTGTTATTTCCTTACTTTGTATATCAGTTGTACCTACTAAGTGTTGGACTCACCCCGCCTCCATTGTTGTTATTTTTCAGGTTGATGCTGTCAGGAGAGAGTTCCAGTCGCTAGTCCCCTGCTGACCACGAGGGCTTAGAAATCTTTTGGTTTTCTTCTTTATTAGTCTATGTTCAGACTTATTCTGTTTGTGATACTATGGATTTTTGATACTATGGATCTGGTGTGAATTTTATGTGTTGATGGATTTTATTTCGATATGTTTTGCTACATGCCTGCCTGGACGGCAGAAGAGGTGAGTAAATCGGATTTGAGCTTTACGAGTGTAGTGGAGTAGGGTTAATTTCGAGTCAGAGTATTATTCATTCCGTTTACTTGTTATATAAACTGCGTGGAATGTCTGTGTATTGTATTTTATTTCTGCTATTATTCCAGCCGCCTGTGGCTAAGATATGTGGATATGTAGAAGTTTCAGATTGTCCGTCGTACAGGGGAGATGCTGTCGAAATTTCTTCGGACAGAGACTCCTCCGGGGCGTGACAGTTAGAGCTTTTTGACATGCATTGTAGGCCTTTCGTTATGATATATCTACTATAAATTTTCCTCTCATATCTCATTAAATATTTATGGGATTATATTTATTTGCAGACACAAATTAATTTTGAATATGAGAATCTATAAAAGAAGTTGTGCATGTAGGATGATCAACCATTTTAAAGCAAAGCTCACACTAGTGTTCTTCTAAATATTTTATAATGGTCAACTCTATTTCTCCCTTAATTATTGTCCATGTGTAGTTTTCTCCAACACAAATTGCTTTAACTCTTGTTTTCCTAGAGTCCTTTATTTTGTAAATGAACCACTTGTTCATAGCATACTTAGCAAGTGCATATTTAAATTATTTTTTGGTTGGGAATACCTACACAAGAATCCATACTATTTTTAGTTACTAATACTGGAAAAAAGGTATAGTGAGGAATATGAAAGTTAATGATTAATACATCTACTTCAATTGAGTGTCCATATATTATGAAAGGTAAAAAAAAATATCATTACTCTAGTCTTTAAAATTTAAATAATAAGTTACTTATTAAATATTAAATTTTACATTACCTTACCAACATAAAAATTATCCCTCCCATTTGGTATCATCCTTTGCAATGCAATTAATTTTGAGTTCATTACATACCCATCATCAACTATTGAAAACATATCTTCAATGTCACTATACTAAATCATTATGACTGTCGAATCTATTGAATAGTCCATATTATTCGCTATAAATCCATTCCTACATACATCTCTTTCAATTTCTGTTAGCATTCTAATGAGGTGTGTCAATGGAACAAATGTGTTCGGTCAACAGATTAACGAAACATTAGAACAGTGAAATTTGAATCAGAATAGAAAAGGGAAATAGTTGTTCGGTCGACAGATAAAGCCTTATTAGTCGACTGCACACTGTGATCTTAGGGATTGGGTCGATAAGATTTGAGCAAATAGGGAAAATTAGGTTCAATCAGTGGAAAGATCTTGATTCGTCGATGGAACAATGAGATTTTCATGATTAAACAAATTATATCACCGTAAACAAGGAAGGAATAGTGGATCCACCGACGAATAGAAGGATCAGTCGATGGATAGTTTCAGTTGATGGAACCCATTATTAGTCTACGAAACGAGCCCTATAAAAGAATCTCTTGAACTCTGAGCTTGAAATAACCTCCTTCTTTTCAATTTACTACTACGCTCATTATCTGCTCATGTAAGTTGCAACTACTAAGATGCCGAGAGGCTTCCAACAACCTACGCTATTTCTTATATTCATCGTTGTCGGTATACTTTACTTTTACTTGCACATTGTACTTTCATTTGTAACATTAGTTTATCATTTAGTGGATTACTTAACGAAAGTCATCAATAATCGTGGGTTTTGGAGTAGGAGTTAGCTGGGCTCTAAAGCAAGTAAAAAAGAGACATGTCCTTTGTTTTTTTTTTTTTTTGCTTTATTCTGCTACATACACTAAGTATTTACAAAAGATAAGAAAAGTTTTTAAAGCTATGAGATTCACCCCCCCCCCTTCTCATTCTTTCACTATCTAACAATTAATATCAGTTATTCATTTCTCGATTAATTTCTTTCCCACACTACTAATCCAAGACCAAGTTCTAGTACAATTTTTCTATTTTTCTTTTTGCAAGAATCAAAATTGTCTCAACAAGAAGGTTTGAGTACCTCTCACCCAACCCTCTTCAACGACACAAATTTATATCTTTGGAAGAGACAGATGGAGCAATTGCTAAAAATGGAGATCAACTTGTGGATCATCATAAAATGGGGTTTTACACTACCAGTCAACAAATTTGGAGAACCTTTAGAAATGGAAAGGTGGACCTCCGACATTAAAAGCAAGACTCAAGACGATGCTAGGGCCACATACACTCTCTCATGTGGATTGATAGATGATGAACTCTACTGGGTCAGAACCTTCGAAAGCTCCAAGGACTTATGGAATAAGTTGGTAGAAATTCATGAGGAAACCTACGCTTCAAAGATAACGAAAAATAATGATAGTTTAATTAAAATATCTATCAACAATGTTTAGGGCAAAAAATCATATTCAAAGAAGATGGACATGGAGGAACCAAAGAAAAGAAGTTATGACACTAATGACAAAAGAACAAATAGATGAACCCAAGTTTGAGTCTGAGTCTAAGTCTGAGTCTGAGTCCGAGCACGAGTCTGAGCATGAGTCCGAGTCCGAGTTTGATTTCGAGTCTGAGTCAAGCCATGGATCTGTATCCATTTTAGAAGGACGACAAGAGGTAACTTTACTTTCAGAATTTCAAATGTGTAAAATAATAAAATGTTTGTTTAATAAATTGACTAAATCTGAGGATTAGATTAACTTGCTACCTAAGGAAGTTAAACACCTTAAACAGCATATCAACTTGAATCCCTCAACTAACCATGTTCAAGATGGAAGTTCAACTCAAGTTGTAAAACTTGGGGAAGAAAATTCCACCTTGAAAGGTCAAGTGTAGGGACTCAAGAAAATATTGGAAAAGTTCAACTTGGGTTTTAAGAGTCTATGATGCTTGGGTCCCAACAAGTTGTGTACAATAAATCTGGACTTGGGTACAAAGTCAACTCATTCAACAAACCTTACATATCTTTATTAAGTCAAAATGTTAGAAACCAAGTTCAAGCATGAGTTCTGAAAGCTTATCTAACAAAGTAAGTAGAACCAAATCAATACTATATGCCTAAATATGTCATTCATTACTTAAACATAAAATATAAAATCTATACTCCAGAAAGAGGTGGCAGACTAGTTGTCACCTCAATAACTTAACATATCGGTTTGGATATTTAGGACCAGTAATATTAGGGAAAATTTTAACTTAGTTCCAGAAAAGACTAGGACGATAGTAAATCAAGGAAGTTAAGTCAAAAACATGTCTAGGAGATTTATATGTGTCCAACCTGGTGCAATCGGCTTAGTGGAGCTAACTGAATCTACTCTTATCTAATCTGAGCTAGTTGGACCAAGACTTAGATATTAAGTTCTTTATGTTGGGGTTGCAAGGTTGCAAACATAGTCCCATATTGAAAACACATGGAAAAGATCATGGGTTTATAAGAGAAAGATATCTCCATTGGCATGAGGCCTTTTGGGGAGAGCCCAATAGCAAAACCATGAGGGCTTAGGCCCAAAGTGGACAATATCATGCTATTGTGGAAGATATCTAAATTCTTTTCGATCCTACAATTGGTATCAGAGCCCGGACTGCCAGAAGGTTTAACCGCCGACTGTGCACAAGAGCTATGGTCTGATTGAACCATGTGAGTATAATATTGACCTCGAACAAACAAAGTGGGGGCTCCTATGTTCGGATCAAGAGGACCAGACACCGGGCAGGAAGTCCTAGTTGCGGCTAGGCAAGGAAGTTCTAGTAGGTCGGGTGGACCGAGGGGCAAGAAGTCCTAGTAGGTCGGGTAGACCGAGGGGCAGGAAGACCTGGTGGGTCAAGGATTCAAAAAGTGATCTACTGTGATACTCGAGAAGGTCATATGTCTCACCACTGACTGCAAAATTATTTTTAAGAAACTTGCTTGATTGACCTAGAGCTAAGTCAGAAGCCAACATCAGTTAAAATTATCCCTTGAAAATTAATTAAATTAAATAAAACTAAATTAAAATCTTAAATAAAAATATAAATTAAAATAAGATTAATTAAACTAAAACTAAAACTAAAAACTTAAACGTAAACTAATTAATCAACTTAATGAACTTTAAATTAATCCTTAATTAATAACCTTTAACAATAAAACTTAAATGAATCAATCAATAATTAATTCTTAACTTAATTAATTTTAAACCTAATTAATAATAAATTTTAAACTTAATAATTAATTAACTTCAACCTAATTCATTAAATTTTTAATCAATTGAATTAATCTAAAATCAATCTTAACTTAATTCAAAATTTAATTAAATTAATTTGAAATTAAATTAATTAATTTGAAATTAAATTAATTAATTTGAAATTAAATTAATTAATTTGAAATTAAATTAATTAATTTGAAATTAAATTAATTAATTTGAAATTAAATTAATTAATTTGAAATTAAATTAATTATTTTATAAATAAAAAATTAACAATTATTCAATCTCAGTTCAATCCTAAATTAATTTAAACAAATAATAATTTGTAATCATTAACACTACAAAAAAATACAACTTTGGGGACAAACGTTTGGAACGAAAAAAATTCGTCCCAAAATTGGAACAAATTTAGGGTCGAAAATAAATTTCGACCCAAATAACCAACAAAACTTGCAACAAAAAAATTTCGTTTCAAGTTTGCAACATAAAAATAATTCGTTGCTAAATTCGTCCCCAAATCTGGAACGAAAAAATAATTTGTCCCAAATTTAAGGATAAATATTGGATTTGTCCCAAATTTAGGAACGAATCGAAGATTCATCCCAAATTCTGGGACGAATCTAGGATTCGTCCCAAAATTTGGGACGAATCTAGGATTCGTCCCAAACCTAAAAATATTTTTAAATAAATAAAATGAAACACGTAAGGCATAAATATGGACCTAGAGACCTCGGAATTTGATGAAACAAGTTTCTATGCATTCGTATCGTTGAGCTAATCATAAATACATCATCATCCATAATTTTTAATTATTATTTTCAGTGATTTGAATTTTTAACACCAAATTAGGTCAAATTGGGATTAAAAAAATTCCAAATATATATATATTTGGTAAAAAATATTTTTATTGATAGATTTATGATCATGACAATGAGACGAGCACATAGAAACTTATTTCATCAAATTCCGATGTCTCTAGGTCCGTATTTAAGTCGTCCAAGTTTGTTTATTTTTTAAAAAAATGATTAAATTTTTGGGACGAATTCCTGGATTCGTCCCAAAATTTGGGACGAATCCAGAATTCGTCCCAAACCTAAAATTATTTTTAAATAATTAAAATGAAATATGTAAGGCTTAAATATGGACCTAGAGACCTCAGAATTTGATGAAACAAGTTTCTATGCATTCGTATCGTTGAGCTGATCGTAAATACGTCATCATCCATAATTTTTAATTATTATTTTCAGTAATTTGAATTTTTAACACCAAATTAGGTCAAATTAGGATTAAAAAATTCCAAATATATATATATTTGGTAAAAAATATTTTTATTGATAGATTTATGATCATGACAATGAGGCGAGCACATAGAAACTTGTTTCATCAAATTTCGATATCTCTATGTAGATATTTTTTAAAACATCTATAGATTGATACTAACTAAAAATGTGTTGTGTACTGAACGTTTGTAAATTAGTGTCCGAAAACTTAAATAAGGACCTAGAGACCTCGGAATTTGATGAAACAAGTTTCTATGCATCCGTATCGTTGAGCTGATCGTAAATACATCATCATCCATAATTTTTAATTATTATTTTCAGTGATTTGAATTTTTAACACCAAATTAGGTCAAATTGGGATTAAAAAATTCCAAATATATATATATTTGGTAAAAAATATTTTTATTGATAGATTTATGATCATGACAATGAGGCGAGCACATAGAAACTTGTTTCATCAAATTCCGATATCTCTATGTAGATATTTTTTAAAACATCTATAGATTGATACTAACTAAAAATGTGTTGTGTACTGAACGTTTGTAAATTAGTGTCCGAAAACTTAAATAAGGACCTAGAGACCTCGGAATTTGATGAAACAAGTTTCTATGCATCCGTATCGTTGAGCTGATCGTAAATACATCATCATCCATAATTTTTAATTATTATTTTCAGTGATTTGAATTTTTAACACCAAATTAGGTCAAATTGGGATTAAAAAATTCCAAATATATATATATATTTGGTAAAAAATATTTTTATTGATAGATTTATGATCATGACAATGAGACGAGCACATAGAAACTTGTTTCATCAAATTCCGATGTCTCTAGGTCCGTATTTAAGCCGTCCAAGTTTGTTTATTTTTTAAAAAAATGATTAAATTTTTGGGACGAATCTCTGGATTCGTCCCAAATTTTGGGACGAATCCAGAGATTCGTCCCAAACTTTGGGACGAATCCAGAATTCGTCCCAAACCTAAAATTATTTTTAAATAATTAAAATGAAACATGTAAGTCTTAAATATGGACCTAGAGACCTCGGAATTTGATGAAACAAGTTTCTATGCATTGGTATCGTTGAGCTAATCATAAATACGTCATCATCCATAATTTTTAATTATTATTTTCAGTAATTTGAATTTTTAACACCAAATAAGGTCAAATTGGGATTAAAAAATTCCAAATATATATATATTTGTTAAAAAATATTTTTATTGATAGATTTATGATCATGACAATGAGACGAGCACATAGAAACTTATTTCATCAAATTCCGATGTCTCTAGGTCCGTATTTAAGCCGTCCAAGTTTGTTTATTTTTTAATAAAATGATTAAATTTTTTGGACGAATTCTGGATTCGTCCCAAATTTTGGGACGAATTCCTGGATTCGTCCAAAAATTTGGGACGAATCCAGAATTCGTCCCAAACCTAAAATTATTTTTAAATAATTAAAATGAAACATGTAAGGCTTAAATATGGACCTAGAGACCTCGGAATTTGATGAAATAAGTTTCTATGCATTCGTATCGTTGAGCTGATCGTAAATACGTCATCATCCATAATTTTTAATTATTATTTTCAGTAATTTGAATTTTTAACACCAAATTAGGTCAAATTAGGATTAAAAAATTCCATATATATATATATTTGGTAAAAAATATTTTTATTGATAGATTTATGATCATGACAATGAGGCGAGCACATAGAAACTTGTTTCATCAAATTCTGATATCTCTATGTAGATATTTTTTAAAACATCTATAGATTGATACTAACTAAAAATGTGTTGTGTACTGAACGTTTGTAAATTAGTGTCCGAAAACTTAAATAAGGACCTAGAGACCTCAGAATTTGATGAAACAAGTTTCTATGCATCCGTATCGTTGAGCTGATCGTAAATACATCATCATCCATAATTTTTAATTATTATTTTCAGTGATTTGAATTTTTAACACCAAATTAGGTCAAATTGGGATTAAAAAATTCCAAATATATATATATTTGGTAAAAAATATTTTTATTGATAGATTTATGATCATGACAATGAGACGAGCACATAGAAACTTATTTCATCAAATTCCGATGTCTCTAGGTCCGTATTTAAGCCGTCCAAGTTTGTTTTTTTTTTAAAAATGATTAAATTTTTGGGACGAATCTCTAGATTCGTCCCAAATTTTGGGACGAATTCCTAGATTCGTCCCAAAATTTGGGACGAATCCAGAATTCGTCCCAAACCTAAAATTATTTTTAAATAATTAAAATGAAACATGTAAGGCTTAAATATGGACCTAGAGACCTCGGAATTTGATGAAACAAGTTTCTATGCATTCGTATCGTTGAGCTAATCGTAAATACGTCATCATCCATAATTTTTAATTATAATTTTCAGTAATTTGAATTTTTAACACCAAATAAGGTCAAATTGGGATTAAAAAATTTCAAATATATATATATTTGTTAAAAAATATTTTTATTGATAGATTTATGATCATGACAATGAGACGAGCACATAGAAACTTGTTTCATCAAATTCCGATGTCTCTAGGTCCGTATTTAAGCCGTCCAAGTTTGTTTATTTTTTAATAAAATGATTAAATTTTTGGGACGAATTCCTAGATTCGTCCCAAAATTTGGGACGAATCCAGAATTCGTCCCAAACCTAAAATTATTTTTAAGTAATTAAAATGAAATATGTAAGGCTTAAATATGGACCTAGAGACCTCGGAATTTGATGAAACAAGTTTCTATGTATTCGTATCGTTGAGCTGATCGTAAATACGTCATCATCCATAATTTTTAATTATTATTTTCAGTAATTTGAATTTTTAACACCAAATTAGGTCAAATTGGGATTAAAAAAATTCCAAATATATATATATTTGGTAAAAAATATTTTTATTGATAGATTTATGATCATGACAATGAGATGAGCATATAGAAACTTATTTCATCAAATTCCGATGTCTCTAGGTCCGTATTTAAGTCATCCAAGTTTGTTTATTTTTTAAAAAAATGATTAAATTTTTGGGACGAATTCTGGATTCGTCCCAAATTTTGGGACGAATCCAGAATTCGTCCCAAACCTAAAATTATTTTTAAATAATTAAAATGAAACATGTAAGGCTTAAATATGGACCTAGAGACCTCGGAATTTGATGAAACAAGTTTCTATGCATTCGTATCGTTGAGCTGATCGTAAATACGTCATTATCCATAATTTTTAATTATTATTTTCAGTAATTTGAATTTTTAACACCAAATTAGGTCAAATTAGGATTAAAAAATTCCAAATATATATATATTTGGTAAAAAATATTTTTATTGATAGATTTATGATCATGACAATGAGGCGAGCACATAAAAACTTGTTTCATCAAATTCCGATGTCTCTATGTAGATATTTTTTAAAACATCTATAGATTGATACTAACTAAAAATGTGTTGTGTACTGAACGTTTGTAAATTAGTGTCCGAAAACTTAAATAAGGACCTAGAGACCTCGGAATTTGATGAAATAAGTTTCTATGCTTCCGTATCGTTGAGCTGATCGTAAATACGTCATCATCCATAATTTTTAATTATTATTTTCAGTGATTTGAATTTTTAACACCAAATTAGGTCAAATTGGGATTAAAAAATTCCAAATATATATATATTTGGTAAAAAATATTTTTATTGATAGATTTATGATTATGACAATGAGACGAGCACATAGAAACTTGTTTCATCAAATTCCGATGTCTCTAGGTCCGTATTTAAGCCGTCCAAGTTTGTTTATTTTTTTTAAATGATTAAATTTTTGGGATGAATCTGGATTCGTCCCAAAATTTGGGACGAATCCGAATTCGTCCCAAACCGAAAATATTTTTTAAATAATTAAATGAAACATGTAAGGCTTAAATATGGACCTAGAGACCTCGAATTTGATGAAACAAGTTTCTATACATTCGTATCATTGAGCTAATCGTAAATACGTCATCATCCATAATTTTTAATTATTATTTTCAGTAATTTGAATTTTAACACCAAATAAGGTCAAATTGGGATTAAAAATTCCAAATATATATATATTTGGTAAAAAATATTTTTATTGATAGATTTACGATCAGGACATTGATACGAACGCATAGAAACTTGTTTCATTAAATTCCGATGTCTCTAGGTCTGTATTTATTCCTTTTGATTTTTTCCCTTTTTTATTAAAAAAAAATAAATTCTGGGACGAATCCAGGATTCGTCCCAGATTTTGGGACGAATCCAGGATTCGTCCCAGATTAGGGTCGAAATTGGGAACAAAAAAATTTTGATGCTAATAACCCTATGTCTATATCCCATTCCGATTCTTGTTTTCTTCCCCATTTCTTTCTCCCCCGTTCCCCTTCCAACCTGCGATTTCCAGGGTTTCGGCCACATCTCCAACCGACGATGGCGGCGTGATATGCGACGACCGCTTGATCTCCGGCCGTGGAAGGTTTCGATTGGTAAGCCCACTGCTCTCGAATCTCCCTCTCTCGGATCTCCCTCTCTCCGGCGCGTGCTGGCCGCCGCTAGGCGCTGCCTGCCCGGCGGCGCTGCCTGTCCGGCGCCAGGCGCTGCCTGTCCGGCGCCAGGCCTGGCCGGCGTTTGGCCGCCGGCGTGGGCCTTGCCGTGGCTAACCGCCGTCTCCCTCTGCAGCTGAAGAAGAAGCCCAAGATCATGCAGCAGCATCTTGATGTAAGTTTCCTATAAAAACATGCTTGTTTTCCTAAATTTGGTTTGATTTCTCGCACTTGACTTAGGATTGATCTCTTTTCTGCTCTTTACCATTGATATGCGCCTTCTCTTATGCTTGATTTGCCTCTGCAGTATTGTTTCCCTGGTTTATGGCTATCCAAGATAACTCCTCGATCCTACAAAGCCAATGAATAAGGTTAGTTTTATTTGTCCTCGATTCTGCAAGGGTTAGAGATCGTTGATGAGGGTTTTAGTTCTAGAAACTAGTAAGAGCTCAGTTAAATGATTTTAGATTTGCCATTTATTTATTAAGAATCGTTTCAGATAACTCAGAGACTCTTTGACGAGATGACTAATCAAAATGGTATATCCAAATCTTTGCTAAGAAATCAACACCAAGTACATTGTTCAGGATTTCATTGTGATTTCTTCAATAATATGTTTTTAATTTTTAGTTTCTATTTTTTTTAATGAAATGAGAATTGAATTATTTGTAGAAAATATTGACTTTCATGCGTATTAATCAGTACATGTTTTCAATTGCAGACATGTGTTCTTATAGTCCGTATACATTGTGAAGGTTGTAAGGATAGGTCAGGAAGAAGGTGCAGAAGGTTCAAGGTAAGTTGTGGGGTTCAGTTGTATTTTATTCGTTGTTTAATTGGTTTATTGTTTGGCTGGGTTCATGTGGTACATGGAAGCAATAAATAACATATTGTTGTAGGAGCTTTGTTGATTCTTTGAAAATGTGAACTCAATTTTACTCTGTTTCAATTATGTTTCATATTCTGTTATTTACTTGAGTTATGCTTGTATTGTAATTCAAAGAAGGAAAATGTTTGTCTGGCAAACTCTATATCTGAAATGCATAAATTTGGAGCAATCTATAATATCAAATGGTTCTCATACTTTGGCACATGAATCCAATGATTTGGGTAAAAAAGATAAAAAGAAGAAAGGAACAAAAAGAGGAAGGCACTTTGATAGAGATTCTCGAGCTACTAATCCAGAGGTTCGTTTGGAGTCTCTAACTAGGCAATATGAATGAAGTCTCTAATACTCTAACTTTATTTTTGTCCTGATTTGATAATGTTGTTTGTGCAGGTCTCAATTTGGTGTGATCTCACCGTAGTTGAAGACAAATTGTATTTGTTCACCTCTTTTCGGTATTCCTAAGTTCATTAATATGCATTTACTGATCTATATATACAGTTAGCTTTAAATAATTATGTTATAGTTGTTTAATTATATAAAGTTAACTTTAAATAATTATGTTAAAGTTAGCTTTAAATAGTTGTTTAATTGTGTTCCTTCTTTTGATAAGCTGCTCTTTCTTGTTTTGTCTTCAATGATAATGATGCATAAAAGTTCTAAATTTGATCTATGTACAGTCTCAAAACTATATAGATACATAAAAGTTCTATATTTCATCTAGAATTACATCACACTATTCTAAAATTCTTTACTAGATAACGATGCATCCTCCTACCTTAATATTTTGCAAAGAGTTGTTAAAAATGTGCTAAAGTTATTCATATGAAATTGTCAACTAGTTAACACAATGAAAGGAACAATTATTTTAAACATCCTTTAGTTTACATTAAATACCAACCAAAGACAAAACTATAAATTCAGCAAATTAAAATGAAAAATAAAGTTAACTAAGTGAGAAAATTTGAACCCTAATACCATACTTCACAAGATCTCTCTCTTTTTCTCTCTATATGATGTGCCAATTATATTAGGTTGTATCATAGTTACGATACATGTACTTAGCTTCAAAATAATGCTTATAATTTTATTTACCGTTGCTATGACATGGATGATTCATATCGTTGGTAAATATGACTTTTATTAGAATTAGGGCTTT
This sequence comes from Zingiber officinale, assembly GCF_018446385.1. Taxonomy (NCBI): domain Eukaryota; kingdom Viridiplantae; phylum Streptophyta; class Magnoliopsida; order Zingiberales; family Zingiberaceae; genus Zingiber; species Zingiber officinale. The sequence continues at coordinate 71,746,170 of NC_056005.1, read as the reverse complement.
TATTAGAATGTTTAAGGAATTTCACATTTATGTTTTGTTTCCAATTATTCTTTTTACATGGCCATATCGTATACTATTTACAATCTTTCTTGTTACACATAATCTAGTTTATTTGTTTGTTGTTATGTAGGCAAAGGAGATTTGATGGGGATCAAAGATTTTGTGGCACACGAAGATGACTATATGTATTCTTAGTGTTGTTGGATGGATGATGGACTTATAAAACATTGGGTTGTTGAACTTGTAAACTTTGTTGAACAAGATGGATTTTATAAACTTTGTTGAACAAGATGGATTTTATAAACTTTGTTGAAATCTTTATATTTTTTGAATTATGAGTTGATGTGTTGAATGTTAAATTAGGATGTGTTGAATGTTAAATTAGGATGTGTTGAATGCATATTATTTGTTATTTGAATTTGGTTTTTATGTATTTGGATTGTATTGCAGAAATAAATTGAAGCTGGAAAAAATATTTGATATAGGGACGAATTTGGCAACGAAAATGATTTGTCCCAATTCTATCGTAATTTGGGATAAAATTATTTTCGTCCCAGAATTCGTCCCAGATTCTGGGACAAATTCTGGGACGAATCCACAAAATTCGTCCCAAAATTTGTCCCAGAATCTGGGACGAATCTACAAAATTCATCCCAAAATTTGTCCCGAATTCTGGGACGAAAATTGATCTTATGATTATCAAAGAATTTGGCAAGTTTTTGTTGCCAAATTCGTTGCCAGTTTTGCAACAAATTTATTATTCGTTGCAAACTTAGGAACAAAAATGGCAACAAAAAAAATTTTGTCACCGAATTTGTCCCCAAATTCGTTGCAATATTAGGGACAAATTTGGCAACAAAATATAATTTGTCACCGAATTCGTCGCCAAATTTGTTGCAAAAATAGAGACAAATTTGGCAGAAAATTTATGTGAATTCGTCCCCAAATTTGTTCCTAAGTTTGCAACAAAAATAATTTTCGTTGCAAATTTGTATATTTTTTTGCAACGAATTTGGGGACGAAAATTTTATTCGTCGCCAAATTCGACCCCAAATTCGTTCCCAAATTTGCAACAATCCCTAATTCGTTCCAAAAGTTGGCATCAACCATTTTGGGACGAAAAAATTTTTGTCCCAAATTTTGTCCCTAAAATTTTTGCAACGAATTTTTTTTTAAAATTCGTCCCTAATTTTGTCCCAAAATGCCTTATTTTTTGTAGTGTAACTTAATCCAAGATTAAACTGAAATAAATCTTAAATTAACTAATTAATTAGTTGATTAATAACTTAATCCACATAATTAATTTTAATCCTTAATTAATTTTAACTTAATTTAAATTTCATTCCAAATTAACTTAATTAATATAAAATCAACTTCATTCAATTTAACTTAATAATTCAAAATTAACCATTAGTTAATATTAACTTAATTAATCCTTAACTAATAATTAACTTAATCTCCATAATTAATTAATAGGATTTAACTTAATTAAAATTTTACATAATTGATTAAATTCAAAACTAATCTAAAATTTTTAAATAAAAAAATAATCTCACATAACTGTAGGATTATCATATTCGAAAATCTAGAATAGGTGAGATGCTAAGAAATAAGTAAATTGAAAATACTTTTTTTTACCAACACCTAAGCTTTTAGATCCTTAAGTTAACCATAAATTCCTAATTTCGTAGACATATATGCATATCTTTCTAGTGGGTAACGAGGATATTCCAAGAAGTGTCTGATTAGTTGGGAGATTTTATTGAAAGATATATTTTGAAAAAGAAGTTCAAAATAAAATATTTTTGAAAAATATATATTTTCAAATATTCTCTTTTGATAACATAGTTTCAACATAACTTCTTTTCTTCTCAAAATTATTTTTAAAATATTTTTTAAAATCATGCTTTAGAAAACTTTTTGAAAAATTATATTTTGAAAAATATTTTAAAAATTCCATTGAAAAATTATGTTTTAATACCTTCGAAAATACTTTTTTATGAAACTGCACTTTAAACATGACTATGCAAAATCCTTTTCAATAAAAAATACTTTTATTTAGAAAGCTATTCAAAATTACTTGGAAAATTATGTCTTCTTTTAAAATGCTATTATGTTTTGGAAAGAATATTTTGCAATTGCCTTAAAATTATTTTGCAAAATCTTTTTATTTTTGAAAAGGAGTTCTTCAAAATTGAAAAATTAAAAATTATCTTTCAAGAAGATAATAGAGATATTATTGTTGTTGCAAAACTTAAGGAGTACCTTAAAAATTAAATCATTTATGTCAGTTTCTTTTTAATGGATGACCAAATGAGGAAAAGAAGAGTTTAAATTAAAAACCTAACTCTTTTGATTTGATAAGTTGGATGATCTAACTTAGTCAAAACTAACTAGAACCCAAACACTCACCTTGACTAACTTTAGTCAAAGAAGCTGATAAGGAATTTTCTAAATGTTTCACCTATGCATGCATGGACTTTAGGATATTTTTAATTTAGGGGAGCATTAACATCAATCTTGGAAGAATTTTTTTTTCAAAAATTATAAAATCTATTTCAAAATTTTTCCTTAAAAATTTCAAAACTTATTTTCAAAATTTTCCTTAGAAATTTCATAACATATTTTTAAAATTTTGCTTAGAAATTTCAAAACATATTTTCAAAAAAAAAAATTAGAAATTAAAAAAAAAATTCTTAGAAATTTCAAAACTTATTATCAATTTTTTTAAAAAAATATATATTTTAAAATTTGTGAACATATTTATCTCATAGAATATTCAAAATTTGTTTTTGGTTCAAAATTTCTTCTAAGAAAACTTCATCCTTAGAAAACTTTCAAAATTTATACACTTATTGTTACCAGTTTTCAAAACTTATTTCAAAATTTTTTTCTTTAAACATTTTTAAAATAATTTTCAAAAAAAAAAAGAGTCTTTCAAAGATCTTTTCAAAATGAATTTTAATACTATTTTTCAAATACTTATATCTTAGATATTTTTCAAAACTTAGTTGCATCTTTAGTGTTCATAAACTTTATCAAAACTCTAATCTTAGTTGATACTTGTACTGTAACCCCAATTTTTATATGTGTCAAAGGAGGAGAGAGATTAAATTTAGATGGAGTTTATCTAAAGGGAGAGAAAGTTAACTATTATGTTTTCAATATCATGTTTTTAACTTAATTTTGAACCAGGTTGTCAAGCATCAAAAGGGGGAGATTGTTGGTGTAGAGAGCACAATAATTAAACCTATGTTTTGATGTTGTCAAAGGTTAAAGTTAAGTTTTATTATTATCTGATGAATTGATCAAGTGTGTAGGAAGCTCAACTTAGAAAGTTTCAGTAGGTCAACTGGACTCGATACTAGCAAGGAAAGTCTTAGTAAATCATGGAACTAGGTAGGAAGTTTAGATGGATCAAGTGAATCTGACATCTGCCAGGAATACTCGATATTGACAATCGATCTGATACTGAGTGGTTAAGTCCAAATAGGTTTGAAGGACCCGATATTTGGCAAGGAGGTTGACATAAACTACTGAGGTAGTGAAGTAAAGTCAAGTCCCATTAGAAACAAAACTTAGGTACTGATCCAATTAAAGAAATCGACGGAGGTTTATAAGTTGAGATTAGGTCAGTCATTACTGTCTCATTTATACATATATATATTTGTTCTAACTCTGTTTTGCAGGATAAATATTGTTTATGTTACTAACACTATTTTTGTAGAAAATAAGGTTTTGTTGACAGAACAAATGTGTTCACTCGATGGATTAAAGAAATATCAGAACAGTGAAATTCAAATCAGAACAGAAAAGGGAAAAAGTTGTTCAGTCGACAAATAAAGCCTTATCAGTCGACTGAACACTGTGATCTCTGGGATTGGGCAGATTAGATCTGAGCAAATAGGGAAAGCAAGGTTTAGTCGATGGAAAGATCTAGATTCGTCGATGAAACAACCAAATTTCTACTATCGAGCGGATCAGATCACTACAAATATGGAAGGAATAGTAAATTCATCGACGGATAGAAGGATCAGTCGACAGATAGATTCAGTTGACGGAACCCTTTATCAGTTAACGAAATGAGCCATATAAAAGAAGCACTCGAGCTACAAGCCAGAAATAACCTCCTACTTTTCAATTTACTACTGCGCTCATTCTCTACTCGTGTAAGCTGCAACTACTACGACGCTGAGAGGTTTTCGACAACCTGCGGTACTTTTTATATTCATCGTTGTCAATATACTTTACTTTTACTTACACATTGTACTCTTTTTTTTAATATCAGTTTATCATTTAGTAGATTATCCAACGAAAGCGATTGACAATCGTGGATCATGGAGTTAGAGTCGGCTGGGCTCCGAACCAAGTAAAAAAGAGGCCCCTTATTTTTCTTTCTTTGTTTTATTCCGCTACATACTCTAAGTGTTTACAAAAGATAAGAAAAGGTTTTAAAGCAATGAGATTCACCCCCTCCCCCTCTCATTCTTTTTCGATCCAATAGTAGTAGCTACTATTAATTGCTACAATGTGTAGAAGTTACTCAATAACTGCTACAACATATAACAATTAATATAATATATTGTTATAGTATTGTAGTAGTTATCTACTAGCTACTACACCATGGAGAAACTACTTGATATAATCACTTGAAAATAGTTGTAAAAACTACTTAGTATATAACTTCTACATGCTGTAGCAACCATCGAGTAGTCTCTACACATTATAATAACTACCGAGTAAATTCTATACATTGTGACTAAATTTGATATTTTAAAATTTTTAACTTTAAATTTTAAACTCTAAACACTAAAATAGATGATTTTTCATATTGTAATAATTACCAATTAACTTCTACATAATATAACAATAGCTACTAAGTAACTTTTATAGATTGTAACAATAATAGAATAAATTTTACACAATGTAATAGCTACTAACTAACTTTTATACGTTATGGTTAAATCTTAAATTTTAAAATTTTGGAAATCATAAACTCAGCTCGAAAATAGTATTATATTATATTCATTACGCTTAAATTTATTTAAAATTTATTAAAATTATTTTAAATTAATTAAAATTCTTTTAAGACAATTATAATAGCTATTTAATTGCTTTTAAACATTCTAATAGTTATAGAGTAATTTTTATATGTTGTAGTAGCTAGTCGTAACTACTATAATAATTCTAAAAGTAAGAAAGAATGTTATAACAATTATTTGATAGTTGCTACGAGTTATAATAGCTATTGAGTAATTGTTAGGGTGACTGCAATGCTAGATTTATAAAATTCAAGAAATTGGATTTTGTAAACCCAATAACCCAATAGTATTGCACTTGATGTGGGTTTTGTAAACTCAAAAATCCATATCCAATTTTGAATGTTGGATTCAGAATAATTTAGAAAGAGGGGCATGGGCCCCACGCATAGTGGCTGCCAGCCACTTGTTTTTTATTTTTTTAAATAAAAAATTTAATCAAATCATCTTTTGACTAATTATTATATATTAATTATTAAATTAATAATTTATTAAAAATTATTAAATAAAACTAATATATATTATTAATAAATTAATTAATATGTATATTATAAATATATATTTATGATAGGATATAAATGCATATTACAAATAAAGATAGAAAATAAAAAATATAGATAATGTTAGGTGAATTAGTAGGACTCTATATAAAATTACTTTTTAGATTTATAATTGTTAGGAGAGATTTATAAATATTATGGATATTTCTTTTAATGTGACAGTAATATAGTATAATATACTATAATAAATCATTTATAAAGTATAGATTTATTGTTTGATTATGATTATCTCGGTTTTTATAATTAATTATCATCGCATAATAATAATAAGTATTTGAAAAATAAAATATCTAAGACGTACTTTTCAATTTTTTTATTATAAGAATGTCTTTTGAAGATTTTTACCTTTCTCCTTTTCAATATTTGACTATTTTCTTAATTAGATTAATATATATTTTTTACGTCGGTAATTATTTAAAACACTCGGTTGTTTTCCTTCCGTCGAATTAAATGCTTAAATTGGCATCGTCAGCGATTCAACTTCCGAGGAGTTTTCCCGGAATCGGAAGCAGATCCATCCCCAGGCGTACGCTGGATTGACGGCCCCACGCGAGGGGGACAGCCTTTTCTCAGATGCCCCTGCCCAGCGCTAGCATTGAACCAGCAAAACACGCGTGGACGCGTAGCTGATCACCCCACTCTTCAGAGCTTGTTTGGCCTCTGCAGCCACAACGATTCCACTGTTGTCCGTAGCAGCAGCAGCTGCTGCCGCTGCTGCTGCTGCTGCGGCAGCGTGGTGCGTGGTGCGTGGTGCGTGGTGCGTGGGATGAAGCTGCGGCCTTCAGTGCGGTGCAGGCTTTTGTTTGCTTGGTTTGGCATTGATGAGTCGAGGGAGGGAGAGAGGGAGGGAGGGATCAAGCAATTGCGATCAGGATTCGGATCAGAGCAAAGCAATAATTAAAGTGGCATCGATGCCCCGCACGTCACCTTGTTTGCTAGCTGTAGGGATTGTGTCAGAGTTTGCAGGCTTAGGGCAACTATTTCCCTTCCGTCAAAATATTATTCTAATCGTAAAAATTTTACAAGGTATATTAAAAACATGCATGTATCACGTCCCGAGCTTGGGTGGGATGGTAAATAGTGGACGAACTTATTAGACAACGAAAATTCGAATTTCATTTTGGAGCTCAAATTATCTGTGACACTCAACCATCAACTAAGACTCGTACAATCACAGATATGTTTTAGTTTCTATATTTTAAAGCCGCTAAAATATAATGACTAGTGAAAACTTATAGTCTACTAATCCTGCTCTGCTAGCGTAGAGATCATCAAATTCCTAGTCAACAGCAAGTTATTATTGTTAGATTTTATTTTTCTATTTGATAGGCTTATGTGTAAATTTATAGCACGTAAATTATAATCGATTGCTAAATGATTAGAGGTGTAAGGAGCTTTTTCCTTTAGAGCATGCGGAAAATTCATCTCTATTCTATTGTAATAAATCTGTCATACAAATTTAATGGATAGGATTATGTGCATAGAAACTCATTAACCCACTTTTTGTTATTATGGATGGGATGATGTATCATGAAAACGAGCCTAAAGTTATATATAAGATATGGTCTCCTTAGGGTTAGATGATGATTTTGAGATATCTTGTCTTCCCATTGGTGAGGAGATTACGATGGTCGTCGCCCTAGCTCCTATGAAAGACTAAGCGTGTCTTTTCTTCTCGTTTGATCTTGAGGCTATCGCGGCGACATAAAGGCGATGACAATGAGCATCGATTTAGGCATGATTTACCATTTATTGCTTCCATTTTTATTCTTTTCACAAATTTCTTTAATCTTCTATGATAAGATCCCGTGTATAGAAATTGTTTGAATCTTTTACAGATCCGTATGGCCGAACAATTCGTTTTAGATTTTCTATCAATTGGGTTCAATGTCACATGTTAGGTTGTCATTGAATTTATATAGCGTTATGGTGCAAAATTTTCAATGATTTTTGTTAATTTTCATGTGTATTGTGTTAGATTTCAATCTAAGACGCTAAACAATGGGTATTCGTAGAGTTTCTGTGTCTAGAAATTAACCTAGGATTTTGCATTTTGCGAAGAACATAAAGAACGAAGATGGTATTTTAGTAACCGCCATTGTTTTTGTGTAGTCGTCTCATTCGATTCGTGAAAAGATGAACTGTGTTATACACAGTCGACTGATGCACTCAATTGTTGTTCAAAATTCAGGCATAAAAAAATTAACAGTCAACTATGGAATTAGATTGTTGTGCACGAATCGATGAGCACTCGACGACTGTTCCCATTTCCTAGTGTAGCTGACTAGTGAACTCGACGGTTGTGAGTGAAACAGGAGTAATAATTTTAATAGTCGACTGTTGAGCAGAGGTCAGGCATAATAAGTTGGGTAATTGATTACAACACTCAATTGTTGTAAAAGTCAGGTATAATAAGTTTAGCAATCGACTGCTGAGTTTGGTTATTCTGTGTGGTCACGTACAATTTGTTGAAAATGATATTAATTGTTGGGTTATCATTTTATTGAGAAATAGTCAACTACTATAGTTTGGATTTGTTTCATGGGGTTCCTCAGGTATATATTTACAAATGAGGACTATTAGGTAAATTTAGTAAATGTATAATTATATTAAATGTAATTGACTTAAAGAAAAATTATTATTAGGTCAAATATATGTTAAGATAGCTCATATAAAGTCAAATTTTGTGAATTATATATAAATATATCGATATAAAGAAGACATATTATATATCACCAGTTAAAATTATTTTTAAACTATGTTATAGAGAGTATTGTTAATAAATTATATATATATATATATATATATATATATATATATATATAAAACTTTTGTTGTTTCTTCTTTTCTTCTATAGCACACTCAATATCTATTAACATAGTGAAAGTACTACTAATTAATGGGATACTTTTGAGAACTAGAGACGTTCTAATCATATGAGTTTGATGATCATGAATCTATCCATTCTGGATTTCCATCAGGGGCTCAATTCCTTAGAAAGATGTCAATTCTTTCCTCCAACAGATAGCAGACTGATTCACTTTAAAGAAAAGATCGAGACAACTAAGATTCTTAAGAAGTTTGTCTTAATGCGGTATGTAAGAAAGGGCAGTAAAAGAGAGTATATTATAGAGATACCTAATTTGGTAACAAGATTGAAGGCACTAGAGCTAGAGGTGTTTAAGAGCATCCTTGTGCACTTAGTCTTGCTATATCTCTTTGCATAGTTCACTCTTTTTTAAAATAAGCTACAATACTCAAAAGGAAAAGTAAATCTTAAATGAATTTATTGTTCAATTTGTGCAAGAAGAGGAGAGGCTAATGCATGAGACATCTAAGAGTGCTCATATAGCATCCATCTCTCAAGGTACGAGTAAGAAGATAAAGAGAAACAATAATAAAAGGTAGGGGTAAGCAAAATGCAGACTCTCTAAGGTGTAAAAATAAAATAAAAAATAAGATCAACAACCCAATTGTTACTTTTGTAAAAAAAGAAAAAAGAAAAAAAAAAAGAAAAAAAAAGAAAGAAAGAAAAGAAAATCCACATGAAGAATGATTGCCTCCAAAACACCAACTAGCATGTTAATTAAAGTATATTTCTCAAATTGATTAATTCAAAAGTCAATGTGCCTAATGACACTTGATAGATATATACTGGAGCTACCACTTAAATAAGTATCACTATATATGATTGTTTCAAAATCGATGGCCAATTGACGATGAGGGAAATGATAAGAAAGTAAAAGTAGAAGTGATTGATATTTTTAGGCTTTATCTAGGAACTATATATTTTTGTATTTGAAAAATACTTTTATTGTATCATCTTTTAGTTGAAATTTGATTTTTGTTTCTTGTTTGGAGAAATAGGATATTCTTATTCATTTAGAAATAGAAAGTTTATATTTTCACAAGTCACTTTTGATTTGTATTGATTCCTTAGTTGATAAACTATACAAATAAAACATCATAACTCCTACTAATAGAGAAATAATGTATATAAGTAGCATAGATACAAAGCAAATTTGACAAATGGAAATTCATCTATGTTGTGGCGTAGACGCTTAAGATTATATATATATATATATATATATATATATATATATATATATATATATATATATATATATATATATATATATATATATATATATAACTTTGATGTCTACATATAATATGTTAAAAGGAAAACAATTAACAAAAGAAATAAGTGTGCAAATGTAATGAAGTATTAGAACAATACATACAGGCATATGTGGATCATGTTGGTTGCTACTCAGAAAATCTAGCGGTTCCACTGTACAAAAATTTTGTACAAATGTCTGAACCTTTTCCTATCTACCATGTGTTCTTTTAAATTAAATTTTGGATCGCCTGCGGAACTTAACACGTTTGATCCAAAACTTAATCTATTTGTTCTTTTAGGTTTAGACTTGGATCTCCTGCGGAACTTAACACATTCGATCCAAATCACCTTAAGTTATTAATTCCATTAAATATTAATTTCCATAATTGGTTCCTAGTACTGACGTGGCGAGGCACATGACTTTCTTGGATATGGGAGCAACAACCTGTAACGCCCGCCCCTTTTACCACTCCTGCCTAGTGAGGGCGGGGTTACTTTCCTTACCCTTAGACTTAGTAAACTTAAACATTCATACATACATACAGCGGAAGCATATCTATGTTTCTAAGCATAGAGTAACATAGTAAGCATGTGTATAAGAAATAACATGGTTCAACTTAAATAGTCATAGTATTCATTTCTAACGCATGCATAGAGAATCATAAAAGACATCACATAACATAACATATTATTCTAAGTTCACTTAAGCAGGTTATTTTATTTCTTTAGCCAAGTCACCATCACACATCTCTTGCCCCTTCCTGCTGCTCCTCTAGTTTCTCCATTCGGAGATATCTTTCTCTTATAAACCCATGATCTTTTTCATGTGTTTTCAATGTGGGACTAATGTTTGCAACCTTGCAATCCCAATAGGTACTATCCATATCATCAAGGTGGACCTTCCTTTTCGGAAGCCCAAACTTAAGAACTCCAAAGTTAAGCGTGCTTGTCTTGGAGAAATTTGAGAATGGGTGACCTCCTAGGAAGTTTTCCAAGGTGCGTGCGAGTGAGGACAAAGCATGCTGAAAAGACCTACGGTGGTCTGTGGAGCTAGTCGTCAACCTGATGGGAAATTTTGGTGGCATTCCCGGTTCGGTCCGGGTGGGGCCCGCCCGGGCCGAGGCATTACAGATGGTATCAGAGCGACCTTGCGACCGTGAGTGCGCATGTGGTAGGAGCACCCAAGGCACCACCTAGAGAAGGAGATTCTGGGATTTGTTTGTGGTGTGATTCGTGGTTACACAATGAGGATGTTGTGTCTTTAAGTATGGGTGATTGTAATACCTCGGTTCTGAGATTCTGGTTAAGTATGGCTTAAAAGGTTAGACGATATTATCCATATCACTAAGGTGCACCTTCCTTTTCGGAAGCCTAAACTTAAGAACTCCAAAGTTAAGCATGCTTGGTTTGGAGAAATCTGAGGATGGGTGACCTCTTGGGAAGTTTTTTAGGGTGTGTGCGAGTGAGGACAAAGCACACTGAAAGGACCTCCGGTGGTCTGTGGAGCTAGTCGTCAACCCAATGGGCAATTCTGGTGACATTTCCGGTTTGGTCCAGGTGGGGCCCGCCCGGGACGGGGCGTTACATTTAGTGCTTAAGGATGGTTGCTTTAGCTTCCGGCGAAAGTATGTTGATGGACAATTAGTAAAGGATAGAACGTGATACTTCAATCCCACCACAATGAAACCGAACTCCTAGAACTCTTCATAAACCAAGTTAATTACTCTCTCTTCACTAGTTCTCATTTCCGCTCCCCAATCTCTTTTCTTTATATAACTTACAACCATCAGTAGTTTAGCTAATCCTAAGTGAACCATTGCTAGTACTTATAACCAGTTCTCGTGGGATCGATAATCTTTATTACTGACGACGAATCCGTGCACTTGCGGAATCGTAACAAAATGTCAACGAACCACCTCCATATGAGATGTACATGAGGCACAAATTCAATCTATGGAGGATGCAAATGGAGTGATTCTTCATGATGGACGACTTCGACTGTGGAATAGCATTGAAAAGACTCACTCTAAATTTAGAAGCAAATAAATAGGTAATAAACTTTATTTTTGAGTTATTGCCTAATAAAATTGTGTGAAGAGTCGAAGAATTCAAATATGCCTATGACTTTTGGACTTGGCTGAACAAACTTCACGAGGATGTGTCACAACTAGAAGATCAAGTCAAACTCAAGCTCGAATCTGAATTTGAATCTCCAGAGTCATCCTCAGAATCAGACTTAGGAGGATCAGACCAAACTAGCTTCATGACATTAATAACAAAGGAGGAGGTAGAAGGATCTGAATCAGAGTCATAACAAAAGTCTGAATCTGAATATGAAATGATGGTGGACAAGGAGGAGAATCCTAAGGAGGATTCAAAATGTAAATTTGTAAATTTAAAAGTTAAAGATTATATAACATGCTTTAAGTGCAATGAAAGAGGACATTATAAAAGTAAGTACCCCACGTATAAGACTCAAACCACACAACTAGAGGCAAAGTGAAAATCAATACCAAAAGTCCAGAAAGGGAAGGAGCACATCCAATGTTTCAAGTGCACAAAGATGGGTCACTACAAACATCAATGCCTAGAAAGAAAACCCAAGAATCCAGGGGGAGCAAAGGTTAGTAAGTTTACAGTACATGAAAATCCTATTTTTTTTTACACGTGTTAATAACTTAGACAACCACTATTACTCAAGTGTGTACTCTCCTCAAGAATTAGATATGCTTACTCACTTAAATAAATCAATTAACTCAAATAATTTAACTAATCAAGTTAACTCAAATCTAAATAAGAACAACTCAAAATCATCATATAATATTTTAAAATTTAAACATTTATCTTCAAGCGTTAGAAAGTTAGAAAAACAAAACAAGCTTTTGAAAGATAAAATTAATAAATTAGAAAAAATTATTAACGCTTTCATCAACATATAAAATTTAGACTCGGATTACAAGTCTAAATCAAATTTAAAACTTAAACTCTAGAAACCAAGTTATAATCAAGTAATTTTTAATTATAAAACTAATTAATAAAAATAAAATGAAATCGAACAAAGCAATAACTAAACCTAAATTAAATCAACACAAACCCAAAACCTAAAATCCAAGAATAAATAATTTAGAGGGAGGCACCAAACTAGCTAATACCTCCAATGTAATAGTTTACCCAGCTGGATAATTAAGACTAGCTTAATTAGGGATGAAAGTTTAACTTGACAACGGTACTAATGAAATTTTGGATGATAGTAAGTTAGAGAAACTCTGTCTATGCATGTCTAGAATGATATGGCTTAGATCTGGTGCGTTTGACTTAGTGAAATTAATTGAAGTTATCCCTTACGAATTCTAACTAGTTAGACTAAAGTTTTGTACTAAGTTCAGTGAAAAAGACTATTTGAAAAATCTCAAAGACATGGTTACTCTAATGATGTGTAGATGACTCACCAAAGCCCAGAAGTTTATCCAAAGAATGTATATTTTTTGAACCCAAAGTTAAACTTGAATCTAACACAAAGTTAAATCCAACCCTAAAATTCAACCTAATTTATCTCACAAAACTATAGGATCCCTGATTGAAAACATATATCGGGTGCGATGACTAAAAATCTTAATCCAAAATCCGAAATCTAAAATTTAAAACTTAAACTTAAAATTAAAGTTAAAATTAAACTTAAACTAAAATTAAAAACTTAAAACTTAAAATTTAAAATTAAACTAAAATTAAATTAAAATTAAATAATTAAAAAAAGGCGTTAAAATCAAAATTGAATTAAACATATGTTAGTTAATGTATTACATATTTTAAAAATTATTTTAAAAATTCCTTATAAAATTCTTTTAAAAAGTATTAAAAAAATCATTAAAATTATTTTAAGTTTTTTTTTAAATTATATTAAAAAATCTTTGAAAATTATTTTTTAAAAATATTTTAAAAAGTTATTTTAAAAATCCTTTAAAAATTGTTTTAAAAAAACTTAATGAAATCATAAACTTAATGTTTAATTAATTTAATTAACTTAAACCTAAATTTGGTTTCAACAAATAATTAAATCAACTAAAACTTAATCAACATAAAATTAAAACTCAAAATTAAAACTAAAACTTAAAACTTAAACTTAATTAAATAAAAGATAAATTTAAACATAAATTAAATTTGAACTTCAATAAGTATTTATCTTAGTTAATTATTTCAAATTAACGTATCTGAATTTAAGTAACAATCAATTAACTCAAATTTTAATTAGTTAGTCCTAACTTAATAATTCATACAATAATATAAATTTTAATTATTCTGATCAATTAATTAAATTAATTACTATTGTAAATTATTCAACTTAATTACTTTCAATAATTAATTCAATATTTACTATTAATCCAAAAATTGTAACTTATTTATTAATTCAAATTAAGATTACATTATATTAAATTATAGTTAATCCTAATTCAAAAGTTAATTAGAAATTCAACTATTAACTCATTCTTAACTTATTACATTAACATCTGATCTATTACTCTAAAATTAATTTAACTAGATCAGTCAAAACAATATTAGACTTTACTTAAATACAACTCAATATTAATATAAAATTCAAAATAACTAAATAATCCATGATTAATTAATAATTCAAGACATTAGTTAATCAAATTTAATTCGTGATTAATTTTGAATTATTTAAGTTAGAATTAAAAAAAATCAATTATGTTTGCCTTAGATAATATATATTAAGTATCTCTCTAAACACGTAAGATTACTATGTTTGAAATGTAGGGATCTAGTGCGCTAAACACGCAAAAAGTGCAGTAGAAAATTTACTAGATCCTCTCCAGAAGATTCATACGAAGGAAAAACTATCATATAATAAGTTTGATTAGAGTTTTATACCTTTGATACGAGCACTCGATCTCCCGATAGCTAGGATCTCAGCATGATCACACTTCAACAAAAACATTAAAAGTCAACGGTGTCGTAGGCCCTTTAAAACCGTTCTAATTGGTAGTGTTGTTAAAAGTGGGGGCTACGACAACAGTTTTAAACCGTTGTCTTTGAAGGAAAAGACAACAGTTTTGCAATGGTTTTAAATCGTTGTCTTTGAATGAAAAGACAACAGTTTAAAACTGTTGTTGTTTAGAGTATTTTTATTAACATTGCCAGTTTACAATCATTTTTGGGGCTACGATAACGGTTTTTAACCGTTGTCTTTGAGGGTGATAGACAACAACAACGGTTTTAAATTATTGTCTTTTAAATTATTATCTTTTAATACCAATATATCATATTTCAATATAAATATATAATAAAGAATCATAATCACAAAAGAAAGAATATTTCCCATATCAATGTCATTCAAAATGTTACTTATACAAGAATTACAATCACAAAAGAAGAAACATGTCTAATATTCAAATAAAATTTATCACAATACAAATAAACAAATAAACTTCATTTACAACTAATGAACAATAGTCAAAAGACTAGAAACTTGTGATGGTGGTTCATGCCATGTAGGATTGCAAGTAATTATTGTCAACCCAAGCCCCATCACAATCTTCAACTTGTAGAATTTCATTGGACTCCTCTTTCTCACTTGCTAATTCTTCCATGTCAACTTTTTCCAACATTCTGGATTTTTGTGAAGCAAAGTATGTGAGCAAAGCACCAAAATTAAAAGGGAAGAATAGAATACCTGTAGAAGACGTAAAACAAGGTTGATAGCTGGAATTTGGAGAAATGTAGTTGCTACAACCACAATAACATATTTGATAAATCATATACTCTTCAAGTACCCCATTCATATCGGCAAATAAAACCACAACATAAAAGCTTACATGTAGAGGTGGTGGTGTTTTGGCATAATAACATGTTGGACTATAGTACTTAAGCTCCCCCTTGGTAGGTTGATCAGACCATGGAGAACCAAATGTTTTATAAAGACTATCTATCAAGCTCAAGCTCAGTTCTACTGTTGTTAAATCAATTCCCAATGCAAGAGATGTTAGATCTAGATCATTCATATTAATAACACTCAATAATCCAAGCATGCCAAATGGACCAGGCGGTAATTGTGACCCCTGAGTGGAATTTACATTTTGATCTCTATATAACTAGCTAACATCAGACATCTGCTGTAGTTGAAGTTGAGAAAGACTTTGTGGTTGTTGATATTTTTGAATCAGTTGCTCATACATACTCATACCAGAGGCTGGTGTAGGAGAGTTCAACGGTCTCAACCCAATACTAAGGTCTCCACTGTTTTGAATCTGTATAAAGTTGAGGGCAAAATCATTTAATCCATAGCATTAATAAAGATTAAACTATCTAAAGAATTGCATAAGCCAGGGCAAGGTACCTGTGAATGATAATTATCATGAGAAGGAAAGAAATCAGAGCCATGTGAACGTAGGTCTTGAGTGTTTCCAGTGGCAAAAGGCAGCTCACCACTATGGGCTGTGGTATTATGCAATTGTTGTTGCTGAAGGCTAGATTGAAAAGTTCCTCCTAAGCTAAATCCGCTAGATCGCGTCATCTGGTTGATATTAAACTACTAAATGAATGAAGAAACATGATCAACATAGATAAGCCAATTCCAAAAGTTCACCACAGTTCAACTCACGGGTAAATGTTGCGACTGCATGGTAGAAATATTTTCATGAAGTTGTTCCTTTTGATGCAAATCCACCAAAAAATTTGAGCTACCACCTAAACAAGAATAAAAAATAATAATGCTATGACATTCTAATGTAACTTGGAAGGAGCAGCAGTCCATACAATTTACAGACACTATAGCTACAATATGATTAACATCTCTGATGCTAATAACATTCACATGACTTTAGAATCGTACACCCAAAATTTGAAAGTTAATGTAGAACAACAATCTCTCCTAGTATTTATCCCATATGATAGAAAAATTGTAACACTTGAACAAACATAACCCAAGTTGGATGACGTCTCAGTTAGAGGCATCAGATCTTGTATAATATCATTTGCTCAAGCATGGGTAATATGAAGTGCACCTACAAATTTATGGTAAAGATCAAAGGGAACTCATATGTCATCATATATGCAATAATATAGACAGAATGCCCAATAAATTCAGGTTATACAGTAAGAAATGTGTTTAGTATAACAAAAACATATGTTACAGCTAACTGATTGAGATTCATTGACCGGAAAAAATAACTTATGCATTACAAAATAAATAAAAAATGTAATATGAAATGATAATAACCTAGATTACTAAGAGCATAATAATATAACATAACCGTCACATAAAAAAAATCAAGAAATAACTAAATTTAATTAATAAAAGAAGAATTCCTAACATGGTAATTATACCATAGCCTTAGAAAGTAGTAGTGTAACTAAAGTTAATACCTCAATTTCATTTCTTTTAACATTATCCAGTGAATCATCTTTAAAACCTGAATGCCTTCATCAACAGATAAAAGGAGGAGATCTAATCCATAGTTATGTTGACAATTTGACTGTGACATAACATATGTAAGAATAGTTGACTCTGTATAGAAGAAATTTGTCATTTGTGTATACAGAAATTTGTCATTTGTGTGAGAGGAAATTTGAAAAAAAAAATCCATCTTTGAACTGAGGTAATTTTAATTAACTGGAGAATGAAACTATTTACTCTTGGAACATGACAGTAAAAGTTTCCAGTAAACTCCTGTAGAAGCGTTGTGTTAATAGAGAAGCTTCACCTTGTATATATATACAAACACATTTTTTGTTAAAAGGGAAAAGAATAAATATGACTTGACATTTGATACTTATTAGAACTTGCCATTCACCTTTTCCTTCCGAATAAATGGCAATCAATGCTCTTATACATGCATCAGAAATATATATATATATAAACACCCAACCAATCAAGCTAGAGAGTATTCCTCAACAATCTTGTGACATAATAGACTAGTACACATTTTTTCTTAGGAAATAATAGCATGCCATGATGTAACCACTAGTGATAGAAAGTAATGACTACGTTGATTTCTAAGACCTCAACAGGTAGGTGAAGATACTTATTAAATCCTAACATGGGTTATCAGCAACCAAATAGAAATGAAGACTCATTCATAAATGTTACTTACAGTTCTCTGGGGATCAATGTTTGCAATCCTGAAGCGTGCTCAATGGCTTCAATGGATGGTTTACACAATATTCAATATCCTTGCCTGTCTGCTCAAGCTTTCATAACCAAGAGGTTCGATATATTTAAAAATGAAATACTAAAATTTTGAAGTGTAACTAAGTGACCACTAGTTAAGATTAGAGAGTGGCAAATTACTTTAAAAACAACAATTAAGCTAAGTATATATTCTTTTAGGGCTCACCAAATCGAGAGCCTGACATCAAGATTTGCAAATGCTTTCTCAATTGCTTCTCTTACAACACCAAAGTTATTGCTGGTCAGTAGCAACCCACCTTGCATTGCTGTGACACATTCTTTGTATAATTCCTCCCTGTATTCGTTAAGGATTAACTGTCAATGCTTTCCAATTTAAATCTACTGAGGAGTAGTTCAATATATATATATATATATATATATATAATACCAAATCTCTAATACTCTGTTGAAGGAGTAACATAAAATGGATCAGTTTGTTACTTGAAATGAAGTAATTCTATACTAAAATTCTCGAAATAAAATTCTCGGATGCCGGAGATGCCCGCCACTGGTGCCTCCATTTATATAAAAGCAGCTTCTCCTAGTTCTTAAAATAATGCTTCATTACATACGGTTCAAAAATTCAAAGATTCTTATAAACCAATTGATTGTAAAATACTGACAAATAATAAAACAACACAATCCGGAAAGACTCACATTTCATCTTTTCAAGGCTTGTCACTTATCCCAATGATTTTAAATTCTTGATTTGTATGAGTTGTCTTCACTCTCAAATTTTCAAAGCTCTTCTAGCCTAGCAACAACAAACAGTGAAAAAAAATCTTAGTAGACACAATATGAAGAATGAAACAAGCAAGCTAAAACAAGTTGCCTCAATAGGTATATTATATATAGGCATTCAATAACCTAGAAAATAAACATAAAGAACAAATTCTTAATCACCTTGTTCCAGTCCAGTTGGTATGCATCCTTGACATTTTGATTTGCAAGTAGAAAACCAACCACTGGTCTAGGACACACAGTCATAGTAGTAGAGACATCTATATTCAACAAATAAGAAAGATAATAATATTTTAAAACAATAAAGTGATTGAATGACAATGTAAGAAAAAGCAAATAGCAGAAGTGTAGAGACATTGTAAGTTCTTACCAATACTCAAAGAAAGGCCTCCTTGTGAAGTCCTCAAGTTACAAGGAAAACCTCCGCATCCTATGACTCCACCACCAATGTTAGCAAAGTTTTTAGGATTGTTTTGAAAAAATGATTGTCTCACAAGAAGACATTCCCTAAAAATGTATTTTTGTAACTATCAAAATGCAACAAACAAACCCACAATGATGTAATCCATAATGCAATGCAAGCAGAACTATAAACTCAACACAAATCAAGAACAAAGCATGTTTTGCAAAACAAGGTTAACAGTGAAATCAGGAAATAAAACTCAGGCATAAGCTTGGACAGTATTTCTTTTACTCCAGGTCTGAACAAAAGGAACAAAGAATTTACATAGAAAACTTCTTCGATAGTTTGAGATAGAAAATGACGCATGTGCGAGAAAAGAGATTAAGCATATTACAAGAACTAGACATAAAATAGCTAAAAGACCATATGTTGTGAACATCTACCAAGCTTATCTCCTAATACCAATGTAGCAGGCTACAAGACTCATCACAAATAGCTGTCAACAAGCAATACATTCAATAGGACTTGAGCTCGGTCTAAATTCCTATTCCAAAGTCACATTGGCAACTAATTCTTGGTACAACTCATTCTATCCAGTATTTGAATCATTGGAGAAATCATTTTTGTACCTTTGCGAGCTGGCTGGAGAAATCATTTTTGGTATAGGAGAGGGCCGAATTTTTGTACAGCCCTCTCTTGTACCTTTGCGAGCTGGGCGCCGGGATGGCTGAGGATGGAGTAGTAGATGAGGCCGACGGAGGTAATGAGGGAGAGGCAGGCGAGGCAGGTGCCAGCGGCGTAGAGGAAGACTCGTTCGGTGTGGTCGAGCGCTTGGGGGGTGGTCAGCAGAAGCGCGACGGAGATGGTGAAGAGGGCGATTGCCCAATTGTAGGCCATCTTGCCCACGAGTTTGAAGTCCCTCTCATCGTTTGGGGCAGAGGGAGGCGGAGGCTCAGGGGCGGGTGTAACGACCTGCCTTCTACTGGCTAGGCTGTAAGGTCGGACCGTCACATTATGCTGTGCTAAGCTATATCCATGACCATTACTAAGTCTAGGTGCGGAAAACTGTACCAATTTAAAACTTTACTAGCTGATACAAGTTCTTGGTACTACATGTGCTAAGGGATGCAAATCTAAGGTATACATGGCATATCCTACATCCCTTATGGTCAAGAGGCTGAATTACAAGGTCTCTTGGTCGAAACCCAACTTCCCAATCGATCCAGACTGAACTCAATCGATTGCAAGCTGTTGGATCGATCCATGGATCGATTCAGATCGCTACTGTGCTCGGGCTAATAATCTGGATCGATCGGCTGATCGATCCAGACTGGCCAATCGATCCAGAGATCGATTCCAGCGCTCTCTGTTCACGGGAGCGATTTCCCGATCGATCGAACGATCGATCCCGGAACTCTCTGTTTGCGACAGAATGCGTCTGGATCGATCGGCTGATCGATCCAGAAACTTACAGTTCGCGGAACCAGGCTCCCAATCGATCCACTGATCGATTGAGGGCCCCCAATCGATCCACTGATCGATTAGGGTTTCTGATTTCGCAACAAAACTCTGATTTCAGCACTGTTTCGTGCCAAACTCAACTACAAGAGTTCTATAACAGCTGAAAACATACTAATAACACATAACTAGGATTCTGAGCATAAGTACTAACAATCTAAGCAAGTCTTTCATGGTTCAAGGCATTAAAATAACTAGAAGTGCGGAAAATAACATTATATAAAAACTAAAGTCTTAGTTTGCTAATTTCTCCAAAATCTTTATTCCAGGTTCCATCTACACACATCTTCATCATTGCATTGACCTCCAGCCTTAGCTAGTCCATCTTCCCTTTACCTTTATCTGCAGTATAAGGAAAATAGTATCTGTAAGCTTGAGAGCTTAGTAAGAAACCATCTACCTCACAAAACATGCATACGATGCAATTTATGCTTTGAAAACATGCTATTTGAAATATATTCTGAACAGGTGTGAGCATGGCATAGTATCATACAACATGGGAACCAAAAATATTCATAGAACTATCACATGTATCAAAAATGAAAACTAAGCTGAAGCATGAAGTGAGCTGAAACTAAAAATAAGCTAGAACTGAGTTTAAACTGTATACACAACTGATTCGTGAGATTTGAAAACTATTTAATCATAGATAGATGAAAATACATAATCATGCTGTTGATGGGCCCGACAACTGTACTTGCTGTGTGCGCATTCCTAACTAGACCCGGGTTTGCAAGTCCCGAATTTAGTAGGGCTACTAGGTTATCTAAACCTAGGGATGACTATGGGAGCCCAACCCAATGGATATCTAATCCAGTACAGTGCCACTGCTAAAATAAAATACTGGTTATAGCTAAATTCTCTTATCTTGCTATTTTCTAGGTTATCTGAACCTAGAGCTAGGTTGTCTGAACCTAGAGGCGACTGTGGGAGCCCACCCATTGGACCGTAGTCCCATATAAGCTGTAGTAAATCTGCATATACTAAATAAATGCTTCTATCACATTTAGTTAAACTATTAAAATGCCTAAGTCGTATTTTAATTGTGCTAATAATTTAATCGGACACCTGGTGTGCGCTAATTCGCATCCTTTGTGCCGGCGATCTACATACTACTAAACTGAAGCATAAATTCATACGAAAACTACTTATACTGTAGGTGAGGGGTTTCTTACCTCCTGTTCGGATTTTCTTACAAATCTAATCACTAGGTTTTTCGGAGGAGAGATCTCTTCGACGATCTTCTCGCGTCTATGCGTTCCTCTCGCGGAGGGAAGCGTCCTCATCTCGGAGTCGTCGCCGGGAGGTGCTCCTGGTAACCTAGGAGACGGAACCCTAGCCTTTGCTTGGTGCACCGAGAGAAGGAGGAGGTGAGGGAGGGGGAGGCGTGAGGTTAGGGTGAGGAAAAGTCACGAATAAAATCTAATAACTCCTCTTTTAATTTCCTATTTATATTAAGTGGGTAACTCAACCCAACTCTAATATAAATTAAATTGCCTCCCTTTTCTTTCAGCACGGCCCTGCTGGGTTCACTTGGTTACTGGAGTCCGCTATAAGTCGTAGGATCCAATAGGTCTCGGGATCAATTCCCGCGTAGGCTATTTTAGGATTCTATTTATTTTTGCTACCTCCGCTACTCTAAAAATTCTGTAAAAATATCCTAAAATTCCAGAAAAATACTAGGATATTTCTAATAATTATTTTGAGAATTTTCAGGCGTTACAATCCTCCATACCTTATAAAAAGTTCATCCTCGAATTTAGAATAACTCTGGGTACTTCTGTCTCATGCTGGCTTCTGTCTCCCATGTTGCCTCTTCTGCTGTGTGATTTTGCCAAATGGCTTTTACTAATGGTACCTCCTTGTTCCGTAGTTTCTTAACTGCTCGATCTACTATCTAAATAGGCCGACTATCATAGCTGAGGTCTTCATGGACTTATACCGACTGGGGCTCAATCACCTGGGTGGCATCTGGGATATGCTTCTTCAGCATAGAGACATGAAATACATTATGAACAGCTGACATTTCATGGGGTAGCTCTAGCTCATATGCTACCTTGCCAACTCTTCTGCTGATAAGGTATGGTCCCACATATCTGGAACTTAGTTTGCCCTTCTTCCTAAAATGCATTACTCCCTTCATGGGAGCCACTCTGAGGAATATTGTATCCCCAACTGAAAACTCTAAAGGTCTGCGCCGTGTATCAGCATAGCTTTTCTGGCGGCTCTGAGCTGTCTCTATCCTCTGGCGGATCTGTTGTATAGCTGCTGTGGTGTCTTCTACTAGATCAGTCTGAAGTTCTAGTTCTTTCTGTTCACCACTTTCATACCAACAAATTGGAGATCTGCACCTCTACCCATAGAGAGCCTCGTAAGGTGCCATGCCGATAGTGGCCTGATAGCTATTGTTGTATGCGAATTCTGCTAAGTTCAGATATTTGCACCAACTTCCTTTGAAATCTAGGGCACATGCTCGGAGCATATCTTCGAGTACTTGATTTACTCGCTCCATCTGACCATCTGTCTGAGGATGGAAGGCTGTGCTAAACTTTAACTTAGTGCCCAAAGCTGACTGTACACACTCCTAGAAGTGTGATGTGAACCTACTGTCCCTGTCTGGAATAATGGTTCATGGGACTCCATGTAATCTAATGATCTCCTTGAGATACAACTGTGCTAGCTGCTCCATGGAGTAGGATATCCTGATAGCTAAGAAGTGGGCTGATTTAGTCAACCTGTCGACTATTACCCAGATGGTATCAAAACCATTCGTGGTTCTGGGTAATTCCACTATGAAATCCATAGAAATGTCTTCCCACTTCCATTTTGGAATCTGAATAGGATGCAAAACTCCTCCTGGTCTCTAGTGTTCTGCCTTGACCCTCAGACAGGTTAGACAGGTGCTGACATATCTAGCGATGTCTCTCTTCATCCCAGACCACCAAAAACGTTTCTTCAAGTCCTGGTACATCTTGGTGGAGCCAGGATGCATCGCATAGGGAGTCTTGTGAGCCTCATCTAAAATCTTTCTCTGTAGTTCCTCCTGATCTGGAATACATAATCTGTCACCGAAGTACAATACCACACTATCGGACACTCTGAATTCTCTACTTTCTGATTCTGCTATCCCTTGCTTGATTTTCTGAATTTCAGGATCCTGTTCATGAGCTGTCTGAATGTCCCCAAGTAAGGTAGACTCTAATGTCATAGTAGAGAGCTGCCCAACTATGAGTTCGAGATCGAAATCTGTGATCTCCTTCTGTAGGGGCGGTGACATGGCTGCTAGCGATAATAAGGTAGCACTGGACTTTCTGCTAAGTGCGTCTGCTACCTTATTGACTTTCCCTGGGTGGTAGAGGATGTCTATATCATAGTCCTTGACCAGCTCTAGCCATCTGCGTTGTCGCATATTCAGATCCTTCTGAGTGAAGAAATACTTCAGACTCTGATGATCTGTATACACTCTGCACGGAGCTCCATACAAGTAGTGTCTCCAAATTTTGAGAGCGAACACCACTGCTGCAAGCTCAAGGTCGTGAGTGGGGTAATTCCTCTCATAATCCTTGAGTTATCTGGAGGTGTAGGCGATTACCTTGCCATCTTGCATCAGCACTGCTCCTAGTCCCAACTTAGAGGCATCACTATAAATGTCAAAGCTGTCTGTGTTCCCTGGTAGAGCTAGAATAGGTGCACTGGTCAATCTTCTTTTTAGCTCGCTGAAGCTGTTCTCGCAGTCCTCTATCCACTGAAATTTTCTGTTCTTCCTAGTGAGAGCTGTCAGTGGGGAGGCTATCCTGGAGAAGTCCTCTACGAATTTTCTGTAATAACCTGCTAATCCCAGAAAGCTTCTGATCTCACTAGCGTTCTTGGGTCTTTTCCAGTTACTCACAGCTTCTATCTTACTGGGGTCTACCATGATACCATCCTTTGAGATGATGTGACCCAGAAAGGACACCTGATCTAACCAAAATTCACATTTCGTGAACTTGGCATTCAGCTGGTTCTGCTGAAGGGTCTGCAATACTATTTTCAGGTGTTCTGCGTGTTCTTCCTGAGTTCCTGAATAGATAAGGATGTCATCGATGAATATGATGACGAACATATCTAAGTATTCCCTGAACACCCTGTTCATGAGGTCCATGAAAGTAGCTGGAGCATTTGTCACGCCAAAGGGCATGACTACGAACTCGTAATGTCCGTATCTGGTCCTGAATGTTGTCTTGGGTATATCCCCTTCTTTAACTTTCACCTGATGATAACCTAATCTGAGGTATATTTTAGAGAACACTGCTGCTCCCTTTAGCTGGTCAAACAGGTCATCTATTCTGGGAAGAGGATACCTGTTCTTGATTGTGACTTGGTTCAGCGCTCGGTAATCTATACACAGGCGCATGCTCCCGTCTTTCTTCTTCACGAACAATACAAGCGCTCCCCATGGTGAGTGACTAGGGCGTATGAAGCCCTTGTCAAGCAGCTCCTGTAATTGCTCATGAAGTTTCTTCAGTTCTGCTGGAGCCATGCGGTAGGGTGCTTTGGAAATAGGATTGGTACCGGGAATGAGCTCTATCTCGAATTCAATCTCCCTGTCTGGTGCTAAGCCTGGTAACTCTTCAGGGAAGACTGCTGGGTAGTCACATACGACTCGGACCTCTATTAACTGTTGGTCCTTGTCCTGACTGGTACTGACTACGTGTGCTAAAAATCCCGTACATCCTGAATCCATTAATCTCTGTGCCTTCATAGCTGAGAGAAACTTCTTGGCCTTTCTCTTGGGTTCTCCGATGAACTCGAACTGCGCTTCTGCTTCAGGTTGGAATACGACTTTCTGTTTACGGCATTCTATAGAGGCACCGTATCTGATCAGGAAGTCCATTCCAAAGATGACTTCATAATCAGTCATATCTAGCACTATCAGATCACAAAAGAGTTCTCTGTCTGCTATAATGACTAGCACTGCTCTGAGCCAGTGCGTGGATGCCATAATTTCTCCTGAAGGCAACGTCGTCAGAAACTGACTACTGAGTACCTCTGGAGGTATTGCTAACTTCTCGGCAAATGTCTTGGATATATAGGAATGGGTTGCCCCAGTATCGAACAAGACAGTTGTACTTTGCTGTAATATACTAATCTGACCTGAAACAACTGTCGAGGCATTCGCTACGTCCTCTCTGGTGAGTGAGTAAATCCAAGCATTGGTCGTAGCTGGAGGGGCTTCTAGTTTGCCCTGGCTGATCTGTGGACCATCTAAAGCAGCCTGCATCTGGTGCAACTGTGCTGGCTTGATTTCATACTGAATCGGCTGTGGTGGAGGAAAGCTGGTCTTGTTTGGGCACTGCTTAGCCATATGCCCTTCCTGTCCACACTCAAAGCATCCTCGTGTGCCCTTACGACAAACTCTAGGGTGGAATTTCCCATAAGTAGCACACTTGGGATAACTGGGTTGTTTACTAGCTGGTCCTCCTTTTGGGTAACTCCCTGGTTTGCGCTTGTTGCTAGAGTTCCCTTTCCAGTTAGAGCCGTGGGAGCTGTGGCCCTGGTGTTTCTGAGTACCTGAGCCTCCTTGCCCTTTGAACTCTGAGAGGACTTACTTCTGCTGCTTGATATTGTTCTGGTAGTGCTCGGTGGTCAGAGCACTGCTGACTAGTTCTTCAGTGGTTTGCGGCCTATGAACGCCGCCAGCCACGTTCATCGCTACCTCCGGCCTCAGCATCTTGAGCATCAACCGGACTCGTTCTTTTTCTGTGCTGACTAGTTCAGGGCATAGACGAGCCAATCTGTTGAATTTCTTCATGGCTTCCTCCACTGAAAGGTTGCCCTGGCGAAACTCAGTGAACTCGTCGTAGTGGCGGTTTGTGACCCACATGTGAAAGAACTCCTCGAAGAATTCTTTCTCGAAGTCAGCCCATGTCATCTGGTTTACTGGGCGCTTCGCTCTAATTCTCTCCCACCACATGCGTGCATCTCCTGTCAAGCAGAAGGAGGCACATTTCACCTTCTCATGTTCTGGCCAGTCCAGAAGCTCCATCGTACTCTCCAGTGTTTTGAACCAAGCCTGTGCATCCCATGGTTCACTGGTGCCTGAGAAATTCTCTGGCTTGACTCTCTCCCACTGGATCAGATAGGCCTCTCTTCTTGTCTCTGTCGCTGGGGCTACTGGTGCTGTAGGCTGGACTAGTGGAACCTCTAAGACTACTGGCGTTGCTAAGTTTGGTTCCGGGGTGACTGTGGGAGTATTCTGTTGATTAGCCTTTAAGGTGGCTATCTCCTGTTGCTGTTCAGCTAGCTGCTGCTGTAACTGAGCCACTAATGCTGTAAAGTCTGGGGGAGGCACTGAACTGCCTGCCTCATGTTGGGGCTCAGTAGCTGGTGCCCTTCCAGCTAGACGTCCTCGTGCCATTTCTAAAGGAACAAAGGACATACATAACTAAATTATCACGTTCACATAGCTAATACTATCATGTTAGTTACTATCACAGATAAGCATACTTTGGTTATCTACAAACATGAAAGCAATAACATACAAAGTGAGAGGTATTCTTACTTGGAAGATACAGGTTCAATGCTGATGTGTGTGAAGGAAGTATGGAACTTTCTGCTCTGATACCACTCTGTAACGACCCGCCTTCTACTGGCTAGGCTGTAAGGCCGGACCGTCACATTATACTGTGCTAAGCTATATCCATGATCATTACTAAGTCTAGGTGCGGAAAACTGTACCAATTTAAAACTTTACTAGCTGATACAAGTTCTTGGTACTACATGTGCTAAGGGATGCAATCTAAGGTATACATGGCATATCCTACATCCCCTATGGTCAAGAGGCTGAATTACAAGGTCTCTTGGTCGAAACCCAACTTCCCAATCGATCCAGACTGAACTCAATCGATTGCAAGCTGTTGGATCGATCCATGGATCGATTCAGATCGCTACTGTGCTCGGGGTAATAATCTGGATCAATCGACTGATCGATCCAGACTGGCCAATCGATCCAGAGATCGATTCCAGCGCTCTCTGTTCGCGGGAGCGATTTCCCGATCGATCGAACGATCGATCCCGGAACTCTCTGTTTGCGACAGAATGCGTCTGGATCGATCGGCTGATCGATCCAGAAGCTTACTGTTCGCGGAACCAGGCTCCCAATCGATCCACTGATCGATTGAAGGCCCCCAATTGATCCACTGATCGATTGGGGTTTCTGATTTTGCAGCAAAACTTTGATTTCAACACTGTTTCGTGCCAAACTCAACTACAAGAGTTCTATAACAGCTGAAAACAAACTAATAACACATAACTAGGATTATGAGCATAAGTACTAACAATCTAAGCAAGTCTTTCATGGTTCAAGGCATTAAAATAACTAGAAGTGCAGAAAATAACATTATATAAAAACTAAAGTCTTAGTTTGCTAATTTCTCGAAGATCTTTATTCCAGGTTCCATCCACACATATCTTCATCATTGCATTGACCTCCAGCCTCCGCTAGTCCATATTCCCTTTACCTTTATCTGTAGTATAAGGAAAATAGTATCTGTAAGCTTGAGAGCTTAGTAAGAAACCATCTTACCTCACAAAACATGCATACGATGCAATTGATGCTTTGAAAACATGCTATTTGAAATATATGCTGAACAGGTGTGAGCATGGCATAGTATCATACAACATGGGAACCAAAAATATTCATAGAACTATCACATGTATCAAAAATGAAAACTAAGCTGAAGCATGAAGTGAGCTGAAACTAAAAATAAGCTAGAACTGAGTTTAAACTGTATACACAACTGATTCATGAGATTTGAAAACTATTTAATCATAGATAGATGAAAATACATAATCATGCTGTTGATGGGCCCGACAACTGTACTTGCTATGTGCGCATTCCTAACTAGACCCGGGTTTGCAAGTCCCGAATTTAGTAGGGCTACTAGGTTATCTAAACCTAGGGATGACTGTGGGAGCCCAACCCAATGGATATCTAATCCAGTACAGTACCACTGCTAAAATAAAATACTGGTTATAGCTAAATTCTCTTATCTTGCTATTTTCTAGGTTATCTGAACCTAGAGCTAGGTTGTCTGAACCTAGAAGCGACTGTGGGAGCCCACCCATTGGACCGTAGTCCCATATAAGCTGTAGTAAAACTGCATATACTAAATAAATGCTTCTATCGCATTTAGTTAAACTATTAAAATGCCTAAGTCACATTTTAATTGTGCTAACAATTTAATCGGACACCTGGTGTGCACTAATTCGCATCCTTTGTGCCGGCGATCTACATACTACTAAACTGAAGCATAAATTCATACGAAAGCTACTTATACTGTAGGTGAGGGGTTTCTTACCTCCTGTTCGGATTGTCTTACAAATCTAATCACTAGGTTTTCCAGAGGAGAGATCTCTTCGACGATCTTCTCGCGTCTATGCGTTCCTCTCGCGGAGGGAAGCGTCCTCGTCTCGGAGTCGTCGCCGGGAGGTGCTCCTGGTAGCCTAGGAGACGGAACCCTAGCCTTTGCTTGGTGCGCCAAGAGAAGGAGGAGGTGAGGGAGGGGGCGGCGTGAGGTTGGGGTGAGGAAAAGTCACGAATAAAATCTAATAACTCCTCTTTTAATTTCCTATTTATATTAAGTGGGTAACTCAGCCCAACTCTAATATAAATTTAATTGCCTCCCTTTTCTTTCAGCACGGCCTTGCTGGGTTCACTTGGTTACTGGAGTCCGCTATAAGTCGTAGGATCCAATAGGTCTCGGGTTTAATTCCCGCGTAGGCTATTTTACGATTCCATTTATTTTTGCTACCTCCGCTACTCTAAAAATTCTGTAAAAATATCCTAAAATTCCAGAAAAATACTAGGATATTTCTAATAATTATTTTGAGAATTTTCGGGTGTTACAGCGGGAGCGGAGGCGGAGGCGGTGGAGTTTGTGGATTATTCTTCTCCTTCTCCTTGGGTGAGTTCACCGGTGACTCCTTCACTAGAGATGTTTTTCGGTAGGAAGGCTAAGGGAGGAAAAGATCATATGAGGAGAGGGGTTTAGGGTTCGGGAAGGCTAAGGGGGAGGGGGGGGGGGAATAGGGCGCCAAAAAATTTTCGGAGAGAGGGAAGCAAAACATTGCTACAATAAAAACGACGAAGGGGGAAAACGGCGAAAGAATAAAGTCAAAGACAACAGTTTATTAAAACTGTTGTCTTTGACCCCTAAAAAAGCGC
Organism: Zingiber officinale; assembly: GCF_018446385.1. Classification (NCBI taxonomy): domain Eukaryota; kingdom Viridiplantae; phylum Streptophyta; class Magnoliopsida; order Zingiberales; family Zingiberaceae; genus Zingiber; species Zingiber officinale. The sequence goes on along the minus strand of NC_056005.1, from coordinate 71,716,396 downwards.
TTAAAGACAACAGTTTCAGAAAACTGTTGTAAAAGGTGTTGCTGATTTTACAAAAAGTCTCTCAACGACAACAGTTTTTGCAAAACTGTTGTCTTTTTTTTTTTTGGAGGAGCTCAAAGACAACGGTTTTGTCAAAAACCGTTGTCTTTTGCCAAATTAACAACAGTTCCTTCTAAAATCGTTGTCTTTATGGTGTTATTTTTTAACATTTTTGTTGTAGTGTCACGTGTTCGTGTCTCTACAATATCTGCACAAACAAGCCTTCGTTTGTCTCACAAACTCATGAAGTGGAGAAAAAAACAACCTTTGGTTGTGCTAGCAACCACCAAGGATGTTTTGGCCAAGATAGGGAGGAAGAAGATGATGAGGAGGAATCTCAATGGACACAACAAGATTTCATCTTATGAAAATTCCATTTATAAATCGTATTTATATTCATCTAAGGAATATCAAAGGTCATGTGTCTTTTGATCTTCCTTCATGAATTGATTTTAATAATCTTTCATGAAGAGTCTTTTGGTATTCCTTCTAGAATTCAAATCAACATTTGAATTCTTCATGAGTCAATGGTCATTTTTGAAATTGACCTTTCATCTTCCATGGTGAATTCAAGTTCACCCAATGAGTCTAACTCATTAAACCTCATCAATCTAAATTGACTCCATGAATCTAATTTGAATTAGACTCAATCCAATAATTGGATTTAATTGAGTCTAACTTAATGAGTCTAATTTGGATTAGATTTAATCCAATGATACATTATATGAACTCATCTCCAAATCAACTTGTTCTTTGTATGTGACCCAATATGTTCTCGTAACGTTGGCAATGTATCCAAATCAATATTTTAGATACATAAACAATGAGTGGCATAGACCAAAGCATCATTGCTACCAAGTGAAGAGAATATCGAGATCCGACTTAACCTTTCCGTGACTATTATCTTGTGTGCTTGGTCCTTTTATCCTTGATATTTAGATTGATCAATGAGGCATAGACCGTGTCATCCTCTTATCAATCTTTGTGTTTCTTGATCTCTAACTAGACACACTCAATCAAATAAGCTCAATATCTCATATTGACTCATTTGAGAATGGTCATGCTTTCTTGTGTCTTACTAATCAAGGGGTCCACATATATCACTTCCATCATATAGAAGGGATAGATCTCATCTACATCACTCACATTACTCTATATAAATTATTTCATACCCAGTGATCGACTTTATAGTCCACCTTATTACAGGTGACATTTGTTGATACCAAAGTATACAACGCCTTATGTAGGGAACCATAGTGACTTCAGGTCTAAGGACTATTCATACCAATAGTCACATGAGAATGTTTATGACACTTATATAACGATCCATGAAATATTCTCATGGCGGATCATTCAGTATATATTCTCTAATATATATTCATGTGTCAACCTGATATCTCATATCCATGACTTGTGAGATTAAGTCAGTCGTTGACCTACATACTAGTCTCAACACATTAATATTGTCCTTGCATAACCAAGGATTGGAAGAGAGGAATAGAAGATGTGTATTCTCATGAGGCACCCCTCCATCTCTTTTATAATCCTTGGTCTTGGGAAAAAAGGAAAGTTTTAAACATAATTAAAACTTCCTTATATTCCTTGCCAATGACGAAAAAGGAAGTTTTAAAACAAAAAAATAAAAACTTCCTTTTATACTTGTCATGGCCGGCCAAATACTTGTGCTCCAAATAAGGAAAGTTTTAAACATAATATTAAAACTTCCTTATTTGTTTCCGGTAAGAAATTTTTAATAAAAAATTTCTCTTTTAAATCCCTTGTTGGATATAAAAGGAAAATTTTATAAATTAAAATCTCTCTTTTAAAACATGTGGATGGTTACAAAAAAGTAAAGTTTTATCAAAAATTAAAATCTTCCTTTTAACTACAAATAAAGAAAGATATCAAACCTTTCTCTTAATCCTTTGTAGAAAGTTATAAAAGGAAATATTTTAAAATTTTAAAATTCTCTTTTAAAACCATGGCTTCCACAAAAGGAAAGATTTTAAAATTAAAAAATCCTTTTATTTTAATGTGGTCGGCCACCTTGCTTGGGCTCCAAGCTTGGCCGACCATAAACTTGGCTCCATCCTTTGGCTTGGCCAACCCTAGCTTGGGCTCCAAGCTTGGCTTGGCTGGACACAATGATATGGGTAAGAAGCTTGGCTCTAAGTGGATATAAGGCTTTATAAATAAGAGGCTACAAAAGGGACCGAGAGGAGGAATTGGTTTTGGTCTCCCGATGAGCTTGAGCTTCTCGTGTTCGCCCCGAACACCCAACTCAAGTTCATCAATAATAACTCATACCACTAAAGAGTTATTATTGCACTACCGCACAAATCCCATATTACAATATGAGCTCCTTCTTATCATGAGTGTGTTAGTCTCCCTGTGTTTAAGATATTAAATTCCCACTAATTAAATGAGTTACTGACAACTCACTTAATTAATATCTAGCTCCAAGAGTAGTACCACTCAACCTCATTGTCATGTGGGACTAAGTCCACCTGCAGGATTTACATGGCAATCCTTATGAGCTCCTCAAGGGGGCATCATCAACCTAGATTACTAGGACACAGTTTCATTATATAATCAACAACACACCATATAAATAATATCATTTCCCAACTTATCGGGCCTATTGATTTAACGAACTAAATCACACCCTTTGATAAATTAAAGAAATAAATATTAAGTATACGTGCTTATTATTATATCATGATTAAGAGTACGCACTTCCATAATAACAGATGTTTTGTTCTTTTATGTAGTCAGTATAAAATGAAACTACCTGAAATGGTCCTGCTCAATACACTCATAGTGTATTAGTGTAATTTTATAGTCAAGATAAACTAATACCAAATTACACTACAACCACTCCAGTGGTTCGTCCCATTCCATCTTGGTTGTGAGCTACTATTTATAATTTATAAGGAATTGATAACATGAACTTCTGTGTGTCTCCTCACACCATGCTATCTATAATATAAATTAAATGGACAACTACACTTAGCATAAATATAGACATTTGACTAATGTGATTCTTATTTCATAATAATTGTTTATACAAAAAGCTAGACTTTTAGTATACACTCTAATAATCTCCCACTTATACTAAAAGACTATGTTGCCTTAAATGCTGCCATACATCTAATTCCCATCCCCTCAACATGCCGATCAAAAGGTTTCGCCGGAAGGCTCTTAGTGAAAGGATCTGCCAGGTTATCTGTTGAAGTAATCTTGGTGACAACAACTTCTCCTCGCTTTACGATGTCTTGTATCAGGTGGTACTTGCGCTTAATGTGTTTACTTGACTTATGGGCTCGTGGTTCCTTCGAGTTTGCTACTGCACCACTATTATCACAATAAATTGTGATGATTTTGGACAAACCAGGAATCACATCTAAGTTCATCAAAAAGTTCCTGAGCCATACAGCTTCTTTGCCTGCCTCAGAGGCTGTCACATACTCAGCTTCCATGGTTGAGTCTGAAATGCATTTCTGCTTAACACTCCTCCATGCTATGACTCCACCTCCTAAAGTAAACACATAACCTGAGGTAGACTTACTATTGTCCCTATCTGAATGGAAGTCAGAATCCGTGTAACCCACAAGGAGCAAATCATCTGCTTGGTAAACTAGCATATAATCTCTAGTTATTCTCAGGTACTTTAATATATGCTTTACAACAGTCCAATGTCGATGTCCTGGATTTCTTTGATATCTGCTAACCATGCCCATGGTAAAACAGATATCCGGTCTCGTGCATAACATTGCATATATTAGGCTTCCTACAACTGAAGCATAAGGAACTGCCTTCATTTCCTCTATCTCTTTTGATGTCTTAGGAGACATCTCTTTAGATAAAGATACTCTAGTCGGAAAGGTAGAAAATCTTTCTTGGAATCTTGCATGCTAAAACGAGCTAGGATAGTATCGATATATGAAGCTTCGGATAAGCACAACATTCTTTTCTTACGATCCCTTATTACTTTGATCCCAAGAATATATCCACATTCTCCCAAGTCCTTCATATCAAATTACTTAGATAACCATACCCTTACTTCTGACATCACTTTGATATTGTTGCCAATTAACAAAATGTCATCTACGTATAGTATAAGAAATACCACCACGTTTCCATCACACTTCTTGTATACACAAGACTCATCCAGACACTGAATAAATCCATCAGACTGGATTACTTCATTAAACTGGATGTTCCAAGATCTTGAAGCTTACTTCAGTCCATAAATAGACTAATTGAGCTTACATACAAGATGCTCTTTGCCCTTTGCAATAAACCCCTCTGGTTGATTCATATGGATGTTTTCTTCAAGACTTCCATTAAGGAAAGCTGTCTTGACATCAATTTGCCAAATCTCATAATCCATATAAGCAGTAACAAATAAGAGTATCCGGATAGACTTAAGAATAGCTACTGGCGAAAAGGTTTCCTCATAATCGATTCCCTCTTTCTGAGTATACCCCTTCGTAACAAGCCTTGCTTTGAAAGTTTCTACTTTCTCGTTTGTCCCTCTTTTCCTTTTGTAGATTAATTTACATCCAATAGCTTTTACATTATTTGATTGTTCTACTAGCTCCCAGACTTTGTTAGAATACATAGATTTTATTTCTGAATTCATTGCTCTTTGCCAAGATGCTGCATCTTTATCTTGGAGTGCTTCGTCATATGTTCAGGGATCAGGTTCATGTTTACCTAGGATCAAGTTCGAAGACTCTCCTAAAAACATGAATTTTTCAGGTTGCCTCACAACCCTCCCACTATGACGAGGCACTGTCTGTAATTGTGTATCATTTGTGATACGTGTTGCAGTTTCTTGTGATATTTCATCTTGCACTGTTGATACTAAAGTAGGTGTGTCCTCTCTCATTTCTTCTAGAACAATTTCACTCATGAGCTTGTGGTTTATTACATAGTCCTCTTCAAAAAATTGGGCATTAGTACTAACAACGACCTTCTGATCTTTAGAACTATAAAATAAACCACTTTTCGTTCCTTTAGGATAACCTATAAACAGGCGAATTTCTGTACGAGATTCCAACTTATCAGCATCTCCTTTCAACACATGTGCTGGACTATCCTAAATCCGGACATGACTCAGACAAGGCTTATGCTCATTCCACAATTCAATGGGAGTAGATGTAACACCCCGCCTCCTACTGTCTAAGCTGTAAGGCCGGGGGTTACAATCATCGTGCTAAACTATACTATAAGGTGCGGAAAAGCTAAAATAATTAAAACTCTGTGCTATTTACTATAAAATCTGGAATTCTATGTTTAGAGTACACTCCTAAAGTTGTACATATGCAAAAAAGGGAAACTAAACTTTCTATTTGATCCAAAAGCTGAAATTAGACTTCCCAGTTGAAATCAGACTTTCCAATCGATCGACTGATCGATTGGAGTGGTTTGATCGATCCACTGGTCGATCCAACGTGCTACTGTGCACGGAAGTCCCGTCTGGATCGATCGGCTGATCGATCTAGTCTGGCCAATCGATCCCGAGATCGATTCAGAAGCTCTTTGTTCACGGGATTTAAATTCCCGATCGATCAGCTGATCGATCCATGACTGATCGATCAGCTAATTGACTCATCAGCTTTCTGTACGCAACAGATTACCTCCCAATCGATCGGCTGATCGATTGGGAACCCTCCAATCAATCGGCTGATCGATTGGAGCTCTGATTTCTGCTACATTTCAGAATCTCGTGTACAACCTGGATATATCAACTAATAAACTCTAAACTCTTACTAAACAGGTCATGATTCATAACTTACCGACTAACATCAAGGTAACTAGAAGTCTAGGCATAACATAGTGCACACATTCATAATTCATGACACTTAATATTCTAGAAATGTAGAAAATAACCAAAACTGAAATACTAAGTCCTTAGGTGGGTTACTCCCCAAGGGTCTTTATTCCAAGTTCCTGCTCACACACATCTTAACGCATTTCCCTCTAGCCTCCGCTAATCCATCTTTCCTTTGCTTTTATCAGCAGCATAAGAAAAAGGAAACTATAAGCTTAGGAGTTTAGTAAGAACCATCTACCTCACAAAAACATGCATTCGAAGAAATCATGCTTTTAAAAGATGCTATGCTGATATGCAAACTGAGAATCATACTAGAAATGCTAAAACATGGCATATTGACTTCTGAGTCATGCTAACAAATACTGAACAAAAAGCTATTCATTGTATCAACAAGCAAACTAACCCAATACATAACTAAGCTATTTGTTATATCAATAAAAACTAAACTGAAGCTAAGTTGTATTCCCACATCTGGTTTATGAAGTTTGAAAACTATTTTTCATACGTAGATAAAAGTACTAATCATGCTGCTGATGGGCCCGGCAACTATACTTGCTATGCGCACATCCCTAACTAGGCCCGAGGTAGCAAGTCCCGAATCTAGTAGGACTACTAGGTTATCTAAACCTAGGGACGACTATGGGATTCCAACCCATGGACAACTGAAGTCCAGTACAGTGCCACTGATAAAGTAAAATACTGATTTTTAATCTGACTATTTTGTCTGGTTCTGACTAGGTTATCTGAACTTAGAACTAGGTTATCTGAACCTAGAGGCGACTATGGGAGCCCACCCGTTGGACCGTAGTCCCATATAAACTGAACAAGACTATATACGCTATTTAAAATGCATCTATAGCATTTATCTGGGTTATTAAAATGTCTATCGTGGCATATTATGTGCTAGTCATTTTATCGAGCACTTGGTGTGCACTATTTCTGCATATGGCTAAACTGAGACTGAAAACACATACGTTTAACTACTTATACTGCATGTGAGGGGTTACTTACATCCTGCGCTAGATATTCTTACAATCCAGTCAGTAGATTTCCGGAGAAGATGATCGTTTCGGCGATCCTCTTGCGTCTACGCTTCCTTCCCGTAGAGAGGAGCGTCCTCGTATCGGAGTTGTCGCCGGAAGGTGCTCCTACGACCCTAGGGGCGGAACCCTAGGCCTTCTTGGGCTTGGCGTGCCGAGAGGGTGCGGGAGAGGAGAGGGGCGGCGTGTGAGGGTGAGGGAAAAGAGAGTTGTCGTTTAGAAAATAATAACTCCTCTCTTAATTCCCTATTTATATTAAGTGATCAATCCAACCCAACTAAGCCTCAAATATGATTGTTCTCCTCTTCTTTCAGCACACTCCTACTGGGGCCCCTTGGTTACTAAAGTCATCTATAAGTCGTAGGGTTCGGTAGGTCTTGAGTTCAAATCCCGCTTAGGCCTTTTTATGTTTTTATTAAATTTTGCTACTTCTGCTACTCCAAAAATTCTATAAAAATATTCTAAAATTCCAGAAAAATAATAGAATATTTCTAAAATTGATTTGAGAATTTTCGGACGTTACAATCCCCCATACCTTAAAAAAAGTTTATCCTCGAACTTAGAATAACTCTGGGTACTTCTGTCTCATACTAGCTTCTGTCTCCCAAGTTGCCTCTTCTGTTGTGTGATATTGCCAAATAACTTTTACTAATGGTACCTCCTTATTCCGTAATTTCTTAACTTCTTGGTCTACTATCTGAATAGGCCGACTGTCATAGCTGAGGTCTTCGCGGACTTGTACCGACTGGGGCTCAATCACCTGGGTGGCGTCTGGGATATGCTTCTTCAGTATAGAGACATGAAATACATTATGGATAGCTGACATCTCCTGGGGTAGCTCTAGCTCATATGCTACCTTGCCAACTCTTCTAGTGATAAGGTATGGTCCCACATATCTGGGACTTAATTTGCCCTTCTTCCCAAACGCATTACTCCCTTCATGGGAGCCTCTCGGAGGAATACTGTATCCCCCACTGAAAACTCTAAGGGTCGACATCGTGTATCAGCATAGCTTTTCTGGCGGCTCTGAGTTGTCTCTATCCTCTGGAAGATCTACTGTATAGCTGCTGTGGTATCTGCTACTAGCTCTGTCTGGAGTTCTTGCTCTTTCTGTTCACCACTCTCATACTAGCAGATTGGAGATCTACACTTCCGCCCGTAGAGAGCCTCGTAGGGTGCCATACCGATAGTGGCCTGATAGCTATTGTTGTATGCAAATTCTGCTAAGCATAGATATTTGCACCAACTTCCCTTGAAGTCTAGGGAACATGCTCGGAACATATCTTCGAGTACCTGATTTACTCGCTCCGTCTGACCATCTGTCTGAGGATGGAATACTGTGCTAAACTTTAACTTGGTGCCCAATGTTGACTGTACACACTCCCAGAAGTGTGATGTGAATTTACTGTCTCTGTCTGAAATGATGGTCCGTGGGACTCCATGCAGTCTGACGATCTCCTTGAGATACAACTGAGCTAGCTGCTCCATGGAGTAGGATATCCTGATAGCTAAGAAGTGGGCTGACTTAGTCAATCTGTCGACTATTACCCAGATGGCATCAAAACCATTCGTGGTTCTGGGTAGTCCCACTATGAAATCCATGGAATATCCTCCCACTTCCATTCTAAAATCTGAATAGGTTGCAGAACTCCTCCTGGTCTCTGGTGTTCTGCCTTGACCCTCTGACAGGTCAGACAGGTACTGACATATCTAGCGATGTCTCTTTTCATTCCAGGCCACCAAAAACGTCTCTTTAGGTCTTGGTACATTTTGGTGGAACCAGGATGCATCGCATAAGGAGTCTTGTGAGCCTCATCTAGGATCTTCCTTCGTAGTTCCTCCTGATCCGGAACACATAGTCTGTCACCAAAACACAATACCCCACTATCCGATACTCTGAACTCTCCACTTGCTGATTCCGCTAACCCTTGCTTGATTTTCTGAATTTCAGGGTCCTGATCCTGAGCTGTCTGAATGTCACCAAGCAGGGTAGATGCTGATGTCATAGTAGAGAGTTGCCCAACTATTAGTTCGAGACCAAAATCTACAATCTCCTTTTGTAGGGGCGGTGACATGGCTGCTAGGGATAGTAAGGTAGCACTGGACTTCCTGCTAAGTGCGTCTGCCACCTTATTGGCCTTTCCTGGATGGTAGAGGAAGAAGTAGTCCTTGACCAGCTTGAGCCATCTGCGCTGTTGCATATTTAGATCCTTCTGAGTGAAGAAGTACTTCAGACTCTGATGATCTGTATACACTCTGCACTGAGCTCCATATAAGTAATGTCTCCAAATTTTGAGGGTGAACACCACTGCTGCAAGCTCAAGGTCATGAGTAGGGTAGTTTCTCTCATAGTCCTTGAGTTGTTTGGAGGCATAAGCGATCACCTTACCTTCTTGCATCAGTACTGCTCCTAATCCCAACTTAGAGGCGTCACTGTAAATATCAAAGTTGTCTGTGTTTTCTGGCAGAGTCAGAATGGGAGCACTGGTCAATATTCTTTTGAGCTCCATGAAACTGTTCTCACAGTCCTCTGTCCACTGAAATTTTCTGTTCTTCCTAGTGAGAGATGTCAGTAGGGAGGCTATCCTGGAGAAATCCTCTACAAATTTTCTGTAATAGTCTGCTAGTCCCAAAAAGCTTCTGATTTCACCGGCGTTCTTAGGTCTCTTCCAGTTACTCACAGCTTCTATCTTACTGGGCTCTACCATGACACCATCTTTAGAGATGATGTGACCCAGAAATGATACCTGATCGAGCTAGAATTCACATTTCGTGAACTTGGCGTATAGCTGGTTCTGCTGAAGGGTCTGCAATACTATTCTCAGGTGCTTTGCATGTTCTTCTTGAGTTTTGGAATAAATAAGAATGTCGTCGATGAACACGATAATAAACTTATCTAAGTATTCTCTGAATACCCTGTTCATGAGGTCCATGAAAGTAGCTGGAATATTCGTCACACCAAAGGGCATGACTACGAACTTATAATGTCTGTATCTAGTCCTGAAAGCTGTCTTGGGTATATCACCCTCCTTAACTCTCACTTGGTGATATCCCGATCTGAGGTCTATCTTAGAGAACACTGCTTCTCCCTTTAGCTGATCGAACAGGTCATCTATTCTAGGAAGAGGATACCTGTTCTTAATCATGACTTGGTTTAGTGCTCGGTAGTCTATACACAGGCGCATGCTCCCATCCTTCTTCTTCACGAACAATACAGGTGCTCCTCATGGTGAGTGACTAGAGTGTATGAAGCCCTTGTCGAGCAGCTCCTGTAGTTGCTCCTGAAGTTCCTTCAGTTCTGCTGGAGCCATGCGGTAGGGTGCTTTGGAGATGGGATTCGTATCGGGAATAAGTTCTATCTCAAATTCAAGCTCCCTGTCTGGTGCTAGGCCTGATAACTCCTCAGGGAAGACTGCTGGATAGTCACGTACAACTCAGACCTCCTCTAGCTTTTGGTCCTTGTCCTGACTGGTATTGACTACATGTGCTAAGAACCCCGTACATCCTAAATCCAATAGTTTCTGTGCTTTCAGAGCTGAGAGAAACTTCTTGGCCTTTCTCTTGGGTTCTTCAATGTACCCAAACTGTACTCCTGCTTCAGGTTGGAATACAACTTTCTGTTTATGGCACTCTATGGAGGCACCGTACTTGATCAGAAAGTCCATTCCCAAGATGACATCGTAGTCAGTCATATCTAGCACTATCAAATCACTAAAAAGCTCTCTGTCTGCTATAATGACTGGCACTGCTCGGAGTCAGTGCGTGGATGCCATAATTTCTCCTGAAGGTAGTGTTGTCAAAAACTGACCACTAAGTGCATCTGGAGTTACTGCTAACCTTTTGGCAAATGCCCTAGATATATAAAAATGGGTTGCCCCAGTATCGAATAAGACAGTTGCACTTTGCTGTAAAATACTGATCTGACCTGTAACAACTGTTGAGGCATTTGCTACGTCCTCTCTGGTGAGTGAGTAGATCTTCGCATTCGTCATGGCTGAGGGGCTTCTAGTTTGCCTTGGCTGATGTGTGGACCATCTAAAATAGCCTGCATCTGGTGTAACTGAGCTGGTTTGTCTCCGTACTGAATCGGCTGCGGTAGGGGAAGACTGGTCTTGTTCGGGCATTGGTTAGCCATATGCCCTTCCTGGCCACATTCGAAGCATCCTCGTGTGCCCTTGCGACAAACTCCAGGGTGAAATTTCCCACAAGTAGAGCACTTGGGATAGCTAGGCTGTTTACTAGCTGGTCCTCCTTTTGGGTAACTCACTGGCTTACGTTTGTTACTGGAGTTCCCTTTCCAGTTAGAGCTGTGGCCCTGGTGTTTCTGAGTACCTGAGCCTCCTTGGCCTTTTGACTCTGAAAAGGCTTGCTTCTGTTGTTTGATGTTGTTTTAGTAATGCTCGGTGGTCAGAGCACTACTTACCAGTTCTTCTGTGGTTTGCGGCCTATAAACGCCGCTGGCCACATTCATTGCTATTTCCGGCCTTAGCATTTTGAGCATCAACCGGACTCGTTCTCATTCAGTGCTGACTAGTTCAGGGCATAGATGAGACAACCTGTTGAATTTCTTCACGGCCTCCTCAACTGAAAGGTTGCCTTAGTGAAATTCAGTGAACTCGTCGTAGTGGTGGTTTGCGACCCGCATGTGAAAGAACTCTTCAAAGAATTCTCTCTCGAAGTCGGCCCACGCCATCTGGTTCACTGGGCGCTTCACTTTAATTCTCTCCCACCACATACGTGCGTCTCATGTCAGGCAGAAAGAGGCGCATTTCACCTTTTCGTGTTCTGGCCAGTCCAGAAGCTCCATCGTACTCTCTAGTGTTTTGAACCAGGCTTGGGCGTCCCATGGTTCACTAGTGCCTGAGAAGTTCTCTGGCTTGATTTTCTGCCACTGGATCAGATAGGCTTCCCTCCTTGCCCCTGCTGCTGGGGCTACTGGTGCTACAGGTTGGACTGGTGGAACCTCTATCACTACTGGGGTTGCTAGGTTAGGTTCTGGAGTGACAGTGGGAGTGTTCTGCTGATTAGCCCTTAGGGTGGCTATCTCCTGTTGTTGTTCAGCTAGTTACTTTTGTAACTGAGCCACCACCTCTACAAGGTCTGGGGGAGGCACTGAGCTGCCAGCCTCATGCTGAGGCTCAGTAGCTGGTGTCTTTCTGGCTAGGCGTCCTCGTACCATTTTCTAAAGAAATAGAGGATATACATAACTAATACAATCATGTTTACATAACTACTATTATCTTGTTAGATGCTATCATATAGGAACATGTTGTAGTTATTTATAAACATGAAAGCAAGAAACATAAATAAAGTGAGAGATAGTCTTACTTGGAAGCTGCAGGTTCAATGCTGATGTGTGTGTGGAGGAAGTATGGAACTTGCTCTGATACCACTCTGTAACGCCCCGCCTCCTACTGTCTAAGTTGTAAGGCCGGGGGTTACAATCATCGTGCTAAACTATACTATAAGGTGCGGAAAAGCTAAAATAATTAAAACTCTCTGCTATTTACTATAAAATCTGGAATTCTATGTTCAGAGTACACTCCTAAAGTTGTACATATGCTAAGAAGGGAAACTAAACTTTCTATTTGATCCAAAAGCTGAAATCAGACTTCCCAGTTGAAATCAGACTTTCCAATCGATCGGCTGATCGATTGGAGTGGTTTGATCGATCCATTGGTCGATCCAACGTGCTACTGTGCACGGAAGTCCCGTCTGGATCGATCGGCTGATCGATCCAGTCTGGCCAATCGATCCCGAGGTCGATTCATAAGCTCTCTGTTCGCGGGATTTAAATTCTTGATCGATCGACTGATCGATCCATGGCCGATCGATTAGCTGATCGACTCATTAGCTCTCTGTACGCAACAGATTACCTCCCAATCGATCGGCTGATCGATTGGAGCTCTGATTTCTGCTACATTTCAGAATCTCGTGTACAACCGGGATATATCAACTAATAAACACTAAACTCTTACTAAACAGGTCATGATTCATAACTTACCGACTAACATCAAGGTAACTAGAAGTCTAGGCATAACATAGTGCACACATTCATAATTCATGACACTTAATATTCTAGAAATGCAGAAAATAACCAAAACTGAAATACTGAATCCTTAGGTGGGCTACTCCCCAAGGGTCTTTATTCCAAGTTCCTGCTCACAGACATCTTGATGCATTGCCCTCCAGCCTCCGCTAATCCATCTTTCCTTTGCCTTTATCTGCAGCATAAGGAAAAGGAAACTATAAGCTTGGGAGCTTAGTAAGAACAATCTACCTCACAAAAACATGCATTCGAAGAAATCATGCTTTTAAAAGATGCTATGTTGATATGCAAATTGAGAATCATACTAGAAATGCTAAAACATGGCATATTGACATTTGAGTCATGCTAACAAATACTGAACAAAAAGCTATTCATTGTATCAACAAGCAAACAAACCCGATATATAACTAAGCTATTTGTTATATCAATAAAAACTAAACTGAAGCTAAGCTGTATTCCCACATCTGGTTTATGAAGTTTGAAAACTATTTTTCATACGTAGATAAAAGTACTAATCATGCTACTGATGGGCCCGACAACTATACTTGCTATGCGCACATCCCTAACTAGGCCCGAGGTAGCAAGTTCCGAATCTAGTAGGACTACTAGGTTATCTAAACCTAGGGACGACTATGGGAGCCCAACCCTTGGACAACTGAAGTCCAGTACAATGCCACTGATAAAGTAAAATACTGATTTTTAATCTGACTATTTTGTCTGGTTCTGACTAGGTTATCTGAACCTATTACTAGGTTATCTGAACCTAGAGGCGACTATGGGAGCCCACCCGTTGGACCGTAGTCTCATATAAACTGAACAAGACTATGTACGCTATTTAAAATGCATCTATAGCATTTATCTGGGTTATTAAAATGTCTATCGTGGCATATTACTGTGCTAGTCATTTTATCGAGCACTTGGTGTGCACTATTCTTGCATATTGCTAAACTGAGACTGAAAACACATACGTTTAACTACTTATAATGCAGGTGAGGGGTTACTTACATCCTGCGCTAGATATTCTTACAATCCAATCGCTAGATTTCCGGAGAAGATGATCGTTTCAGCGATCCTCTTGCGTCTACGCTTCCATCCCCCAGAGAGGAGTCTCCTCGTATCGGAGTTGTCGCCGGAAGGTGCTCCTACGACCCTAGGGACGGAACCCTAGGCCTTCTTGGGCTTGGCGTGCCGAGAGGGTGTGGGAGAGGAGAGGGGTGGCATGTGAAGGTGAGGGAAAAGAGAGTTGTCGTTTAGAAAATAATAACTCCTCTCTTAATTCCCTATTTATATTAAGTGATCAATCCAACCCAACTAAGCCTTAAATATGATTGTTCTCTTCTTCTTTCAGCATACCACTGTTGGGGCCCCTTGGTTACTAAAGTCATCTATAAGTCGTAGGGTTCGGTAGGTCTCAGGTTCAATTCCCGCTTAGGCCTTTTTATGTTTTTATTAAATTTTGCTACTTCTGCTACTCCAAAAATTCTATAAAAATATTCTAAAATTCTAGAAAAATAATAGAATATTTCTAAAATTAATTTGAGAATTTTTGGACGTTACAATAGAGGGTACTGATTTAGAAGGCACCAAGTTCAGAATGTACACTGTCGTTTCTAAAGCATATCCCCAGAAAAATTTGGTAATTCTGAATAACTCATTATCGATCTAACAATATCCATAAGAGTCCTATTCTTTCGTTCTGCCACACCATTGTGTTGGGGTGTACCAGGTGCAGACAATTGGGATTGAATCCCAACCTCTGATAAGTAATTCCTAAACTCTCCTGAAAGGTACTCGCCACCACAATCAGACCGTAGTATCTTGATACTTTTACCATGACTTTTCTCCACATCAGCCTTATACTCTTTGAACTTATCAAAGCACTCAGACTTGCGGCGCATCAGGTAAATGTACCCATATATCGAATAATCATCTATAAAATAAACAAAATATTCAAAACCACCTCTTTCCTGGATAGTCATAGGTCCACACATCTTTTGCTCTATACCCCTTAGCCTTAAAAGGTCTCTTGGTCATTTTTCCTTCCAAGCAAGATTCACAGGTTGGAAAGTTTTTCAACACTAATAAACCCAAGAGTTCATCGGCTATAAGCCTTTGAATCCTACTTAAGTTAATATGACCAAGTCTTAGATGTCAAAGATATGTTTGGTTCATTTTCGAAGGTTCCTTTCTCTTATTAGAATTAGAGGATGTGTTATTAATTTTCATTTGTTGCTTTGCGGGAGTTGGATTTAGAGTATACAAATTGCCAACTAATGTACCAGAATAGATAATAACCCTATTTTTCTTGATAACCACTTTATCATCAAAAGAAACAGCATATCCATCCAAAAATAGTTTAGAAATTGAAATTAAATTCTTTCTAAAACTTGGTACAAAAAGACAATTTCTCAAAATCAAAGTTCTATTCCTATCAAATGATAAGTAGACATCTCCCACTGCAATAATCGCCACTTTCATAGCATTGCCCATGTAGACGGTTATCTCTCCCTCATATAGTCGTCAAGTTTCCTGTAACCCCTATAATGAATTGTAGACATGATCAGTGGCTCCTGTATCTACACACCAGGTACTAGTAGATAACACCGCTAAACATGTTTCAACTACTAGAGGATAAGATACACCTTTATTGTTCTCTTTCCTACGAGGACAGTCCGCCTTCCAATGTCCAGACTGCTTGCAAATAAAGCACTTGCCCTTCGACTTCTTTATTCCTGCTTTTAGTCCAATACCTAGAGATCAATTCACTTTCTTTGCCGAGCCATCTTGTTTCTTCTTCTTCTTCTTGCCTTTCGACTTAGAAGTAGAAACATTTTCAGCAAAGTGAATTTGAGAATTATGATGAAATAGCCCTTTTGCTGCCTGAAGTTGTGTCAGTAGTTCTGCCAATGAATAAATCCATTTATTCATATTGTAGTTCAGGCGGAACTGCTCAAAACTTTTGAGTAGCGTTTGGAGAATAATATCGACCTAGGTTTCCTGATCGATTTCAGCTCCAAGGATTTGTATCTCATTCAAGTAAGCCATCATTTTGAGGATATGATCACTTACGGGTGTCCCCTCTGACATGGTGGTTGTCATTAAGTTTCTCATAGCCTCTTGCCTAGCAGCCCGATTCCGGTGTCCAAAGAGTTCCTTGAGATTGTACATCAAGTTATAGGAAGTAGGCATGGACTGATGCTGATGTTGCAGCACATTTGACATAGAAGCTAAAATGTAACACCGCGCCATCTCATCTACCTTGACCCATTTCTTATGATACTCAAACTCCTCTTCACTAGAATCACTATTAGGCTCATTAGAGTAGACCTCTAACAGTACAAACTTATAACCTTCAGCAGTTAGGACAATGTCCAGGTTTTTTTTCCAATCTATGTAATTGAGACCAGTAAGTTTGTTCTCTTTCAGAATAATAGCAAGTGAGTTGAAAGTCATCCTAAGAATAACAAAATAAGTTTTGGTCAAAACTTTAGAATTTATAATAATATTGAGTCCTCAAACAATATTATTTAAATTCACCAACACCTCAGAACACCGTGAATTTTGTATGCCACGATAGTGTGGACGTATACAAATTCAAACATTTGTATGAGGAGGTTTTACCCATTAATTTTATTCTTGTCAACCTAAATTTATGACAAATAAAATTAATAGTTGGTATTCCTTCGATCACACAAATAATAGCAGTGACTCCGATGGGGAGGATACTATTAAATGCGCCTAAGTGTATACCATTACTTGATACTTAGTCCATTAAATAGGATTGTGCCCCTTCAGATGGAGAAGATCACACGCTCCTAAATAATTTTTTATAATCATCCATAAAGGAAGTTTGATCTAGTGATCCACAAACAAACTCATCCGATATGGAGGAAGGCACGAAGAGTCAACGCGCAAGTTTGTTTGCATCACTTACAAACCAGTAATGGAGACCGTGGAATTTATTTATAAATCCCTCTCCCACTTATAAGATGAGGATTTTTACATGGACACATACACATCACAACAAATGAAAGCAATAAATATGGAAAAATAATTTTCCTGTTAGGATGTATACTAAAAGCCTAGCTTTTGGTATAAACATTTATCTAGAAATAAGAATCACATTGGTCAAATATCTACATTTAATATAAATGTAGTTGTTCAATTAATTTATATTATAGATAACATGGTGTGTGGTGTCACACACAGAAGATCATGTTATCGGTTCCTTATAAATTATAAACCGTAGCTCACGACCAAGATGGAAAGGAACAAACCATTGGAAGGTCGTAGTGTAATTAGGTATTAGTTTATCTTAACTATATAATTACACTAGTACACTAAAAGTGTATTGAGTAGGACCATTTGAGGTCGTTCCTTTTATACCGACTTTATGAAGGAACAAAGACCTCAGTTATTATAGAAGTGTGTGCTCTTAATCCTAATATAATAACAAGCACATATATTTGATATTTATTTCTTTAATTTATCAATGGGTGAGATTTAGTTCGATGAATCAATAAGCCCGATAAGTTGGGAAATGATATCACTTATAGTGTGTGTTGTTGATTATAGAAGGAAACTGTGTCCTAGTGATCTAGGTTGAGAATATCCCCAAGAGGAGCTCATAAGGATTGTCATGTTAAACCCTGCAGGTGGACTTAGTCCGACATGACGATGAAGTTGAGTGGTACTACTCTTGGAGCTAGATATTAATTAAGTGAGTTGTCAGTAACTTACTTAATTAGTGGACATTTGTTATCTTAAACACAGGGAGACTAACACACTCATAATAAGAAGGAGCCCAAAATGTAATTTGGGATTGGTGCGGTAGTTCAATAATAGTTCTTTAGTGGAATGAATTATTGTTGATGAAATTAAGTTGTGTGTTCGGGGCGAACACGGGATGCTTAATTTCATCGGGAGACCAAAACCAATTCCTCCTCTCGGTCCCTATCGTAGCCTCTTAATTATAGAGTACTATACCCACCTATACCCACCTTCTTACCCATCCTATAGGGGCCGGCCAAGCTAGCTTGGAGACCAAGCTAGGGCCGGCCATGGGTATGTTCATGGGTGAATTCATGTGGCCGTCCCTATTAAAATAAAAAGGAATTTTAATTTTAAAATTTTCTTATGTGGATAATATAATTTAAAAGAGAGTTAAAAATTTAAATCCTTCCTTTTATAAGATTCTACAAAAGATTAAGAGAAGAGTTAAAATCTCTTTCCTTATTTGTAGATTAAAAGGTTGATTTTAATTTTGGTAAAAACTTTCCTTTTAATTATATTCATGATTTAAAAGAAAGTTTAAAAATTAAAAATTCTCTTTTATTAGTTTCTATAAAAGATTAAGAAAAGATTTAATATATTTCCTTATTTGTAGATTGAAAGGAGATTTTAATTCTTTCGAGATAACTTTCCTTTTGGAAATTATCCACATGTTTAAAAGAAAGATTTTAATTTATAAAATTTCTTTTATTAACCAATCATGAAGGGATTAAAATTATTGGAGAAATTTTATAAATTTCTAGAAACAAATTAGGAAGTTTTAATTTTGTTTTAATTAAAACTCTCCTTGTTTTGGGGAGAAGAGTGGCCGGCCATTATAATTTGAAAAGAGAAAATTATTTTAATTAAATAAATTTTCCTTTTCAATGGCAAAAGAATTAAGGAAGTTTTTATTAAATTTTCCTTATTTGCCAAGATCAAGGATTATAAAAGAGGGGTAGAGGAGGCTTCAATGCTAACGACTCTATTCTATTTTTCCTCTCTTTTCTCCTTGGGTGTGGTCGGCCCTTTCTTTCCTCTCCTCTCCTTTGTGTGGCGAAACCTTCTCATGGTGGAGATAGCTTTGGTGGCGGATCTAAGAAGGAGAAGAAGGAGAAGCCTCTTTTCTAGCATCCCTTGGAGCATGGTGGTGGTGGCCGAACCTCTTCATCCTAGGAGAAGTTTTGATGGCCGAAACTTGTAAGGAAGAAGAAGGTGCTTGGTGGTTCTCATCTCGGAAGATCGTTGCCCACACAACGTTCGAGGTTAGAAGAGGAATACAGTAGAAGATCAAGAGGTCTTTCTAAAAGGTATAACTAGTAATTTTTGTTTCCGCATCATACTAGTTATTTTTGGAAATAATACTAAATACAAGAGGCATACGATTCTAGAGTTTCGAATTTGTTTTCGATATAGTGTTCTTTTGTTTTTTTTCCCTTTGTGATTTGATTGTTCTTTTCGGTTAACCTAACGTTATTTTAGGAAATTAAATATTAGCTTTCCATAAAAGGTTTTGTCTAGTCGGTGGTGGTTTCTCCCATATCCAAGAAGGCCATGTGCCTCACCACATCAGTACTGGGAACCAATTATGGAAATTAATATTTAATGGAATTAATAACTTAAGGTGATTTGGGTCGAACGTGTTAAGTTCCGCAGGAGACCCAAGTCAAAACCTAAAAGAACGAATAGATTAAGTTTTGGATCAAACGTGTTAAGTTCTGCAGGCGATCCAAAATTTAATTTAAAAGAACACATGGTAGCTAGGAAAAGATTCAGACCTTTGTACAAAATTTTTGTACAGTGGAACCTCTAGGTTTTCCGAGTAGCAACCAACAATTGGTATCAGAGCTAGGGTTTTGCCTCTGTGTATTTGGTATTAGTTTAATTATGCACATGTCATACATAATTTAGGCAGGATAATAGTAGGATGTGCTAACTTTGTGGATGCAGGATCCAACTATTATGACTTATAGTTTTATGTGTGTGATTGGACCCTTGGACATGTCAAGGGCATTTATATGTGTGTGCATGATTGTATTAAAATACAGCAGGAGCTGTATTTAGTTTTATTAGAATTTTATTTTTGATCTAGATACATGTACATTCCTTTGAGGAATATAGGATCAAAATGTAAAATTATATTTATGTCGCGGATCAAATCTTGCAAAGCGTGGAACCTTCTAAGGACCAGAGGCGCAGCGGAACTAGGAGCAAGATGGATGCGACAGCTAGACCCGGTGGCGGTGGCCAAATATGGCAGCAGCTTGGGATGACAACACACGGAGGACAACAAGAGATAAAAGCCATAATATTTGAAAATTAGATTTTCTATTTATTGCTTTTATATTGTGCTGTGTGTGCATGTTAGTAGGCTAGCATAGTTAAAATTCCTCATTTATAAATAACTAAGTGGGAGAGGGATTTTTAAGTAAATCCCATGGTCTCCATTACTGGTTTGTAAGTGATGCAAACAAGCTTGCGCGTTGGCTCTGAGTGCCTTCCTCCATAACGGATGAGCTTGTTTGTGGATCACTAGAACAGACTTCCATTTTTGGATGACTATATGAAGTTAATTATGAGCGTGTGATCTTCCCCAACGGAAGGGACTTAGTGTCAAGTAATGGTATACACTTAGACACATTTAATAGTATCCTCCCCAACAGAGTCACTACTATCACTTGTGTGACCAAAGGGAAACCAACTATTGATTTGTCATAAAACTAGATTGGCAATATAATAAAATTAATAAAACCCCTCTTACAAATGTTTGAATTTGTATACGTCCACACTAACGTGGCATACAAGATTCATGGTGTTTGAGGTAATTTTATTTGTCAAAAAGTTATATTGACAAGATAGTCAATGGGTAAAACCCTCCTCTTATAAATGATGAATTTGTATACGTCCACACTAACGTGGCATGCAAAATTCATGGTGTTTGAGGTGTTGGTGAATTTAAATGATATTGTTTGAGGAATCAATGTTATTTTAAATTCAAAGAGTTTTGACCAAATATTTGATCAAAGATAGATCAACTATTAATTTTATTCGTCATAAAGTAAAGTTGACGAGATAATAAAATTAATGAATAAAATCTCCTCTTCGATTTTGTATACACAAAATTCATGGAGATTTTAAGGAGTTGATCTTGACCAAATATTTTTGTGATTCTTAGGATTGAAAATGTTTGTCAATCCCTAGTAGTCATACTATAGAAAAGACTTAGTTGTCCCAATTGTAATGATTGGAAATAGGACTTGGACATTAAGGTAGACTGTCTTCTTAGAACTAAGAACAATATAGGTGTATTTAATTCATTAGTTGAAACATGTTTAGTGGTGTTATCTACCAGAACCTGGAGTGTAGATACAGATGCCATCAATCATGTCCGCAATTCATTGCAGGGTTCCAGGAAACCCGGCAACTAAATGAAAATTAAAACACCGTCCACATGGGCACTACTGTAAAAATGGTAGCTGTTGCAGTGGGAGATGTTCATCTTTTAATAAGAATAAAACATGGATTTTTGAGTGATTGTCTTTACGCACCAAGTTTAGAAAGAACTAGTTTTTTAGTTTCTAAACTATTCAAAGAACTAGATATTCTGCCTCTTTTAATAACAAAATTGTTATTAAGAAAAAGAGAGAAGTTATCTGTTCTGGTACGTTGGTTGGCAATTTATAAATCCAATAACTCTCACGATGCAACAAATGGAAATTAGTAACACATCTTCTAATTTTAAGAGAAAGCAACCTTCGGAAATGAACCAATTATATCTTTGGCATCTAAAGCTAGGTTATATTAACTTAAGTAGGATTCATTGGTAGCTGATGAACTTTTGTGTTCATAAGTAGTGGAAATCTTTCCAACCTATGAGTCTTACTTGAAAGGAAAAATAACCTAGAAGCTTTTAAGTCTAAGGGGAATGGAGTCAAAGATATATTGGAATTGGTTCATTCTGATTTGTGTGATCCTATGACAATTCAGACAAGAGGTAGTATCGAATATTTCGTCTATTTTATAGACAACTATTCAAGATACAAATACATTTACTTAATGTGCCGCAAGACTAAGTGCTTTGATTAGTTCAAAGAGTACAAGGTTGATGCGGAGAAATGTTAAAGTAAAAAGTCACTATGGAAGATCGTAGTGGCAAGTACCTCTTGAGAGATTTTAGGAGTCACTTATCAGAAGTTGGATTTCAATCCCAACTAACTGCATCTGGTACACCCCAACAGAATGGTGTAGTAGAAAGAAGATATAGGACTCTTATGGAATAATTAGATAGATGATGAGTTATTCAGAAAATTACCAAATTTGTTTTAAGGATATGCTCTGGAAACGGAAGTGAACGTAGTACCTTCCAAAGTCATAACTCTCTGCTCATATAGAATTGCTGAATAGGCGTAAGCCTATTTTGAAGCATATTCGGATTCGGGTAATCCAGCACATATGTTAAAGAGAGATAATGATAAGTTGGATAAGAGTTCACTTGTTTGTAAGTTATCCTAGATAAACAAAAGTAGGTTTATAGTCTTAAAAATCAGAAGGTCATTGTTAGCATCAATGACTGATTTTTAGAAAAGGACTATATAATGAACCACATGCTCATAAGTAAATTTGTTCTTAAGGAAATAATAAAGGGCATGTCTAATCTAGTACCAACTGTACAAGATGAGATACCACAAGAAAACTGTAACACGTATCACAAATGATACACAATTGCAGAAAGTGTCTTGTTGTAGTGGGAGGGTTGTTAGGCAACCTAAATAGGTTCATGTTTTGGGAGAGTTTTTGGATTCGATCCCTGGAGGACATGAACCTGATCTCCGGTCATATGATGAAGTACTCCAAGATAAAAATGCAAACATCTTGGCAAAGAGTAATGAATAACAGAATTAGAATATATGTATTCTAATAAAATCTGGAAGCTTGTAGAATCACCAAATGGTGTAAAAGCCGTTGGGTGTAAAAAGGTCTATAATAGGAAAAGAGGGATAGACAGGAAGGTAGAAACTTTCAAAGCAAGGCTAGATGAAAAAGGAAACTTTTTCACTGGTAGTCATGCTTAAGTCTATCCGGATTCTTTTATCTATTTGGTAAGTGGATGTCAAGACAGCATTCCTTAATGGAAGTCTTGAAGAAAGCATCCATATAAAGCAACCAGAAGGGTTCATTGCAAAGGGCTAAGAGCATCTTGTGTGCAAGCTCAATCAGTCTATGGAATGATACAAAGCTTCAAGGTCTTGGAACATCCAGTTTATCAAAGTAATCCAGACCTATGGATTTATTGAGTAAACGGATAAGTCTTGTGTATACAAAAGATGTGATGGAAACGTGGTGGTATTTCTTGTACTATACGTAGATAACATTTTTGGTAGTTGGAAATAATATCAAAATGTTGTCAGAAGTAAAGGTATGGTTGTCCAAACAATTCGATATAAAGGACTTGGGAGAATGTATATATTCTTGAGATCAAAGTAATAAGGGATCGCAAGAAAAGAATATTTTACTTATCCCAAGCTTCATACATCGGAAAAATCCTTGCTCGTTTTAAAGCATGCAAAACTCCAAGAAAGGTTTCTTACCTTTTCAGGATGGAGTAACTTTATCTAAAGATATGTCTCTGTAGACATCAAAGGAGATAAAGGAAAGGCAGTTCTTTATGCTTCGGCTGTCGGAAGCCTAATGAATGCTATGCACGAGATAAGAAATCTGTTTTGCCAAGGGCATAGTTGGCAGATATCAAAGTACAAGGACAGTGGACTGCAGTAAAGCATATATTGAAGTACCTTAGAGGCACTAGAGATTATATGCTAGCTTACAAGGCAGTTAATTTGGTCCTTGTGGGTTGCATGGATTTTGATTTCCAATCGGATAGGGACAATAATAAGTCAACCTTGGGGTTTTGTGTTTACTTTAGGAGGTAAAGTCATAACTATGGAAGAGTGATAAGAATAGGTGTTTTTCTGGACTCCACCATAGAAGCTTAGTATATGGCAAGCCTCTGAGGTAGCCATAAAAGCTGAAAGACTCAATAACCTCAAGATAGACTTAGATATGATTTCTGGTTTGTCCAAAGATTATTACAATTTATTGTAATAATGTTGGTGCAGTAGCAAACTCGAAGAAACCATAAGTCTATAAGGCAAGTAAACACAATAGAGCGCAAGTACCACCCAATACGAGAAATCGTATAAACAAGGAGAAGTTGTTGCCGCCTAGATTGCATCAGATGATGACCTATAGATCCTTTTACTGAGGCCCTTAAGGCAAGAGCTTTTGATGGGCATGTTGAGGGTTAGGAATCAGATGTATGACAGCAGATATAGCAGCTTAGTCTTTTAGTATAAGTGGGAGATTGTTAGGATGTATACTAAAACCCTAGCTTTTGGTATAAACATTTATCTAGAAATAAGAATCACATTGGTCAAATGTCTACATTTATGATAAATGTAGTTGTTCAATTAATTTATATTGTAGATAACATGGTGTGTGGTGTCACACACAGAAGATCATGTTATCGGTTCCTTATAAATTATAAACAGTAGCTCACGACCAAGATGGAAAGGAACAAACCATTGGAAGGTCGTAGTGTAATTAGGTATTAGTTTATCTTAACTATATAATTACACTAGTACACTTAGAGTGTATTGAGTAGGACCATTTGAGGTCGTTCCTTTTATACCGACTTTATGAAGGAACAAAGACCTCAGTTATTATGGAAGTGTGTGCTCTTAATCCTAATATAATAACAAGCACATATATTTGATATTTATTTCTTTAATTTATCAATGGGTGAGATTTAGTTCGATGAATCAATAAGCCCGATAAGTTGGGAAATGATATCACTTATAGTGTGTGTTGTTGATTATAGAAGGAAACTGTGTCCTAGTGATCTAGGTTGAGAATATCCCCAAGAGGAGCTCATAAGGATTGTCATGTTAAACCCTGCAGGTGGACTTAGTCCGACATGACGATGAAGTTGAGTGGTACTACTCTTGGAGCTAGATATTAATTAAGTGAGTTGTCAGTAACTTACTTAATTAGTGGACATTTGTTATCTTAAACACAGGGAGACTAACACACTCATAATAAGAAGGAGCCCAAAATGTAATTTGGGATTGGTGCGGTAGTTCAATAATAGTTCTTTAGTGGAATGAATTATTGTTGATGAAATTAAGTTGTGTGTTTGGGGCGAACACGGGATGCTTAATTTCATCGGGAGACCAAAACCAATTCCTCCTCTTGGTCCCTATCGTAGCCTCTTAATTATAGAGTACTATACCCACCTATATCCACCTTCTTACCCATCCTATAGGGGCCGACCAAGCTAGCTTGGAGACCAAGCTAGGGCCGGCCATGGGTATGTTCATGGGTGAATTCATGTGGCCGTCCCTATTAAAATAAAAAGGAATTTTGATTTTAAAATTTTCTTATGTGGATAATATAATTTAAAAGAGAGTTTAAAAATTTAAATCCTTCCTTTTATAAGATTCTACAAAAGATTAAGAGAAGAGTTAAAATCTCTTTCCTTATTTGTAGATTAAAAGGTTGATTTTAATTTTGGTAAAAACTTTCCTTTTAATTATATTCATGATTTAAAAGAAAGTTTAAAAATTAAAATTCTCTTTTATTAGTTTCTAAAAGATTAAGAAAAGATTTAATATCTTTCCTTATTTGTAGATTGAAAGGAGATTTTAATTTTAGAGATAACTTTCCTTTTGAAATTATCCACATGTTTAAAAGAAAGATTTTAATTTATAAAATTTCTTTTATTAACCAATCATGAAGGGATTAAAATTATTGGAGAAATTTTTATAAATTTCTAGAAACAAATTAGGAAGTTTTAATTTTTGTTTTAATTAAAACTCTCCTTGTTTTGGGGAGAAGAGTGGCCCATTATAATTTGAAAAGAGAAAATTATTTTAATTAAATAAATTTTCCTTCTCAATGGCAAAAGAATTAAGGAAGTTTTTATTAAATTTTCCTTATTTACCAAGATCAAGGATTATAAAAGAGGGGGTAGAGGAGGCTTCAAAGCTAACGACTCTATTCTATTTTTCCTCTCTTTTCTCCTTGGGTGTGGCCGGCCCTTTCTTTCCTCTCCTCTCCTTTGTGTGGCCGAAACCTTCTCATGGTGGAGATAGCTTTGGTGGCCGGATCTAAGAAGGAGAAGAAGGAGAGAAAAGAAGCCTCTTTTCTAGCATCCCTTGGAGAATGGTGGTGGTGGCCGAACCTCTTCATCCTAGGAGAAGTTTTGATGGCCGAAACTTGTAAGGAAGAAGAAGGTGCTTTGTGGTTCTCATCTCAGAAGATCGTTGCCCACACAACGTCCGAGGTTAGAAGAGGAATACGGTAGAAGATCAAGAGGTCTTTCTAAAAGGTATAACTAGTAATTTTTGTTTCCGCATCATACTAGTTATTTTTGGAAATAATACTAAATACAAGAGGTATACGATTCTAGAGTTTTGAATTTGTTTTCGATATAGTGTTCTTTTGTTTTTTTTCCCTTTATGATTTGATTGTTCTTTTCGGTTAACCTAAAGTTATTTTTGGAAATTAAATATTAGCTTTCCATAAAAGATTTTGTCTAGTCGGTGGTGGTTGCTCCCATATCCAAGAAGGCCATGTGCCTCGCCACGTCAGTACTGGGAACCAATTATGGAAATTAATATTTAATGGAATTAATAACTTAAGGTGATTTGGGTCGAACGTGTTAAGTTCCGCAGGAGACCCAAGTCAAAACCTAAAAGAACGAATAGATTAAGTTTTGGATCAAACGTGTTAAGTTCCGCAGGCGATCCAAAATTTAATTTAAAAGAACACATGGTAGCTAGGAAAAGGTTCAGACCTTTGTACAAAATTTTTGTACAGTGGAACCTCTAGGTTTTCCGAGTAGCAACCAACACGTTCACATGGGCAACTAAATGAATTGCAGACATGATCAGTGGCTCCTGTATCTACACACCAGGTACTAGTAGATAACACCGCTAAACATGTTTCAACTACTAGAGGATAAGATATACCTTTCTTGTTCTCTTTCCTACGAGGACAGTCCGCCTTCCAATGTCCAGATTGCTTGCAAATAAAGCACTTGCCCTTCGACTTCTTTATTCCTGCTTTTAGTCCAATACCTAGAGATCAATTCACTTTCTTTGCTGAGCCATCTTGTTTCTTCTTCTTCTTCTTCTTGCCTTTCGACTTAGAAGTAGAAACATTTTCAGCAAAGTGAATTTGAGAATTATGATGAAATAGCCCTTTTGCTGCCTGAAGTTCTGTCAGTAGTTCTGCCAATGAATAAATCCATTTATTCATATTGTAGTTCAGGCGGAACTGCTCAAAACTTTTGAGTAGCGTTTGGAGAATAATATCGACCTAGGTTTCCTGATCGATTTCAGCTCCAAGGATTTGTATCTCGTTCAAGTAAGCCATCATTTTGAGGATATGATCACTTACGGGTGCCCCCTCTGACATGGTGGTTGTCATTAAGTTTCTCATAGCCTCTTTCCTAGTAGCCCGATTCCGGTGTCCAAAGAGTTCCTTGAGATTGTACATCATGTTATAGGAAGTAGGCATGGACTGATGCTGATGTTGCTGCACATTTGACATAGAAGCTAAAATGTAACACCGCGCCATCTCATCTACCTTGACCCATTTCTTATGATACTCAAACTCCTCTTCACTAGAATCACTATTAGGCTCATTAGAGTAGACCTCTAACAGTACAAACTTATAACCTTCAGCAGTTAGGACAATGTCCAGGTTTCTTTTCCAATCTATGTAATTGAGACCAGTAAGTTTGTTCTCTTTCAGAATAATAGCAAGTGAGTTGAAAGTCATCCTAAGAATAACAAAATAAGTTTTGGTCAAAACTTTAGAATTTATAATAATATTGAGTCCTCAAACAATATTATTTAAATTCACCAACACCTCAGAACACCGTGAATTTTGTATGCCACGATAGTGTGGACGTATACAAATTCAAACATTTGTAAGAGGAGGTTTTACCCATTAATTTTATTCTTGTCAACCTAAATTTATGACAAATAAAATTAATAGTTGGTATTCCTTCGATCACACAAATAATAGCAGTGACTCCGATGGGGAGGATACTATTAAATGCGCCTAAGTGTATACCATTACTTGATACTTAGTCCATTAAATAGGATTGTGCCCCTTCAGATGGAGAAGATCACACGCTCCTAAATAATTTTTTATAATCATCCATAAAGGAAGTTTGATCTAGTGATCCACAAACAAACTCATCCGATATGGAGGAAGGCACTAAGAGTCAACGCGCAAGTTTGTTTGCATCACTTACAAACCAGTAATGGAGACCGTGGAATTTATTTATAAATCCCTCTCCCACTTATAAGATGAGGATTTTTACATGCACACATACACATCACAACAAATGAAAGCAATAAATATGGAAAAATAATTTTCCAACTATTATGGCCTCTTCTATCACTGTCCTCCGTGTGTTGTCAGCCCTAGTAGTCGTCAAAACTAGTTGCCAGCCCTAGGGCTCATGTCGTCACGACCATCGAGCTTCCTTTTCTGCTGCACCTCTGGTCCTCAAATAGCACCATGCCTTGCAAGGATACGATCCGTAACGAAAATAAAATTTTACATATATCGATCCTATATTCCACAAAGGAATGTACATAAAGTCTAGATCGAACAAAATATAAAATCATAAAACTAATACTGCTCCTGCTATATTTAATAAATAGAATCATGCACACACATAAAATGCTCTCGACATGTCCGAGGGTCCAATCACATACAATCACAATAGGCCATAATAGTTGGAGCCTTCAACCACAGAGTTAATCTATTTGCATATCCTACTATTTTCCTGCCTAAAATATGTATGACTTGTGCATAATTAAACTAAAAACCAAACATACAGAGGTATAACCTAGCTCTGATAACAATTGTTGGTTGCTACTCGGAATACCGTCCTAATTCCCCTATACAAAAATTTGTACAAGTATAGAACTATCCTAGCTACACATGTGCTCTACCGAAGTTAAATTTGGATTGCAAACGATGCTTAACATTATTAATCCAAATTTTCCTTCAGAAGTTAAACTTGGATTGAAAACGATACTTAACATTTTTACTCCAAGTTTAACCGATGTGATCTTCCTAAGTTAAACCATATTATAGAAGTTATCAAATATCTATTTTAAAAATCGGCTTCCACGTTAAACATGACGAGGCACTAGGCCTTCTTGGGTATGGGATCATCCACCACTTCCTAGACAAAGCCTCATGAAGAAATTGGATATTTAACTTCTTACAGTAAACTATGTTTAACTATAGAGACCTCAATAGAAGCACATTATCAAAACATAAAATCGAGAAATAAAATCGATAACAAAAACGATAACTTAAAACCGATAACCTCTTGTGTTTAGTTTTTCAAGATCTATACAAAAAGATGAACTAATTATGATGCAGAAACTAATAACTAGTTATACCTTTTGTATCTTATGGACCTCTTGATCTTCTATTGTATTCCCCTCCTTCTCTTGGACGTCGTGTGGGCGACGATCTTCCAAGATGAAATCCACCCAAGCTTCTTCCTTTGCTTCCAAGATCCGGCCACCAACTAACCTCCAAGGGATGCTAGACAAGAGAGCTTCCTTCTCTTCTTCTTCTCCTTCAAGCAATTGGCCACCAAGAGATCTCCACACTAGATGCCGCCGTCCACCAAGAGAGAATACAAAAGGAGAAGAGAAAAAGGACAAGGGCCGACCACCAAGGATTGGAAGAGAGGAATAGAAGTTGTGAATTCTCATGAGGCACCCCTCCATCTCTTTTATATTCCTTGGTCTTGGAAAAAAAGGAAAGTTTTAAACATAATTAAAACTTCCTTATATTCCTTGCCAATGACTAAAGAGGAAAGTTTTAAAACAAAAAATTAAAACTTCCTTTTATACTTGTCACGGTCGGCCATATACTTGTGCTCCAAACAAGGAAAGTTTTAAACATAAAATTAAAACTTCCTTATTTGTTTCCAGTAAGAAATTTTTAATAAAAAATTTCTCTTTTAAATCCCTTGTTGGTTATAAAAGGAAAATTTTATAAATTAAAATCTCTCTTTTAAAACATGCGGATGGTTACAAAAAAAAGAAAGTTTTATCAAAAATTAAAATCTTTCTTTTACTACAAATAAGGAAAGATATCAAACATTTCTCTTAATCCTTTATAGAAAGCTATAAAAGGAAATATTTTAAAATTTAAAAACTCTCTTTTAAAACCATGGCTTCCACAAAAGGAAATATTTTAAAATTTAAAAACCCTTTTATTTTAATGTGGTCGGCCACCTTGCTTGAGCTCTAAGCTTGGCCGACCATAAACTTGGCTCCATCCTTTGGCTTGGCCAACCCTAGCTTGGGCTCCAAGCTTGGCTTGGCTGGACACAATGATATGGGTAAGAAGCTTGGCTCTAAGTGGATATAAGGCTTTATAAATAAGAGGCTACAAAAGGGACCGAGAGGAGGAATTGGTTTTGGTCTCCCGATGAGCTTGAGCTTCTCGTGTTCGCCCCGAACACCCAACTCAAGTTCATCAATAATAACTCATACCACTAAAGAGTTATTATTGCACTACCGCACAAATCCCATATTACAATATGAGCTCCTTCTTATCATGAGTGTGTTACTCTCCCTGTGTTTAAGATATTAAATTCCCACTAATTAAATGAGTTACTGACAACTCACTTAATTAATATCTAGCTCCAAGAGTAGTACCACTCAACCTCATTGTCATGTCAGACTAAGTCCACCTGCAGAGTTTACATGGCAATCCTAATGAGCTCCTCAAGGGGGCATCATCAACCTAGATTACTAGGACATAGTTTCATTCTATAATCAACAACACACCATATAAATAATATCATTTCCCAACTTATCGGGCCTATTGATTTAACGAACTAAATCACACCCTTTGATAAATTAAAGAAATAAATATTAAGTATACGTGCTTGTTATTATATCATGATTAAAAGTACGCACTTCCATAATAATAGATATTTGGTTCTTTTATGTAGTCAGTATAAAATGAAACTATTTGAAATGGTCCTGCTCAATACACTCATAGTGTACTAGTGTAATTTTATAGTCAAAATAAACTAATACCAAATTACACTACAACCACTCCAATGGTTTGTCCCATTCCATTTTGGTTGTGAGCTACTATTTATAATTTATAAGGAACTGATAACATGAATTTCTGTGTGTCTTCTCACACTATGTTATCTACAATATAAATTAAATGGGCAACTACACTTAGCATAAATGTAGATATTTGACCAATGTGATTCTTATTTCATAATAACTGTTTATACAAAAATCTAGACTTTTAGTATACACTATAACACAAAGGCTCTCTTGCATGCCTTAATCTCCGAGTTGCTCTTCACGCGCGTACTAATCCTTGTGAGAACCCCCTCTTAGAATCTTCTCCTGAAAAGCTTCAAAAGGTGGAACCCTAGGGTTCTTGGCCGAACATGAGAAAAGGGGAGGAGAAGTTTCGGATGGAGAAGGAGAAATGAAAGTGAGAAGTTGTGTTTTGTCTCTTCCATTTCCTTTTTATACTAAGTGGAAGTTGAAGCATCTCATCATGCATATCCTACATATAATGAATAGTTCTCTATTCCCAATGTGATGCTTTACCACCACCCTAATGGTGGCACCTTTAACTAATTCAAATAAAAGTTCTAGGGTTCGAATCCTAGTCAGGTCATATATGTATTTTTTTTAATTTTTTTATTTGTTTAAAAGAGGCAATTTACAGGCATTACAATCCCCCATACCTCATGAAAAGTTCATCCTTGAACTTAGAATAATTTTGGCTACTTCTGTCTCATATCGTCCTCACGTTCCCACGTCGCCTCTTCGTACTGTTGACTTTGCCACAGAACTTTTACTAAAGTATCTCTTTATTCCTCAGCTTCTTAACTTCTCGATCTATTATCTGAATAGGTCAACTTTCATAACTGAGATCCTTTTGAACTTGTACCGTTTGTAACTCAATCACTTGGTTTGCATCGGGAACATGCTTCTTCAGCATTGAGACATGGAATACATTATGAATGGCTAACATTTCCTAAGGTAGCTTCAGCTCATAAGCTACCTTGCCAACCCTTCTAGTGAACATGTATGGCCCCATATAATGTAGACTCAACTTTTCTTTCTTTCCAAACCGCATCTCTCATTTTATAGGAGCTACTTTGAGGAACACTGAATCGCCAACCTCAAATTCCAACGGTCTATGGCGCACATCTGCATAGCTTTTATGCCGGCTCTGAGCAGTTTCTATTCTCGGATGAATGTTCTGGATGGCTTTGGTGGTGTCCTCGACAAGGTCTGTTTAGAGCCCCATTTCTTTCTTTTCACCACCTTCATACCAACAGATAGGAGATCTACATTTCCTCCCATATAGAGCCTCGTAGGGTGTCATTTTGATAGTAGCTTGATAGATATTATTGTATGCAAATTCTGCTAAGAATAGATATCGGTACCAACTCCCTTTGAAATCTAAGGCACAAGCCCGTAACATATCCTCCAGAACTTGATTCACTCGTTTTGTTTGCCCATCAGAACTCCGCCTGGTCTTTGATGTTCTGCTTTAACCTGTTGACACGTCAAGTAGGTATTGACATATCTAGCAACATCTCTTTTTATTCCAGACCACCAGAAGCGTTCCTTTATATCTTGGTACATCTTGGTGGAACCAGGATGCATTGCATAGGATGTTCCATGGGATTCATCTAGAATGTTCTTTCGCAATTCTTCTTGATTAGGGGCACATAGGCGATCACCATAATGCAGCATCCCACAGTCTGATACTCAAAACTTTCCATTTTCTCCTTCCTGTATCCCCTGCTTGATCTTCTGAATATCAGGATCTTCATCCTGCCCTTTCTGTATATCTTTAAGCAGGGTTGACACCAGTGTCAAAGTGGAGAGTTGTCTAGTAACAATTTCAAGCCCAAAGTCTACTATTTTTTCTGTAGGGGATGTGACACAATAGATAAGGACAATAAAGGTGCGCAAGATTTTCTACTTAGCGCATCTGCTACTTTGTTCGCCTTCCCTAGATGGTAGAGGATTTCACAATCATAGTATTTGACTAGCTCAAGCCATCTCCGTTGTCTCATGTTCAGGTCTTTCTGAGTGAAGAAATATTTCAGACTCTGGTGATCTGTGTAAATCTTATACTGAGCTCCGTATAAGTAATGCCTCCAGATTTTGAGAACAAAGACTACTGCTGCTAGATCAAGGTCATGAGTCGGATAGTTCTTCTAATAATCCTTGAGTTGTCTTGAGGCGTAGGCAATGACTTTTCCATTCTGCATCAGTACAGCTCCGAGCCCCAATTTAGAAGCATCACTATAAATATCGAAGCTTTCGCTATTTTCTAGAAGGGTCAAGATTGGAGCACTGGTCAGTCTCATTTTCAATTCAGTGAAACTCTTCTCACAATCCTCTGCCCACTCAAATTTTTTATTCTTTATGGTAAGAACTGTCAATGGGGAGGTGATCCTTGAGAAGTCCTCTACAAGTTTCCTGTAGTAACCTGCTAGCCCAAGGAAACTTTTGATTTCACTGGCATTCTTGGGTCTATTCTAGTTACTCATAGCTTCTATTTTTGTTGGGTCCACCATAACCCCATCTTTGGAAATAATGTGATCTAGGAAGGATACTTGATCGAGCCAGAACTCACACTTGGAGAACTTCGCATACAACTGGCTCTGCTAAAGAATCTGTAATACTGTCCTCAGATGTTCAGCATGTTTTTCCTGAGTTATGGAGTATATAAGGATATCATCTATGAAGATGATCACAAACTTATCCAGATATGCCTTGAATACTCTGTTCATCAGATCCATAAATGTAGCAGGAGCATTCATCACTCTGAAAGGCATGACTACGAACTCGTAGTGTCCATACCTCGTTCGGAATGGCGTATTCGGTACGTCATCTGCTTTCAATTTCACTTGATGATATCCTGACCACAAGTCTATCTTGGAAAAGACTGTGGCTCCCTTTAATTGATCAAATAGATCATCAATTCTCGGCAGGGATACCTACTATTAATTGTTACTTTGTTCAACACTCGGTAGTCCACGCACATTCGCATGGACCCGTCCTTCTTCTTCACGAACAACACTAGAGCTCCCCACAGTGAGTGACTAGGGAGAATGAAACCCTTGTCGAGTAGCTCCTGTAGATGTCCTTGAAGTTCTTTCAATTCTGTCGGAGCCATGCGGTAGGGTGCTTTTGAGATTGGATGAGTACCAGGGAGGAGTTCAATCTCAAGTTCAATTTCCCTATCCGGAACTAAGCCTGGTAACTCATCCGGAAAAACTTCTGGGTAGTTGCATATGACTCTGACTTCTTCTAGCTTTTGGGCTGTTTCTTGCTGGGTATTGACCACATGGGCTAGAAACCCAGTGCATCCATTGGCTAACATTTTCTGAGCTTTCATGGCCGATAATAATTTCTGGGTTCTCTCCCCTGATTCTCCGATGAACTTGAACTTAGACTTTGCCTCAGGTTGGAATATGACTCTTCGCTTATGACACTCGATGGAACCACCATACTTTCTCAAAAAGTCCATCCCAAGGATAACATCGTTAATCGGACATGTTCAGCATTATCAGATCATTATACAGTTCTCTGTCTATAGTTCTGATTGGCACAACACGTAGCCAGTGCGTAGATGTCATTATCTCTCCTGAGGGTAGTGTCGTCAAGAACTGCCCGCTTAGGACACCCGGAGGTATACCTATTCTTTCAACAAATGCCATGGAGATAAACGAATGGGTTGCCCTAGTATCAAATAGCACAGTTGCATATTGACTAAAAATGTGTATCTGACCTGTGACAATAGTATATGCGTTTGCTACCTCCTCTCTGGTAAGGGAGAAAACCCGAGCATTTGTAGTAATTGGTGGGGGCTCCAGTATGCCTTGGCTAATATGAGGACCCTCCAATGCGGCCTACATCGGTGTAGCTATGTTTGCTTGACTCTATACTGAATAGGCTATGCTGGAGGTAGGTTGATCTTGGTCGGGCAATGCTTGGCCATATGCCTCTCTTGACCATACGTATAACATCCACTAGTGCCCTTGCAACAGATTCCAGGATGCATATTCCCACACGTGGGACACGTAGCATACTTAGGTTGTTTGCTTACGGATCCTCCCTTTGGATTATTCCACTACTTTCTCTTGGGGTTCCCCTTCCAGTTTGAATCGTGGCTCTGGGGTTTCTGAGTGCCAGAACTCCCTTGGCTTTTATTCTCAATCGGGTCTGGCTTCTGCTGCTTGATACTGTTCAGCTAATGCTCCATGATCAGAGCACTACTAATAAGCTCTTCTGCAGTCTGCGGTCTATTAATTCCAATGGCTACATTCAGAGCTATCTCTGGCCTCAACATCTTGAGCATTTGTAAAATACCGGAAATAGACGAATAATAATAAGGGATTTTTCTGAAATTTTTGGAAATTTTTCGGGAATTTTTCCGAGCTCGTACGGACGAGTTGACGGGGATAAAAACGGGGCCCAGAAAAGCCTGTTTAGGCTACCCCATTTAAGTGAGGAAAAGTTGATTTTCCTTTTTCTTTTTTTAAATTCTTTTTCTTTATCTTCCTCGCCGAAAACCCCTCTCCCTCGCGAGCCGACCCTTGCCCTAAACCTCGCGGCGCCTTGTCCCGAGCCCTAACCGAGCGGTTCCTTCTCCCACTCCGCGTACAAAACCTCCCAGCCAAGGGCTACGCCTTCTTCTTCCTCTCTGCGCCCTAGCCGCCGGCGACGCACGGAGCAGCACCGCACACCCCGGTGCCCTAGCGCCGATCACCGCGCAGCGTTCTTTCTTTCACTGCCCTTGCCCGTTCAACCCGTGACCCTCTCCGGCCGATTCGGCCAGTACTTCGGTGCCCTACGTTGGGTTCAGCCGGCCGATTTCCTCCTCCCTCGGCTCGCGACATCGCTGTCCTTCTGTGAGTCCTAGTCCTTCCTCTACATGCCACTGCCAAGGCTTTTCATCACCGGCACAGAGTCACTGCAGCCATAATCGAGCCGATCCTCTTCACTTCCCTCCGTGTCGCTGCCTCGGTGCCTTAGTATCAGTGACCGGTCCTTAATTTCATTACTCTCTGATTTCCAGCAATCTTGAAGGTAAGGGTTTAAGGTTTGGTGTTTGGTTTTGTGCTTTGATTCGTGTTGTGTTGTGTGCAGCATTTGTGTTGGGTGGAAGATCATGCTAGTTACGTATAGTGATCTGTAATTGTAGGTTCATTGCGCTGGTTGAGGGTCGGGGTTCCAACAGCAGCTACACTTTCCAACAGTAACCATCCTTAGCCGTGGAGCTACAGTTGCTGTGAGGTTGAGGTAAGGGACAGAGAATTTGTTTCTCTTATTGTAGCGTACACATAATTGAAGCTAGGAAAGGATAAAAATGAATAGTACAGAAATTTATTAAGTTTAAGTTTAAGTTGTTATGTGAAAATGGATTAGGTTTGGAATTGATCTGATGGTATGATTAGGGTTAAGGTAAATTAACCCTAGTTAATTGTTGGATTTATGTTAGCTTCTCGTGGATTTGATTTAGCTATTTTATCTATATGAAATCAGCTAAACCTGGAAACTATAAATATTACGGGACCTTGACGCGAGACGAGTATCTCGGAGTCAGATTGGACCTTTTTATTTTCGGATGCGGGTACTTTTGACTTTTTTTGTCTTTGATATGCTTAGTAATGAAATTAACATGTTGCATTAATTGTGTTTCTTATCTATTTCGGTTAATCACTACCCAAATCTTGGTACATGCTTGATTGATTGATTGGTTTTGCATCTCATGTATACTTTACCAGTTTATACATGCTTATAGGGGTAGTGATATACCATGCTTGACCATGTTCAGGACCTAGGTTTTATACCTTCTGAGTACCTTTGGATTGTTTTGATTTGTTGACCTATGATGCATATTTTTTTATATACATGTGGATTAGGTTAGGATATTTTGTGGTTAGTGCCATGCACCATTTGCATGATTGCATGCTGTGCGATAGTCCGCTCCATTATTGTTGAGCACATCGCCAGTTACATGGATCTGCACACACCACCACTCATGGGTTAGGTAGAGTGTGTTGCAGTAGGGACTCTGTTAGGCACCGTTGGTCCGCTCATGGGTAGTGTGACACAA
Source organism: Zingiber officinale (assembly GCF_018446385.1). Taxonomy (NCBI): domain Eukaryota; kingdom Viridiplantae; phylum Streptophyta; class Magnoliopsida; order Zingiberales; family Zingiberaceae; genus Zingiber; species Zingiber officinale. The sequence goes on along the minus strand of NC_056005.1, from coordinate 71,679,423 downwards.
CGTGTTATCCGGCAGGGATTCCTCCCCGTCATTGTGTACCGGGAGATGAGAGCATTGCGCTCCCCCATTTATGATTTGGGGTAGGAGGATAGGTGTACTCCGACAGCATCCCGTCCACTCGGTCACTCATCAGGAGTAGTGACGACAGAGTGCACGGTTGTCACAGCCCTACCCACTCGGCCTCACTATTGTGTGTGAGATGATCGACTGGCGTCAGGGGTGACCAGGACGCATCATTGGCATCATATGCATGATGCATTTATTGCTTGTGTTTGTGCTTGCTACATTTATATGCTGCATATTGTTTGGATACCTATGTTTGACATGCATACAGGATTCCTATACCACTCGGACTGTTTGTCCTTATACTCAGATCCTGGTTAGTATAGATTATCTCCTGTCTACTTCGGTTTGCATTTATCTTTATTTTTATCAGGAGACTGTACGCATGATTAGTGTTAGGTGTTATTTCTTTACTTTGCATATCAATTGTACCTGCTGAGTGTTGGACTCACCCCGCCTCCATTGTTGATATTTTCAGGTTGATGCTGTCAGGAGAGAGTTCCAGTTGCTGGTCCCTGCAGACCTTGAGGATATGATTGGTTTCCTTTTGGTTTTTTTTTTCTCTTCTAGACTGTGTTGAACTTATTATGTTTTGGATTATTCTACTTATGGACGTTGTATGGATTTTATTATGTCGATGGATTTGGATTTGCATTTATTCTACTACATGCCTGCTTGGACGGCAGAAGAGGTGAGTTCATCGGATTTGAGCTTTACGAGTGTAGTGGAGTAGGGTTGATTTCGAGTCAGGGTATTATCTTTCTGTTTACTTATATAAACTGCGTGGTGATGATTTATTTTGTTGTTATTATTCCAGCCACATGTGGCTGAGGTATTTAGTGCTTGTAGAAAAGTTTCAGATTGTCCACCGTACAGGGGAGATGCTGCCGAAATTTTCTCGGACAGGGACTCCTCAGGGCCGTGACAATTTAGTGGTATCAGAGCACAGGTATACGATCTTTTGTTTTCGTATGTTGGATGTTTGGGATAACCTGATATCAATTTATTTACTTGGTATCAGAGCGCCAAGTTGGCGATACTTGTTGGATTTTTGTATTTTGGATTTTCAAGATTTATCTGATACCAATTTATTTGGTATCAGAGCGGGTTATGATACCTGCTTTTGGTTTTCTGGAGATTTATCAGATACCTGTTGTTGGTATTCTGGATATTTGGGTTAGCCTGGTTTGCGAGTCAAACTGGGCATTTTCGGATTTTCGATATGGTTATGTTTCGGATTTTCGTTTCGGATTTATTTGGATTTCCGGCGATATTCTCGTTCGAAATTTTGAGGTCAAAAGTTGGGGACTGGACAGCGACGGAACATCTCTAGACAGCAAATAGGTATGATGTTTATTTTATGATAGTTATGACATGTATTAGCACTTTATCTTTAGTACCTGTCTGGTTGTTGTAGCCTATATTACATGTGATGCGTTAGCCACTGATCTTGCTCGACCCTAATAGAGATCAAGGATTATAGTCTCTGGTGATTTTATATATTTTACCACCAGTAGTTTTAGCTTTTGTTACTACTAGTTGGTTAGGAGATGGAGGCACTTACCAGCCTCTGCTATTGTTAGCTGGCTAATGGATGATACCTACATATTCCTGTTGACTTAGCCAGTAGAGTTTTTATTCTCATATCTTTTGGATATTAAGGTACCCGATACGATGAAAATTGGTCATTGGGGAGTTAGCAAGTTTGATCATTGTTGAGAATGGTTTGAGGTTGAGGGATATTGTGAGATCAGATATTGTGATATGTTGATTTCTAATGGTTTGTGAGAGTAAATGTTATGTGGTTGTCTGATGATCTATTACTGGATATTTGTTTTGATGGTGACATAGTGAGTGTCATCTATTTTTGATGATCTATTATATGGGTTGTCGTTGATGGTGACATAGTGAGTGTCATGTATGATATTCATAGGTTTGATGATTATAGTTGGTGATCAGATTATAAATCGGGTGCTAGAGAGTTTATGGTTTAGAGTGCCTATGAGATTTTAATAAATCTGGTTAGTTTTGGTTAGTTAACAGGATGATAAAATTGATGTTTACTTCCTCTGATATTGGACTATGTGGATAAATAATGATTTGATGTTGTGAATGCTAACTTGCTCTCATGGGGAGTAGAGATTTATTCATCTGATATTTTTGAGGATAAAAATGAGAGTGTCTTGATGATCTTGAATTCTGACTTTCTCTTTTGGGTCGTACACAATTATACATATGATATTATGTGGGTTGGCATTTTCTAGTTTGAGTTGAGGTAATTAGTGTTGAATTGACCCATGAACTGATTTAGTTATTTGACAATTTATTTGGGGTCAAGTTGTAATTTGCTCTGGTGTCTATAAGGGTGGATTCCTTCGGATAGTTCTGTATGGATTATGGATAAATGAACTGGTAGGATTTTTGTTGTGCTGTCTTTGGTTGTCATAGTTGAAAATTTTTCTGGGTCGGCTGAGTGGATACATGTATGGAACATGATATCTGGTTGATTATGATTGGATTGGTTATGTATTCTGGCAAAAAAATTTTTTTTTTTTTGATCATATAACTCCATATGAAAGATTAGTAATGGTTTCAGATATTGAGGATATAAATTTGATTGAAGTGTTAAATGTAATCAATTTTTTCATCAATGTCAAGGCTGGATGAAAATGGTTGAGTATTGTGTTGGATTTGGATAACATAGAAGGTAAAATATGGAATGTCAAATTGACTGGATTAAATATGCTGATTAGGTATATCTATGTGGTGTATACTTGTTCAGTTATGATTATTGTGGGTGTCTAGTAGATTATACCTTAGTGGTTAGACATACATGTCTGATTGTTTATGGGAGGTATTTCGTCGATTAAATCTATGTTGTGAAATGTGCACATGTGTTTGTGTGTTTTATTTGGAGGTATCTTATCGATTTAATATGAGTTCTGATATGTGCAGATGTGTACGGTGTAATATTCGAGGTATTTTATTGATTATATTTGATTTGTGGATGCACTTGTGTCTATTAGGCTTTCTTGGAAGTATTACGTTGATTATACTCTTGGCATAGGTGGATATATGCCATGTGAGGTTGTTTGAGGTGTATTGTTGATTATGTCTATGTTGATATATGCACACGGGTTCGGTATGCATTGTTGGAGGTAGCACGATGATTTATGTCTATGTTGTGAGTAAGTGTGGTGTGCACAAATTGGAGGATTATGTCGATCATACATATGTTGTGTGAGCAAGGGTGCCAGGTGTATTGTTGGTAGCAACATGATTCTACTTATGTTGAATGCAGGATGTAGTGTCTGCATTATGTCATTTGTTGGATTACCCTGTCAACCCATATTCTTATCAGTGGGTGACTCACTACGATGTTGATAGATTTGACGATGAGTTTGGTTTGATTGCTAGATTGTTATACCTTTGGCTGCCACAGTGATATGTGGTTGAGTGATCTCGTGCAGCCTCTAGTTGGATAGTTAGGTGCCTTGGGCACTTATGGATCGTTTGTCGTGGAGCGGAGCTCCCACATATACATATTTCGGATTGCTTGTAGCGGAGCATTGCTCCCATATCTATTGCAGATACATGTTATGGATTGTTTGTAGTGGAGTGTTACTCCTACATATTGAGGATTTCTTGTGGTAGAGCGTTGCTCCCACATATGTGATGTTTTCTGTGATGGAGCGTTGCTCTCACACGGGTGGATCTATTCTTGATGATTTGTATTATTGATGAATAATTGCAGATTTATTGTCAGGGAGGTTATGGTTAGGAAGGTCTGTGATACAGATATTATGTATCTTGGTATTATCATTAAGGCTTGCAGAGCCTTAGATGTTTATAGAGACTTGATGATTTTGGTATTTCGAGAATGTTTGGATCGATTTCCATTGTCTTTGTTGACGATGTTGTGATTTATTTCGGATCCGCGGTGAGTCACGCATATCATCTTTGTATAGTTCCAGAGATTGTCATGATGAAAATGTCTAGATGTGAAGATCAGTAGTGCGTATTTTGGTTGTCTTCTGTGAGATGTTAGAGACACACGGTCACTAGTAGGAGTATACCGTGATTCCACAGGAGATCGAGGTTGTTACCATTGGGAGTAGACGGAGTTTATAGAAGAGGCTCGCAACTTCCTTTGTTTGGCTCGATATTTCCGGAGATACGTTGAGGGTTTCTCACGGATTGCTATGCTACTTACACGCCTGACAGGAAAGGTGTGAAGTTCACATGGACTGAGGATTATGAGATCAGCTTCTAGGAGCTGAAGCGGAGATTAGTGTCGATTCCGATTTTGGTTTTACCTTCTGGAGAGGACGGATATGTCCTCTACACCGACGCATCTATTCAGGGTTTGAGCGCTGTTTTGATGCAGCACGATATGGTAGTCTCCTATGATTCTCGTCGGTTGAAGGAGCATGAGAAGAACTACCCTGTACATGATCTGGAGCAAGTCGCCATTATTTTAGCCATGAAGATTTGGCGACATTATTTATATGACGTTACATTTGAGATGCTCACTGACTATAAGAGTCTCAAATATCTGTTTACTTAGAAAGAACTTAATCTCCGACAGAGAAGATGGATAGAGTTCCTGAAGGATTATGATTGTACCATTAGCTATCACCCGGAGAGAGCTAATGTGGTTGCCGATGCGCTTAGCAGGAAGTCCGGAGGGACTTTAGCTTGCCACCGAGTTGTGGTCACAGATTTGATTTAAGGTTTCTCCGATTTGGGCCTTGAGGGGTAAGGACAGACAGAGCAGGGTACTCTGGTTACCATGGTTGCTTAGTCGTTGATCAGGACGAGAATATGAGAGCCCTAGGCTGCCGATCAGTATTTACAGTTTATTTGCAACCAGATAGCTTCCGGGCAGCAGACCGAGTTCACACGAGACGAGGAGGATATTATATACTTCCGAGACAAATTATGCGTACCTCAGTCTCATCCGGTCTTACAGGAGCTACTTCAGGAAGCTCATCGCTCTCGATTTGCGATCCAACTAGGCGGGACCCGCATGTATCGAGATTTGAGGCGTTCTTATTGGTGGAACAATATGAAGAAAGACATCGCGGAATTTGTAGCTAGATGTCTTGTCTGTCAGCAGATGAAGGCTGAGCACCAGAGACCTGCTGGATTATTTCAGCGGATTCCTTTTCCTGAGTGGAAATGAGAACATATTACTATGGACTTTATGGTGGGTTTGCCGAGGACACGACGAGGCCATGACGCGATTTGGATAATCATTGACCGATTAACCAAATCCGCGCACCCGTTAGCGATCCGGAAGATTGATTTCTGGATCGATTGGCAAATCTGTTTTGCTGGGAGATCATTATACTACATGGTGTTCCATTGAGTATCATCTCGGATAGAGATCCACGGTTCACTTCTCGTTTCTGGCAGAGTCTGCAGCAGGCCTTGGGCACACAGCTCCATCCACAGGCAGATGGACAGTCAGAGCGGACCATTCAGACTTTAGAGGACCTGCTGAGGTCATGTGTTATGGATTTCGGAGGCAGTTGGGAGGACCATCTGCCGTTGGTAGAGTTTGCCTACAACAACAGCTTCCATTCGGCTATCCAGATGGCACCGTTTGAGGCGTTGTATGGTAGACCTTGTCGGACACCCGTCCTTTGGGATGAGGTTGGAGAGGCTCAGTTGTTGGGACCTCATAGAGTTCAGCAGGATGCAGAGTTGGTCCGTACTATCAGACGGAGGATGTCAGAGGCGCAGGATCGCCAGAAGAGTTATGCTGATCGGAGACGCAGACCACTAGAGTTCTCTGTTGGCAACCATGTATTTCTGCGAGTTTCACCCACGAAAGGGGTGAAGAGATTTGGCCTCATAGGTAAGCTAGCTCCGTGGTACATTGGCCCTTTCGAGATCTTGGAGAGGATCGGAGTAGTAGCTTACCGACTGGCACTACCACCGTCCCTGTTAGGCGTTCACGGTGTATTTCACGTATCGATGCTGAGGAGATACGTGCCCGATCCGACGCATGTGCTGGCAGATATTCCAGTTCCAGTTCAGCCTGACATTACATATGAGGAGGTTCCGGTACGGATTCTCGATCGGAAAGAGCGTCAGTTGTGGAACAAGACTATCCGGCTGGTTAAAGTCGGATGACAGCATCATTCGGACGAGGAGGCTACTTGGGAGCTCGAGGATACTATCCGAGCTCGATATCCCCATCTTTTCACTTGAGGTATGTGATTTATTTACTGTTCAGCATTTATAGTCTATATCTGTTGTTAGTACTTGCTGATGGTAGATAACGAAATTTGGGGACCAAATTTTTATTAGTGGGGGAGAATGTAAAATACCGGAAATAGGCGAATATTAATAAGGGATTTTTCCGGAATTTTTGGAAATTTTTCGGGAATTTTTCTGAGCTCGTACAGACGAGTTGACGGGGATAAAAACGGGGCCCGGAAAAGCCTGTTTAGGCTACCCCATTTAAGTGAGGAAAAGTTGATTTTCTTTTTTCTTTTTTTAAATTCTTTTTCTTTATCTTCCTCGCCGAAAACCCCTCTCCCTCGCGAGCCGACCCTTGCCCTAAACCTCGCGGCGCCTTCTCCCGAGCGCTAACCGAGCGGTTCCTTCTCCCACTCCGCGTACAAAACCTCCCAGCCAAGGGCTACGCCTTCTTCTTCCTCTCTATGCCCTAGCCGCCGGCGACGCACGGAGCAGCACCGCACACCCCGGTGCCCTAGTGCCGATCACCACGCAGTGTTCTTTCTTCCTCTGCCCTTACCCGTTCGACCCGTGACCCTCTCCGGCCGATTCGGCCAGTACTTCGGTGCCCTAGGTTGCGTTCAGCCGGTCGATTTCCTCCTCCCTCGGCTCGCGACATCGCCGTCCTTCTGTGAGTCCTAGTCCTTCCTCTACATGCCACTGCCGAGGCTTTTCATCACCGGCACAGAGTCACTGCAGCCATAATCGAGCCGATCCTCTTCACTTCCCTCCGTGTCGCTGCCTCGGTGCCCTAGTATCAGTGACCGGTCCTTAATTTCATTACTCTCTGATTTCCAGCAATCTTGAAGGTGAGGGTTTAAGGTTTGGTGTTTGGTTTTGTGCTTTGATTCGTGTTGTGTTGTGAGCAGCATTTGTGTTGGGTGGAAGATCATGCTAGTTACGTATAGTGATCTGTAATTGTAGGTTCATTGCGCTGGTTAAGGATCGGGGTTCCAACAGCAGCTACACTTTCCAACAGTAACCATCCTTAGCCGTGGAGCTACAGTTGCTGTGAGGTTGAGGTAAGGGACAGAGAATTTGTTTCTCTTATTGTAGCGTACACATAATTGAAGCTAGGAAAGGATAAAAATGAATAGTACAGAAATTTATTAAGTTTAAGTTTAAGTTGTTATATGAAAATGGATTAGGTTTGGAATTGATCTGATGGTATGATTAGGGTTAAGGTAAATTAACCCTAGTTAATTGTTGGATTTATGTTAGCTTCTCGTGGATTTGATTTAGCTATTTTATCTATATGAAATCAGCTAAACCTGGAAACTATAAATATTACAGGACCTTGACGCGAGACGAGTATCTCGGAGTCAGATTGGACCTTTTTATTTTCGGATGCGGGTACTTTTGACTTTTTTTGTCTTTGATATGCTTAGTAATGAAATTAACATGTTGCATTAATTGTGTTTCTTATCTGTTTTGGTTAATCACTACCCAAATCTTGGTACATGCTTGATTGATTGATTGGTTTTGCATCTCATGTATACTTTACCAGTTTATACATGCTTATAGGGGTAGTGATATACCATGCTTGACCATGTTCAGGACCTAGGTTTTATACCTTCTGAGTACCTTTGGATTGTTTTGCTTCGTTGACCTATGATGCATATTTTTTTATATACATGTGGATTAGGTTAGGATATTTTGTGGTTAGTGTCATGCACCATTTGCATGATTGCATGCTGTGCGATATTCCGCTCCATTATTGTTGAGCACATCGCCAGTTACATGGATCTGCACACACCACCACTCATGGGTTAGTGGTCGATTCAGGCTAAGTGTGTTGCAGCAGGGACTCTGTTAGGCACCGCTGGTCCGCTCATGGGTAGTGTGACACAACGTGTTATCCGGCAGGGATTCCTCCCCGTCATTGTGTACCGGGAGATGAGAGCATTGCGCTCCCCCATTTATGATTTGGGGTAGGAGGATAGGTGTACTCCGACAGCATCCCGTCCACTCGGTCACTCATCAGGAGTAGTGACGACAGAGTGCACGGTTGTCACAGCTCTACCCACTCGGCCTCACTATTGTGTGTGAGATGATCGACTGGCGTTAGGGGTGACCAGGACGCATCATTGGCATCATATGCATGATGCATTTATTGCTTGTGTTTGTGCTTGCTGCATTTATATGCTGCATATTGTTTGGATACCTATGTTTGACATGCATACAGGATTCCTATACCACTCAGACTGTTTGTCCTTATACTCAGGTCCTGGTTAGTACAGATTCTCTCCTGTCTACTTCGGTTTGCATTTATCTTTATTTTTATCAGGAGACTGTACGCATGATTAGTGCTAGGTGTTATTTCTTTACTTTGCATATCAATTGTACCTGCTGAGTGTTGGACTCACCCCGCCTCCATTGTTGATATTTTCAGGTTGATGTTGTCAGGAGAGAGTTCCAGTTGCTGGTCCCTGCAGACCTCGAGGATATGATTGGTTTCCTTTTGTTTTTTTTTTCTGTTCTAGACTGTGTTGAACTTATTATGTTTTGGATTATTCTACTTATGGACGTTGTATGGATTTTATTATGTCGATGGATTTGGATTTGTATTTATTCTACTACATGCCTGCCTGGACGGCAGAAGAGGTGAGTTCATCGGATTTGAGCTTTACGAGTGTAGTGGAGTAGGGTTGATTTCGAGTCAGGGTATTATCTTTCTGTTTACTTATATAAACTACGTAGTGATGATTTATTTTGTTGTCATTATTCCAGCCGCATGTGGCTGAGGTATTTAGTGCTTGTAGAAAAGTTTCAGATTGTCCACCGTACAGGGGAGATGCTGCCGAAATTTTCTCGGACAGGGACTCCTCTGGGGCGTGACAGCATTAGTCTTACCCTTTCTCATTCTGTGCTGACCAACTCGGGGCATAGGCGAGCCAGCCTATTGAATTTCTTCACGGCTTCATCAGCTGATAAACTTCCTTATTGGAATTCCGTGAACTCATTGTAATGTTTGTTCGTGACTCGCATATAGAAGAACTCTTCGAAGAACTTATACTCGAAGTCAGCCCAGGTCATTTGATTCGCTATTCTTTTTTCCTTGACCCATTCCCACCACATTCTTGCATCACTAGTGAGGCAGAAGGAGGCACACTTTATCTTTTCTACCTCCAGTCAGTCCAGTAGCTCGATTATGCTCTCAAGGGTTTTGAACCATGCCTAAGCATCCCATATTTCGCTAGTGCCAGAGAAGTTCTCTGGTTTCAGTTTCTGCCACTGGATGAGGTATGCTTCTTGCCTCACTACCCTTGCCGAGGTTGCAGGTGCAGCTGATGGAACCTCAGTCATAATTGGTGCCTCCATGTTGGCTTCCGGTGGGGCTATGGGAGCAACTTGTTGATTAGCAGTCAGGGTGGCAATAACCTGTTGATGTTCTGGCAACTGTCTCTGTAACTGAGTTACTACTTCTAAAAGATTGGGCGGTGGCACAAACTCATTTGACTCTTGCTAAGGTTCATTAACTCTCGGTTGTCTAGTCGTACGTCCTCTGGCCATTCTACATATCCCTGAACCAAGCCAATGAAACATACGTCATCCCATCATCATTCTTACTTGCTATCATTAGTACTTTCATGTATAAGCATGCTTAATCTTAACAAACATTTTTAACAGAAACAAGATGCCTAAAAGTTGTGAGAAGATACTTTCTTACTTGAAAGCCGCAGGATCAATGCTTGATGTGTGTGTGGCGAAAGGGTGGAACTTGCTCTGATACCATACTGTAACGCCCTCCCTTCTTACCTTAGGGCAGACGTTACTCTTTCATTACGATTTCAAATTTTTCTTTCTATTAAATGACGTAGGCATGTAGAAGCCTTGATTGAGTACTTAGAATTTCAGTGATGCATCTATTCTTTAACAACTCTAAACATGGTTTTAATGGAGTCAAACAAGCATTGCAAGCAATTATTTGTGTGCAAGTATTCAAGACATAATGCTACTTAACGTAAGCAACATTTAGCCAATTTCAACAGACAATTGCAACTCAAGCTTTTAATCTTGTGGAAGAAAAGATTAGGACTATTAGATTGCTAACCCTTCCGACATTCTAATTACTGTCAAAATCATAAGTTCATCTTAAACAAATCATGGTAGTAATTCATGCAGAGCGGAAGTAAGACAACACGATAGCATAAAGATTTAGCACATTGTAAGTATTAGCAAGTTCCAAGGTCTTCTTCCACTGTTCCACCACACACACACCCAACACTGCTCCTGCTGCCTCCTCTTACTCGAGCTTTCCTTTATCATTATTTGTAGTATAAGGAAATGCAAATCTATAAGCGAGAATGCTTAGTAAGTACCATCTGCTCACAAAATAGTGCATTAAAAAGGAAACATGCTTTTTCAAATGATTGTAGGAAAGCACATGCTTGCACTTAACAGTAATTCACGCTAAAATGCATAATTCGGAAATATGTACATGGCATGCTCTTTCAATAAATTTGTCATGCAAAACATAAACTTAAAACCATGCTTGTAATGGAAACATATAATCTTGCCATACTTTTGAGTTCATGAATACTACACTTTATAACCAAAGTTCCCAAGCTTAGGAATGCTTCCACTTAACAAACAATAAATTTTTGAAACTTTATAATAGATAACTATTGAAAATAATAAACAACTTGCTTTGGGTCCGACATTGTACCACTTTGCGCTCATTCTTAATAAGATCCGAGGTAGTTAATCCCAAACCTACTAAAGTACTACTAGGCGATCTAGGGCCTAAGGGTGATCTAGAAGCCCACCCATGGACCTTGTGTCCAATACATGTCAATTTAAAGTAAAATACTTCCTTTTTTTTAATATTGTCATTTAAACAAGCACCTTGTGTGTTCTTAATCTCATACTTATAGGGAAGCACTTTAGGGCACTTGAATATGCTTCTTAGCCCCAAAACTAAATGGGAAGCAATTCAAGATACTCTAGACATGCTCTTAATCACAAAACTTAGATGGGAAGCATCTTACATTCCATATCATGTATCTTCTTTAAACATGCATAAAATCATACTAAAACTACTACAAGAACGTTTACCCATGTATAATCGAAGCAACTTATACTGCAGGTGAGTAGTACTTACATTCTTTCGCTATATCTTACTATTATACCACTAGGGTTTAGGAAAGAACAAAGCCCCTCTTGTATGCCTTAATTTCCGAGTTGCTCTTCACGTGTATACTAATCCTTATGAGAACCCCCTCTTAGAATCTCCTCCTGAAAAGCTTCAAAAGGTGGAACCCTAGGGTTCTTGGCCAAACATGAGAAAAGGGGAGGAGAAGTTTCGGATGGAGAAGGAGAAAGGAAAATGAGAAGTTGTGTTTTGTCTCTTCCATTTCCTTTTTATACTAAGTGGAATTTGAAGCATCTCATCATGCATATCCTACATATAATGAATAATTCCCTATTCATAATGTTATGCTTTATCACCACCCTAATGGCACCTTTAGCCTATTTCAAATAAAAGTTCTAGGGTTCGAATCCTAGCTTGGTCGTATATGTATTTTTTTTTTTTAAAAAAAAAGAGACAATTTACGGGCGTTACAAAAGGTGTCGTACAGCTGCACCATTTCTCTGGGGGTAACAATGGTCACTTTAATCTTATACGAATGAAATTAATAGACTAGATTATTTTAAGGAGTATTTTTTATAATTTAGTGGTATTGTTGAGCCCAAATTAGAAATTTGATTGTGTAGTGCAAAGAAATCATATGTAGCCCAAGTGAAAAATTATTGAATTTTATTTCTCGTTCGATAGACTTATATTTAATTTATAATGCACAAATTTGTCATTAAGAATTAAACCTAATAAATTGATCTAATTGATGTATTAATTGCGGGTTTCATTTAATAGATGTGGATTATATGTGTAGAAGCCCCATTAATCCGGTTTTTAATTGATGGTCATCGTACTTGATATTGTTAGGGATCATGAGTTCACTTTCACTTGCCAAAAGTTCCATCAAAATTACATTATAAAATGAGAGATAAAAAAATCCATATAAACGCTAGGACAAAAGAATGATGACATTGTAGCTATCATTTAAATTAGAAATTTTGTTTCCTCCTAAAAGTAACAGAAGCCTGAATGACACTTGAACATGGGATACTCCCTAACCAATTGCATGCCCTACAACTTAAAGTGTGACAACAAGCATGGAAAGCCATGCTGTATTTGTCTCTTTCCTTACAACCAAATTATAATCACAATGATTCATCAAGACTCGAACTAATTTGATTTGACTCTATGTTTTATTCAAAATAGTTAATTTAATCATTCAAAAAGGGTCCCTTTTATGCATCCCATTCATCTCCTAATTCTTGATACTATCTGATAAAGTTCAATGGATTGTCTGCATTCTTCCTTCCATTCACTGTTATAGGTCACCTTCTAGTCTAACTCGACTAATTTAATAAAATTGATTGATCATGTTTTCTAGTCTAAATTGAGTCAATCATGCAATTAAAATCATCACTGCCATCACTATCACTGAAGATATAATATCATTTGCATGTGATTTCTTGGCTATAGAAGTATGCTAAATTATGTATGCCAAGATGTAAATGATAGAAGTGTCATGTTCAATTATTTGCATTCATAATTATATTTATTCTTAAAGATAAGCATAGTTAGTTGATCGATGAGGACAACATAAATTTTATTTAATTTTCTTTTTTAGAAGTATCATAATAGATCAAATTGTTCATGATTTTTTGCATTCTAAAAGGAAAACTATTAAATGAAATTTCAAGGAATATATAAAAGTCTTAAAGAGTAACAAGGTGCAGATTACTTTTAATCTTTAGATTCTAACATTAATAAAGTCAAGATCATACTTTTAGGATATTTTATTGGTTGCAAATAGCATATGTTGTATGAATTGCATGTTGGTTCAATCATGCCTTCAACTAGAAGCTTAGATGCTTGAAGAAAGATTTAAGTTAGACTGTAATTACTAATATGGTTTGTCAAGTGTCCAAGTCCATATAACCTGACAAAGTTATTATAGGTGCAATGAATGAAGTTCAAATAAAATAAGGTTAATCAAACACTTCACAATTAAAGAAAGTTCAAGTAGATTAAAGACCATACACTTGACAAATGAAAGTCTAAAAAAATCAAGATTATTTGAATGCATGGTAGTTAGAAGTTCCAATGAATCAAAGATGATCGGACATCTAGCAAATGAGAAAAATCTAGAGATGATGTCTCTTGGCATGAAAGTCTCGTAGGCGCAACATCTTAGCAAGTAACTCCTAGTAAGTTGAGAATAGAGGGAACTTGTAATTTGGGTTTCAAGTGAGATTAGACTTACATGGAGACTCGACCTTAGTTTGAGTTGAAGCTCGAGTTGATTGAAGATAAGTTTCAAATGTTTGGCTTGTGAGTCAACTAAGTAGTGGACTAAGGCTGATCAGCCAAATAATAAAAAAAAATTATATATGTCTTAGTTGACTTACTACAAAAAAAATTAGTCATTTAGGGATGAACATCTACCACGAATAATTTTCATTCCAAATTTGAGACAAATTTTGTGACAAAAATAAATATTGTTTCTAATTAGCAACTAATTTAGCAATGAAATATTTTGTCACAAATCAGCAATAAAAACTATTTCGTTGTTAAATTTTGTTCCAATTTGACGACAAAAATAAATATTTATTAAGAAATCAGTGATGAAAAAAATCATTCATCGTAACTTTTGGGACAAAAAACTATTCGTTGTAGATTTAGCAACGAAAACAATATTCATTAAAGATTTTGCAATGAATCTAGAATTCGTTGCAGATTTTGCACCGAATTCGGGATTCGTTGCACATATTATTTAAATGAATTTTTACTAGGAATTTGCAATGAATAGGAGATTCATTGCAGATTTGCAATGAATTTCTAGATTCATTGCAAACATTTGCAATGAATTTCTAGATTCGTTGCAAATTTGCAACAAATTCTAAAAGTCGTTGCAAACCTTGGTAATAAAAAAGAACTCCAAGACCGGTTAATAGAACTAGGGAGCTCGGAATGAAATGAAATAAATTCCTATGTCTTCGTCTCATTCTCATGATTATGTAAATGCCCTCAAATAATATTTTGACCAAATATATATTTTTTCATAGTTAAGTCAAATAGATGTATTTTAAATGAAGTTAACATATTAGAGTTAAAAAGGAAATTGAATTAGTTGAACTTGTTAGAGTTACAAATTAATTCCTAGAGCTTAGAATGGGACAAAATTATTTTCTATATGTCCATATTATTCTCCTGATTATATGCATGTCTTTAAAATCAATTTGACCCAATAAATTTGGATGTGTGATTTTTTAAACATGAATTATATTTTTTAGACATATAGGTGATCAAAAAATCTTTGAAAAAATATATTAAATAAAAAAAATATTTGAGAGCATTTATATAATTAGAACAAATAGATGAACACACAGAAATTGATTTTATCTAATTCCAATCTCTCTAGGTCTATTAACTAGCTTAGGACATATAGAATCAAAGTTTGCAATGAATTTATAATTCGTTGCAAATCTACAATGAATTTCAGAATTTGTTACAAATCTGTAACAAATTTCAGAATTCGTTGCAGATTTGCAACGAATTTTTGGATTCGTTGCAAATTTGCAACGGATTCTCATGATTATGTAAATATCCTCAAATAATTTTTTGATCGAATAAATATTTTTTTCATAGCTAAGTCAAATAGATGTATATTAAATGAAGTTGAACATATTAGAGATAGAAAGGAAATTGAATTAGTTGAATTTGTTAGAGTTACAAATTAATGTATGAGAGCTCAGAGCATAACCAAATTAGTTTTTATGTGCCCGTATTGTTCTTCTAATTATATGTATATCTTAAAAAAATAATTTGACCCAATAGATTTGGATGTGTGTTTTTTTAAAGTTGAATTATATTTTTTGGACACATAGGTGATCAAAAAATACCTGAAAAATATATTAAATAAAAAAAATATTTGAGGGCATTTATATAATCAAGACAAATAGCCGAACGCATAGGAATTGATTTCACCCAATTCTGACCTCTTTAGGTCTATCAACCGACTACAGACATATAGAATCAAAGATTGCAGCGAATTTAGAATTCGTTGCAAATCTGCAACGAATTTCAAAATTCATTGCAAATTTGCAATGAATTTTTGGATTCGTTGAAAATTTTTGCAACAAATTTTTAGATTCATTGTAAATTTGCAATGAATCCTGAAATTCATTGCAAACCTTGGTAATGAAAAAAAAATATTCCAAGGTCGATTATTAAACTTAGGGAGCTCGGATGAGATGAAACAAGTTTCTATATGTTCGTCTCATTCTCATGATTATTGAAAATGTCCTAAAATAATTTTTTGACCGAATATATTTTTTTTCATAGCTAAGTCAAATAGATGTATTTTAAATAAAGTTGAACATATTAGAGTTAGAAAGGAAATTGAATTAGTTGATCTTGTTAGAGTTACATATTAATGCCTGAGAGCTCAGAATGGAACCAAATTAGTTTCTATGTATATGTATAGTACTCCTAATTATTTTCATATCTTCAAAAATCAATTTAACCCAATAGATTTTGATGTGTGATTTTTAAACCAGAATTATATTTTTCGGACACATAGATGATAAAAATATCACTGGAAAAATATATTAAATAAAAAAATATCTGAGGGTATTTATATAATCAGGACAAATGGATAAATACACAAGAATTGATTTCATCCAATTTCAACTTCTCTAGTTCTATCAACCAGCTTCAGACATATAGAATCAAAGTTTTCAACAAATTTAGAATTCGTTGTAAATCTGCAACGAATTCTAAAATTTGTTGCAGATTTGCAATGAATTTTTTGGATTTGTTGCAAACATTTGCAATGAATTTCTAGATTCATTGCAAATTTGCAACGAATTCTGAAATTTGTTGCAAACCTTGGTAATGATAAAAAACTCCAAGGCTGGTTAATAGACCTAGGGGGCTCAGAATGAGATGAATCAAGTTTTTATATATTCATCTCATTCTCTTGATTATGTAAATATCTTCAAATAAATTTTTGACTGCGTATATATTTTTTTCATAGCTAAGTTAAATAGATTGTATTTTAAATGAAGTTGAATATATTAGAGTTAGAAAGGAAATTAAATTAGTTGAACTTGTTAGAGTTACAAATTAATGCTTGAGAGCTTAGAATGGAACTAAATTAGTTTCTATATGTTTGTATTTGTATTGTTCTCCTAATTATATGCATGTCTTTAAAAATCAATTTGACCCAATAGATTTGGATGTGTGATTTTTTAAACCCGAATTATATTTTTTGGATACATAGGTGATCAAAAAATCACTAAAAAAATATGTGAGGGCATTTATATAATTAGGACAAATAGACGAATACACAGAAATTGATTTCATCCAATTCTAACCTCTCTAGGTCTATCAACTAGTTTCGGACTTATATAATCAAAGTTTGCAATGAATTTAGAATTTGTTGTAAATCTGCAATGAATTTAGAATTCATTGCAATTCTGCAATGAATTTAGAATTCATTGCAAATCTACAATGAATTTTAGAATTCATTGCAAATTTGTAATGAATTTCTGGATTCATTGCAAACATTTGCAATAAATTTTTGGATTCATTACACACATTTGTAATGAATTTCTGGATTCGTTGTAATTTTGTAACGAATTCTAAAATTTGTTGCAAACCTTGGTAATGGAAAAAAGACTCTGAGGCCTATTAATAGACCTAGGGAGCTCAGAATGAGATGAAACAAGTTCCTATGTGTTCAACTCAATCTCGTGATTATGTAAATGTCCTAAAATAATATTTTGACTGAATATATATTTTTCATAGTCAAGTCAAATAGATGTATTTAAAATGAAGTTGAACACATTAGAGTTAGAAAGGAAATTGAATTAGTTGAACATGTTAGAGTTACAAATTAATTCGTGAGAGCTCAGAATGCCACAAAATTAGTTTCTATGTGTCCATATAATTCTCCTGATTACATGCATGTTTTCAAAAATCAATTTGACCCAATAGATTTGGATGTGTGATTTTTTAAACTCGAATTATATTGTTTGGACACATAGGTGATCAGAAAATCATTAAAAAATATATATTAAAAAAAATATTTGAGGGAATTTATATAATTAAGACAAATAGACGAACACAAAAGAATTGATTTCATCCCATTCTGACCTCTAGGTCTATCAACCGACTTCGGACATATATACTTTATTTTTTATAATAAATATTTTTAAATTTGCAACAAATCACTGTTTCATTGCAAATTGCAACAAAACAGTGATTTCCTTACAAATCGTAATGAAATAGTGATTTTGTTGCAAATTTCAATGAAATAGTGGTTTTGTTGCAAAGTTGCAATGAAATAGTGGTTTCGTTGCAAATTTGCAACGATGTTAGGGAAAAAATAATTTTGTCCCAAAAAACCCTAGTATTTAATCCTAAAGTGATCTAGATCCAGATCTATCCTCTAGCGGTGGCAGCGTTTTCTGTCTAGCGGCTTCGATGAAGATTTTTCGTGGGTAAGTCTTCCTTCTTGTCGACGATTTCTGTCTAGTGAAGTACCAGGGAGCGGCCTTCGCCAGTCTCATGTTGGTGCGGGAAGCATCCGACGATCGAACCTAAGTTTTGATAATGGCAAAGGATTCAAAGTTAAGGTGCTTTGTTATCTGACAGCTTTTGCTGAGTGTTTCAGGAAAGTCCTAACTGCGGTTAGGCAAGGTAAAACCCTAGGGGGTGGTAACCCTAGGTCATAGGGGGTGGTAACCCTATGCGGAAAGTCTTGGCAGGTCGATGGCTTCAGGCAAAAGTCCTAGGGGGTGGTAACCCTAGGTGGAAAGTCCTGGTATCGCGAACCAGGTGAAAGTCTGAACTGGCCGGTGAAGCGGATGTTCAGCAGAAAGTCCGGGAGCATCGAGTGCCGAGCAAAAGTCCAGTCGATCTGGAGGATCGCACTGGCAACAGGTAAAATCTCCTGAGAGGAGTAGGGGAACAGTAGGCGTCGGGTCGACCTAGGGTTTCCGGTTGGAAACCCGAAGTCAGACCCGGACAGTCCGGAGACTGTCATAATTTCATATTCATACTATTATGTTGTGTTAACTTTGTGTTGCAGGTATCTTTGGATTAACATACTTGCAGGTACCAAAATCACAAAGAAGGACTCGGATGAACAGTGTCCGAGGCGCCTCCATGGAGCTTGGAGGCGCCTCGGGTGCGAGCCAGGAAGAGGCCAGCGCAGCAGACTGGAGGCGCCTTGAATAGGGTTCAAGGCGCCTTGAACCGGAGGTTGAAGGCGCCTTGGATAGGCTGAAGGCGCCTTAAACCAGATAGAGTTCGACCAGGTCCGTGCTGATCCACGCGGGTGACTCGGCTCGTTCAAGGCGCCTTGGTGAACAGTGTAAGGCGCCTTGAACCCCCTTTATAAGGGGTCTCGACCAGCAGCTTCAGAACAGAACTTCCAAGCAATCCTTGTGCTGCGTGCTGCTCATTCAACGACCCTGAAGTGCTGTTACAAGTCCACGACGACCAGGAGCTTCGAGTCTACGATTCTGTCGTCGGTAAACTTGTTTTTAATTACTGTACTGATTGTAAATCTTGTACTCTTTTTCGTACTTATAAGTGTTGCCCACCGAAAGCGATCAAGGATCGCGGGCCTTCGAGTAGGAGTCGACCTAGGCTCCGAACGAAGTAAAACTATCTGTGTCTTTCTGTGATTGCATTCTTTACTTCCGCTGCGTATATTTACTTTGGTAGTTTTACGTTTCCGATACGACAAAAATAGCCGCGAGCGCTATTCACCCCCCCTCTAGCGCGATCTCGATCCAACAATTGGTATCAGAGCGGGGTCGTTTTGAATTGGTGCAACCACCTTTCAAAACAAATTTTTCGCAGTTTTTTTTCGTTTTCGGAGTCAAATTAGAATTTAGCCTTATAGCTATATTCTAATTTTTTTTCCCTCGAATCGACTTTTGCTCGAAGTAGGTGCAACACCACTCGAGTTCGTTTTTATTATCCTTTACTCTCGCACTACTAATCCAAGACTCAGTCTTGGAATAGATTTTGTTGTTTCTGTTCTTTTAGATCTAAAATGGCCCAACAAGAAGGATATAGCACCGTTCGTCCCCCACTATTTTCCGGAGAAGACTTCGGGTATTGGAAGGGGCGAATGGAGATATACCTGGATGATCATCAAAACAGGACTGGAACTGCCAACTGGTACCGACGGTAAGCCTACACCCTGCGAAAATTGGGAGCCAGCATTTATCAAAAGGGTGGAAGCTGACGCAAAAGCCACCTGCACCATCCAATGTGGTCTTACCAAAGAAGAGCTCAACAGAGTCGGTCCATTCTCCTCCGCAAAAGAACTCTGGGAAAAGCTCATCGAACTCCACGAAGGCACTGACGACACTAAGGTAAGTAAAAGAGATCTTTTACTTAATAAATTATATAATCTAAAAATGCAGAAAGGCGAAACGGCGAGTTCTCTTCACGCAAGAATACAAGACATCCTTAACTCTCTTCACGGAATTGGCCAGAAGATAGAAAATCGGGACATAATAAGGTATGCCCTAAACTCGTTTCCAAGGAATACATTGTGGGCATCAATGGTAGATGCCTACAAAGTTTCCAAGGATTTATCTTCTTTAAAACTAGATGAACTTTTTAGTGAATTTGAACTTCATGAGCAGACTAATGCACAGCCTACCGAGAAAGGTATTGCGTTGGTTGCAGGTACAAGCCGAACCCGGGAACCGAGACCTCGACGGAGAACCGAACCAGCATCGGAAGCTGAACCAGACTCTGATGATGAAGAAGGTGACATTACAACCGAGCTGGTAAATCTCGTGAAGAAGCTCTACAAGACGAAAGGATTCGACAAAAGAGATCTAAAGAAGGCAGTGAAATCAAAGGAAGGCCCACAAAATACAAAGATGAAGTTTGAAGTTACATGCTACGGGTGTAACCAAAAAGGGCACATCAAAACCAACTGCCCTAACCTGAAGGAGGTCAAAAAGCAAAGAAGGAAAAAGGTCCTTAAGGCAACATGGGACGAATCTTCATCGGAGGACGACGACAACGAGCTCGAACAAACGAGTCTACTTGCATTAATGGCCCGGGACCAAGTCGTCGAATCCGGATGCGAGAGCGAGTCTGAGGCAGAGTCCGAGCAAAGCCACGGATCCGTATCCGTTTCCGAAGGACCAGACCCCGCTGTAAGTATCTCCCGGTTGAACACTTTAGTTAGCTATTTATTGCGCAAATTAGCTAAGTCAAACCTGAAGGTTAAGTCACTTCTAAAGGAAGTAAGTGTCCTTAAAGAAGTGGCTAAACCCTTACCTGACCAGAGTCAACTCAAGTTCAAAAACTTGAGGAAGAAAATTCAAATCTAACAAATCGGGTTAAAAATTTAGAAAATACCTTAGAACGGTTTACTTTGGGCTCCAAGAATTTGGACTTGATTCTTGGGACACAAAGAGTCGTCTACAACAGAACTGGGCTGGGATACAAAAGTAAATATAGATCTTATTTATCATTAATAAACAAACAAAGTGTTAAATCAGTCCAAGCATGGGTCTCCAAGTCTAACTTGGTCAATCAAGTTAGACCTGACCAATACTGGGTTCCAAAAGATCAAATATACTACCTCGATAGACCATATCGAGGCCATGATTCAGGGGGAGCAAAATGAAAAACAATCCTAAAAATTTAAAATTCAAAATTTAAAATTAAAAATTAAATTCAAAATTCAAAATTTAAAACTAAAATTAAACTCAAAATTCGAAATTTAAAATTAAAAATTAAATTCAAAATTCGAAATTTAACACTAAAATTAAATTTAAAATTCAAAATTTAAAATTAAAAAATTAAATTCAAAATTCAAAATTAAATTATCAATTCAAAACTCAAAATTAAAATCAAGTTAAGATTTAGTTAACACTGAAAATAAAAATGGAGGATCCAGACTCGCTGGCACCCCCAACTAAACTACCCGGTAGGGTAACTAAACCTAATCTACCCGAAATGGGTAAAACAAGAGTAGATTACCCGGCAGGGTAATTAAGGTTAGATTAAAACGGACTAAGGTTAACTTGAACCACAGTACTGGTGAAGTTTTTGGATGATAGTACGTTAGGGAAGCTTGGGCATGTCTAGGAAGATATGGCTTCAACCTGGTGCAATTGGCCAAGTGGAACTGACCGAAGCTACCCTTAAATGAATCCTGACTAGTTAGACCAAGGATTGGTATTAAGTTCAATGGGTAGGACTATTTGGAAAACCTCGAAGGCATGGTTACTTTAATGAGCTCCTTGTGACTCACCATAGCCCAGAAGTTTATCCAAAGAATGCTTACTTGTTGAACCCAAAGCCAAACCTGAATCTAACACAAAGTTAACCCAAACCTTAAAGTTGAATTATAATTCATCTCACAACAATTATAGGGTTCCCTGATTGACAATTTTAGATCGGGTGAGATGATTAGGAATTTAAATTATTTAAATTGACTTAACTTAAATCAAGTTATTTTAACTTGAATTATTTTCAAAACTGAAACAATTTGAAAAATCTTTTCAAAATTTATTTTTAAAACTCAATTTCAAAATTATTTAAAAAAAAAAAAAAAAAAAAACTTAATTTCAAAATTATTTTAAAACTTAATTTTAAAACTTAATTTCAAAATTATTCTAAAACTCAATTTCAAAATTATTTTAAAAACTTAATATCAAAATTATTTTAAAACTTAATTTGAAAATTATTTCAAAAGTTATTTTAAAAAACTCAATTTCAAAATTATTTTAAAAACTTAATTTCAAAAGTTATTTTAAAAAACTCAATTTCAAAATTATTCTAAAACTCAATTTCAAAATTATTTTAAAACTTAATTTTAAAACTCAATTTCAAAATTATTTTCAATTTCAAAACTCCTTCAAAATTTATCTCTAACAAGTTTACTTCAACTTAACTATCGTGCAATCCATTAAAACAATTCAACCACTTCCTATGTAGGAATTGGATCAATGGATGTTGGATAGTGGCTTCTCCAGACACATGACTGGAGATAAATTGAAGTTTACTAAACTCACATACAACAACTTAGGATCAGTTGCATTCGGTAACGAAGGTCAACTTAAGGTAATCGGAAGAGGTAATATCGAACTCAACTCCGATTTTATTATTCGAAAAGTCCTTTTAGTTGAAAATTTCAAGTTTAATTTACTAAGTATAAGTCAATTGTGTGATAACGGATACTTAGTAACTTTTGACAAAACCAGGTGTTTAGTTAAAAACATTGAAAATCCTGAAATCTTACTTAAGGGACTTAGGATAAATAATATGTATTCCATTAATCTACCAACATCCTCAACAAAGTGTTTTCTAACACAAGAAGAGGAAACTGCTTTGTGGCACAGAAGATTGTGTCACACTCACACTAGACTCATTTCAAAAATGAGTCAAAATGGTCTAGTTAAAGGTTTACCAAACCTAAAATTCATTGAAAATTCAATCTGTAATGCTTGTCAACAAGGAAAACAAACTAAGTCAACACACAAATCAACAAATCTTGAAAGAACCAGCTCCTTACTTGAGCTCCTTCACCTTGACTTATTTGATTCACATGGAGCTAAGTCACTAAGCAAGAACCAGTATTGCTTAGTAATAATTGATGACTACTCTAGATTTTCATGGGTAAAATTCCTAAAAACTAAAGATGAAACCTATGAAATATTTAGTAACTTTTGTAAATTAATAGAAAATGAAAAGATACTAAAATTAAAAGAATAAGAAGTGATCACGGAGGGGAATTTGAAAATCATAAATTTACCCAATTTTGTAAAATAAATGGATATCAACATGAATTTTCATGTCCTAGAACCCCCCAACAAAATGGTCTGGTGGAACGTAAAAATAGAACCCTACAAGAAGCCGCTAGAACCATGTTAAATGAATATAACTTAAATCACCAATTCTGGGCAGAAGCAATAAATACTGCAAATCATATTCAAAACCGAATTTTGATCAACAAATTTCACAAGAAAACCCCTTATGAACTATATTATCATAAAATTCCTAACTTACATTATTTAAAAGTATTTGGATGTAAAGTTCACATTTTAAACACTAAAGATTATTTAAGAAAATTCACACCCAAATCTAACAAAGGAATATTTTTAGGATACTCCTCAAACAGTCGAGCCTATAGAGTCTACAATCAAAACACCCTAAAAGTTGAAGAAACAACTAATATAATATTTGATGAAGAAAATAATCTACCAAATATAAATGAGAATGTTGATATTGATCCAAGAAATATAGAAGATGATGAAATTCAACCAAGTCTTCATAAACCAGAGGAACCAGCCCCTGACCCACTTACAAGACTAACTAGGGTCAGTACCTCTCACCCATCTGATCAAATTTTGGGTGATCCAAATCTAGGGGTAAGAACTAGATCCTCCTACAGAATTCACAATCAGATTGCCCTAATTTCTAAAATCGAACCAAAAACAATAGAAGAAGCACTACCTGACCCGGACTGGATCATAGCTATGCAGGAAGAGTTAGCCCAATTTGAGAGAAATCAAGTCTGGGAACTTGTATCTAAACCCTCAAATAAATCAATAATCGATACAAAATGGGTATTTAGAAACAAGCTAGATGATCAAGGCGAAATAATTAGAAATAAGGCTAGGCTTGTAGCTAAAGGATTCAGCCAAGTTGAAGGTTTGGACTATGATGAAACCTATGCCCCAATAGCTAGACTAGAATCCATTAGAATGTTGTTAGCCTATGCAGCAAACAAAGGATTTAAACTATACCAAATGGATGTCAAGTCAGCATTCTTAAATGGATTTATTAAGGAGGAAGTATATGTAAGCCAACCCCCAGGATTTGAGGACTTAGGATATCCTAATCATGTATTTAGGTTAAAAAAGGCCTTGTACGGACTTAAACAAGCCCCTAGGGCATGGTATGAACGATTGTCAAATCACTTAATATCCAAAGGTTTCAACCAAGGTCAAATAGATCCAACTCTATTTGTAAAAACTGTAGACAAAGACATCTTCATAGCTCAAATCTACGTTGATGATATAATTTTTGGATCAAATAACTCTAAATTTTTAAAAGAATTCACTAAATTAATGGAAAATGAATTCGAAATGAGCATGGTTGGTGAACTTAATTTTTTCTTAGGCCTACAAATAAAACAAACTAAAGATGGAATATATATTTATCAAACTAAATATGCAAAGGAATTAATTAAAAAATTCTGCATGGAAAATTCAAAAATAATAAATACACCCATGGCAACCAACATTAACATAGACTCTGACCCTGAAGGCAAACCAGTAGACCCAAAGTACTATAGGAGTGCCATAGGAAGCCTGCTTTACCTAACTGCAAGCCGACCCGACATATTATTTGCAGTTGGTATGTGCGCAAGATACCAGTCTTGTGCAAAAGAGTCACATTTAACCTATGTTAAAAGAATACTTAGGTACATTAAAGGTACTCTAAATATAGGACTCTGGTACCCTAGAACTTGCACCTTTGACCTTCTTGGCTACTCTGACTCGGATTACGCCGGATGCAAGTTAGACAGAAAAAGCACAAGTGGTAGTTGTCAATTTCTAGGACAATGCCTAGTAAGTTGGTCAAGTAGAAAGCAACATTGTGTGGCTTTGTCTACCACTGAAGCTGAATATATAGCCTTAGGTGAATGCACATCTCAATTGCTTTGGATGATGCACACTCTTAAAGACTATCAACTGAACTATCATAACACAAAAATCTCAATTGATAATATAAGTTCCATAAATTTAACAAAAAACCCAATTCATCACTCAAGGACTAAACATATAGAAGTAAAGCACCATTTTGTAAGGGATCATGTAGCTAAGGGTGACATTACACTCAACTATGTTGAGTCAAAATCAAATCTAGCTGACATCTTCACAAAACCCTTACCTGAACTTGAGTTCAGCTCACTTAGAAGACAAATAGGAATGTCTTTGGGTAGAATAGACAATGTTTGGTTATCATTTGCTTTTAAATTTCTAGGAAAATACTTATTTCAAAATTCCAATTTCTTAGAATTTTCAACATTTGGAACTAGCCTAAGTTTTCCCCTAGAAATCATGTTCCCCTAGATTAAAGCCAGAGCATCTCACAAACACCTAGGTCTACCTTGCTTGTGTTTGAAAAACTTAGAATGGCGTGAGATGCATAGGGTACAGCCTGAACTCAGGAATGCTTATATTTGTGCATCAATATGAGTCTGGGCGTTAAACACATCATAAATATTAATCAAGTTAAGTCTTCCAGCTCTAGACAAATCTAACTGGACCAAATGGACTTAATTTGACTAACCATGTGAAAGCTACTGCCCTCTAGGCAATCAGCAAGTAGCTAAAGGTTAGACAGTTGGAAAAATGTGTTTCAATTTAAGCATGATTATACTTTACGGTTCTAATCAAATTTCTTTACCTGATTATTTTAGGGCTCTGATACTTAATCAATTTAAACTTAATAATTTAATTTGACTCATGCTTGGACTGAAAACAAACTCCTACTACTCCCTCTGCCCTAAAAATAAATATGTTGTTCACAATGAGTATTCAAAACTCATTTACAGTTTTTTCAAAAACTTGACCATGAAATTGAATATTCAACTATTTTTCAAATCTAGTAAACTAATTATAACATTTTAAAGTGACCTCAAATTTTATAACTTCTAAGCAAAATTTTTTTTATTGAAAATTCAAATACTCATATCTTCAAACTTAGTTAAATTTTAAGAATAAGTTTACTACACTTAGTTTGATTGCATTTGGCAAAATATTTTCTCAATACAAATCATTTTGAAGCTGAATATATAGCTAAGTATTTTCAAATTTAGAAAATCCCAAAACTCAAAAAGCTAAATCGTTTTTTGTTCTTTTTCCCTCTTTTGAAAATTTTCCTTCAGAAAAATACAAATCTACTTTCAAACTAGTTTATTTTTTGATATATGGCAAAGGGGGAGAGTAGATTTAAAGTTAATGGAAAAATCAAAGTATTTAATAAAAGCAGAGAGTAGGTAAAGTTAATGGAAAAATCAAAGTATTTAATAAAAGCAGAGAGTAGGTAAATTAAAGTTAAATTCAAAGTATTTGATAAAAGGAGGGCTTTTATTAAGGGGGAGTCTAATATGTCAAAGTTCAAAGTTTCCAGCTTAACCTCTATTGCATTTGAAGTTTATTTACTTAAGCTTGGTTAACTTTATGCAGTTATTACATATGTTGTTTTTCTTAACTTTGAATTACGTGTTGCCATAATCAAAAAGGGGGAGATTGTTGGTGCGGGAAGCATCCAACGATCGAACCTAAGTTTTGATAATGGCAAAGGATTCAAAGTTAAGGTGCTTTGTTATCTGACAGCTTTTGCTGAGTGTTTCAGGAAAGTCCTAACTGCGGTTAGGCAAGGTAAAACCCTAGGGGGTGGTAACCCTAGGTCATAGGGGGTGGTAACCCTATGCGGAAAGTCTTGGCAGGTCGATGGCTTCAGGCAAAAGTCCTAGGGGGTGGTAACCCTAGGTGGAAAGTCCCGTATCGCGAACCGGTGAAAGTCCGAATCGGGTGGCGGATGTTCAGAAAGTCCGGAGCATCGGTGCCGAGCAAAAGTCCAGTCGATCCGGAGGATCGCACCGCAACAGGTAAAATCTCCGAGAGGAGTAGGTGAGGACGCGTTCCCATAGAGGGAACAGTTGGCGTCGGGTCGACCTAGGGTTTCGGTTGGAAACCCGACCCAGACAGTCCGGAGACTGTCATAATTTCATATTCATACTATTATGTTGTGTTAACTTTGTGTTGCAGGTATCTTTGGATTAACATACTTGCAGGTACCAAAATCACAAAGAAGGACTCGGATGAACAGTGTCCGAGGCGCCTCCATGGAGCTTGGAGGCGCCTCGGGTGCGAGCCAGGAAGAGGCCAGCGCAGCAGACTGGAGGCGCCTTGAATAGGGTTCAAGGCGCCTTGAACCGGAGGTTGAAGGCGCCTTGGATAGGCTGAAGGCGCCTTAAACCAGATAGAGTTCGACCAGGTCCGTGCTGATCCACGCGGGTGACTCGGCTCGTTCAAGGCGCCTTGGTGAACAGTGTAAGGCGCCTTGAACCCCCTTTATAAGGGGTCTCGACCAGCAGCTTCAGAACAGAACTTCCAAGCAATCCTTGTGCTGCGTGCTGCTCATTCAACGACCCTGAAGTGCTGTTACAAGTCCACGACGACCAGGAGCTTCGAGTCTACGATTCTGTCGTCGGTAAACTTGTTTTTAATTACTGTACTGATTGTAAATCTTGTACTCTTTTTCGTACTTATAAGTGTTGCCCACCGAAAGCGATCAAGGATCGCGGGCCTTCGAGTAGGAGTCGACCTAGGCTCCGAACGAAGTAAAACTATCTGTGTCTTTCTGTGATTGCATTCTTTACTTCCGCTGCGTATATTTACTTTGGTAGTTTTACGTTTCCGATACGACAAAAATAGCCGCGAGCGCTATTCACCCCCCCCCCTCTAGCACGATCTCGATCCAACATCTCATTTGGGCCTCATGCAGCCACCACTAGCAGTCGCTTGAGGCCACCAATGGTCACAAGTGGTTTTCGCCTGCCGCTAGCCATTGTAGTGGGCCTTTGCTTTCGTCTAGTGGATGCCTGCAGCCGCTAATGGCCGGGGCTAGCCACTACCAGCCTTGGCCGTTGGCGGCCTCCAGTGTAAAGAACACCCTTCTTACTACTACTGCTCTCTAAGGGTGACCGTTACTTAACTACTAACTCTACTTAACCGGTATGATCGAAAACACGAGGAGTCTCTACCGAAAAATTTCGACAGCATCTCCCCTGTACCGGTGACCATAAAATGAGATACATACATAGTATACTTCAGCCACAGGCAGCTGGAATATATATCAAACAACCACGCAGTTCATATTAACCAAAATAATCAACTCTCGCAAAGCACGATAAAACGATCCATAGAATAGCATGTACAAGTTCTAAATTCTTTTAACAATTTGACGAAAATAGTCTTAGTAAATTCTTGGCAAATCCCCAGATCTCTCCCATAGTCCTGACATCACACATCATCGAACACCTCCTTGTCGCCTTCCTTTACTATATCCTTTCCTTTCCTTTATCTGCAGTAAGAGGAAATGTAATCTATAAGCAAAATTGCTTAGTAAGCGCTATCTAACTCACAAAATCTCGATATGCATGTATATATATCTATAACATAAACTAACTGAATGCTTATTGAAAACTACTCATGCTCATCTAATAGTAAAGGAATCAAATAGGCTGAAATGCTAAATATGTAAAGCTACTCATGCTCTTCTAATAGTAAAAGAATCATAACAAACTGAAATGCTAAACATGTAAAGCTACTCATGCTCTTCTAATAGTAAAAGAATCATAATAAACTGAAATGATAAACATGTAAAGCTACTCATGCTCTTCTAATAGTAAAAGAATCATAACAAACTGAAATGGTAAACATGTAAAGTTAATCAGAATAACATGCTAGCATAAGGAAAACTAAAACTTGCTGAGTTTTAAACACTTTCTGAATCTTATTTCACTTGCTTAAAAACTTATTCTTTTATTTCACTTGTTTAAAACTTATACTTTAATACTTCAAAATAATAATCAACTTCTCTTAGGCCCAGGCGTAGTACCAAAGCGCGCTCCCTAATAGAGACTGGGGTAGCGAGCCACCAGTTCTACGAGGATAAAGACCTCGGTCTTACCAGGGCCAAGACCTCGGAATTGGTCACCTGGATTTGTTTAACGACAACCTCGGAAGTCGGGTACTAGCCTCTTCAAAGTAAAATATCTTA
This sequence comes from Zingiber officinale, assembly GCF_018446385.1. Classification (NCBI taxonomy): domain Eukaryota; kingdom Viridiplantae; phylum Streptophyta; class Magnoliopsida; order Zingiberales; family Zingiberaceae; genus Zingiber; species Zingiber officinale. Next base: position 71,650,184 of record NC_056005.1, on the reverse strand, counting down.
ATTACTTCTTCTTTAAATGTCTTGACATTTTAACAAGCACCTTGTGTGTCAAAATCCCTAACATCTTGACTTTGGGATCAACTTAAGGCCTTGGCCTTTTTCTTTCTTTTCTTTATCTTCTTATACTTTCTTAAACCCAAAATACTGTTAGGGAATTTTTCCATATGCATCTATAAGTGAAATCAACTAGGTAACACACAATCATGCATATTGAAGTAGCAAAGAAACTTAAATCTGTATGCTTGGAATAAATAGTAGCAAGGATGCAAATCTAATAGTAAAGAAAGTTGCTCATATCCTTTAAAGAATTTAATAGAACTCTTAATTATTCCACTAAAATACATGGCTGCTCATGATTGTTAAAAATAGCAAAGGAAAACTAGAAAAAACTGCTCATGTGTATCTAGTAGTAAAGAAAACTGATCATGCTCAACTCATGGCAAATAAAAGCTGCACGTGCTCAATAATAGCAAATAAACCCTAGAAAATCTGCATATATGACTAATAAAATCTGCACTACATTATCTTAAATCTTGCTACAACATAACTAAAAAAAAAATAGTTAAATTCCCTTAGTAAAGACAAATCCATTAGCTCAAGCAAAAGAAATGTCATCTACTAAAATAATATTGCTGCTATCAAAAGTTGATACGTGAACATGATAATATACTAGAACATACAAGGAACCAAACATTATGCAATGCAGAATAATTCCTTAAACTACTCTTTAATTCCAAGCTATCCTAATGATGTACAAAACCGAAGCAAGGAAAACAAAGCCACTATACAGCACAAAAAGGATCTAACCAGATATGCTAAATATAAGGTTGTTCTTGTCCAATGCAAAGCATAACCGAACCCAAGCATCCCTCTGTGCAGTGCTACGGTAAGGAAACAAAAGCATAACCCTTCGACAGAAATCCACCAAAAACAGCACTACATGCTAAAAACTAAATTAAGGTCCATACAGAAAGGCTAAATATAGGGTTGCTCTTTTCAAGTTTAATAGAAAAACCTATGGTAGAAAATGCTATAATATACACGGTAAGATCAAACCACATGGATAAGGAATCTAATAGCAGAAGACAACTACATATCAAACACAATATCAAAACCTAAACAAATTCCCCTCTTGTATCCTTAATGAAACTCACGGCAGCAAACATGGCAGCAAGCTTCACAAGCAACAAACTTCACAGAAAATTCGAAAACAAAAGGAATAGGTATCCGGAACTATCCTACTGCTGGTGAGTAGCAACTTACTTCGCTGCTCTTAGACTTACAACCGAGCAAGAAAGGTTTCTAGGGTTTGCGGAGAAGCTTGAGTTTCCCCGGCCTCTTCCTCGTGCCTACGGGCCCTCCTGCTGAGGTGGTCTCAATTTGGTGAAGATCCGCTGGAAGGAGACCTTCGCCGGCCACCGGAGGGAGGAATCCTAGCTGCGACTGTGATTTCGCCCAAGAAGGAATCGCAGACGCCGCGTGAGGAGGAAGAAGAGAAGGGTTTTCGGGTTCGGTAAAAAGAAAACCTAAGTTCTCTTTTAAAACTAGGGTTTTATTATCTAACTACTGCTTAAATGTATTTCGTTCCATATTCATTCACAAAACGTTTGCGGAACAGTTGGCTAGCTAGATTTAATCAAGGTTTGGTTCGGCCGAAGGTCTCAGATTCGAATCTCGGCTTGGACATTTTTTTGTCGAAACTTCTTTCGTTTAATAAAAATACCAAACGACCTCCAAAAATTGCATAAAAATACTCTAAAAATTTCTAAAAATCACTAGAATATTTATATAGCATTTTTAAATATTTTTAAATTACTTTTAAAACTCTAATTGAGGAAATTTGGGTTGTTACATCCAGAGACCTTGGCTGCCACTTATTGGCCTTGGTCGGGGTTGACTTTATTACTAGCGGCCTCCACAGGCAAAGGTGGTCCCTTTGCGAGCCTGGCGATCCCCTGGCGGCTGTAGACAGGATTGTCTTGGTCACTAGCGGCCTTGCCGGGCTTGCTTTGCTGCAGATCTTGTACTAATCTTGCTTGGCTGCCGGGAGCCCGTGCCTACCTTGGCCGCAGTAGGCATGCAAGATTATATTTTTTAATTTGTGTACTCTATATTTGATTGTAAACTTTATATTGTTGTTTGTGCAGGTTTGTATTTGACGTTGCTTGGAGAGACTCGTTTTTGTTCACCTTTATAGGTATACTTATTTACACATGTTATTTTAATAATGATAGCATTAGTGTAGGAATGATATATTTTGATAATGATAGCATTAGTGTTGGATTAATATATTTTGATAGTGATAGAATAGTATAGGATTGATATATTTTTCTTTATTATATTTTAATTTCATTTGTATGTGAACTAAGTATGTATTGACCATTAGTGTGTTGTCTAGGAGTTTTTATTAATGTAATTTATTGAAAATAAGTAAAATTTTTTAACAAAAGAAGTTGGATGTATTATAAAAACTTACTTGAACGACGCAGTTTAGATGATGAGTTTATCACTGGGTTGAGATAGTTTTTAAATTTTACGTCTAGTAGTGTTGAGTTTATGGATAGTAATCAGATACGGTGTCCATATAGAAAGTGTCATAATGATAAATTTTTACCGGCTAATAAAGTTTCTGAGCATCTTTGTAGATTTAGTTTTACTCTAAATTACTATAATTGGACATGTCATGATGAACCATTCATATCTGATGAGGATTATTATGGACACAATATGCAAGTCTCTAGGGATCAAAGTTATTATAATCAATTAAATCCATATCAAAGAATGATATTTGATGCAGCGGGTCCGAATTTAATTCTTGAACCACATGGTGCTAGTTCTAGTTACCCTCCAATAGTTGAGCAAATGTTTAATACATATGCATCATCGTTAGAAAAGGTACAAGTACTAGGTGTCGATGAAATTGTGAATAATGAAACATATCTCAAATTTCAGGAAGTATTGAGTGCTGTAGATGAACCATTATGGGTTGGTTGTGGCAATCACACTAAATTATCATTCACCGCAAGACTATTGAATGTCAAGGCAGAGTTTAATGTGTCAGAAGATTGTTTTAATACCTTTGTTCAAACTTTTGAAGAGGCATTGCCCCGTGATAATATATTGCCTAATGATTTTTATAGTATGAAAAAACTTATGAAAGAATTGGGTCTTCCGGTGGAAAGAATTAATGTTTGTAGAGCTGGTTGTATGCTATATTGGGGAGATGATGCAGATGCAAATATTTGTAAATTCTGTAATCAAGATAGGTACAAGAGCACTAGAAGGAGTCAACAACGACATAAATCATACAGACAGTTATTTTATTTGCCTTTAACTCCTAAGTTACAAAGGCTTTATGCATCAAAGACCACTGCTAAACACATAACTTGGCATGAAAATCATCTAACAGAAGATGGGCTAATGTGTCATCCATCAGATGCAGAGGCCTGGAAAAATTTTGATAGAGCATATCCTGAATTTGTGAAGGAGACTCAAAACATTAGATTAGGTTTCTATGCTAATGGATTTGGTCAATTTGGTAAATCAAGAAGACAATATTCTTGTAGGCTAGTTATATTAACTCTGTATAATCTTCCACCTAGGATATGTATGAAAATACTGTACATGTTTTTAACATTGGTTGTGCCTGGCCCGTAAAATCCGAAGAAGTTAATAGATGTTTTTAGCAAGCACTGATTGGAGAGCTAAAACAACTATAGGATGAAGGTTTTCCTATATATGGCGTTCATACTAATCAGATGTTTGTAATGAAAGCTTCTCTTCTTTGGACCATAAATGACTTTCTGTCTTAGTATGCTATCTGATTAGAGTATTGCTGGAATCTTAGGATGCCCAATATGTATGGAGAGATTAAAGTCGATCAGATTGAAACATGGGAAGAAGTTGAGTTATTTTGATTATCATAGATAATTTTTACCACTAAATCATAATTTTAGAAGGAATAAAGATGAATTCACTAGAAATAGAATTGAAAGAATACCTCCACCATTAAGATTGACAAGTCAAGATATTTGGTATAGAGTCCTTCACTTTTCATCTATTATTGAAGAGCCGCATGGTACAACATCTGAATATGGAAGTACATATAAATGTACTAAACAATGTATATTATGGGATTTACCATATTGGTATAGTAATATGATTCATCATAATCTTGATGTAATGCATATTGAGAAAAATATTTTTAATAATCTCTTAAATATAGTGATGGATATTGTTGGAAAAACAAAAGATAATTTGAATGCAAAAAAGGATATGTGACTCATTTGTAGACAACCTACTCTTGATGTGGATGAAAGTAGCAGGGGATCAAAGCCGAAAGTTGTTTATACATTGAATAAAGAACAAAGACGTGTTGTTTGTGAATGGTTGAAATCATTAAGATTTCTTGATGGGTGTGTCTCTAATCTTGGAAGATGTGTTGATATACAAGAATGCAAATTGATTGCTTTAAAAAGACATGATTGTCATATTTTCATGCAAAGACTAATTCCTATTGCTTTTAAGGAACTTTTACCAAATTTTGTATCGGATGCTATTACAGAGTTAAGCATTTTCCTTCATGATATTTGCTTAATAGTTTTGACACATTCACATATGGAGAAGTTAGAGGGAAACATTCCAATCATTTTGTGTAATTTAGAAAGGATCTTTCCACCTGCATTTTTTGATTCAATGGAACATCTTTTGATTCACTTGCCATATGAGGCCAAAGTTGGAGTACCTATTCATTTTCGATGGATGTATCCATTTGAAAGGTATAACATCTTCTATACTTCATTATTCATGCATAAAAATTGATAATTTTTTTGTATATTAATATTAATACAAATTGTTATATTATAATCATATTCATATATCATTTGAAGAAAAAAGTCAAAAATAAGGGGCATATTGAAGTCTCTATTGTTAATGCATACATTATGAAGGAAGTAACAACTTTTGCATCATATTATTTTGAGTCTCAGGTTTAGACTAAAAGACAAAGACTTGGAAGAAATGATGAAGGTCCTATTGATCCAAATTTGAACTTTTTCTTAATTTTTAACTATCTTAGTCGACCAAGTAGCCCATGTAAGCAGAGATACTTAACTGATCAAGAATAGAGGGCAACCTAGAATATATTTTACTTAATTGTTCAGAAGTATCTATAGAATCGAAAATAATTTAGATATCTTCACAATGATATGATATTATCCACTTTGGGCCTAAGCCCTCTTGGTTTTGCTCTTGGGGTCTACCCAAAAGGCCTTATGCAAATGGATATATCTTTTTCTTATAAACCCATGATCTTTCGCATGTATTTTCAATGTGGGACTATCTTTGTAACCTTACAACCCCAACACTACCCCCTCAAATAAAGGACCACAGGATCCCCCTCAAGTATCGAGTTACTTTTGATTTGCTTAGGGGCTCCCCTTGAGTATCGGGTCACTCTTGATCTGCTCAAGGCCTCCCCTCAAGTATCGGATCACTCTTGACTTACTCAGGCTTCCCCTACTTCATTCAAGATTTCACCCACATGGTTCAATCTTAGATCATAGCTTTGACTCATGCTTCTTCTAGCGATTAGTCCGGTGAAGAGTAACCTCGCTCTGATACCAATTGTAGGATCGAAAATAATTTAGATATCTCTACAATGGTATGATATTATCTACTTTGGGCCTAACTCTCATGGTTTTACTCTTGGGCTCTACCCAAAAGGTGTCATGCCAATGGATATATCTTTTTCTGTTAAACCCATAATTTTTCCCATGTATTTTTAATGTGGGACTATGTTTGTAATCTTGCAATCCCAACAATATCGTCATATTTCAAGTTAGTGTATAGTTTCTATTATTTTCTTTTGTCGTAATTATTAGTGTTATACTTTAATTTTTATGATAGGATTTTCCAAAATTTATATTCTGAAATGCTGACACAAGAGTTTGAACACTTCTGTGATTAAGAATTTGCATCATGGTTCAAATCATATGTAATAAGTAGTTTTACCTAAATTTGGTCTACATATATCTTAACTTTTAAATGAATAACATATTCATTTGAGTTTAGGTTTATGCTAATCAAGCTCACCTTGAACAAGAAATGTTATTCCATCTTTCATGGGATCCAAAAGCAATGGTACACACTTGATTAGCATATTTCATAAATGGATATAATTTTTATACTCAAGAATATGAAAAAGAGAAGACTACAATGAATAGTGGGGTATGTGTTCAGGCATCTAATGATGGAGGTGCAAGCAATGATTTTTATGGTTTGCTGAATGAAATTATAGAGCTAGAATACCCTAGCCCAGAAATGCAAGTTATCTTATTTATGTGTCACTGCTTTAACCTGTCAAAGGGATGAAGGTGCACCCATGGTATAATTTGGTTGAAATAAATCATAAAAGATTATATAAGAGATATGAACCATTTATTTTGGCACAACAAACGATTCAAGTTTTCTATGATTTATATCCTAGTTTGAAATGAAAGTCCGAAAAAATAGTAAAACAAAAGCCCTAAAAAATTAAGGAACATTGGGAAGACATTGCATATCAACAAGAGGAAGTTGTAAATACATTTCAGACCAAGAAATATATTATTCTAACGTTATGAGATGCTAGTGGCATAGTGATAAATGTGCATGCCAGTGAATTTCATGAGAATGATGATGATGATGATGATGATGATGATGATGACGACGACGACTACGACGATGACGATGAGGAGGAGGAGGAGGAGGATGAAGATCATTTTTGACATGTAGGGTAAGTATTTTTATGATTAAATTTAACTTTTTTTGTAAATTTATAAAGTTCATAGTTCAATTAGTTGTTTATATACTATCATATTATTAACTTTATATATTTTATCTGTTTATGTTGTGTATGTTTTCTTATAGATCAGTAGAGGTGACATTATCGTTATAGATTTTGCACTCTCAGATATTCATTATGGATATGGTAAGTTTTTATATTTTTTCTTCATTAAATATAAAGTTTTTATTTACTTTATTTTAATTTGATTTTTTTGTTGTCAGTTTCAACGGGGTGGCCATAGACGACGAAGGTCTAGCACTGGCCAGACTGATTCACCATCTCCCAGCACAATACCTACGACCCCACCCCCGCCCCCCGAAGGCAAGACCTTCACATGGTTAGTCGCCAGCAAGACCTTCACATAGTCAATTGGCAGTAGGACATTCACATGGCCAGTCGTCGGCAGGACCTTCACATGGCCAGTCGCCAACAGGACTTTCACATGACCAGTCGCCGGTAGGACATTCACATGGCTAGTCACCTGCATGACCTTCCCATTCACCTTCTCCACTCTATTCGCCGGCATGATCTTCCCATTCACCTTCTTCACATCAGTCACTGATACCTGCTAGACACTCATCTATTGAGATTATTGACACTTGACCATATCTAGTTCCTTTGGGAGACTCGTAAGTATTAAAAATATTATAATTTTTGAACCTTCTTAATTATTTAATGTTGTTTATTTGTAACTTTATAATAGGTCCAAACATTCTATAAGTGTTGTTCGCGAGAGTAATCAACTTGTGAATAACTATTGGAGAGGGGACTCCATGTCATATTCAAGCACTCCAAGACCCACAAAGAACTCTGGTGGTCTGAGTTTAAGGTATAACTAGTTAATTTTATATTTGAAACAATTAAGTAAATATATAATCAATTATTTTCTTCCGTAATTAGTGGCAATTCACTTGAGACCCTTATCAAGAGATGGAAATTAGAAGAATTTTCAAAAAAAAAAACATGGCGATCACATTCAGCATGTATTGAGTCAGACCAAGAATAGTGGGGAAAAGCTAGCTTTCATCACATCGGATAATTGGATTAAGATCTCTAATTATTGGCAAACTAATGAGAGCAAAAGAAGAAGTCACCAGAATAAAATGAATCAAGCATATAATTCTGGAGAGTCATCTGCAATATATGCGGGAAGATATATAAATATCGAGGAACATTCATGCAGATTAGTAATTTTTTAACTCTATGTCAATTTTTTTAATCTATTTCAAACTATTACATTATTTCTAACTATATTATTTTTAGTCCAAGGAATTGGGAAAAGAGCTAGATTTTATAAATACTTTCGTCCAGACTTTTCAAAAAAAAAAAAGATAAAACTTGGAGCGAAGATAGAGCTAAAACCATTAAGGTTTGAGTTAATCTTTAATTTTAATTTATAACTTAGATTTTCTTAATTTTGTACCTGCTATAATTAAAATTTTAATTTTTCATAGGAGAGATATGATCAACTATTGCTATCATAGAGAAGTTTAGGTGATGACAATGACAATGCCTTATCTGAGCCGTCTGTTACTAATAATTTGGAGTTATGGCTAGAGGCATCTAGGGGAGTCAAAGTGGGAAGGATATTAGGTATGGGTTGAGCAAAATCCATCATGTTCCTCATAGATCTTTTTGTTCTTCTACCCCACAAGCAGTAACGGCACATATCCATGACTTAACTGAAAAAGTTAATAATTTAAAAGGCATAATACATGAAAGAGATCAGCAAATTCAAGAAATACAAAACAAAACTCACAAAGGGATCAATATATAATAGCAATGCGCTGTCAATAAGAATTTCTTAGGCGATAATTTTAGCAATTTATCTCTAGTCCAAGTTATATTACTCCCGGTACTAGTGATGATGCTACCGAGGACAACGACAACAATATTGCATGAATCTTTGTAATTAGTATTTTTTTTATTTTATTGAGATTGTAAATTCTTTATTTTTATATTTTTTATTAGTACTATTATTTTGTTTCAAATAGGGTTGGTGAGGCTAAGATTGGAAATATATATAAAAATACGTAACTCTTTACATATTTATTTTTGTATTAGTTTATAGGATTTTCATTTTGTTAAAAATGATACTTTTTATTTATTTATTTTCTGATGCAGGTAGCAGAAGAAGATTGGAATGAGAATGCTTTCTTGAGTACTAGATTATCCTCTATTTTATCTTTCCCTAGTTTTGAGACATTGTTGTATGAGATTGCTAGATATTATGTTTGTTATAACTTGGTGGTAATTATTTATGTTGTTGTATTGTTGACTATGCTAACTTGGTTAGTTGTATTGTAACTTGGTCAGTTGTTAGTCATATGTTGTATTGAAACTTGGTTGATTAAACATATTATTTGTTAGTTGTATTTGGAGATATGGAACATGTTTGGATATATTTGATATGATGAATATTTTGGTTTATGCTATTGTGTGTGTATTCATTTTTGTTATATTTGTGTGCCAATTCAGTTTTGTTGTATTCAGTGTAATTTGTATATATGGTAAATATTGAAAAAAAAATATTAGTAATTTGTATTACGTTTGCAACGAATTTTGCGATGAAAAAATATTTGTTGCAAATCTATCATAATAAATTATTTGTTGCAAATCTATTGTAATATACTATTTTATTGAAATTTTTTAACAAAAATTAATATTTATCACAATCTGCAACGAATTTAGAATTCGTTGTACATTTGCAATGAATTTAGAATTTTTCTTAGATTTGCAATGAAATTCAGAATTCGTTGCAAATTCCGACGAATTCTGAATTCGTTGCAAATTGATATGAATTCAGAATTTGTCGCAATTTGCATTGAATTTTGATATTCGTTGCAGATCTACAATGAATTCAGAATTTTATTGTAAAAATTAGAATTTCGATTGTAGAGAGGTTTGCGACGAAATCTTTTTTTCTTGGCAAAATCAGCAATAAATTTTGCAACGAATAAGATATTCGTTGCAAAATTTACAACGAATTTTCAATTTTTCGTCGCAAAATTTAAGGACGACTGATTTGCGACGAATTTTTTTATCGCAAATTTTGTTGCAAATGCATTTTGCAACAATTTTTTTTTGGAAATTCATTGTTAAATTCATCCCTAAATGACTAATTTTTTATAGTGATTGGGTAGTTAATTGGGTTGATATAGTAGATTGGGAGGTTAACTAATGGTCCAATAAGAAAGCCAGAAGAAGACCATTAACCATACATGGATAATACTACAATGGTTAGATGGTCTAGGAGTAATCATAAATTTGCTGACTAACTAAAAATTGAGTTGATTGAAGTATCTATCATAACATAGTAGGTTGATGTAATTAGAAAAATAGTCAATTCGCTTAAGTCATAAGTCGATTACGTTCGTGTTGGAAAATAAAATTTAGGCTAAAATCAGGGGCATTGGAAAGATATAAATATGGTGGCAAAAGACGAATACGCTCGTCCCCAGCGCATCCGTCAATCCATCCCAGGGTCAACACGGAGGAGCTAAATCATGACCGACTACTAACTTTTGGAAAAATATAAATATATACTAACTGGAACTAGTCAACAAAGCTATAAATATGCACTAAGCAAAGCTCATCAAAACTACTTAAACTCCGATCTCATTTCTTTGGTGTTGTCTTTTCTTGATATCCACACTTTATATTCTATTCCTTATACTCAACTTTCATTCCTGTAAAAATGAAAGTGTGTTTCATCGCCTCTTTTTGAAATCATTCCTTGATTAGTTGTGTTCGACTAGAATGTTTTTTTTGTGTTTGACAAAGAGTTTTATGTCAGGTTTTTGCTATGGTACTGATGTGGGCATAGAGTGTGTAGGGACTTGGTAACATGAACAGGAAGCTCGTAGAGCGTGTGACTCAACATGTAGATAGTTTGATAATTTTGGTGAGAGATGCAAGAGGTGGACTTCCTAGGTGAAATCGAAAGAAGAGTAATTGAGGATCTGATGGAAGGTGAACTCTTAGATGATTTAAAGACATAACAACTAGAAGTTAATAAGTTGTGTGAGATCGTGTAACTTATTATCTCTGAGTTCACAATTTCTTATTAGATAAGCTTAATAGAGAGCCTTCGACAAGAGAACATGAATTTCTGATCGTAATCTAAGCATGAGCTTGATCTTAGATGATCCTGTCCGAGCGCTGAGTCGACGGACGCTGGGGACGTGGCACGCTCCGCTGTCTCCGACTGATGGTGTAGCTTTCCGACGAACCTGCAAAGAAGCTGAGACGGGAGGGGTTTCCCAGCGACGGCCCTCCGACGCTCAAGTCAGGCAACGAGAGAGGCAGCGTAATGAAGCTACAGTAGAGATGTATGCATACCTTCATCAACGTCTGGGAGTCCTTATATAGGACCCCGGGGAGGCGCGGGCACGCTTCTCTATGCATGTACGCTTCCCCAAACATACTTTAACAAGCCTCTATCAGAAAAGTACCTCTGGCGTCATTCCGCAACCGTCCAAGCATATCCCGGATGTGATGGTGGAAGCTTCTGTCGTATGATCCTTTGTACGGCTCGGCCGCCAACTCTGCTGCTTGTCGGTGGCAGACGTCTCGAAGATGATGTTATCCCCTGTCTCCTTTGTCCTCTTGCTTTCCCTGTCTGTTCCAGGGCCGAGCGGGTCAGCCGCTCGGCAGGCATATAACTTTTGCCTCGGTCGTATGCTCGGATGATACTGCTCCCGCCTGTGTTGCCTTGTGTACCGGTCGAACGGACATCCCGCTCGGGGCTTGAACCTTTTTACCTTGAGCATCGGAAACTCGACCCCCAGTCGGGTTGTCTTCCTTTGGTTCGGGAGATTCATGGCCGGTCGGTCAACCCACTTCATCCGGTCGGCCGGTCGGCCGAATCTCAGGGTTGAATCTCTTGACCTTTGACCTCCACGTGTCGTTGACCTTCCGCCAATGAGGATCCCCCGTCCTTATCACCGAATCACATGCCTCCCCTTCAAGTCTAGTCGAAGGAGGCGTTAAGTCCGACTGACTGGACTGTCGGTCGACCTGAATGACATTGCCCTGCCACTCTGGACTGCTCCTCCCACGACCGCTCGGCTCCTTGCGAGCGCTGGGTTCACTTCCGCGTTGACGGTCATTGCTGATGTCCTTCGGATCTCCTTGGGATTCGTGCAAATCCCCTCCATTAAGACTGAGCATGCGCGCTGCGTGTCGTAATGGTGCTCATTAAATGCGCCCCTATGGCAGGATGCCACGTGGCGCCTTCGCTGGCGTCATCGTACGACTCGGGGACGTGTCCGATGAGACATCGGTGGTTTGAAATAAACAACTCGATGCGAGCCTTGGATCCTGTGACCTGCATCCGACGGTCGAGGCCGATCGGGCTCGACCCTATAAAGTCTTCACCTTCTTCCTCCGCCACACCCTTGCTTTCGTGTGTCCCGTATCTCTCCTCGGTGCTTCAGCATCCCATTGTCTCCAGTTCTCTTCTCCGATGATTCTCCGCCATCTTCCTTCGGTCCTCAACTCCTTCGTAAGGTTCTTCCTCTTTTCTTCCTTTCATCCTTGTGTTTTCTCCGCGTTCTTGGCCGTGTTTCGTCCCTTGGTTTCTGTTTTGCTCCTTTCTTCGCTTGCACATTTACTTTCCCTTTCGATTTTTGCTTCCTCCATTCCTCTGGCGATGCCAAGCTCCTCTCAGCCTGCGGACCCAGCTCTCGGCCCATGGTATACCACCATGGAGTCGCGGTTCGATCGGCGCGATGTTGAGAGCCTGTTTAACGCCTATGATATCCCTTCCGACTTCAAACTAATATTACCTTCACCTTCTGCTCGGCCCCACAGACCGCCGCATGGCGCCTTTTGTCTCTTCCGCGACCAATTCGTAGCCGGTCTGTGGTTTCCCCTCCACCCCTTCATCGTCGAAGTTTGTAACTTTTTTGCCATTTCGCTCGCTCAACTGGTCCCCAACACCTTCCGCCTCCTGTGCGGGGTTGTGGTCTTATTTAAGATACACAACATTCCCCTCCGCCCGGAGATCTTATACTATTTTTATTACCCCAAACAGTCCGAGCCGGGCACTTATCTATTTCAAGCTCGGCCCGGCTTAGTCTTTTTTGATAAGTTGTCTTCCTCCAACAAACACTGGAAGGAGAATTTTTTCTACCTTCGTGTTCCCGAGCGGTTCCCCTTTCTTACGAAATGGCAGGTCGGACCGCCCGTCTCTCCCGAGCTGAAGAAATATAAGACCTGACCGGACTATCTTCAAGCAGCGAATCTGCTAGCCGGTTTGAAGCTTGACATCAATAAGCTCCTACCTGAAGGAGTGATGTACATATTTGGTTTGAGTCCGAGCCGGACCCCTCTCCCGAGCAGCTTTGGTAAGAACTTCACTTGTACATTTGCCTTGAGTTCTAACTGATTTCCTTCTCTTCTCTTTGCAGCGAACATCGTAATGGAGTCGGTGCTGTTTGGAATTCTGAAGAAGAAAGCAGCCGCGCTCGAAGCGGCAGCGGCCAAGGAAATGGAGCAACTGGGCATTGCTCCGGTCGGCTCTCATGAGGACGAGAGCGAGGCGCAAGCTGGCGAGTCGGCTGCTTAGGCTTCGCCTGCTAAAGCTCCCGGAGGCGCAACTTCTGGCAAAGAACCGGTCGTTCGGGAGGAAAGATCCGATCCAGAGGATGAATTCCCGCTCAACAGGAAAAGACGGAGAGTTGAGAAGCCCCTCCGTTCAGCAACCTCTGCTGTGCAAGCGTCCGAGCGGACGGGCACAACCTCTCCACATGACCAAGCACCATCGGTCGAGGCGCTATCTTCCGACCGGACCCCTTCTCAGCTGGAGGCGCCTGCAGCTCCCGTAGAATCGGTTCCGGTTGCCTCCCTTCCTCCTACACCGCGTCGAGCCCTCCGCTCGGGCATTTTGTCAACATTCTCCAGCCCGGCATCTGATCCTCTGGCGTCCGCTCAGACGACTCTGGGCCGGCGCCGCACTGTTAGGGCCACTTTGCACCTCCCCACCGAAGCGTTCATGGCTGAGTCCGATCGGCCGACGTCCCCCGAGCATATGATCACTATGAAGGGGCCTCTCGCTGAGATGTGGGCGGACGCTAGGGCCCGTGTGGCCATGATACCGATCGACAAGCTGGCCGACAACCACATGCAATATTCCACTGGCGTAAGGTTTACTTCTTTATGTGGTTTTCCCGATTGGCCTCCTTAATCTTTTATTGTCCATCAGCGCTGGGTGGAAGAGATTGCTATCTCCAACCGCTTGGCGATGTTGGAGGATGAGCTGAAGAGACTGAAGAGTCAGGGCGGCCCGTCATCCTCCCGAGGCCCTTCTTATGCCGAACTGCAGAAGGAGCTTGACAAAACCAAGGCTCTATTAGAGGCCGAGAGGAAGAAGACGGCCGATCAGGCCTACATGTTGGACCAGCTAGACAAGAAGGTCAAATCCTATGACCGCAAGATTGAGCTGGACACCACTCGGAAGAACACCGCCATCGCCGATCTGGACAAGAAGAACGTGGAAGCCCGCGCTCTGGAGCAGCGCGTGAATGAGCTAGCCGAGCTACTAGAAGGCGAGCAGAAGGGCCACTCGGAGGAGGTGACTAAGCTCAAGGGAGATTTGAAGGACCTACAGGCAGCTCTTGATGCTTCCCGTGATGCCTTCAAAGAGTACTAGGAGGCAGAGCCGGGCCGCGTCGCCGCCTTGAGGCAAAACTACATCCGCTCGGTGGAGTTTGTAGAGAAGGTGTGCGACCGGCTAGTCATCGCCTTTGAGTTGGCCATCATGGCCACAGCGGATTATCTGAAGACCAAGGGTCAACTCCCCGAGTCAGTGGTCATCCCTGCGACGGAGCACGCAACGCTCCTTACTACCATCCCAAAGCATGTCTTCGACTTCTTTGAGTGAAGTATTTTTAGGAGTTCTTCCGATCGGCATGTCTTTTATTTTCATGTGGCATTTGTAACTCTCCAATATTATCTTTAAATGAATGCCCGTTCATGCTGTGTTAACCCTCCATTTTGGGTGTTTCTTTTAACTTTGTCGACCGACCGTTAGACCTTTTACCCGCAGGGAATTTATTAACCTCTTTGCTTTACCGATCGATCAAACGCCCATCCATCTTGCCTGAGATTTCTATGAGCTTTTCGCTATAAGTGTTTTTCTTTGCCTCGCCGATCGGTCAAACGGAAAATCGTTACCGTTTCTCATGGACCTCCCGTCAACGTATCGTTGAAGAGCCTCAACGCGACGCTGCCTCATCTGGGGGGTTTATAGTCGCCAGTCCGACTCTAGAGTTTAACATCGCCGCTCGACGGTCTTCAAGCCGGGGGTATTATAGTTGCCGGTCTGACTCTAGAGTTTAACGTCGCCGCTCGACGGTCTTCAAGCCGGGGGTTTATAGTCGCCGGTCCGACTCTAGAGTTTAACGTCGTCGCTCAACGGTCTTCAAGCCGGGGGGTTTATAGTCGTCGGTCCGACTTTAGAGTTTAACGTCGCCGCTCGACGGTTTTCAGGCCGGGGGGTTTATAGTCGCCGGTCCAACTCTAGGGTTTAACGTCGGAGCTCGACGGTCTTTAGGCCGGGGGGTTTATAGTCGCCGGTCCGACTCTAGGGTTTAACGTCGGAGCTCGACGGTCTTCAGGCCGGGGGGTTTATAGTCGCCGGTCCGACTCTAGGGTTTAACGTCGGAGCTCGACGGTCTTCAGGACGGGGGGTTATAGTCACCGGTCCGACTCTAGGGTTTAATGTCGGAGCTCGACGGTCTTCAAGCCGAGGGGTTTATAGTCGTCGGTCCGACTCTAGAGTTTAACGTCACCGCTCGACGGTCTTCAGGCCGGGGGGTTTATAGCCGGGGGGTTTATAGTCGCCGGTCCGACTCTAGGGTTTAACGTCGGAGTTCGATGGTCTTCAGGCCGGGGGGTTTAGAGTCGCCAGTCCGACTCTAGGGTTTAACGTCGGAGCTCGATAGTCTTCAAGCCGGGGGGTTTATAGTCGCCGGTCCGACTCTAGAGTTTAACGTCGCCGCTCGACGGTCTTCAGGCCGGGGGGTTTATAGTCGCCGGTCCGACTCTAGGGATTAACGTCGGAGCTCGACGGTCTTCAGGCCGGGGGGTTTAGAATCGCCGGTCCGACTCTAAGGTTTAACGTCGGAGCTCGACGGTCTTCAGGCCGGGGGGTTTATAGTCACCTGTCCGACTCTAGGGTTTAACGTCGGAGCTCGATGGTCTTCAAGCCGGGGGGTTTATAGTCGCCGGTCCGACTCTAGGGTTTAACGTCGCCGGTCGACGGTCTTCAAGCCGGGTGGTTTATAGTCGCTGGTCCGACTCTAGAGTTTAACGTCGCTGCTCGACGGTCTTCATGCCGGGTGGTTTATAGTCGCCGGTCCGACTCTAGAGTTTAACGTCGCCGCTCGACGGTCTTCAAGCCGGGATTTTTATAGTCGCCGGTCCGACTCTAGGGTTTAATGTCGCCGCTCGACGGTCTTCAAGCCGGGTGGTTTATAGTCGCCGGTCCGACTCTAGAGTTTAACGTCGCCGCTTGACGGTCTTCAAGCCGGGTGGTTTATAATCGCTGGTCCGACTCTAGAGTTTAACGTCGCGACTCGACGGTCTTCAAGCCGGGGTTTTTATAGTCGACGGTCCGACTCAAGGGTTTAACGTCGCTGCTCGATGGTCTTCAAGCCGGGTGGTTTATAGTTGCCGATCCGACTCTAGAGTTTAACGTCGCCGCATTGAATTTTGATATTCGTTGCAGATCTACAATGAATTCAGAATTTTATTGTAAAAATTTGAATTTCGGTTGTAGAGAGGTTTGTGATGAAACTTTTTTTCTTGGCAAAATCAGTAATGAATTTTGCAACGAATAAGATATTCGTTGCAAAATTTACAACGAATTTTCAATTTTTCGTCGCAAACTTTAAGGACGACTGATTTGCGACGAATTTTTTTATCGCAAATTTTGTTGCAAATGCATTTTGCAACAATTTTTTTTTGGAAATTCGTTGCTAAATTCATCCCTAAATGACTAATTTTTTATAGTGATTGGGTAGTTAATTGGGTTGATTTAGTAGATTAGGAGGTTAACTAATGGTCCAATAAGAAAGCCAGAAGAAGACCATTAACCATACATGGATAATACTACAATGGTTAGATGGTCTAGGAGTTATCATAAATTTGCTGACTAACTAAAAATTGAGTTGATTGAAGTATCTATCATAACATTGTAGGTTGATGTAATTAGAAAAATAGTCAATTCGCTTAAGTCATAAGTCGATTACGTTCGTGTTGGAAAATAAAATTTAGGCTAAAATCAAGGACATTGGAAAGATATAAATATGGTGGTAAAAGATGAATTTGCTCGTCCCAGCGCATCCGTCAATATTCCGTCCCAGGATCAACACGGAGAAATTAAATCACGGACGACTACTAACTTTTGAAAAAATATAAATATATACTAACTGGAACTAGTCAACAAAGCTATAAATATGCACTAAGCAAAGTTCATCAAAACCACTTAAACTCCGATCTCATTTCTTTGGTGTTGTCTTTTCTTGATATCCACACTTTATATTCTATTCCTTATACTCAACTTTCATTCCTGTAAAAATGAAAGTGTGTTTCATCGCCTCTTTTTGAAATCATTCCTTGATTAGTTGTGTTCGACTAGAATGTTTTTTTGTGTTTGACAAAGAGTTTTATGTCAGGTTTTTGCTATGGTACTGATGTGGGCATAGAGTGTGTAGGGACTTGGTAACATGAACAGGAAGCTCGTAGAGCGTGTGACTCAACATGTAGATAGTTTGATAATTTTGGTGAGAGATGCAAGAGGTGGACTTCCTAGGTGAAATCGAAAGAAGAGGAATTGAGGATCTGATGGAAGGTGAACTCTTAGATGATTTAAAGACATAACAACTAGAAGTTAATAAGTTGTGTGAGATCGTGTAACTTATTATCTCTGATTTCACAATTTCTTATTAGATAAGCTTAATAGAGAGCCTGCGACAAGGGAACATGAATTTCTGATCGTAATCTAAGCATGAGCTTGATCTTAGAATTTTGAAAATAATTACGAGATGTGAGTCGAAAAAAAATCAAAGGTCGAGTAAACTAATATTTATTTTAGTTGAATGAAATGCTTAATCAACGACCTAAGTTGACTCAAGTAACCATTGGATAAGATAAGCTTGTTGAATCATCTAAATGAATGGACTACATATGACTATGAGTCAATTGAACATGGTTGAGTCTACTAGACTCTAATGGAGTCAACTAAAAATGAAAGACGTTAGTCGATAAGGATATGATCTTATCCAACTCAATTGACTTGATGCATTTTTTTATAAAGGTAAATTGTATTAAAGTTGATTAAGGACTTACATGAGGAGCACTAAAAAATTTAAAGACAGGCGTTTGAACCTTTCTAAACAACCTCTTAATGTTTGGTATATCCACTTCATATTAACAATCGATTTCAGGTTTTCAGAATCAAATAGATTGATCCTGTCCGAAATCTGAGTCAGACGGAGGTCGACGGAGATGGCACAGGTGTTGATAGAGAGGCGACTTTGACGCACCCTGTGTACGCACTTCCGAAAAACTAACCCCTATGTGGAACTCTAAGGTCTATAGTATGAGGATTGGTGGTACCTGAACTCTGCACACACTCAGACAAGCACCTAGAGCGTTAGAGACCAGAAATCAAGGGAAAAGCCTCTAGCACAGGACCTCCAACGCTCAAGTCATGTCCTCTTTCCCCGGAAGAACAATGTACGATCGAAAAAGAACTGTTGAAGACGAGTGCGTATGTGTGCGTATCTGGCTAAGGAAGAGGACCTCCCTTTTTATATGATGTTGCATACTTTCAGAGCCTACCTGTTGTCAGAGAATGTCGGTGTCAGGGCCTGTCGGGTGAGAGAGGATATACGGTGGCCTCCTATTGATGGAAGGAAGGTTTCATTCATAGGTAATAAATGACCACTGGAATATTCTCTGGCATATGGCAATTATTCTCTAACAAGATGTTACAATTCCTTGACATTGTTGTCGCTTAGTGCTTTCCATCCCGCCCTGGTTCAACTACAGACAACTCGGGATGATTGCTCAGAGGCACCACTAAGATTGATCCTTGATGAAGGGGATGAGCTGTGGAGAACTGACCGGGTTTAATCTGAGACTGTGGTGAGGGACCCATCTTTCACGCCTTGACCGCTAAAGAGTCGGTTAGGAGTTGTCTTGGTAAAAGTAACAGGACCCTCTATAAAGCCCGAGCTGGGGAAACCCGATCTGTCAGGGGCAGGTCAGTAACTAATCCAGGCTACATCTTAAGTCTCATATTTGGGGGCCTGCACTGTCTATAACCGACCATGAATTATACTGTTGATGATGCGAGGCGATATAATTCCCTCCTTCTCTTGATTTTTGGCTGTTACACCCCCTTGACTTTTGATTGCCACGCCCCCTTCACTTTTGACTATCACGTCCCTTTGACTATTGACTTCCTGGCCTTATCAGACCCCTCCTTTATGCACCGTATCACAAGCCTCCCCTCTAAGTTTAGTCGAAGGAGACTCAAGTCCGACTGACTAGACCCTGGCATGCTTGTGATTCAACCTACATACAAGGGATTGGTGTGCAACTGACTATCTTTGCAAAGGCTGAAACTTGTATCAGTGTCCTAGTGCTGCTATTGGCCCGATAACGGTGGCAATGTTTGAACAGATGAGGCTAAAACAAACACTCATGTTGTTGATAAGTCGTCGCGAAAGCCGCGCTCGCTTATAACTCACACTGGGGTGAAAGTCTGAAATGCCGATCGGGAGGTTGTTAGTCGTGAGAGCATACTCACGTATAACTCGCGCTGAGGCGAGAGTCTAGAATACCGAACGGGAGGTCGTTGGTCGTGAGAGCATGCTCACTTATAACTCATGCTGAGGCGAGAGTCTGGAATGACGATCGGGAGGTCATTGGTCATGAGAGCATGCTCACTTATAACTTGCGCTGAGGCGAGAGTCTAGGATGCCAACTGAGAGGTCATTGGTCGTGAGAGCATACTCACTTATAACTCGCGCTGAGGCGAGAGTATAGAATGTTGACTGAGAGGTCGTTGGTCGTGAGAGCATGCTCACTTATAATTCGCACTCAGGCGAGACTTTGGAATGCGGACTGAGAGGTCGTTTGTCGCGAGAGCATGCTCGCTTATAACTCGCGCTGGGGTGAAAGTCTGGAATGCCGACCGAGAGGTCGTTGGTCGTGAGAGCATGCTCACTTATAACTTGCGCTGGGGAAAGAGTCCGGAACATCGACCGAGAGGTCATTCGTCACAAGAGCATGCTCGCTTATAACTTGCACTGGGAAGACAGTCTAGAACGCCGACTGAGAGGTCGTTGATCGTGAGAGCATGCTCGCTTATAACTTGCACTGGGGCGAAAGTCTGAACACCGACCAAGAGGTCGTTGGTCACGAGAGCATGCTCGCTTATAACTCGCGCTGGGGTGAGAGTCTGGAATGCCGACCGAGAGGTCCTTGGTCATGAGTGGGCTTATCTTCGTGTCCTTTGGAGCAACTTTTGGTCATAACTCCCACTCAATTATTAGGCCTTGGCCAAATTTCAATGTTACTCTGATTTCGAAGTTGGGGCGAGGTGCCAACTTCTTATCAACGTTTCCTGCAACCTTCTACTCCTATTCCCAAGGTAACTGCATGGAATTCTTGGTCTTCGAGGCATGCGACAGTGTCACCATATCAGGCTCATGATTTTCTTATCTTTTCTATTATAAATGTCATTTCATAGGAAGATGACACGTGTCTGACTGATTTCCTCTAATACGACGGCTGACGCACACTTTCCTCATGGGACTTGATAGTGTTTCCTTTCCAGTGATCCAACGGCTATCCTTCGTAGTGCCATTTCGATTGTTCGGCTTGAATCTCTATGCACCTTAGTGGGTTTAGCTTAAAAACCCTAAAGGCATCGAGCGGATGTTCATCGATGCTTCTTCCTCCCTAGGCTTCTTCCTCCTTTCTTGTGTGCACTAGCATTCGTGTGTTTCCTTCGTAAGTGTTCCTTCCCCTTTTCCCCTACGTCTACATTTTTTGCATTATGGCCAGAGAGACCTTAGTCCCCTAGTATACCTTCTTCCACTCTGATTTTGATAGGAGTGATCTTAAGTCAGTGCAATCTAGCCTGTAACTTTCTGAAGCCTACACCTTTCGCATCCTCAGGCCTGATGATCATCCCTACTATCCTCCTCCTAGTTGTGTGACTTTCTTTAAGGACTAGCTTCTTGGTGGTTTGCATTTCCCTATCCCCTCTTCTTTTCAGAGTTAAGTCAGTATTTTTGTATCCTCGTGTCTCAGTTTGCTCCCAATGTCTTCCGTGCTATATGCGGGATGGCAATCCTATGCTGCCTGTATGACATTCCCTTGACTCCTT
Organism: Zingiber officinale; assembly: GCF_018446385.1. Taxonomy (NCBI): domain Eukaryota; kingdom Viridiplantae; phylum Streptophyta; class Magnoliopsida; order Zingiberales; family Zingiberaceae; genus Zingiber; species Zingiber officinale. The sequence continues at coordinate 71,628,948 of NC_056005.1, read as the reverse complement.
AACTTTTCCATCATTTTTATTCCCTCAAATGATCGGATCCCAGCATTTTCATGGTGCAATCTCGGCCCGGGTAAAAGTTTTTCACGAGCATGCCTTCTTCTAATAAAGGCTGGAAGTCCTATTTTTTCTATGTGTAGCTACCCGACCCTGTAGATTGGCCCACTGAGTGGTTTTTAGGTCTTCCTCCTATCTCTGAATTGAGTGACCATGAGCACCAACAAGATTATTTTGCTGCTTCTGGGAAATTGGACAGGGTTCAGCTCCAACTCCCTTCCTTACTACGGGAGAGTGTGCTATATACCTTCAGGCTGAGTCCGATCCAGACGCCTTTGACTGCACCTTTTGGTAAGCTCACCAACTCCTCCTTTATATCTTCACTAACTGAGGTATTTTCTTTTATCTGCAGAAATCAATTTTTTCTAAGATCTTGCCCTCGACTTCTCCACGCTGCCCAGTGACATTCTGCGAAAACATGGAAGAGAAATAATGTTCGGCCAGGAGGTTCCCCAGGCTAGCATTTCAGCAGGATCCTCATCTCAGCAAACGGGAGAACATGAGGTCCTTAAAGATGAATCCTGCCCTTCCGTGGAACCTCCTTCCACCGCTGCATCCGGTGAGAAGACTTCTTCTCTAGCTTCCTAGCACCCCTTGTGCCTTCAACACAAGAGGTGGCGTGCTACTCCTTTAGTTCAGTCTTCCCCCAACAGACCGCCCCTGCTGCGGGTTTCTACTTAGGTGAAGACTCCGTCCAGGGCAAGCACTCCTGCCTCCTCTGAGGTCATAGCTTCTTCTCCAGTCCCTGCTCAGGTCACAGAGTAGACGCCCTCCCGATCGAGGGGCCCGTCCATGACTTCCACACCTTCTATTGTTAGCTAGAGCCCTAGAGTCAATCATTTGATGATTGTATTTTGGACTTGTTGTATCATATTCTATATAAATAAAGGCATTTGGTTTTTGGTTATTATACTTACTTGTATTGGTGCCAAATAAACTAAGTATAATAACCTCCTTAAGTAGACGGTTCTCACCTATATCAATCGGTTAGTTGAACCGATAGTGAGATGATATAGGGAACACTACTCTTAATCATTCCTAGTCGAGTATTAACATTCAGGGATAATGTTAATACAATAAGACTAGCATGTAGGTCAACTCGATGACTTGATCTCACAAGTCATGGATATAGAGATATCAAGTTGACACATGGGTATGCATTGGAGAATGTATACTGAATGACCCGCCATGAGAAAGTATCATGGATCGTTATATGAGTGTCATATACTTTCTCATGTGGCTATTAGTATGACTACTAGTCCTTAGACCTGAAGTCACCATGGATCCCTACATAAGGAGTTATGTACTTTGGTTTCGTCAAACGTCACCCGTAACTGGGTGGACTATAAAGGCGATTACTGGGTATGTAACGAATTATGCAGACGGATGTGAGTGATGTAGATGGGATCTATCCCTCCTATATGGCGGGAGCGACATCGATATTCTTGATAGAGTGAGACCACGAAGTGCATGACCATGCCCAAATGAGTCAATATAGGATATTGAGCTTATTTGATTGAGTGAGTCTACTTGGAGTTCAAGATTTAGATTGATTAGAGGATGACACGGTCTATGCCTCACATTGATCAATCTAGATGTCTAGGATAGAAGGACACTTGTCATATTTTGTGAGGAGTCACAATTAGTAGTCATAAGGTGATGTTAGATCTCAACATTCTTGTAACTTGGGTAGTAATGATGTGTTGCTAGATACCGCTCATTACTTATGCTCCTAAATGGGTTTAGGGGCATTGCCAACGTTACAAGAACCTATAGGGTCACACACTAAGGGCAATTAGATGGAGATTAGGTTCATTAGATGAACCTAAATGATTACGTTCATATGATGAACCAAATTGAATTAAGAGTAATCCAAAGTAGGCTAATTGAGTTGGACTCAATTTGGTTCATGTGTTAAGTGAGTCTAATTTGGACTTAGACTCATTTAATTAATTTAATTCAATGAATAGAGATTCATTAAATTAAAATTGACTTGAACCAATGGTTAAATTAGATCAACCAAGGGAGAGAAGTGGTCAAGTTTGACTTAACTTAAGTAGGAAGATGAAGAGTCAAGTTTTGACTTGACTTTGACTTGACCAATGCCACATCATCAAGGCTTCTTCATTTGGTCAAGTTTGACTTGACCAAATGTCACCTCATGGAGGAGATCAAGAGACTTGGCTCTTGATATTCCATGGGGGTTACATGCCTTGAAGTGGCCGACCACTTTTAGGTGGAATGAAAAATTGATTTTTCATTCAAGTGGTTGTAACTCCATCTTCTTCTTCCTCTTGAGTTTTCTTCTTGCTCTCCCTCTCTTCCCTACTGATCTCTAAGGTTGCTAGCACATCCTTAGAGATTTTTCTCCATCTCTTGCATGTGTGGATACACATAGAGAAGTGTCTACTTTGACACTTTCGAGATCCGGCGAACCGAGGACAAGCGGGATTGCGAAGGGCTTCGCATCGAAGGTATAAATCTTTCTTCATGTAGGTCTAGGAGTAGATCTAAGTAGAAACTTGTATTCGTATTTAAATTTTGAAATCTATCCTTCGCACGAGATCCAGTGGCATGGGTGATTCGGGGTTTTTGCGACGCAAAAACGCGTTTTTCGCGGCCCGAAAAACCCAACAGTGGTATCAGAGCCACGTGCGAAGCGAGTACGAGTTTAGATTCATATTTTTATGAAAAATATAGATCTGTAAACTTTCTGTAAATTCATGTTTTTATAGTTTTAATGGGTATTTTTCTCGTAGAAGCGAAGCACAAGTGTTTAGACACTTGAAGGCTTCGACTACCGAGAAGAAATTTCTGAAACGGCAATGTTTCGCCCCAAAATTTTTGGGACAGCGGGCTTAGGCACTGTTAGATCGCAAAGGAACCCTCGTGATGGTTAGATCGTAGGTAGGGGCGCTTCCCCTGGCCCCGCTAGGGGATTCGTTCCGCGATTGCGCCCGAAAAGCTAAACGGGACCGCCGGGAAAAATTTACTCATAAAATTGTAAAAATTATGAAAATTACAGAAAATTATTAAAAATATATAATTTAGAATTATATATTAATTTTGTGATAGTCATGGCCCAAACGACCCAAATTGGATTTGGAAATGTGTTGTAATTCATAATACGACCTGCGTGCCGTTATGTGATGTGCGTGCTGTATTTATTTTTATTTTATTTTATTTTCACGACCTGCGCGTCGTGCCTTTCTCTTATATTCTGGTTGTAAATTAGATTTAGACTCGAATGTAACTCGAGTTTCAAAATTATAATGTAAATTTTGAAGCGGTGGAAGGTCCACACGAGACGAAGTTACGAGGAGGGCGCGAGCGACACAAGGTGGTCAAACGAAGAAGCTTGAGAAGTTGTTGACCTTAGGTTGACCATCCGATCTTCTCATTGGCTTGAGAAGATCGTAGTAGGGCCATGACACAATCACAAAATAATTTAATTAATTGCTTATATGTATGTGATGCATGTTTAATTAAGTAGTTAATTAGTGCCTAGCGATTAGATTAGATCTATATCATGCACATGATGCACCTCATGATTAGATTAGATCTAAATCAAGTATTTGATACGCATCATCGTTTAGATTAGATCTAAAATGCGTCAACTCGTAATACCTACCATGCCGTGATACCTACCACTACCTCGATCGCATGTTGTTGTTGAATCTGCCAAAGCAGAGCAACACATACTATCTTGGTAGGGTACGGAGGGACAATCTTGGTCCCGCCTATCAACGCATGGGTGAGTACAACTCAATTAGATTGAGTATTCCTAGTTAACTCGGTTGGATCGAGTATAACTATAGGCATTCTTCCAACGGTTGGAAAGATAGGTCAAAATCACATATATATTAACTCTCGGGCGTATTAGCCAAAGCTAACTCGAGTTTTAATATGAATGAGGATATTGATCCTATAAACAAGAGTTGCATAGAGATGTAATTGGTAATCGTTACCTACCAATCATACTAAGTCTTGGGCGTATTAGCCAAAGCTAACTCAAGGGTTAGTATGATGTGGATCTTGTCCCACATGAATTATAGAATTCAGTGGGAGCATCATTTAGTTAAAGGCCTAATTAAATGATTAAGAATATGATACTTATTTCTGCATTTATTTCTGTTGTAGAATTGCCATGACGTCAAACACGAACACCTTCTCCCTGCGATCTGTCCTCGAGAAGGACAAGCTCAATGGAGCAAACTTCCTGGACTTGTACAGGAACTTGAGAATAGTTCTCACCCAAGAACGTAAACTGTACGTTCTGGAGCAGCCCATTCCGGAGGCTCCTCCTGCCACTGCCCCGCGAGCTGACCGAGATGCTTTCAAGAAGCATCAAGATGACGCATTAGATGTGTCTTGTCTAATACTCGCGACCATGAACTCTGAGCTTCAGAAACAACACGAGTTAATGGGTGCTTACGATATGGTTGAACATCTTCGTCAACTGTATCAAGGTCAAGCGAGGCATGAGAGATTTGAGATCTCAAGGGCACTGTTTCAGTGCAAGATGTCAGACGGGGCTCCTGTAGGCCCATATGTACTCAAAATGATTGGGTACATAGAGAACCTACAAAGGTTGGGGTTCCCACTTGGCCAAGAGCTGGCCACTGACCTGATCTTGCAATCCTTGCCGGATAGCTACAGTCAATTCGTTCTAAACTACAATATGAACGAGATTGACAAGTCACTGCCCGAGCTACTTAGCATGTTAAGAACTGCAGAGCTGAACCTTAAGAAGGCTAAGCCCAACACTGTTCTAATGGTTCAGAAACATAAGGGCAAGGGCAAGCCCAAAGGAAAGGGAAAGTCCCAAGCCAAGGGCAAAGGCAAGGCACTAAAGCCTAAAGGAGGGGTTGCCAAGGATGCTACCTGCTTCCACTGTGGTCAGACCGGGCACTGGAAGAGGAACTGCAAGGTATACTTGGAGGATCTTAAGAAGAAGCGAAGTGAAACTTCCACTTCAGGTATATATGTTATAGAAGTCAATCTATCTGTTTCTACATCATGGGTATTAGATACTGGATGTGCTTCTCACATTTGTACTGATGTGTAGGCGCTGAGAAATAGCAGGGCATTGACAAAGGGCGAGGTGGACCTACGAGTAGGCAATGGAGCACGGGTTGCTGCTGTTGCTATAGGGACTTACTTTCTATCTCTGCCCTCTGGGCTTGTACTAGAGTTAGTCGATTGTTGTTATGTGCCTGCATTAACTAAGAACATTATTTCAGTTTCTTGTTCGGACAAGAAAGGTTTCTCGTTTACAATAAAGAACAAATGTTGTTCCATCTTTTTAAACGATATGTTCTATTGTAGTGCACCTCTGATAAACGGACTCTATATTCTAAACCTTGAGAGCCCTATCTATAACATAAATACCAAGAGGTTCAAGTCAAATGACATGAACTAAACCTACCTCTGGCACTATCGCTTAGGTCATATAAATGACAAGCGCTTATCCTAGCTCCATAAGGATGGTTTGCTGGACTCATTTGATTTATAATCATATGAGATATGCGAGTCATGCCTACGAGGCAAGATGACCAAGACTCCCTTTAGTGGGCACAGCGAGAGAGCGACTGATTTGTTAGGACTCATAAATAGTGATGTATGTGGCCCTTTCAATGTCGCTGCTAGATGCGGTTATAGGTACTTCATCACATTTACTGATGACTTCAGTAAATATGGTTATGTGTACTTGATGACACATAAGTCTGAATCCTTTGAAAAGTTCAAAGAATTCAAGAATGAAGTACAGAACCAGCTTGGCAAGAGTATTAAGATACTTCGATCCGATCGAGGTGGAGAATACCTTAGCCATGAGTTCCGTGACTATCTAGCTGAGTGTGGGATTCTATCTCAACTCACTCCTCCTGGAACACCACAGTGGAATGGTGTATCCGAAAGGAGGAATCGTACCTTATTATATATGGTATGATCGATGATGAGTCATACAGATCTTCCGACATACCTTTGGGGCTATGCTTTAGACACGGCAGCTTTTATACTCAACCGAATTCCATCCAAGGCCGTGATAAAGGCACCATATAGGATATGGACTGGGAGAGATGCCCAGGTGTCTTTCATGAAGATTTGGGGTTGTGAGGCTTACGTTCGACGTCAAGTCTCAGACAAGTTAGGACCCAAATCCGACAAGTGCTACTTTATTGGATATCCCAAGAAACTAAGGGATATTACTTCTACATTCCCAATCAGCACAAGGTAGTTGTGGCAAAGACTGGGGTCTTTCTAGAAAGGGACTTTGTTTCTAGAAAGACTAGTGGGAGTGCGTTCGATCTTGAAGAAGTTCAAGATGCGAACAATAACACTGATGCCTCGATGGAAGTTGAACTGGAACCACAAAGTGTTGTGGATGATGTTGTTTCACAAAGAGATGAGGAACAACAACCAGTTCAAGTAGACATACCTCTTCGTAGGTCTGATAGGGTACGTCGTCAGCCTGAGAGATACTCATTTTTCTTGTCTGACCATGATGACGTTGTGCTCATAGATGATGAGCCTACCACCTATCAGGAAGCTGTGATGAGACCAGATTCCGAGAAATGGCTAGAAGCCATGAGATCCGAGATGGAATCCATGTACACCAACCAAGTATGGACTTTAGTTGATCCACCTGAAGGGGTAAAACTCATTGGGTGCAAGTGGGTATTTAAGAGAAAGACTGACATGGATGGACTTATCTATAAAGGTCGCTTGGTAGCTAAAGGTTTCAAGCAGATTCATGGTATTGACTATGATGAAACCTTTTCTCCAGTAGCGATGTTTAAATCCATTCGGATCATGCTTGCTATTGCAGCTTATCACGATTACGAGATCTGGCAGATGGTCGTCAAAACCGCGTTTCTGAATGGAAACCTACTCGAGGATGTATACATGACACAACCTGAGGGTTTTGTAGATCCAAAACATACTAGCAGAGTATGGAAGCTGCATAGGTCCATTTATGGACTAAAGCAAGCTTCTCGGAGCTGGAATCTTCGATTCGATGATGCAATCAAACAGTTTGGTTTCATCAAGAACGAAGATGAACCTTGTGTCTACAAGAAGGTTGTAGGGGACATAGTTGTCTTCCTCATATTGTATGTGGATGACATACTGCTCATTGGGAAGGACATCCCTATGCTTCAGTCTGTCAAGACCTAGCTAGGGAGTTGCTTCTCAATGAAGGACTTAGGTGAGGCATCCCGCATTCTAGGGATGCAGATCTATAGAGATAGATCTAAGAGATTGCTTGGCCTAAGTCAGAGTACATACATTGACAAGGTACTCCTACGGTTTCCCATGCAGAACTCCAAAAAGGGATTTCTGCCGATGTCACATGGCGTGAGTCTTTAGAAGACTCAAGGTCCCTCTTCTAAAGAGGAGAGAGACCGCATGGATCAGATCCCTTATGCCTCAGCCATAGGATCGATCATGTATGCCATGCTATGTACTCGACCTAATGTCTCGTATGCTTTGAGCATGACGAGCAGATACCAGTCAGATCCAAGTGAAAGTCACTGGATAGCGGTCAAGAATATTCTTAAGTACTTATGAAGGACTAAAGAATATTTCTTGATATATGGAGGCGATGATGAGCTAGTTGTAAAGGGTTACAGTGATGCTAGCTTCCAGACCGACCAGGATGACTATAGATCGCAGTCGAGGTTCGTCTTTTGCATTAATGGTGATCGGAAGAGTTCAAGTCGATGAGTCGATTCTACAATGAGTACATTCGCATCGAAAGGAGGCAGTTTGGATCCGCAAGTTCATCACTGAACTTGGGGTGGTTCCTAGCATTGCTGACCCCATTGAACTCTATTGTGACAACAATGGAGCTATAGCATAGGCGAAGGAACCTCACTCACACCAGCGGACCAAACACATACTATGGCGCTTCCATCTCATTCGAGAGATCATCAAGAGAGGAGATGTGAAGATTTGCAAAGTACCTACAGAGGCTAACATCGCAGATCCCTTGACTAAGGCTTTGGCACAGAGGAAGCATGATGGTCACACTAGGTCATTGGGGCTTAGAGCCTACACTGATTGGCACTAGTGCTAGTGGAAGATTGTTAGCTAGAGCCCTAGAGCCAATCATTTGATGATTGTATTTTGGACTTGTTGTATCATATTCTATATAAATAAAGGCATTTGGTTTTTGGTTATTATACTTACCTGTATTGGTGTCAAATAAACTAAGTATAATAACGTCCTTGAGTAGACGGTTCTCACCTATATCAATCGGTTAGTTGAACCGATAGTGAGATGATATAGGGAACATTACTCTTAATCATTCCTAGTCGAGTATTAACATTCAGGGACAATGTTAATGCAATAAGACTAGTATGTAGGTCAAATCGATGAATTGATCTCACAAGTCATGGATATAGAGATATCAAGTTGACACATGGGTATGCATTGGAGAATGTATACTGAATGACCCGCCATGAGAAAGTATCATGGATCGTTATATGAGTGTCATATACTTTCTCATGTGGCTATTAGTATGACTACTAGTCCTTAGACCTGAAGTCACCATGGATCCCTACATAAGGAGTTATGTACTTTGGTTTCTTCAAACGTCACCCGTAACTGGGTGGACTATAAAGGCGATTACTGGGTATGTAACTAATTATACAGACGGATGTGAGTGATGTAGATGGAATCTATCCCTCCTATATGACGGGAGCGACATCGATATTATTAATAGAGTGAGACCACGAAGTGCATGGCCATGCCCAAATGAGTCAATATAGGATATTGAGCTCATTTGATTGATTGAGTCTACTTGGAGTTCAAGATTTAGATTGATTAGAGGATGACACGGTCTATGCCTCACATTGATCAATCTAGATGTCTACGATAGAAGGACACTTGTCATATTTTGTGAGGAGTCACAATTAGTAGTCACAAGGTGATGTTGGATCTCAACATTCTTGTAACTTGGGTAGTAATGATGTGTTGCTAGATACCGCTCATTACTTATGCTCCTAAATGGGTTTAGGGGCATTGCCAACGTTACAAGAACCTATAGGGTCACACACTAAGGGCAATTAGATGGAGATTAGGTTCATTAGATGAACCTAAATGATTATGTTCATATGATGAACCAAATTGGATTAAGAGTAATCCAAAGTAGGCTAATTGAGTTGGACTCAATTTGGTTCATGTGTTAAGTTAGTCTAATTTGGACTTAGACTCATTTAATTAATTTAATTCAATGAATAGAGATTCATTAAATTAAAATTGACTTGGACCAATGGTTAGATTAGATCAACCAAGGGAGAGAAGTGGTCAAGTTTGACTTGACTTAAGTAGGAAGATGAAGAGTCAAGTTTTGACTTGACTTTGACTTGACCAATGGCACATCATCAAGGCTTCTTCATTTGGTCAAGTTTGACTTGACCAAATGCCACCTCATGGAGGAGATCAAGAGACTTGACTCTTGATATTCCATGGGGGTTACATGCCTTGAAGTGGCCGGCCACTTTTAGGTGAAATGAAAAATTGATTTTTCATTCAAGTGGTTGTAACTCCATCTTCTTCTTCCTCCTGAGTTTTCTTCTTGCTCTCCCTCTCCTCCCTACTGATCTCTAAGGTTGCTAGCATATCCTTAGAGATTTTTCTCCATCTCTTGCATGTGTGGATACACATAGAGAAGTGTCTACTTTGACACTTTCGAGATCCGGCGAACCGAGGACAAGCGGGATTGCGAAGGGGGCTTCGCATCGAAGGTATAAATCTTTCTTCATGTAGGTCTAGGAGTAGATCTAAGTAGAAACTCGTACTCGTATTTAAATTTTGAAATCTATCCTTCGCACGAGATCCAGTGGCCCGAAAAACCCAACATCTTTGCCTCCAGCATCCGTGACTCAGCCCTTCCTCTGCAACTCCTGCACCTTCCTCCTGCCCTAAAGACCATTCTAAGGGATGCTACGTGTTCACTTCCTCCTTTCAACTACCATCCCTCCAGGTGCTGGGCATAGCCCCTTCTTCCAGTACTTCCCCCAACTATAGCCAGGTAAAGCTGCATGGCGCCTTGGCCAACTCCTAGAAGAACACTGCCGACCAGATTTTAGAATGCGCCTAGTTGGATTTGTGTGACACCTTTTCCCAATAGATGGTATCAATAAGTTTTAGTTTCTCCGTCACCCTATCCTCTAAATGCTGCTTATCTAGTGCTTCTTTGTAGACTTATGTCATGGGACTGAGCATATCTTAGTTTGTAGCTAGTCTTCGTCGAGAAAATGAGTCCTTAAGGGCTCATATTCAAGAGATATCATCTCCCACGACCTCAAGCCAAATTTTCGATCCAGCTTGTGCTCATGGTCCTTTACCAAATGGCGAGGGAAGACCAGAGTGACCCGAGACCTGGCCCATGTTGAGTCTGACAAGGTGAAGTCTTTGGAGTCCACCTTAAAGACCAATGTGGCCAAGCTTAAGCCTAAGGGTCTGAGGCGCATCCAGATCCTGGCTTATTTGGAGGCAAAAGAAACAAAGGTTACCAACCTCTCCTCCCAACTATAGGACCTACAAGATGCTCACTCCACCCCACAGACAGACCTGACCACTAAAACGGCAGAACTGTTTACCGGTGCTGATCGGGAGGCAGCCCTTCAGAAACAAGTGGATGCAACCCAGGCTACCATCAAGTCAATGCGGTTGGAGCTTTTGGAGGCCCAGACCGAGGCAATGGCCACACACTAGGAGTTGACCGGGGCATTGGCTAACCTGAGCAAGATACAAGAAGAGTTGAAAGTGTACCAAGCAGGGGAGGACTCTAGTCTGGCAACTCACAAAACCTCTTTCTTAGCTTCCAAGGATTTTAGGGCTAAGGTAGGTCACCTCATCGATCAGATGCTATGCTATGTGATGTGCGTAGATTATATATATTTTTATGCGTGTTTGGACGCACATCTACTTGTATTTCATTATCATAATCTATGTTTATTGCACCCTATTTCTTTATAATGTCATACTTTCATTATATTTTGTTTGGATATCTACTCTTTTCTTGTTTTGATTGACAGGACATGATTTGGAGCAAAAACGGAGCTTAAATGAAGTCTAGAGCTTCTAGAGTGCCACGGGCATGTGAAAACTAAGTTCTTGCAGGTTCTGGCCGTGTGGAGACCACATGGCCATGTGGAGGCCATGCGGGGGTGTGTGTTGAGGTCGTGTGAATGTCACACGGCAATGTTGAGGTCGTGTGAATGTCACTCGTCCGTGTGAAGGCCGTATAGATTTTCAGCACTGCAGACCAAAAGTAAAATGACTATAACTTTGTGCTCGGTTGGGATTTGGTTGTTCTTTATACCACTGTGTAGATAACTTCAAGATCTACAACTTTGATGAAGACTTTAACCATAGAAAACCCCATCCCGATGGTGTAAAAGGCGTTGCAATAAAAATATAGTCATTTAGAGCCAAGACAAGGGGTGTGCAAGGGGTGTGTGAGCTCCACACGGCCGTGTGAGCCACATGGACCATGGCCGTGTGAGCCACACAGTCATGCAATAGAGTAGGGTGTATGAGGCACACGACTATGCAGGATTTTCAGAATTGAAGCAGAACATGGTCGTGTGAGCCACACGGTCATGTCACTAGTCCAGAGGCAGAGAAGGCCACGACCGTATGATTTTGGTAGAGGAGAAGAAGGTCATGGCCATGTGAATCCACAGACCATGTAACCTTGACAGAGAAGAAGAAGCACACAACCGTGTGAGCTACACGGTCGTATAGGCCATCCAGTATTGAAGCAGCACACGGCCGTGTGAATCTACACGGCCGTGTCACCTTGGCCGAGAGGAAGATGCACATGGCCGTGTGAAGGCCACACGACTGTGTCATGGGTCGTGTGGAGGTCATGCCCTGCTCTATAAAAGAAGGTTTTCTCCCCTTTTCAAATCAACTTGAGTTTAGGACTTCGTCCCTCTCCTTGGGAAAGGGTTCTCCCCTTATGGGGAAACCCTAGAGCTTTATCCACCTCCATCCCTCATCGATCCGTCCATCTCCGGAGCAAGGAGGCATCCCCAAGACATCGGAATCATTGGCAAGCATCTCTTCTTTCCCTTCTTCTCCCATCTAGGGTTGTAAGTATGTTTTTCTTTATGTTTTGGGGCTATTCTTCCTTTGTAATGGAGTAGATCTCCAGATCTAGGATGTAGAGAGTATTTGAGATGTGATGGATGATGTAAAATTATGTAGATTTGCCATGATTCTATTCAATGACTTGATGATGCCTTGTTCATGTTTGATGATGTGTGTGTGAATGCTTATATATATCTTTTGTATGTTTTATCAAATGGTTGTGTAGATTTGTTAATCCCGTAGGGGAAATACCCTAAATCGTATGACCAAGGGGCGTCGTGACAGGGCTGCCCCGCTAACGGACATCTAGGGTATCACCTTGAAAAGAAAAACAAATCTCCGCAAGGAAGTAGGGGATCCAGCGTAATCTCTATTTCTATTTCTATGTTATTGTGGGTTAGTGTGTTTCTATGTTGTATGACCAAGGGGCATCTTGACATAGAGTAGTAGATCATGCCGACTTATCCACTGCAGGGGAGAGTCAGTAATGAATCTAACTTCCTAAAAGAGCATGAACATAGAGGATAGAAATTAAGCAATTTATGTAACATCACCTAGCATTACAAGGAAACTGAAATCCTAGAATCTATCATCCACCATCCTCTTGCTCAACCCCTCTCGAGATCCATTCTCTCTCTTCCCTCCTCTCTTTCTCTTACTCTCTTTTTCCACATTTGTCTAGATAATTCGCCGTGCGAAGTTAATTAGTGCTTAATCAACAATCCCAGTGGATACGATAATCTTTTATATTACTGACGACATAACCGTACACTTGCGGTGACATAACAAGTTTTTGGCGCCGTTGTCGGGAACTGTTTCAATTAACATTAGTTTATTAGCATATGAGTTACTATAGACATTTTTCTTTTTCCTTTTGCTTTTTCTTCCTTGTTTTCTTCATGCACTTTCTTTCTTGTAATTTAAATTATGCATTTTCTTTCTTATTTTCCATATAGCATTTTATTTCTTGTCTTTAATTCTTCATTTTTGTTTTTTCTAAAAAAAAATTCTTAGATATCCATGAGCACTAACATGTCAAGCAGGACCTTAAGAGATTTCTCTGCACTCATTTCTGCAAGATTTTTATCTCCCATTGTGCAGCCTCACATTGAAGCAGAAAGTTTTCAACTAGACCCAAAGTTAATTTTCATGATACAAGGTCACAAATTTAGAGGAGAAGCATCAGAAAGTCCTTAACTGCACCTTTAGACATTTCTAGAGGTTTGTGATATGGTGAACTGTGAGGGTGTCTCAGCGGATGTAGTTCGATTGATGGCATATCCTTTCAGTATCAAGGATAAAGCAAGGACTTGGTTATATTCTCTCTGTCCTCAAAGCATCACAAGTTGGGAATAATTGGAGAAGCAATTTCTGGATCATTTTTTCCCTCCAAGTAGTACAATTTATATGAGGAATTGCATAACAAATTTTGCTCAAGCATATGGAGAATCATTATTTGAAGCATGGAACAGATTCAAGAGTCTACAAAGACAGTGCCCTCGGTAAAATAGCTGACCCTGCACATATTCTATAGGGGAATTTCTTTCTCAGATAAGTGTTTGTTAGATTTATCAGCTGGAGGTTCTTTTATGGACAAGAGTGTAGATGAAGCATATATGTTAATTGATCAAGTGGCATTGAACCTCCATGAATGATCAAACAAAAGTTGGATGGAATCTCCCACAAAAATTCAAGAAGTGCAAGCCATAAATATAAGAGAGTGTCAAATAAAATATAGTTCAACCACCCAAAAATGTTGAAATTCACAAGTCACGGAATAAGGAGTTCAAACATTTGGGAGAAAAGATTAATAGCATAGTTTCAAATGGTTCAAAGAAGACCTTCCTCCTACACAGACAAGATCTAGTGTAAATAATAATGATCTTAAGTTGAGAAGTGGCAAGAATCATGAAGAACTTCTGAAAAAGACTTGTACAGAATTGAGGAGAAGAACAGTAGAAGATCTCAAGAACTCAGTTCCATTACTCCAGGAAGTTCATAAAGGCCACAAGTACCTTTTCCTCAACGATTAATCACATCAATACTAGATAAGCAAGTTTGACCACCTCCGCAAGCTAAAAGGGAATATGGGAAAAAGAAAGTACCTTTCCCAAGACCTTCACTAAAGGTTCCTTTTCCACAAAGGCTAGTGAGGGTCAATGAAGATAAAGATCTTGGCAAATTCTGTGATCCAAATATGGTTGAGTGCAGATTTCTTGATGTATATAAAGATGAAGACTCTTCAGATGAGGATTTTATTGATAATGCAGTGGTGAACATGTTTTTAGATCTACCTCCAGATTTTACAGGATGTTATAGTGAAATTGAATTTTTAGATGATGAATGTGATGTGGTAGATCAACTTAAAATTGCAAGTGAAGTTAGTGATCCTCCTATAGTTGATTCCCCTATTGAGAATATTAATGTCGGTTTATTTTTTAATGTATGTGGAGATGATAATGATATGGAAGGATGTGTAGGGAGCTGTGTTGTGGAAGCAGCATCTCAAGAATCACCTCATTTATCCACACAACCTTATGAGATTATGACAGTTGCAAGGATTGAGCATTTTGTGGACCAATGTGTAAGGACTCATGTAGATATGGTAGAGTCCCAAGAATCACCACCTTTACTTGCACCACCACCTAAGCCAGAGCTAGAGCCATCATTTAATTTAAAAGAGGTCACATCCACATGTTTAGAACTTTCAGGTATCTCTCAGCAAAGTAAGGTTAGTATTTCTTGTGATCTTTTGGAAAACTTTATAGAGGTACCTATAATTGACTTCGTTGGATGTGATTCAATTTTTATTACTTATTCATCTTATTTTGATATGGTCCTAGTTCTATACTATATAACATGCTTGTGGGGGATATGTGTTTCTTTTGAGTGTGCAGATTTTCATGGGGCCTCTAATTGGATGCTCAATCTAAACCGTCTTCGACCACCTGAAAGAACATCAAAGAAGACGAAGATGGAGAGAGCATTAGTTCACTTTCTAATGCCAATGTTGAAAGCTCTCTCCATAATAAGAGCCCTTGGTAGTAGGGTATTGAAATATTTTACTCCTCCAAGAGCGAGATTTAGATGAATCTAATGAGGTGGTTGAGCTAATGACCTTAAACAAGCGCTTCTTGGAGGCAACCCAAGTTCAATCTTGCTTTCATTTTTTAGTTTCTTTTAAGTTTCATTTATTTCTTTATAATAAACTTGTATCCTCTACTTAATTTTTCTTGTTTATCTTATTTTTGTAGATTTCAAAGTTGTGGAGGAATGTGAGCATTGGATAGAGGAGTATCTTTAAAAACATGAATGTCAACCATTTGGAGCTCATCACTTGGTAACTTCTCCAAACTTCATAAATCTCCTCCATATATCATTTCTAGTTTTCATTGGGACAATGAAAAGTTTAAGTCTAGGGGGATGCATTTGGTTTAGTTTAGTTTTTGTTTTTGTTTTCTTATTTTTGTATAATAAAATTTTTGCAAGTTGCATCTTACATCACATCATGATTGTTTGTTCCTTATTATAAAATACTAGCACGTTTATTCTAAATTCCATGTGATTTATTGGTTACTTATGGTGCTATTATGTTTAGTGATCTATCTTCTTCTATCTATGATAGCATGAAGTGAGCAATGTTTTTACTATAAGAGTTTAAGTATTGACCTTGTTTTAGGACTTCTATACACTTTGCCTAGTTTTGATGGTTGAAAACTTTGAAAATAGTCATGATTCATAAAACTTGATTAGTACTAATGTTTTCTTGGTGATTTCTCAAACTACATTTTGGTTACTGGATGATGCTCGAATCATGTCAACTCATTTGGAAAAATCAAAATATCCCAACATTTGCACTTATATTCATTTGTGTTCAAGTGTTGCATCTTGCAATCACTTAAAAATAATAATGAAAAAAAAATGAATAAGGGATATAAAAAATAGTTGTCGTGAGTGGAAACTAGTAAGTTACCCCTTTGAGACCGAGTTAGGTTACTGGGGAAATAGCTGCTAAGCTTCTCTTGATATTGAGCACGCCTTTGAGACCTTGGGTAGATTGAGAAGGATGGACCAAGCATGTAGAAGGTAAGTGTCTATCGCTGAGAGCATAAGGAATATGGTTCTATGATGACTTGACTAGGCTTAGGGATTGAAACTTGATAAACATAAGTCTTTCACTATTGCACTGAGCACGGAGGACTACTACTTAGGTCATACTCAAACTACTTTTGTATCTTGCTCACCAATAAAATCATTTGATAGGATTAGATTTATTTGCTAGATATTATGATGCACTATTTTACCACATGAATCTAGTGTTAGCTAGAGCCCTAGAGCCAATCATTTGATGATTGTATTTTGGACTTATTATATCATATTCTATATAAATAAAGGCATTTGGATTTTGGTTATTATACTTACTTGTATTGGTGCCAAATAAACTAAGTATAGTAACGTCCTTGAGTAGAAAGTTCTTACCTATATCAATCGGTTAGTTGAACCGATAGTGAGATAATATAGGGAACACTACTCTAAATCATTCCTAGTCGAGTATTAACATTCAGGGACAATGTTAATACAATAAGACTAGCATGTAGGTCAACTCGATGACTTGATCTCACAAGTCATAGATATAGAGATATCAAGTTGACACATGGGTATGCATTAGAAAATGTATACTGAATGACCCGCCATGAGAAAGTATCATGGATCGTTATATGAGTGTCATATACTTTCTCATGTGGCTATTAGTATGACTACTAGTTCTTAGACCTGAAGTCACCATGGTTCCCTACATAAGGAGTTATGTACTTTGGTTTCATCAAACGTCACCCGTAACTGGGTGGACTATAAAGGCGATTACTGGATATATAACGAATTATGCAGAGGGATGTGAGTGATGTAGATGGGATATATCCCTCCCATATGACGGGAGCGACATCGGTATTCTTGATAGAGTGAGACCACGAAGTGCATGGCCATGCCCAAATGAGTCAATATAGGATATTGAGCTCATTTGATTTAGTGAGTCTACTTGGAGTTCAAGATTTAGATTGGTCAGAGGATGACACGGTCTATGCCTCACATTGATCAATCTAGATGTCTAGGATAGAAGGACACTTGTCATATTTTGTGAGGAGTCACAATTAGTAGTCACAAGGTGATGTCGGATCTCAACATTCTTGTAACTTGGGTAGTAATGATGTGTTGCTAAATACCGCTCATTACTTATGCTCCTAAATGGGTTTAGGGCATTGTCAACGTTACAAGAACCTATAGGGTCACACACTTAGGACAATTAGATGGAGATTAGGTTCATATGATGAACCAAGAGGACTTGATTCATTTGATGGATCTAATTGGATTAAGAGTAATCCAAATTGGGCTAATTGAGTTAGACTCAAGTTGATTCATGTATACAATGAGTCTAATTTAGATTATGACTCATTAGATCAATTTAATTTAATGAATTAGATTCATTATATTAAGTTGGCTTGAATCAAATGGTTAGATTAGATCAACCATGGAAGAGATTTGGTCAAGTTTGACTTGATTTGAGAGGAAGATGAAAAGTTAAGTTAGACTTGACTTTATGCCACCTCATTGGTGAGTTGGCATTGAAGTGGACCAATGATGTTACTCCACATCATCATGGGTGCCACCTCATGGAAGTTACAAAACCATTTTCTTAATAACTTCACATTAATTGCATTTAATGGGGGGTTACACTAGGGGAAGTGGCCGGCCACTTTGGTTTTGAATGGGAATTCATTTTTCCATTCAAGTGTACATTTTCTTCCTTCTTCCTCTTGGAGCTCTCTTCCTCTCCTTCTCCTCCTCATCTTGGCCATGCTAGCACACCTCTTTGTGTGTTTTTCTCCACCTACGTGTTCGTGTGGATACTTCAAGAGGGGTATCTATCTTGATACTCTCGAGATCCGGCGTTTTGGACGAGCGGGATACGCGAAAGTCACACTCGAAGGTATAATTTAGACGATGATCCCACTCGATGAGCTCCCCCTGCTCCTCACGTTCGTTGTCCCCTAACTCCGGAAGAGGGGTCAAATTTAGACGTGCAACCACTTTTTCTTTAACTATGGTACAAACCTGCTGGAGCCTCCCCGACGACCCAGACACCCAGGTCGGCTCTAAGCTACACTCCAGGGTCAAGATTTTGAGCGGCTCTACTATTCTTTCGGAAGATAGAATAGGGCATGATTGAGGAGGGAAAGCCCCAGTCGATCAGGAAGAGAATGCTCCAGGGAGGCGATCTCTGCCAGCTACTCCTGTTGGGCCTTCCTCTCCTCGACCTTCCACTTCCACCCATCCTGCTACTAATGGGACTGCTCCTAGATCATCTACACCATGACTGTTTTGTTTTCACATCACCATGCCTTCCCAGCAGGGGCTGTATCATAAGCCCCCCTCTTCATGCTGGCACAATTTTACTGTGTGGGAAAACTAGCAAATGCTTGGATGAATTCTATGGAAAAAATAGACGTCATCACACTTCCCACCCAAGTGGATGTGTTTTTTGAAGATGCGGCTACCGTAAGTCTTCACCTTCTTTTATTGCTCTTCCCTTTCATTTCAACTAACCTTCTTTATGGCTAGTTCTTTGCCTTAGGGTTACGCTTGAGCTAGACGTTCCTGGACATGTATCAGCAAAATAAAATCTTGAAAGATCACATTGAGGACCTGGAATCCCATCCTTCCGACTCCACACTGGCAATGTGCCAACTCAAGGTGAAGGTGGAGTCTTTGAAGAATCTAAATGCAGCTCAAGAATAAACCCTCCGTGAGGCCTTACTAGCAGCTAATCTTTTGTGAGACGATAAGAAAAAACTTGAAGCCTTCCACCAAATAGCAAATGCCAAATACCACGAGGAGCTGACCCTCAAGGAGAAGGCATTGTCAGAGCTGGCCCAGCAGACTGAGGCCCTGAATAACTTCAATCTTATGCACAAGTAGGAGATGGACCACTAGATTAATGAACTTAATTCCAAAGACCTGCTTCTTATGGACTATCGAAAAGATTTGGAATCTCAGGCTACCAAACTAGGTTAATTACATATAGAGTTATCTCAGGCCTGATCTGCCCTGTCTAACTCTGCCATTGCCCTGGAAGCTTATTAGGCGGAGGAAAGCTATCACCATTTGACCAATCGAGAAGAGTACATGTGCTTTCCAAAATTTGGCTCCCAAGTGGGAGATCGCTTCGTTCAATCGCTTGCCTATGGGGCAATAGGAGTAGTCCAACAACTTAAGGAAGGAGGGTACCTTTCATCTGACCCTCTAGAGGACTTCCTAGACCATCATCGGATCATTAAAGAAATACCTGGTGATATTTTTTTAGAGTTCAAGTGATTCTCTGTATAGTACATCTATTACTTGTTTATAAAAGCTTCTTTCTGCCTTTCGCTTTCCTGCTCTCTGTTCAATACTCATGACTTTTCCTTAGGTCAGGTCCTATCATGAGGATGCTTTCTAGCTCAGGTTATCGAGTGAGCATAAGTTAAGGCAAAACATATTATACTAAGAGCTGCGCGGGCTATTTGCAAATGAGGTTTTATATCCCTGCTTGACTAGGCTCGAGCTATTTGTCTAGGTCTAAATGAGTTCTACTGCTGGCTTTCACTAGGAGAGGGGCACTAGGACTCGACCAAACCATTGAGGACTTCAAGAGTGCCTCATTTTTTGTAACTCCCTGAAAGACTTAAACATAATCCAGGTCGGGTTATCCCGACCGGGTACTTTGTGCATATGCCAGTAGTGCTTACTTCCCAACCTAGGCTCTTTCTCTCAAAAAAAATGTTAGTACAAAGAATAACAAACTCAAGAAAGGTAAGGCTAAAGGTAGTTAGCACTCCATGGGCGGTCTAACTTTCTACCCTAAGCATCTTGTAGGTAATAGGCACCTAATGCTAGCTTTTTAATGACTTTATACGGATCATCCCACTGAGGTGCTAGCTTGGTTATCTCTTCTACTGGCTTAGTCCTTTTCGACACTAAGTCCCCCTCCCTAAAGAAATGGGGGATGACCTTCTTATCATAGTTTTGAGGCATCTATTGTCTGTACGCGGTTGACTCGGTGGCCATTCTCTCTCGGGTTTCATTGATAAGGTCCAGCTCTAAAAGTCATAGCTCGGCATTCTCTGTATCGTACAGTAATCACCAGATGGATTTAACTCCAACCTCGACCGACATGATTGCTTTACTACCATAGAAGAGGTAAATTGGAGTGAACCCCGTACTTTCTCATGGAGGTGTTTGGTATACCCAAAGGATACTAGGGAGTTCCTCAACCCAGTCACCACCCACGTGATCCAACTTGACCTTCAGCCCCCAGACTATCTCTCTGTTAGTGACCTCAGTCTGTCCATTGCTCTGAGGGTACACAACGGAAGTGAAGGCTTAGGTTATGCCTAACTCCCAACACCATTCCTGGATCTTGCATCCTTGGAACTGTCTTCCATTGTCTGAGACCAACTTGTAAGGGATTTCAAATTAGCATAGGATATTTTTCCATAAGAATTGGATAACTGCTCCTTCCATAATCCTGGCCAGGGTTTCTGCCTCCACCCATTTAGAGAAGTAATCTACCGCTACGGGTATAAATCGCCTTTGACTTGGGCCATTGGGAACGACCTCACAATGTCCATGCCCCATTGATTAAAGGGACAAGATACTACCGAGGTCTTTAAAATCTCGATTAGCCGATAGGACAAGTTCTAATGCTTCTGACAAGAAAGAAAAGTGGCTACCAGCTGCTGGGCATCCCTCTGCAAGGTGGGGCAAAAATACCCGGCCAACAATATTTTGCGAGATAACATCCTTCCTCCCACGTGATTACCACAACATCCATGGTGAATCTCTTGCAGAGTATACTCCACCTCATCCGAGCCCAGACATTTGAGTAATGGTCTAGAGAATGCCTGCTTGTACAATTGCTCCCCGATAAGTGTGTAAGCATGAGCTCTCTTATTAATCAGTCTTCCTGCTTCAGCATCAGCGGGTAGGACACCTTGCTGAATATACAGGATCATTAGGGCTCTCCTGTCGATTGGTTCTTCCAAGTTATTCTTCAAATCGATCTGAGCTACTAGGAAACTCTGGGCTATTGACTTATCCAAGACCCAAGTGGTCAAAGAGCTGGCCATCTTGGCTAATTCATCTACTCTCTGATTGTCTTCCTTAGGAATTTTGGTTACTGTGACCTCCTTAAAGCCTTCCTTCATTTTCTCATATGCTTCTCTGTAAAGATGTAGCTTCTCATTATTGACCTCAAACTTGCTGACCACCCGTTGAACCACTAGTTTGGAATCTGAGTAGATGATTACCCGCATGGCTCCTACGTGTCGAGCTGCCTGTAGTCCAACCAAGAGCACCTCATATTCTGCCTCCTTATTGGTAGTTCTGAAGTTTAACCTAATGGCTAATTGCAAGATATCTTCTTGAGGGGATATAAGAAGTATTCCCACTCCACTTT
Source organism: Zingiber officinale (assembly GCF_018446385.1). Lineage (NCBI taxonomy): Eukaryota > Viridiplantae > Streptophyta > Magnoliopsida > Zingiberales > Zingiberaceae > Zingiber > Zingiber officinale. The sequence goes on along the minus strand of NC_056005.1, from coordinate 71,607,299 downwards.
CTTGTTGAGTGGGTGACCCATCTACATATATCTTCCATGTCTCCTCAGAATAATGCTAATGGATCTCTGTCAGAAAGTCAGCCAGTGCTTGTGCCTTGATCGCTGCTCGAGGCTGGTACTGTATATCATACTCTCCTAGCTCGGTTGCCCATTTGATGAGAGGGTCGACTATCTCCATGTTGGTAAGGGCCTTCCCTATGGTACTATTGGTCAGTACTGTTGGATTTTTCGGGCCGCGAAAACCCCTTTTTTGCGTCGCAAAAACCCCGAAAGCCCCTAGCCAACGGATCCGTGCAAAGAAAGAGTTTGAAAACACACGAATACGAGTTTCTACCTTGATCTACACTTAGATCTACAAAAGAAAAGATTATACCTTTGAAGCGAAGCCCTTCGCGTTCCCGCTCGTCCAAACGGTGCCGGATCTCGAGAGTATCAAAATAGATACCCCACTAGAAGTATCCACACAGACACGTAGGTGGAGAAAAAACCACACAAAGGGTGTGCTAGCACCTTGTGTGGTTCGGCCAAGTTGAGGAGGAGAGGGAGAGGGAGAGCTAGAGGAAGAAGATGGAGTGAATGAGTCTTAAATGAAAATTCATTCCCATTCATCCTCTTGTGTGGTCGGCCACTTAAGTAACTCCCACTCATTTAATGTGGCCGGCCACATTAATGGGAAAAGAGGCTTGTAACCTCCATGAGGTGGCACACCATGATGATGTGGAGCATCATCATTGGTCCACATATTGCCATCTCACTTATGATGTGGCAATTAGTCAAGTCAAACTTGACTCTTCCTCTTCCTCTCAAGTCAAGTCAAACTTGGCCAAATCTCTTCTATGGTTGATCTAATCTAACCATTTTATTCAAGCCAACTTAATATAATGAATCTAATTCATTAAATTAAGTTAATTTAATGAGTCATAATCTAAATTAGACTCATTGAATACATGAATCAACTTGAGTCCAACTCAATTAGCCCAATTTGGATTACTCTTAATCCAATTTGATTCATCAAATGAATCTAATCCTCTTGGTTCATCATATGAACCTAATCTCCATCTAATTGTCCTTAGTGTGTGACCCTATAGGTTATTGTAACGTTGGCAATGCCCCTAAACCCATTTAGGAGCATAAGTAATGAGCGGTATCTAGCAACACATCATTACTACACAATGTTACAAGAATGTTGAGATCCAACATCACCTTGTGACTACTAATTGTGACTCCCCACAATATATGACAAGTGTCCTTCTACCCTAGACATCTAGATTGATCAATGTGAGGCATAGACCGTGTCATCCTCTGATCAATATAAATCCTGAACTCCAAGTAGACTCACTAAATCAAATGAGCTCAATATCTCATATTGACTCATTTGGGCATGGCCATGCACTTCGTGGTCTCACTCTATCAAGAATACCGATGTCGCTCCCGTCATATAGGAGGGATAGATCCCATCTACATCACTCACATCCCTCTACATAATTCGTTACATACCCAGTAATCGCCTTTATAGTCTACCCAGTTACGGGTGACGTTTGACGAAACCAAAGTACATAACTCCTTATGTAGGGAACTATGGTGACTTCAGGTATAAGGACTAGTAGTCATACTAATAGCCACATGAGAAAGTATATAACACTCATATAATGATCCATCATTCTTTCTCATGGTGGGTCATTCAGTATACATTCTCTAATACATACCCATGTGTCAACTTGATATCTCTATATCCATGACTTGTGAGATCAAGTCATCGAGTTGACCTACATGCTAGTCTTATTACATTAACATTGTCCCTGAATGTTAATACTCGACTAGGAATGATTAAGAGTAGTGTTTCCTATATCATCTCACTATCGATTCAACCAATCGATTGATATTGGTAAGAACCTTCTACTCAAGGGCGTTATTATACTTAGTTTATTTGGCACAAATACAAGTAAGTATAATAACCAAAAACCAAATGCCTTTATTTATATAGAATATGATACAACAAGTCCAAAATACAATCATCAAATGATTGGTTCTAGGGCTCTAGCCAACAATCTCCCACTAGTACTAGTGCCAATCAGTGTAGGCTCTAAGCCCCAATGACCTAGTGTGACCATCATGCTTCCTCTGTGCCAAAGCCTTAGTCAAGGGATCTGCGATGTTAGCCTCTGTAGGTACTCTACAAATCTTCACATCTCCTCCCTCGATGATCTCTCGAATGAGATGGAAGCGTCGTAGTATGTGTTTGGTCCGCTGGTGTGAGCGAGGTTCATTCGCCTGTGCTATAGCTCCATTGTTGTCACAATAGAGCTCAATGGGGTCAACAATGCTAGGAACCACCCCAAGTTCAGTGATGAACTTGCGGATCTAAACTGCCTCCTTTGTTGCCTCTGATGCAGCAATGTACTCAGCCTCTGTTGTAGAATCAGCTACTATGTCCTGCTTCAAACTCTTCCAGCTGACAGCACCACCATTAATGTAAAATACGAACCCTGACTGCGATCGATAATCATCCTGATCGGTTTGGAAGCTGGCATCACTGTAACCCTTTACAGCTAGCTCATCATTGCCTCCATATATCAAGAAATATTTTTTAGTCCTTCTTAAGTACTTAAGAATATTCTTGACCACTATCCAGTGACTTTCACCTGGATCTGACTGGTATCTGCTCGTCATGCTCAAAGCATACGAGACATCAGGTCGAGTATATAGCATGGCGTACATGATCGATCCTATGGTTGAGGCATAAGCGATCTGATCGATGCGATTTCTCTCCTCTCTAGAAGAGGGACCTTGAGTCTTCGAAAGACTCACGCCATGTGACATCGGCAGAAATCCCTTCTTGGAGTTTTGCATGGCAAACCGAAGGAGTACCTTGTCAATATATGTACACTACAAAAAAACAGGGCTTCAGAAATGGATTTTTAAAACGAAAATAAAATCTGTTTCAGATTTATATAAATCAGAGGCAGATTTAATACAGAATTATTAATCCGTTTCATTTTAGTAAATAATATATATTTTTAAAAAATTTAAGACAGAATTTAAAACAAATTTGAAACAAAATTACATATAAATTTTTATAAACAAAAATAAATATGAATTATAAATAGAATTTGAGATAGTATAATTTCTGTGACAAATTTTGTTTGTAAATTAATTAAAAGTTAAAACAAAAATAAAATCTGTTTCAGATTTATATAAATCAAAGACAGATTTAATACGGAATTATTAATTCGTTTCATTTTAGTAAATTATATATATATTTTTAAAAAATAAGACAGAATCTAAAACAAATTTAAAATGAAATTACATATAAATTTTTATAAACAAAAATAAATATGAATTATAAAATTTGAGACGGTATAATTTCTCTGACAAATTTGGTTTATAAATTAATTAAAAGTTAAAATGAAAATAAAATCTATTTCGAATTTATATAAATCAGATACAGATTTATTACATAATAATTAATTTGTTTAACTTTAATGAAATATAATATTTGAAAAGAAATTTAAAACAAATTTTGATACGAAGCTATGTATAAATTTTATTTAAAAAATAAATATGGATTATAAACGGATTTATGACCGTTTAAACATTTAATGAAAATTTTAAATGAAAATAAAATCTGTTTTATATTTATATAAATCAGAGACATGAACTTGTAAATATGTTCACTTTGACAATATATAATATATGAAAAAACTTTAAGAAAGAATTTAAACCAAATTTAATATGAAATTACATATAACTTTTTATAAACAAAAATAGATATGAATTAGATTTTCTAACCCTTTCTCCTCGTCCTAATTTGGCTTTGGCTTTATCAGAGTAGGTACGAATTCTTTTTCCCCCTCCTTTGATTTTTTTTTTCTCGTGCTTGGTGGCCATCTCATACTGCTGCAAGGTCGTTCGCAGCTGCAAGGTCGGTCGTAGTTGTGAGGTCGGTCGCAACCACTTGAGGTTGTCTACAGTTGCTTCTCAAGGTCGCAAGATTCGCGACCTTTTCAATTAGCCCCCTCATGCGACCGTGAGGTCATCCATCCTACAGTCCCTGAATTCTTGTTATTTTTATTGATTTTTATTAATAATTGTGCACTTTTATTGTAAATTACAGTAATAAAATAATAATAATAATAATAATTAAATAATAAGATTTAATTGGGGAATAATCTTAACAGAATTTTTAGAAATTTTTAAGATTTTTTTTTTTTCAGAACTCGTAAGACGTAATTAGAGGGGATGTATTTGCGGGCTTGAGAAATGCATATTTGGAATATCCAATTTAGTAGGAGTTGATAAAAGAAATTACTTAGGCTTTAATTAAAATAAACCTAATTTTCTAATTTAATTAATCAATTTTGGTTATAATTCCTCACAGTGCCCTACTCCTCCCTAATAGCCGAACCCTTGCTCACCTTATCTCATCGCCACCCCGATTATTCCTCCTCTCTCGCGTCATTTACTCTCTGCTCTTCTTCTTCTCCTCATCTTCTCCAACCGGCACCCCTTTCTCTTCTTCCGCGTCATCTTCCCTCCTCTGCCATCGTCTCCTCGTCGCGGAGGTCCTCACCGCGCCGATTGTCACGAGAGCACCGCCGACAGCAGTCCTTCTCTCCGCGACCCTCACCAACACCAAGCTCTCTGGGCTATCAAGCGGCCCGATCCTCTTCTACATTTTCCCCTTGCATCTCTGCCCTAGATGCAGCCGGCGTCATCGCATCCGACCACAATACCTGCAATTTGGGTGGCTAGCGTCGCCGCCATCTCTTTCACCGGCTGCCACTTCTTCATCTTCCATTTGCCACCGTCGGAGAGCTGAGTACACAGGAGAGTAGGGTTGTTCTTCTGCGTATCAGCAGTTGCAAGGGGTTACCACGCGTTGCCCCCTTCAATTGTGTCGTGGCCATCTGGTCAGACACAAGGAGGTATGAGATGTTGTCATCTCTATTCCTATTCCCTGTTTGACAGCCGTCATAGCTTATCAACAGATTGACATCTTCTGGATTGCAGATCCATTGCTGCGGTGACCCCATTTGTGCTTGGATTTGTGCCAATGTTGTGTATCAGTAAATTCTGAGGCAGTGATGGTTGTTGGACAGATTTACCATCGTCGAAAGAGCCACAAACTGCTAATAAGGGTAATAATCTGAACCTGATCAGATTTATTGGGTTGTTTCTTTTATCATGTTGGATGTGTGTTATGTTTCTTATTGAATGCTTATATCAAACTTGATCTCCCTTAATTAGATTGCACGCACGTGACTTTAATTGTTTCATGCACCCAACTTGTTTGATAAAATGTTCCGTAGTTAGGTTCTAATTCCTGCATGTCGTGTGTTCGGTGAAATGTCTCTTTCAATAGTTAGGTTCAATCTAATAGATCTTAGTTTACTTAACTCTTGCTTAGTATTGCTCTTTCAATTGTTAAGTTTTATGTCTTCATTTAAATTCAATTAGGTTAAGTTAGATTAGGTTTCTTTAATGCTCTAGGTTTTATTCCATGCTTAGTTTCGTTAATTACTTCATATTGACTTTTATTTTATGCAATTGTAGTTAGGTTAGACTTAGCTCTCAATTCTTACATTGTATTTTATTCATTAGGTTTGATTTTATACTTGCTTTGCTATTTCAAATCTTAGTCTTAGAATCCAAAATCCAAACTCCCTTGTTAATTCTTTAGCATTGACAACTATGGACTAATTAGTGGGTGATCATTGATACTGGTTATGACTTTTGTTTTTGTATTAAAAATTCTGATATTGTAAGACTTACTCATTTCATATTTTGATTTGTTAGATTTTTTCAACAAAATTGGTTGGTTCATTAATCTGTACAAGAGAAGCAATTTATCTCATGAAATTCGAAGACAGGGAGAGCAATGAAGGCATGGATGATATTATCTTGAGGATGGAGGAACAAAATATTGAAATGGAAAAAAAAATTGTTATTACAGAAAGTAGGCAGAGGGAAGAAAATCTCAAGGAGATGATTCGGAAATGATTCAAGAAATGGAATGTACAAATCATTTATATCTAGGAAAATTTAGTCTTTATAGTTTGATTATTGGTCAAATTTATTTGGATAAAATAAATGTTTATTTATTTTAATGTTAATTGTATAATACATTTGGAATTAGAAGTTATTTCTTTTTAATAATTTTTAATTTATTTGAAATGAAGAATTATTAAATATATTGAAGAAAAATATAAAAATATAATATAATAATATTTAATGATAAATTTAAAAATAAAATTATATACGGATTTATAAATAGAATTGTAAACTGATTTATAAACAAGATTAATAACAGATTTAAAACAAAATTAGGGACAGAATTTACATTTGAAATTAATTTTATTTTGTTAATTTGAAAACAGATTTATAAACAATTTTTTCATCCGTTTCTAAAATTAGAGACGAAATATTTCCGTTTCAAAATTAGCTACGGGGCTTTCACTAACGGATTTCTGAGACGGAATATTCCGTCTCAAATTTTTTTTAGAGACGGAAAAATGATTTTCAGAGACAGATTTTTTCGTCTCTAAAGCCCTGTTTTCTTGTAGTGGTACTCTGACTTATGCTAAGCAATCTCTTAGATCTATCTCTATAGATCTGTATCCCTAGAATGCGGGATGCTTCACGTAAGTCCATCATTGAGAAACAAGTCCCTAGCCAAGTTTTGACAGACTGTAGCAAAGGGATGTCTTTCCCAATGAGCAATATGTCATCCACATACAATATGAGGAAGACAACTATGTCCCCTACAACCTTCTTGTAGACACAAGGTTCATCTTCATTCTTGATGAAACCAAACTGTTTGATTACATCATCGAATCGAAGATTCTAGCTCCGAGAAGCTTGCTTTAGTCCATAAATGGACCTATGCAGCTTGCATACGCTGCTAGTATGCCGTGGATCTACAAAACCCTCAGGTTGTGTCATGTACACATCCTCGAGTAAGTTTCCATTCAGAAACGTGGTTTTGACATCCATCTGCCAGATCTCGTAATCGTGGTAAGCTGCAATAGCAAGCATGATCCGAATGGACTTAAACATCGCTACTGGAGAAAAGGTTTCATCATAGTCAATACCATGAATCTGCTTGAAACCTTTAGCTACCAAGCGACCCTTATAGATAAGTCCATCCATGTCAGTCTTTCTCTTAAAGACCCACTTACACCCAATGGGTTTTACCCCTTCAGGTGGATCAACCAAAGTCCATACTTTGTTGGTGTACATGGATTCCATCTCGGATCTCATGGCCTCTAGCCATTTCTTGGAATCTGGTCTCATCACAGCTTCCTGATAGGTGGTAGGCTCATCATCTATGAGCACAACATCATCATGGTCAGACAAGAGAAATGAGTATCTCTCAGACGTACCCTATCAGACCTGCGAAGAGGTATGTCTACTTGAACTGGTTGTTGTTCCTCAACTCTTTGTGGAACAACATCATCCACAACACTTTGTGGTTCCAGTTCAACTTCTATCGAGGCATCAGTGCTATTGTTCGCATCTTGAACTTCTTCAAGATCGAAGGTGCTCCCACTAGTCTTTCTAGAAACAAAGTCCCTTTCTAGAAAGACCCCAGTCTTTGCCACAACTACCTTGTGCTGACTGGGAATGTAGAAGTAATATCCCTTAGTTTCCTTGGGATATCCAATAAAGTAGCACTTGTTGGATTTGGGTCCTAATTTGTCTGAGACTTGACGTCTAACGTAAGCCTCACAACCCCAAATCCTCATGAAAGACACCTGGGCATCTCTCCCAATCCATATCCTATATGGTGTCTTTATCACGGCCTTTGATGGAACTCGGTTGAGTATAAAAGCTGCCGTGTCTAGAGCATAGCCCCAAAGGTATGTCGAAAGATCTGTGTGACTCATCATAGATCGTACCATATCTAATAAGGTACGATTCCTCCTTTCGGATACACCATTCCACTGTGGTGTTCCAGGAGGAGTGAGTTGGGATAGAATCCCACACTCAGCTAGGTAGTCACGAAACTCATGGCTAAAGTATTCTCCACCTCGATCTGATCGAAGTATCTTAATACTCTTGCCAAGCTGGTTTTGTACTTCATTCTTGAATTCTTTGAACTTTTCAAAGGATTCTGACTTATGTGGCATCAAGTACACATATCCATATCTACAGAAGTCATCAGTAAATGTGATGAAGTACCTATAACCACCTCTAGCAGCGACATTGAAAGGGTCACATACATCACTATGTATAAGTCCTAACAAATCAGTCGCTCTCTCGCTGTGCCCACTAAAGGGAGTCTTGGTCATCTTGCCTCGTAGGCATGACTCGCATATCTCATATGATTCAAAATCAAATGAGTCCAGCAAACCATCCTTATGGAGCTGGGATAAGCGCTTGTCATTTATATGACCTAAGCGACAGTGTCAGAGGTAGGTTTGGTTCATGTCATTTGACTTGAACCTCTTGGTATTTATGTTATAGATAGGGCTCTCAAGGTCTAGAATATAGAGTCCGTTTATCAGAGGTGCACTACAATAGAACATATCATTTAAATAGACGGAACAACATTTGTTCTTTATTGTAAACGAGAAACCTTTCTTTTCCAAACAAGAAACTGATATAATGTTCTTAGTTAATGCAGGCACATAACAACAATCGACTAACTCTAGTACAAGATAGAAAGTAAGTCCCTACAGCAACAGCAGCAATCCGTGCTCCATTGCCTACTCGTAGGTCCACCTCACCCTTTGTCAATGCCCTGCTATTTCTCAGCGCCTGCACATTAGTACAAATGTGAGAAGTACATCCAGTATCTAATATCCATGATGTAGAAATAGATAGATTGACTTCTATAACATATATACCTGAAGTGGAAGTCTCACTTCGCTTCTTCTTAAGATCCTCCAAGTATACCTTGCAGTTCCTCTTCCAGTGTCCGGTCTAACCGTAGTGGAAGCAGGTAGCATCCTTGGCGACCCCTCCTTTAGGCTTCAGTGCCTTGCCTTTGCCCTTGGCTTGGGACTTTCCCTTGCCTTTGGGCTTGCCCTTGCCCTTATGTTTCTGAACCATCAGAACAGTGTTGGGCTTAGCCTTTCGCAACATACTAAGCAGCTCGGGCAGTGGCTTGTCAATCTCATTCATATTGTAGTTTAGAACGAATTGACTATAGCTATCCGGCAAGGATTGCAAGATCAGGTCAGTGGCCAGCTCTTGGCCAAGTGGGAACCCCAACCTTTGTAGGTTCTCTATGTACCCAATCATTTTGAGTACATATGGGCCTACAGGATCCCCGTCTGACATCTTGCACTGAAACAGTGCCCTTGAGATCTCAAATCTCTCATGCCTCGCTTGACCTTGATACAGTTGATGAAGATGTTCAACCATATCGTAAGCGCCCATTAACTTGTGTTGCTTCTGAAGCTCAGAGTTCATGGTCGCGAGCATTAGACAAGACACATCTAATGCGTCATCTTGATGCTTCTTGAAAGCATCTCGGTCAGCTCGCGGGGCAGTGGCAGGAGGAGCCTCCTGGGTGAGAACTATTCTCAGGTTCCTGTATCAGTCCAGGAAATTTGCTCTATTGAGCTTGTCCTTCTCGAGGATAGATCGTAAGGAGAAGGTGTTCGTATTCGACGTCATGGTAATCTACAACAGAAATAAATACAGAAATAAGTATCATATTCTTAATCATTTAATTAGGCCTTTAACTAAATGATGCTCCCACTGAATTCTATAATTCATGTGGGACAAGATCCACATCATACTAACCCTTGAGTTAGCTTTGGCTAATACGCCCAAGACTTAGTATGATCGGTAGGTAACGATTACCAATTACATCTCTATGAAACTCTTGTTTATAAGATCAAAATCCGTATTTATATTAAATCTCGAGTTAGCTTTGGCTAATACGCCCAAGAGTTAATATAAATGTGATTTTGACCTATCTACCAACTATTGGATAATGCCTATAGTTAAACTCGATCCAATTGAGTTAACTAGTTACTCAATCTAATTGAGTTGTACTCACCCATGCGTTGATAGGTGGTACCAAAATTGTCCCTCCGTACCCTACCAAGATAGTATGTGTTGCTCTGCTTTGGCAGATTCAACAACAACATGTGATCGAGGTAGTGGTAGGTATCACGGCATGATAGGCATTACGAGTTGACGCGATTTAGATCTAATCTAAATGATGATGCATATCATATACTCGATAGATCTAATCTAATCGAAGGGTGCATCATGTGCACGACTTAGATCTAATCTAATTGTTAGGCACTAATTAATTACTTAATTAACTAGCATGCATCACATACACACAAAAGCAATTAATTAAATAATTTTGTGATTATGTCATGGCCCTACTACGATCTTCTCAAGCCAATGAGAAAATCGGATGGTCAACCTAAGGTCAATAGCTTCTTAAGCTCCTTCCTTTGACCACCTCGTGTTGCTCGCGCCCTCCTCGTAACTCCGTCTCGAGTAGACCTTCCACCGCTTCAAAATTTATATTGCATTTTGAAACTCGAGTTACATTCGAGTCTAAATCTAATTTACAACAAGAATAAAAGAGAAAGACACGATGCGCAGGTCACGAAAAAAAATAAAAAATAAAATACAACACGCACATCACATCACGACACGCAGGCCGTATTTTGAATTACAACACGAATTATCCAATCGAATTGGGTCTTTGGGCCATGACTATCAAAAAAATAATATATAATTCAAAATTATATATTTCTATAATTTTTCTGTAATTTTTTCTATAATTTTTACAATTTTTACGAGTACAATTTCCCGGCGGTTCCGTTTAGCGGTTTCCGGACGCAATCGCGGAACGAATCCCCTTGCGGGGCCAGGGGCAGCGCCCCTACCCGCGATCTAACCATCGCGAGGGTTCCATTGCGATCTAACAGTGCCTTAGCCCACAGTCCCAAAAAGTTTTGGGGCGAAACTTGGCCGTTTTGGAAAATTCTTCTCGGTAGTCGAAGCCTACAAGTATCGAAACACTTGTGCTTCGCTTCTACGAGAAAAATACCCATAAAAACTATAAAAATTATAAATTTACAGAATATTACAGAACTAAAAAGTTTTCATAAAACACAAAAGAAACTCGTATTCGTCTTCGCACGTGGCTCTGATACCACTGTTGGGTTTTTCGGGCCGCGAAAATTGCTTTTTCGCGTCACGGAAACCCCGAAAGCCCCTAGCCAACGAATCCGTGCAAAGAAAGAGTTTGAAAACACACGAATACAAGTTTCTACCTAGATCTACACTTAGATCTACAAAAGAAAAGGTTAAACCTTTGAAGTGAAGCCCTTCGCATTCCTTCTCGTCCAAACGGTGTCGGATCTCGAGAGTACCAAAATAGATACCCCTCTAAAAGTATCCACACGGACACGTTGGTGGAGAAAAAATCACACAAAGGGTGTGCTAGCACCTTGTGTGGTTCGGCCAAGTTGAGGAGGAGAGGGAGAGCTAGAGGAAGAAGATGGAGTGAATGAGTCTTAAATGAAAATTCATTCCCATTCATCCTCTTGTGTGGTCGGCCACTTGAGTAACTTCCACTCATTTAATGTGGCCAGCCACATTAATGGGAAAGGAGGCTTGTAACCTCCATGAGGTGGCACACCATGATGATGTGGAGCATCATCATTGGTCCACATCTTGCCATCTCACTAATGATGTGGCAATTAGTCAAGTCAAACTTGACTCTTCCTCTTCCTCTCAAGTCAAGTCAAACTTGACCAAATCTCTTCCATGGTTGATCTAATCTAACCATTTGATTCAAGCCAACTTAATATAATGAATCTAATTCATTAAATTAAGTTGATTTAATGAGTCATAATCTAAATTAGACTCATTGAATACATGAATCAACTTGAGTCCAACTCAATTAGCCCAATTTGGATTACTCTTAATCCAATTTGATTCATCAAATGAATCTAATCCTCTTGGTTCATCATATGAATATAATCTCCATCTAATTGTCCTTAGTGTGTGACCCTATAGGTTCTTGTAACGTTGGCAATGCCCCTAAACCCATTTAGGAGCATAAGTAATGAGCGGTATCTAGCAACACATCATTACTACCCAATGTTATTAGAATGTTGAGATCCAACATCACCTTGTGACTACTAATTGTGACTCCTCACAATATATAACAAGTGTCCTCCTATCCTAGACATCTAGATTGATCAATGTGAGGCATAGACCGTGTCATCCTCTGATCAATCTAAATCCTGAACTCCAAGTAGACTCACTAAATCAAATGAGCTCAATATCTCATATTGACTCATTTGGACATGGCCATGCACTTCGTGGTCTCACTCTATCAAGAATACCGATGTCGCTCCCGTCATATAGGAGGGATAAATCCCATCTACATCACTCACATCCCTCTGCATAATTCGTTACATACCCAGTAATCGCCTTTATAGTCCACCCAATTACGGGTGACGTTTGACAAAACCAAAGTACATAATTCCTTATGTAGGGAACTATGGTGACTTCAGGTCTAAGGACTAGTAGTCATACTAATAGTCACATGAGAAAGTATATGACACTCATATAACGATCCATGATACTTTCTCATGGTGGGTCATTCAGTATACATTCTCTAATGCATACCCATATGTCAACTTGATATCTCTATATCCATGACTTGTGAGATTAAGTCATCGAGTTGACCTACATGCTAGTCTTATTGCATTAACATTGTCCCTGAATGTTAATACTCGACTAGGAATGATTAAGAGTAGTGTTTCCTATATCATCTCACTATCGATTCAACCAATCGATTGATATAGGTAAGAACCTTCTACTCAAGGACGTTATTATACTTAGCTTATTTGGCACCAATACAAGTAAGTATAATAACCAAAACCAAATGCCTTTATTTATATGGAATATGATACAACAAGTCTAAAATACAATCATCAAATGATTGGCTCTAGGGCTCTAGCTAACAAGTACAATAATTGGATGTGCTAAAAATTAAGGTCTTAGGCGATGAGCCATGAGGACCAACCCGTATACCAATTTTTTGAGAGATGTGTATCGAGACTCGACCCCTTTTAATAGATGGCTAAAGAAATACACTGTTCATTGTGCATCATCTAGCTCCTTCACCAGAACTGCCCTCACGGCTCATAGGTAGCTGACAAATACACTCAAAGTGGCTCCCTAGTAATAGGTTTAAATAATGAGGGCAGGGTCTCCAAGTGCTGCTTCAGTTCCTCGAAAGCTTTGCTACATTCTTCGTCCCACTAAAACTTGGCAGCCCTTTAGAGCACTTTAAAGAAGGGGAGCGCTCGATCTGCAGATCAATATATAAACTTGGAGGGTGACGTTATTCTGCCCACCAGCTTCTAGGCTTCTTTTATATTCTGAGGCACCTGCATGTATCGGAGCGCTTGAACCTTGTCCGGATTGGCTTCTATCCCCCGCTTAGTAATGAGGTATCCCAAGAATTTTCCCCCTCGAGCTCCAAATAGCCACTTCAGTGGATTTAGCTTTAGCCCATACTACCGCAGTATGCCATAGGTTTCCTCCACATCAAAAATAAGGTTTGTTGCCATAGTAGACTTGATGAGGATGTCATCCACGTAGACCTCCACATTATGCCCTATTTGCTCCTGGAAGATTTTATCCATCATCCTTTGGTAGGTAGCTCCTGCATTTCATAACATAAATGACATAACTGTATAACATAAAGTATTGTTTGCCATGATGAAGCTAACTTTCTCTTGGTCCTCCCTAGCAAGAGGAATCTGGTGGTACCCTTGGTAAGCATCGAGCATACAGATCCTTTCATAGCCCGAAGTTGAGTCCACCATCTGATCAATCCTCGATAATGGGTAGTAATCTTTAGGGTCAGGCCGATTGAGGTCCCGAAAGTCGATACACACCCTCCACTTATTATTGGGCTTGGACACTAGGACCACGTTAGAGAGCCAGGGTGAGAATTATACCTCTCTAACGTATCCTACTTTCAAGAGTTGCACTTCAGCCCGGATGATCTTATTTTGCTCGACCGAAAAGTTTCTCTTTTTCTGCTTGATCGGCCAGGAATTAGGTAAGACGTGAAGCTTGTGCTTAGCTACTTTCGACTTGACTCCCGGCAGCTCCTTGGGGGACCAGGTCTTCGGCAGCTCCTTGGGGGACCAGGTGAAGACATCCCTATTGCGCACCTGACATTCGACCAGATCCGACTTGATTTTGGTTGGAAGGTCACTTGATTTTGGATTTTAGAATAAAGCTGGACCCCCTCCCAGGGAATGGGTTATTTCGCTATAGGTAAGGGCTCCTCTTGTATGACGTGGATTCCCCGATCCTGGGTTTTTTGAACTCTACGGGCCCCGACCTTCACCATGTTCACATAACACCTACGGGAGACCAGCTGTTCACTCCCTGACTTAGTCTCCATTTTACTTTTGATGAAAGGTGGAGACTGCCGCTCGGAATTCATGTAGGGCAGACCTCCCTAAAATAGCATTGTAGGAAGATGGAGAATCCACCATCATGAAGGTGCTCTTCCGCGTCCTCACCAATGGTTCGCTACCAAGAGATATGGCTAGCTTGATCTGACCCATTAGTCGTACTTCATTACCTATAAACTCGTATAAAGAAGTGGCTACGAGATGAAGTTCGCTGGTATCGATCTGCATGCCCTCAAACGTGTTTTTAAATAGCACATTGACAGAGCTTACGATGTCAATGGAAACCCTGGCCACACGGTTGTTGCCAATGACATCTTTGATTATGAGGGCATCGTCATGGTAGAGCTCCACTCCCTCCAGGTCTTGTGATCCAAAGTTGATTAATGGCACCGCAGCTTGCTCCCTGTTGCAACCTACCGAATGTATTTCTAAGCGGCGTTCATGAGACTTTCGGGCTCTAGTTGAGTCTCCATCAGTGGACCCTCCGAAGATCATGCCAATCTCTCATATAGCAATATTTCTCCTATTCTCTTCCTCAGGGGATCCCATTGGCTCCTTGTCCTGGCTTGGCTGCTGAATTCCCTAACCTCTGCTCTCAGGCAAGGATTTACTTGATTGTCCTGTGGCAGTAGGTGGGTTGGCCAACAGTTTATGAAGCTTGAGCGCGATCTCGGGCGGAGGCAGGCCCAGTTCGGCTGTCTATCAAGAATCTCGATTGAACTAGATGTAATCTCTTGTGTAATGAGTGTGGGACCTATGGTAGGTACAATAACGGGACCCCCACTAATCGGGTCTAGGGGCTTGGACGGCTTCGACTCGTTGGGCCACCTTGGATTCCTGATCGGGCAGAAATCCTAGTCGAGCATCCTTGGAGTAGGGAAAGGGTTGAGTGGGAGGTTGGGGCGGCCTTCTCTCTGACTTGTTGGCAGGAGTAGGCGCTTTGTCTGCTTTCCTCTGGGCTGCCTAGACTTCTTCTACATTAATGTAGCTTGCTACTTTCCCAAGCATCTCATCAAAATTCTTCACAAGCTCTCGAATGAGAGCTCGGAAGAACTTCCCTTCCACCAGACCATCGGAGAAGGCGCTCATCAAGATATCTGAGGTAGCGGTCGGGACGTCCTAGGTTAACTAGTTAAAGCATTTTATGTAGGCCCTTAGGGGCTCTGCAACCCCCTGCCTGAGAGTGAATAGGCAATGGTTAGTCTTTTGATATTTCCTGCTACTAGCGAAAAGATGCAGGAAAGCATTCTTGAAATCCTAAAAGTAGGTGATGGATCCAACAGGCAATCTGGCGAACCACTTTTGTGTTGCGCAAGATAGGGTGTTTAAAAACACCCAGCACTTAATGGCGTCACTGTATTGGTGCAATAGCACAACATTCTAAAATTTACGAGGGTGATCTTCTGGATCCTTGCTACCTTCATACTCTCCAATGGTTGGGGGTTGATACCCCTTCAGTAGTTTCTCCTCAAGCACCTTCAAAGAGAAAGGTACTTGCAATTCCTCGGGCAACTCCTTCGGCTCCTCCCTGATGACTATGGCCTTCCCCTTCTTCAAATCTCTAGGTGGGGAACTTTCGGCTGTGGAGGCCTGGTGCTACTCTTTCTTGTTGTAATAATCCGAGCAGGGGTTGCGATAGAAAGCTCAGGGAAAATCCTCGAGTTGTTTCCTCTTGGATCCCCTATCCGAAGTGTGGGTCGGGTCCTTTGAAACTATAGGCATCCTATGTGATTGTGAAGCAGCGGTGTGCCTTTCGGAATCCACTCGCCTCTTATCTTCCTTGAATAGCTCATACTCTCTAGCTATCATGATGACGTTGATCTTACTAGTATCCTCCATCGTCACATTCTAGAGTAGGTGAAGGAGATTCCTATAGACACGCCAAATTGATCCTGTCCGGAATCTTAGTTAGATAGAGGCTTGCAGAGATGGCGTAGGTGTTGACGGAGAGACGACTTTGACTCACCCTATGTACACACGTTCGAAAAGCTAACCCCCACGTGGAACTCCAAGGTCTATAGTATGAGGACTGGCGGTACCTAAACTCTGCACACACTCAGACAAGCACCCAGAGTGTTAAAGACTAAAAACCAAGGAAAAAGTCCCCGGTGTAGGCCCTCCGACGCTCAAGTTAGGTCCTCTTTCTCCGAAAGAACAGTGTACGATCGAAAAGGAACTATTGAAGATGAGTGCATATGTATGCATACCTGGCTAAGGAAGAGGACCTCCCTTTTTATATGACACTCCATACCTTCAGAGCCTGCTTGTTGTTAGATAATGTCGGGTGTCAGGGCCTGTTGGGTGAGAGAGGATGTACGGTTGCCTCCTATTGGAGAAAGGAAGGTTCCATTCGTAAGTAATAGTAGTCCACTAGAATATTTCCTGGCGTATGACAGTTATTTCTGACAGGAGGTTACGATTCCCTGACATTGTTGTCACTTAGTGCTTTCCATCTCGCCTGAGTTCAGCTACAGACAACTCGAGATGACTGCTCAGAGGCACCACCAAGATTGAGCCTTAATGAAGGAGATGAACTGTGGTGAACCGATCGGGTTTTATTTGAGACTGTGGTGAGGGACCCATCTTTCACTCCTTGACTGTTGAAGAGTCAGTCGGGAGTTGTCTTGGTAAAAGTAATAGGACCCTCTATAAAGCCTGAGCTGGGGAAACCCAATCCTTCAGGGGTAGGTTAGTAACTAATCCAGACTGCATCTTACGTCTTAGATCTGGGGGTCTACCTTGCTTGTGACCTACCAGGAATTATACTTCTAATGACGCGAGGCGATCTAATTCCCTCCTTCTCTTGATTTTTGACTGCCATGTTTCCTTGACTTTGGACTACAACATTCCCTTGAATATTGACTTCCTAGCCTTATCGGGCCCCTCCTTTATGCACTGTATCATAGATCATACAAGATACACCCAAATGATGGACTTTGTTGAGCATAATCCCTCCATGATATCGCTGTTGGAATATCTCCAATAAGGCTGCCACTGTCACAAAGTTGTGCGGAATGCGTAGCCAACTTTGAGCCCTATCCCATAGAGATTTATGACGGAACACATGAAGAAAAGGTGTTCCACCGTCTCGTCCGCCTATTGTCACAACTAATAGGTTTTGCAGTCTACATACGACAATTCGTCCTTAGTACATACTTTGCCATTTGTGAGCTTCCACATGATGAACTGGTGCTTTGGCATGATGTAAGGTTTCTATATAACTACTAGTCATGCCTTCTTGCTACTCCATAGCCTAAAAAAGTCATATGCAATAGCTCCGCGGATGCTTGGTACATGACTTGATGCATATTGAATCAACTAGAGATGTTATCAGATGACTAGATAAAGACTTAGTCGACTTAGTCGTTAGGTGATAAGGTTATATTATTTAGATATTAGACATTTGAGTTGATTGAGTCCAACTAAAATCAATCCTAAAGATCTATGTAAGAGCTCACCTTTGTTACTGTAAATAGGGGTGTAAGGGAATTTCAAATACACAACTCATTCATATCAAGTATTCTCTTCTTTGTACTTATTTTAAGGCTTATGATGTTCATAACTGTTGGGCAGGGTCGATCTCTCCCAGGTTAGCTGGGTTTATTATTTTTTATTATTATTAATTTTAGATTTACAAGAGAAAATAAATTTATTTTGCATGTCAAATGTTATTCACCCCCTCCTAGATGTACAATAATTTTAATAGTACTTTATGTTGGTGCATTAAATTTTGATATTTAGACAAAGGCTTAAGTTAGATCATGTGTTGACTATTAATGACTTGTGTAAGTGTGCAAGTGCAAGATATTTGACATAACTGTTGCTAGTGCAATAATGAAAGCCCCACCATATCAAAGTTAATCAAATGCATAGAAAGTGGAAGTTCCAACAAGTCAAGATTGATCAGATATTTGGCAAAAGAAGAAGATATAGAAATAAGACCTCTTGGCAACTTGGAATCCTAGAGAAAGATATTCTCTAAACTCTTAGCGAATTCCATTTTTTTTCAAAGATGAGTGTGAGAATATATACTAGCTAATTGAGGGTTAGATTAAGCTCAAACTAAAGCCTTAGAAGTTACTTGGTTAATATCTCAATCGATTGCAATATGCCATTTAACTTACTAGTAATTGAGGCTAGTCGACTCAAGATAAGTAATAAGGGAACATAAGATTATTGTTCACCTCTAGATGTAAGACAATCAACTAATTATTAGAATTGGTGTCACACAGCTAGAGGAGGGTTAATAATGAATGCCCTTAAATTACAACTTCAAATATTCTTGCTAATTACTTATCAAGGTTAGCACAAAACAAAATGCAATTGAAATGAAAACAACAATGCACAAACTCAGAACACCAATATATAAAATGGTTCAACAACCCCCAAGATCTTGATGACTTATTGATCCTTCAAGTGGATCACCCTAAACATTCTCTACTTTTCTCCTTCTTAGTCAATTATTGGAGGTGAAGGAACCTCTTAACTTAAGAATGAAACTCACAAGGAATGCTCTCAAATGAATAAACGAATGCTTAGAAAATTTCTAAAATGTTTTTGGGAACATTGGCCTTCAATCCACCATCAAGTACTCTTTTATAGCTTTCTCCCAACTTCTTTACCATTGTTGTTCGATTCCCAACAGTTGACTAGTAACCTTCATTAGTTGACTGCAACACTATTGTCATCATCAAATCCAATTGATGTTACTCTATAAGTTGCTCCTTTCATGCAAGCTTTTCTAGCAGTTGACAAAAATTTGTTATTAATCAATTGATCACATGATTAGTTGACTAGGTCATAGACAAACATGTTATAATTGTTGGTCATCCAACTCGAGTTAACTAATCAGTCAGCATAGTTATCACCAACTAATATCCAATATCAATCAACTGTACATTACTAAAAACTAGTTCAAACCCCAAAACTCCTCATTTAGAGTTTGGAGTTTCCTTTGTCAATTAATTAGGTCAATAAGTTAACTAGACCAAATAATCATGAAGAGAAACACTTCTGTTCAATAGTTAATGAATTCACGACTCAGCTATCATTCGGTTGGTGTCTACTAGTCAATTGGTAATTTGACTTTGACCATTTTTAAGGTTTATTCGACCTATATTGAGATTTACTCTCGTCCAAGTATAATTTCTCTCAATACTCAACTCACCAAGAATTATACCTTCGCCTTGAATTCATCTCAAGTAAGGATACTCCTCCCTCAGATACACTCAAACTTACAACTTCTCCTCATGATATCCTTCATGCCTTAGTCTACGTAGTTCACTTCCTCATCTTAGTCATACTCTAATGTTTATTATCACTTGGTGTTGGGTGCACAACATTTAATCCGGAGTTTTGATATATAATTAAGATTAAAATTAGGTTAGTTGTGATCTAACTATTTATGTAAAGTGTACAAATACAGGTTACTTGACAAATCTTAAAGCCTTAGTTGTGAATCAAGTAGTGACTAAGTTCTAGGAGTCTAAAGTCTTGATTGGGAGTCAAATATGAGTTAAGTCTTTATTGGAGACCAAGCAGAAAAATTTCTAGCTAGAGGTTAGGTGAATCAAATCCAAGTGTGTGGAATCAGCTAGGAGATGATTGCTTGGCATAAGTCTAAGTGTGTGAAATTAGCTGGAAGCTAGTTTCTTGACAACCCAAACTAGATGGGTCAAAATCTAGTCATGTAAGTGCATATAACTTTAAATTCTATATCCTATTCATTATATGTAAGAACAATAGGGAAACAGCTCGATGATTCTAGACAACCGAAGGGAGTTTGGGATAACTAGATAGTGATAACTCTCAGTGAAAGATTTGGGAGGGTCCAGGAGATCGTAACTGGGTCGGGGCAACCGAAGCGTATGGACGATCGGAGCAACTTCCAAGTGATCAAGGGATGAAGTTAATCAGCATTCTGGGTGAGTTAGGTCAAGATCAGATTTAAGTCTCTATAGGAGATTGGAGGGCTTCCAGTTGACAGGAGAGCTTTGGTAATATTATCTCACGAATATAAGTTATAGCCACATCAACATTAATACAAGTGGTCGGGAAGGCTTCAAGCGACCGAATAAGCAATATAAAAGGAGTTTCGAGACAAAAGTTGAAAATTACTCATTCATTCATCTCTTAGTCTCTTGTGTTCTTGTTCTAGTCATCTAGTGCTTTAGTGCTATGTCATTTTCTATGTTGTGTCACGTTGCAACCTACACTTAAGTTTTAAATGGCAACACCTAGAATAAATTTTCATTTTTGTTATGTTGTCTTATTTTTATTATTGTGATTAATTTTTAGATTCTTTTTCTGTACAGTTTCTCCACCTTGGAGAAATATAGAAATAAGAATTATATTATTATTATTATTATTATTATTATTATTATTATTATTGTGTGTGTATATTTTTGCCTTGATTTAACAATGCTTAACTTACATTTTTGAGTTAACTAATAAATTATTATATTAATATTTATTTCTATTGTACTATTACTTTGTTTATTTGTTATTTCTTTAAATATTAGTTCATAAAATTCATAATGTTATTCACCCCTCTTTAGCATCGAGTTAAATCCTACAATTTAGTATTAGAGTGGGTTGTGATGATAGTACGTGAATAAAGCCTAGTTAGGTGCATGTCTAGGCTAGGTAAGGAATACCATATTTGGTACATCTAGTCAAGTGGAAGTAAAAGAAGCTAACTTACCTCACTCAAAACTAGTTAGACCAAGGTATTACATTAAAGTTGATTAAGCTCCAAATTCCTAAATTATCTTTCTCTTAAAAGTGATCGTTGTTCTAATACTTAAGAAGATCTCTGTGTCTCGCCATTACCTAGAAGCTAACTTTGAAAACTCTTGGTCAATTATCCCAAAACAATTTGAATATAACATTGGGCGAACTTTATGCTTTGAGTCAGGAACAAACAATTAAATTTATTAATAATCTAAGTCTAGACCAAACCCAAATCCAAACCCTAATTACAACCATACCAAATCCAAACCAAACTCATATCCTGTTCTAAACCTCAATACAACTTGAACAAATTTACTTTTGAGAAAAATCTTTACAGGAAGGATTCAGCACAAAACATCTTTCTCTCTTTAATGGCAATAATTTCACTTCTTGGAAGGGGAGAATGGAATAATATCTGATAAATGATATCAAAAATTATCTTATCATCAAGATGGGCTTTAAGCTAAATAAAAATATAAATGATACCTCAGTTCTTTCTGAAAATTGGTCAAGAGACAATAAAAAGAATGCTCAACCCAATACTAAAGTCACAACTACATTACAATGCAGGCTAAATTAGGAACAACTGAGTAAAGCAAGGTCCTTTAACAGCGCTAAGTAACTCTAGGATAAGCTAATTGAATTGCACAAAGGTATTGCTCACTCACAAACTAGTAAAAATGATATGCTGCTAAGCTAGCTTTAAAATATTCAAATGAAAGAATATGAAATGGTAAGCCAGTTGTACATCTGCTTTAAAGAAATGCTAAAAGACATTCATGCAATCGACGAATAGGTCGATAGCTACAACTTAATTAGGTATATACTTAATGCATTTCCAAAGACCACCTTGTGAGCATCAATGATTGATGTATACAAAGTATCTAAGGACTTGTCTATTATTATATTAAATGAATTCTTTTATGATTTTGAGCTCTATGATCAGACTAATCTTGATTAGAAAGAGAAGAGAATAGCTTTGATTATAGGAAAATCCAAGCTAAGTTTCAAACCAAAAGAAGAGACTGAGTCAAAATATGAATTGGAATCCACATCTAACGAAGATGACTTATCTTCGAAAGTCACACACTAGGTTAAAAGAATGATCTAATGGAAGACTCAAAGATTCATGAAGAAAGAAATCTCAAACAAAGATTCAGCCAACCTTCGATGCTTCGAATGTAACAAAAAATGTCACTTTAAAATTGATTGTCCATTATTAAAGGAGAAATAAAAGCCAGAAAAGATGAAGAAGAAGAAAAAGGCATTGAAGGCAACTGGGACAAGTCATCATCCAAATCTAAATCAGACTTAGACCATGTCAACTTACTAGGACTAATGTCAATCAAAGAAGAATTAAGTTCAGAGTCTGAGTCAGAATACAACTCAGCATCAGACTCAAGTCAAGTCAGTGACTCAGATGAGTTAGTTGACGAGGTAACAAATCCTTTAATTGAGTAGGTATATGCTACTATTATATGCTACTATTACTTATTTAACTACTACCCTAGCTAAATACAAGTTTAATGTTTAGACATTACTTAAGGAGGTTAAAGACCTTAAGGAAAGGACTAACTTAGACTCACCAACTCAAGATTGTCAAGTTGGAACCTTAACTCAAGTGTAAAATTTTGAGGAAGAGAACTCTAAGTTGAAAAACCAAGTTGGTGAGTTACAGTCTACATTGAGCAAGTTCATGTCTGGGTCATAATACTTAGATATGATGCTTGAAACTAGATAGACTATATACAACAAGACTTGACTTGGGTTTAGCTCGAGTCAAAATCATGTTTTTTACTCAAAAGAAATGTTAGAAATAAAATTACTTGGGTTCTAAAATCATGCTTGGTTAACCAAGTAGAAAATAACTTCTATCAGGTACCCAAACAACATATACATATGGTAAATCCTAATATTTTCTATGTTAACACAATTTCCAAGTTAAAAACTTTAGAACTCCAACCTAAGGGGAGCTACCTGTTACTATTAGATTATGATCATTTCAACCCATATTTATATGTTTATTATTTTCAAATATAATTTTAAAATTATAGGATTTTATCTTCATAAATATCTTGTTTTTCAAAATGGGCTTAGCTTAGGTTCTACCATAGACAACATGTTCCTATAAATCAAGGTAACCAGCATCTCACAAAATACACTAAAAAATAACATGCTTGTGTTTGAAAAATATAGAAAGGTGTGAGGAGCTTAGGGTTATAACATTTAATTTCATATGCTTATATTAGTGCATTAACATGAATTTGGACTAAAAACTTTTAAATTGATTAAGTTAGAAAATTTTCACATGTTAACAGCTTATTTTTCATAAGATTAAGTTGAAAACTCTTATCTAACTTGACCAACAAATTGAAAGCTCTTATTCTATAGATAGTCAAGCTCAAAATCAAGTTTGATATTTCGAAAAGGTTTAAAAAGTTTATTTTGATAAAAATTTAAGTATGTTCATAAAATATCATTTTTTTAATGTCTCCATGCCTTTTCAATTGTGTGTTAACTTGTTTTCAAAATTTTAACTTATAAAATTAAGGTGAGATTGAAGTCAAAAAGTCAACATCATCGACTCTTGATCACCCAGACAAGGTTATAGGTGACTAGTAACTAATCAACCTACATTCAAACCTCATTAGTGAAAAATCTATACACGATCTACCTTATTTATATACAATTGCCCGTATTGCAAAAGTCAAATTAATTACAACAAAACAATTAGGTATTCAATCACCTGTATTGCCATATAGTCGCCCGCATGACCTCAAATGGGCCCCCTGATTAAACGTACAGGGTCGACCATATACCCACCTAGTGGACTGGTAAGCCTTTATATAGGCGACCATGAGTAGCCGCCGAGAACTCATATGAAACCTTCTCCTTCTTCCTCCAAACATTGTTTTTGAGCCCTCTTCGAGTCCATTTTTGACCCTTGTCCTGAGATCGAGTCTACTTTCCTTATCAACATACATAGGTAACATTTCTCAACTTTCTACATGTCTTTCATTTCTTTTTACTTGATATTTTTTATTTATTTTATTTAAACTCAATTATTTATTTTCAATATTAGACCCCAAACGTAGAGCAGAGGTTGATCCCTGATCATATCCTTTTGATGACTTGAGATTTCCCTCTGAGTACTTTAGACATAGATTTCATGATCATACATATGTACTCATGCATTCTAGATACCTAGGTAGAAAATTCTTTATAGATCACTGCACTGACATACTAGAAATCATAGCTTATTATGGTTTATCCACATTTGTTTACTATGGCCAAGCAGTAAACATCAATCTATGTGTTGAGTTCTATAACAACTTGGCAAAGGTAGATGATTTTACCTTTACTTCTAGAGTTAGAGGGTGTGACATCATCTTCACACCTAATCTGATCAAGGACCAACTTGAGTTGCATCCCTCAACCTCCACGTTCTATTGTTCTCCATGTCTTGTAGGATCGTTGCGCTAGAGGGGATGAATAACGCTCATGGCTTTTCACTTCTTTGGAAAATGTTTTGAGTTAAAAATGTAGCGGGAAGAATGAGGAATAGAAAAGATATACAATGCTCGCATGACCAAGTTTTACTTGGTTCGAAGCTTGTGGCGACTCCTACTCCAAGGCCCACACATAAGAGTGCTTTCGTTTGGCAATCATTAATCATTTGGAAAGATACAAAATAAATTACAATTGTGTATAAGTAACTTGAACAATAAAAGAAATACTGACAACTAAGAGGAAGAGATGTTTAGTGTAGTTATCGTCGGAGCAGCTTTCGATCCTCGTAGAGGTTGATACGAGTTATGGTGAGTGGGGTCAGGAGATGATGTGGAGGTCAAGTCAAGATGAAATGGGAGTCAAAGTGAGATAGAGTGGTATTCGGTTCTGTTGATAGCCCAACCTCGGAGTCCTTAAATCTTGTCCATGTAGCTTCGAAGAAGAACGCTAGTATAGTGTTGATCGGTTGTAAGCTTGGTACAATGTAAGACTTCTAAGGTTTTATGATGAAAAAAGAGAAATAGAGTGCTTGGTCAATTAATGGTCGGTCGGACTTAGAAGAATTTGGTCGGGTGAAGCTCAACCGAATGTAAGGCTTTATATGGATGATCGAAGGGGCAAAGCCCGAGTGGGCTTAAAGGTAATTAGCCTATAAAACTCTTAATATACATTTGGCTGGGAAAAGGCTGAATGGATATAATGTTCTCTATGAACACTCGATTGAGCAAGGCCTGGGCAGACCCAATGATACTTATATATAGAGCTCTCGATACTCGTTCGGTCGGGTAAAGGTTGAACGGATATAAAGTTCTCTATGAACACTCAATTGGGCAAGGCCTGGATGGACCCAGAGATACTTGACCTTCTATAGAGTTCTCAATACGCGTTCGGCTAGGTAGAGGCTGAACGAACATAAAGTTCTCTATGAACACATGGTCGGGCAAAGCCTGGGTGGACCCAGAGATACTTAACCTTATATATAGAGCTCTCAATACGTGTTCGGCCGGGTAAAGTCTAAATGAATATAAAGTTCTCTGTGGACACCCAGTCGAGCAAAGCCCAGACTGACCCAGAGATACTTGACCTTCCATAGAGTTCTCAATACATGTTCATCCGGGTAGAGGATGAACAAACATAAGGTTCTCTGTGAACACTTGGCTAGGCAAATCCTAGGCCGATCCAAAGATACTTAATCTTATATATAGAACTCTCGATACGCATTCGATCGGGTAAAGGCTGAATGAACATAAGATTCTCTGTGAACACCCGACCGGGCAAAGCCCGGATGGACGCATAGATACTTGACCTTCTATAGAGTTCTCAATATGCATTTAGTCAGGTAAAGACTGAATGAACATAAGGTTCTCTATGAACACCCGGTTGGGCAAAGCTTGGATGGATCTCAGAGATACTTGACCTTCTATAGAGTTCTCAATACGCGTTCGGTCGAGTAAAGGTTGAACGAACATAAGGTTCTCTGTGAACACTCGGTCAAGAAAATCTCGGATGGATCCAGAGATACTTAACCTTATTAATATAGTTCTCAATACGCATTCGGCCGGGTAAAAAATGAACGGACATAAGGTTCTCTATGAACACCTGGTCGGGCAAAGCCCGGATGGACTTAATAATATTTCTTCTCATAAAACTCTTTATACGTATACTATCATTTAGATGAGGATAGATTGAACATATGACTCTCTAAATAGGCCTAGCCTATTAAAGGTCGAACGAGTTTAAATTACTTTAAGGTATAGTACCCCTAAAATATAGTTCCAACATATATGCTTTATTATATGACTTCTCAAGTGAACTTATGTTATAATAAGGTTTGAACAAGTTCTTGTAGTATTTAATGTATGGTTGAGCAGATTAATACAATAATAAGTAGTGTGGCCAGCCTGGTGGAGTGCCTGAGATGCATTCAGTAGGTAAATATCAGACAATATTTTAACAGTCTGTCATAATTATCAGGGAATATTCCCTTGAAATCTTTTGTGAAAACTAATTGGTTTCCCATTAATGAGTCAGTTATAATAGTATTCTCCTTTTACAACTTCAGTAATGGTGTGGAGCATAAATGACAAAAGAGGTACATCTATGGATAGAAAAAAGATTCCTCAGAGCTATTATGAAATACCCAGGTTGTACTTTCTTTCATCACTTAACAAACTCTAACAAATCGGGGACCAGCTCACGATCGTGGAGGTTATGTGAGGTGGTATAAAAAGGAAAATCCTCTTCGCTGACAAGGTACACAAAGATTTACATCTGAAGTCCAACTTTCTTGCATTTGGGCTACTATTAGTCTTCCACTTTCAAGCAAGGAGACTAACTTGAGCATCGAGGGCCTAGACAAGGATTTCAACTCCGGTCTTAGGTCACTAACGCTTTGTTGGCTCATCTTGTTGTGAGTAGGATCATTGAGGAGCTCCTTCCGATCTCGAGAAGCTCATTATTCATCGATCAACCACCTATCAGAGTCAGCGCATCATCTCATAGTCTTTAGGTAGGATCAAGTTTAGCGCTGTCTATGGGAATCTTCGCCTGAATCTAAAGCTTTGCGATGAAGGAGGTAGGAAAACTCAATACCGTCACTTTAATGCAGAAAGATCTAGAGTTGCTCATCAACGCCAGAGCGCAAAAGTTGCTTCAACAACAAAAACAACAACAACAATAAGCCGACACTGGTGGTATGTTGTCACCACTAAATCTAGAAGCATCAACAATCACTCATCAAAGGATGAGAGGGGTTTAGGAGGAGGGACCTGCTCGCTTGCTCCCTGCACCTCTCTCACCAACTCGACACCCCCGAGTACTTTTTCATATACCATTAGAACAATTGGGCCAAGGAATAATACTCCAAGAGTCTTTTGGAGAGATACCTGTGTGGGACGGGTACATAAGAAAAGTTGTGGCCAGTGATGGCTCTCCTAAGTGAATTACTACTCCATTCTCTCTAAGGGTGTTGGATGATCTATTACCCAAGCATTATCAGAATCTGAACATAGAAGAATATTCGAGAAGAATTGACCCAGAGGATCATCTCCTTAAATTTGAGCATACCACCCTTCTTCAACAATTCATGGATGGTGTAAAATACCGGATGTTCTTCACCACATTTGGTGGAGTAGCCCAACAATGGTTTAAACGGTTGCTAGATAACTTTATTCGTCACTTTAAGGACTTTTGTAAGGTATTTCTCCACCATTTCTCCAGCAACTACCAATATCATAAAACCCCTTGGAGTCTCTTCTCACTTAAACAAGGGCCCAAGGAGACAATTCGATCTTACATCAAGAGATTCAATTAGGTAGCTATGGATGTTCCCACGACCACCATGGAGCTTTTAGTAAATGTCTTTTCTTAGGGACTTAATGATAACTATTTCTTTAAAGATTTGGTTAGAAAACCTCCAGCTAACTTTAACCTGCTAATTGAACGGGTAACTGAATTCATTAATGTTAAGAAAGCTCAAGCTGCTCGAAAGAAGGAGGGCGTTGCACCCACTTCTACTCTAGCCCCTGAACGCCCAATGGTACCTACTCCTCCACCCAAAGGACCTCATGCAGGTCCTTAGTATCATTATCCGGAGATATTATCCCAAGTCATGCAACATGTGAGGGTTCCTCGAGAAGTCCCACGAAAGTGGTGCACGTATCATCAAACAACCACTCACAACACGAAGGATTGTTACACTCTATGGAATCAGCAAGAAGGCAATCCCAGATATCATCAGCATTCTCCAGCCCAAAATTTTTGATTGTATCCATGATGAAATAGCCCACTCAACATTGAATACCTGGCGACCAAGCTTTAGTCAGGAACCTTACAACTCCTAGTTGAGCAAGCTTAAATGCCCGCCTGGGTGCAACAAGAGCAGCCATCCACCCAGCAGGATGAAAATCACAATAATGCTGCTCGGGATAATATCAACATGATAGTTGCGGGCCAACTGATGGTGACTCCAACCGAGCGAGGAAGTCACATGCTTGGTGTTTGGTCATCCATGAAGTTGGATGCAGTGCAAAGCAGGCGGCTGGGCCGAAAATTAGCTTCGAGCCTAAAGATCTAGAGGGAGTAGAAATACCCCATAATGATGCGTTAATAATTAAGGTTGTGATAGCCAATTAAAATATCTCTCGCACTTTTATTGCCACAGGTAGCTCCATTAACATCATCTTTAAACAAGCGTTTAATCAGCTGCAAATCGATCGGAGCGAGCTTCATCCCATGGAAACTCCTTTGTACGGATTTATGGGTAACGAAGTACAACTGCTTAGTAAGATAAATTTGGTCATATCCTTAGGAGAGGAGCCCCTAATGAGGATGCGTTGATCGGTCTTTATAGTGGTGGATGATCCCTCCATATACAATGTTATTTTAGGTCAACCGACCTTAAATGAATTTCGGACGGTCGTTTCAACTTTCTGTCAGAAGATAAAATTCCCTGTGGACGATCAATTGGGGGAGGTCAGAGGCGATCAACTAGTAGCACGCAAGTGCTTTGTGGAGATAGTAAAGACAGAGGCTAAGGTTGCTCGAAAAGTTCAAAGGATGGAGGTCAACACTATTCAAGAAAAGTTGCCCGTCCTGGTGTATGAATATAAGGAGGAAGTACATATTCAGGTCGGTCGATTGGAGGCGATTACTTATATAGCAGTCGACTTATCTCCTAAGCTTAAGGCCTAGCTATTGGGGTGTTTGACATGCAACGGTGACGTATTTGCATGGATGCCCAGAGAAGTGATGGGCGTGTCTCTAACAGTCATGGAGCATGCACTTCATGTATATCTTGATGCTCGCCCGGTCAAGAAAAGGAAGTGGGATTTCAAAGCCGACCAGAATAAGATCATTAAAGAAGAGGTGGACAAATTATTGAAGATAGGCTACATCCGGGAGTTACAATTCCTAAGCTGGCTGGCTAATGTTATCCTGGTATCTAAACCTGGAAACAAATGGCGAGTCTCCATCGACTTTCTAGATCTCCACAAGACTTGTCCGATGGATTATTATCCTCTGCCCTGCATCAACCAAGTGGTGGATTCTACTGTCGATTGCGAATTCATTTGTATGCTGGACGCTTACCAGGGGTATCACCAAATCCCTTTGGCTAAAGAAGATCAAGAAAAGGTTAGCTTCATAACTATCGAGGGCATTTATTGTTATAATGTTATTCCATTTGGACTAAAAAATACATGAGCTACTTATCAAAGGGTCATGAACAAGGTTTTTCAAAAATAAATTGGAAGAAATATGGAGGTCAATGTGGATGATATTCTTATCAAATCCCTCTGAGTGACAGATCTGTGTGAAAATATAAAAGAAATCTACATAACTTTGAGAAAGTATGAGCTCAAGCTTAACCCTACAAATATTTATTTGGAGTTAAAAGTAGAAATTTTCTGGGTTACATGGTGTCTGAGCACGGAATAGAAGCCAATCCTAGCAAAGTGCGGGCATTGCAAGATATGACTCCCCCAAGTAATTTGAAGGAGACACAGAGATTGACGGGCCAAATTATTGCCCTATCCCACTTCATCTCCTGGTCAGCTAATCGGAGTCTCCCCTTCTTTAAGATACTGCATTGAGCAACCAAATTCCAATGGGGCGATCATTGCAGTAAGGCATTTAAGGAGTTGAAGAACTATCTATATACTCTTCCTATATTAGCTAAACTAATAGTAGGTGAAACTTTGTGGATTTATTTATCAGCTAATGGACATACTGTTGGTTCGGTATTGGTGAGGCAGGAGGGGAAAGAGCAATAACCTGTATACCTTTTAAGCTATTTATTAAAATGAGTAGAGTGTTGTTACACTGCACTCGAGAAGTTGGCGTATAGATTGGTCTTACCTGCTCGAAGGTTACGTCCTTACTTTTTATCACATTCAATGATAGTATTAACTAATAGTACCTTGGGTTGAGTACTCGTTAACCCATAGGCGTTCAGAAGATTAATCAAATAGATGACCGAATTTAGCAAATATGATATACAATACCAGCCTTGAGTGGTCATCAAAGCTCATGCTCTAGCTGATTTCATAATAGAAGTGCAAGGTCCTAAAACTGAAGAAACCTAGAAAATATATATTGACGGATCCTTTAACAGACAGGATAGTGGGATAGGTATTCTTCTTATGTCACCCAGGGAAGATTAAATCTAATTATCCGTTCAATTAAATTATCAGACTACCAACAATGAGGTAGAATATGAGGCCTTAATAGTAGGATTGTAATATACTCGGCATGTGGGAGCCACCTGAGTCATATACTATTCTAATTCCTAGCAGGCAGCTCAACAATTATCTGGCAATTTTGAAATCAACAATAAACATATCAAGTTATATGCAATGACATTTGATAAGTTAAAGGCGAAATTTCAAGAAGTTAGTATTCATAAAATTCCCTGTTCAAATAATCAGACAACGGATGCGTTAGCTAAATTGGCCTCTGCCATAATTCCTTGGAATTTAGATAAGCCTATGGAGTAGTTGTTATTGGTAGCTTTCATTGAGAGGTAGGTTGATTTAGACTTACAAAGCAATTGGAGGGTGCCAATTATCTTATTCTTACAACAAGGTATTCTGCCAACTGATGGAGAGCATGCATGGGTATTCAAGAAGAGGGATGTCCAATTCACTATAGTTGGGGACCGGCTTTATAAAAGAGTTTTCTCTTGTCCTTTACTTAAATGCATTGGATTAGATGATATATAGTATATTCTATAGGAAGTGTATCAAGGCTCTTGTGGTAATCATGTAGGAGGCCGGTCTCTTGTCAAGAAAATATTATTGGCAGGGTATTTTTGGCCCACTTTGCAAGCTGATGTTACTCAACTCGTGAAAACATATTTTTCTTGTTAGAAGCATCAGAACATTC
The DNA here is from genome assembly GCF_018446385.1 of Zingiber officinale. Lineage (NCBI taxonomy): Eukaryota > Viridiplantae > Streptophyta > Magnoliopsida > Zingiberales > Zingiberaceae > Zingiber > Zingiber officinale. The sequence goes on along the minus strand of NC_056005.1, from coordinate 71,575,746 downwards.
CTCTCATCCCACTGAATTACTAAAGACCTCCATTGTATCTTGTCCTTTTGATCAATAGGGTATGGATATAGTGAGACCATTTCCTATGGCACCTGCTCAGAGGAGGTTTTTATTGGTAGCTGTGGATTATTTTTAAAAATGGGTGGAAGCTGAACCATTGGCCAAAATTACTAAACAAGTAGTTATCAAATTCTTATGGCAACATATTATTAGCAGATTTGGCATCCCACATAAGCTAGTTTCTGATAATGGAAGGCAATTCCAAGGCAGAAAAATTCAAGAATGATGTTTCGGATATGGTATTACCCAGACCTTCACCTCTATGGCATATCCATAGTGTAATGGGCAAACCGAGGTAACAAATAGAAAAATTATTAGATGGATCAAAACTAAATTAGATCATGTTGTACGAAGTTGGGTGGATGAATTACCCAATGTGTTATAAGCATATCACACAACTCCCCAAGAATCGACAGATATTACTCTTTTTCATCTGGTTTATAGTAGTGAGGCCATAATCTCGATTGAAATTGGCATGAAATCTGATAGAAGTCACTTATATGACAAAAATAATGCTGATCGGTGTCTTATGGAACTCGACTTAATAGAAGAAGTACGGGACAAGGCAGCTCGACTTATATCATATCATCAAAGAATGAGGTAAAATTATAATAAAAGGGTTATTCCTAGATTCTTTCAGGTGGGCGATCTTGTCTGGAAATGCATTAAGCCGGTCGGAGATGTTAATAAGCTAGAACCACAATGGGGAGGATTCTATAGGGTGGTACAAAAGCTCGTCACTAGTTCTTACTATGTAGAAGATGCTGAAGGCCAGAGATTAGATAGACCTTAGAGTGCCAATCATCTACAACCTTATAGAACTTGACAAGTATGCCTATAACTTACTTTTGTATTTTACTCAATATATTTAATGAAAAGTGCATGCGGAATTATTATAGTCGATCGGTCGCGTTAAACAAATGGCTGGAGACTTTAAACCTCATAGTCAATCAATCGTGTTAAAAAAATGGTCGAAGACTTTAAACCTCACAGCCGATCAGTCGAGTTAAATAGATGACCTGAGACTTTAAACTTTACAGTCGATCGATCACGTTAAACAGACGGCCAGAGACTTTAAACCTTATAGTCGATCAGTCGCGTTAAATAGACGGCTGGAGACTTTAAACCTTACAATCGATTAGTCGCGTTAAATAGATGGCCAAAGACTTTAAATCTTATAGTTGATCGGTCTTGATAAACAAACGGCCGGAGACTTTAAACCTTACAGTCGATCGGTCGCATTAAATAGATGGCTAGACACATTAAAGCTTCCAGTCGATTAGTCATGATAAACAGATGACCGGAGAGTTTAAATCCCATAGTCTATCGATCACTTTAAATAGACGACCGAAGACTTTAAACTCTGCATAGTCAAGCTCAACTTTAAACTTCATACAGTCAAATTGTGACTTTAAATCATAATCATTCCAGATATCATCAAAGATACAAATAGTTGGTATGTTTATTTCATTCAACGTCATAAATCCGACGGACTTATTATTCAGTCTAGGAATTTATCATGAAATGTTTACAAATATCCGATCTATTTATTTTGTTAAACATCATAAATCCGACCGATTTATTATTCAGTCCAGGAATTCATAATGAATTGTTTACAAATATTTGGTCAACTTATTTCACTCAGCATCATAGACTCGACCGATTTATTATTTAGTCCAGAAATTTATCAAGAAATGTTTACAAATATCCCGTCTATTTATTTCGTTCGGCATCACAGGTCCAACCAGTTTATTATTTCGTCTAGGAATTCATTATGGAGATTGTGTTGGTGCGGGAAGCATCCGACGATCGAACCTAACTTTTGATAATGGCAAAGGATTCAAAGTTAAGGTGTGTAGTGATCTAACAGTCTGAATGAGATTGCAGGAAAGCCCTAAGTGTACTTAGGCAAAAGCCCTAACTGTAGTTAGGCAAGGTGAAAACCCTAGGGGGTGGTAACCCTATGCGGAAAGTCTTGGTAGGTCGAGTGCCTCAGGCAAAAGTCCTAGGGGGTAACCCTAGGTGGAAAGTCCTGGTGTCGCGAACCAGGTGAAAGACTGGACTAGCCGGGAAGCGGAAGTCTAGCAGAATGTTCGGAAGCATCGAGCACCGAACAAAAGTCCAGTAGATCTGGAGGATCGAACTGGCAACAGGTAAATCTCCTGAGTGGAGTAGGTGAGGACGCGTTCCCCATAGAGGGAACAGTAGGCGTCGGGTCGACCTAGGGTTTCTGGTCGAAAATCTGAAGTCAAATATGGACAGTCCGATGACTTTCAATTATCATATCTATATTGTTGTTTTGTGCTAACTTGGTTTTGCAGGGTATGTGTTTGGGACTAACACTTTTTGCAGGACCAAAGGAGCACAACTTAGCCTCAGATGAACAGTGTCCGAGGCACCTCCATGGAGCTTGGAGGCGCCTCGGATGCAAAGCCGAGCTGTCCACGAAGCAAGCTTGGAGGCGCTTGGAGGAAGCTCAAGGTGCCTTGAACTAGTGGATGAAGGCGCCTTGGAGAGCACAGAAGGCGCCTTGAAGGGATAAGTCATGACCAGTTCAGGCTTGATCCACGCCGACGACTCAGCTAGTTTAAGGCGCCTTGGATGGGCTTTAGGGCGCCTTGAGCATTGTTTAAAAGGGGGTTTCGAGCAGCGCCTTCAATCAACGAATTCCAAGCAACCTTTCTTCAACGTGCTGTCAATGACACGACCCAGAAGTGCTGCGACTACTTCCCGACGACCCGGAGCTCCAAATTTGATATCTCCTAAGTGTCGTTGGTATTTTTTACTGTTTTAAATTATATTTAGCTTGTAATAATTTCGTGCTTATAGTTGTTGCCCACGGAAAGCGATCAAGGATCGTGGGCCTTCGAGTAGGAATCGCTACAGGCTCCGAACGAAGTAAATCCCTTGCGTCTTTCTGTTTGTGTGTTTATTTTTCCGCTGCGTTTATTTACTCGACTGCTTTTACGATTCCGAAACGTAAGAAATAGCCGCGAGCGCTATTCCCCCCCCCCCCCCCCCTCTAGCGCTTTTCGATCCAACAATTGGTATCAGAACGGGGTCGTTTTGAATCAGTGCAACCACTATTCAAAACATTTTTTCGTGGTATTTTCATATTTCTCGGAGTCAAATTAAAATTAGCTTAATAGATACATTCTAATTGTTTTATCAAATCGGTTTTTCTCGAGGTTGGTACAATACCACTCGAGCTCGTTTTCCCTTATTTCTCCCGCACTGCTAATCCAAGACCCAGTCTTGGAACCGGTTTTTTTGTCTTTGCCGTTCAGGATTTAAAATGGCCCAACAAGAAGGTTTCAGCACCGTTCGCCCCCCCACTCTTCTCCGGAGAAGACTTTGGATATTGGAAGGGGAAAATGGAAACCTTCCTCAAGACTCAGTTCGATACGTGGATGATAATCAAGATCGGACTACAACTACCATCCGACGAAGACGGTAAGCCAACACCCTGCGAAAAATGAGAACCGACCCTAATCAAAAAGGTGGAAGTTGATGCCAAAGTAACCTGCACCCGGACTGACCAAGGAGGAAATCAACAGAGTTGGACCATTCTCTAGCGCAAAAGTGCTTTGGGAGAAGCTGATCGAACTCCACGAGGGAACCTCCGACACAAAAATAAGTAAACGTGACTTGTTGCTTAATAAATTGTATAACCTAAAAATGCAGGAAGATAAGACGGCCTGTCAACTCCACGCACGGATACAAGACATCCTCAACTCCCTCCACGCAATCGGTCAAAAGGTCGAGAATAGGGACATCATAAGGTATGCACTCAACTCTTTTCCTAGGAGTGCATTGTGGGCATCAATGGTAGATGCCTACAAAGTCTCCAAAGATTTATCTTCAATTAGATTAGACGAGCTATTTTCAGAATTCGAACTTCATGAGCAGACTAATACACAGCCTTCCGAGAAAGGAATTGCTTTGCTTGCAGGTACCGGTGGAGCTCGCGAATCAAGATCACGACGAAGAACCGAACAGGAGTCAGAAGCAGAAACCGACTCAGATGAAGAAGACAATGAACTAACCATTGAACTCATGAACCTTGTGAAAAGACTCTACAAGAAGAAGAAAGTTTTCAACATCAAGACCTAAAGAAGGCAGTCCAATCCAAGGAGGCCCAACCGAATTCTAAGGTAAAATTTGAGGTGATCTGCTACGGATGCAACCAGAAGGGGCACATCAAGGCCAACTGTCCTAACCAAAAGGAAGCAAAGAAGCAGAGAAGGAAGAAAGCCCTGAAGGCGACATGGGATGAATCTTCCTCAGAAGATGACGACGACGAACTCGATCAGACGAGTTTACTGGCGCTGATGGCCCGGGACCAAATCAACCTGTTCGAGAGTGAAAGCGAGTCGGAGGCCGAGTTTGAGCGAAGCCATGGATCTGTATCCGTTCCCGAAGGGCCCGATCCCTCTGTAAGTATCTCTCGACTCAATAATTTAGTTAATTATTTGTTACGAAAATTAGCTAAATCAAACCTTAGAGTCAAGTCACTTCTAAAGGAAGTAGAAGTCCTTAAAGAAGTGACCAACTCCGAATCCTTAACTGAACCAGTTCAGACTGGAAATTCAACTCAAGTCCAAAAATTTGAAGAAGAGAATTCCAGCCTGAGAATTCAAGTCAAGGATCTGGAGAAAACACTAGAACGGTTTTCTTTAGGTTCCAAGAATCTTGACCTAATTCTTGGGACACAAAGAGCCGTTTACAATAGAACTGGTCTAGAATTTAACTCAAAAAAAAATATAAATCTTATTTATCTCTTGTACAAAGAGCAAATAGAAAAATAGTCCAAGCATGAGTCTCCAAGTCCAAATTGATTAGTCAAGTTGGACTTGGCCAATATTGGATCCCGAAGGATCAAATACACTACCTCGATAGATCATATCGAGGCTATGATCTAGGGGGAGCAAAAAGAAAAACGATATTAATAAAACGAACATAATTCTAAATTCAAAATTAAATTCAAAATTCAATTAAAAATTCAAATTTCAAAATTCAATGCAAAATTTAAAATTCAATTAAAAATTCGAAATTAAACTCAAAATTCAATAAAAAAATTCAAAATTAACTTAAAAATTCAAAATTCAAAATTCAATTAAAAATTTGAAATTAAAAATTAAAAATTAAAAATTAAAAAATAAAAATTCAAATTTAAAATTCAATTAAAAATTTGAAATTAAAATTCAAAATTAAAATTCAAAATTCAATTAAAAATTTGAAATTAAAAACTCAAAATTCAATTAAAAATTCGAAATTAACTTAAAAATTCAAAATTCAATTAAAAATTCAAATTTCAAAATTCAATTAAAAATTCAAAATTCAATTAAAAATTCGAAATTAACTTAAAAATTCAAAATTCAATTAAAAATTCACATTTTCAAAATTCAATGTTTACAAAAGGCTTAGCTAAAAGATTCATATAGCAACTTTCAAATTTTCTCAAACTTAGCCACCTTTATAAATTTTTGCTAAAATACTTTTCTAAGTTACCTCTCAGATTCATTCTATACTTAGCTAAAAGTATTAAAAAGTATATTTCTTTACTTGCATAATTTAACTCAATGGCTTTCAAAAGATTTCTGCTAAGTAAAAAGAGACTTCAAAAATAATTTGACTCCAAAAATTCTTTAAAATCTAGCTAAGTTTTTCAAAATTTAGTTAAGTATTTTTTCCAAAAACAATTAAGTTTCAAAAGTGGCTAAAGTCATCCTTCGAAGTCATCCAAATATTAGCCTTTTAAACTTTGGTGAAAAATATTCCTTTTTAAGTCCTCTTTCTCCCTTAGCTAACAATTTTTTCAGTAAAATTTAATTATAAGCTAAGTGTTACACAAACATTTTTACCTTCTTTCATAGCCTAAATCTATTTTCTAAAAAACATAAAACTTACTTTCAACTGGCTTATTTTTTGATAAATGGCAAAGGGGGAGAATAGGGAAATTCAAAAGTAAAAATCTGATTAAAAAAGAAAGCCCTCTATTAAGGGGGAGCTTCACAAAGTTTAAGTGTAAAGCTTAAGTTATGATTGTATTTAAATTTATATACTTAAGCTTGCTCACTTAAACCTTTTAAATATGTTTATGCATTTGTTTTACTTAACTTTGAATTTGGGTTGCCATAATCAAAAAGGGAGAGATTGTTGGTGCGGGAAGCATCCGACGATCGAACCTAAGTTTTGATAATGTCAAAGGATTCAAAGTTAAGGTGTGTGATGATCTAACAGTCTGAATGAGATTGCAGGAAAGTACTAAGTGTACTTAGGCAAAAGCCCTAACTGTGGTTAGGCAAGGTGAAAACCCTAGGGGGTGGTAACCCTAGGTCATAGGGGGTGGTAACCCCATGCGAAAAGTCTTGGTGGGTCGAGTGCTTCAGGAAAAAGTCCTAGGGGGGGTAACCCTAGGTGGAAAGTCATGGTGTCGCGAACCAGGTGAAAGACTGGACCAGCCGGGAAGCGGAAGTCCAGCAGAAAGTCCGGAAGCATCGAGTACCGAGTAAAAGTCCAGTCGATCTGGAGGATCGAACTAGCAACAGGTAAATCTCCTGAGTGGAGTAGGTGAGGACGCGTTCCCCATAGAGGGAACAGTAGGCATCGGGTCGACCTAGGGTTTCCGGTCGGAAATCTTAAGTCAGACCCGGACAGTCCAATGACTGCCAATTATCATATCTATATTGTTGTTTTGTGCTAATTTGGTTTTGCAGGGTATGTGTTCGGGACTAACACTTTTTGCAGGACCAAAGGAGCACAACTTAGCCTCGGATGAACAGTGTCCGAGGCACCTCCATGGAGCTTGGAAGTGCCTCGGATGCAAAGCTGAGCTGTCCACGAAGCAAGCTTGGAGGCACCTTGAAGGAAGCTCAAGGCGCCTTGAACTGGTGGATAAAGGCGCCTTGAAGGGATAAGTCACGACCAGTTCAGGCTTGATCCACGCGGGCAACTCGGCTAGTTTAAGGTGCCTTGGATGGGCTTTAGGGCACCTTGAGCACTGTTTAAAAGGGGGTTTTGGACAGCACCTTCAATCAACGAATTCCAAGCAACCTTTCTTCAACTTGCTGTCAACGAGACGACCCAGAAGTGCTGCGACTACTTCCCGACGACTCGGAGCTCCAAATTTGATATCTCCTAATTGTCGTTGGTATTTTTTACTGTTTTAAATTGTATTTTGCTTGTAATAATTTTGTGATTATAGTTGTTGCCCACGGAAAGTGATCAAGGATCACGGGTCTTCGAGTAGGAGTCGCTATAGGCTCCGAACGAAGTAAATCCCTCGCGTCTTTCTGTTTGTGTGTTTATTTTTCCGCTTCGTTTATTTACTCGACTGCTTTTACGATTCTGAAACGTAAGAAATAGCCGCGAGCGCTATTCACCCCCCCTCTAGCGCTTTTCGATCCAACAGATTGTTTATATATATACAGCTTGTTTATTTTGTTCTGCGTTCGCCTGGTGTAGTGGTTCACTCAGCTTATTATCCAATTTGGGAATTTATTATAGAAATTGCATATAAATATTTGGACTGGTTGTTTCACTTGACATTATATTCTCGCCCATCTTATTATTTTGTTCGGAAGTTCATCAAGAAGCTCACTTATATATATATTTGAACAGGTATTTCACTCGGTATTATATTCTCGCTCAGCTTATTATTTTTTCCGGAAGTTCATCTAGAAGCTCACTCATATATATGTTCGAATGGGTCATTTCACTCGGCATCAATTATAGAGAATTTCTCGGAGCACGCAGCATAAACATATTATGGAGTTCATTGTCTCCATAAAGGTGCCAGTGATTCTGGAGCAATGCTAAGTTTTAGCATTTAACATTGCTTTAATGTTTTTTAGACATGCTATTTCTATAAGAAAACACAAGCTATAAGATAACACAATAATGGATCACATGGATACATGTTTAATTAAATTTACTTAAGAGATCTTTTGGAAGCTCTTTATTGAGCCATCGACGATCTATGAAATTCGGAGGGGGTTCGACAGATAGATAACTACCCTCCCATAATTGTTGAATGACTCCTCCAGTTGTATGGCTAAGAGTCTTCACAATATAGGTGGAAAATGTTTCGCCAAATATAAGAGAGTCAAGATAAGTTATTCGTTTAGCTTCACCTCTCTCATCTTCCCCCGCCTTATAGGATTGTAGTTTAGATCGAGCAGCGTCTCGCTCAGCTTGGAGAGTAGCCCGTTCGATTTTGATCTAGTTTAGCTCAGATAGCAATGAGGCTATTTGTGCATCTTGGACTCTCAGCTTCTCCTGATTAATCAATAACAAAAAATCCTTAGAGGATAACTCTTGGCTTAGATTAGGAGATCTGGAGATATGTGCAGATTTTAGTTCATCTAGTAAGGTAGTCTTAAGAGCTAAATTTGAGAGGGCTTCTTCTTTTAGGGCCCTCTCCACTTGAAGCTTGGACCCACTCCTTTGTAACTGAAGTTCTAAGTTCTTCTTGTCTATATCTTAGGACTACAGCAATTGGTGATAGTTTTATAGAGTTTTTTCCTTGCCGGTAATAAGCTTAATTCGTGACTCTATTTTTCCTTGTAATTAGACCATTTTATCACTAGGAATAGTAGAGGCAATGTAAAATACCGAAAAAAATGACAAATAGTGATAAGGGGATTTTTTGAAATTTTTAGAAATTTTTCTGGAATTTTTCGGAAACCGTATGGACGAGTTTACGAGGATAAAAATGGGGCCGGGGGAAAGCCTGTTTAGGCTACCCCATTTAAGCGAGGAAAAGTTTATTTATTTTTATTCTTTTCCTTTTTCTTTTCTTTCTCCCCCAATCGCCGTTTTCACTCCCTCACCACCAAACTCACGCGCCCGACGCCAAGCCTCCTTCTTCCGATCCCATGCCCTAACCGCAAAATTGCCCACGCGGTTCCTTCTTCCTCTTCCTCGCGTGCCTTAGCGACACCTTTCCCCTCTATGGCCGAGCCCTAGCTCGATTCATCGCGCGCGACTTCCCCTGCTTCTTTCCTATCTCGGCTGTTGAGATCACAGCGTCGCCGCCGCACGAGATAGCGTCGCCGTCGCACGGGACAGAGTCACCACCTCACGGGACAGTGCCGACCTTCTCCACGCTGTGCCCTAGGATCTCCACAACCGACCGATTCCTTTGTTCCTCCTTCCCAAGCAGTTCATAGAGCCATCAGTGGTTTCGATTTAAGGGGGTTGGGGATCTTTTGAGGTGAGTGATGATCCATGTGAATAGAGTTTTCTGGTGGAATGCTTGGTTGAACTCATTATCTCCACTTCTTGATCTCTTTTTGATCCGAACAGTGAATTGGAATCCAGTTGGTGGTTGTTTAGTGAATTCTCTTGGTTCCAGCAGCAACAGCGACCGATCAGTGAGGTAAGGTGTAACAATTTGTTCTTCGCTGTAGATTATGGATTGATTTGCATATTGTAGTAAATTGTTCATGAGTGATTGGATAATTACTAGATGAATTAGGTATGTATTGAATTGGAGATGATATGGATTACTAGATGGTTAGTATATCACTAGTTGATTTATGATTTAATGATTGCTATTCAGAGTATAAAAATGATTATCAGATGTGGGGAAGGAGTTAGATGATCCAATTAGGGTTTATAATTGGATGTGGATTTAGGTTAGTTTCTCGGGGATTTGATTTAGCTAATTAATTTATATGTAATTAGCTAAATCTGTATATCATGTATTACAGGACTCTGATTTGCGACGAGTTGCCTTACGTGGGATTTCCTTTGGCACGCGTGATATTTGAGGTGGGTACCTCTTGACTTATCTTTTATGATATTGTCATTTGGATATGCATAGTATTTTATAGCTACAAGCAATGATCATGTTTACCTTTGGTATGTCACGGTTTGATACCCATAGCATGTTCTGTTTTTGTCGTTTGTTATGTATCACTGTTTATGCCTCGTGATTTTTGCCATGGTTACCTTAATTCCTAGAGTAAGTGGCATTTCATGCGTTACTGAGTTTAGGACTAGACTCTGGATTTTTATTATCTGACATGTGTATCTATATTTTTATATCATACCTGATCTGTATACCTAGACCTTTTGCTTTGATCCATGTACATTGTTGGTACATATTTTATGGAGGTGGATATGTTCAGGACCTAGGTTGTTATACCATAGAGGACCTGTATACCCTAGATCTGTGGATTTGACTTACTTGTACTAGGGTACATATTATATATATATATATATATATATATATATATATATATATATATATATATATATGTGGATTTGGTTCAGGATATTGTCATGCTTAGTTTCATGCATCATTCGCATGATTGCATGCTGTGTGATAGACTGCTCCATTATTGTAGAGCATATCGCCAGTTTCATCACTGTTCGATGCTCTGTTGGTCCGCTCATGGGTAGCGTGACGCAGCGTGGTAGCACGTCAGTTTTCCTATGTTCGGTGCTCCGTTGGTCCGCTCATGGGTAGTGTGATGCAGCGTGGTAGCACGTCAGGGATCCCTCCCCGTCATGGTGTACCGGGAGATGAGAGCATTGCGCTCCCCCATTTATGATTTGGGGTAGGAGTATGTGTGTACTCCAACAGCATCCCGCCCATTCGGTCACTCATCAGGAGCAGTGATGTCAGAGTGCACGGTTGTCACAGCCCTACCCACTCAGTCTCACCATTGTGTGTGAGATGAATGACTGGCGTCAGGGGTGACCATGTCATTGGCATCATATGCATTTATTGAATTTATTTACTTGTGTTTGCTGCACTTATATGCTGTATTTTGGTGGATGCATTTGTTTGACATGCATACAGGAGGCATATTGTGTATCAGGTTTGACGACCCTTTTGTTCTGGATAGGAGTTCCTGGTGAGTACAGCTTTCTCAGTTACCTTTCAGTTTTGTATATTTCCTATATATGATTAGGAAGCTGTATTCCATGTTTATTGCTGTTAGATATATCTTACTAGGCATGTCTATTGGTATTCGCTGAGTTGTTGAACTCACCCCCGTGGACACTATCTTTTTCAGGTACCAGGTTGGTTTTGATGTCGCTTGAAGTATCCTGCCTGCTGGTCCCCATGTCACCTCAGAAGATCTATCTTCGTTGTTGTCCATTTGTACTTTGGTATTTGTGTATCTAGCTTGTGTTTCGGTTTTGTTTCCGGAGTGGTGTTTTGTGGTGTGGTGTAAGCCTAGCCGGCTAGCATGTCATGTATTTTCGTTTTCTATCATTTTTCTGCTGTGTTTTGGATTTTTGTTCCAGCCGAGTGGGCTGATGATATAAACTGCGTGGATGACTTTGTGTTATATTTTTATTACTGTTATTGTTCCGGCCGTGTTGGCCGAGGTATATGTGGCCCTGAGGGCTTTGTATAAATATTTCAGATTGTCACCCGTACAAGGGAGGTGCTGCCGAAATTTCTTCGGACAAGGACTTCCTCGGGGCGTGATAGGCAACCTTCAACTCTATCTTTTGAAACTTTGTTAGCCCTTTCCAAGTCCATAGCTAATTGTCCCAAATATAGGCTTGAAACATAGAACTGGATAAAGTAATGGTAGAATTATTCTTTGCAGTAATAAGCTAATAGAATTTAATCAAAAACTTACTACAGTGGCATTACAATTATGTTCATCAGTATGCTTGAAAATTGTATTCCTTTGCATTTGTCTTTGTGCTTGTAACCATAATTTAGCCAATGGACCTTTTAGCTTAAGTATCCCATAAGGTGGAAGGGAGGTAGAATCTAGTCTTTGTTGGGATGGTAACCCATGGGATTGCTTAAAGAGACATGAATATCTAGTTGAGGTTGTAGGCCCTAGAGAAGGAGCAAGGGAAAGCTCAGGCGATTGTGATAGAGCCAGAGATGGTTGGGCGGATGACGTTGGCCCAACTAACTCAAGACTTTGCTTAGATACTGGTCCTTTAAACACTAGGGCAGTGGATCTCCTATAAGAGGTCTACCTCTCGAGGGGTTTAGTTGGAGGAGGGACTAAGGTTTGTAAAAGAGTTGGCCATGTAGTTGTGGTATCTGATGTTGTCTCGATAGGAGGAATAACTAAGGAAATCGCACGAGACATAGGAATAAGGAGGATTGGCCTCGTCATAGCAAGTGGAAAATGATAACGTCTATGTTTTGGAGACCCAGACTCTTTACCTCAATCATAAGAAATCTCAGCCAAAGTAATGGGAACTTGCTCGATAAGGGGTATCGCGGGTAAATTTGGACCCGAAGCCTCTATTTGTGGCTTTTTGTGCATGACGATGAAAGGAGTATCCTGTTCTGAGGAGCTAGAGGATGGTTCTTGTGTTGGCTCAGCTGAAGGAAGTAGACTAATGGATGAAGAAGTTTGATTAAGTTGATGTTCCTTCAGTAAATCTTTTCCTAGCTTAGTCAGAACTACTCTCATTAATTAAGTATTTCAATACAAAAAAGCTGGGAGAATAGCCTCAGCTATGTAAGGGTTAAAATCTTATATAATAAATGATCAAGAAATGGCAAACAATTATTTATAAGGAGAATAAACTCACCAAAGGAAGCACTTAGTTCTATGTCGATTGGAGTAAGTCCAAAAGTAAATAATAAGCCTTCTACGGTCAATGCAGGTAAGTTAAACTTAGCACCTTTTAGTTTATTCATGGAAGCACGGAAGATGGGATCTACGGGGATATTGCTCAAGTTAGGGATAGGAGGAAGACTCTATTGCCAGGTTATAGGATAAGGTGGAGGAAAGGGAAGGCGTATGTAGAAATATTTATCTCCCAATCCCCTTGTGGGGGAACTCTATTGAATAAAATCTCCTTAAGACGCGTTTGGAATTTGAACAGATCATTCTTTATTTGACGGGGATAGAAAAAATGGTAGAATAGATGAGGGGATAAGGGGATATTGAGTAAGGGAAAAATAATAACAACACCACTTAGAATGTTGAGGGATTGAGAAATAAGTTGATGTAGGGGAAGGTTGAAATATTGACTAATCTCAACAAAGAAATGGTGTCGTGGAAACTAGAGACCTGATAGAACTTGATCCCTGAAGATCCATAATCCTCTCTGATCCACGATAGTGAGACAAGCCAACTAAGTGTTAGACCTAATATCGGGGTGGGGATCCCTGGCTACGCCCTCCGATCCTAAGTCAGTCTCTCTCTCAAGGGTGGAAGAAGAAGAAGAATAGTAACTTAAGTACTTAGAAACATAATTTGGATGTTAGAACTTGCTTTCCTTGCCAACGGAGAGGATCCCCCATTTTATATTACCTCATGTAACCTCCGTAGTTATGAAGTGGTCCCCGGTTTGTTAGAGTTTGTTAGGAGATGAAGTCATCTTCTAAGCTTCATGCAATAATCTTTTAAGGAATCTTTTTTGTACCCCAGATGTATCTCTTTTGTCGTTTGTAACTCATATTTATAATGATGTATGCATAGGAACACGTCATTATAACTGAAGAAACTTCTAGAAGACATTTCCTGCCAAATTTACCAGGCTATGATACTTATATACTTCTGTTAAGCATGTCTCGACTGATCATTAATGATCAATCTGGTCGTGTATATATTGAGAATACCTTTTGCTAAGCATGTTTCAGCCGAGAATGTCTATGAGCTTTATAAGGTTGAATGCCCTTACGCTCAGTCGAGTTCTGCCCAACCAAGCACATATACGCACACTGTTTCTTGCATGGCCTTCAATCGATCAATAATATACTAAAAGCTTCTATAAGGCTAAATGCCTTTACACTAGGTCGGGCTTTACTTGACCAAGCACGTGTAAGCACATGGGTGCTCACTCGGCCTTCACTTGGCCTAGAACGTACTAAAAACTATATATAAGGCAAAGTGCCCTTACACTCGGTCAGACTTTATCCGGCCGAGCGCATATACACATACTGGCACTCGCTCGACCTTCACTCAGCCTGTAATATACTACAAGTTGTATAAGGCTTAATGCCTATACACTCATTTAGACTTTATCCGACCAAGCGCATATACACATACTGGCACTCACTCGGCCTTCACTCGGCCGGTAATATACTATAAGCTATATAAGGCTTAATGCTTTTACACTTGGTCGGGCTTTGCCTGACCGAGCGCGTGTAAGCATATTGGTGCTCGCTTGATTTTCATTCGGCCGGTAATATATTACAAGTTGTATAAGGCTTAATGTCTTTACGCTTGGTCAGACTTTATCCGGACGAGCGCATATACACATACTGGCACTCGCTCGGTTTTTACTTGGCCGGTAATATACCACAAGCTGTATAAGGCATAATGCCTTTACGCTCAGTCAGACTTTATCTACCCGATCACATATACACATACTGGCACTCACTCAGCCTTCACTCGGTCGGTAATATACTATAAGTTGTATAAGGCTTAATGCCTTTATACTCGATCGGGCTTTGCCTAACCGAGCGCATATAAGCATATTGGTGCTCACTCGACCTTCACTCGACCGGTAATATACTGAAAACTATATATAAGCCTAAGTTCCCTTACGCTCGGTTAGACTTTATCTAGCTGAGCATATACATATACTGGCACTCGCTCGGCCTTCACTCGACCGGTAATATACTACAATTTGTATAAGGCTTAATTCTTGCAAAAAAACCTTTTATTTGGTCATTCATTATCTTATTAATTATACATTCACCCGGCTATATACCTCTCCTATCTTTCTCGATCCTAACTCCTTCTTCATTCTACAGGTAGACCTTTCATAACCCGTATCACTAGCTTCCTCTTCAAGTCTAGTCGAAGGAGGTATGACCGACTAACTAGACACGAGTTCCAATTTTGTTTGTTTGCTCTATTCGCCCAACTCATTATTTTTTATTTTTTCTTCTCTTTTAACTATATCTTGAGAGTCACGCGATTTTTTAAAATTGGCTCATTAGTAATTGGTCCTTCAACAGAAAGAGAATGTCTGAGGTGCTCAAAGATATGGCATCTCAGCATATGATTTAGTATGTTATATCTATCATAAATGTCTCTTTATGGGTGATCACCACTTAGCATTTTTTTCCTATTTCTTGAAGCAACCTTTAACATGCTTCTTTATCGACGTCCTATCACATGCCCCTTAGCAAATCAACTCTTCTCCTATCGTGGGCCATTTCTTTTTAATGGAGATCCTTATACCCTCTTAAACCCTAAATCTTTTTCATTTCTTTACCCTTCATCTTCCTCAACTCATTTTCTGGCGCTTCTCTTTTTCGACCTTCTTCAACATTCTGCCCTTCTTCATCTTCCTCGACCTTCTTTTGTTACCTTCCATCCTTAAGGACCTAGTAAGTTACCTATCCCTTAAGTGTTTCTATTTTTCACCATGGCTGAGAAGTTACTATTTCCTTGGTATGCTCTGACTCATTCCTCCTTTAGTATTGATGATCGAATTTCTATTCGCTCTCAGTATGAAATCCCTAAAGAATATCGCATCAAGGTCCCGCAACCTGATGCTCATCCCCATCTTCCTCCCCTGCCAATGAATACCCCTTTGGAGTTACAAGAGCAGACACTAGAAACTACTCCTACAAGAAAATGCCCTGGGCGGAGGTTAACCTTAGCGCCTCTTCCTAAGAAACGAGATGTCTCTGTTCCTGAAGATATGCCTATAGGAGATATTCAACCCACTTCTCTTGAACCTACCCTATCTTCCTTATACCCTATTCTCTCTTCCGCACCTATTCAACCACCGGAAGATCCTTCCATTCAAAGTGCTAGTTCGGATCCTAAGTTTATTATGACCTTCCCAGAACAAATTCCTTTACCTAACCAAGAAACTCAGGATCCTCCTTTTCTTCTCTTCTCTCCTCTTTCACGTCACAGTTCTTTATCGTCCTCCTCCACATCTTCTTCCACCCTTCCCATATTATTGGGAGGTTCTTTAACCATAGTTTGGGTAGAGGTCTACCAATTTTTTGAAAAGCTCACCTCTGCTGATTTGGCCGATAGGTTTTCTTTCGAGGAAACTAAGGTAACATGCCCTTCGTCCCTTTGTTTTTTCGTTAATGCATTCTACTAATAACTTTTCTTTCTATAGTGATGGGTACTAATATGAGTGTGGCCTACCAATCATATGATTTGGCTCGAGAAAATGACACATTGAGGTAGCAAACCCCTGGAGCATCTTCTTCTCATGCCTCTAGAGAAATATCTGAGTTATCCACCTAGCTATAAGAGACTTGCAAACTTCTTGAGGTAGAATTTAAAAATTTGAGTCAATGGAAGGCCTCTGCAGAGAACTTTGAGTCTCAAGTTAAATCAGAGACCAACCTTCACACTGAACTAACATCAAAACTAAATAAATATACCACTGAGAATGCTCAATTGTCATCTCAATTCCAAGCGTTGAAGGATGCTCATGCTTCAAAATTGGCTATTAAAGTCTCTGATTTATAATCTAAGGACTCTGAGCTAGATTCTCTACGTTCATCCCTAACTATAGCTCAGACAAATATTTCATCCAAAGAGTCTGAATTGAAAGCTTCTTATGATACTCTAGCGGATTATCAAGCAGGTGAATATGACCGATTTGAAAAGAAGAAAAGACTACTTTTAGAGTCTCCTGAATTCAATGCCCCTATTGCTGCTTCGATTGCTAAGGCTTTTACTCATGGGGCTGAGGGGGATATAAAACAACTAAAAGAAAAAGGGCATCTAACTTCTGGCCCTCCAACTAATTTCCTCGATCGTCGAAGATTGCTTGATACCTTACCCCCTGATTTATTTCCCAAGATGATCTAATTTTGGATCTAACTTTCAATATATTTTTGTGATGCAAAACAATTTTAATCATTAACTTTCTCTTATGATGTTCTAACTATTTGCACAATTTATTTCTGTCCTTATTTGTTGAGTACCCATAAACTTGCATACTTAGATGAAGTTATGTTGATTTTAGTTGATTTGAACTCATTACTGAAGGGTTAAGTTACTATTTTTAATTAGAATTGGCATCCATTTAGGTTTGAACATTCGCTCGGATTTATTTCATTGTCTTTAGGGTTATCATTTTTAAAATTCAACATTATGTATGTTGCCACCCAATGATCATCGAGCATAAAATTGTATCAAAAAATATAAATACTAGAAATATATTACAAATAAAAAATAGATGCAATGAAAATTATTAATAACACCAATACCTACCAACCCCCAACAATCTGCAACATATTCCGGTCACCAGGTGCAACTACCAAATCTGACATATCTATATCTACATAATTACATTATAACACATACACATTTATAATAATTATCAAATCAAAACAATATTGACTTATATGATTAAACTAGTATAATTCAAATCTAAATAGAAATTTACCTTAATATTAATGGTTTATTGATAAATCATTATTTGATACATTCTTTTGGTTTGATATTGGGTATTCTAGCTAATTGCATATTTGAATTGACATCTTTTATCACGTTTATAAGATGAGGGTTATTTTGAGCTTAATTATATTTCTCTTTGAATCATGATATTATTCCTTACATGTCCCCTCGAGGCGGTGCGATGGTTAAAACATGGGGAGTTGCCACATGAGGTCTTGGGGTTGAAACTCGGCATGACCGAGCATAACCTCCCTCATGTCTTAGCCATTTTCACTAATGGCTAGTAGTCAACCGTGATTTACCTCCTCCGTGTTGGCCTAGGGACGGGTTGACGGGGGCACTGGGGGCGAGCGAATCGCCTTTTGCCACATGATATTATTCCTTACATTGTGAATTTAGTTTGGTAGGACATTGAAGTTGGTCCAATTGACACATAGTTCAAGAGGAAGAAAACCATTACAAAGGGAAGCAAGGTTCATCTAACCAGGTGAAAGAGCCTAATGCCCTACTTGGGTTCAATTAGATTCCAACCCATATCATGAAGCCAACCTATTGTGCTCAACCCAAGTCCAATCCCCTACCTAATGCCCTAAAATTTCTTTAAACCACACCCAAAACTCGGTTCAAACCCATGGAATAAATCCCAGATTTGGCATAGAACAGTGGCTTGCGCTATTGTTCATCATGCATGTCCTTATCACGCATGATCGTAGCCCCATTTCTTCATCCAAATCTGCATCTTAATTCAACTTCATCAGCATTGAGGTCTCCAGCAACCAGTGTTCAGCTCCCAATCATCTAGGATCGCCAGCGAGTGGTTTCTCCAGCATTAACTCAGTTTCTACATTTTTCTATTTCTACCACTCTCGGAGGTGTTTCTCTGATCCAGTGGTTCGACCTCACATCAGCAAACATTGGAGGCATTCTTCCGACATTAATGAGCTCATTCTAGTGGCATTCCTTCACCATCATCCATCCATCAGATCTAGAGATTTTAAATCATAGAAATCTAGATTTTTTATTGTTGACAGTTTTAGATTCGTGTTTAGCTTGCTAGAGTGGTTTCTTTGGCTTGCTAAGCTATTTTAGAACTGAGTTTGTAGCTGAGGGTTTCTTCTCTAACATTGACGTTAAGTTTTCGCATTTGGTTCCTTGTGTGATAGCAAGGAGAAGATGTTTTGAAGTGTGATTTGGGTTTAGAGATGACTTAGTTTCAATTCTAAATTCTTGTCTCTACAATTTCATTTATGCAATTCTTGGTTTTTGCAATTCAGTTCTTCAATTCTTGTCTCTATAAAACTTGTTTCTACAATTCCTATTTCTGCAACTAGCTTCTACAATTTCCGGCCAATTCATTCTTCCTTATTTCTAAAAATCTTTGTTGCGTTTAATTAGTCAGATTCATAATCAAACTTTGCTTGGTTTAGTGTAAGTCTTGTTATGTTGTAGTTTGTTTCTTAAGTACCAATTAGCTTAGTTTATTTTTAAGGAGTAGCTTAAGTTAGTTGTTAATTGTTAAGTTGCATAGTTCTTAGCTTAGGTTTAATTTCTACATTTACTTCATTGTTGATAGATTTGGATTTCAATTTGTAGTGGCTTTAATTCAGTAATTCTAGTTTTCTTTGATTAGTTTGCTTTGATTAGTTGTTCTTCTCTCTTGTTGAGTAGTTTATCTTGTTGAGTTGTTCTTTAAATTTAGTTGTACTTTTAATTGTTTTAGGGTAAGTTTCTTTCCTGTTGAGTAGTTCAATTTTTAATTAGTATTTAAATTATGTTTAAGATTAGATTTATTCAATTGCCCTTTCCTTTACTTGATTGCATTTCATTGCTTAATCTAGGACTTAAACCAAAAGCCCAACAATACCCATTTCTATCGAGAAAACCCTAAAAAGAGTTCTTAATCGAGAGCAAACATCCTCCTATTAGTTCCTCGAGAGATTCAACTTGGAACGTATGCTATATCATTTCTTTTGTGTAGTTGAGGGTTTTCAAACACTTTATTAATTTGGAGTTCATTTGTGACACTCATTATGGACTATATTATAATAATTATCAAGTCAAAATAATATTAACTTATATGATAAAACTAGTATAATTTAAATCTAAATAGAAATTTACCTTAACAATAATGGCTTATAGAGTATAATTAGAGAGATTTAAGAATCTGAATCATTAACATTAACATTTTGTAGGTCCTCCTCACTAGACTATGTTAGTTCAACAAGCTCCTCATTACTGGACATCTTTCCATCATCTATCTCCTTATAAAAGTAAATTAACATCTACAAGAAATTGAGATGTTGATTGAATATAGGAATCTATTGAATGTGTCTCAACTTCTTCATTTTGAAATGCATCATGGTTTTGGGCCATGATGGAGTTCAGTATTTCTATGGTTAAGTGAGGCTTCATTCGACAAATTGCTAATCAGTTGCTAGTTTTTCTTCTCTTAGTCAGATATTCAAGATAGAAAAGTTGTGAAAATGAAAGGCTTATACTTGTTAAAGCTTTTGTTTACATTAACCTTAACTAAATTATAGTTTGAATGTATTTTAGTACATGTTCTAGGAGTCTAATCATACCAACAATATTTAACTAACACACACCTTTTTATGGGTAAGGTAGGATATTCAACTTTAATGATTTTGTCAAGTCTACCATAGTTATCAAATTCACTATTAGTGTTGTTGCTAGATCCTTTTATCAAACACCTGAATTAAAGGTTAGTCTGCATGAATCTCGTTGTACCACATTGAATTTGAATTTATTAACATAGTAACTAGAGTACTACTATCTTATGGAGAGGTCTAGATGTGCGATTGATTAGCTTGGAATCTTGTACATTTAATATTCTATGATCATTCACCTAGAAAAGTAGTTATGATAAATTAGGTGGGAATTTGATAGGGATATATAAAATATAAAATATTCTATAACTTACATAGATTTGAAACCATAATACAAATTCCATGTCTAACTTTTCTGCTATCTCACTTGCATCGATTAATGGATTTTGTATTTATAGTTGTTGTTCGTAAAAGCTATCAACGAAGGATAATTTTAAGACATTTGTGATACCAAACAAATATAAGGCGATAAGTGTTTGATAATATCAATCAACTCACCTTATATAGGGTTTGATTTCATCACAGTTCAAGAGTATATATATTCTTGCAGCATGATATTCTTGTTGATTTAACCATCTTAAGATAGATGCACCCATTAGCTTATCAGAAAACTTGAAAATAGAAAGCATATATGAGTCTATCAATTGAGAATCATCAAAATTTCTAGGACACTTGTGATGTTTGGTTTTCACATTATCAGCAAAAAAATATGAGTAGAAAGAAGATGTTTCTTCAATCACATAAGCATTACATATTGATCCCTCAACTCTTGCTTTGTTACAAATATTATTCTTTAATTTTCTTAAAAATTATTCAAATGGATATATCCATCTATACTGCACAAGACCATCTAGTTGTGCCTCATAAGGTAGGTGAATTGGTAGATGTTTCATTGAATTAAAAAATTGAATGGATAATACATGCTCAAGCTTACATAGTTTGAGAGAAATGTTTGTTTTTAACCAAAGCATATCATATGTTATAATACATCTCACTGTCAAATCTCTAAAAAATAGACTCAATTTTGTGAGTGTTTGTCAAATATTTTGAGGAAGTCACAGAAAGTTATTGAAATAAGGCTTTTCATAAACATATGACAATCATGACTCTTCATTCCAAATATTTTTAATTTGTTCATATCCACGCATTGGGATATATTTGAGGCATACCCATTAGGAAATTTGATTTTTTTTTCACCCAACTACATAAAGCTTTCTTTCTTTCTTTGTTTAATGTATAATAAGCATTTGAAAATGTATTGGTTATTTTATCCTGATGCAACTCTGTTCCGCTGACTAGTTCCTTTAATTTCTCACGTGGTTTTATAGTGTCTTTAGTTCTTTTAGGCATATTTATAATAATGTTGAAAATATTATCGAAGAAAATTTTTCTCAACATGCATCACATCTAAATTATGTCGAATGATTAGATACTTCTAATATAGCAACTCTCATGCTTCTTTTCTTCCAACGACATTTGCACTACCTAATAATGTATTTATTTATCTCATCATAATTAGGTTGAAATATTGGTACAAATCTATAGCTATCTATTTGGTCAATAATTTCTTCACCTGACTTAATTATTGGTGGAAGTTTTCTAGCTACAATATTCTTTATAAAAATTTTCTTATTTCACTTGAAAGAGCATTCAACTGGTAAAAATTTTCGATGATTATCAAACTAAGATGTCTTCCCACTATAAAATAATGAAAATTCATCAAAATCTATCATGTAATATGGGCATGCTAATTTACCAGTTGTGCTCCATCCTAACAACATTGAGTATGTTGGAAAATTATTGATCATCCATAATAAGGCAACATGTAATATAAAGTTAGTTTTACTTACAACATTATAAGTCTCTAAACCTACATTCTATAATTCATTCAGTTCAATAATTAAATATTGCAAAAAAAATATCTATCTTATCTTTTGAATCATTGGACCTAGAATAAATACAGTAAGGACTATGAATTCGTCTTTAATGCACATCCATGGTCGTAAGTTGTACGATGTTAATATAACTAGACAAGATGAATATTATTATTCTAAGTGACTAAATGGCTGAAATCCATCTGTAGAAAGTTTCAGACTCACATTATGTAGTTCCATTGTAAAGAAGGAAAATATTGTATTAAGATGTTTCCATGCAGGGGAGTCACGAATGACACATTACACCTCCTTCATGCACATTCTCATGATGCCACCTCATGTGGCATGCTGTTACAACAAATGTATACAAGAGTTGAAGTATAGCAGTTAACAGAAAGTAATACATAACTTTTCATGTAATTTTTTTCTTCTACTTCCATGGTATACAACTACCTTGCTTATAACGAGGGTGAGTATAGATTTTACATTCATTCAGTTCACTGTCTTCATTTCAAAATATCATATAGTTGTTTATGTAACAATCAATTTTCTCTATAGGCAAACCTAAACCCCTCACCAATTTCTTTGTATTGTATAAGCTATCAATCATTAGGTGATCAGTAGGGAGTAACACTAGCATCAATGACCAAATATCATCATAATATCATTTTGAGAAATGATGTTCTGCCTTGATATTTAATAACCTTATAGTAGCTAATAGTTAGGAATGACCAGATGCAATATCTTTCTACACTTCTCTTTCACTAGCCTTTAACATGTTGTACAGTTGTAGAACTTCATGTGTTGGTATTTTATCGATTTGGAATGATTAATTGCATTCATCTCATCATAAGCTATTGATTGCATTACATTCTCAATAGATGATGGTTCCCCTAGAGTAGTTGTGTTAAATAAAGAAGCAATCATAGTTGCAATCCGATGATAATAATAAGGCTTTCTGTGGTAGTACCAATTGTAATAATTTGAAATAAATCCTTTTTTACATAAATATACTTTTATAGTGTCTTTATCACTGAAAGTTTTATTTCTGTATTTGGAATGATTATAAAGACAACATAACTTAGTATCATTCATACATTATGGATGACTCTTTACAAGTTCACAAACTCTTCAACTCCAACAAAATATACATCTCGTATAAATCCATTTTCTAATCTATTGTACATCTAATCTTTGTTCAAGTATATTGTATTCTAATCCTAATGAGCATAAAATTTCTAACATTACCAACACAAATAAAAAACTTACCACAAACATGATTCCATGTATAAGGGACTTACTACAAAACTTAGCATATTATTAAGCATACATCGATCCATCAATGCAAGAGAGGTGCTACAAACATGATTCTATATATTAACTAACAATAAATGAACATACAAAGAATAAGTATACAAGAAGTTGCTCAAGTAGCCAAACTAGGTTAAATACCTCCATATAGTCTTTAGGATTTTCTCACATTATGTGGTTGGACGAGGCCGGCCAAGACTAACGTCGCAGTTAGTTGAGTCCTTGCAATCGAATGAGGGCTTACTATCGGATGAAGCCTCGCAGCAAGGGCTTAGGCCGTGGCCAACACAGGACTCACGCCCAGGGCAGATCTGGCCGGCCAAGCTCGGGGTCGACTAAGTTCATGGTCGTGAGATCACGACTGGCCAAGCTCATGACCGCGAGCTCTCACCAAGTTTAAAACAAGAGGAGAGGTAAGGGAGAAGATCATACCGAGAATGAGTTTGAGAGGATACTAGAGACGCTAGAGATCGAAGAGCCCATAGACGCCGAAGATATCACCAAAGAGATTGGAAAATGCGAGAAGAGTATGCAAGTTCGGGGTTTAACCCTAATTTTGATCTTGAATTTAGTGATGGAAGTTTATTTCGTTGCTATGTTAGAGAAGGAATTTAAATTTTGTCTCTAATATAGATACAAATATTTAATTCTGTTGCTAATATTTAAATATCGAAGTGCTAATTAGCAACAAATATATAAATTCATCTCTATTTAGCGATGAAATTTATATTCTGTCCTTAATTAGAAATAAAATATAAATTTCATCGCTAATAATTCCATATTAAATATATTTTTTTTTATTAATAATGATCGTTTTAGTGATGATTTTATAGTCATGTCTCTATTTAGAGATTGAACTTTAGGTCTGTCTTTATTTATAGACGGAATGTTAGGTCCATCTCTAATTAGAAATAGAATGTTAATTCTATCTCTAATATAGAGACGGAATATATTTCCATCTCTAATTTCGTCGCTAAACCCATTATTTTTTTTGTAGTGCAATTGGTTGATAGGTGCAAATCAACTCGACCTAAAAGTTCTAAAAAAAAAGATTTTGTAAATATTTTCATCATCGATTCTTGGGGGTTTTAGAAATAAGTGCTACTATATTTTCAGACCTTAGGAGACATTCTAAAACAATCACAAAGCGCTTAAAGCAAAGTCTAGCTCTTTCATGTAAATTATTTCATTTACATTATTTACATTAGTGTATTATTTTTATTTTTTTATTTCTTGTATAACATCATAAGGTGTTGGGTTGTTGAATTTTATATATTTAATATAATTATTTGTTTATAGCGCTTAAAATAATTTAATTTTTTATCTTTTCAGTTTAGAATTTAAGATTTTTTTGATGTAGTTATATAAATTTTTGTACTCTTTATTTTTTTTTTATATACTTTTGAATTTATTAAGACGGCTACTTTTTCCACATCTCAATTTCTAAATCGGTAAGGAGGTTGCCAATGATGATTTCACTAGGATGGTAGGTCATGGAGTCAAGATCGAAGGTTGAGAATAACATTAAATTGATCTGTGTTGTGCTTTTATATTGTTTTATGTTTATTTGCATTTTGCTGTATTAATTTTTTTTTTAGACAAGCATGACAATCGAACAAATACGAACGAATTGGATGAAATTGAGAATTATTATTCATCCCCTCTAGTGACACCATCAATCCCAACAGCTAAAGTGGAGACTTGACTTTTAGAATGATTGTAGTCAACAATTTAGTCAAGTGAAGGTTATCTCCAATTGATTAGTGGTTAAGTCAATTAGATAGTCTACTCAAGTTGATCATCGAATATTTTTATTTGTTGTTGAGTAGACAACTAGTTGAATTAAATTCAATTAACTAACAACGTTATCTAGTTGTTGACTCGATCGAAAAGACAAAGGTGGTCATTCATTTAACAAATTAAACATCAACAAACTGGTGGTGAAAACCATTGATAATTTAAAATTTATTGTGATAAAAAAATCAATTAACTACTAGTGTACTTGTGAATCCAATGAATTGATCAATGATAAAATAAAATAATAAGTGAAAACACTATAGAAGGAGAGAGCATTAAAATCAGGATAAAATACTTTTAATCCTTTAATCCGTGTTTTTTATCCAGTAATATTTTATTATTATATGTTTAAAAATAACATTTAATTCTCCTTTAATCAAAAGTTAGATGTAAAAAAATCTTATAAAAGATATTTTTATCCTTATCTTTTTTATTTTTTTTTATAATAACGTTGAAAGAGGAAAGACACATTGTATTGATGATTATATTTTTCAATAAAAATTTTCATAAAATTCATACATGAATTAATATAAATAATAGAAAAGTAACAATTCTAAAAGAGATAATCAATTAAAAACTCATTCAATCATCCTCACCAAATTAAAAAAGAACCAAAATTCTAAATTGATAAATCAAAATCAAATAAAAATGAAACAAAGTTTATCAGTAAAAAAATCTCTCTCATCATCAAATGTGATCGACAATGAATAAAAGATAGTTGTGTCTGTTTCTTTTTTATCATTATTTGATAATAACATCAAGTGGAAAAAACATATTAAATTGATCATTATATTTTTCAATAAAAATTCTCACAAAATTTATACTTGCACCGGTATAAACAATAGAAAAACAACAATTCTAAAAGAAATAACCAATCAAAAACTTATTCCATCACCCTTAACTAACCAAAAAAGAGTTAGAATTTTAAATTGATAAATCAAAGTCTTTAATGATAAACTTTGTTTCATTTTTATTTGAATTTGATTTATCAATTTAAAATTTTAGCTCTTTATTTATTTGATGAGGTTGGTGAAATGAGTTTTTGATTGATTATCACCAGAATTACTACTTTTCTATTGTTTAGCTAGTATATATATATAAATTTTCTGAAGACTTTTAGAGAAGAAAATAATAGTCAATTCAATGTGTTTTTTCTCTTTATTATTATTAAAAAAAAAAATAAGAACGTAATTATCTTTTATAAGATTTCTCACATTTAACTTTTAGTTAAAGAAAGATTAAATATTATTTTTTAAATACAAAAAATAAAGTACTACTAAATAAAAAAAAATACAGAGATTAAAGATATTTTATTAGCTCTCTTATACTCATCTTAATTTTTTTTGTTTAGATTTTCTTATAACTTACGAGAGATTTCTTTACCACAAGAAGGTCAAAGACAAAATATAACTTACGAGAGATTTCTTATATCAAAGCATTAACATTTAATTTTTCCATCTTATTTGTTTTCACTACATTTTATTGTTAATTGGCTGAACCTAAAATATTCGCAAAAAGAATGGCTTTTTAAATTTTGAAAGGTCCAAATTGCACAGTGAACATTTCAGAAAGGGCATTGTGTTATTTAAAAGTTTTTGAAAATTAGGGATGATTCAGAAATACTTCCCTCTGTTTTTTCGGATCTGAACCAACATAGCCGCAGGGGTGGAACCGCCGAACGGCCATCTGAACTGGGTATTTAGCTACTAATTTAATTAGACCGGACCGGACTCGATGTGGCTCTGTCCAATTAAATGCTTCAATCCGTTTAAATGCTCGGAACAGCTCGAAACAGGGATAGTGTCTGCGGAAGCCCCTGCTCCCCTTTCAGGTAGAGGTTTCCCGACATCAGCGGTGCCGCTCACCGCCTTCCTAGTGCTTCCCATTGTATGATTACAATGTCAAGCGGCCTGGTGAATTGCGATGCACAGGCCGCCTAATCTCACCGAAGACGGACAACATCTCCATTTAAAGAGCGGGCGACGGGCCCATTCGGTTAAGCCGATGCCTTTGTCGCCTTCCGCTTCCGCCCTCGCTCACCGACGGAGTCCCGTCACCGACCTTAATATAACCCCCTTCCTCACCTTACCTCCTCCACCGTGCTAAGGCAGTACAACATGTTGATCCACCGCCACCGCGAATTGAGCCTCCTCCCCCGCCTCCTCTTTTCCGACGAAGACACCGACGCTAGCGCCGCTCCGAGCCCCTTCCCCTCCGCTCGCTCCTCCCCCGTCGCGCCATTCCGCCCCGGCATAGCTGTCATCGTTGGCGTCCTGACCATCATCTTCTCACTGACCTTCCTCCTCCTCCTCTACGCCCGGCACTGCAAACGCAGCGCCGCCACCTACGGAGCTAGCCGCGGAGGGACTGCCGGCGGGTTCCCGTCTTCCTCTGCTTCCGAGCGCCGCCATTCCGGCGTCGAGCGGGCGGTGGTGGAGTCGCTCCCAGTCTTCCGGTTCGGGGCGCTGCGGGGGCAGAAGGCGGGGTTGGAGTGTGCAGTGTGCCTCAGCCGGTTCGAGCCGGCGGAAGCGCTCCGGCTTCTACCCAAATGTCGACATGGTTTCCACGTCGAATGCGTCGATACGTGGCTGGATGCCCACTCCACCTGTCCTCTCTGCCGCGTCCGTGTCGACCCGGAGGACGTCCTCCTCGTTCCCCGCACGGGGCCGCTAGAGCCGGATCCGCGCGGAGGGGTGGGCGAGAAAGTGGAGGGGAAGGGTGGTGGTAACGCGACTCTTGCGGCGGCGCAGAATCCTTCCGGCCGTAGGATCTCCGGGCGACACTCATCCGCCGGGGAACGGTCGAGCGAACCGCTCCAGATAGTCGTCCACCGCAACGAGCCCGCCCCGTGGAGATGGAGGCGATCGCTGGATGTTCCCGCACATGCCCCAGCGGCCGCTTCGACGGCAAGCGCCGCGACGCCCAAAGTTCGCAAGGACTCGCTCCTGCCGACGGAGACAGTGGAGGACAGGGAAGCGTTCGAGCGGAGGCATAGCCACCGGATCGTGGTTTCGGACCTGGACCGCTATCTTGACCGATGGAGCGACCTCCGCCCGACGGATCTACTCTTCCTCCGTAGGGAGATGATCATCACGGATAGCGGGAGGTTCTCGGCCTCGAAGGCGGCACGCGCCCTCTCGTCCTCGGCGCACCCCGCGACAACTAGCTCCAGATGCGCGTCAGAGATCTCCAGGGTCCGCAGGATGTCGAGTGGCAGGGAAGGTTCGCTGGCGGGGCGAGGCACGGCGAGGACGGAGGCCGACGAGGAACGGACGCTGAGGCGGTGGCTAGGGTTCGCCGGGGTGCGGGTGGCAAAAGCGTCGCGGTGGACGGAGCGGCGACAGAGCGGGAACGAGGGCGAAGGACCCGAAACTGCTGTATGAAATGTCGAAAATGCCCCCCGCCTCCTCCGTCGCCTTGATCCACCATAATGCCCCGAAGATTACTGATTTTGTGTGGCTAGGCGAAGCGTAGGCGAAGTAGAACCCAAGGAAAGAGCAAGCGATGGTCACGTGAGCCACGCATCAAATTGCTGCAACGTTTTTAAGGAGAGAGTCACCTCGCTGGCATCATCGGGACTCGCGCATCATCTGACACCGCAGCAGCAGAAGCGGCAGCCTCCTCGCTCGCAACGACGCATCGCATGTATGCCTGGGGGAGCTCACGAGGCCATCGTGACGGGCGCGTCCTCTCATCCGACACGTTCGTCCATCCGACGGCTGCCGCACGGGCAACGTGGCCTTCCCCTCATTCCATTTATTTTTTACCGTTTTAACACGGGAGATTAGTTTTCAATGTTAAAAAATTAAAAATTAAAAAAAGCGACACATTTACGAAGGGAAAAAAAAAAAAAATTGGCTGGATTCGTTCCTTGATTTGGACATGCGAGTCCCATGTTATGTTGCGAACGGATGATGGTGGCCACGTGACTGGCTACAGGCAACGGACGAAAGTGAATACTAGCAGTTGCCTGATCGATCCTTGGTAATGCAAAATGTTCAGCCCTACGCTTTCGTTTAGAAATTTACCCCACGAGCTGGGTTCCTAACGGAAAGACAGAAATGCCCTCCTGTTTTTGGATGTTCCTCCATCGGAGGTGTAGTGGAAATGTAGGGGCTATCCTATCCTATCCTATCCTATCCTATAGCTGCCGCGAGTTAGTGAGAAGATGCATAATTATGGAAGATCGACAAGAGGATGTAAAAGAAGAAAGCTAGCTTGCTTTTAAAGAACAACTCTATGTTCATCATAGGCATTAGATCAGTAAAATGTTTTTCATAATTTATCTATTTGTGATATCAACTTTGCCTTAATCATAGGGCATCAAAGATGTCCGACAAGACTCTTTATATTTAAGTCAATCCAATAATCAAACTAGAGAGAAAAAAGAATGTATGTATATAAATTGTCCTCCAAGTTGTACGAGCGATCGTATCTTGTTGTTGTGTCTCCTTGTCTAATATTTACTTAATTATGATCTATCTATGTTAGTCGTATGTTATCAGGGCTCCATCTGATAGAGTGTTTGTCAAATTATGATCCTGTTTCTTCTAGTCCAAGGGGCAGTATTGCGCTTGTCAAAATTATGCCTAAAGATGGTTGGTGGCCTATGGGAGGCTAGAGAGGGTTTAAGGCAGTCATAGGGTGAGCATTGTGAGCTCGGGATGCTGAGTCGAGCTCACGGGCTGTCGAACACTTCAAAGACTGAGGGTCCTCGAGTTGCTAAGAACTCTAGAAGCTGAGGCAAGTACCCAATACTCTGGAAGATGAGGCAAGCGCTCAGACCGCAGAGCACTTTGAAGGCTAAGGAGGGTACTCGAGCTACTAAACACTCTGCAAGCTAAGGGAGGTGCTCGGGCTGTTGAGCACTCTGAAAATTGAAGAGAGTGCTTAAACTACCGAGCACTTTAGAGAGCAAGGAGAGTATTTGTGCCATCAAACACTATGAAAGCTAAGGAAGATGCTCGGATTGCCGAACACTCTGAAAGCTAAGGCGGGTGCTCTGACTGTCAAGCGAAGTCGGCAGTAGGGCTGATGCCTTGTGCACGGGGTCTAATTGCATGGAGCCAAGCCACGTGGCAAGGACCATCATCCAGGGTACTAGAGAATTATAATCAATGTGAGATATCTAGAAATGCATAACTTTGAAATTTGCCATGCCAAAAGGCCTTGAACAATGCAAGAAATTGATACATAGGATCACCATTTGCTTAATTACTCTCTTAATGTTGAATTTTACACATGTTATATAAGTAGTTGATGCTGCATTCTCTAACCATTTGCTTCCTATTGGATTTCAAACAATTTAAAAACTTTCCATCTACACACTGAAAAAGAACACCAAAACAACGTATTAAGGTTTGGAGATGCTTGTTTCAACTCTATTCCCTAGCTATTATGCTATGGATCTCACTATTTGTTCCTTGTTTTAATGTGTATTGCAGATGCTTATGTTGTAGAACGACGTGTTGATGGGTGTTTTGTACAATTTTGTTCATGTACATATTGTCGATAGGTTCTTTTTTGTCATTTTATTTCTTGTCTTATTGTGAGATGGGTTGGCATATTCATTTCATGGTGTTTATAAAGGTAGGATGGTTGGTCATGGTCAGCGTAAGTTTTGTTGGCCTTCCACTGGAAAATTTTCTATTAGTGCAAGAAGCACTAGAAAATTAAATTTAATTTTGATAATGACAAAGACTCAAAATTAAATTTTGTTATGAACTAACAAGATTAACTAAGTATGTAAGTAGCTCAACCAAGAAAATTCTAGTAGATTAAGATAACTGGATACTAAGCAAGTGAAAACTCTAGTAGGCCAGCTAAATTGGTTACTAGGCAAAAGTCTTGGCAAATTAAGGATAACAGGTGAGAAGTCTAGATGGGTTACTGGATCGAACATCTAATAGGTCCATGAGTAAGTGAGGACAAGACATCGAGAGGAACCCAAGGATCGGATGTTAAGCAGGAAGCCCAAATAGGTCTGGAGGATCGGATGTTCGGTAAATTAGATAAATTCTCCTCAAATGAGTGGATAAGTATGCATTCCCTTGAAGGAAATAGTAGGCGTCGGTCGAACCTGAGATTTCACTAGAAATCCAAAAGTTAAGACCGCATAGGTGTAAGTCTATCACTATTTAGATTTATATATTATGTTTGTTATACTGAGACTGTTGGGTTCTTCGAGCCGCGAAAATCGCTTTTTCACGTCGCGGAAACCCCGAAGGACCCAAAGCCGTAGATCCGTGCAAAGATTCGTATACAAAATTCGAAAAACTATTTCTTGTACGAGTTCAAAAACTGATCTACTACTTAGATCTACGAGGAAAAAGTGTTTACCCTTGATGCGCGCCCTACGCGAATCCCGCTCTTCCAAGGTGTTGCCGTATCTCAAGACCGTCAAGCGCCGGTCCTCTAGAAGTATCCACACGGACACACTAGATGGAGATGACCAAAAACCAAGGTGTGCTAGCACCTATGTGGTTCGGCCAAGGGAGGAGAGGAAGGAGGAGAGCTTGAGAGGGAGAAGGAGGAAGATGCACACTTGAATGAAAAATCAAGTTCTCATCCAAAAACCAAGTGGCCGGCCACTTTTCAAAAATACACATTAATTGCATTAATTGTAATTAATATGAAATCATAAAATCACATTAATTGCATTAATTGCAATTAATATGAAACCATTAAGAGAGTGGCTTTGTCACTTCCATGAGGTGGCACCCATGATGATGTGGAACATCATTATTGGTCCACCTAATGCCAACTCACCAATGAGGTGGCAAAAGGTCAAGTCAAAATTGACCTTTGGTCTTCCTTCTCAAGTCAAGTCAAAGTTGACTCGATCTCTACCATGGTGGATCTAATCCAACCATTTGATTCGAGCCAACTTAATATAATGAATCTAATTCATTAAATTAAATTGATTCAATGAGTCAAAATCTAAATTAGACTCATTTAACACATGAATCAACTTGAGTCGAACTCAAGTTAGCCCAATTAGGATTACTCTTAATCCAATTTGATTCATCAAATGAATCTAATCCTCTTGGTTCATCATATGAACCTAATCTCCACCTAATTGTCCTAAGTGTGTGACCCTATAGGTTCTTGTAACGTTGGCAATGCCCTAAACCCATTTAGGAGCATAAGTAATGAGCGGTATCTAGCAACACATCATTACTACCCAAGTTACAAGAATGTCGAGATCCGACATCACCTTGTGACTACCAATTGTGACTACTCACAAAATAATGACAAGTGTCCTTCTATCCTAGACATCTAGATTGATCAATGTGAGGCATAGACCGTGTCATCCTCTAATCAATCTAAATCTTGAACTCCAAGTAGACTCACTCGATCAAATCAGCTCAACATCCAATGTTGACTCATTTGGGCATGGTCATGCACTTAGTGGTCTCACTCTATCAAGAATACCGATGTCGCTCCCGTCATATGGGAGGGATAGATCCCATCTACATCACTCACATCCCTCTACATAATTCGTTATATACCCAGTAATCACCTTTATAGTCCACCCAGTAATCGCCTTTATAGTCCACCCAATTACGGGTGACGTTGACGAAACTAAAGTACATAACTCCTTATGTAGGGATCCATGGTGACTTCAGGTCTAAGGACTAATAGTCATACTAATAGCCACATGAGAAAGTATATAACACTCATATAACGATCCATGATACTTTCTCATGGCGGGTCATTCAGTATACATTCTCTAATGCATACCCATGTGTCAGCTTGATATCTCTATATCCATGACTTGTGAGATCAAGTCATCGAGCTGACCTACATGCTAGTCTTATTGTATTAACATTGTCCCTGAATGTTAATACTCGACTAGGAATGATTTAGAGTAGTGTTCCCTATATCATCTCACTATCGATTCAACCAATCGATTGATATAGGTAAGAACCTTCTACTCAAGGACGTTACTATACTTATTTTATCTGGCACTAATACAAATAAGCATAATAACCAAACTATTGCCTTTATTAATATAAGAATATGATATACATGAGTCCATACAATCATCAAATGATTGGATCTAGGGCTCTAACTAACAATCTCCCACTAGCACTAGTGCCAATCAGTATAGCCTCTAAGGCCTAAAGACCTAGTGTGACCGTCATGCTTCCTCTGTGCCAAAGCCTTGGTCAAGGGATCTGCAATGTTAGCCTCTGTAAGTACTCTGCAAATCTTCACATCTCCTCTATCGATAATCTCTCGAATGAGATGGAAACGTTGTAGAACTGCTGTGAACTCTGCCAGCTCATAGCACTACCATTCATGCAAAATACGAACCCTGACTGCGATCGGTAATCATCCTGATCAGTCTGAAAGCTGGCATCACTGTAACCCTTTACAGTTAGCTCATCATTGCCTCCATATATCAAGAAATATTCTTTAGTCCTTCGTAAGTACTTAAGAATATTCTTGACCGCTATCCAGTGACTTTCACCTGGATCTGACTGGTATCTGCTCGTCATGCTCAAAGCATACGACGGGTACACAGCATGGCGTACATGATCGATCCTATGGCTGAGGCATAAGGGATCTGATCCATGCGGTCTCTCTCCTCTCTAGAAGAGGGACCTTGAGTCTTCGAAAGACTCACGCCATGTGACATCGGCAGAAATCCCTTCTTGGAATTCTGCATGGCAAACCGAAGGAGTACCTTGTCAATATATGTACTCTGACTTAGGCCAAGCAATCTCTTAGATCTATCTCTATAGATCTGTATCCCAAGAATACGAGATGCCTCACCTAAGTCCTTCATTGAGAAGCAACTCCCTAGCCATGTCTTGACAGACTGAAGCATAGGGATGTCCTTCCCAATGAGTAGTATGACATCCACATACAGTATGAGGAAGACAACTATGTCCCCTACAACCTTCTTGTAGACACAAGGCTCATCTTCATTCTTGATGAAACCAAACTATTTGATCGCATCATCGAATCGAAGATTCCAGCTCCGAGAAGCTTGCTTTAGTCCATAAATGGACCTATGCAGCTTGCATACTCTACTAGTATGCTGTGGATCTACAAAACCCTCAGGTTGTGTCATGTATACATCCTCGAGTAGGTTTCCATTTAGAAACGCGGTTTTGATCAAGAATACCATCGCCACTGGAGAAACGCGGTTGTGTCATTTAAAAACGCGGTTTTGTACCATCTGCCATATCTCATAGTCATGGTAGGCTGCAATAGCAAGCATGATCCGAATGTACTTAAACATCGCCACTGGAGAAAAGGTTTCATCATAGTCAATACCATGAATCTGCTTGAAACCTTTAGCTACCAAGCGACCCTTATAGATAAGTCCATCCATGTCAGTCTTTCTCTTAAAGACCCACTTGCACCCAATGGGTTTTACCCCTTCAGGTGGATCAACCAAAGTCCATACTTGGTTGGTGTACATGGATTCTATCTCGGATCTCATGGCTTCTAGCCATTTCTCAGAATCTGGTCTCATCACAGCTTCTTGATAGGTGGTAGGCTCATCCTCTATGAGCACAATGTCATCATGGTCAGACAAGAGAAATGAGTATCTCTCAGGCTGACGACCCTATCAGAACTGCGAAGAGGTATGTCTACATGAACCGGTTGTTGTTCCTCAACTCCTTGTGGAACAACATCATCCACAACACTTTGGGTTCCAGTTCAATTTCCATCGTGGCATTAGTGCTATTGTTGCATCTTGAACTTCTTCAAGATCGAACGCGCTCCACTAGTCTTTCTAGAAACAAAGTCCCTTTCTAGAAAGACCGTTTTGCCACAACTACCTTGTGCTGACTGGGAATGTAGAAGTAATATCCCTTAGTTTCCTTGGGATATCCGATGAAATAGCACTTGTCAAATTTGGGTCCTAATTTGTCTGAGACTTGACGTCGTACGTAAGCCTCACAACCCCAAATCCTCATAAAAGACACCTGGGCATCTCTCCCAGTCCATATCCTATATGGTGTCTTTATCACGACCTTTGATGGAACTCAGTTGAGTATGAAAGCTGCCGTGTCTAGAGCATATCCCCATAGATCTGTCGGAAGATCTGTGTGACTCATCATAGATCGTACCATATCTAATAAGGTACGATTCCTCCTTTCGGATACACCATTCCACTGTGGTGTTCCAGGAGGAGTGAGTTGAGATAAAATCCCACACTTAGCTAAGTAGTCACGAAACTCATGGCTTAAGTATTCACCACCTCGATCTGATCGAAGTACCTTAATACTCTTGCCAAGCTGGTTCTGTACTTCATTCTTGAATTCTTTGAACTTTTCAAAGGATTCAGACTTATGTGTCATCAAGTACACATAACCGTATCTACTGAAATCATCAGTAAATGTGATGAAGTACCTATAACCGCCTCTAGCAGCAACATTGAAAGGGCCACATACATCACTATGTATGAGTCCTAACAAATCAGTTGCTCTCTCGCTATGCCCACTAAAGGGCGTCTTGGTCATCTTGCCTCGTAGGCATGACTCGCATATCTCATATGATTCAAAATCAAATGAGTCCAGCAAACCATCCTTATGGAGCTGGGATAAGCGCTTGTCATTTATATGACCTAAGCGACAGTGCCAGAGGTAAGTTTGGTTCAAGTCATTCGACTTGATCCTCTTGGTATTTATGTTATAGACAGGGCTCTCTAGGTCTAGAATGTAGAGTCCGTTTATCAGAGGTGCACTACAATAGAACATATCGTTTAAAAAGACGGAACAACATTTGTTCTTTATTATAAACGAGTATCCTCTCTTGTCCAAACAAGAAACTGATATTATGTTCTTTGTCAAGGCAGGCACATAACAGCAATCGTCTAATTCTAGTACTAGCCCAGAGGGCAGAGATAGATGATAAGTTCCTACAGCAATAGTAGCAACTCGTGCTCCATTGCCTACTCGTAGGTCTATCTCACCCTTCGTCAATGCTCTGCTATTCCTCAGCGCTTGTACATTAGTACAAATGTACGAAGCACATCCGGTATCTAATACCCACGATGAAGAAATAGAGAGATTGACTTCTATAACATTTATACCTGAAGTAGAAATCTTATTTCTCTTCTTCTTAAGATCTTCCAGGTATTCTTTGGAGTTCCTCTTCCAGTGCCTTACTTGTCCTTGATATACGTGACAAAGATGTTCAACCATATCGTAAGCGCTAATAAACTCATGTTGCTTCTGAAGCTCAAAGTTCATGGTTGCGAGCATAAGACAAGACACATCTAATGTGTCATCTTGATGCTTCTTGTAAGCATCTTTGTCAGCTCGCGGGGCATTGGCAGGAGGAGCCTCCGGAATGGGCTGCTCCAGAACGTACAGTTTACGTTCCTGAGTGAGAACAATTCTCAGGTTCCTGTACCAGTCCAGGAAATTTGCTCCGTTGAGCTTGTCCTTCTTAAGGACAGATCGCAGGGAGAAAATGTTCGTATTCGACGTCATGGCAATTCTACAACAAAAATAAATGCAGAAATAAATATCATATTCTTTTAAAATCATTTAATTAGGCCTTTAATTAAATGATGCTCCCACTGAATTCTATAATTCTTGTGGGACAAGATCCACATCATACTAACCCTTGAGTTAGCTTTGGCTAATACGCCCAAGGCTTAGTAGGTAACGATTACCAATTACATCTCTATGCAACTCTTGTTTATAGAATCAATATTTGCATTTATATTAAAACTCGAGTTAGCTTTGGCTAATACGCCCGAGAGTTAATATAGATGTGATTTTGACCTATCTTTCCAACTATTGGAAGAATGCCTATAGTCGACTCGATCCAACCGAGTAACTATGAATACTCAATCTAATTGAGTTTGTATTCACCCATGCGTTGATAGACGGGACCAAGATTGTCCCTCCGTACCCTACCAAGATAATATGTATTGCTCTGCTTTGGCAGATTCAACAATACATGTGATCGAGGTAGTGATAGGTATCACGGCACGGTTAGGTATTTTAGAGTTGGTTCGATCTAGATCTAATCTAATCGAGAAGAATGCATCTTGTTCACGACTTAGATCTAATCTAATCGCAAGGGTGCATCATGTGCACGACTTAGATCTAATCTAATCGTTAAGGCACTAATTAATTAATTAATTATTAAACATGCATCAAATACATAATAATTAATTAATTAATCTATTTGTGATTTAGTCATGGCCCTACTACGATCTTCTCAAGCCAATGAGAAGATCGATTGGTCAACCTAGGGTCAATAGCTTCTCCAAGCGCCTCCCTTTGACCACCTTGTGTTGCTCGTGCCCGCCTTGGAACTCCGTCTCGTGTGGACCCTCCACCGCTCCAATTTGTACATTACAATTTGAAACTCGAGTTGCATTCGAGTCTAAATCTAATTTACAACAAGAAAATAAGAGAAGGCACGACGCGCAGGTCGCGAATATAATACAACGCAAACACATAACGGCACGCAGGTAGTATTATGAATACAACACAACCAATCATATTGGGCTTTGGGCCATGACTATCACAAATTAATATATAATTCAAAATTATATATTTTCATAATTTTTGTAATTTTAAAATTAATTTTACAATTTCGAGTAAAATTTCGGCGGACCGTTTAGCGGTTTGGTACAATCATGAGCGGATCCTTGCGGGGCCAGGGCAGCGCCCCCGCAATCTAACCATCGCGAGGGTTTCTTTGCGATCAACAGCGCCTAAACCCGCTGTCCCAAAGCGATTTGGGCGAGACATTACCGTTTGGAAAAATCTTCCCGACGAGTTCGTTTTAGCGATTTGGGTGCGATCATGAGCATCCCTTGCGGGGTTAGGGCAGCGCCCACCACGATCTAACCATCGTGAGTTACTCCGTTACGATCTAAAGGCACCGAGTCCGCTGTCCCAAAAGAATTTGGGTCGAAACGAAGCCGTTTGGGAAAATTCTTCGATAGCGAAGCTTACAAGTGCCGAGACACTTGTGCTTCGCCTATAAGGAAAAATTACCCATAAAACATAAAATTGAATTTTACAGAAAATCACAGAAGCTTTTGTTTTCCAAAAACCAAAACTAACTCGTACAAGTCTTTGCATGGCTCTGATACCACTGTTGGGTTCTTCAAGCCGCGAAAATCGCTTCGAAGGACCCAAAGCCGTAGATCCGTGCAAGATAAACAAAATTAAAAACTATTTCTTGTACGAGTTCAAAACTGATCTACTACTTAGATCTACGAGGAAAAAGTGTTTACCCTTGATGCGCGCCCTACGCGAATCCCGCTCTTCCAAGTGTTGCCGGATCTCAAGACCGTCAAGCGCCGGTCCTCTAGAAGTATCCACACGGACACACTAGATGGAGATGACCAAAAACCAAGGTGTGCTAGCACCTATGTGGTTCGGCCAAGGGAGGAGAGGAAGGAGGAGAGCTTGAGAGGGAGAAGGAGGAAGATGCACACTTGAATGAAAAATCAAGTTCTCATCCAAAAACCAAGTGGCCGGCCACTTTTCAAAAATACACATTAATTGCATTAATTGTAATTAATATGAAATCATAAAATCACATTAATTGCATTAATTGCAATTAATATGAAACCATTAAGAGAGTGGCTTTGTCACTTCCATGAGGTGGCACCCATGATGATGTGGAACATCATTATTGGTCCACCTAATGCCAACTCACCAATGAGGTGGCAAAAGGTCAAGTCAAAATTGACCTTTGGTCTTCCTTCTCAAGTCAAGTCAAACTTGACTCGATCTCTACCATGGTGGATCTAATCCAACCATTTGATTCGAGCCAACTTAATATAATGAATCTAATTCATTAAATTAAATTGATTCAATGAGTCAAAATCTAAATTAGACTCATTTAACACATGAATCAACTTGAGTCGAACTCAAGTTAGCCCAATTAGGATTACTCTTAATCCAATTTGATTCATCAAATGAATCTAATCCTCTTGGTTCATCATATGAACCTAATCTCCACTTAGTTGCCTAAGTGCTGAGCGGTATCTAGCAACACATCATTACTACCCAAGTTACAAGAATGTCGAGATCTAGCAACACATCATTACTACCCAAGTTACAAGAATGTCGAGATCCGACATCACCTTGTGACTACCAATTGTGACTACTCACAAAATAATGACAAGTGTCCTTCTATCCTAGACATCTAGATTGATCAATGTGAGGCATAGACCGTGTCATCCTCTAATCAATGTAAATCTTGAACTCCAAGTAGACTCACTCGATCAAATGAGCTCAACATCCAATGTTGACTCATTTGGGCATGGCCATGCACTTAGTGGTCTCACTCTATCAAGAATACCGATGTCGCTCCCGTCATATGGGAGGGATAGATCCCATCTACATCACTCACATCCCTCTACATAATTCGTATCGCCTTTATAGTCCACCCAGTTACAGGTGACGTTTGACGAAACTAAAGTACTTAACTCCTTATGTAGGGATCCATGGTGACTTCAGGTCTAAGGACTAATAGTCATACTAATAGCCACATGAGAAAGTATATGACACTCATATAACGATCCATGATACTTTCTCATGGCGGGTCATTCAGTATACATTCTCTAATGCATACCCATGTGTCAGCTTGATATCTCTATATCCATGACTTGTGAGATCAAGTCATCGAGATGACCTACATGCTAGTCTTATTGTATTAACATTGTCCCTGAATGTTAATACTCGACTAGGAATGATTTAGAGTAGTGTTCCCTATATCATCTCACTATCGATTCAACCAATCGATTGATATAGGTAAGAACCTTCTACTCAAGGACGTTACTATACTTATTTTATCTGGCACTAATACAAATAAACATAATAACCAAACTATTGCCTTTATTAATATAAGAATATGATATACATGAGTCCATACAATCATCAAATGATTGGCTCTAGGGCTCTAACTAACAGAGACTCTATGATGCAAATACTTAAAATTGGAAGGTGGTGGAACAGTGCACTTTGGGCCACAAGAGAGGTTCTAGGCGATTGAATAGCTTGAAGTTAGAACAGCGTGCCAGATGAGGTGGCACACTCTAGTTGGCCAGCACACGTCAGAATCCAAGCGTCCGAAGAAGGATAAGTCACACGGAGAGAGTGTGTTAGATAGAGCCCTAGAGTCAATCATTTAATGATTGTATGGACTCATGTATATCATATTCTTGTATATTAATAAAGGAATTTGTTTGGTTATTATACTTATTTATATTAGTGCCAAATAGACTAAGTATAATAGCGTCCTTGAGTAGAAGGTTCATACCTATATCAATCGATTAGTTGAATCGATAGTGAGATGATATAGGGAACACTACTCTAAATCATTCCTAGTCGAGTATTAGCATTCAGAGACAATGTTAATACAATAAGACTAGCATGTAGGTCAGCTCGATGACTTGATCTCACAAGTCATGGATATAGAGATATCAAGCTGACACATGGGTATGCATTAGAGAATGTATACTGAATGACCCGCCATGAGAAAGTATCATGGATCGTTACATGAGTGTCATATACTTTCTCATGTGGCTATTAGTATGACTATTAGTCCTTAGACCTGAAGTCACCATGGATCTACATAAAGTTATGCTTTGGTTCGTCAGCGTCACTCGAATCGGGTGGACTATAGCGACTCGGGTATGTAAAATTATGCGGAGGGATGTGAGTGATGTAGATGGAATCTATCCTCCCATGGTCGACTGACATCACGATTCTTGATAGAGTGAGACCACTATGCATGGTTATGCCCAAATGAGTCAACATTTGATGTTGAGCTCATTTGATCGAGTGAGTCTACTTGGAGTTCAAGATTTAGATTGATTAGAGGATGACACGGTCTATGCCTCACATTGATCAATCTAGATGTCTAGGAGAGAAGGACAATGTCACATATTGTGAGGAGTCACAATTAGTAGTCACAAGGTGATGTCGGATCTCGACATTCTTGTAACTTGGGTAGTAATGATGTTTTGCTAGATACCGCTCATTACTTATGCTCCTAAATGGGTTTAGGGCATTGCCAACATTACAAGAACCTATATGGTCACACACTAAGGACAATTAGATGGAGATTAGGTTCATATGATGAACCAAGAGGATTAGATTCATTTGATGAACCAAATTGAATTAAGAGTAATCCTAATTGGGCTAACTTGAGTTGGACTCAAGTGGATTCATGTATTCAATGAGTCTAATTTAGATTATGACTTATTAAATCAATTTAATTTAATGAATTAGATTCATTATATTAAGTTGGCTCGAATCAAATGGTTGGATTAGTTCAACCTTGGTAGAGATTGGGTCAAGTTTGACTTGACTAGAGAAGGAAGACCAAAGGTCAATTTTGACTTGACCTTTTGCCACCTCATTGGTGAGTTGGCATTAGGTGGACCAATGATGATGTTCCACATCATCATGGTGTGCCACCTCATGGAAGTTACATATCCATTTTCTTATTAACTTCACATTAATTGCATTTAATGGGGAGTTACACTTGATGAGAAGTGGCCGACCACTTTT
The DNA here is from genome assembly GCF_018446385.1 of Zingiber officinale. Taxonomy (NCBI): domain Eukaryota; kingdom Viridiplantae; phylum Streptophyta; class Magnoliopsida; order Zingiberales; family Zingiberaceae; genus Zingiber; species Zingiber officinale. The sequence continues at coordinate 71,534,221 of NC_056005.1, read as the reverse complement.
GAATTGGGATTGATTTTCATTCATTTCATTCAAGTGTGGTGAATCTTCCTCCTTCTTCCTCTCAAGCTCTCCCTCTCCCTCTCCTCCTTGCTTGGCCGAATCTCACCAAGGTGCTAGCACACCTTTGTGTGAGGTTTTCTCCACCTACGTGTCCGTGTGGATACTTCTAGAGGACCGGCGCTTGACGGTCTAGAGATCCGGCAACTCCTTGGACGAGCGGGATAAGCGAAAGGCACGCTTCGAAGGTATAACCCTTATCTAGTGTAGATCTAAAGGTCATACAAACTCGTACAAGAAAAGGTTTTTCGAAAAGTTTTTGTTTACGAATCTTTGCACGGATCTATGGCTTTGGGTGACTCAGGGTTTCCGCGACGCGAAAAAGCGGTTTTCGCGGCCCGAAGAACCCAATAGTGGTATTAGAGCCACGTGCAAAGACTTGTACGAGTTCGTTTGTATTTTTATGAAAAATATACCTTCTGTGATTTTCTGTAAAAATTGAGTTTTTAGAGTTTTTATGAGTAATTTTTCCGTAGAAGCGAAGCACAAGTGTCTCGGCACTTGTAGGCTTCGGCTACCGGAAAGTTTTCCTTTAAACGAAATCCGTTTGGGACAGTGGGGTCGGGTGCCATTAGATCACAAAGGAGCAACTCACGATGGTTAGATCGTGGGTAGGGTACTGCCCTAACCCCGCAAGGGATTTGCTCCGGATTGCACCCGAAATCGCTAAAGATTTTTCCGAAACGGCAATGTCTCGGCCCAAATCGTTTTGGGACAGCGGGTTTAGGCACTGTTGGATCGCAAAGGAACCCTCGCGATGGTTAGATCGCGGGTAGGGGCGCTGCCCCTGGGCCCCGCAAGGGGATCCGTTCCGCGATTGCGCCCGAAACCGCTAAACGGGACCGCCGGGAAATTTTACTCCTAAAAATTTTAAAAATTAATTTTAAAATTATAGAAAATTATGAAAATATATAATTTTGAATTATATATAAATTTTGTGATAGTCATGGCCCAGAAACCCAATATGATTGGTTGTGTTGTAATTCATAATACAGCCTGCGTGCCGTTATGTGTTTGCGCGTGTTGTATGTTTTTATTTATTCGCGACCTGCGCGTCGTGCCTTCTCTTATATTCTTGTTATAAATTAGATTTAGACTCGAATGTAACTCGAGTTTCAAATTGTAATGTACAAATTGGAGCGGTGGAGGGTCCACACGAGACGGAGTTCCGAGGCGGGCACGAGCAACACAAGGTGGTCAAAGGGAAGAGCTTGAAGAAGCTGTTGACCCTAGGTTGACCAATCGATTTTCTCATTGGCTTGAGAAGATCGTAGTAGGGCCATGACTAAATCACAAATAGATTAATTAATTGCTTGTATATGTGATGCATATTTAATAAGTAGTTAATTAATTAGTGCCTTACGATTAGATTAGATCTAAGTCGTGCACATGATGTACCCTTGCGATTAGATTAGATCTAAGTCGTGCACAAGATGCATCCCTTTCGATTAGATTAGATCTCAATCGACTCAACTCTAATGCCTAACTGTGCCGTGATACCTATCACTACCTCGATCACATGTATTGTTGAATCTGCCAAAGCAGAGCAATACATATTATCTTGGTAGGGTACGGAGGGACAATCTTGGTCCCGCCTATCAACGCATGGGTGAATACAAACTCAATTAGATTGAGTATTCCTAGTTACTCGGTTGGATCGAGTCAACTATAGGCATTCTTCCAATGGTTGGAAAGGTAGGACAAAATCACGTTTATATTAATTCTCGGGCGTATTAGCCAAAGCTAACTCGAGTTTTAATATAAATGCAGATTTTATTCTATAAACAAGAGTTGCATAGAGATGTAATTGGTAATCGTTACCTACCGATCATACTAAGCCTTGGGTGTATTAGCCAAAGCTAACTCAAGGGTTAGTATGATGTGGATCTTGTCCCACATGAATTATAGTATTCAGTGGGAGCATCATTTAGTTAAAAGCCTAATTAAATGATTTTTAAAGGAATATGATATTTTTTCTGCAAATTTTCTGTTGTAGATAAACATGACGTCGAACACGAATTCCTTCTCCTCGCGATCCGTCCTTGAGAAGGACAAGCTCAACGGGCACTTCGACTGCACAGAACTGAGAATAGTTCTCACCGGAGCGTGAAGTCGACGCCTGAGCAGCCCATTCCGAGGCTCCTCCCGCCAATGCCCCGCGATAAAGATGCTTACAAGAAGCATCAAGACGACGCATTAGATGTGTCTGTCTAATGCTCGCGACCATGAACTCAGAGCTTCGTAAGCAACATGAGTTGATGGGCGCTTTGATATGGTTGAGCATCTTCGCCAACTATATCGGGGACAAGCGAGGCATGAGAGATTTGAGATCTCGAAGGCATTGTTTCAGATGTCGACGGGGCTTCTGTAGGTCCTTATGTACTCAAGATGATTGGGTACATAGAACCTACAAAGACTAGGGTTCCCACTTGGCCAAGAGTGCCCACCGACTTGATCTTGCAGTCCTTGCCAGATAGCTATAGTCAATTCGTTCTCAACTATAACATGAACGAGATTGACAAGCCAGAGCTACTTAGTATGTTACGAATCACTGAGATTAACCTTAAGAAGGTTAAGCCCATTCGATGGTCCGAAGCACAAGGGCAAGGGCAAGCCCAAAGGTAAGGGAAAGTCCCAAACCAAGGGCAAAGGCAAGGCACTGAAGCCTAAGGGGTCGCCAAGGATGCTACCGCTTCCACTGCGGTCCGACCGCACTGGAAGAGGAACCGCAAGGTATACTTGAGGATCTTAAGAAGAAGCGAAGTGAGACTTCCACTTGTATATATGTTATAGAAGTCAATCTATCTATTTCTACATCATGGGTATTAGATAATTGGATGTGCTTCTCACATTTGTCTTGATGTGCGCCGAGAAATAGCAGAGCATTGGCAAGGCGAGGTGGACCTACGAGTAGGCAATGGAGCACGGGTTGCTTCGTTGCTGTAGGAACTTATCTCTGCCCTCTGGCTTGTACTAGATTTAGATGATTGTTGTTATGTGCTCGCTCTTACTAAGAACATAGTTTCAGTTTCTTGTTTAGACAAGAAATGATACTCTTTATAATAAAAGACAAATGTTGTTCTTTATTTAAAAGATATGTTCTATTGTAGTGCACCATCTAATAAACGGACTCTATATTCTAGACCTTGAGAGCCCTATCTATAACATAAGTACCAAGAGGTTCAAGTCAAATGACATGAACCAAACCTACCTCTATCGCTTAGGTCATATAAATGACAAGCGTTATCCCACTCCATAAGGATGGTTTGCTGGACTCATTTGATTTAGAATCATATGAGATATGCAAGTCATGCCTACGAGGCAAGAGGACCAAGACGCCTTTAGTGGGCACAATGAGAGAGCGACGATCTGTTAGGACTCATATATAGTGATGTATGTGGCCCTTTCAATGTTGTCGCTAGAGGCGGTTATAGGTACTTCATCACATTTACTGATGATTTCAGTAGATACGGTTATGTGTACTTGATGACACATAAGTCGGAATCCTTTGAAAAGTTCAAAGAATTCAAGAATGAAGTAAAGAACCAGCTTGGCAAGAGTATTAAAATACTTCGATCAGATCGAGGTGGTGAATACTTAAGCCATGAGTTTCATGACTACTTAGCTGAGTGTGGGATTTTATCTCAACTCACTCCTCCGGAACACCACAAAGGAATGGTGTATCCGAAGGAGGAATCGTACCTTATTAGATATGGTACGATCTATGATGAGTCACATATCTTCCGACATATCTATGGGGATATGCTCTAGACATGACTTTCATACTCAACCGAGTTCCATCAAAGGCCGTGATAAAGACACCATATAGGATATGGACCGGGAGAGATGCCGGTGTCTTTCATGAGGATTTGGGGTTGTGAGGCTTACGTTCGACGCCAAGTCTCGACAAGTTAGGACCCAAACCGACAAGTGCTATTTTATCTGATATCCCAAGGAAACTAAGGATATTACTTCTACATTCCCAATCAACACAAGGTGTGGTAAGACTGGGGTCTTTCTAGAAAGGGACTTTGTTTCTAGAATGACTAGTGGGAGCACGTTCGATCTTGAAGAAGTTCAAGATGCGAACAATAGCATTGAAGTCTCGATGGAAGTTGAACTGGAACCACAAAGTGTTATGGATGATGTTGTTCCACAAGGAGTTGAGGAACAACAACCAGTTCAAGTAGACATACCTCTTCGCAGGTCTGATAGGGTACGCCATCAGCCTGAGAGATACTCATTTATCTTGTCTGACCATGATGACGTTGTGCTCATAGAGGATGAGCCTACCACCTATCAGGAAGCTGTGATGAGACCAGATTCCGAGAAATAGCTAGAGGCCATGAGATCCGAGATGGAATCCATGTACACCAACCAAGTATGGACTTTGGTTGATCCACCTGAAGGGGTAAAACCCATTGGGTGTAAGTGGGTCTTTAAGAGAAAGACTGACATGGATGGACTTATTTATAAGGGTCGCTTGGTAGCTAAAGGTTTCAAGCAGATTCATGGTATTGACTATGATGAAACTTTTTCTCCAGTAGCGATGTTTAAGTCCATTCGGATCATGCTTGCAGCCTACCATGACTATGAGATATGGCAGATGGATGTCAAAACTGCGTTTCTGAATGGAAACCTACTCGAGGATGTGTACATGACACAACCTGAGGGTTTTGTAGATCCACAGCATACTAGCAGAGTATGCAAGCTGCATAAGTCCATTTATGGATTAAAGCAAGCTTCTCGGAGCTGGAATCTTCATTTTAATGATGCAATTAAACAGTTTGGTTTCATCAAGAACGAAGATGAGCCTTGTGTCTACAAGAAGGTTGTAGGGGATATAGTTGTCTTCCTCATATTGTATGTGGATGACATACTACTCATTGGGAAGGACATCCCTATGCTTCAGTCTGTCAAGACCTGGCTAGGGAGTTGCTTCTCAATGAAGGACTTAGGTGAGGCATCCCGCATTCTTGGGATACAGATCTATAGAGATAGATCTAAGAGATTGCTTGGCCTAAGTCAGAGTGCATATATTGACAAGGTACTCCTTCGGTTTGCCATGCAGAACTCCAAGAATGGATTTCTGCCGATGTCGTATGGCATGAGTCTTTCGAAGACTCAAGGTCCCTCTTCTAGAGAGGAGAGAGACCGCATGGATCAGATCCCTTATGCCTCAGCCATAGGATCGATCATGTACGCCATGCTGTGTACTCGACCTGATGTCTCGTATGCTTTGAGCATGACGAGCTGATATAGGTGAAAGTCATCGATAGCGGTCAAGAATATTCTTAAGTACTTACGAAGGACTAAAGAATATTTCTTGATATATGGAGGCAATGATGAGCTAACCGTAGGGTTACGTTGATGCTACTTTCAGACCGATCGTGATGATTACCGATCGCAATGATTCAGATTTTGCATTAATGGTGGTGTCAGCTAACCGAAGAGTTCAAGCAGGATACAAGGTGATTCTACAACAGGTTTAGTATATTGTTGCTTGAGGCGAAAGGAGGCAGTTTGGATCCGCAAGTTCATTACTGAACTTGGGGTGGTTCCTAGCATCGCTGACCCAGTTGAGCTCTATTGTGACAACAATGGATCTATAGCACAGGCGAAGGAACCTCGCTCACACCAGCAGACCAAGCATATACTACGACGCTTCTATCTCATTCGAGAGATTATCGATAGAGGAGATGTGAAGATTTGCAGAGTACCTACAGAGGCTAACATCGCAGATCCCTTGACCAAGGCTTTGGTACAGAGGAAGCATGATGGTCACACTAGGTCTTTAGGCCTTAGAGCCTATACTGATTGGCACTAGTGCTAGTGGGAGATTGTTAGTTAGAGCCCTAGAGCCAATCATTTGATAATTGTATGGACTCATGTATATCATATTCTTGTATATTAATAAAGGCATTTGTTTGGTTATTATACTTATTTATATTAGTGCCAAATAGACTAAGTATAATAGCGTCTTTGAGTAGAAGATTCATACTTATATCAATCGATTAGTTGAATCGATAGTGAGATGATATAGGGAACACTACTCTAAATCATTCCTAGTCGAGTATTAGCATTCAGGGACAATGTTAATACAATAAGACTAGCATGTAGGTCAGCTCGATGACTTGATCTCACAAGTCATGGATATAGAGATATCAAGCTGACACATGGGTATGCATTAGAGAATGTATACTGAATGACCTGCCATATGAAAGTATCATGGATCGTTATATGAGTGTCATATACTTTCTCATGTGGCTATTAGTATGACTATTAGTCCTTAGACCTGAAGTCACCATGGATCCCTACATAAGGAGTTATGTACTTTAGTTTCGTCAAACGTCACCCGTAACTGGGTGGACTATAAAGGCGATTACTGGGTATGTAACAAATTATGCGGAGGGATGTGAGTGATGTAGATGGAATCTATCCCTCCCATATGACGGGAGCGACATCGGTATTCTTGATAGAGTGAGACCACTAAGTGCATGGCCATGCCCAAATGAGTCAACATTAGATGTTGAGCTCATTTGATCGAGTGAGTCTACTTGGAGTTCAAGATTTAGATTGATTAGAGGATGACACGGTCTATGCCTTACATTGATCAATCTAGATGTCTAGGAGAGAAGGACAATGTCACATATTGTGAGGAGTTACAATTAGTAGTCACAAGGTGATGTCGGATCTCGACATTCTTGTAACTTGGGTAGTAATGATGTGTTGCTAGATACCACTCATTACTTATGCTCCTAAATGGGTTTAGAGCATTGCCAACGTTACAAGAATCTATAGGGTCACACACTTAGGACAATTAGTTGGAGATTAGGTTCATATGATGAACCAAGAGGATTAGATTCATTTGATGAATAAAATTGGATTAAGAGTAATCCTAATTGGGCTAACTTGAGTTCGACTCAAGTTGAGTCATGTATTTAATGAGTCTAATTTAGATTATGACTTATTAAATCAATTTAATTTAATGAATTAGATTCATTATATTAAGTTGGCTCGAATCAAATGGTTGGATTAGATCAACCATGGTAGAGATTGGGTCAAGTTTGACTGACTAGAGAAGGAAGACCAAAGGTCAATTTTGACTTGACCTTTTGCCACCTCATTGGTGAGTTGGCATTAGGTGGACCAATAATGATGTTCCACATCATCATGGTGTGCCACCTCATGGAAGTTAAAAAGCCATTTTCTTATTAACTTCACATTAATTGCATTTAATGGGGAGTTACACTTGATGAGAAGTGGCCGGCCACTTTTGAATTGGGATTGATTTTCATTCATTTCATTCAAGTGTGGTGAATCTTCCTCCTTCTTCCTCTCAAGCTCTCCCTCTCCCTCTCCTCCTTGCTTGGCCGAATCTCACCAAGGTGCTAGCACACCTTTGTGTGAGGTTTTCTCCACCTACGTGTCCGTGTGGATACTTCTAGAGGACCGGCGCTTGACGGTCTAGAGATCCGACAACTCCTTGGACGAGCGGGATAAGCGAAAGGCACGCTTCGAAGGTATAACCCTTATCTAGTGTAGATCTAAAGGTCATACAAACTCGTACAAGAAAAGGTTTTTCGAAAAGTTTTTGTTTACGAATCTTTGCACGGATCTACGGCTTTGGGTGACTCGGGGTTTCCGCGACGCGAAAAAGCGGTTTTCGCGGCCCGAAGAATCCAACAGGGTGTTATCTTGTTCACACCACGTCAGCAACCCACACGTCCCGAAAGGATCCAGGTGCCCCATGATGGCTAACTCATCGATGGTGTCAGATCAGATAGGCCAAGGTGGAGGCACTCTGTAAAATATCGAAAAATTGACGAATAACAATAAGAAAATTTTTCAGAATTTTTGGAAATTTTTCAGGAATTTTTCGGAGCTCATATGGATGAGTTTACGGGGATAAAAACGGGGCTCGGGAAAGTCTGTTTAGGCTATCCATTTAAGCGAGGAAAAGATTTATTTATTTATTTATTTTATATTCCCTTTTTCTTATTTATTTTCTTTTCCTCCCGCCGTTCCTTCTTCTTCTCCACGCGCCCGACGTTGATCCCCTTGCCCTAACTGCTCCCAACTGGCGCCACAAAATCGCTGCACGCCTTGTAGATAAGCCATCGCCGAGCCCATCTCGATCCTCTCCTCCACACGGCGCCGAGTCTTCGTCTTCCCCGATCCTCGCCCGAAAAACCCAAACGCCGAAGCCCTAGCCGCTATGAGGTCTGAACCCCCCCCACTGCCGCTAGCGATGCCAAGCACCTTTGCACAGTGCCGCCGGCCTCCCTTCTGCACTAGCGTCGGTTGCCATCACTGTGCCTGCCGACGCCGCCGTCTCTCGACCCCAGCGCCGGCCTTCTCCTCTTGACCGTGCCCTAGTTCTCCTTCTCGCCGGCACCCGAGTACCACCGCCAGTGTTCTCCCGTGCCCTTGCACTGTCGCCGACTGCCAGAGTTGATCCAGCGCGCCTTGTGACACCGCCGATCCCTTGCCTCTGCCCTAGCCTCCAACCGCGTGCCCTATTTGATCTTGGAGGTAAGTTTAGTTGGAATTAGGTTATTGTTTGATAGTAATCTCCACTCTTGATCTTGATCCTCTCCTTGCTGCTAATCTAGGTCATGGATTAGTGAGGTTTTGTGTATTGTGGGGTGTTTTTGATTCTGGCAGTAACCCCATCCTGCAGCATCCTGTTCCAGCACCAACAGTGGCGAGGTAGTGAGGTAAGGAGTAGAGAATTGTATCCTTGTTGTAGATTCTGTGTTGTTTGGACTATTGTGATGATAGATTTGATTTAGATATGGAGTAGAACTGGCTGTGGGGATTGTTCTTGGTGCTGGAAAGCAACTCCATCTAGCTATTCTCTTTGATTTCCAACAGCAAGAACAGCTGTGGAATTTGAGGTAAGGGAAGGGTTTTGATTATGTGTTGATTAGGGTTCGTTAATTGTGTTGGATTGTTAGTTGGATCCAATTTAGAACTTCTTAATTGGATTAGAATTTAGTTTAGCTAATGGTTGTATGATAAAACTAGCTAAATTAGGCATTATGTTTGATACCACAGGACTTTGACGCGAGACGAGTATCTCGATGTCGGATTTGGACATTCCTATTGGAGGCGGGTTCTTCTGACTTTATGTCGTTTGATATGCATAGTAGTGAATTTAACAAATTGTAATAATTATGTTTCTTATCTGTTTCGGTTAGTCACTACCCGATACTTGTTACATGCTTGGTTGATACTTATTTTGCATCTCATGTTATTTCTTACCTGCTTATACATGTTTATAGGGGGTAGTGATATACCATGCTTCACCATGTTCAGGACCTAGGTTTTGTACCTTATCTTATCTGTGTATCTTTGATTTGATTCATTGACCTAAGGTGCAACTTCTATATATATATGGTTTAGCTCAGGATATTTACATGGTTAGTGCCATGCACCATTCGCATGATTGCATGCTGTGCGATAGTCCGCTCCATTATTGTTGAGCACATCGCCAGTTACATGGATCTGCACACACCACCACTCATGGGTTACTGGTCGATTCAGATAGAGTGTGTTGCAACAGGGACTTTGTTTGGCTCCGGTGGTCTGCTCATGGGTAGTGTGACGCAGCGTGGTAGCCGGCAGAGATTCCTCCCCGTCATCGTGTACCGGGAGATGAGAGCATTGCGCTCCCCCATTTATGATTTGGGGTAGGAGGTTAGGTGTAATCCAACAGCATCCCGTGCACTTGGTCACTCATCAGGAGCAGTGACGACAGAGTGCACGGTTGTCACAGCCCTACCCACTCTGTCTCACTATTGTGTGTGAGATGGTTGACTGGTGTCAGGGGTGACCAGGACGCATAATTGACATCATACGCATTGATGCATTTATTTCTTGTGATTGTGTTTGCTGCATTTATTTGCTACATATTGGTTGGATTCCCATGCTTGACATGCATACAGGATTTCTATACCTCTCGGACTGTTTATCCTTGTACCAAGTCCTGGTTAGTATAGTATTCTCTTGTTTATTTCAGTTTGCATTTACCTTTATTACGTCAGGAGACTGTACGCATGATTAGTGCTAGATGTTATTTCCTTACTATGTATATCAGTTGTTACTCGCTGAGGAGTTGACTCACCCCATGGATATTTACTATTTTCAGGTTGATACTGTCAGGAGAGAGTTCCAGTTGCTAGTCCCCTGCAGCCCACGAGGATGTTTATTTACTTTTTGGCTTTATGTACTGGACTATGTTTGGACTTGTTTTGTTTCGATACTTGGAGCTTGCATGGATTGTACTTGTCGATGCATTTTTAATTGGATTTGTTTTACTATATGCCTGCCTAGACGGCAGAAGAGGTAAGTTGATTTGATCGTCGGATTTGTGTTTTATGAGTGTAATGGAGTAGGATATCGGTTTTGAGCTTTATGGGTGTAGTTGAGTAGGGTGGATTTTGAGTCTTATTATCACTGCTTATTAAACTGTGTGGATGTCTATATGTTATTGTTTGTTTATTGATGTTATTATTCCAGCCGCATGTGGCTGAGGTATATGGTGATGTAGTAAAGTTTCAGATTGTCCGCCGTACAGGGGAGATGCTGCCGAAATTTCTTCGGACATGGACTCCTCCGGGGCGTGACAATTTAGTGGTATCAGAGCTTAAGTTTTACGATCTTTGTTTTCGTATTTTGGATATTTGGGATAACCTGATACCAATTTATTTGGTATCAGAGCACCAAGGTTTGGCGATACTTGTTTGATTTCCGTGTGTTGGATTTTCGAGATTTATCTGATACCAATTTATTGGTATTAGAGCGGGTTATGATATCTACTTTTGGTGTTCTGGATATTTGGATATCTATTTCGGTTTGTACGGATTTCCGTTATGGTTATATTTCGGACTTCCGTTTCGGATTTGTATAGATTCTCGGTGATTTTCTGGTACGGAATTTCGAGGTAAAATGGGGACTGGAAAGCGATAGAACATCTCTAGACATCAATTAGGTATGATGTTATTTTCTAATTGTTTATACTTGTAGTAATATCTGTGATATAATTTAACAGATATAAGGAGATCTACACGTATTGTTGCGAGACGTGGTGCTGGACGGCCACGTACGAGGACCGTGGGATCTCTGGATTTGCCAGAGATGCCTACTGGGATTGAACCTGTCAGTTAGGGACAGACTCAGCATACTACGGGCGCGTCGAGCTCTCAGACCCCGATGACTCCTATAGAGGTACCTACCTCGGCTGTGCCGAGTGTACCTATCCCTACCGTATTTCCGGTACCACCAGGGGTACCATTGGCATACCCGACACCTGCTCCAGAGCAGCCTACAACGTACCCGGCACCACTGCCACCTGGACCCACCGTGTATCTGACACTAGTGGCACCTGTGCCCCCAGTATCTATGGTATACCAGCAACACCTGCATCAGCGATACCGGTTGCTCCACATCCGGTACCACTACCTACAGTACATCCAGCCGCGGCCACCTACATTGGCCCTGCAGTGCCACCAGCGGCATATGCTCCAGTTTATACAGCAGCACCGGGAGTACCTCCCCCGGTCTATTCAGCGGTACCACCTGTAGCATCAGCTCCAGTATTTCCACCAGTTCCCACGGCCGTTCAGACACATCTCACTGGCATTGTCGCAGCACGAGCTAGGATTCCAGTATTAACAGAGTCGATGAAGACTCGATTCACACTCTTCCAAGGAGACCTTGATCCAAGTATGGCCCTGTCATGGATAGAGACTATGGAGCAGACCTTCTTCTATATGGCTTGCTTCGAGTGGAAGAAAGCAGAGCTGGCTGCTTTTCATTTACGGGATGAGGCTAACTCCTGGTGGATTACTCAGCGTTCCATCATCGGCGAGCGGAGCATTACTTGGGTCAGGTTCAGAGAGGCTTTTGAGAGCCGTTTCTTTCCACTAGCATATCAGATGGCTCGTCGGCAGGATTTCATGAGTCTGCGGCAGAACAATCGCTCGGTGACAGAGTATAATACTGAATTCAACCGGTTGGCTTGGTTTTGTCCAGAGTTAGTTGTGGAGGATAGATCCCGCATGATGCAGTTTTTTCAGGGACTGGACGGTCATCTGCAGTTAAGGCTTGCCGGTTTAGGGATCGCATCTTACTCAGATGCACTGGATCGAGCCTTGATGATAGAGTTAGCTCAGCAGAGAGCATTTCCGGACAGGAAGAGGAAGCATACGGGTCAGGCATCTGGGCAGATCCAGTAGACACAGGCGACAGGACAGTATCAGAGTGGTCGCAGTCGGCCAGGTCAGGGTACTTCTGGGGTCTTGCGTAGGCCTCAGAAGTCAGGGCGGTCTTCTTCAGGACGTTCCCGGTTTTCTCAGTAGAATTGGCAACCACCTCCCAGCGATACTCACTGTTTCTGATGCGGGTCCAGAGATCACCTTACCCCAGCCTGCTCTCTAGGACAGCCAGTTTACCTTTATTACAAACTGCCTGGGCACCAGAGCAGAGATTGTCAGCTGAAGGTTCAGCATACGGCTTCCGGAGGGTCGGGTCAGAGGTGACAGTCTAGTCAGACGGGGGCATATCGAGGAGGGCAGAAAGCCCAATCTTCACATCGTCAGCAGGGGATAGTTTCACCTGCAGCAGTGACATTTGGCATGCTTTGACAGGAGTACTCCAGTGCTTCCATATCACCCCAGAGTTCTGTTCCAGGACCTTATTATCCGACGCAGGGGCAGTATCAGATGCAGCCTCAGCCTCTATGCCAGTACCAGACTCAGTCCCAGCCATCGGCACAGTATCAGTCACCGCCCTCTCAGTCTTCTCTGGCACATTATCCAGCATGGCCTCAGTGGTAGGATTCTGCCCAGCCGCAATAGTCGCTGGCAGCGTTACCACCTCTTCTTCCGCCAGAGACTGGGCGTATTCATGCGGTCACCCGAGAGGATGCGCAGCGAGCCAACGGATCCATTTTCCGCGGTACGATTTTTATTTATGCCTTATCTGCAGATATACTGATAGATACTGGTAGCTCACATTCTTTTATATCTCGTACTTTTATGCGGAAGATTGGTAGATTACCCACTTGCAGACCCCAGCGATTGACTGTCTCTCTACCGTCCGGTGATACTTTGGGCGTCACCCAAGAGGTCAGAGGTTGCCCATTAGATTTTGGCAACCTAATAGTTACAGTGGATCTTTTAGTATTGGAAATGGTCGATTTTGATATTATACTTGGCATGGACTATTTGTCAGCATATCATGCCACAGTTGATTGCCAGACGAGGGTTTTACCATTTAGGCTTACAAAACCCTAGATGTTTTCATGGACTCGATGATTTCGGTATTCCTAGGTTGTTTGGGTCGGTTTCCATTGTCCTTATTGATAATGTTGTAATCTATTTTTTTTGTTTTTGATCCAAGCTCGTGCCCCCAACTTTTCACTTGAGGTATGTGATTTAATTTACCGTTCAGCATTGTGTACGCTTTACCTGTTGTTAGTATTTGCTGATGGTAGATACCGAAATTTGGGGACCAAATTTTTATTAGTGGGGGAGAATGTAAAATATCGAAAAATTGACGAATAATAATAAGGAAATTTTTCGAAATTTTTGGAAAATTTTTGGGAATTTTTTGGAGCTCATATGGATGAGTTTACAGGGATAAAAACGAGACCCGGGAATGTAACGACCCGCCTTCTACTGGCTAGGCTGTAAGGCCGGACCGTCACATTCTGCTGTGCTAAGCTATATCCATGACCATTACTAAGTCTAGGTGCGGAAAACTGTACCAATCTAAAACTTTGCTAAGCTAATACAAGTTCTTGGTCCTACATGTGCTAAGGGATGCAATCTAAGGTATTCATGGCATACCCTACATCCTCTATGGTCAAGGAGCTGAACTACAAGGTCTCTTGGTCGAAACCCCACTTCCCAATCGATCCAGATTGAACTCGATCGATTGCAAGCTGTTGGATCGATCCATGGATCGATTCAGATGGCTATTGTGCTCGGGGTAGTATTCTGGATCGATTGGCTGATCGATCCAGACTGGTCAATCGATCCAGTGATCGATTCCAGCGCTCTCTGTTCGCGGGAGCGATTTCCCCAAACTCTCTGTTCGCAACAGAATGCGACTGGATCGATCGGCTGATCGATCCAGAAGCTTACTGTATGCGACAGAATGCGACTGGATCGATCGGCTGATCGATCCAGAAGCTTACTGTTCGCGGATCCAGGCTCCCAATCGATCCACTGATCGATTGAAGGCTCCCAATCGATCCACTGTTCGATTGGGGTTTCTGATTTCGCAGCAAGGCTCTGATTTTAGCACTGATTCGTGCCAAACTCGCCTATAAGAGTTCTAAAATAACTGGAGAACATTCTAATATCAAACAACTAACATTCTAAACATAGTTACTAGCAATCTAAGCAGATTTTCTACAATTCCATGCATTTAGATACTGAGTAAGCAAAGAGTAACATGATAAGAAACACTAAGTTCTTAAATGTTCTAATTCTTCCAAGGTCTTTATTCCAGGTTCCATCCACACACATCTTTATCGCATTAACCTCCAGCCTCCGCTAGTCCATCTTTCCTTTACCTTTATCTGCAGTATAAGGAAAGGAAGTATCTGTAAGCTTTCGCTTAGTAAGAAACCATCTACCTCACAAAACATGCATACGATGCGATTTATGATTTGAAAACATGCTATTTGAAATACATGCTGAACAGGTGAGAGCATGGCATGGTATCATACAACATAGAAACCAAAACTAATCATAGAGCTATCACATGTATCAATAATGGAAACTAAGCTGAATCATGAACTGAATTGAAACTAAAACTAAACGAGAACTGAATTTAAACTGTATACACAACTGATTTGTGAGTTTTGAAAACTATTTACCATAAATAGATTAAAATAATAATCATGCTGCTGATGGGCCCGACATCTGTACGTGCTATGCGTGCATCCCTAACTAGACCCGGGTTTGCAAGTCCCGAATTTAGTAAGGTTACTAGGTTATCTGAACCTAGGAGCGACTATGGGAGCCCAACACAATGGATATCTAATCCAGTACAGTGCCACTGCTAAAATAAAATACTGATTATAGCTGAATTCTTCTTATATTGCTATTTCTAGATTATCTGAACCTAGATCTAGGTTATCTGAACCTAGAGGCGACTGTGGGAGCCCACCCATTGGACCGTAGTCCCATATGACTATAGCAAAATTATACATACTGAATAAATGCTTCTATTGCATTTACTAAGCTATTAAAATGCCTAAGTTGCATTCTTTTCCTGTGCTGCACATATTATCGAACACCTAGTGTGCACTATTGTACAACCTATGTGTCAAAATTTCGTATGCTACTAAACAAAGCAGAAATTCACATGAGAGCTACTTATACTGCAGGTGAGGGGTTTCTTACATCCGGCGCTAGATTCTGGACCCACCGTGTATCCAACACCAGTGGCACTTGTGCCCCCAGTACCTACGGTATACCAACAGCACCTGCATCAGCGATACCGGTTGCTCCACATCCGGTACCACTACCTACAGTACATCCAACCGAGGCCACCTACGCTGACCCTGCAGTGCCACTAGCGGCATATGCTCTAGTTTATATAGCAGCACCGGGAGTACCTCCCCCGGTCTATTCAGCGGTACCACCTATAGCATCAGCTCCATTATTTCCGCCAATTCCCGCGGCCGTTCTGACACATGTCACTGGCATTGTCGCGGCACGAGCTAGGATTCCAGTATTAGCAGAGTCGATGAAGACTCGATTCATACTCTTCCGAGGAGACCTTGATCCGAGTATGGCCCTGTCATGGATAGAGACTATGGAGCAGACCTTCTTCTATATGGCTTGCTCCGAGTGGGAGAAAGCAGAGCTGGCTGCTTTTCATTTACGGGATGAGGCTAACTCCTGGAGGATTACTTAGCGTTCCATCATCGACGAGCGGAGCATTACTTGGGCCAGGTTCAGAGAGGCTTTTGAGAGCCGTTTCTTTGCACTAGCATATCAGATGGCTCGCCGGCAGGATTTCATGAGTCTGCGGCAAAACAATCGCTCGGTGACAGAGTATAATACTGAATTCAACCGGTTGGCTAGGTTTTGTCCAGAGTTAGTTGCGGAGGACAGATCCCGCATGATGCAGTTTATTAAGGGACTGGACGGTCATCTGCAGTTAAGGCTTGCCGGTTTAGGGATCGCATCTTATTCAGATGCACTGGATCGAGCCTTGATGATAGAGTTAGCTTAGCAGAGAGCATTTCCGGACATGAAGAGGAAGCATACGGGTCAGGTATCCGGGCAGATCCAGTAGACACAGGCGACAGGACAGTATCAGAGTGGTCGCAGTCGGTCAGGTCAGGGTACTTCTGGGGTCTTGCGTAGGCCTCAGAAGTCAGGGTGGTCTTCTTCAGGACGTTCCCGGTTTTCTCAGCAGAACCGGCAACCACCTCCTAGCGATACTCACTGTTTCCGATGCGGGTCCAGAGATCACCTTACCCCAGCCTGCTCTCTGGAACAACTAGTTTGCTTTTATTACAAACTGCCTAAGCACCAGAGCCGAGATTGTCAGCTGAAGGCTCAGCACACGGCTTCCGGAGGGTCGGGTCAGAGGGGACAGTCTAGTCAGATGAGGGCATATCGAGGAGGGCAGAAACCCCAATCTTCACATCGTCAGCAGGGGATAGTTTCACCTGCAGCAGCGACATTTGGCATGCTTGGACAGGAGTACTCCAGTGCTTCCATATCACCCTAGAGTTCTGTTCCAGGACCTTATTATCCAACGCAGGGGCAGTATCAGATGCAGCCTCAGCCTCTATGCCAGTACCAGACTCAGTCCCAACCATCGACACAGTATCAGTCACCGCCCTTTCAGTTTTCTCTGGCACATTATCCAGCATGGCCTCAGTGGCAGGCTTTTTCCCAGCCGCAACAGCCGCTGGCAGCGTTACCACCTCTTCTTCTGCCAGAGGCTGGGTGTATTCATGCGGTCACCCGAGAGGATGCGTAGCGAGCCGACGGATCCGTTTTCCGCGGTACGATTTCTATTTATGCCTTCTGCAGATATACTGATAGATACTGGTAGCTCGCATTCTTTTATATCTCGTACTTTTATGTGGAAGATTGGTAGATTACCCACTTGCAGACCCCAACGATTGACTGTCTCTCTACCGTCCGGTGATACTTTGGGCGTCACACAAGAGGTCAGAGGTTGCCCATTAGATTTTGGCAACCTAATACTTACAGTGGATCTTTTAGTATTGGAAATGGTCGATTTTGATATTATACTTGGCATGGACTATTTGTCAGCATATCATGCCACAGTTGATTGCCAGACGAGGGTGGTCACATTCCAGCCATTATGAGTTTTTGGTAATGTCATTTGGGCTTACCAATGCTCTAGCGGTATGTTATGGATTGTTGTAGTGGAGCATTGCTCCCACATGTTATGGATTGTTGTGGTGGAGCGTCGCTCCCACATATTATAGATTACTCGTAGAAGAGCGTTGCTCCCACATATGTGGTATTTCCTGTGATGGAGCGTTGCTCTCACACTGGACGATTTATTCTTTGGTGATTTATATTGTTGGTGATTAGATTTCAGATTTATTGTCAGAGATCTTATGGTTAGGAATGTCTTTGGTATGGACATTGTGAGTTCTAGGTTTTACCATTTAGGCTTACAAAACCCTAGATGTTTTCATGGACTCGATGATTTTGGTATTCCTAGGTTGTTTGGATCGGTTTCCATTGTCCTTGTTGACAATGTTGTAATAAATTTTTTTGTTTTTGATCCAAGCTCGATACCCCCATCTTTTCACTTAAGGTATGTGATTTAATTTACCGTTCAGTATTTTGTACGCTTTACCTGTTGTTAGTATTTGCTGATGGTAGATACTGAAATTTAGAGACCAAATTTTTATTAGTGGGGGAGAATATAAAATATCGAAAAATTGACGAATAATAATAAGGAAATTTTTCAAAATTTTTGAAAATTTTCGGGAATTTTTTGGAGCTCATATGGATGAGTTTACGGGGATAAAAACGAGACCCGGGAAAGTCTGTTTAGGCTACCCATTTAACCGAGGAAAAGATTTATTTATTTATTTATTTTATATTCCCTTTTTCTTATTTATTTTATTTTCCTCCCATCGTTCCTTCTTCTTCTCCATGCACCCGACGCCGATCCCCTTGCCCTAACTGCTCCCAACCGGTGTCACAAAATCGCTACACACCTTGCAAATAAGCCATCACCGAGCCCATCCCGATCCTCTCCTCCACACGGCGCCGAGTCATCATCTTCCCCGATCCTCGCCTGAAAAACCCAAACGCCGAAGCCCTAGCCGCTATGAGGTCTGAACCCCTCCCCACTGCCGCTAGCGATGCCAAGCACCTTTGCACAGTGCCGCCGGCCTCCCTTCTGCACTAGCATCGGTTGCCATCACTGTGCCTGCCGACGCCGCCATCTCTCGACCCCAGCGCCGGCCTTCTCCACTTGACCGTGCCCTAGTTCTCCTTCTCGCCGGCACCTGAGTACCACCACCAGTGTTCTCCCGTGCCCTAGCACTGTCGCCGACTGCCAGAGTTGATCCAGCGCGCCTTGTGACACCGCCGATCCCTTGCCTCTGCCCTAGCCTCCAGCCGCGTGCCCTATTTGATCTTGGAGGTAAGTTTAGTTGGAATTAGGTTATTGTTTGATAGTAATCTCCACTCTTGATCTTGATCCTCTCCTTGCTGCTAATCTAGGTCATGGATTGGTGAGGTTTTATGTATTGTGGGGTGTTTTTGATTCCGGCAGCAACCCCATCCTGCAGCATCCTGTTCCAGTACCAACAGTGGCTAGGTAGTGAGGTAAGGAGTAGAGAATTGTATCCTTGTTGTAGATTCTGTATTGTTTGGACTATTGTGATGATAGATTTGATTTAGATATGGAGTAGAACTGGCTGTGGGGATTGTTCTTGGTGCTGGACAGCAACTCCATCTAGCTATTCTCTTTGATTTCCAACAGCAAGAACGGCTGTGGAATTTGAGGTAAGGGAAGGGTTTTGATTATGTGTTGATTAGGGTTCGTTAATTGTGTTGGATTGGTTAGTTGGATCCAATTTAGAACTTCTTAATTGGATTAGAATTTAGTTTAGCTAATGGTTGTATGATAAAACTAGCTAAATTAGGCATTATGTTTGATACCACAGGACTTTGACGCGAGACGAGTATCTCGATGTCGGATTTGGACATTCCTATTGGAGGCGGGTACTTCTGACTTTATGTCGTTTGATATGCATAGTAGTAAATTTAACAAATTACAATAATTATGTTTCTTATCTGTTTCGGTTAGTCACTACCCGATACTTGTTACATGCTTGGTTGATATTTGTTTTGCATCTCATGTTATTTCTTACCTGCTTATACATGATTATAGGGGGTAGTGATATACCATAGTTCACCATGTTCAAGACCTAGGTTTTATATCTTATCTTATCTGTGTACCTTTGATTTGATTCATTGACCTAAGGTGCACCTTCTATATATATATGGTTTAGCTCAGGATATTTACATTGTTAGTGCCATGCACCTTCGCATGATTGCATGCTGTGCGATAGTCCGCTCCATTATTGTTGAGCACATCGCCAGTTACATGGATCTGCACACACCACCACTCATGGGTTAGTGGTCGATTCAGGTAGAGTGTGTTGCAGCAGGGACTTTGTTTGGCTCCGTTGGTCCGCTCATGGGTAGTGTGATGCAGCGTGGTAGCCGGCAGAGATTCCTCCCCATCATCATGTACCGGGAGATGAGAGCATTGCGCTCCCCCATTTATGATTTGGGGTAGGAGGATAGGTGTACTCCGACAACATCCCGTCCACTCGGTCACTCATCAGGAGCAGTGACGACAGAGTGCACGGTTGTTACAGCTCTACCCACTCTGTCTCACTATTGTGTGTGAGATGGTTGACTGGTGTCAGGGGTGACCAGGACGCATCATTGACATCATACGCATTGATGCATTTATTTCTTGTGATTGTGTTTGCTGTATTTATTTGCTGTATATTGGTTGGATGCCCATGCTTGACATACATACAGGATTTCTATACCTCTCGGACTGTTTATCCTTGTACCAGGTCCTAGTTAGTACAGTATTCTCTTGTTTATTTCAGTTTGCATTTACCTTTATTACGTCAGGAGACTGTACGCATGATTAGTGCTAGATGTTATTTCCTTACTATGTATATCAGTTGTTACTCGCTGAGGAGTTGACTCACCCCGTGGATATTTACTATTTTCAGGTTGATGCTGTCAGGAGAGAGTTCCAGTTGCTAGTCCTCTGCAGCCCACGAGGATGTTTATTTACTTTTTGGCTTTATGTACTGGACTATGTTTGGACTTGTTTTGTTTTGATACTTGGAGCTTGCATGGATTGTACTTGTCGATGCATTTTTAATTGGATTTGTTTTACTATATGCCTGCCTAGACGGCAGAAGAGGTAAGTTGATTTGATCGTCGGATTTGTGTTTTATGAGTATAGTGGAGTAGGATATCGGTTTTGAGCTTTTTGGGTATAGTTGAGTAGGGTGGATTTTGAGTTTTATTATCACTGCTTATTAAACTGCGTGGATGTCTATATGTTATTGTTTGTTTATTGATGTTATTATTCCAGCCGCATGTGGCTGAGGTATATGGTGATGTAGTAAAGTTTCAGATTGTCCGCCGTACCGAGGAGATGCTGCCGAAATTTCTTCGGACAGGGACTCCTCCGGGGCGTGACACGCTCGGAGCTGGTCCAAGCTCTGAAATGGCCAATATAAGCAACTTTGAATAGAAGCTTCAGAAGATCATCGACATCCATTCTTCTACTCCTTGTTCAAGTGATCCACGCTCTGGAAACGTTGTTATGATATTAAAATGTTGCTTTGACATTGACGCTTTACTTCGATATCATTTCATTGTCGGTATACTAACTATTTTATTCATTCATGCTTTAAATTGTAAGGAATGGTAAACGTGCTATTGTTGTTCTGATTTTTTTTTTTCATTGAACCTTTGCCTCCGAATTGTTATTTGGAGGAGAAAGCTTTTAGTGGATTGTCTATCAGAAGTGGTCAATAATCAAAAGCCTTGGACTAATAGCCACTGGATTGTGAACCAAGTAAAAAAACAAAGTTGTTAGGGATGACAATTCCACCCGAACCTGATAGAGGATCCGATATTCGACTCGAATGGAGGAGGGTATGGAGGGACTATCAATATCCGATACCTGACCCGAATACACGATTAAATAATATATATACATATATTAAAAAAAATTCTTTTTCCAAAATCAACTTACTATTTTTTTTATATTAGGAGGAGACTATATATATATTTAATTTATTTTTTAATTATATATATATTAATAGGATGTTAATTTTAATATATTTTTGTTGGATGATAATAATTAGATAGAAAGAAGAAAAATTATAATGATAGAAAATATCCGATCCTTTAATGGATTTGAGTATACTTATCGAATATCCTATACCCGATGGGTATGAAGACAGAAGATATAAAATTCAACACAAACTCGACCCGTTGTCACCCTTAAAAATTATGTTTAAATGGTGTTTTGTTTTCTTTTCTATCTCCACTGTTTTATTTGATAAAAAAAATGTTTTTAAAAACAAGTGAAAAAGTTACATACGTTATCCTCTAGCACTTTTACAATCCTACATTTTCGACCTCTAAATTAGTTTTTTTCCATTCAATTAATCCAATAATTATACATAAATACATGCTAATGCAACTTAATTATAGAGAACATTAAACATGTTATTCGGCAACTTAATGTACTTGGATGATGATGCATTTAGCCTAAGTAACAAGAAGCTACAATGTCCTATTTGTGACTATGTAGATAGATTTCGTAATTGAGTGCTACAAACCGTGAGATAATATGCATCGAAGTTAGATGTGTAACCTTACTTCTTCAAGTGACATGGGTTTGGAGTATTCGTAGGTTAGTTTACTTGTTTGTATGCTTGTGTGAGTTATAATTGAAGTACACTAGAAAGGTGAAAAGATAATAGAAATTTATGTGTTGAGGAGAAGATTGCAAAAGTTTTATATTTGAATTCTCATGACATATAATTGTAGCATAAGGAGTATTAGCCTTCACTCCTACGAGGCGCTAAGTAAGAGTGTACGATTTTCTGTTTAATCATGCCGCCGACCACGGCATTTGCTAGTACCACGAGTTCCCAGAAGGGTATCACTAGCTACTCCTTTTGTTTGTTATTGGGCCGAGCGGGGGAGCTGCTCGATCAGTTTGTCATCCGGCTGATATCGCGACTAGGCCGAGTAGGATGTCCACTCGGCCAATGGTCTGCTATCTTGACTCTGTCCTGTTGAGCGAGGGAGTCATGCCTGCCTGGCTGGGGATGTGTCTGCTGTTCGGCCGAGTGGGACGACCGCTCGGCCCTCGTTCCTCCATACTTGAGCCTTTTGAGTGTCGAAAGCTCGATATCTGGCCGAGCTGTCGTATTGTCAGGTCGGGTATTCCCCACGCCATTCTGGCAGATGGGTCGCCCGATCGGACGAACTCCCGGGGCGCTGGCCACCTTGACCTTCTGCCGGACGGGTCCTACCTTACCGCCGGATCACGTGCCTCCCCCTCAAGTCTAGTCGAAAGAGGCTGCAAGTCCGACTGACTGGACTAGTCTGGTAACCGATTGGGCGATCGGCCAGTGGGCTGGTTGCATCCTGATCGGTCCACGTAGGGCTAATCTCCTAGACCGTTCGACACCCTGAGGACTTATACTTGGGAAATTTCTCCTTCGGCGTCTTCGAATGACACGACCTGCGCGGTAATGCTGACGTCACCTATATCTCCTCCAAATTCATGCAAATCTCGCCATTAAGGCCTTCCTATAAGCGAATGCCACGTGACCTTGCTGCCATCATTGCATGATCGAAGCGTTAGGGGTGATGTGACGTTCGACGGTTCAAATTCAACGGATGGGTGTGCGTTTCAATTCTCGTGCCCTAGATCGAACGGTTCTAGTCGGCCGAGCCAATCTTTATAAAGTCGTCGCGTACCCTTCTTTTCGCCTTGCACTTTCTTCCCTGATTGCAGTAAGCATCTCTAGTGCGACCAGTATTTTGGTGATCTAGTGCTCCTTGGCGGTGATCTTCTTTCCCTTGTAAGCTCCCCTCATCCCTTCTGTTCTTCAATCCTTCTCGACTCTATTCAGTGGATTTTCGGTATTAAGTGGCTTTCTGTCCCACTCCATCTTTGCTTACTGAAACTTTTATCCCTGTCGATCTTATTCTTTGATTTTTCCGGCGATGGCGAGTTCGTCGCGGCCGCCCAACCTCTCCCCCGATCTCTGGTACAACACCATGGAGACTCGATTCGACGCGGGCGACGTTGCGAGCCTCGTCAATGCCTTTGACATTCCTTATGACCACGAGATAGTCTTAGCCTTCCCGTCCGATCGGCCCAATGACCCGCCGATCGACACTGTCTCTTTTTTCCACGAACAATTCGTAGTTGGTCTACACTTCCCAATCCATCCGTTCATAAACGAAGTCTACAACTATTTTTGCGTCCCTTTGGCGCAGCTCGTCCCCAACTCTTTTCGCCTCCTGTGTGGGGTGGTCGTACTGTTCGAAGTACACGGTATTCACCTCACATCTCAGGTATTCCATTACTTCTATTACCCCAAGCAGTCCGAGCTGGGTACCTATCTCTTCCAATCTCGGGTCTGCTTGGTTTTCTTCGACAAAATGTCATCTTCCAATAAATATTGGAAAGATTATTTTTTCTATATGCGTCTCCCTGAGTGGCCGAGCTTCCGTACCAAGTGGCAGGTTGGGCTCCCGCCTCAATCTGAGCTGCTGAAATATAAGAGCCGCCCAGACTATCTCCATGCGGCAAATCTGCTGGCCGACTAGAAATTCAACATCCATAAGCTGCTGACAGAGGGGGTGTTGTATACGTTCGGGCTGAGTCTGATCCGGACGAAGCTCTCGAGTAGCCTAGGTATGGAATTTTCTTTGCTTTCTTCTTTTGAGTCTAACTGATTCCTTTTTTCTTTTGCAACCGACATCATGATGCGCTCCTTAGCCACTCGGATTATGATGACCAAGCAAGCTGAGATTGAGGTCGCAGCAACAAAGGAGATGGCGAGCCTCGGTCTGACTCCGGTCGGCTCTCACGAAGGTGAGAGCGAGGCAGCGCCAACTGAAGGAGAGGGAGCCGCTGGTCAGACGCCCCACACAGAACTAGCCGAGGGTTCACTTCTCTCTGGGTCCTAGCCTACCGCCCAAGTCGAGGGCTCGGTATCTTCTGGTGAAGTTCCCTTACTCCAGCGCAAGAGATGTCACACGACCACCCCATCCCACTCGACTACTTCGGTGGTGCGCTCTCCTGAGCGGGGTGGCACCTCCTCTTCGGTCATTCCTGAGATAGTCGAAGTCATTTCCTTCGATCGGACCCCCTCATTGTCCGATCTGCCGCGTGGACCCCATTGCTGCCCAACCGCTCTCGACTTTACCTCCGGCTCGGTGACGCATCATGCGACCCGCGGTTCTCACCGTCCTGCCTGCACAAACCTCCAGCCTTGCGGCTTCTTCTCAATCGGTGCCGAGCGGGCGACGGTCCATCGCCGCCATTCTGCACTTGCCCACCGATGACTTGCTCACGTTGAGTGACCAGCGTAATACCCCCAAGTATAAGGTCTACTTTCGCGGTCGACTAGCCAAGGTTTGGGAGGAAGCCAGAGGACGTGCTGCGATAATCCCCCCCGGGCTGCTCACCAACAGCCACATGCAAATGGCCACTGGTGTAAGTTTTTCATTTGTTCATGATTTACCTTCATTCGACACTAACACTCTTCCATTTGGGTGCAGTATTGGGTAGAGAGTGTGGCGGTGTGCAACCGTCTAACGTTGGTGGAGGAGGAGCTTAAGAAGTTAAAGATTTCTGGTGGAGCTTCTTCCTCCCAAGGGCCTTCAGTTGCCGAGCTGCAAGCCGATCTGGCCAAAACCAAGAAGCTTCTGGAGGCCGAGCAGAAGAAATAGGCCGATCAGACCATCATGCTGGGTCGACTCAAGACTCAGGTGAAAACCTACGACCACAAGATTGAGTTGGCCACCAACCGGAAGAACCGAGCTATTGCTGACCTGGACTTGAAGAACCAGGAGGCTCAAAATCTATCCGAGAAGCTCAAGAAGGCGTAGGATTTTCTGGTCATCGAGCGGGATTGTCGTTCGGCTAAGGAGGCTAAGCTTCAAGGTCTGGTGAAGCACCTTGAAGGGGCTCTGGAGGCCTCTCGTACTATGCTGACGGCCTAATAGGAGGCTACACCGGGCTGCTTCAAGGTCCTGAAGCAACAATACCTCCGCTCGAACCAATTCCTTGGCAAGGCGGCCAATCGGGTCGTCCAGTCGTTTGAGTTGGCCATCGATGCGATGGTCAACCACCTGAAGGCGAATGACCATCTCCCTGAGGCTTTGCCTGCCAATGCCGTTGACCGCGTCCAGCTCCTCGACTCCATACCTAATGAAGCTTTTGACTACATTGAGTGAGCGAGGAGTTTGTAGAGAGAAATTTTGCAAGTCGTGAATGTATCCCTGCCGCTCGACAGTATTTGACTTGTTATCAGTGAAGTCCTTTTGTAGTTTTTCTTCATATGTTTGCTTGTCTGTTTGTCTTTTGCCTAGTATTTGATAGTATGGTCCCAAACGGTCGCTATGACCACATCTTCATTATTGATAAATTTGCTAGGGTCATACCTGTTAGAGTGTATACTAAAAGCCTAGCTTTTGTAAACATTTATTTGTTGAAATAAAAGAATCACATTGGTCAATTTCTGTATTTATTTGTTAAATGTAATTATTCAATTAATTTATATAGTAGATAACATGGAGTGTGGTGACATAC
Organism: Zingiber officinale; assembly: GCF_018446385.1. Lineage (NCBI taxonomy): Eukaryota > Viridiplantae > Streptophyta > Magnoliopsida > Zingiberales > Zingiberaceae > Zingiber > Zingiber officinale. The sequence continues at coordinate 71,508,238 of NC_056005.1, read as the reverse complement.
TCAAAAGATCATGTTATCGGTTCTCTATAAATTATAAACAGTTGCTCGCGACTAAGATGGAAAGGAACAAATCATCAGTATAGTCGTAGTGTAATTAAGTATTAGTTTATCTTGACTAATAAATTATACTGATACACTTTAAGTGTATTGAGTAGGATCATTTAGGTAAGTTCATTTTTTACTGACTTAGTAAAAGAACTAAACCTTAGTTGTTATGGAAGTGTGTACTCTTAATCCTAATAAAATAACAAGCACATATATTTAATATTTATTTCTTTGACTTATCAATGGGTGAGGTTTAGCTCAATAAATCAATATTCCCGATAAGTTGGGAAATGATATTACTTATAGTGTGTGTTGTTGATTATAGAAGGAATCTGTGCCCTAGTTATCAAGGTTGAGAATGTCCCCAAGAGGAGCTCATAAGGATTGCCATGTTAAACCCTGCAGGTGGACATAGTCCAACATGACAATAAAGTTGAGTGGTACTACTCTTGGAGCTAGATATTAATTAAGTGAGTTGTCAATAACTTACTTAATTAGTGGACATTCGTAATCTTAAACACAGGGAGACTAACACACTCATGATAAGAAGGAGCCCATAATGTAATTTGGGATTGATGCGGTAGTGCGATAATAACTCTCTAGTGGAATGAGTTATTATCGATGAACTTGAGTTGTGTGTTCGGGGCAAGCACGGGATACTCAAACTCATTGGAAGGCCAAAACCAATTTCTCCTCTAGGTCCCTATCGTAGCCTCATTATAGCCTCAAGTCTATCTAAATGTAAGGCTCTTCTTGGTGTCCAAGAAGGGGGCCGGACCATTGCTTGGTGACCAAGCAATGGCCGACCACATCCTCTTATAGGGGCCGACCCTATTGCTTGGTGATCAAGCTTGTAGGGGCCGACCAAGATTAATTCAAATAGGAGGGGGTGTTTTGAATTTTTAAAATCTTCTCTTTGTAGATAACTATAAGTTTTAAAAGAGAGATTTTAATTTTTAAAACTTTCCTTATTTGAATTAGGTCACATGTTTTAATAGAGAGTTTTAAAAGTTTTAAAACTTTCCTTTTTTAACCATCCTCATGGTTTAGGAAAAAAAGGGAGATAAGTTTTAAAATTAAAATTTTCTATCATCATGTTAACAAAGAAAATTTTTAAGAGAGTTTTTAAATTTAAAACATGGTTTTAATTTTTAGGAACTTTCCTTTTTTAACTCCTACTTTAGGAAAGAGAGCTTGTAAAATTTTATAAGAGTTTTTCTCTTGTAAAATTTTATAAAAAAAAATTATTATTCCTTTCCTAATTATAGTGGCCGGCCACCTTGCTTGGTGCCCAAGCAAGGGGTCGGCCAAGCTTAATCCTAAATCAAATAGGATTGATCTCAACCATTGATTGGTGATTGATACAATCAAGAGGAAAGAAAAGGAAAAATAAAAAGGGAAAATGAAAAACTCTTGGATGATTTTATTTTTTATTTTTTGTAAAAGGTTTTTTCCTTATTTGCCTTGGGCAAGTAATATAAAAGAAGGGGTGAGGGGGCTTCATGAGACACGACTCTTATTCTTTTGCTTGGGTGATCTCTTGGTGGCCGACCCACTCCTTTCTCCCTTTCCCTTTGCTCTCTTCTCCTTGGTGATGGTGGTAGCCGAATTCTAGAGGAAGAGGAAGGACTCTTTTGGGTGGTGTTCATCTTGGAGGATCGTCGCCCACACGACGTCCAAGGCGAGGCGAGGAATACGGCAGAAGATCTTGAGGTCATTAGCTTACAAAAAGAAGGTATAACTAGTATTTTTCTTTCGCATCATACTAGTTATTTTTCTTTGTATGAATTCTAAATATAAGAGGCAATTAGATCTAGTTTAATCTAATTTATTTTTTGATTTTGTGTTTTCTTCTTTTTCAAATTTGTGATTCGATTGTTCTTTTTGGTTAACCTAGAGTTATTTAAGGAAATAAATATTAGCTTTCCTTAAAAGCCTTTGCTTAGGCAATGGTGGTTACTCCCATATCCAATAAGGTCATGTGCCTCGCCATGCAGTCCTGGAAGCAAATTTTGGAAATTAATATTTATGGAATTAATAACCTAAGTAGATTTGAATCAATAGTGTTAATTTCCGCTTGCGATTCAAATCTAAACCATTATGAACAGATAAGTTAAATTTGGAATCAATGATGTTAAGTTCCGTCTGTGATTCCTAATTTAACTTCTAAAGAACACAATAGGTTATTTAAGGAAAGGTTCGACACTTGTACAAAAAATTTTGTATAGTGAAACCGGTACATTTTCCTAGGATTAACCAACAATTGGTATCAGAGCTAGGGTTTGCCTCTGTGTATTTTTAGGATTCAAATAGGTTATGCACATGTCATACATAATTTAGGCAGGAAAATAGTAGGATGTGCTAACTCTTTGGTTGCAGGCTCCAACTATTATGGCTTATTGATATTGTGTGTGATTGGACCCTTGGACATGTCAAGGGCGTTATTTGTGTGCATGATTGTATGTATAAAAATACAACAGGAGCTATATTATTATTATTTTTTAGAATTTTATTTTTGTTCGATCTAGAATACATGTACATTCCCTCGTGGAATATAAGATCGATATATATAAAATTCTATTTTTGTTGCGGATTGGATTCTTACGAGACGTGGTACTTTTGGAGCACCAGAGACGCAGTGGAATAAGAAGCAAGAAGGATGCAACAACTCGACCCGATGGCGGTGGCTAAAGATGGCAGCAGCTAGGGTTAGAGCATACTGAAGACAGTGATGGAAAAGGTCATAATAGTTGGAAAATTAATTTCTAAATTTATTGCTTTTATTTACTGTGATGTTTATATGCATGTGATGTATGCTATGATAGGTTAAAAATCCTCATTTTTTAAATAACTAAGTGGGAGAGGGATTTTAATAAATCCCATGGTCTCCATTACTGGTTTGTAAGTGATGCAACAAGCCTGCGTGTTGGCTCTGAGTGCCTCCCTCCACAACGGATGAGTTTGTTGCGGATCACTAGATCAAACTTCCTTTTATGGATGGTTATAGGAAATTATTTAGGAGCATGTGATCTTCTCCAACTGAAGGGGCACAATCCTATTTAATGGACTTAGTATCAAGTAATGGTATACATTTAGACGCATTCAATAGTATCCTCCCAACGGAGTCACTGCTATTGTCTTGTGTGACCAAAGTGAAACCAACTATTAATTTTATTTGTCATAAAGTTAGGATGACAAGATAATAAAATTAATGGGTCACACCCTCCTTTTACAAATGATGAATTTGTATACGTCCACACAAATGTGGCATGCAATATTCACGGTGATTTAAGGTGTTGGTTAATTTAAAATAATATTGTTTGAGGAATCAATATTATTCTAAATTTAGAGTCTTGAACAAAGTTTATTTTTGTGATTCTTAGGATGACTTTCCACCCACTAGCCATTATACTGAAAGAGAACAAACTTACTGGTCCCAACTATATTGATTGGAAAAGAAACCTGGACATTGTTCTTACTGCTGAAAGCTATAAGTTTGTACTGACTGAGGCTTGCCCTGATGCTACCCCAGAGGAGATTGAGTATCATAAGAAATGGGTAAAAGCTGATGAGATGGCGCGGTGTTACATTTTGGCATCTATGTCAAATGTATTGCAACATCAGCATCAAGATTTACCAACAGCTTATGATATAATGAACAATCTCAAAGAACTCTTTGAGCATCAGAGTCGGACTGCTAGGCAAGAGGCGATGAGGAAGCTAATAATAGCCACCATGACTGAGGAGACAACCGTAAGGGATCATATCCTCAAAATGATGGCTTATCTGAATGAAATACAAGTCCTTGGAGGAGAAATCGATGGAGAAACCCAGGTCGATAGAATTCTCCAAACGCTACCTAGAAGTTTTGAGCAGTTCCGCCTGAACTATAACATGAACAAAAGAGAGTATACGTTGGCGGAACTTCTGACAGAACTACAGGCAGCAGAAGAAATATTTCGTCACAGTTCTCAGATTCACTATGCTGAAAATGGTTCTACTTCTAAGTCGAAAGGCAAGAAGAAGAAGAAACAGGTCTTTTTAGCAAAGAAGGTGAATAAACTTCAGAGTACAGGACAGAAAGCTGGAATGAAGAAGCCGAAGGGCAAGTGCTTCATCTGCAAGCAGTCTGGACATTGGAAAGCGGACTGTCCTCGTATGAACCAGAACAATAAAGGTATATCTCATTTGTTGAAACATGTTTAGCGGTGTTATTTACCTGCACCTGGTGTGTAGATACGGGAGCCACTGACCATGTCTGTAATTCTTTACAGGGGTTCCAGGAAACCCGACGACTATTTGATGGAGAGATAACTGTCTACATGGGCAATGCTACTAAGGTGGCGGCTGTTGCAGTGGGAGACGTCTACTTATCTTTTGATAGGAATAGAAATTTGGTTTTAAGAAATTGTCTTTATGTACCCAATTTTATAATGAATTTAATTTCAGTTTCTAAACTGTATTTGGATGGATATTCAGTTTCTTTTAGTAACAATGTGGTTATAAAGAGAAATAAGGTGATTATCTGTTCTGGTGCATTGGTTGGCAATTTATACACTTTAAATCCAATTTCTCCCACAAATTAAAATATGGAAATTAATAACACATCTTCTAACTCTAAAAAGAGAAAAGAACCTTCGGAAATGAACCAAACATATCTTTGGCATCTAATGCTTGGACATATTAATTTAAGTAGGATTCAAAGGCTTGTAGCCGATGAACTATTGGGTTCATTAGAGTTGGAAAACTTTTCAACATGTGAATCCTGCTTGGAAGGTAAAATGACCAAGAGACCTTTTAAGGCCAAGGGGTATAGAGCCAAAGATGCGTTAGAACTGGTTCATTCTGATTTATGTGGTCCTATGTCTATCCAGGCAAGAGGAGGTTATGAATACTTCGTCTCCTTTATAGACGATTATTCAAGATACGGATACATTTACCTGATGCGCCGCAAGTCTAATGCTTTGACAAGTTTAAAGAATATAGGGCTGATATGGAGAAACGTCTTGGTAAAAGTATCAAGACACTACGGTCTGACTGTGGTGGCGAATACTTCTTTGGAGGGTTTAGGAATTACTTATCAGAAGTCGGGATTAAATCCCAATTGTCTGCACCTGGTACACCCCAGCAGAATGGTGTGGCAGAACGAAGGAATAGGACTCTTATGGAAATGGTTAGATCAATGATGAGTTATTCAGAATTACTGAATTCATTTTGGGGATATGCTTTAGAAATAACAGTGTACATTCTGAATATGGTACCTTCTAAAACAGTTCCTTCTACTCCCATGGAATTATGGAATGGGCGCAAGCCTAGTCTGAATCATATTCGGATATGGGGTAGTCCAGCACATGTGCTAAAGGGAGATACTGACAAGTTGGAATCACGTACAGAAGTTTGTCTGTTTGTGGGTTATCCTAAGGGAACGAAAGGTGGTTTGTTTTATAATCCTAAAAATCAAAAGATCATTGTTAGCACCAATGCTCGATTTTTAGAAGAAGATTATGTAATAAACCATAAGCCTATGAGTGAAATAGTTCTAGAAGAAATTAGAGAGGACACGTCAACTTCAGTACCAATAGTACAAGATGAAGTACCATAAGAGACTGCAATACATGTCACACATGATACACAACCACAGACGGTGCCTCGTCGTAGTGGGAGGGTTGTAAGGCAACCTGAGAGATTCATGTTTTTGGGAGAGTCTTCGGACTTCATCCCGGGTAAACATGAACCTGATCCCCGGACATATGATGAAGCACTCCAGGATATAGATGCAGTATCTTGGCAAAAGGCAATGAATTCTAAAATAGAGTCTATGTACTCTAATAAGGTCTGGGAGCTTGTAGAACCACCAGATGGTGTAAAAGCCGTTGGATGCAAGTGGATCTACAAAAGGAAAAGAGGGACAGATGGGAAGGTAGAAACCTTCAAAGCAAGGCTTATTGCGAAAGGGTATACTCAGAAAGAGGGAATCGAATATGAGGAGACTTTTTCGTCGGTAGCCATGCTTAAGTCTATCCGGATACTCTTATCCATTGCTGCTCATATGGATTATGAGATTTGGAAAATGGATATCAAGACAACTTTCCTTAACGGAAGTCTTGAAGAAAACATCCATATGAAGCAACCAGAAGGGTTCATTGAAAAAGGCAAAGAGCATCTAGTGTGCAAGCTTAATCGGTCCATTTACGGATTGAAGCAAGCTTCAAGATCTTGGAACATCCGGTTTAATGAAGTAATCCAGTCATTTGGATTTATTCAGTATCCGGATGAGTCTTGTGTATACAAGAAGTGTAACGGAAACGTGGTGGTCTTTCTTGTACTATACGTAGATGATATTTTGTTAATTGGCAACAATGTCAAGGTATTATCGGACGTAAGGGTATGGTTGTCCAAACAATTTGATATGAAGGACTTAGGAGAATGTGCACACATTCTTGGGATCAAAGTTATAAGGGATCGCAAGAAAAAAATGTTGTGTCTATCCCAAGCTTTATATATAGATGCAATCCTTGCTCGTTTTAGCATGCAAAACTCCAAGAAAAGTTTCTTACCTTTTAGGCATGGAGAAGCCTTATCTAAAGAGATGTCCCCGAAGACATCAAAGGAGATTGAGGACATGAAGGCAGTTCCTTATGCTTCGGTTGTAGGAAGCCTTATGTATGTAATGCTGTGTACGAAACCTGATATCTGTTTTACCATGGGCATGGTTAGCAGATATCAGAGTAACCCTGGACAAGGGCATTAGACTGCGGTAAAGCATATATTAAAGTACCTGAGAAGGACTAGAGATTATATGATAGTTTACCAAGCAGACAATTTGCTCCCTGTGGGTTACACGGATTCGGACTTCCAATCAGATAGGGACAATAGTAAGTCAACATCAGGCTATGTGTTTACTCAAGGAGGTGGAGCCATTGCATGGAGGAGTGTTAAGTAGAAATGCGTCTCGGACTCAACCATGGAAGCTGAATATGTTGCAACCTCTGAGGCAGCAAAAGAAGTCGTATGGCTCAGGAACTTTCTAATGGACTTAGATGTGATTCCTGGTTTGCCCAAGATCATCACAATTTATTGTGATAATAGCGGTGCAGTTGCAAACTCGAAGGAACCACGAGCTCATAAGACAAGTAAACATATAGAACTCAAGTACCACCTGATACGAGACATCGTCAAGCGAGGAGAAGTTGTCGTCACCAAGATTGCATTAGAAGATAACCTAGCAGATCCTTTCACAAAGGCCCTTCCGGTGAAAGCTTTTGATCGACATGTGGAGGGGATGAGAATCAGATGTAAGGCTACAGATATGGCAGCTTAGTCTTTTAGTATAAGTGGGAGATTGTTAGAGTGTATACTAAAAGCCTAGCTTTTGTAAACATTTATTTGTTGAAATAAAAGAATCACATTAGTCAATTTCTGCATTTATTTGTTAAATGTAATTGTTCAATTAGTTTATATAGTAGATAACATGGAGTGTGGTGTCACACTCAGAAGATCATGTTGTCGGTTCTCTATAAATTATAAACAGTTGCTCGCGACTAAGATGGAAAGGAACAAATCATCAGTATAGTCGTGGTTTAATTAAGTATTAGTTTATCTTGACTAATAAATTACACTGATACACTTTAAGTGTATTGAGTAAGATCTTTTAGGTAAGTTCTTTTTGTACTGACTTAGTAAAAGAACTAAACCTTAGTTGTTATGGAAGTGTGTACTCTTAATCCTAATATAATAACAAGCACATATATTTAATATTTATTTATTTGACTTATCAAAGGGTGAGGTTTAGCTCGATAAATCAATATGCCCGATAAGTTGGGAAATGATATTACTTATAGTGTGTGTTGTTGATTATAGAAGGAATATGTGTCCTAGTTATCTAGATTGAGAATGTCCCCAAGAGGAGCTCATAAGGATTTCCATGTTAAACCCTGCAGGTGGACCTAGAACAACACGACAATAAAGTTGAGTGATACTACTCTTGGAGATAGATATTAATTAAGTGAGTTGTCAGTAACTTACTTAATTAGTGGACATTCGTAATCTTAAACACAGGGAGACTAACATACTCATGATAAGAAGGAGCCCATAATGTAATTTGGGATTGGTGTGATAGTGCGATAATAACTCTATAGTGGAATGAGTTATTATCGTTGAACTTGAGTTGTGTGTTCGGGGCAAGCACGGGATACTCAAACTCATCGGAAGGCCAAAACCAATTTCTCCTCTAGGTCCCTGTCGTAGCCTCATTATAGCCTCAAGTCCATCCAAATGTAAGGCTCTTCTTGGTATCCAAGAAGGGGGCCGGACCATTGCTTGGTGACAAAGCAATGGTCGGCCACATCCTCTTATAAGGGCCGACCCTATTGCTTGGTGATCAAGCTTGTAGGGGCCGACCAAGATTAATTCAAATAGGAGGGGTGTTTTGAATTTTTAAAATTTTCTCTTTGTAGAAAACTATAAGTTTTAAAAGAGAGATTTTAATTTTTAAAACTTTCCTTATTTGAATTAGGCCACATGTTTTAATAGAGAGTTTTAAAAGTTTTAAAACTTTCCTTTTTTAACCATCCTCATGGTTTAGGAAAAAAAGGGAGATAAGTTTTAAAATTAAAATTTTCTATCATCATGTTAAAAAAGGAAATTGTTTAAGAGAGTTTTTAAATTTAAAACATGGCTTTAATTTTTAGAAACTTTCCTTTTTTTAACTCCTACTTTAGGAAAGAGAGCTTGTAAAATTTTATAAGAGTTTTTCTCTTGTAAAATTTTATAAAAAAAAATTATTATTCCTTTCCTAAATATGGTGCTCGGCCACCTTGCTTGGTGCCCAAGCAAGGGGCCGGCCAAGCTTAATCCTAAACCAAATAGGATTGATCTCAACCATTGATTGGTGATTGATTCAATCAAGAGGAAAGAAAAGGAAAAATAAAAGGAAAAAGGAAAAACTCTTGGATGATTTTATTTTTTGTTTTTTGTAAAAGGTTTTTTCCTTATTTGCCTTGAGCAAGAAGGGGTGAGGAGGCTTCATAAGACAAAACTCTTATTCTTTTGCTTGGGTGATCTCTTGGTGGCTGACCCTCTCCTTTCTCCCTTTCCCTTTGCTCTCTTCTCCTTGGTGGTGGTGGTGGCCGAATTCTAGAGGAAGAGGAAGGACTCTTTTGGGTGGTGTTCATCTTAGAGGATCGTCGCCCACACGACGCCCAAGGCGAGGCGAGGAATACGGCAGAAGATCTTGAGGTCATTAGCTTACAAAGAGAAGGTATAACTAGTATTTTTCTTCCGCATCATACTAGTTGTTTTTCTTTGTATGAATTCTAAATACAAGAGGCAATTAGATCTAGTTTAATCGATTTTTTTTTTTGATTTTTTGTTTTCTTCTTTTTCGAATTTGTGATTCGATTGTTCTTTTTGGTTAACCTAGAGTTATTTAAGGAAATAAATATTAGCTTTCTTTAAAAGGCTTTGCCTTGGTGGTGGTGGTTGCTCCCATATCCAAGAAGGCCATGTGCCTCGCCATGCAGTCCTGGAAGCCAATTTTGGAAATTAATATTTATGGAATTAATAACCTAGGTAGATTTGAATCAATAGTGCTAAGTTCCGCTTGCGATTCAAATCTAAACCATTAAGAACATATAAGTTAAATTTGGAATCAATGATGTTAAGTTCCGTCTGCGATTCCTAATTTAACTTCTAAAGAACACAATAGGTCATTTAAGGAAAGGTTCGACACTTGTACAAAAATTTTTGTATAGTGGAACCGGTACATTTTTCTAGGATTAACCAACAATACCTCCTGGGTTTAAGGTCGCCGCTCGAACCTGGGATTTATAGTCGCCGCTCGACTCTGGGATTTAACATCGCCGCTCGACGGTCTTCTAAGGCAGGGTTTAAGGTCGCCGCTCGACCCTGGGGTTTATAGTCGCCGCTAGAATCTGGGGTTTAACGTCGTCGCTCGACGGTTTTCAAGGCAGGTTTTAAGGTCGCCGCTCGACCTTGGGGTTTATAGTCGCCGCTCGACTCTGGGGTTTAACGTCGCCGCTCGACAGTCTTCAAGGCAGGTTTTAAGGTCGCCGCTCGACCGTCGGTGGAGACCCGGGTTTAACGTCGCCACTCGACGGTCTTTAAGGCAGGTTTTAAGGTCGTCGCTCGACCGTCGGTGGAGACCTGGGTTTAACGTCGCCACTCGACGGTCTTCAAGGCAGGTTTTAAGGTCGCCACTCGACCATCGGTAGAGACTTGAGTTTAACGTCGCTGTTCGACGGTCTTCAAGGTAGGTTTTAAGGTCGATGTTCGACCGTCGGTGGAGACCTGACTTTAACATTGGCGCTCGATGATCTTCAAGGCAGGTTTTAAGGTCGCTGATCGACCATCGGTGGAGACCTGGGTTTAACGTCGGCGCTCGACGGTCTTCAAGGAAGGTTTTAAGGTCGCCGCTCGACCGTTAGTGGAGACTTGGGTTTAACATCGTCGCTCGACGGTCTTCAAGGCAGGTTTTAAGGTCGCCGCTCGACCGTCGGTGGAGACCTGGGTTTAATGTCGCCGCTCAACGGTCTTCAAGGTAGGTTTTAAGGTCGCTGCTCGACCGTCGGTGGAGACTTGCGTTTAACGTCGCCGCTCGATGGACAATTTGATAACCTTTCATTTTTGATTTCAATCCTGCACTTAAGGGAAGCAGGAAAAATGGAAAATACACGACCTTAATTACATTGGCGCACCTTTCATCCAGCTCGGTATGGCTGGAGATGGTTCGCTCTCCAAGGGCGTTCTAGTCGCCGCCTGTCTTCATCCTCTAGGTAGTAGGCACTCGAGCGGAGCTTTTCCACGACCTTGAAGGGTCCGGCCCAGGGAGCCTCCAGTTTGGTGACATCGCCCACCGGCTTTACCTTCTTCCACATGAGGTCCCCGACTTGGAACAAACTTGGAATCACCCTCTAATTGTAGCTTTGCCGCATTCTTTGCCTATAGGCCATCAGCCGAACAACGACCTTGTCGTGCGCCTCATCTACCTGGTCCAGCTCCAATAACCTCTGCTCGACCGGGATGTATCTGCACCTCCTCCTTGTCCTCATAAACTAGACTAGGAGATTTTTCAGTTATAGCGCTAACCTCTAGTCGAGGCGTCTTTTATGCGGACTTGGCTTCTGATTTGACCATTTCGATGTAGCATCGCCGAGCGGCCAACTAATTGCCCTTGACTTCTTCTACCCGATCTTTAACCGGGAACTTGATCTTCTGACAGAAGGTTGAGATGACCACTCGAAATTCATTGAGGGCCAGTCGACCCAGAATGACGTTGTAAGCGGAGGCGTCATTTACCACGATGAAGTTCGTGGTCCTCGTCCTTCTGAGGGGTTCCTCCCCGAGTGATATGGCCAACTTGATTTGGTCGATCGACTGGACTTCATTGTCGGTAAACTCGTACACTGGGGTTGTCATTGGCAGCAGTTCGCCTCGATCAATTTGGAGTTGGTCAAACACCTTCTTGAAAATGATGTTGACCAAGCTCCCTGTGTCAATGAATATGCGATGAATAATATAGTTGGCAATTACCGCTCGGACAATGAGGGCGTCATCGTGCGGTATTTCGACTCCTTCGAGATCCCTGAGCCCAAAGCTGACCTCGCTGCAGCTTCTCCGTTCACCTTCTCCTTGCTGCAGCCTATGGAGTGGATCTCTAGCCGCCGACCATATGATTTCCGAGCCCAGTTGGAGTCTCCGGCGGTCGGTCGGCTCCGCTCATGTGAGGCCCATGCAAGATCGGTGCTCCGGCGATGTTGTCGTGGTGATTCCCCGGCTTCTTCACGCCGTTCGACTCTCTGATGTCCGTGTCGCCGGTCGGGTGAAGGCGATCGACATCGATAGATCCTTGGTGTTGGTTGTGTGACCGGGGCAAACTCGCGACAGTCACGAGTGTTGTGGGTGGCTGATTGATGGAAGGAGCAGAACATAGGAGTCCATACATTTCCCTTTGGCTTTGGCCGCTCGGAGGCCACATGCTGAACGACGTGTGGCCTTGGCTCCTGGTCTGGCCGTGTTCCTTCGGCTCGCGACCCCCTCAGCGGTTGATGGTTGATCGGCGACTTCCATTCAATCGGCGCCGATGGTTCTTATGATGCTTCCTTCCTTCTGGCCGCTTGGGCTTCTTCCATATTTATGTACTCATTGGCCTTCTTCAACATGTGGTCGTAGTCGCGGGGCGGCTTTCTGGCAAGCGACCAGAAAAAATCCTCATCCACGAGCCCTTGCATGAACGAATTCATCATGGTCTCGGATGAGACCAAGGGATTATTCATCGCCACCTAATTGAAGCATTGGATGTAGGTTCTGAGGGTCTCCCTCTGGCCCTGCTTCATGGAGAACAGGCTGACGCTTGTTTTCTGATAGTGTTTGCTGCTCGCGAAGTGATGAAGGAAAGCCGTTCGGAAGTCCTTGAAACTTCGAATCGATCCGTCCAGCAACCTCCGAAACCAACGTTGTGTCAAGAGGGATAATGTGGTGAGGAAGACCTGACACTTGATCCTGTCAGTATATTGATGGAGAGTAGCAGCATTGTCGAACTTACTGAAATGGTCGTCCGGGTCAGTTGACCTGTTATACTCTCCGATCCCAAGGGAGCGTAGTGCCTCGGCAGTGGATCTTGCAGAATCACCTCGGAGAATTTCCTGTAGATCAGCTCGGGGCGCTTTGCCCTTTCTTGAGTCTCGGATGGGAGCTTCATTTGAGGAAGAGCCCTTTTCCTGGTTGGCTTGAGCGATCTCTGAGGAAGTTTAAAATAGTGCCTTGTGAAATGGGATGGGCACGGGTGGAGCTTCTCCATGAGTGCCAGTTGGCATTTTATTCTGCCCCCAGATGGAAAACTGCTCTGGTCGATCTTTCTGAGTTGCTCGGCCTCCCGAGGCCGATGTCGCTTGTTACGCCTACCGACCGGCTAGCGCCTTTTGATGCTGCTGCTCAACTATTTTTGCTGCTCGTACTTGAATGATCGTGTCAAGCTCCTCTGGAGTGAGCGCCACGGTGTGGAGACGTCCAGCTTCTTCCATCTTCTCGTCTCGGATTCAGGTGCGTTCCCACAAACGACGCCAAATTTGATTCTGTCCAAGAGTCGAGTCGACGGAAGCTAGGGAGATGGCGCTCACGTTGACTGGATCTAGACCAAGGATGACGTAGGCCTCCGACGAGCTAAGCCTGCAACCACAAGTCGTTAGTGCCGAGCCAGGGAGGGGTCCCAGGCGATGGCCCTCCGACGTTCAAGTTAGTTACCGGCTGCAAGTGGATGAAGTAGAGAAAAGAGTAGCAGTGTAACTGTAGCTATAGTGTTGAAAAATATACCTCCGTCGAAATCTGGGGGTCCTTATATAGGGCTCCCGAGAGACACGTGCACGTTTCCCAAGGCGTGCGTGCTTCTCAAAGCATGCTGGAAAGGATGTGTCAGAAAAGCGTGTCTGGCGCCATACATTAACAACCCGAGTATATCCCTGACGTGACAATGGAAGCTTCCACCGTACGATTCTCTGTCTGACTATGCCGCTGACCATGCCGTTTGCCAGTACCACGAGTTCCTAGAAGGATATCACCAGCTACTCCTTTTGTCTGTTACTGGGCCGAGCGAAGGAGCCGCTCGGCCAATCTCTCATCCGGCTGATATCGCGACCGTGCCGAGCGGGATGTCCACTTGGCCAATGGTCTGCTATCTTGACTCCGTCCTGTTGAGCGAGGGATCCATGCTTGCCTGGTTGGGGATGTGTTCGCTGTTCGGCCGAGCGGGACGGCTTCCATACTTGAACCTTTTGACCGTCGGAAGCTCAGTATCTGGCCGAACTGTCATATTGTCGGGTTGGGTATTCCCCACACTGTTTTGGTAGATGGGTCGCCTGATCGGACGAACTTCCGGAGCGCTGACCACCTTGACCTATCGGGCGGGTCCCACCTTACCGCCGGATCAGCTAGATTTCACATTTCCTTTACGGTGATCATTTAGAGGAAGATATACACTAGTTGATTTTTATTATGTTTCGTGACCATAATTTTGTGGTGCTCCCAAATGTAAGGTTGTGTGGATGCAGGTTGTGTGGATGCCGTAGACGGAATTCATGCGTGCGTTAAGGTATCAAACGTAGATGCAACGTAAAGTTCTTGTATATGTCCTAAATGGGTGGGAAGCCATACTATTTGATTGTCAAACTATAAAGAATTTGAGATATGCTAAATTAAGATTTCCTTATAGTATCTAACTTATTTTATTTAATTATTTCACAATCATTTTCTTATATAAATAATGCTATTTTTTAAAAAGTTATCTAAGTCATTAATTTTATAATTTATTAAAATTTAAAAAAAGTTATGTTTTTAAAGAGTATCCACATCAATTATCCTATTCAAAGATTTTATCCTAAATTTTGGATAGGACAACTAAAAACTCTCTGTATTAGTTACCCTATCCATTCCCTAAATTTAGAATTAATGAATAGTGATTCTTTAAATTTAGAAAATGAAACCTCTACCTAAAAATAAAATAATAATTTTTTTTAATCTCTCTCCTTTCACTCAATCTTTTCAATCTCTCTTCTTCCACTCATTCTATAAATATAATAATAAAAAAATGGAAAGAGAAGAAAATAATAAAAAAAATTAAGGATGATGAAAATTGTAAGATTTTGATATAGTGTATAGTAAAAAATGATTATCTAAATTTAATAAAATAGATTATTTATTTTAAATTTTAGATATATTAATAGGGAAACTGAACTGGATGCTTTTAGTCAAGTTTTATTACAAAAGAATTTTTATTATATAAAGAATAGGTTATGTTACCAAATTATAAAAAGGGTTAGAATCTCATCTAATAAATAAGTTTTAAGTTAATATAATTTGTAAAAAAAAAAATCTTTAAGGGAAAATCGATAACTTTTCTTTGAGAGAGGATCTATCTTTATTTGTCTGCTATGTTACATTACAAGTTTATAAGAATACAAAGAGGAAATGCTAAGAGTATAAAAGAGGCTTCTAATAGGATCTAACCAATCACTATTTCGCCAACATCTAAGCTTCCACCAAACTCCCTTTTATATCTTTTATCACCTCTTAATTGTTCATTTGTTGTAAGATGATCTATTATGGATCAGTCAATTGGAGCCACCCATTAGTTGATTGATTCCTTCAATTGCTTTAATTTGAGTCTTCCATTAGGTCAATCAATTTCCTGTCAATTTAGTCTTGAATCAATTGGTTCATCATCCATGAGTCAACTCCTTTGTCGACTTAGCTCTCCATATGACAAGAATTCAACTACGATCATTCTAATGATCGAGTCTGATCATCTAGAAGTTGAGATTCGACTCTAGCCTATACATATAGGTCACTCAACTCTCAAAGCTCAGTAGACTTTACCATTATCGTTTGACTTCTCCATTAAGCCATCTCCGGTCAAGTGCACTTGAACCCTTAGCTCACTCTACATGCTATTCTGTTGCGTCTAAATAATTCGCCTCCATCGATCATTATCAACATTGCTCTTGTTGCTCCTCGTCCTGAGTTCATCAGATATCTTATTTTATCATTCTTTGATTTCTACAACCACAAGTTACCAACTTAGGCCGTGTCAAATTATAATATACAGTTTCTCCAACACCACCTTAAACTTCCTTCCTATAGTTTCTCAATTGCCTCGTGCAACCTTCTTCAATCACTATGGACCTCAAGCCACTAAGTATGCCACCTTGTCAACGCTAAGACATCGTCATATCACACTAGAACTCGTCAAGTCACAAGCTTTCCAAGCTCTATTTGTATCTTGCAAGTCCTTGTACACTCAAACAACTAGTTGACTCTAGTATTTATTGAGGAGACAAACAATTGACTAGAAGTGGGTGCAATCGGGATTCAATTATTTATTGACAGACAAAAGGATGAAGTAGTTGCATATTAGTCAATTGAGGTAAGTAATTGATCAATCACTTGGTCGAGAAGAAACCAACTAGCAATTGTTTGGATATGGATATTATAAGAAGGGAAACATAGGGGCTTTCCGCAGCTAACAAAAAGGGAATACAAGAGCTAAGATACATGAGCAAAAGCAAGTGAAAGCAAGGTCAAAAGAGAGCTCTAATCTTATATTATTTCATCATTGTATTTTTTTTTATTATTGTTTATCTTGTTGTTTATATTGTAAGCAAGGTTATAAATGTTGGTGCAATCGATTTCTTGTCAAGATTGACCAAACTTGAGTTGACTCAAGTTGAGTTTCGATATTTGATCAATATGTTAAGTGGTCGAGTAAAACATCAAGTAGGTTAAAGTTGACTGACAACTTGACTTGATGAGCATGGTTGTACAAATTACGTGTGTTTGAGTAAAGAGTCAAGTAAGTCAAGCTGATCGGATACTTAACAAGAAGAGAAAAGTCTACATGGATCAATATTGACTGGATAGTTAATGATTGAAGATGATAAAAGTCCAAGTATATCATGATTGACTGAACACTTGGTATGTGAAAGGAAAATTCAAGTGGGTCACGGTTAACAAGATACTTGATAATCGAAAGTCCAACTAGGAGCTGGCAAGAGGGAAGTCCAAGTGGATCATGAAAAATTGGACATTTGGCATAAGAAGTGAAGTCCAAGTCAGTTAATGTTGACTAGGAACTTGGCATGAGATGAATGAAGTTCTAGTAGGTTGAGGTCAAACAAATACTAGGTAACGACGAAGTCCCAACAAGTTAAGGTTGCTTGGATGTTGGGCAATGAAAACTCTCAATGGGTCAAGGGTGACCAGATGTTGAGCAAAAGAAGTCATAGCAAATTGAAGTCAATCAGATACTGGGTAATGCAAGTGTTTAGCCTTAAAAAGGTTAAAATTGATGCAAGTGTTTAGCCTTAAAAAGGTTAAAATAGATGTATCAATCGATTGCCAAGAAGTAGCAATCAATTGTTTAACCTAAATCCCGAATTCAAAGTTTGAGGTGTGAAAGAAGGTTGACTAGTTGAGTTGCTACTAACCAATTGGTGGCATTGCAGTAGGGAACAAAATGATGTAGAATCGATTGGCCAATTTGATTGGTCAATGGTAGTTGATTGGTGAAGTCTATCAATTGATTGTTAAGGTAAAAAAAAGTTGTTCTATAGGTTTAAATGGTCGAATCTAACGTGGGAGTCATTTGGTGAAGTCTACCAATTGACTGGTAGGCTGAAATTAGCTCGAGCAATAGCCTTTAAAAATAGTTTTTGAGTTAAATTGAAGGTATCGACTCTTGGAGGTTTGAGGACGAAATGCTGCTGCATTTCTACACCAACAAGAGGCATTCAAGCAACAAGAAAGTGCCCAAAATAAGATTTCATTTGTAAAGTTGTTTATGCTTTCATTTATATTTGAGAATGAGAAGATCTAGTGGTAGTAGATCGCTAAGACCATGCCTTGGATTTTTAGCTTTAAGATGCCAATACCAAGTAAAACCAATGTGTTGTGCATGTGACATCAAGTTTGATTCAAGTATTCCATTGCGCATTCAAATGATGAGCTGCACTTGAGATGAAGTAATCAGAACTATTCCCACTAGCTCAGGAAGGTCCTAACAATAAAATGTTTCCCCACATCTAAAAAGCATCCAACAATGAAAATATATATAGAGAGGAATTCTAAGAATGACTCACTGACAAATCATATATAGTTGCAAACAAAAAAAAAAGGTAGAATCGTCACCTTAGTGACCCCCTGGGTCCGGCCCCACAGATATCCAGAGGGGGTAGAACCGCCACCTTAGTGGCTCCCTGCTGGGGCTACTGGTTATCACAGACAAATCATATATAGTGGAATAGGAACAGAAGTTCTAAATGATATAAAAGGCTAAGGGTTTGCATTGCATATGTCTCATATTCACTAAAAAAGAAAATCCTATTAGTGATAGAAATATCCGTCACTAATCGGTCGCTAATTGAGCATAGCGATTGATTATTTTCATCGCTATAAAATAGGTCGTTTGTTGGTGCAATTTCCAGTAGGTCAAGGTTGACCTAGTTGACCAAGCGTAAACCTTGGTCATGGTTTCGATGTTTGACAATACAGAAATACATGTAGACATGGACAATGCAGGTGCAGTTGTCCATGCGGAGAGATACTGATCAGGGTCTGATCAGGTTGGATGAAGAAGAATCAAGTAGGTCAAGGTTGACCGGATACTTGACTGGGAAGTCCTAACTGGGATGTTAGGCAGTTCGTAAAGTCCTGGTAAGTGAAGCCAGGCAGTATGGAATGTCCTGGTGAGTGAAGCCGGGCAGATTGGAAATCCTGGTGAGTGAAGCCAGGTGAAAATCCTAGTGAGTGAAGCTAGGTGAAAGTGAAAGTCCTGGTGAGTGAAGCCAGGCAGTTGGAGAAAGTCCTAGTGAGTGAAGCTAGGCAGTTGGGAAGACCTGGTGAGTGAAGCCAGGCAGTGGGAAAGTCCTGGTGAGTGAAGCCAGGCAGTTGGAAAGTTCTGGTGAGTGAAGCCGGGCAGATTGGAAATCTTGGTGAGTGAAGCCAGGTGAAAACCCTAGTGAGTGAAGCTAGGTGAAAGTCCTGGTGAGTGAAGCCGGGCAAGGGAAAATCCAGATGGATCAAGGGTGATCAGACATCTGGTATTGTGAAGGTCAAGTAGGTCAAGGGAGTGACCGGATACTTGGCACGAAGATAAAAGTCCAAGTGGGTCAAAGGGATTGACCGGACACTTGGTGGAGAGTCTTAGCAGGACAAGAGAGTGATCGGATGCTAAGCATATGTACCAATAGGTCAAGGTTGACCGGATATTGGTTTGGAAGGTTTGGGACTTGGTTTGGGCAAAAACCAAGCTCTGGATCGATCAGTGGATCGATCCAGTGATACACTGGGTATCTGGATCGGTCTGGTGATCGATCAGTAACCAAACAGTAGCCTACTGAGTGTTATCTGATCGGTCTGCAGACCGATCAGGAAACAACGATCAGAAGGTAAAAAGTTCGGGAGAAAAGAAAGGGAATGCATGCTGATCGGTCCCTGGGCCGATCAGGCTTCAGCCTGATCGGTCCAGAACTATCCGTTGTGAGCCAACGGTCTTCTGTCTTCTGGCTTCTTCTTCGTAGGTGGATGCAGGTATAAGAGGGCTGAGGGCTTCTACAGTGCGAAAACCCTCTCACTCTTCTTCTGGTCCGAAGCTTCTGCTTCTTCACTGCTGTGCTCTTGAGCTTTGCTGAGCTCCGAAGCTTCGGGTGAGCTTCTTCGACTGAGTTGCTTGTTGGCATTCGACCGTGAAGTTGGTGCTTCATCCGGGACTTCAGTCGACAAGAAGGCAAGCGAGTATTTGTACATTCATTGTGTATTTTGTTCTTGCTCTTCTTTGTATTTCCATATTGCTGTTGCAAGTTATTGTGGCGAGATTTCTCCACCCACAAGGAGTACTTATTAGCCGGTTCTCCGGGGACTCATCCACCGACGGATTGATAGGGCTCGTCCACCTTATGGACACGGCGAGGAGTAGGAGTATCACCTCCGAACCTCGTTACATCCATCGAGTTTGAGGTTTGTTTTCTTCCTTTTCGTTTCTACGTTTCATTTCCGCTGCGCTAACCCTAATCGTAGGAAGAAATGCGAAGGATTTGGGGCGGCTATTCACACCCCCCCTCTCTAGCCGCGATCATCGATCCTAACAAGTGGTATCAGAGCGAGGTCGCTCTTCGCCGGATTAACACCCGAGGGAGCACAAGCTAGAGATGGATCAACTCGGAGAAGACATCGCCATTCCACCTTTCTACGATCGCGACGACTTCGCGTTTTGGAAGGTAAGAATGAAGTACTTTCTTATGACTAACCTTGAAAATTGGAGTTGTGTTCAATTAGGTTTCAAGCTTTCGATGGACAAGAAAGGAGAAACCCTAGAGAAGAAGGAGTGGACCAAGGAACAAGTCCACCAATCCCTAGTCAATGATGAGGTATTGAAAATTTTTGAATTTTCTTTACCTAATGATGTTTTGTGTAGGATAGGTGGATATAACGATGCCAAGGAGTTGTGGAACAACTTGGCAAAGTTCCATGAGGAGAAATCCACTTCAAGTCATGAAGAGGAGTCAAGTGAGCCAAGTAGCTCACATCATGGAGGAGAGGAATTAGAAGTTGAGGGCTACTCAACATCTAAGGAAGAAGAGGAGGAGAGTTCTTCTTCAAGAATGGAGCAAGAGGAAGAAGCTTCTACCTCCAGAAGGGATGAAGAAGAAAGTCTTCATCCATCCTCAACCCTAGGTAACTCAAGCATTTCAATTTCAAATAAATTACACATAATGTGCTTTGAGTATAGGGAGTATGGACAATACAAGAGTAAATGTCCAAAGAGGGTTAGAAAGACTCCACCGGCGCCAAAGGTCAAGGAAGCCGGAGTCCCAACACGCAAGGGCAAGGAGCACGTGGTGTGCTTCCAATGCAAGCGAAGGGGACACTATAGGAGTCAATGTCCGAGGGGGAGGCAACCTCACAAGGACAAGAGATCGAGCACGTCAATAGGGGGAGCGAAGGCAAACCCTAAGGTAACATTTAAGTCTCACTCTTGCAATAAGACACATGCTAGTAGCCTTATTGCTATTGTTAATAATGGTAAGCATGATAACATTAGAAATCGATACACATGCTTAGGTGCCAAACATGTGAGCCTAGATAAGGATAATACTAGAAATGTCAACCCTAGAATTAACCCATCTAAGGCTAAGGAAAATCTAGGTAGAAATCCCAAATCATCTAGACACATGCCTAGGAATACCTCAAAGAAAAATGAAAAATTAAAAATTGAGGTATTAGAGAAGAAGAATCAAGTCTTGAGGTCAAGACTTGATACTTTGGAAAAGACTCTTAAGAACTTGGAGAAGTCATCTCTAGGGTTTAAGGGTCAAAAACCAATGTCCAAGGACAAGAAAGGTTTGGGTCACAAACCTAAGTCCCAAGTGGTCAAGCCCAATTATCATAATGTTCCATTCAATTATGGAACAAGACCTAGGGCTAGAAAGACCATCACCAAGGTCACAAGGGGGGTCACCCCTAGAGTTGATCTTAATGAGTCCCAAATGACCAAGGCTTCAAAGCCTAGGAGGGTCATTAGGAGGGTTGCTAGGGAAGTCATCCCTAGTGAATATTTAGTGAACCCAATGAGCTCCAATAGGTATTGGGTTCCTAGGAGTGTGATTTCATCACGCTAGATTAGTTAGGGTATGCCAACCTTACTTGAATAGGTAGTTAACCTAATAATGGCAAAAGGTGGCACTTTAGGATTTTTCAAGGTATAATCAAGTCTTGAAAATGAAATTAAGAATTATTCCTAAGGTGATTAGAATGTGCCAATCAAATTTGAGGAGTTTTCTAGAGTCAATCTAATTGGCACATAGTGATCTAAAAATCTTTGGTATATGATTTTAGGTCTATTACTCTTAGGAATATAGAACCTATGGAAAAATGATCAAAACTGTCAAAAATGGCAACTAAGGCTAGAATTAGGTATTTCCTATACCTTTACATGTTATTTGCCATATATTGTTTGTCATATGCCATGTCATGACATCATATTTATTTTATGATCATTTAAAATGTCATGATAATGCTTAGGTTGTTTAAATGTCATGCTTTATTTAAGTTTCATACTTTATGCCATGACATCATGACACTGCACATGTTATTATGTATGATATCATTTTATGCCATGTCATCTTCTCTTGCATTTATAATCAATGAAATTGATTTAAGGTTAAAAACACAATTTGATATGGAGATCAAATTGATGTTTAGAAAATGCATGAGACCTTAGCCTAAGATAACCTAAACCCATATCTCACATCAAAATTGACTTGGATGTGTTTGATACACCTTAGATGTGTGTGAGATATTAGGATGATGAGTTAGGAACAAGGTGCATAGTTCTTGTACCTAGATGAGCCTAATTCAAAATTGGGGATCATAGGGAAAGCTTATGTACAAGTCATGTACATTTAGCCCAAAGATTGTGGTCCTAAATTAAATGGTTTAAAATCATTTCAAAATTGATTTGAAAAACCTTGATGAAGCTTTTCTAGTGATAGCATTCATCATTGAGCAAAGTGATACAAAATGAGTTAACTTTGAGCTATTTCAAAGACTTTTGAACTTTGTATCAAGATTTGAAAAGGGAAGTTATTTTCATAGAAAACTATTTTTCCCTGATAGTATATGTTATGAGGAATGTATCCTCAAATTTTCACAATTTTTGGAATTTTCTGTAATTTTCTAGGAGTTTCTGAATTTCGGGAGGAAAATCAGAAATTCTGATATCAGACTTGTGGACCGATCAGAGAGGATTCTGATCGGTCCAGGAAAGTGTGGATCGGTCACTAGGACCGATCCAGGAGAGTGTGGATCGGTCTGGTGACTGATCCAGTGAAGGCTGATCGGTCTGGTGACCGATCAGCGCGTGCCAAATGCTGAAATTTCAGCTGGGAGTTGGTGTTCTGGATTTCTAAAGGTTTGAAACTCTCCAAGACATTGTTGGTGCAATGGTCAAGGGGGAGTTGACCTTTAGGGGGAGTTTTACCTATTAGTCAAGGAGGAGTTGACTTTTAGGGGGAGTTTTTACTCGTCGAAACTTTTGAGGATGAGTGATATGGGATTATCACTAAGTTGATTGTTGAATTTAGTATCAAGGGGGAAATTAAGGGTTTCAATGAAAGGTATGGGACTTTCATTAGGAAGAAACTCTTGACCTTGATTCACTCCTTTTGATGTGTGTCAAAAAGGGGAAGAATGTCTAGAGAATGTTCAAGGAAGAACATTGGAGTTAGTGGGAGAGTTTGTTGATCACGACGAGTGAAGTTGTGAACAACGATAACTTACTCTTCAGGGGGAGAGTTTGTTGATGTGTGACAATAGGGGGAGAATGAAGGGTTTAAGTTAGGCCTTTATTATCTAAGAAGGAGGTTGCCTTCTTAGAAGGAGAATGTAAGGTTGTAACTTATGTTTCATTACCTAGTGGCATGAGGAAAGTTGAGGCTATTGGATTAGCCTAACTTAAAGGTATTGTCAAACATCAAAAAGGGGGAGATTGTTGGTGCAATTTCCAGTAGGTCAAGGTTGACCTAGTTGACCAAGCGTAAACCTTGGTCATAGTTTCGATGTTTGACAATACAGAAATACATGTAGACATGGACAATGCAGGTGCAATTGTCCATGCGGAGAGATACTGATCAGGGTCTGATCAGGTTGGATGAAGAAGAATCAAGTAGGTCAAGGTTGACCGGATACTTGACTGGGAAGTCCTAACTGGGATGTTAGGCAGTTCATAAAGTCCTGGTAAGTGAAGCCAGGCAGTTTGGAAAGTCCTGGTGAGTGAAGCCGGGCAGATTGGAAATCCTGGTGAATGAAGCCAGGTGAAAATCCTAGTGAGTGAAGCTAGGTGAAAGTGAAAGTTCTGGTGAGTGAAGCCAGGCAGTTGGAGAAAGTCCTGGTGAGTGAAGCTAGGCAGTTGGGAAGACCTGGTGAGTGAAGCCAGGCAGTGGGAAAGTCCTGGTGAGTGAAGCCAGGCAGTGGGAAAGTCCTGGTTAGTGAAGCCAGGCAGTTGGAAAGTCCTGGTGAGTGAAGCCGGGCAGATTGGAAATCCTGGTGAGTGAAGCCAGGTGAAAACCCTAGTGAGTGAAGGTAGGTGAAAGTCCTGGTGAGTGAAGCCGGGCAAGGGAAAATCCAGATGGATCAAGGGTGATTAGACATCTGGTATTGTGAAGGTCAAGTAGGTCAAGGGAGTGACCGGATACTTGGCACGAAGAGAAAAGTCCAAGTGGGTCAAAGGGATTGACCGGACACTTGGTGGGGAGTCTTAGCAGGTCAAGGGAGTGACCGGATGCTAAGCATATGTAACAATAGGTCAAGGTTGACCGGATGTTGGTTTGGAAGGTTTGAGACTTGGTTTGGGCAAAAACCAAGCTCTGGATCGATCAGTGGATCGATCCAGTGATACACTGGACCGATCAGTAACCAAACAGTAGCCTACTGAGTGTTATCTGATCGGTCTACAGACCGATCAGGAAACAACGATCAGAAGGCAAAAAGTTCGGGAGAAAAGGAAAGGAATGCATGCTGATCGGTCCCTGGACCGATCAGAGGAAGCTCTGATCGGTCCCCAGGACCGATCAGAGGAAGCTCTGATAGGTCCCCAGGACCGATCAGAGGAAGCTCTGATCGGTCCCCAGGACCGATCAAAGGTATCCTGGACCGATTGGACCGATCAGGCTTCAGCCTGATCGGTCCAGAACTATCCGTTGTGAGCCAACGGTCTTATGTCTTCTGGCTTCTTCTTCGCAGGTGGATGCAGGTATAAGAGGGCTGAGGGCTTCTACAGTGCGAAAACCCTCTCACTCTTCTTCTGGTCCAAAGCTTCTGCTTCTTCACTGCTGTGTTCTTGAGCTTTGCTGAGCTCCGAAGCTTCGGGTGAGCTTCTTCGACTGAGTTGCTTGTTGGCATTCGTCCGTGAAGTTGGTGCTTCATCCGGGACTTCAGTCGACGAGAAGGCAAGCGAGTATTTGTACATTCATTGTGTATTTTGTTCTTGCTCTTCTTTGTATTTCCATATTGCTGTTGCAAGTTATTGTGGCGAGGTTTCTCCACCCACAAGGAGTACTTATTAGCCGGTTCTCCGGGGACTCATCCACCGATGGATTGATAGGGCTCGTCCACCTTACGGACACGCCGAGGAGTAGGAGTATCACCTCCGAACCTCGTTACATCCATCGAGTTTGAGGTTTGTTTTCTTCCTTTTCGTTTCTACGTTTCATTTCCGCTGCGCTAACCCTAATCGTAGGAAGAAACGCGAAGGATTTGGGGCGGCTATTCACACCCCCCCTCTCTAGCCGCGATCATCGATCCTAACATCGTTGACATCTTCTAATGATGGAATATTAAATTTTATCGTTAATTTACGATGGAATATTAATTCTATTCCTAAATTCATAGATAGAACATTACTATTTCATCATAAATCTAGCAATGAAATTTTAACCCCGTCATTAAAAATAGCAATGAATATTACCTTCTGTCTTTAATTAGCAACGGATGTTAATATATCTGTCGCTAAAAATCCTTATTGAAAATTTAAATTTCCGTGATAGAAATTTAAATTTCCATTGCAATTTAGCATAAAAATTTTGGCAACAATTCCCTCATTTTAGTATTTTCCATGTTTACATATATAGTATCAATCAACACATCATCACAAACAATGATTTTCATAATACATTCATATTATATAACCAAACAACACAACATAATTTAACACCACAACTCATTCATACATCCACATATTCACATTATACACACAAACAATATAGTAAACAATACAAACGATACATATCAAATCTAATCCAACAACGTATCAAATCCAATCCAACAAAGATTAATATCCAAGACATTTCAAATTTCACTAATAAACATTTGAATCTAATAAATCCAAATACATTACTAATGATAATATAAATCTCCTAACGAACATATACAATCACACTCCAAAACTAGCTAGTAGTATCCAATCCTATAGAAATTATAAAATGATAGGTTATTAAAAAAATAAGGAAAAAACTAATCATATATCATCATAAATATGCAAAACAAATTGAATATAAATTAAACAAGGTGAACACTATAATAAACAAATGTTAGCTAGACAATAGTTTTACAAGTTTTTTTTTTTTAAAAAATACTTGAATATTAGTTTAGATATCTACTGATAGTGACATATAGAATATATCATTATCTACAATGTTGCTAAAAACCTATAATAAAATTAGAGATGCATCTAATATGAAAATTAATATCTCTATTTTGCATGTTTCATGAGAAATAAATAAAAAAAGAAAAGTTAAAGATCAACACACCTCTCAGTCAACTACTGATTAATATTGTGAGGATCTTGAGGGTCCTAAGTCTCCTAAGAGTCAAAACCATATGGTGTTTGACTCATTCGAGCTTTGAATTTTCATATTTCCTATCCAATTTTCTCATATCTTATGCGGGTTTGCTGAGACTCTTCAAGTTGTTGCTCTAATGTCGAGAGTTGATTCTTCAAATCTAAGTTTTCTTCTCTTAAGGCTAGTATTCCAGTAGATGATCCACTGGGATGCCCCCTGCCCTAGGAGTCATCACACGATTATATACAACTCTCGTCTAGGAGCTAAGACCATAGAGGGAAGAGGTCTTTTTCCTTCCACCGACCACATTATAATAAATCTCATTTAACTTGTTGGTGGATAGAGTTTGTGCCTCATCTCCCTCTATAACAAGCTGAGATGCCTATGCATCTCTAGTAGTCATTTCATTCTATTTAAATAAAAAAATATTCATCTTAGATATATAATTAGAAAAGTTATTCATTGTTAACGATTAAAGGTATTCAAGTTTTTATTCTTACATGTAATGCCTCCAATCTATGATCCATAAATGTGTCATCATTTTTCTTGTGTGTCTTACCAAATACCTTCTGACAAGTAGGAGGTTGCTGTAATTCATCTTCTTGAATATATAAAAATGAAATTAAATCAAAATAAATTAATTGATAATTAAATAATTTTTATATAATGTTATTAATTATAAATAATTCACCATGTCTATGGCATACTCTACGATTGATCGGGATCTACCTGTATGCTTTGTAGATCCGGTGATAGGGCTAGCCAACTCAATGTTTCTATCGGCTCGAGCTATCACTGAATTTGACTATCATCATTCTACAAGCTATATGGCTCGCCATGCATCCCAAATATCTTCTAGTACAAAGATTAGTCTTGTTCCCTTTCTTCTATATTTGTATAACATATCCTTGTAGAGTTTGGCACAAGCATTGTTCTAGGTTCCATAAAAGCCCACTTCATACCCTAGCTCCCAGGTACCTTTTTTGCAATAATAAGGTCACAAATTAGTATAAAAATATAAAGATCTTGATAATAAAAATACTTACTAAAAATTTATGATAATAAAAAACTTGCATCTCCTAATATACATGCCTCCATGTAGTACTAGAAGCACACACCTGTTCTTTAAATTTGCTCAATATGTATGTTGTCACCCAATGACCATCTGGAGTAAAAATGCATAAAAAAAATATAAATATTAGAAATATGTTACAAATACAAAATATATAAAGTAGAAATTACTAATAACATCAATACTTACCAAACCCCAACAATCTGCAACATAGTCTGGCCACGGGGTACTACTGCCTGATCTAACATATATATATTTGCGTAATAACATTATAACACATACACATTCAAAATAATAATCAAATTAGAACAATAATGCCTAATATGGTATAACTAGTGAAATCTACATGTAAAATATAAACAATTACAAGTACTTAATTGGTAA
The DNA here is from genome assembly GCF_018446385.1 of Zingiber officinale. Classification (NCBI taxonomy): domain Eukaryota; kingdom Viridiplantae; phylum Streptophyta; class Magnoliopsida; order Zingiberales; family Zingiberaceae; genus Zingiber; species Zingiber officinale. Next base: position 71,480,836 of record NC_056005.1, on the reverse strand, counting down.
ACGTTAATTCTAATATTTAATTACCATTACAATATAATCATTAACATTAACATTTTGTAGGTTCTCCTCACTAGACTCTGTTAGTTTAATAAGTTTCTCATTGCTGGATATCTCTCCATTATCTATCTCTTCGTAAGGTACATTAATATCTTTAAGTAAGTGAGATGTTGATTGAATCTAGTAATCTACTGAATGTATCTCCACTTCTTCATTTTGAAATGCATCATGATTTTGGGTTGTAATAGAGTCTGGTATTTCTATGGTCGAGGGAGACTTTATTCAATAAATTGCTAACCATTCACTAGATCTTCTTCTCTTTGTCGGGTATTCAAGATAGAAAACCTGACCCGCTTATACTGTGAAAATGAAAGGTCCAAATTTATTGAATCTTTTGTTTGTATTAACCTCAACTAAATTATAGTTTGAATATATTCTAGTACCTATTCTTGAAATCGGATCATACTAAGAATATTTGAATAACACACCTTTTTATGGGTAAGGTAGGATGGTTAATCTCTATTATTTCTTCAAGTCTCCTATAATAATCAAACTCAAAATTATTATTGTTGATAAATCATTTTATACAAACACTAGAATTAAAGGTTAGTGTGCGTTAATCCTATTATGCTACATGAAATTTAAAGTCATTAACATAGTAACCAAAGCCATTAACAATGAAATAAAAATAATCCTAAAGAATGTTACAGTCAGAAAACTTTCCCCAATAGTTCATGCTTTAGGTGAAAATATCATTAAATAAATAGATGATATAGATTTCTACTAATATCTCAACCTAGTTATGATGAGATAAATAAATAGATTGTTAGAATGTGCAAGTGTGGTTGTAAGAAAAAGAGTATTTTTTAGGAGCTGCAATATTGGAATGATCTACTCATTCGACATAATTTAGATATGATGCATGTTGAGAAAATTTTCTTCGATAATATCTTCAACATTGTGATGAATGTGCCTAAAGAACTAAAGACACTATAAAATTACATGAGAAATTAAAAGAACTAGTCAACAAACCAAAGTTGTATCAGAATGAAACAACCAATAAATTTTTAAAGGCTTATTATATATTGGACAAAGATGGTAAGCAAGCTTTTTATGTAGTTAGTTGAAAGAAATTAAATTCCTAGATGGGTATGCATCGAATATGGCTTGATGCTTAGATATGAACAAGGTAAAGATGTTTGTAACGAAAAGTTATGACTGTCACGTATTTATGTAAAGACTTATTCTAATAACATTTCATGATTTACTTCCCAATAATGTTTGTCAAGTACTTACAGAATTCAATCTATTTTCAGAGATTTAATAATGAGGTGTATTATGATATGTTGGATTGAGATATGCTAGGGGAGGGGGGGGGGTGAATAGCGCTCATGGCTTTCATGTTCGTTTAAAAAATAATTGAGTAAAACTCAATGGAATATAAGTAAAAATAATCGCTAACACTGTTTATTTTTACTTGGTTGGAAGTTTATGATGACTCCTAATCTAAGACCCACACTCGTTGTATGTTTACTTTGGGAAATTCATTATCAATCTAGAGAATTATAAGTGCAATAATTAATTACAATAATTGAAATTTTACCAACAACTTAGAATTATGAAAGTAGAGCTTTTAGTCATTGGAGCAACGTTACGACTTCATCAGATAGTCTTTGGGGCAGTGCACAGGAGAAGGATCTCAAATTCAAGTTGTGTTCAGACAACTACTCGTGATCTCCTTTCATTGACTGCTGAACATGCCTTCAACCCATTGAAGGTGCCTTCTGCAGTATAGTTTATCTCTGTAGCATCAGAGACGATAACTTCCGCAATCTGTAAAATTTATCCCTTTGAAGGCGCCTTCAAACTCATGGAAGGCGCCTTCCATCTGGTCTCCAAGGTACCTTTAGGCACATGGAAGACACCTTCGAGTCTCTCCATGCGGGCCTTCAGCCAAGCCACCTGAGGTGCCTCTAACCACCCCAGAGGTGCCTTGAACAATGTCCATCTGAGCTTGAAATGTGCTTTTTACTCCCTGCAAGCCATGTTAGTCCAACTTACAAAACATATCCTACAAGACAAATTTAGGACAATAAAATATGATAAATAAAACTACTTGACAATCTTTGGATTGTCTAGTTCTGACTTTTGTATTTCTCGAAAATCCTAGGTCAAATCGACGCTTATTGTTCCCTCAACGAGGAACGCGTTCCCACCTACTCCTCTTAGGAGAAATTACCTTTCGTCAAATCGGTATTCCAAACTATCTAGACTTTTGCTCAGCATCTAAGACTTCAAGACTTCATGCTGAACGTCTGATCCATGACCCGTCCAGTCTTCCACCTAGCGTCCGCTATTAGTTAGAGCCCTAGAGCCAATGATATGATGATTATTGTATGGACTCATTGTATCATATTCCTATATATATAAAGGCTTTTGTTTTGGTTATTATACTTACTTGTATTGGTGCCAAATAACTAAGTATAATAGCATCCTTGAGTAGAAGGTTCTTACCTATATCAATCGATTGGTTGAATCGATAGTGAGATGATATAGGGAACGCTACTCTTAATCATTCCTAGTCAGGTATTAACATTCAGGGACAATGTTAATGTGATGAGATTAGCATTTAGGTCAACTCGATGACTTGATCTCATAAGTCATGGATATAGAGATATCAAGTTGACATATGGGTATGCATTGAAGAATATATACTGAATGACCCGCCATGAGAAAGTATCATGGATCATTATATGAGTGTCATATACTTTCTCATGTGGCTATTAGTATGACTACTATTCCTTGGACCTGAAGTCACCATGGTTCCCTACATAAGGAGTTGCATACTTTTGCTTCGTCAAACGTCACCCGTAAATGGGTGGACTATAAAGGGGATTACTGGGTATGTAACAAATTATGCGGAGGGATGTGAGTGATGTAGATGGGATCTATCCCTCCTATATGATGGGAGTGACATCATTATTCTTGATAGAGCGAGACCACTAAGTGCATGGCCATGCCCAAATGAGTCAATATGAGATATTGAGCTCATTTGATTAGAGTGAGTATACTTGGAGTTCAAGATTTAGATTGATTAGAGGATGACACGGTCTATGCCTCACATTGATCAATCTAGATGTCAAGGATAGAAGGACACTTGTCATATATTGTGAAGAGTCACAATTAGTAGTTACAAGGTGATGTTGGATCTCAACATTCTTGTAACTTGGGTAGTAATGATGTGTTACTAGATACCGCTCATTACTTATGCTTCTAAATGGGTTTAAGAGCATTGCCAACGTTACAAGAACCTATAGGGTCACACACAAAGGGCAATTAGATGGAGATTAGGTTCATTTGATGAACCAAGAGGATTAGGTTCATGTGATGAACCAAATTAGATTAAGAGTAATCCAAATTAGATTAATTGAGTAAGACTCGATTGAGTTAGACTTGAGTAAGACTCAAGTGAGGCTAGACTTTAGTTAGACTCAAGTGAGGCTTAATGATGATATTCATTGAATTTTGATTCAATGATAAATGGAATTCACTTTGAATTTTAGATTCAAATTTTGAATGAGTTTCAAAATGGCCATTTAATGAAGAATATTAAATACTCATTAAGGCTCATTAATGAGGCTCATTAATGGTGTTAATGAGCATTAAGTATTTTCATTAGATGAAAATACTTAAGCCATTTTTTACTCTCATTTTATTATCGATCATTATTCCTCCTTGCTTCTTCTTCTCTCCCTCTCTTCCTCCTTGGTCGAAACCCTCAAAGAGTGCTAGCACACTCTAAGGTTTCTTCTCCACCTAATTGTTCGTGTGGATACACATAGAGGGGTGTTCACTTGACACCCTTGAGATCCGACATCTTCTTGGACGAGCGGGATAAGCGAAGGGCTTCACATCAAAGGTATAAACTCCTAAACATGTAGATCTAAAGTAGATCTAGGATTAGAAAACATGTATATAAAAATTTAATATTCGCACGGATCCGGTGGCATGGGGTTTCCGCAACACAAAAAGCGGTTTTTACGGCCCGAAAGACCCTACAGTGGTATCAAAGCCACGTGCGAACATGTACTTGTTTTTATTTTAATTTTTATGAAAAATTACAGATCTGTAAGTTTTTGTAAATTTACAATTTTTATGTATTTTATGGGTAGTTTTCTCGTAGAAGCGAAGCAACAAGTGTTTGAACACTTGTAGGCTTCGACTACCGAGAAACACCTTCCGAAACGGCAAGGTCTCGTCCAAAATGTTTTGGGACAGCGGGTCAAGGCACTGTAAGATCATCATAGGATACTCATGAGACTCATATCGCGAGAAGGGGCGCTGCCCCTAACCCAGCAAGGGGCATTGTCTAGCGATCGCGCCCGAAAATCGCTATACGGGATCGCCGGGAAGTTGTGACTCGTAAAATCATAAACATCAGTAGTAAAATTACAGAAGTTATGGAAATTACATAATTTAGAATTATGTATAATTTTTGTGATGGTCATGGCCCAAATACCCAATAAGATTGGACAAAATGTGTTGTAATTCATAATATGGCCTGCTTGCCATTTTATGTGTTTGTGCGTGTTGTATATGATCGCGACCTGCGCATCGTGCCTTCCTTTATTTTATATTCATGTTGTAAATAATTTAGATTCGAATGTAACTCGAGTTTCAAATTTGTAATGTACAAAAATTGAAGCGGTGGAAGGTCCACTTGAGGAGGAGTTACGAGGAGGGTGCGAACAACACATGGTGGTCAAAGGGAGTAGCTTGGAGAAGCTGTTGACCCTAGGTTGACCATCCGATCTTCTCATTGGCTTGAGAAGATCATAGTAAGGCCATGACTAATCACAATCTAATTAATTGCTTGTGTGTGTGTATGTGATGCATGCTAGAGTAGAGTAATTAATTAGTGGCTTAACGATTAAATTAGATCTAAATTGCGTATATGATACACATTAATGATTAGATTAGATCTAAATCATGTCAACTCAAAATGCCTACCATACCGTGATACTCATTGTAACGACCACCCTTCTTACTACTACTACTCTTTAAGAGTGACCGTTACTTAACTACTAACTCTACTTAACCGGTATGATTAAAAACCACATGGAAATCCTATCAAAAAATTTTGACAGAATCTCCCCTGTACCGGTGACCTTAAACTGATATACAAACACAATATACCTCAGCCACAGGAGGCTGGAACATCTATCAAGCAACTCATGCAGTAAATAATCCAAAACAAAAGAAAACTATACCAGAAATCATCACACAAAATTACAATTCATCTACTATGTCCTAATAACATCAAAATAACATATACCATCCCAAATACTAAAATACGGAAACTTAATAATGAATTACAACTTCTTACTTCCAAATTTTCTTATCAACCTAAATAAAGAATTAATCTAAACAAATTCCTAACTAAGTCCCAAGGCTTCCATAGTCCTGGCATCACACATCCTTCGAGCACCTCCTTGTTGCCTTCCTTTCTATATCTTTTCCTTTTCTGTATCTGCAGTAAGAGGAAATGCAATCTATAAGCAAAATGCTTAGTAAGCGCTATCTAACTCACAAAATCTCGATATGTATGTGAATATACTGAAAACTAAAACTGAATGCTCAAAAGGAAATCTACTCATGCTCATCTACTAGTAAAAGAAACAAACATACTGAAATGCTAAACATGTAAAGATACTCATGCTCTTCTAATAACAAAGAAATCAAGCAGGCTGAAATGCTAAACATGTAAAGCTACTCATGCTCAGAAAATAGCAATGAACAGTAAGCTAATCTAAGTAACATGCTAGCATAAAAGAAAACTCAACTTGCTGCTTTTAAGACAAAATGAAACTTATTTCTTTTGTTCTAAACTTATTCTTTTATTTCACTTATTTAAAAACTTCTTCTTTAATACTTTTATACTTATGAAAACTTACTTTACTTGTTCAAAAACTTATACTTATAATACTTCAAAATAGTAATCAACTTTCTTCTTGGGCCCGACAACTGTACTTGCTTTTACTATTGTAACGACCCGACCCATTTGGCGGCCCATTTGGCGACCCTTGGGTCGTCGACCGTCGGCCATGCCATTACTACTAGGTTATCTAAACCTAGGGATGACTATGAGAGCCCAACCCAAGGACAACTGAGTGTCCAGCACAGTGCCACTGATAAAAGTAAAATACTTGTTATCTTTTAATACTTCTAATATATAATGCCTCGGCATTTTAACAAGCACCTTGTGTGCCAAAAATCCCTAAAGTCTTAGCTCTGGGATCTACTTAAGGTCTTGATCTTTTTCTTCCTTTTCTTTATCTTTCTTATACTTTTCTTAAACTCAAAATACTGTTAGGGTATTTTTCCATATGCATCTATAAGTGAAATCAACTAGGTAACACACAATCATGCATATTTAAGAGAAATCTACTCTTCTATTAGCAATAGAAAACTACTCATCTAATAGAAATAAGAAAGTCGGCTTGTGTTCCACTAATAACAAAATGAAACTGCACATACTCAAATAACAGCAAACGAAAATCTGCTTGTGCTTACTAAGAATATGCTCTGTAAGGTTTAATAACTTCTGCACTTAATAGATCTACACATTCCAAATTATTTCTAGCAAACAAAGCATACGGTAAAGATGTTGCTGCTATCAAAATGGGGTACAAGCCTACTGCAAATACAAAGAAGTAGATGCTTATAGAGAATCCTGCACTGCTATAAAATATTGTACATGCCTACTATACAAATATAAAAGAGGTAGACTATTCTAAGCTCCAATAGAGCTGCTCATGCTTGCTACAAGCACAAAAGAAACGGGCTGTTCGTGCCCCTTTCATAGCGCTAATCACACTAAGACTTGCTGGAATTAAAGGGCTGTTCATGTTTAAGAAATAGCACCAAAACTGAACTAAAATGCTGAACTGCAGAATAACTAAACCTATACGAACTACTGCTATGGTTGCATTCATCAGAGGGCAGAAATAAGGAACTGTTCCTATTCGTTGCACAGCAAGGAAGATCCAACACTACATACTTAAGGTAAATGACTGTTCATGCTTAGTAAATCAGCAAGAAAGTCAAACTTGTAATGTACACTCTGGTTGTTCATGCTAGTTAATTGCAAAGGAACATCTAACTAAAATGCTATTCATACTAACATAATAAGAATATATTCATGCTTGTTAAACTAGCAAACTTCTTAAACTATCTACTCAAAATAAGGGGTTGTTTGTGCCCATTTCATAGTGAGAAAACTAATACTTATACTTTACACAAAAGGGCTGTCCTTGCCCATTAAATAACACTAAAAAGGTTTAAACTAGTTAGAACTTGAAGCTCTCTAAAACTTATACTTCTTATACTTTAAAATATTAATCTTTTCCTTTCAACTCTAGAAATCACTAGTATTTAGAGCTCCTAACATCTCCAGAACAAACTCCAAAACGGTTTCCAAAAGTTAATAAAACTCTTTACAAACTCTATTCCATATGGACAACTGGAAGCAAAATACTGGAAACAATTTAACAAGTTCATCTAAACCTCAAAAAAACATCATCAAGAATTAGCTATAACCTTGTAACTGGAATCTTAAACAAACCTATGTAAAACTGGTTCAAGCTTATACCTTTATAAAGCATCAGAAATCCTTAAACATGCCATATCAGAACTCTACACTAATTCCTTATAAAAACATGCACTGTTCGGAAATCCAAATGAATTCACAAGAAATCTTACTTCAATCCATAAACCTAACTACCCATGCCATGTACAACTGGAGAAGGACTCAACACCTACAATGAAAAGTTCAAGCAACCTTGCTATCCTTTCAAATTCCCAGAAAGGAATTTGAAAGCAATGTTGTACACAAAATCTGAAAGCAAGGTCAGCAAAGCACACTAGCTACAGGAAACCAATGGCACAGAAAAACTGAAATCTTAAAGCATACTACAACAGCAATGCAAAGAGAAAATAAGCATTGGTCTCTTTCTACTATAGCCACACATAATCACCTAAAGGTTAGGAACATGCACAATTTAATAAAATCTATTAGAAAGGGTGATACCGTAAGCCCTTAATAAATGCATTGGTAGATTTCTATTAAGAACCGAACATCAATTGTTCTATTAAGCAACGCATTGGCAGATTTCTGCTAAGCACATGCTATTAAAAGGGTGATTGCTATGTGCCACGGCAAGGGAACCAGATTATAAAACTGGGAAGTTAACTACATGCTCAATTCATTCAAATCTCTTCTCTTCTTCCTTATAAAACTCACAGTAGCAGCTTCAAACACATTAATCTTACAACTTATTCTGAAAGATCAAAAGAAACTCAAATCAAACTCGGATCCTTTGAACCCCACAGCAGTAAGCCCTAAACCATAGCCCTTATAGTCTAATTAGAATACTAGAAGAAACTAAACCCCTAGCAAATCCGAAATTTCCTCATGGCACATTCGAAAACACCAAAACAAAACTTCACAGCATACTCAAAAACAAGGAAACTCCAAATTAAATTCGGAACTACTCTTACCGCAGGTGAGTAGCAACTTACCATGTGATTTCTTAGACTTACAGCCGAAGAGGGACTTTCTAGGGTTTGGGTGAGCTTGAAATCGTGGCCTCTTCCTCGCTCACGACTTCCTTCTTGACGAGAGACCTCGGATCGACGAAGAACTCCTGGAGTTCGCTCCTCGCCGGCCGCCGGAAAGATGCCCTAGATCCCCTCCTGCGTTTTCGCCCGAGAAGGAAAAACGCCGTCGCGAGCACACGAGAGGGAGAAGGATTCGGGAGAAATTAAGGCTCGGGAAAATTTTGCCCTCTTTTTGTAACTAGGGTTTCATTATTAACTATACCTTAAATATATTCCGCTCCTTTCTAAATTAGCAAAGCCCGTTGGCACAGTTGGTTGGCTGTGTTCTGCTTAAGGCGCGGCTTGCGAGTTTGAATCTCGGTTGCAACCATTTTTTCTTCCTATTTATTTCCTATTCATTAACTACTGCTTAAATAGAATATTTCTCCTTCTTTAATAAGAAACACCAGCTGGAATAGTTGGCTAGCTAGATTCGGTTAAGTCTTAGTTCAGGTCCAAGGTCCAAGGTCCACGGTTCGAATCTCGACTTGAACATTTTTTTGTCGAAACTTCCTTCGTTTAGTAAAAATACCAAACGACCTCCAAAAATTACATAAAAATACTCTAAAAATTTCTAAAAATCTCTAGAATTTTTCTATAGCATTTTTAAATATTTTAAAATTACTTTTGGGACTCGAAATGGAGAAATTTGGGTTGTTACACTCATCACTACCTCGATCACATGTTATTGTTGAATCTGCCAAAGCAGAGCAACACATATTATCTTGGTAGGGTGCGGAGGGACAATTTTGGTCCCGCCTATCAACGCATGGGTGACTACAAACTCAATTAGATTGAGTATAACTAGTTAAATCGGATTTAACTGTAGGCATTATCCAATAGTTGGAAGATAGGACAAAAACACATTTATATTAAATCTTGGGCGATTTAGCCAAAGCTAACTCAAGTTTCAATATACATGCGGATCTTGATCCTATAAACAAGAGTTGCATAGAGATGTAATTGGTAATTAGTTACCTACCAATCAAACTAAGTCTTGGGAAATTTAGCCAAAGCTATCTCAAGGCGTAGTATGATGTGGATCTTGTCCCACAAAATTATAGCTAGTTGATTGGAATCTAGTAAGTGTGGTTTGACCACATCCCTGACTTGATTCTACAAAAGTTCTTTAATTCAGTGGGAGCATCGTTTAATTAAAGGCATAATTAAATGATAATTGGAATATGATATTTATTTTCTACTTTTTTTTGTTGTAGATTGCCATGTCGTCAAACACGAACTCCTTCTCCCTGCGTTCTGTCCTTGATAAGGACAAGCTCAATGGAGCTAACTTCCTGGGCTGGTACAGGAATTTGAGAATAGTTCTCACACAGGAACGAAAATTGTACGTCCTGGAGCAACCCATTCCTGAGGCACTTCCTGCCACTGCCACGCGAGTTGACCGAGATGCTTATAAGAAGCATCTAGATGACGCATTAGATGTGTCTTGTCTCATGCTCGCGACCATGAACTCTGAGCTTCAGAAGCAACACGAGTTGATGGGTGCTTATGATACGGTTGAACATCTTCGTCAACTATATTAAGGACAAGCAAGGCACGAGAGATTCGAGATCTCTAAGGCACTGTTTCAGTGCAAGATGCAAGACGGGACTCTCGTAGGTCCATATGTACTCAAGATAATTGGGTACATAGAAAACCTACAAAGGTTGAGATTTCCCCTTGGCTAAGAGCTGACCACTAACTTGATCTTGCAGTCCTTGCTAGAGAGCTACAGTCAATTTGTCATGAATTACAACATGAATGAAATTGACAAGTCATTGTCCGAACTACTTAGCATGTTGAGAATTGCTGAGCTCAACCTTAAGAAGGTTAAGCCTAACTCCATTTTGATGGTGTAAAGGCACAAAGGCAAGGGCAAGCCTAAAGGCAAGGGAAAGTCCCAAGCCAAGGGCAAAGGAAAGGCATTGAAATCCAAAGGAGGGGTTGCCAAGGATGCTACTTGCTTCCACTGCAGTCAGACCGGGCACTGGAAGAGGAACTGCAAAGTGTACCTGGAAGATCTTAAGAAGAAGAGAAGTGAGACTTCCACTTCAGGTATATATGTTATAGAAGTCAATCTATCTATTTCTCCATCATGGGTATTAGATACCGGATGTGCTTATCACATTTGTACTAATGTGCAGGCACTGAGAAATAGCAGAGCATTGACGAAGGGCGAGGTGGACCTACGCGTAGGCAATGGAGCACGGGTTGCTGTTGTTACTGTAGGGACTTATTCTCTATCTCTGCCCTCTGGGCTTGTAGTAGAATTAGATGATTGTTGTTATGTGCCTGCTCTTACTAAGAATATTATATCAGTTTCTTGTTTGGACAAGAAAGACTTTTCATTTATAATAAAGAAAAATGTTGTTCAGTTTATTTAAATGATATGTTCTATTGTAGTGCACCTCTGATTAACGGACTCTATATTCTAGACTTAGAGAACCCCATCTATAACATAAATACCAAAAGGTTCAAATCAAATGAAATGAAACAAACCTATCTCTGGCACTGTCGCTTAGGTCATATAAATGACAAACGCTTATCCCAGCTTCATAAAGATGATTTACTGGACTCATTTGATTTTGAATCATATGAGACATGTGAGTCATGCCTACGGGGCAAGATGACCAAGACTCCCTTTAGTGGACACAGTGAGAGAGCGACTGACTTGTTAGGACTTATACATAGTGATGTATGTGATCCTTTCAATGTCGCTGCTAGAGGTGGTTATAGGTACTACATTACATTTACTGATGACTTCAGTAGATATGGTTATGTGTATCAGATGACACATACGTTTGAATCCTTTGAAAAGTTCAAAGAATTCAAGAATGAAGTGCAAAACCAGCTTGGCAAGAGTATTAAGATACTTCGATTAGATCGAGGTGGTGAATACCTTAGCCATGAGTTTTGTGACTATCTAGCTGAGTGTGGGATTCTATCCCAACTCACTCCTCCTGGAACACCACAGTGGAATGGTGTATCCGAAAGGAGGAATCGTACCCTATTAGATATGGTGCGATCTATGATTAGTCACACAGATCTTCCTATGTTTCTTTGGGGCTATGCTCTAGACACAGCAGCCTTTATACTTAACCGAGTTCCATCCAAGGCTGTGATAAAGACACCATATAGGATATAGACTGGGAGAGATGCCCAGGTATCTTTTATGAGGATTTGGGGTTGTGAGGCTTACGTTCGACGTCAAGTCTCAGACAAACTGGGACCCAAATTCCATAAGTGCTATTTTATTGCATATCCCAAGGAAACTAAGGGATATTACTTCTACATTCCCAGTCAACACAAAGTAGTTGTGGCTAAGACTGGGGTATTTCTAGAAAGGGATTATGTTTCTAGAAAAACTAGTGGGAGTACGTTTGATCTTGAAGAAGTTCAAGATATTGACCATAGCACTGAAGCCTCGATGGAAGTTGAACTGGAACCACAAAGTGTTATGGATGAAGTTGTCCCACAAGGAGTTGAGGAACAACAACCAGTTCAAGTAGACCTACCTCTTCGCAGGTCTGATAGGGTACGTCGTCAGCCTGAGAGATATTCATTTCTTTTGTCTGACCATGATGACATTGTGCTCATTGAGGATGAGCCTACCTCTTATCAGGAAGCTGTGATGAGACCAGATTCTGAGTCATGGCTAGAAGCCATGAGATCCGAAATGAAATCCATGTTCACCAACCAAGTATGGACTTTGGTTGATCCACCTAAAGGGGTGAAACCCATTGGGTGTAAGTGGGTCTTTAAGAGAAAGACTGACATGGATGGACTTATATATAAGGTTCATCTGATAGCTAAAGGTTTCAAGCAAATTCATGGTATTGACTATGATGAAACCTTTTCTTCAGTAGTGATGTTTAAGTCCATTCGGATCATGCTTGCTATTGCAGCATACCACGATTATGAGATCTGGTAGATGGATGTTAAAACCGTGTTTCTAAATGAAAACCTGCTCGAGGATGTGTACATGACACAACCTGAGGGTTTTGTAGATCCACAGCATACTGGCAGAGTATGCAAGCTGCATAGGTCCATTTATGGACTAAAGCAAGCTTCTCGGAGCTGGAATCTTCGATTCGATGATGTAATCAAACATTTTGGTTTCATCAAGAATAAAGATGAACCTTGTGTCTACAAGAAGTTTGTAGGGAGCACATTTGTCTTCCTTGTATTGTATGTAGATGACATACTACTCATTGGAAATGACATCCCTTTGCTGCAATATGTAAAGACTTAGCTAGGGACTTGTTTCTTAATGAAGGACTTAGGTGAAGCATCCCACATTCTAGGCATAAAGATCTATAGAGATAGATCTAGGAGATTGCTTGGCCTAAGTTAGAGTACATATATTGACAAGATATTACTACTGTTTGCCATGCAGAACTCCAAGAAGGGATTTCTGCCGATGTCACATGGTGTGAGTCTTTCGAAGACTCAAGGTCCCTCTTCTAGAGAGGAGAGAGACTGCATAGATCAAATCCCTTATGCTTAAGCCATAGGATATATCATGTACGCCATGCTATATACTCGTCCTGATGTCTGGTGTGCTTTGAGCATGACGAGCAGATACAAGTCGGATCCAGGTGAAAGTCACTGGATAGCGGTCAAGAATATTCTTAAGTACTTGAGAAGGACTAAAGAATATTTCTTGATATATGGAGGCGATGACAAGCTAGCTGTAAAGGGTTACAGTGATGTTAGCTTCCAAACTGACCAGGATGATTATCGATCACAGTCTGGGTTCGTGTTTTGCATAAATGGTGGTGCTATGCGCTGGAAGAGTTCATAGAGGCTAACGTCACTGATCCCTTGACCAAGGCTTTGGCATAGAGAAAGCATGATGGTCACATTAGGTCATTGGGCCTTAGAACCTACACTGATTGACACTAGTGCTAGTGGGAGATTGTTAGTTAGAGTCCTAGAGCCAATCATATGATGATTATTATATGGACTCATTGTATCATATTCCTATATATATAAAGGCTTTTGTTTTGGTTATTATACTTACTTGTATTGGTGCCAAATAACTAAGTATAATAGCGTCCTTGAGTAGAAGGTTCTTACCTATATCAATCGATGGGTTGAATCGATAGTGCGATGATATAGGAAATGCTACTCTTAATCATTCCTAGTCAAGTATTAACATTCAGGCCGGACAATGTTAATACGATGAGACTAGCATGTAGGTCAACTCGATGACTTGATCCCACAAGTCATGGATATAGAGATATCAAGTTGACACATGGGTATGCATTGGAGAATGTATACTGAATGACCCGCCATGAGAAAGTATCATGGATCGTTATATGAATGTCATATACTTTCTCATGTGGCTATTAGTATGACTACTAGTCCTTGGACCTGAAGTCATCATGGTTTCTTACATAAGGAGTTGCATATTTTGGCTTCGTCAAACGTCACCCGTAACTGGGTGGACTATAAAGGCGATTACTAGGTATGTAACAAATTATGCGGAGGGATGTGAGTGATGTAGATGGGATCTATCCCTCCTATATGATGGGAGTGACATTATTATTCTTGATAGAGTGAGACCACTAAGTGCATGGCCATGCCCAAATAAGTCAATATGAGATATTGAGCTCATTTGATTAGAGTGAGTCTACTTGGAGTTCAAGATTTAGATTGATTAGAGGATGACATGGTCTATGCCTCACATTGATCAATCTAGATGTCAAGGATAGAAGGACACTTGCCATATATTGTGAAGAGTCACAATTAGTAGTCACAAGGTGATGTTGGATCTCAACATTCTTGTAACTTGGGTAGTAATGATGTGTTGCTAGATACCGCTCATTACTTATGCTTCTAAATGAGTTTAGGAGCATTGCCAACGTTACAAGAACCTATAGGGTCACACACAAAGGGCAATTAGATGGAGATTAGGTTCATTTGATGAACCAAGAGGATTAGGGTCATGTGATGAACCAAATTGGATTAAGAGTAATCCAAATTAGATTAATTGAGTAAGACTCGATTGAGTTAGAATTGAGTTAGACTCAAGTGAGGATAGACTTGAGTTAGACTCAATTGAGGCTTAATGATGATATTCATTGAATTTTGAATTCAATGATAAATGAAATTCAATTTGAATTTTAGATTCAAATTTTGAATGAGTTTCAAAATGGCCATTTAATGAAGAATATTAAATACTCATTAAGGCTCATTAATGAGGCTCATTAATGGTGTAAATGAGCATTAAGGATTTTCATTAGATGAAAATACTTAAGTCATTTTTTACTCTTATTTTATTATCGATCATTATTCCTCCTTGCTTCTTCTTCTCTCCCTCTCTTCCTCCTTGGCTGAAACCCTCAAAGAGTGCTAGCACACTCTAAGGTTTCTTCTCCACCTAATTGTTCGTGTGGATATACATAGAGGGGTGTTCACTTGACACCCTTGAGATCCGGCATCTTCTTGGACGAGCGGGATAAGCGAAGGGCTTCGTATCAAAGTTATAAACTCCTAAACATGTATATCTAAAGTAGATCTAGGATTAGAAAACATGTACATGAAAATTTAATATTCACACGGATCCGGTGGCATGGGATTTCGGGGTTTCCGCAACGCAAAAAGGAATTTTTGTGACCCGAAAGACCCTACATCCGTGACCCCCAGGATTTTCACCTAGAGTCCTCAACTCTAGGATTTCATCCAAAGTCCTCCACCAGCTAAGACTTCGCCTAGTCCCTAGGACCAGAACTTTGTTGCCTAACCACAACTAGGAATTTGCACTTGCTTAACCGTAGCTAGGACTTTCTACCTTCCTAGTATCAAGTCGGACTTTTTTTTACATAAGGTCATTTAGGACTTTCCTGCAACTCAGCCAGCCTTGTTAGATAACAAGAAACCTTAACTTTGAACCCTTTGTCATAATCAAAACTTAAGTTCAATCGTCTGGTGCTTTCTGCACCAACATGATAGTCGATATGCTTTGGCTAGAAAATAGATATTCCTCTCATACTATGTATATTGGAGCACATATTTCCACCTATTTTTTTGTAATACCCCGGTTCTGATATTCTGGTTAAGTATGACTTAAAAAGGTTAGATGGTACTATCCATATCACCAAGGTGCACCTTCCTTTTCGGAAGCCCAAACTTAAGAATTCCAAAGTTAAGCGTGCTTGGCTTGGAGAAATCTGAGGATGGGTGACCTCCTGGGAAGTTTTCCAGGGTGCGTGCGAGTGAGGACAAAGCACGCTGAAAGGACCTCTGGTGGTCTGAGGAGCTAGTCATCAAACCGATGGGAAAATTTGGTGGTGTTCCCGGTTTGGTCTGGGTGGGGCCCGCCTAGGCCAAGGCGTTACAGATGGTATCAGAGCGACCTTGCGACCGTGAGTGTGCCTGTGGTAGGATCACCCAGGGCACCACCTAGCGAGGGAGATTCTGGGATGTGTTTGTGGTGTGATTTGTGGTTACACAACGAGGACGTTGTGTCTTTAAGTGGGGGTGATTGTAATACCCCGGTTCTGATATTCTGGTTAAGTATGACTTAAAAAGGTTAGATGGTACTATCCATATCACTAAATTGTCACGCCCCGGAGGAGTATCTGTCCGAAGAAATTTCGGCAGCATCTCCCCTGTACGGCGGACAATCTGAAACTTTTCTACAAGCACTATATACCTCAGCCACATGCGGCTGGAATAATAACAATAAAAGAAAACAAACACCACGCAGTTAATAATAAATTCAGCCTCTGGCTGACACAACCACGCAGTAAAAAAATAAAGCAGCCCACTCGGCTGTACCAAAACCAAAACACAAAACTGCTTGCCGGCTAGGCTTACACAACCAATAACAAATACAAAACACCACATAACAACATCAACTCTCCAAAAATAAAACCAGAGTACCGAGCTAAACAAACTGATACATAAAAACAAGCAAAACATACGTGAAACCGATAAGTCCTCTGATGTGACGTGGGGACCAGCAGACAGGATGCTCTAAGCGACACCATAAATAACCTGGTACCTGAAAAATATAGAGTCCACGGGGGTGAGTTCAACAACTCAGCGAATACCAATAGACATGCCTAGTAAGATATATCTAACAGCAATAAACATGGAATACAGCTTCCTAATCATATATCTAGGAAAGATGCAAAACTGAAAGGTAACCGAGGAGCAGTACTCACCAGGAACTCCTATCCAAACAAAAGGGTCACAAACCGAAGTGCTAAATCTGTATGCATGTCAAACATATGCATCCAACCAAATGCAGCAAATAAATGCAGAGAAACACAATCACAAGAAATAAATGCATCAATGCATATGATGTCAATGATGCGCCCTGGTCACCCCGACGCCAATTATCTCACACACAAATGGCGAGACCGAGTGGGTAGGGTTGTGACAACAGTGCTCTGTCGTCACTGCTCCCGATGAGTGACCGAGTGGACGGATGCTGTCGGAGTCCTGTGACCCCAAATCATAAATGGGGAGCTCAATACTCTCAACTCACGATGACGGGGAGGAATCCCTGTCGGCTAACACGTTGTGTCACACTACCCATGAGCGGACCAACGTAGCCAAACAAAGTCCCTGCTGCAACACACACTGCCTGAATCGACCACTAACCCATGAGTGGTGGTGTGTGCAGATCCATGTAACTGGCGATGTGCTCAACAACAATGGAGTCGACTATCGCACAGCATGCAATCATGATGCATGACACTAAGCATGGCAAAAACTGATCAACATAACCATATCCATACATACAAAATGGGTACTGTAAAAGCGATGGTCACATACCAAGATCTAGAGTACACAGGTCAGATAGAATATCAATAACCCTATGTCCTGAACATAATAAGTATGGAATATCCTGATCAGCATAGAAAAATCCATATATACACAATATGGGTACCACAGTATCAGTAAGTCAAATCCACGGATCTAGGGTATACAAGTCCTCTAAGGTATAACAACCTAGACCCAAATCATATCCCTCTTCCATAGCATATGTACCAACAATATACACAGATCAAAGAATCAGGGTCTAAACACCCGAATCATATATGATATACAAATAGAGGTACACAAATCTGATATGGCACAAAAACCTAAGTATCAGATAATCTAGATACACAGGCCAGAAACAACAATCCAAATCCTAGTCCTAACCTCAGTAAGCATGGTATGTCACTCTAGAAACTAAGATACTCATGGTAACAAGATAATCATGGCAACAAATCACGAGATATAATCACAGGTGACAAACCTAACATGCTATGGATATCAAACAGTGACATACCAAAGGCAAACATGTTCATTGCATGTAGTTATAAAATACTATACATATCCAATGACAATATCATAAAAGATAAGTCAAGAGGTACCCGCCTCCAATAGGAAAGATCCAATCAGTCCAAATCCGGACGTTAAGAAACTTGTCTCGCGTCAAGGTCCTGTGATAAATAGTATAATTTAGCTAAGTATAAACAAATAGCTAAATAAATTTCTAATCCATCGACCATCTAAGGTTAGTTTTATTAACCCTAATTACACCAAAAATCAACCAACATATTTAATTGTATTCATTAAGCCTTACCTCTGGATCACACAAAAGGAAGATCACAGCGATTAGGGCTTTCTCCAACAATGTCTGCAAAGGAAATCACCATATAAGGTCTACACAGGATTTAATATAATTAACCCTATGCTTACATAACAAAAGTAATACCAATAGCTCAAACCATCGAAATCATCTAGTTCATCTTCCCATACTCACCTCAACAGTAATTAACTTAACACCAACCTTACCCATATTCCCTGATGCCTCAACACTGCTCAAATCCTATAGAACTTACTGCCAAGATCCGGAGAAGCTGCTGTGAGAAATCAGTGACAAATACCACTGTTATCAGCCAACAAATCCAACATAAGATCCGGAGAAGCAGCTGGTGGCGCAGTAGGAAAAATTACCAGTCGGGTAGGCTGACCACAACCCAACCCAGAGGAGTTAGGGTTCGGATCCAGCAACAAGAGGGAACCTAGGACAAAGGAAGGAGTCGGCTAGGCACTGCACAGTGGAGGAGTCGGCTAGGCACTGCACAGTGGAGGAGTCGGCGTCGGCAGAGGGAGGACAGCCGGTTGCCGGTTGTGGTAGCGGTGACACTGTGCAAAACTAGGGCAGAGAGAAACGGGAGAAGGGCGTCGGCGGCGCTGGGATCCCCACGGCGACAGCGGCCTGGGTCGGTCCTGGTGGCCGGCAATGTCCCGTGCGGCGGCTAGGGCTGAGGAAGAGCGGCAGTGCTCGGCGTCGGCACCAGTGGGCATAGAGCAAGCTTTCGGCGATTTTAGGGCAGGGGAAAGCTTCGGCTCGGGTGGAGAAGAAGATGAAGAAAAGGTCTTCGGGTGTGCGGCTCGGGAGGAAGAAACCGCCGGCCGGCGGCGGGCGCGAGAGAAGAAGAGTGGAGTGGATGAGGGCTCGGGCTCGGCACAGTAACGAGGAGAGAAAAAAAATATAAGGAAAAAGAAAAGGGAAAAGAAAAAGAAAAATAAAACTTTTCCTTATTAAAACTGGGTAGCCTAAACAGGCTTTTCCGGACCCCGTTTTTTTATCCCCGTTAACTCGTCCGTACGAGCTCCGAAAAATTCTTGAAAAATGTCCAAAAATTTCGAAAAATTCCCTTATTAATATTCGTCATTTTTCCGGTATTTTACATACTACTTTCCTCCTACTGCAGATAAAGGAAAAGGAAAGCTAAAGTATAAGAAGGAAGGCGACGGGGAGATGCTGTGACGGTGTGTGATGCCAGGACTATGGAGAGATCATGAGTTTGCTAAGGAAACTGTCAAGACTCCATTTGAGTTTTCTTTCAGTTATTAAGTTGATAGAGATTGTATTAGTTGTTTCCTTTGTCTATGTTGATTAATTGAGTCTATTCCGCATTGTTAGTTGAGTTATTTCCTATTGTTGGAGCTATATAGTTTTCTATTGCTAGAATAGTTTCTTTTTAGTGTCGTGTTATTATTTCTGCGTGGTTGTGAAAAATATGTTCCAGCCGCCTGTGGCTGTGTATATAGTGTTTGTATCCCAGTTTGGGGTCATCGGTTCAGGGGAGACTCTGCCGAAATTTTTCGGTAGGGATTTCTCGAAGTTAAGTAGCGTACCGGTTAAGTAAAGTTAGTAGTCAAGTAACGGTCATCTTTAGAGTGTAGTAGTAGTAGTAAGAAGGGTTGTTACAGTTGATATCAGAGCGATATCGACCTTTACAGTTAAGAGGAAAAAAAAATAGTAGTCAAGTAGTGGTCCACCTTTAGAGAGTAGTAGTAGTGTAGAAAGGTGGGTCGTTACACCTGTATACATAGATACAAGGATCAAATATATACAAGACCTAATTTAACTTAGTTGACCACATCAAAATTATCTCAGAGTACTTACAAGATTATACCATGAATATTTGAACAACACATAACTTTTTATAGATAATGCAGGATATTCAACCTCTATGATTTCATCAAGTCTACCATAGTAATCAAATTCAGTGTTACTGTTGTCCATAGATCCTTTGACACAAACACTAGAATTATAGGTTAACCTCCATGAATCTTGTTGTGCCACATGAAATTTGAAGCCATTAACATAGTAACCAGAGTACTCCATTATTTTATAGAGGGGTCCTGATGCAAGATTCATTATCCTATCATCTTGTACATTTGATATTCTATGGTCTTTCATCTATAAAAATAGTTATAATATAAATTAGAACCAAAATTAATACACATGAACTAAAAAATTTCAAAAATTTTCTAACTTACATATATTTAAAACCATAATACAAATTCGGCCTCTAACTTTTTAGTTACTCCAGCTGCACCCATTGATGGATTTTATAGATATAGTTATTGTTCATACAAGCTGAGAAAGAAGATAATTTTAAGACAATTGAGATATCAAGCAAACAAATTAAATGGAATAAATATTTGATTAGAGAAGTCAACTTACTTTATGTAGGGTTTGACCTCATCACAGTTCAAGAGTATGTATTTTCTTGCAGCGTGGTATTCTTGTTGAGTTAACCATCTAGAAACAGATGCACTCATTGACTTACTAGGAAACTTAAAAATAGAAAGCATCGATGGGTATATTGGCTGAGCATCATTAAAATTTCTAGCACACTTGTGATGTCTAGTTTTCACATTATTAGTAAAATAGTAGAAGCTGAAAGAAGATGCTTCTTCAAATAAGCATTACATATTGAATTCTCAACTCTTGCTTTGTTACGAACATTATTCTTTAATTTTCTCAAAAACTATTCAAATGGATACATCTATCTATACTTCACAGGATTAACTATTTGTGTCTCATATGGTAAATGTATTGGTAAATATTTTATTAAATAAAAATGTAATACCCCGATTCTGATATTCTGGTTAAGTATGACTTAAAAAGGTTAGATGGTACTATCCATATCACCAAGGTGCACCTTCCTTTTCGGAAGCCCAAACTTAAGAATTCCAAAGTTAAGCGTGCTTGACTTGGAGAAATCTGAGGATGGGTGACCTCCTGGGAAGTTTTCCAGGGTGCGTGCGAGTGAGGACAAAGCACGCTGAAAGGACCTCTGGTGGTCTGTGGAGCTAGTCATCAAACCGATGGGAAAATTTGGTGGTGTTCCCGGTTTGGTCTGGGTGGGGCCCGCCTAGGCCAAGGCGTTACAGATGGTATCAGAGCGACCTTGCGACCGTGAGTGTGCCTGTGGTAGGATCACCCAGGGCACCACCTAGCGAGGGAGATTCTGGGATGTGTTTGTGGTGTGATTTGTGGTTACACAACGAGGACGTTGTGTCTTTAAGTGGGGGTGATTGTAATACCCCGGTTCTGATATTCTGGTTAAGTATGACTTAAAAAGGTTAGATGGTACTATCCATATCACCAAGGTGCACCTTCCTTTTCGGAAGCCCAAACTTAAGAATTCCAAAGTTAAGCGTGCTTGGCTTGGAGAAATCTGAGGATGGGTGACCTCCTGGGAAGTTTTCCAGGGTGCGTGCGAGTGAGGACAAAGCACGCTGAAAGGACCTCTGGTGGTCTGTGGAGCTAGTCATCAAACCGATGGGAAAATTTGGTGGTGTTCCCGGTTTGGTCTGGGTGGGGCCCGCCTAGGCCAAGGCGTTACATAGTATCTATAAGCAAAATGCTTAGTGAGCGCTATCTAACTCACAAAATCACGATATGCATGTATATAAATAAAAACATGCTAAAACTGAATGCTAACATGTAAAGATACTCATGCTCATAAATAGCAAAGGAATCAACTAACTGAAAAGCTAACATGTATAGCTAAACATGCTCATCAACTAGCAAATCAATAACATGTAAGAAAACTAAACATGTAAAAGCTGCTAGCATAAAAGGAAGCTAAACTTACTGATCTTTAAAACAAAGTGAAACTTGTTTTACTTGTTCTAAGCTGATTCTTTTATTTCACTTGCTTAAAACTCATTCTTTAGTACTTTTATTCTTATGTAAAACTTATTTTTACTTGTTCATAAACTTATACTTTTAATACTTGAAAATAATAATCAACTTCTTTTGGGCCCGGCATTGTACCACTTTGCGCGCATTCTTAGTAAGGATCGAGGTAGCTAATCCCGAAACTACTAAGATACTTCTAGGCCTTGTGCCTAGGGGCATCTTGGAGCCCATCCCTTGGACCTTGTGTCCGGTACATGCCATTTAAAAGTAAAATACTTGTTATATCTTAATTACTTCTTCTTTAAATGCCTTGGCATTTTAATAAGCACCTTGTGTGCCAAAAATCCCTAAAGTCTTGACTTTGGGATCTACTTAAGGCCTTGGCCTTTTCTTTCTTTTCTTTATCTTTCTTATACTTTTCTTTATCTTTCTTATACTTTTCTTAAACCCAAAAATACTATTAGGGTATCTTTCATATGCATCTATGAATGAAACTAACTATGTAACACATAATCGTGCATAAAAGAAATCTGCACATATAATACTTATCAAAAATTCGCACTAATGCTTAACAGAAATCTGCATACTAGCTTATTAAAAATCTGTATAATAGCTTAACAGAAATCTGCATACTACCTTAATAAAAATCTGCATACAAGCTTAATCAAATTTGCTCACTACACTAACTAACTTCTGCACTTATATGCATAATAAAATTTTGCTCTTATAAACTTAATAAATTCTGCACTATAGGCTTAATTAAAAATCTGCATAATCTTAATTGAAATCTGCACTATAGGCTTAGTTAAAATCTATAAGTCCAATTAAGCTACTAGAGATCTAATTGGATCTTCCAATGTTAAACCATCAAAACTGCAATGCTATACAATTCAAAATCTGTATGCTTATCTGAATGGTAGCAAGGAAGCATAGCTAAACCTCATGCTAGAATAAAGAAACTCAAATCTGTATACTTAAATGAAAGTAGCATAGCTAAACCTCAAATCTGTATACTTTACTTATAAAAATTCTGCACTTGTAATCTCAATAAAAACTGATAATGTTTTCAACCTATTCTGCACTTTTATCTGCAATGAAATCAAGCTTAATCCTGTACTAAAAATCTGTATACTATGTTCTGCCAGGATTTACAACTTTTACAAATATAAGCTATCCACTCTTTACTTATTCCCGTAGCATATTTCCTGTGCCCATTGAGGTAATAAGGGAAACCTAAATCTGTGCTACTAATGAATTCAAAGCCTTCACAAGCAAACATGTACACCTCAAGCCAAATCAATATCTTGCTATTCTTACATAAGAAAATAGAACCAATCCATAGCCAACCAAAACTAAACATGCTAAAGCTTAAAATCTATGTAAACTTGTTGAAAACTCATACTTTCACAAAGCAACGGGAATCAAAACTTGTTGCAACTATCTGTGGTGCCACGGCAAGGAAGCAAAAGAAGCCCAACGTGCCACACATGGCTAATCAAAGCTAAACAATCTGTTAACTTCCGAATCTAACAATTCCACGTGCTTGAACTGAACTATAGTTCATCCAAGGTAAGGATCAATCTAACAATTCTTCATTAGGTTTCATGGCAGCAACCTAATTATAAACTTCCTCCAAAACATGCTTCGAAATCAAATTTTAAACTTGCTGGAATTTAGAACCTTAAATCTTGCTACTGTTCTTCATGCTTAAACTGAACTAATCCTTCTCTTCTTTCTTTAGGGTTCACAGCAACAAGCAAAAACCAAGAATCGTCACAGCAAAATTTGGAAAAAACAAGAAGAAAACGAAATCCGGAAATATCCTACTGCAGGTGAGTAGCAACTCACCCCTTGTTCTTGCACTTACAACCGAAGGAGAAGGCTTAATAGCTTCTAGGGTTTTTTTTTTTCCGGCGAGACTCAAAATCGCAGCACCTTCTTTGCATCTACGTGCTCTCCACGTCGAGGAGATCACAAGGTTGTGAAGGACTCTCGGAGACCACCCGAGACCACCCTCAGCCGGCTGCCGGGGGAAGAAACTAGGGTTTCTTCTATTTCGCCCGAGAAGAAGCTGCGCCGTCGCGTGCGTGAGGAGAAGAAACCGATGGGGAGAAAAATAAAACCTATTCCTCACTTAACTTTCCTTTTACCAAAGTTTATTTTCGGTTTCTAAAATACCGCTTAACTATTATTGATTTCGGTTTCCTTCAAGAAATCAATCACTTGATCACTTGGTTATCTCCTCCACTTAAATCTCGGGTCAAGCCGAAGGTCACCGGGTCGAGCCTCGGCTCGGCCAAATTTCTGCAACAT
Source organism: Zingiber officinale (assembly GCF_018446385.1). Classification (NCBI taxonomy): domain Eukaryota; kingdom Viridiplantae; phylum Streptophyta; class Magnoliopsida; order Zingiberales; family Zingiberaceae; genus Zingiber; species Zingiber officinale. The sequence goes on along the minus strand of NC_056005.1, from coordinate 71,456,412 downwards.
TTTATTTTCTGTTATCAAATATGGCTTAAGAATATTTCGCACCATATTCATTCACAAAACACTTACGGAACAGTTGGCTAGCCGAATTCGCTTAAGGCTTGACTTAACCCGAGGTCCACGGTTCGAACCTCGGCTTCGACATTTTTTGTCGAAACTTCTTCCGTTCAGTAAAAATACCAAACGACCTCCAAAAATTGCATAAAAATACTCTAAAAATTTCTAAAAATCTCTAGAATATTTCTATAGCATTTCTAAATAATTTTAAGAACTTTTAGAACTTCAAATAGGGAAAATTTGGGTCGTTACAACTCCCCATACCTTATAAAAAGTTCGTCCTCGAACTTAGAATAGCCTGGATACTTCTGTCTCATACTGTCCTCCCGCTCCCAAGTGACTTCCCCATGCTTCTGGTTCTGCCAGATAACCTTCACTAGTGGCACTTCTTTATTTCTTAGTCTCTTGACTGCTCTGTCCACTATCTGTGTAGGTCTACCCTCGTAGCTAAGATCCTCTTGGATTTGCACTGTCTGAGGCTGAATCACTTGGCTGGGGTCGTGAAGACACTTCTTTAGCATGGAGACATGAAATACATTATGTATTGCTGACATGTCTTGTGGTAAGTCCAGCTTGTAAGCTACTTTCCCAATCCTTTCTGTGATCAGATAAGGTCCTACATAGTGAGGACTTAATTTGCCCTTCTTGCCAAATCTCATTACTCCCTTCATAGGAGCGACTTTGAGAAAAACTGAATCCCCTACTTGGAATTCCAGTGGCCTTCGGCGTGTGTTAGCATAACTCTTCTGTCTACTCTGGGCAGTCTCAATTCTTTGTCTGATCTTCTGGATAGCCTGAGTAGTCTCATCTCTTAGCTCTGTCTGAATACCCAGTTCTACTTCCATTTCTTTTCTTTCACCTGCTTCTTGCCAGCAAATAGGTGATCTGCACTTTCTGCCATACAACACTTCATATGGTGCCATCCTGATGGTGGCCTGATAGCTATTATTGTAGGCAAACTCAGCTAAGCACAGATACTTGCACCATCTACCTTTAAAATCTTGTGCACAAGCCCTGAGCATATCTTCTAAAATCTGATTCACTCGCTCTGTCTATCCATCAATCTGAGGATGGAAGGCTGTGCTGAACTTGAGTTTGGTGCCTAGTGCAGTTTGAACACACCTCCAAAAGTGAGAGGTGAAGCGTCCATCTCTATCAGAAACAATAGATTTAGGAACTCCATGAAGTCTGATCACTTCCTTGACGTACAGTTGTGCCAACTGCTCTATGGAGTGGAACACCTTGATGGCTAGAAAATGGGCAGACTTGATCAATATGTCCACTATTACCCATTTTGCATCATATCCATTCGTAGTTCTTGGAAGACCTGTTATAAAGTCTCTGGAGACCGTAAGTGTATGACTCACACACAATGGCATGACTACAAATTCGTAGTGTCCGTATCTGGTCCTGAAAGTCGTTCTGGGTATATCAATTTCTTTCACTTTCAACTAAAGGTACCCAGAGCGCAGGTCTATTTTAAGAACACTGTTGCCCCTCTTAACTGATCAAATAAGTCATCGATCCTGGGAAGGGGTACTTGTTCTTAACTGTCACTTTGTTCAGCGCTCTATAATCTATGCACCTTAGCATAGATTCATCTTTCTTCTTAACAAACAACATAGGAGCTCCCCATGATGAATGACTAGGGTGGATGAAGCCTTTGTCAAGCAGCTCCTGGAGTTGTTCTTGTAGTTCTTTCAGCTCTGCTGAAGACATGCGGTATGGAGCTTTTGAAATTGGACCGGTACCAGGAACCAGTTCAATTTCAAACTCTGCTTCTCTGTTGGGAGGTAGTCCAGGTAGTTCTTCTGAAAATACCTTTGGATACTCACAGACTACCCGAACATCTTCCTGCTTGGGTCTTTCTTGTTATCTTTGTCCTTCCAGTTCTGATTACTTGACTGGGGTCTCTATTTCCCCACTGTCTTATCTTCTATTTTGACTGGCTTGTATTGCATTTGTTGTGCCTTGTTGCTGTTCAGATAGTGCTCACTAATGCCCTGTTGATCAGCTCTTCACCAATCTATGGTCGGTGAGTTTCACTACTCACATTAGGTGTTATTTCTAATCTCAGCATTAGGAGCATCAGTCTGACTCGTTCTTTCACTGTACTTACTAACTCTAGGCAAAGGTGGGCTAGCCTATTAAATCTTTTAACCGCTTCTTCTACTGGTAGGTCACCTGGTCTAAATTCTATAACCTCCTCATAATGTTTATTGGTGATCCGTTGGCGGAAGAACTCTTAGTAAAACTGTATCTCAAAGTCAACCCAGCTCATCTGGTTGACTGCCCTCTTACTCTTAACTCGCTCCCACTACATACAAGCATCTCCAGATAGACAGAAAGAGGCACACTTAATGGTATCAACCTTCTCGACTTCTGGCCAGTCAAGAAGCTCCATTGTGCTCTCAAATGTCTTGAACCAAGCCTGGGCATCCCAGGGCTCAGTCGTTCCTGAGAAGCTTTTTGGTTTCAGCTTCAACCACTGGATGAGATATGCTTCTTGTCTTTTAGATGTTGTAGGGCAACCGATGGGACTTCAGTCACCTCTGGGGTCTCCATATTAATGGTTGGGGAAGTGGGAGGAGATGGCTTTTGATTGGCCATTAGATTGGCAATCACTTGCTACTGCTCGCTACTTGTCTCTGAAGTTGAGCAACAACTTCAGAGAGAATAGGCCCAGGGGTTCTGGGCTCTTCGTTCTTCTAACTCGGTCCTCGGTATGAACGGTACGGGGACGTCCTCTTCTTGACATCTAATTATGCAGAGGAAAAGGCTTGATAGCTTCTCTAACCCTTCTAATCATACTTATATATGAATATAGAAAAGGGAAACAAAATCTTCTATCTTACTTAAGCACTTAAAAACAAATACTCTATACTGTAGTTAATAATAAGGAAAGCAGAATAAAGAAAGAATTTTTTTTAAATACTTTCTTACTTGAAGACGGCAAGGAAGGTGCTGATGTGTGATGCTGGAGAATGGGACCTGCTCTGATACCAACTGTAACGACCCACCTTTGTACACTACTACTACTCTCTAAAGGTGGACCACTACTTGACTACTATTTTTTTTTCCTCTTAACTGTAAAGGTCGATATCGCTCTGATACCAACTGTAACGACCCTTCTTACTACTACTACTACTACACTCTAAAGATGACCGTTACTTGACTACTAACTCTACTTAACCGGTACGCTACTTAACTTCGAGAAATCCCTACCGAAAAATTTCGACAGAGTCTCCCCTGTACCGATGACCCCAAACTGGGATACAAACACTATATACACAGCCACAGGCGGCTGGAACATATTTTTCACAACCACGCAGAAATAATAACACGACACTAAAAAGAAACTATTCTAGCAATAGAAAACTATATAGCTCCAACAATAGGAAATAACTCAACTAACAATGCGGAATAGACTCAATTAATCAACATAGACAAAGGAAACAACTAATACAATCTCTATCAACTTAATAACTGAAAGAAAACTCAAAAGGAGTCTTGACAGTTTCCTTAGCAAACTCATGATCTCTCCATAGTCCTGGCATCACACACCGTCACAGCATCTCCTCGTCGCCTTCCTTCTTATACTTTAGCTTTCCTTTTCCTTTATCTGCAGTAGGAGGAAAGTAGTATCTATAAGCAAAATGCTTAGTGAGCGCTATCTAACTCACAAAATCACGATATGCATGTATATAAATAAAAACATGCTAAACTGAATGCTAACATGTAAAGATACTCATGCTCATAAATAGCAAAGGAATCAACTAACTGAAAAGCTAACATGTATAGCTAAACATGCTCATCAACTAGCAAATCAATAACATGTAAGAAAACTAAACATGTAAAAGCTACTAGCATAAAAGGAAGCTAAACTTACTGATCTTTAAAACAAAGTGAAACTTGTTTTACTTGTTCTAAGCTGATTCTTTTATTTCACTTGCTTAAAACTCATTCTTTAGTACTTTTATTCTTATGTAAAACTTATTTTTACTTGTTCATAAACTTATACTTTTAATACTTGAAAATAATAATCAACTTCTTTTGGGCCCGGCATTGTACCACTTTGCGCGCATTCTTAGTAAGGATCGAGGTAGCTAATCCCGAAACTACTAAGATACTTCTAGGCCTTGTGCCTAGGGGCATCTTGGAGCCCATCCCTTGGACCTTGTGTCCGGTACATGCCATTTAAAAGTAAAATACTTGTTATATCTTAATTACTTCTTCTTTAAATGCCTTGGCATTTTAATAAGCACCTTGTGTGCCAAAAATCCCTAAAGTCTTGACTTTGGGATCTACTTAAGGTCTTGGCCTTTTCTTTCTTTTCTTTATCTTTCTTATACTTTTCTTTATCTTTCTTATACTTTTCTTAAACCCAAAAATACTATTAGGGTATCTTTCATATGCATCTATGAATGAAACTAACTATGTAACACATAATCGTGCATAAAAGAAATCTGCACATATAATACTTATCAAAAATTCGCACTAATGCTTAACAGAAATCTGCATACTAGCTTATTAAAAATCTGTATAATAGCTTAACAGAAATCTGCATACTACCTTAATAAAAATCTGCATACAAGCTTAATCAAATCTGCTCACTACACTAACTAACTTCTGCACTTATAAGCTTAATAAAATTCTGCTCTTATAAACTTAATAAATTCTGCACTATAGGCTTAATTAAAAATCTGCATAATCTTAATTGAAATCTGCACTATAGGCTTAGTTAAAATCTGTAAGTCCAATTAAGCCACTAGAGATCTAATTGGATCTTCCAATGTTAAACCATCAAAACTGCAATGCTATACAATTCAAAATCTGTATGCTTATCTGAATGGTAGCAAGGAAGCATAGCTAAACCTCATGCTAGAATAAAGAAACTCAAATCTGTATACTTAAATGAAAGTAGCATAGCTAAACCTCAAATCTGTATACTTTACTTATAAAAATTCTGCACTTGTAATCTCAATAAAATCTGATAATGTTTTCAACCTATCTGCACTTTTATCTGCAATGAAATCAAGCTTAATCCTGTACTAAAAATCTGTATACTATGTTCTACCAGGATTTACAACTTTTACAAATATAAGCTATCCACTCTTTACTTATTCCCGTAGCATATTTCCTGTGCCCATTGAGGTAATAAGGGAAACCTAAATCTGTGCTACTAATGAATTCAAAGCCTTCACAAGCAAACATGTACACCTCAAGCCAAATCAATATCTTGCTATTCTTACATAAGAAAATAGAACCAATCCATAGCCAACCAAAACTAAACATGCTAAAGCTTAAAATCTATGTAAACTTGTTGAAAACTCATACTTTCACAAAGCAACGGGAATCAAAACTTGTTGCAACTATCTGTGGTGCCACGGCAAGGAAGCAAAAGAAGCCCAACGTGCTACACATGGCTAATCAAAGCTAAACAATCTGTTAACTTCCGAATCTAACAATTCCACGTGCTTGAACTGAACTATAGTTCATCCAAGGTAAGGATCAATCTAACAATTCTTCATTAGGTTTCATGGCAGCAACCTAATTATAAACTTCCTCCAAAACATGCTTCGAAATCAAATTTTAAACTTGCTGGAATTTAGAACCTTAAATCTTGCTACTGTTCTTCATGCTTAAACTGAACTAATCCTTCTCTTCTTTCTTTAGGGTTCACAACAACAAGCAAAAACCAAGAATCGTCACAGCAAAATTTGGAAAAAACAAGAAGAAAACGAAATCCGGAGCTATCCTACTGCAGGTGAGTATCAACTCACCACTTGTTCTTGCACTTACAACCGAAGGAGAAGGCTTAATAGCTTCTAGGGTTTTTTTTTCCGGCGAGACTCAAAATCGCAGCACCTTCTTTGCGTCTACGTGCTCTCCACGTCGAGGAGATCACAAGGTTGTGAAGGACTCTCGGAGACCACCCGAGACCACCCTCAGCCGGCCGCCGGGGGAAGAAACTAGGGTTTCTTCGGTTTCGCCCGAGAAGAAGCGGCGCCGTCGCGTGCGTGAGGAGAAGAAACCGATGGGGAGAAAAATAAAACCTATTCCTCACTTAACTTTCCTCTTACCAAAGTTTATTTTCGGTTTCTAAAATACCGCTTAACTATTATTGATTTCGGTTTCCTTCAAGAAATCAATCACTTGATCACTTGGTTATCTCCTCCGCTTAAATCTCGGGTCGAGCCGAAGGTCACCGGGTCGAGCCTCGGCTCGGCCAAATTTCTGCAACATTTTATTTTCTGTTATCAAATATGGCTTAAGAATATTTCGCACCATATTCATTCACAAAACACTTACGGAACAGTTGGCTAGCCGAATTCGCTTAAGGCTTGACTTAACCCGAGGTCCACGGTTCGAACCTCGGCTTCGACATTTTTTGTCGAAACTTCTTCAGTTCAGTAAAAATACCAAACGACCTCCAAAAATTGCATAAAAATACTCTAAAAATTTATAAATATCTCTAGAATATTTCTATAGCATTTCTAAATAATTTTAAGGACTTTTAGAACTTCAAATAGGGAAAATACCAAACAGGAACTTAGGAACACAAGAAGTTGAGCGGAAGATGTAGCTAGCGAGAAAAATAGCATGGGAAGGGAGTCAACAGGCTCGGTGCATCCTAAGGATGAGATGTTATCGAAGAGTACATCGGCAGATAAGAAGGATGTGCGCGGTGGTCCGAGAGACAAGAAGCCAGGGAGGAAGGCTGCTTGAGGAGAAGGCCGGAGTTGGGTTCGGGTGAGCTCAATTCTGGATGGCTGGAGCATCACCCAAGTGAGCGGAGTGAAAAATAGTTAACAAGGGAAGTTAACCATTTTCGGATGAACAATTTCGAAGGCACCTTCAAAGACTTGGAAGGCACCTTCCATGAACAGTACCGAAGGTGCCTTCAAAGGCCTGGAAGGCACCTTCCATGAACAGTGTCAAGACGCCTTCAATTGTCACTCCCCGAGGGTATACTTGTCCTCTAAATTGGATGGTACCCCTTAGTGACAATATAGGAAATACGATATCGAACCAATTCAAGCCAACATAAAAACACCAATGTAATATAGCAACACAAAGTCACAAAATGATAATGCATGTATGTATGCATGTACATGTGAACATACTCAAAATCTGATACAGAAATAACTATAACTATAAGAAATGGAAACAATTAAATGAAGCAACTCAACATAAACCCAACTAGAGTGGGATTGGCAGCCAAGACCTCTGAGTGACACAATACCTCCTCTATCTACTCACCTGAAAGTCAAGGGAAAATCAAAGCGTATTGAGTAGAACCACTCAGTGGGTAGAAGAAAATAGTGCATGAATAATATACTGACAGGAGATCAAAGGATGCAATCTTAGGTAATATACTTACTAACTAATGTAGGTGTCCTAACGTAATCACCAGCTAACCAAAAGTATAATCAATAATACTAACTTGATCAACCAAGAATAACCAACAAATCGACTACATACAGTACATCCAAACCTGCACGCACAAATATGTGATTGACATATAGTGAGTATATAACAAACATTCACTGTGGGAGAACACTCTACCACGGATGGTCTCATGGGCAGTTAGGGTGAATGACTTGTCACTATCCGTGGGAGAACGCTCTACCACGAATGTTCCCATGGGCGGACAGGGTAAATAACTAGTCACTATCTGCGGGAGAACGCTCTACCATGGATGGTCCCGTGGACAGATAGGGTATATATCAATGGTTACTAATGACTATCTCTCTCGCCCATGAATGGGAGACAGGATATACTAATGGTTGCTGACGACTCTCTCAATCACGAATGGGAGACAATGGTTGACAATGTATAACAACCAAGGATTTAGTAGGATCCTCGAAATCCTACACTATGGTATAATCTTACTAATGTATAGGCATAAGCCTATATAACAGTAAGGGTCTAGTAGGATACTCAGTACCCTATACTACGATATAATCCTACTAGTATATAGGTAGAAAATAGACAATTATGTTCCTAAGTTATTAGTGACCTAAAATTAATATCTCGACTAATTCTATGGAATCATCTCAGAGATAATAAACAACGGGATCAAGATCAAATAATCCTAGGGGCTGATTCAATGGGGAAAGCCTAGTGGAATACACTACCCTTCTACTAAGGAGTGATTTCCAACAAGTATAGGTCAGTATAATCTCACTAACATGCATGTCCTCGCACCAGTATATGACTATACTATTTATAATATGACCTATAGGCACGAGCCTAAGTATATAACCATACTATAACATAAATTCATGAACTAAAGTTATAGGCCTAAATAACAACAAGGGTCTATTAGGATACCCAATATCCTACAGCATAGTATAAAATAACAAACAAAGGTTTAGTAAGATTCTCAATATCCTATACTATGGTATGATCATCCTAACAATAAACACAGAGTCAAATAATCTGCTAAGGGATCTAGTAGAATATCAAATATCCTATACTACAAAATGGTAATATCATGTATATTCATAAACACAGCCATGAATATTAAACATAACTACATAGCTATCAATAATGGATCAACATATAAGGACAAACAATAAGGTATCAAATTCAGGAGTGATATAAGACAGACTTAAGGTAAGCGAGTATCTGTGGCCTCATTAAAATATTACAGTAAATAATCATGTACTATGATCAAAGCTATCAAGAAGATAAGCAAAATCTACCCACCTCTAATGTAGAGTGTCCAAATCATCTTCAAGTCCACAGTCTGCTTCGAGCTCACGTCCTACAAATATATGACATGAAGCCGATCTAAGGATCTATAAATCATTTAACGACTAATTAATAAATCCATGATTCAGGTATCTCTTGATCCAACGATTCAAGTACTTATTATCAATTTAATTGATCAGGTGTCAACTATTAGTCTCCCAATGATTTATATAAAATAAATTCACTTAAATGTAAAATATCGAAAATAGGCGAATATTAATAAGGGAATTTTTCAGAATTTTTGGAAATTTTTCAGGAATTTTTCGGAGCTCGTACTGACGAGTTAACGGGGGTAAAAATGGGGCATGGGAGAGCCTGTTTAGGCTGCCCATTTAAGCGAGGAAAAAATTGAATTTATTTATTTCCTTGCTTTTCTTTTTCTTTTCTTTGTTTTCGCCGAATTATTCCCTTTTCCCCTCCGCGCGCCCGACGCGATCTCCTTGCCCTAACCGTTGGCCGCGGCGGTTTCTCCTCCCTCCCTCGCGTATAAGCCTCGGTCATTACATCTTCTTCTTCTTTCCCGAGCACGCACGCCCTTCTCTTCATCTTCTGCCCGACGCCGTCTATGCCCTAGCATCTCCGCCGACGCCGAGCAGTGCCGGCCTTCTCTCCTCTTCCTCCATCCTGAATTTTCCCAGTCGATTTCTTCTCGGACGCCCTCTGCCCTAGATTTGGGCCACAGCCGCCGTCAGTTTGCCCTAGCCGAGCCTTCTTCCCGCACGAAGTCAGCACAGCGGTGCCAGCCGATCGTCGACCTCCTCTGTGCTCGTGCCCTTAGTGTCACCTCCCGTGCCCTAGACTTAGTATCGGGCCGACCTTTTCCGTCCACCAATTGCCGGCAGGGGGAAAGAAGGGCACCGGTTCAGGTAATGTCAGTAGGTTGGCCTACTGATCGCAGTTCTAGGGCTGCCGATTTCAATGTCTCTGATCTGGGTGATGCCTTGTTGCAGTGACCTTTGCTGGAGCAAGTTGCAACTGCGACAAGCACGATTGACCACCCTTGTTGACCACCAGGTTCTACAGTGCCACCATCCTGTTTTTCTTTTGGTTCTGACCGGGTTGCAGATTGGGGTTTCCTCAATTCCAGCCATCCCATTGCTGATTGGGTCTATTGCCATTACAGAACAGCTGAAGAAGAATTGAGGTAAGAAGTAGAGAGTTGTATTCGTGTTGTAGATTGAGTTGGAATTAAGAAATAGATTGTTATGTGTTGATTAGGGTTCATTAATTGTGTTGGATGGATTAGTTGGATCCAATTTAGAACTTCTTAAATTGGATTAGAATTTAGTTTGGCTAATTGTGGTATGATAGAATTAGCTAAACTAGACTTTATGTTTAATATACAGGACCTTGACGCGAGACGAGTATCTTGATTATCGGATTGGACCATTTCTTATTGGAGGCGGGTACTTTTGACTTTATGTCTTTGATATGCATAGTAGTGAAGTTAACAAATAGCAATAATTATGTTTCTTACTTGCTTCGGTTAGTCACTACCCGATACTTGTTACATGCTTGGTTGATTGCTTGTTTTGCATCTTATGTTATTACTTACCCGATTATACATGCTTATAGGGGTAGTGATGTAACCATGCTTCACCATGTTCAGAACCTAGGTGTGATATCTTATCTGATCTATGTGCCCTGGATATGATTTATTGACTATGGTGCACATCATATATGTATATAGATTGGTTCAGTATATTACCATGCTTAGTGTCATGCACCATTCGCATGATTACATGCTGTGTGATAGATTGCTCTATTATTGTCGAGCACATCGCCAGTTTCATCATTGTTCGGTGCTCCGTTGTGACGCTCATGGGTAGCGTGATGTAGCGTGGTAGAACGTCAATTTTGCTCTGTTCGGTGCTCCGTTGGTCCGCTCATGGGTAGTGTGACACAGCGTGGTAGCACGTCAGGGATCCCTCCCTGTCATGGTGTACCGGGAGATGAGAGCATTGCGCTCCCCCATTTATGATTTGGGGTAGGAGTATGTGCGTGCTCCGACAGCATCCCGTCCACTCGGTCACTCATCAGGAGTAGTGACGTCAGAGTGCACGGTTGTCACAGCCCTACCCACTCAGTCCCACCATCGTGTGTGAGATGGCTGACTGACGTCAGGGGTGACCATGACTGCATTGGCATCATACGCATTGATGCATTTATTTCTTGTGATTGTGTTTGCTGCATTTATTTGCTGCATATTGGTTAGATGCCCATGCTTGACATGCATACAGGATTTCTATACCTCTCGGACTGTTTATCCTTGTACCAGGTCCTGGTTAGTACAGTATTCTCCTAGTTATTTCAGTTTGCATTTACCTTCATTATGTCAGAAGACTGTACACATGATTAGTGTTAGTTGTTATTTCCTTACTATGTATATCAGTTGTACCTGCTGAGTGTTGGACTCACACCCTCCTCCGTTGCTGTTTCAGGTTGATGCTGTCAGGAGAGAGTTCCAGTTGCTAGTCCCCCTGCAGCCCACGAGGCTGTTATTTGTCTTTTGGCTTTATGTACTAGACAATGTTTTGAACTTGTTATGTTTTGAATACTTTGGATCCTGTATGGATTGTACTTGTCGATGGATTTTTATTCGATATATTTTACTACATACCTGCTTAGACGGCATAAGAGGTAAGTGGATCTTATCGTCGGATTTGTGCTTTATGGGTGTAGTGGAGTAGGGTTATTTTCGAGTCATCGTACTACTGTTCAGTTTGATTGCTTATTAAACTGCGTGGATGTCTATGTGTTGTGGTTTGTTTATTATTGTTATTATTCCAGCCGCATGTGGCTGAGGTATATGGTGATGTAGTAAGTTTCAGATTGTCCGCCGTACAGGGGAGATGCTGCCGAAATTTCTTCGGACAGGGACTCCTCCGGGGCGTGACATAAATCGATGGTCAATATTTATAATCACTTAGTTGATTAACTACTCTAATCCATTAAATTATAACTTCTAAAATTGATTATTGATATAGATTAGGTTTAGTAGGTTCCTGGTGAGAAGGAGAAAGGAAATAACAGAATTAAGCAAGCGCTAATATCGGCTGGGAATTACCTTGAGAAGGATAGACCAGTGTCAGCCGGTATATACCTTAAGAAAGTAGGCTAATATCGTTCGGGATATACCTTGAGAAGGATAGACCAATATCGGTCGGGATAATACCTTAAGAAAAGTAAGCTAATATCGTCCGGGATGTGCCTTGAAAAGGATAGACCAGTATCGGCCAGTATATATCTTAAGAAAGTAGGCTAATGTCGGCCGGATAATACCTTGAGAAGGATAGACCAGTATCGACTGGTATATACCTTAAGAAAGAAGGCTAATGTCGGTTGGATAATACCTTGAGAAGGATAGACCAGTATCGGCCGATATATACCTTAAGAAAGTAGGCTAATATCGTCCGGGATATACCTTGAGAAGGATAGACCAATACCGGCTGGGATAATACCTTAAGAAAAGTAGGCTAATATCGTCCGGGATGTGCCTTAAGAAGGATATACCAGTATCGGCCAGTATATATCTTAAGAAAGTAGGCTAATGTCGGACTGATAATACCTTAAGAAGGATAGACCAATATCGGTCGGTATATACCTTAAGAAAGTAGGCTAATGTCGGTCGGATAATACCTTGAGAAGGATAGGCCAATATCGGCTGGTATATACCTTAAGAAAGTAGGCTAATATCGTCTGGGATATGCCTTGAGAAGGGTAGACCAATATTGGCCGGGATAATACCTTAAAAAAAGTAGGCCAATATCGGCAGGGTTTAAGGGTTTAAGATAGATAATTTAAGATTATCTAAATAAGTACATCTGGATGTGAAAAGATACAAGTGTTGGAACCCCAAGGTTGTTTTGGTGTGATCAACAAGTTAAGTTAGGTCCTGCGTTGTTTCTAACCTTGTGTCTAAGTGTGCAGGAGCTTAGGAACACAGGTAGTCGAGCGGAAGACGCATCTAGCGAGAAGGACGGCAGTCCGAGGGACGAGGTGCTTCGGAAAAGTACACCGGCGGACGAGAAGGAAGCGCGCGGTGGTTCCGAGGGACGAAAGTCGGAGCGGAAGATTGCTCGGGGAGCAAGAGATGCAGCTAGCGAGAAGGTCGACGACCGAGGGACGAAGACTTCGGATGAGTACACTGGCGGACGAGAAGGAAACCGCGGCGATTCCAAGGGACGAGAAGTCGGAGGGAAGCCCGCTCGAGAAGACCGGAAGTTGGGTTCGGGTGAGCCCTATTCCGGATGGCAGAGATCACCTAAGTAAGCGGATCCGGAGCGGAAGATCCGGACCGAGGCAGGACTGAAACGGAGGAGAGGTCCCGGACGAAAAAGTCAACCAGAGTTGACTTTCGAGGACCGGGGCGCCCGGACCCCTCCGAGGCGCTCGGAACCCTTCCGGGCGCCCGGACCAACCTTTTGACCAGGATCAAGTTTTAACTCGATCTGATCGTTGGGGGATAAAGTTTATCCCCCCTAGGGCGTCCGGAACCCTTCGAGGCGCCCCGACCAAGGCTATAAATATAGCCTTAGACCAGAAGCTTCAATTATCTCTAAAGGCTTCTCCGCCTGAAGGAGATACTAGTGCTACGCTTTCTTGGATTAACAACCTTCCCGGTTGTAACCAAGTAAATCTCGGTGTGCCTTTTACTTTTCTGCTTTTATTTATTTCTCTTATTTTACAAGTGTTAGTTTAAGAGTTCGAGAAGGGTGTTTGTGTTTTGATTTTTGCAGGGCTATTCAACCCCCCTTCTAGCCGGCCCAACGGTCCTACAAGTGGTATCAGAGCCAAGACGCTTCAGGAGGACTAACCGACAATCGAAGCAAAGATAATGGCCGGACCAAGCATCCACCCGCCGAAATATGGAGGAGATTTCGCTACGTGGAAGAATCTGATGCAGGTATTTTTTACCACAGACTTTGAATTAACTTTAACAATGGAATCCGGTTTTGTAGCTCCAGAAGGTAAGGAAAAATGTCAATGGACAAAAAAGGAGCAGGCTGAATTCGTGGCGAACGGCAAAGCAGAATATCATCCGCTAAGCGTTCTTCCACCTCAAGAAGTCAACAGGATCGGACAATACAACTCGTCAACGAAAGGACTTCCGAAGCCAAGCTCGCCAGAAGAGATCTGCTTCGGAATCAGCTCACCAGCCTACAACTTGGGGAAGATGAGACAGTCGCGCACTTGCACTCAAGAATCAAAGAGATCATCACCGGACTATCGAATCTCGGAGAAACGGTAAGTAACCGAGATTCGCTAAGGTACGCACTAAATTCATTTCCTAGAAATTCAAAATGGGCATCACTAGTAGATGCCTTTTATATTTCTAAAGATTTAGAAAAGATCTCGTTAGAAGAATTTTTTTTCTACTTTTGAAGTGCATGAGTCAAGATGTGCAAGAATGAAGGAGCCCAAGAATAACGTCGCCCTCAAAGCTTGAGAGACGAACCAGAGTCGGAATCCTCTCTCGATGACGAGGAAATGGTAATGATGGTAAGAAGATTCAAGAAGCTTTGTAAATCCAGATCTACTAACCATCCCAGGGGAAGAAGAAAAGGACGATCCGCTGCTACCACTGCGACGAAGAAGGGCACGTCAAGGACAATTGCCCCAAGTGAAGAACAAGAACAAGGAAAAGGGTAAGAAGCCTATCCAAAAGCGAAAAGTCCTAAAGGCGACGTGGGATGATACGTCGTCGGAGTCGGAAGTCTCTGGACTTGCTCTAATGGCAAGTTATCAAGACGACGACTATGAGTCAAGCTCTTCGAAATGAGCATCGAGAGCATCGATGAAGGGGAGCTACGGAGGAAAGCAGAGTTCAGGGGGAGACACGGAAAATGAACTCGACAAGGTAAGTCAGGTACGTTCACTTCCTCCCGATAAACTTTATAAATTTGTTAAGTTATTAACTAAAGACTGCTGTAAATTAGAAAAAGAAATAAAAAATTTAAAAATAATCTTAGTTAAATCCTGCCCTCTAGAAGAATTAGATAAATCAAAATTGGAAAATGAAAAATTGAAACTTGAAAATAATGATTTGAAAATTCAAGTAGATAATTTGAAAAACCATGCATGTTCATCTAATTCTAAAAAATTTAAAAATTTAAATTGGTATTATAGATATCACTCGGGACAAATTAAGAATATCTCTAGAAAATATGTCCCTAAGAAATTTTTAATCAATCCAGTAGGCTGGAACCTTTATTGGGTTCCTAAATCTTGCTTAGTCTAAGTTTTAAAATTAAAATTAAAATTAGTGCTTTTCAGTGAGAAAATTAAACAATGAATTTCTCTATGAGGTTTTGTCTAAGGAAGTGGTTGTTGCTCCAATAACCAAGAAGGCCTAGTGCCTCGCCACGACCTGGAAGCTAAAATATTGAAATAAATGTTTAATTAACTTTCTGTCAAAGCATTAAAATTAGAATTAATTAATGCTTTCAAAGCCTAAAAAAAACAATTTTTAAAAATATTTTTATACTTAGAAAAATACTTTTTGCCAAAGTCGAATTTTCACTTAGAAAAATTCTCAAAGTTTTCACTTAGAAAAATTTTCTGCTTAAGTTACATAGAAAAATTCTCACTTTTTGTTAATTTAGAAAAATTTTCATAAGACAATTTTGTTTAAGTTAAAAGACCATTTTGAAATTGAAAATTTCTGCTTAAAGTCTTTAAGAAATTTTTTTTACTCTAAGTCTTTAACCCTTAGTTCTTTTTAAACCCCATTTTTTTGTGATCAAAGGGGGAGAAGAATTAGTATAAGTCTAGGGGGAGGTAGAAATTGAAAATTGAAAATTTTTGAAATTTAATTTTGTTGCACATTATTGCAATAACTTGTTTTAATTTTATGTCTAGTTTCCCCTATCTTAACTTGGGTTGATCACACCAAAAAGGGGGAGATTGTTGGAACCCCAAGGTTGTTTTGGTGTGATCAACAAGTTAAGTTAGGTCCTGCGTTATTTCTAACCTTGAGTCTAAGTGTGCAGGAGCTTAGGAACACAAGTAGTCAAGCGGAAGACATAGCTAGCGAGAAGGACGACAATCCAAGGGACGAGGTGCTGCGGAAGAGTACACCGGCGGACGAGAAGGAAGCGCGCGGTGGTTCCGAGGGACGAATGCTGGAGCGGAAGATTGCTCGGGGAGCAAGAGACGCAGCTAGCGAGAAGGTCGACGACCGAGGGACGATGACTGCGGATGAGTACGCTGGCGGACGAGAAGGAAACACGCGGCAATTCCGAGGGACGAGAAGCCGGAGGGAAGCCCGCTTGAAAAGATCGGAAGTTGGGTTCGGGTGAGCCCTTTTCTGGATGGCAGAGATCACCCAAGTAAGCGGATCCGGAGCAGAAGACCCGGACCGAGGCGGGACTAAAACGGAGCAGAGGTCCTGGACGTAAAAGTCAACCAGAGTTGACTTTTTGTTCCGGGGCGCCCGGAGCAGCCCGGGGCGCCCGGAACGTGAAGTTTGACCAGAACGTGTCTTTCGCGTTCTCGACGTTGGGGGATAAAGTTTTATCCCCCCCAGGGCGCCCGGAACCCTTCCAGGCGCCCCGACCAAGATTATAAATATAGCCTTGGTCCAGAAGCTGTCAATCAACTGAGAAGTCAAGCATTCTTTCTACACTTGTACACTTTTCTGTTTTAAGCTTCTATTGTGCGCTTCATTGCTGTAAAAGGCTTCTTCGCCTGAAGGAGATACTAGTGCTACGCTTTCTTGGATTAACAACCTTCCCGGTTGTAACCAAGTAAATCTCGGTGTGCCTTTTACTTTTCTGCTTTTATTTATTTCTCTTATTTTACAAGTGATAGTTTAAGAGTTCGAGAAGGGTGTTTGCGTTTTGATTTTTGCAGGGCTATTCAACCCCCCCCCCCCCCTTCTAGCCGGCCCAACGGTCCTACAACAAGGCCTTACAAGATCTATAATATATTATCAGACGATTAGGACGTATGTTGAACAATAGTAGTAACTCGCTCGGACATAACTTAGGTTCAATTTCGTTCGATACAAATCGTAGTATAAGATCGAACTATTTGTAACATAATAAAAACAGGGTAAGCATGTATGGATAATAAATATATCTCCATATAGCTTATAAGATAGGGCGAGAACAAATATTTCAAGAATATTCATAAATAGCTTAATGAAGATATTTATAGTATGTGATTGTATAACAAGTTTACTAATTTGGCAGGAAGAATGTTTCTAGACTCTTCTACAGGCACTAGGTGACAAAGAAGGTACATCTGGGGTACAAAAAAGATTCCTTAAAAGTTATTTTCGTCAAGTACATGGTTTACGTCATCTCATAACAAACTCTAACAAATCGGGGTCCACTTCATGACTACGGAGGTTATATGAAGTGGTATAAAAAGGGGAATCCTCTCCGTTGGCCAGGTATGCTCACGGTCACTACACTCACAACCATCCATTACAAACCCTAATTTCAATCACGGTTCATCTTCTTCATCTTTTTCCTTCCACACTAAGAGAGATCACTGACTTGAGCGTCAGAGGGCCTAGCCAGGGATTCCCACCCCGGTCTTAGGTCATTGACGATAGTGTTGGTTGGTCTCTTTTGTGCAGGAAGTCGTCAGAGCTCTAGATCTTGGTATTTTTCACAGGATCCTTCCTTCTGTCCTTGGGTCTTTACACAAGAAGGTGTTCTGTGACTTTATTCTTCCTGATCCGCTTTGGTTTTCTCAGATCGGGTGTCCTTAGGTATTCTTCTTCATCAGGAGTAAGTTCTCTCCCCAGCTTTCCATTTTGTCAAGCTTCTCAGATAGGATCAAATTTGGCACCGTCTGTGGGAATTTCACTTGAATCTAAGATTGCAAGATGGAAGACGCTGGAAAAATGAACCTACTCACTATTAGCCAGGAAGATCTGGATATCCTTATTAGCACTCATGTGTAGAAGGCTCTAAAACAACAACAACAACAACATCAAGCTCATACTGGAATTACTCTGCCAGTAGCCCATATTCCGGCAATCTCGACTACTGATCATCGGAAGGGAAGATAAGCTTCAACTTTCTGTCAGGCTGAATTATAGGGCCACTAATAATGAAGCAGAATATGATGCATTGATAGCAGGATTACAAGCTGCTCGGCATGTGGGAGCAGCCCGGGTTTACGTTTATTCTGACTCTTAGTTAAGCAGCCCAATAATTATCAGGTAACTTCGAAATCAACAATGATAGACTCAGGTTATATGCTGAAGCATTTGATAAATTGAAGGCTCAGTTTCAAGAAGTAAATATACAAAAAATTCCTCGATCTGAGAATCAAGTAGCGGATGAATTAGCTAAATTGGCCTCTGCTATAACGCCATGGAGCTTGGATCGACCAGTTGAGAAGACATTATTAGTATCTTGTATAGAGATACAAAGTGATTGGATAACACAAATCATATTATATTTACAGCAGGGCATTCTTCCGACTGATGCAGAACAAGCAAGAATATTCAAGAAGAGAGTTTCTCAATACACTATGATAGGGGAACAGTTATATAAAAGGGATTGCTCTAGACCTTTGCTTAAATGTATTGGAACAGAAGATATACAATTTATCTTGCAAGAGGTTCATCAGGACTCATGTGGCAGTCATATAGGAGGAAGATCCTTAGCCCGCAGAATTTTACTAGCAGGATATTTCTGGCCTACTTTACATGAAGATGCTACCAAATTTGTAAGAACTTACATTTCTTTTCAGAAACATCAGAATATTCCACATCATCCTACATAATTATTAAGAACCTCTATAGTTTCCTACCCCTTTGATCAATGGGACATAGATATAGTTGGTCCATTTCCTATGGCAACGACATAGAGAAGATTTTTATTAGCAGTAGTAGACTATTTCTATAAATGGGTAGAAGCAGAACCACTTGCTCGGATTACTGAAGATGCGGTTATTAAATTCTTGTGGAAAAATATTGTTTGCATATTCGGTATTCCCCATAAATTAGTCTCTGATAATGGAAGACAGTTTCAAGGAGACAGAATCTTAGATTGGTGTAAAAGCTACTAAATTACTCAAGCATTCACCTTTGTGGCGTATCCACAGAGTAACGGTCAAGCAGAAGTAACCAATAAAGAGATTATAAGAGGTCTAAAAACCAAATTGGATCATGTCGGAGGTAGCTGGGTAGATGAATTGCCCAGTGTTCTTTAGGCATATTGTACTACACCCCGAGAAGCTACAGGGATTACTCCCTTCCAACTGGTTTATAGAGGAGAAGCTGTAATTCCTATCGAGGTGGGAGTAGAATCCGACAGAAGACAATGATATGAGGATGACAATGTAGGTAGGCGACTTATGGAGCTAGATCTGATAGAAGAAAATCGAGACAAAGCTACAACTCATCTTATATCATACCGACAACGAATGAGACAAAATTATAATAAAAGAGTCATCCTGAGATTCTTCCAAGTGGGGGATCTATTATGGAAGCATGTCAAGCCCGCTGGGGATGTTAACAAATTAGCACCACAATTGGAAGGACCCTACAAGGTGGTAGAAAAACTAGCATCAGGTTCATATTATCTCCAAGACACAGAAGGAAGAATTCTCAGGTGCCCATGGAGTGCAAATCATTTACAGCCCTACCGAACTTAACAAGATTATATCGCTCGAGAAATATATATATCCCTGAATGAGTGGATTAAGGCCTCCTCAGTATATTCCAATCATCCAATCACGTGAAGCTTAGCACGTCCAAAAGAACAAATCAAGTTTACTTTAAGCAATTTCCCTCCATTCAATTCTGCAAAAAGATAACAAGTATGCTTGCAATTTATGTACTTCATTTAATTTGATAAATACAATGTAGGCCAAGTATCGCCCGAAAAATAAACACGGTTTAAACAACATGGTGATTACTGGGCAAACATTTTTATTATGCTCAAGCGGCCGTCAATTGGGAGCTTTAAGGAATGATCGATCAGGTTTCCTTAAGGAATCTCGAAGACGATAAACCATCACAAGGTTAGTGAAAGCATTTTTAGTTCCACTCAAAAACATAGTCTATTGGGAAATCTCTTGAATAAACCCGTACGGGTCTTCTTGAGAGGAACCAGAGACTTTAAACTAGCATAAATATAGTCGATCGGGAAATCTCTTGAATAAATCCAGACGGATCTTCTTGAGAGGAACCAGAGACTTTAAACCAGCATAAAACATAGTCGATCGGGAAATCTCTCGAATAAATCCGAACGGGTCTTCTTGAGAGGAACCGGAGACTTTAAACTAGTATAAACATAGTCGATCGGAAAATCTCTTGAATAAATCCGGACGGATCTTCTTGAGAGGAAATGGAGATTTTAAACTAGCATAAACACAGTCGATCGGGAAATCTCTTGGAATAAACCCGGACGGGTCTTCTTGAGAGGAACCGGAGACTTTAAACTAGCATAAACATAGTCGATCGGGAAATCTCTTGAATAAACCTGGACGGGTCTTCTTGAGAGGAACCAGAGACTTTAAACTAGCATAAACACAGTCGATTGGGAAATCTCTTGGAGTAACCCGAACGGGCCTTCTCGAGAGGAACCGGAGACTTTAAACTAGCATAAATATAGTCGATCGGGAAATCTCTTGAATAAACTCGGATAGGTCTTCTTGAGAGGAACCGGAGACTTTAAACTAGAATAAACATAGTCGATCGAGAAATCTCTTGGATTAACCCGGACGGGCCTTCTCGAGAGGAACTGGAGACTTTAAACTAGCATAAACATAGTCGATCAGGAAATCTCTTGAATAAACCCGGACGGGTCTTCTTGAGAGGAACCGGAGACTTTAAATTAGCATAAACACAGTCGATCAGGAAATCTCTTGGAGTAACCCGGACGGGCCTTCTCGAGAGGAATTGGAGACTTTAAACTATCAAAAATATAGTCGATCGGGAAATCCCTTGGAGTAACCCGGACAGACCTTCTCGAGAGGAACCAGAGGCTTTAAACTATCAAAAACATAGCCGATCGGAAAATCTCTTGGAGTAACTCAGACGGGCCTTCTCGATAGGAACCAGAGACTTTAAACTATCAAAATAATAGTCGATCGGGAAATCTCTTGGAGTAACCCGGACGGGCCTTCTCGAGAGGAATCAGAGACTTTAAACTATCAAAAACATAGTCGATCGGAAAACCTCTTAGAGTAACCCGGACGGGCCTTCTCGAGAGGAACTGGAGACTTTAAACTATTAAAAACATAGTCGATCGAAAAATCTCTTGGAGTAACCCAGACGGGCCTTCTCGAGAGGAACCGGAGACTTTAAACTATCAAAAATATAGTCGATCGGAAAACCTCTTGGAGTAACCCGGACTGGCCTTCTCGAGAGGAACCGGAGACTTTAAACTATCAAAAACATAGTCGATTGGAAAATCTCTTGGAGTAACCTGGATGGGCCTTCTCGAGAGGAACCTGAGACTTTAAACTATCAAAAACATAGTCGATCAGAAAATCTCTTGGAGTAACCCGGACGGGCCTTCTCGAGAGGAATTAGAGACTTTAAACTATCAAAAACATAGTCAATCAGGAAATCTCTTGAATAAACCAGGACGGGTCTTCTTGGGAGGAATCGAAGACTTTAAACTAGCATAAATATAGTCGATCGAGAAATTTCTTGAAGTAACCCGGACGGGCCTTCCTAGGAGGAACCGAAGACTTTAAACTATCATTAGCAAAGTCATGCAGGATTGAGTACCTGACTAAAATATGATAGAGCACAGGACATTATCGACTCAAATAATCGGGATTACACACCCGACCAGGTTGATGAAACTCTTCATATTAAATCGATCGAGATTACACGCCCGACCGAAAATTCAAAGCTTGATGTAATTCTTCATATTAAATCGTTCGGGATTATAGGCCTGGCCTAGATTCAAAGTCATCTAGATTTCTTTACAAAGATCACTCGGTATTACACTCTTGACCAGGATTCAAAGTTCAGAGGGCATTCTTTATATATAATTCTTCACGATTACATTCCCCATCAGAAGTCACAATCATATGAAGTTCTCTATTTAAAATCGCTCGGGATTGTACGCTTGACCAAGAACACATAAATACAATGGAGTTTTTCATATAAAGTTACGTTGGATTACACGCCCCTCGGAAACACTGAGGTCTTTTGAATTCTTTATATATAGTCATGTCTGAATAGAGATTAAGGAGTTTATGGAAAAGGCTTATTGTTCAGAGCCATATGATCAATTATGATACCACAATAGGAAAATATTTTGTGCAAGATAGTACTTATTCTCAAGAAGCAGCAGCCAGATATTGAAGGTTAGAAAAATAGGTAAGTACAAATTTTTACAAATATTGCAAGTAATTAATTACAAATCTTTTATGAAAACATAATCATGCTTACTCAAAATTTCTTGTCAAGTTTTCAGGCAATTCCTGATTAAGTCTGCGATGGTTTATGAATAGAGAGGGGGGTTTTCGAGATAGATAACCACCTTCCCTCAATTGCTGAATAACCCCTGTCACAGTATGATTCAAAGTCCCTATCATACGACGAACATATTCATCGTTAAACTTCAGAGACCTCAGATAGGATAAATGCTTGTCCTCCCATCGGTCTTCCTCATGCTCCTTATAACTCTAAAATTCGATTTGTAGTTTAGTATTTTGATCTTTGAGAGTGTCTCTTTCCAATTTAAGTTGTTCTAGTTCCTTTTGGAGTGAGGATATCTCTGCATCCTGAACCTTTCTTTGTTCTTGCTCTTGTAGAAGGGCAAACCCTTTTGATGATAAATCTTGAGCCTGCTCAGAAAGAAAAATATTGTGAAGCCTCACCACTTTTCCTAAGAGAATATTTTTAGGAGAAACATCTGAAATAGCTTTGTCGTTCAAAGTAGTTTCCACCAGAAGGCTAGAGTTTAACCGATCCACTTGTAACTCCAAGGTTTTCCTTTCAAGCTCTTTGTTTTTCAATAACTGTTGCTGATGTTGCAATTCCTTTTTCATAGCCTCTATTTGTTGAGTCTGTAAAGCTATCTTTTCTGGCAATTGATAAGCTCAATGTGGGAAGGAGGAAGATTTTCTTTCAGTGCCTCTACTTGAGGTTTTAACTTGCTATTATCCCTTTCCAGAGCAATAAGTAGCTAGTCTAGATGAAGACTTGAGGCAAGGAACTAAAATAATAATGCAATTAGCAGGAAATAATAAGACGTTAACAATGTATAATGAAAAACACTTACGGCAATAGCTTGACGACTATGACTGTCAATGCGGTTTGAAATACTGGTGCCCCTTAACAGCTCTTGGCTATGTAGCCAAGACTCAGCCAACGGGCCTTGTAGCTGTAAAGAACTATAACTAGGAGGATCTGAAACTTGTCCCATTTGAGAGGGCAGACCCATAGCTTGTCTAAACATAGGTGGGGGGACAAAAGGTGAAGAAGGCCGGGTGGAAGAAGAAGGAAGAGAAGGAGAGGTGTTGGGTTCTTCGGGCCGCGAAAACCGCTTTTTCGCGTCGTGAAAACCCCGAGTCACCCAAAGCCGTAGATCCGTGCAAAGATTCGTAAACAAAACTTTTTGAAAAACTTTTTCTTGTACGAGTTTGTAAAACTTTAGATCTACACTAGATGAGAGTTATACCTTCGAAGCGAAGCCCTTCGCGTTCCCGCTCGTCCAAGAAGTTGCCGGATCTCTAGACCGTCAAGTGTCGGTCCTCTAGAAGTATCCACACGGACACGTAGGTGGAGAAAACCTCACACAAAGGTGTGCTAGCACCTTGGTGAGATTCGGCCAAGCAAGGAGGAGAGGGAGAGGGAGAGCTTGAGAGGAAGAAGGAGGAAGAATCACCACACTTGAATGAAAATGAATTTACCCTCATTCACAAAGTGGCCGGCCACTTTTCTTCTCTAGTGTAACTCCCCATTAAATGCAATTAATGTGAAGTTAATAAGAAAATGGCTTTGTAACTTCCATGAGGTGGCATCCATGATGATGTGGAATATCATCATTGGTCCACCTAATGCCAACTCACCAATGAGGTGGCAAAAGGTCAAGTCAAAATTGACCTTTGGTCTTCCTTCTCTAGTCAAGTCAAACTTGACTCAATCTCTACCATGGTTGATCTAATCCAACCATTTGATTCGAGCCAATTTAATATAATGAATCTAATTCATTAAATTAAATTGATTTAATAAGTCATAATCTAAATTAGACTCATTAAATACATGAATCAACTTGAGTCAAACTCAAGTTAACCCAATTAGGATTACTCTTAATCCAATTTGATTCATCAAATGAATCTAATCCTCTTGGTTCATCATATGAACCTAATCTCCATCTAATTGTCCTAAGTGTGTGACCCTATAGGTTCTTGTAACGTTGGCAATGCCCTAAACCCATTTAGGAGCATAAGTAATGAGCGGTATCTAGCAACACATCATTACTACCCAAGTTACAAGAATGTCGAGATCCGACATCACCTTGTGACTACCAATTGTGACTACTCACAAAATAATGACAAGTGTCCTTCTATCCTAGACATCTAGATTGATCAATATGAGGCATAGACTGTGTCATCCTCTAATCAATCTAAATCTTGAACTCCAAGTAGACTCACTCGATCAAATGAGCTCAACATCTAATGTTGACTCATTTGGGCATGGCCATGCACTTAGTGGTCTCACTTTATCAAGAATATCGATGTCGCTCCCGTCATATGAGAGGGATAGATCCCATCTACATCACTCACATCCCTCTACATAATTCGTTATATACCCAGTAATCACCTTTATAGTCCACCCAGTTACGGGTGACGTTTGACGAAACCAAAGTACATAACTCCTTATGTAGGGATCCATGGTGACTTCAGGTCTAAGGACTAATAGTCATACTAATAGCCACATGAGAAAGTATATGACACTCATATAACGATCCATGATACTTTCTCATGGCGGGTCATTCAGTATACATTCTCTAATGCATACCCATGTGTTAGCTTGATATCTCTATATCCATGACTTGTGAGATCAAGTCATCAAGCTGACCTACATGCTAGTCTTATTGTATTAACATTGTCCCTGAATGCTAATACTCGACTAGGAATGATTTAGAGTAGTGTTCCCTATATCATCTCACTATCGATTCAACTAATCGATTGATATAGGTATGAACCTTCTACTCAAGGATGCTATTATACTTAGTCTATTTGGCACTAATATAAATAAGTATAATAACCAAACAAATGCCTTTATTAATATAAAAGAATATGCTATACATGAGTCCATACAATCATCAAATGATTGGCTCTAGGGCTCTAACTAACAAGAGGAAGTGGTAGAAATGGGAACAACAGAGGAAGAGCTAGAGGGGATGGAAGATGGCAAAGCAATGAAAGTTGATTCAATTGTTGAGGCACGGATAGCTGATGGTCCTGGACTCGGAGAAGATCTCCTGCAAGGTGTTCTTTTAGCTCGTGGTCTAGAAGTTAGAGGAGGTAAGGCCAAGGAGAGATGTTGAGAGGATGCAGAAGTAGTAGTAGCCATCTGAGAAGCAGAAGTAGCTGAAACAATAATAGAAGAGGAAGGAATAAGTAGACCCAGTCTCATCATATTAAGAGAAAGGTTGGAGACAATGTGAGTAGGGGCATTAGTTTTTTACCTCTCTCAAAAGAAATAGGTGAAGGAACAATGAGGATCTGCACAAAAGTATCAAAAGTGTCACGAAAGGGAACTTCCTCAGTAAGCTTGGGTTTCTTATGTATGGCAACAAAAGGTTATTCTTCTTCCTCTTCCAAGGAAGCAATAGCTTCCGCTGCTTGTTCTTCCTTAGATAATAAACCCAGAGTAGAGGTAGTAGGATTAGCTCGACGAGCCTGTAGTAATTTTTCTCCAAGTTTATTCAAAAAAGACTTGGTCATAGTTGTGTTATTGTACATAAAAGCAGGTAGAAGAGAATCATCTGAAATATAAAAATTAGGCGTTATTATAGAAAATAATTAACAAATGGCTAATAAACATAGTCGAGAATGTCTGAACATACCAAAAGAGACCTCCAAGGGGGTTTCGATGGAGCTTATTCCAAAAAGAAACATTAGACCCTCCACAATCATGGTCGATAAACAAAATTTACCCCCTTTTAACTTGGGTAAGGCAGAAGAAACTGAGGGATCAGTAAGGAGGCTGTCAGTGCTAGGAACTGGAGGAAGGTCATATATCCAGTTGGTAGGAAAAGGAAGGGGAGAAGGAAGACGCATAAAGAAAAATTTGTGACGCCATTCCTCTTGAGGAGGAATCCCACTAAACAAAACGACCTTAGGGCGAGACTGAAATTTAAAGATACTGATGTCTACTTGGCAGGGAATAAAGAAGTAGTGAAAAAGGCGAGGGGTTAAAGGAAAATCTAGGAGTTTAGATATCCCAACAAAACCCACAAGGATAGAAAAAGATTGAGGAATAAGCTGATTAAGAGGAATTTTAAAGTAGATACTAACATCAACGAAAAAGGGATGAAGAGGAAATCGGAAACCTTGTAAAGCTTGATCCCAAAAGATAGATATACTTCCTAGAGGAGGAAGATGCAAACCACTCTGAGAGGTAGGGTGAACTATATAGGAAGGAAAACCATAGTTCATTTGTAACTCCACCTCTTCTGAATCGATAAGGTTAGAAGCGGACGAAAGAAACCACGCTGGGGAAGGAGTGGCCATGGTGGAATAACAGAAGGAAGATGACCAGAGGGAAAGGAAGAAGAAGGAATAGTCAGGGAGTAGAAGAGAGCGTCTTAAACCTTTGCTTTCCTTCTGTGCCCTATACCAAAAACCCTTAAAAAGAGTAGAAACCCGAAGATCAATAATAATTTATGAAAAACTTAGGTACAAAAAAAGAAGGGGATCAAATTCAAAAAAGAAGGCCGAATCCCAAGGAAAGGAAGGTAAGCTTAGCAATCATCCTTGAAAAACGTGACAAGTTTTTCTCTCTCTCTGCACTTGATTCTTAAAGAATCAAAGAGGAATGAGGAAAATCGATCGGGAATAAGGTCGATCGGGTAACTTAAGACTATCTATCTGATTAAACATCAAACCCGGACGGTCATACTAGATCGGACGAGATTTAGTTAAGTATAAAGCGTCGAACGATATTTGCAGATATAATAGACCGGTCGAAATTGACTATATCATATTGAAGGGTTATACTATATCGGACGAGATTTAGTTAAGTATAAAGCGTCGGATGATATTTGTATATATAATAGATCGGTCTAAATTGACTATATCATATTGAATGGTCATACTAGATCGGACGAGATTTAGTTAAGTATAAAGCGTTGGATGATATTTGCAGATATAATAGAACGGTCGAAATTGACTATATCATATTGGACGATTATACTAGATCCGTCGGAGTTTGGTTAAGTATAAAGCACCAGATGATATTTGTAGACATAAGCATAAGTCAACCAGTTATAATAGGTCGGTCGAAATTGATGGTATTATAGTGTACTGAAAAAAAAATAGGATCTTATTTAAATATAGTTAGCTAATGGTAATAGATCGGGCGATATTCAATATGTTAGGATAAAGTGAATAGGAAAAAGCCAGTTACCAGAGGGGGATAAATTCAGGAAGGAGGAAGTAAACCCCTATAAATGAAAAAGAACAAGTTTGATAGCAGAGGAAGAATAATTTTAAAACATATAAATACGAAAGATAAAAGCATGAAATAAGCATGTAAACCAAAGGGTCAGACAAATTCATTAACACAAACAATTTTTAACAACAGATATGAAGAAGAAGTTTAACTTCACACAAATAAACTAGTTTCTGATAAGAGTTGTCATGACCAGTAACAGTTAACCTTACAATAATTAGGATTAAGGTAAAAAGGTTACTCTATGGATAATTGGGGAAATAGATCAGCAGGCCTATTATCAATCAACTTGCGTCGATTCAAAAAGTTAGGAGGAGGATCACGAGATAGGAAGCCCTGCTCCTGTAATTGCTTAACAGCTCCCTCAGCCCCCGCAGTATATGCTGCCTAAATAGATTTTACAATCGGCCTGTTGAATTCAGTAGATCTGATTAGGGTCGTGGCCTGATCCTTAAAGCGATCATCCTCACCAGCTTTGTACTCAACCATAGCTGTCTGGGAAGACCTTGTTGGTGCAGTAAGCATCCGACGATCAAACCTCAGTTTTGATAATGACAAAGGGATTCAAAGTTAAGATTCCTTGTTATCTAACGTGGTTAAATAAGGTTTCAGGAAAGTCCTAACTGCGGTTAGGCAAGGGAAAATCCTAAGGGGGGTAACCTTAGGTCCTAGGGGGTGGTAACCCTAGGTGAAGGAAAATCATAAGGGGGGGTAACCTTAGGTCCTAGGGGGCGGTAACCCTAGGTGAAGGAAAATCCTAAGGGGGGGGGGGGCAACCTTAGGTCATAGGGGGTGGTAACCCTAGGTGGAGGAAAACCCTAAGGGGCGGCAACCTTAGGTCCTAGGGGGCGGTAACCCTAGGTGGAGAAAAACCCTAGGGGGCGGTAAGCCTAGGTCCTAGGGGGTGGTAACCCTAGGCGGAAAGTCCAGTCGGTCTGGAGGACCGGACTGGCATCAGGTAAATCTCCTGAGTGGAGTAGGTGAGGACGCGTTCCCCGCAGAGTAGTTTCCGGTTGGAAACCCGAAGTCAGACTCGGACAGTCCGGAGACTGTCTATACTTCATTTATCATATTTATTGTGCTAACTTTGTGTTGCAGGATAGTATTTGGGACTAACGTATCTTGCAGGTGCAAAGGAGCAACCTAAAGCCTCGGATGAACAGTGTCCGAGGCGCCTCCATGGAGCTTGGAGGCGCCTCGGGTGCAAAAGCTGAGCTGGCTGCGAAGCACCATTGGAGGCGCCTTGAAGGAGGCAGAAGGTGCCTTGGAAGGTGCCTTGAGTGAGGTTTAAGGTGCCTTGAATTGATGAAGTTCGACCAGATCATATTTGATCCACGCGGAAGACCAGGCAGCATGGAGGCGCCTTGAACAGCCTTCAAGGCGCCTTCGACCAGCTCTTCAAAACAATGAATATCAAGTGATCTCTCATCAACGTGCTGCTCCAAAAGACACTACGAAGTTCTGCTACAAGTGCCCGACGACCCGAAGCTTTAGATTTAGCATTTCTTGTTGTCGGTATAATACTTATAGCTTTTAATTGTACTCATAATTGTAATCTTTTAACGAGCTTATAGTTGTTGCCCACCGGAAGCGATCAAGGATCGCTGGCCTTCGAGTAGGAGTCGTCACAGGCTCCGAACGAAGTAAATCTCTGTGTCATTCTGTTTGTGTTTGTTTGTTTTTAATTCCGCTGCTTTAATTACTCTAACGCTGTTTTCGATTCCGATACGTATAAAATAGCCACGAGCACTATTCACCCCCCCTCTAGCGCGTCTCGATCAGACCTCAGTTCAGCATCTTTTGTGGAGGCCTCTATTTTAGTTGTATTCAGGGAAGTGTTTAAAGAAGATATTTCATTATCCTTCAACTATAAAGCTTTGAGTTTGTCAGCTAAGGTAGACTCGTAATCATATTTCAGTTTGTCTGTCTCAACAATCTGCTTCTCTAATTTGGAAGATAATTCAGTGTTGAGGTCCGTAGCCGATTTAAATTGAGATTGAAGGCTTTCAAGCTGAGCTTCATATTATTTCTTAGATTCTTCTGAGAGGGTGGCAGAGGACATCTCAGCAACTTGTTGTTTTAGCTTCTCGTTCTCATAATATAAGTTGTGCATTAGTCGAGCTAGACCCATATTGGCCATCCTTCGCTATGAACATAAGAATGGGTCATAAAGCAGTCATGGATAAATAACAAATAAGTAATAGCAAACATACCTTGGTTTCCTCATGAGAGAATTGATTGATTATCTCGGGAGGGGTAAGTTCTCCAAAAAGAGGGCGAATTTCCTCCCGAGCAGTGGTGAAAGAACCTCCCAGCAGTATAGGAAGAACAGGGATAGAAGAGGAAGTGGTAGAAAAAGAGGAAGTTGGAATAGAAGGGGGAGCAAAAACCAAATAAGAAGAAGATGAAGTAGGTAAAGACCCCAGTTCTGGAAGAGATAGGGGAAAAGTAAAAGAGGTACTACCAGGGGTAGTACTGCTAGTAGAAGGAGAGGAGGAAAAAATAAGGGAAGGATAGAGATCAACCAAAGTAGGCTCGACAGAAGAAAGGGTAGCAGAAGCAAAACCTTCTGAGAGTAATTCCTCAGTAGGAAGAATGAGTCTCCTTTTAGAGGGAGGAGCTCTAGTGAGTTTGCGTCCCGGGCATTTGCTAGGGGCAATTTCAGCAAGGGATTTTTTTGAGCTTACAAGGGATGTAAGATCGAAAATGGGAAGGGAAGTGGCTGGTGAGGAAGCAACAGCCATTGATGAAGAAACAGTTGGCAAAGGGACAGCAGAAGTTTCTGCCGGAAGAATCTCAAGAACTTCAGGAATCACTTGAGAGCAGGACGCTTCAGCCAAAGGAATCGAGGCTCCAATTGAAGATGGTGGGTTAAGTGCAGCAAGAAGCTCTTGCTCTTTAGCATGAAGTTCAGCCTCTTCCAGACGTAGCTCTTCATCAATCAGAGCAGCATAAAAACCAGCAACTACATAAAATGGAAGAAAATGTTTTAGTTAGTAAAAATTGATAGAAGAAGAAACAAAACTTTACCTAAGGAGCCGTGTATCTTATATTTGACTGGGCTCAAACCAAACAAATACAGAAGATCGCTCCGCAGCTATTTAGTGATGGAAAGGAGACGACATAGCAACTTTTCACAATAAAGGGGAAAAGAAGGGTGAAGATGAAACTCCTTAATATCAGGTAAAGGGAGTAAAGAAGATCTCCAAGCATGAGACCAAGGAATAGGTCTCGGAAACTTTATAAAGAAGAAGCGAGATTTTCAGACTTTAATAGAAGAAGGCATATCATCAAAAAGGACCATCTTAGTCTGAGATTGGAAAAGAAAAACACCTGGTTCTGCCACCTTTGGATAAGAAAACATGAAAATATTTTGAGGAGTAGGAGGAATATCGAATGTACGAAACAACATGTATACGCCACATAAATAACGAAAGGCATTAGGAACAAATTGTTGAAGAGGAATGTCAAAGTATTGGCTTACATCGATCAGAAAAGGAGGAATGAGAAACCTTAAACCTCCTATCAACTGATCCCTAAAGAAAGTTACACAATTAGCAGGAGGATGGTGAGGATGCTCATCTGGTTTAAGAATTATGATGTCATATTCCCTAGGAATTTCATATTGCCTACGAATAGCAAGCCTAGCATCCTTGTTGAAAGAGGATGAAATTTGAGCATACCAGGGGGCAATTGTTTCTTCAGCCATAGATAGAAGTAAGGGTTAACAGAACAACAAGTTACTTACTAAGAGCTAAGAGAGAAGATCACTGGAAGACGGTGAACGTGAGAATTGATCAAAGATTGCAGCAAGGAAGAAACGCTAAGGTAAGGAAAAAGGGACAGAGTCGACAAGAAGATGAAGGGTTTAGGGTTGAAAGAACATATAATAACCGTCAGATTAGAATACCTTTTTTCAACAGACACCGTTGATTATAGAAGCATGCAAGCGCTGGTGTTACAGAGAGGAAAGAAAAGACACACGTCATGTGACCATAAATGGGCATTTATGATGGACGAATCATGTAAGAGTTGGTAACACCTCGTCGTGCGCCTTCAACATTCTCTTACCATTGAAAGGCCGATCATAATCAAGAAAATGCTGGGAAAAGGGTGCAGTTTACTAAGTGCAATAAAGAACGATGGATTAGGTCTGTCAGAGCCCGGGTTAGAAGGGAAAAGGAGAAAATAAGGGTCAGTCATACGTGAAGGATTGCCTGAATTAATATAACTATAAAGGACAAGTTAATATCGGCCGGGATAACATGTCTATAATAGACAGGTTAATATCGGCCGGGATAACTCGTTCATAATAGACATGTTAATATCGGTCGGTTAACACGTACATAAGAAACAGGCCAATATAGGCTGAGTTAATACGTCTATAAAAGATAAGTCTGTATCAATCGAAGTTAAAGTAGTTGATTAAGTGTATAATATATTGATCGCATTTGGGGCATTTAGCCTTATATGGTTTAAAAAATATATATCATTGGTTAAATAAAAAACAAATAAGTTTTGCATATATTTAATAGGAAAAAGCCTGATTGAGCATGTAATATTGCCCAAGCTATGTAGCTCAACTAAACATAAACTCATGTCTAGTCAGTTGGTTGACACCTTCTTCGACTATACTTGAAGGGAAGCCCGCTGAAACATGAACTCTCAAACTTCTTAGAAAACTTCAACCCAACTAAAGGTAAATCCGACTGAGTCAGAGAAATGGGAATATTTTACCTGGTATAAGGGTAGGATGAAAAATCTGTCATCCAACGAAATTGCCCTTCCCCCTCCCCATTTAGAAGAGCTAGTGCGTTCTTCTGCGCCCGGGAGAAAGTTGGAAAAAGAGTGGTCTCATGGACAAAGGAGGTGCAAACTTGTTCAAGTCCCCTCAGACATGTCACGGAACAATCCACTTCCTGCTTGAACATTTTGAGCTCTGCTTCCAGAGCGTCCACCTTAGCCTGCAAAAGACCTGGGGCTTGCCGCCATCGTGATGCCAATAGGCTAGTTATGTGAACCTCCCTGGTTAATGTGAACACCTCTGAAGCCTGTTGAGTCTGCAAAGCAGTCATTTCTTTGGCTTGAAGTTCTAGATCTCGATGAACTTTGTTCCTCAAGGTCGTTCCCGACCGTACTTGAAACTGGGTGATCGGCAGAAATACCTCCAGCTCTCGTGCCAGAAAGTTAACTAAATCCAAAGCTTGGGCAGCTTCATCTAAAGATTTCACCTTGTCCAACAAGAATTGCCCCCAGAAAGGAGGGTCTAAAGACATACTCTCGGTAAGGGGAGGCAAACAAGGTGGAAAGAAACTGAGGCAAGTGAAGAAGGAAGGGAGGATCACAACCCTATTAAAGGGTCAAAAGACTCACGGGATCACTATACTTGGGTTCACGAGATTGTTGTACTAGAAGTCACGGGGACTACTATAGAGAAGGTCACGAGTCTACTGCAGTGGCCATGGCAGAGTCACGATTAAAGATAAGCAAAGAAACAAAAATAGACATGGGTCTAGTCAGTCGGTTACACTTCCTTTGACTAGACTTGGAGGGAAGGCTATGTTGGTGCGGCTAGCACTAACGATTTAACCTAGGTTTTGATGAATGATAAATAGGTTAAGTTAGTCTTGTTGTTGTCTGACACTTTGATCGAGTGTGTAGGAGAAGTCCATCTAGGTCGACGGGCTGACCGGATAGCTGGCGAGAAGTCCAAGCGGGTCGACGGGCTGACCGGACGCTTGGCGAGAAGTCCAACTAGGTCGACGGGCTGACCGAATAGCTGGCGAGAAGTCCAAGCGGGTCGACGGGCTGACCGGACGCTTGGCGAGAAGTCCAGCTAGGTCGACGGGCTGACCGGATAGCTGGCGAGAAGTCCAAGCGGGTCGACGGGCTGACCGGACGCTTGGCGAGAAGTCCAGCTAGGTCGACGGGCTGACCGGATAACTGGCGAGAAGGTAAGTCACTGGAGGGGAGTGACTACGAGGACGCGTTCCCGGGAAGGGAACATTAGGCGTCGATCCGGCTTAGATTCATTTCGGATGTCTAAGTCGAGATCGTGACTAGATTCCGGTCTCGGAAAGACGGAATCTAAGTCATACTCTCTTTATCCATCTGTTGAACTTTAACTGTGCTAACAATTTGTTTTACAGGATGTATATTTGCCTCGGACTAACTTTGTTTTGCAGGAAAAAGGAGTCTTTCTGGAACAAGGTGGTCCGGGCGCCCGGAGGTCCGGGCGCCCGGAGGTCCGGGCGCCCGGAAGGCGAATTTTATCCAGCCAAGTCGTCGCCACGTGGAGCATCTTGGTTTGAGCAGTTACGTCACACTCCAGGCGAAGGGATCCAGGCGCCCGGAACAGCATATAAAAGAAGCCCCAGGCAGGAGCTTCAAAAATCAATTTTTTACTGAGAACTCTTCTACTGCTGGTCTTGCTGCTCGACGTTCAAGTGCGACGTCAACAACGCTCCGACAAAAGTGCTCCTCCGGTGTTTATTTAAGTTTTCTTTGTCAGTATTGCTTTATTATTACTAGCATTTCCTGTACTTATTCTGTAATCTTATTTCGACTTGTTAGTGATTGCCCAACGAAAGTGGTCAAGGACCACGGGTCTTCGAGTAGGAGTCGTCACAGGCTCCGAACGAAGTAAAAACATCTGTGTCTACTTTATTTTTCCGCTGCGTTTATACTCGTCTTTTTCGAATCGATATTCACTATCGAATCTAACGGTCCTATAAGTGGTATCAGAGCAGGTACCGCTCTGATTTGGTGCAACCACCAATCAGACAGGGGGTGAATTTTTTTTAATTAACTTTAAAATTGTTGTTTCGTTAACTTAATATTTCTCTAATCAATTTAAATTAGTGCAACACGAATCTAGATTCCTTTCTATTTTTCTCTTCCCGCACTACTAATCCAAGACCAAGTCTTGGGTTTTTTTTGGTTATTTACCTGTGCACAGAATGTCCCAACAAGAAGGATTCAGCACAGTGCGACCTCCACTCTTCAACGGGGACGACTTCCCTTACTGGAAGAAGCGCATGGAGGTCTACCTCAAAACAGACTTCGACCAGTGGATGAGCATCACGAGACCCTACAAAATTCCAGTGGACAACGCCGGGAATCTAGTGGATCCTGAAGACTGGACAGCAGATCTCAAGAAAAAAGCATCAACAGAAAATAAGGCAATCAACACTCTACAATGCGGATTGACAAGAGAAGAACTGAACAGAGTCGGTCCACACAAAAACGCTAAAGAGCTATGGGACAAGTTGATCGAGCTGCACGAGGGAATGAGCGACGCCAAGGTAACAAAACGAGACCTTCTCTTAAATAAAATTTTTAATATAAAAATGCAGGAAGGTGAAACGGCAAATCAACTACACGCGAGGATCAAGGACATCCTCAACGGGCGTCATGCGATAGGCCACCAGATGGAGAACATAGACTTAATAAGGTACGCATTAAACGCCTTTCCATGAAATAGTTTGTGGGCATCAATAGTGGATGCCTACAAAATCTCTAAGAATCTTTCTAACTTAAAATTAGATGAGCTTTTCTGTGAATTAGAATTACACGAACAAACTAATGCTGGAGCCGAGAAAGGTATAGCTCTACTTGCAGGTTCCTCCAAAGAAAAGAAAAGCAAGCCTGAAAATGAAGATGAATCTGACCAAGACTCCGAAGACGAAGAACACCTGGTGAACTTGGTAAGAAAAATGTTCACCAGGAGAAAGAGGAGCTTCAGCAAAAAGGACCTTCAAAAGATCAACTCTCCCTCAGAACAAAAGAACGTGACTTGCTACGGCTGCAATAAAAAGGGACACTACAAGAACGAATGCGCAAAACTGAAGTTCGACAAACCAAAGCCAACCAAAAAGAAAGCACTGAAAGCAATGTGGGACGACTCCTCGGACGAATCAGAAGAAGAAGAACAGAAACATCAGAGCCACCTCGCACTGATGGCACGCGAAGCTGAAACAGAAGACGAGTCGGAAGATGAAGACGGGTCTGAACCCGAAACAAGCCACGAGTCCGTACTCGTTTCCGAAGGCTCGAATGAGGTATACTTTAATTTAAACAAAAATTTTTTTAGAATCATCTCCTGTTTAAATAGTAAATTAACTAAAGTTGAAAATGAAAATAAATCACTTCTTGAGGAAAATCAAAACCTCAAGGAACAATTAAAAAATTCGAATCCAACTCAAGATCTAACACTTGAAGAGGAAAATCTATCGTTAAAAAATGATGTTAAAAATTTAAAAGAAATGCTAGAAAAATTTACAACAAGATCAAAAAATCTAGACTTAATCCAAAATAATCAAAAAGCATGTTATAATAAAACCGGACTAGGATACAAGTCGAATTCAAATAAAACTTTCAACTCATTAATAACCCAATACAAATCAACCAATTTAGCTTGGGTTCCGAAAGCGTGCCTGACCACGCAAGTAGGACTTAATCAATATTATATACCTAAAGAAAAAATACATTATATAAAATCGAATAAACCAAACCAAAATCCAAAATACAAACCTAAATCAAATTCAAAATCTAAACAGTTTGAAAATCAACAAAATTATCAACAAGTTAATCATAACTATAAAAAGAATCGACACAAGCCTAAAATCAAAATTTATTAAAAGTCAATAATTCAGGGGGAGGCTCCAGAATAGCTAGCACCTCCAAAACTAACTTACCCGATAGGGTAACCCAAAATTTACCAACCCGGCAGGGTAATTAGGATTAGTTAAAAAGAGACCAAGTTTAACTTGAATCATGGTATTGGTGAAATTTTTGGATGATAGTACGTTAGGGAAACTTGGGCATCGCATGTCTAGAAAGATATGGTTTCGATCTGGTGCATTTGGCCAAGTGGAACTGACCGAAGCTACCCTTAAACGAATCCTAACCAGTGAGACCAAGATTTAGTACTAAGTTCCGTGGATAGGACTATTCGGAAAACCTCGAAAGGTTGGTTACTTCTAATGATGTCCTTGTGACTCACTAAGCTTAGAAGTTTATCCGAATAATGCCTATTTGTGGAAACCAAAGCTAAGTCTGAATCTAACACAAGTTAAACCAAAACTCTGTAATCAAACCAATTTCATCTCACAAAATCATAGGATTCCCTGATTGATAATATAGATCGGGTGATATGAATAAGGCTTAAAAATTAATTTTAAAATTTTAAACTTAAAAATTAATTTTAAAATTTTGAACTTAAAAATTAATTTTAAAATTTTAATTTCAAACTTAAAAATTAATTTCAAAATTTTAATTTTAAACTTAAATTAATTTTAAAATTTTAATTTTAAACTTAAAAATTAATTTTAAAATTTTAAACTTAAATATTAATTTTAAAATTTTAATTTCAAACTTAAAAATTAATTTCAAAATTTTAATTTTAAACTTAAAAATTAATTTCAAAATTTTAATTTTAAACTTAAAAATTAATTTTAAAATTTTAATTTTAAAACTTAAAAATTAATTTCAAAATTTTAATTTTAAACTTAAAAATTAATTTCAAAATTTTAATTTTAAACTTAAATTAATTTTAAACTTAAAAATTAATTTCAAATTTTTATTTTAAACTTAAATTAATTTTAAAATTTTAATTTTAAACTTAAAAATTAATTTTAAAATTTTAAACTTAAAAATTAATTTCAAAATTTTAATTTTAAACTTAAAAATTAATTTCAAAATTTTAAACTTAAAAATTAATTTCAAAATTTTAATTTTAAACTTAAAAATTAATTTCAAATTTTTAATTTTAAACTTAAATTAATTTTAAACTTAAAAATTAATTTCAAAATTTTACTTTTAAACTTAAGAATTAATTTTAAAATTTTAATTTCAAACTTAAAAATTAATTTTAAAATTTTAATTTTAAACTTAAAAATTAAATTCAAAATTTTCAAAATTCTAATTTTAAACTTAAAAATTAATTTCAAAATTTTAATTTTAAACTTAAAAATTAATTTTAAAATTTTAATTTTAAAACTTAAAAATTAATTTCAAATTTTTTTAAAAATTAAAAAATTAATTTCAAATTTTTTTAAAAATTAAAAAATTAATTTCAAAATTTTAATTTTAAACTTAAATTAATTTCAAAATTTTAATTTTAAACTTAAAAATTAATTTCAAAATTTTAATTTTAAACTTAAATTTTTTTTTATTTCAAAATTTTAAACTTAAAAATTAATTTCAATATTTTAATTTTAAACTTAATTTCAAAATTTTATTCAAACTTAAAACTTAACTTCAAACCTAATTTCAAAAAATAAAAAAAAAAAAGTCAAAAACCAGGGGCGGGCGCCCCTGGTATTCCCCTCCGGGGCGCTCGGAAGGGGTTCCGGGCGCCCCGCCCTAGCAACCCCGGGCGCTCGGAAGGGATCCGGGCGCTCGGAAGGGATCCAGGCACTCGGAAGGGATCCGGGCGCCCGGAGTCCCCTATAAATAAAGGGCAGCAGGCGCCCCCAACCTTTGCCCCACCAATTCTCACTTTTGCCAAGGTTCACTTTGAACCTCAGTGTGAAAGTACTCTAAATCAAAATTTTCTTGCGGTGAAGACGCTGTTGCGATTCAACCGAGGTCGTCAAATCTATATTTTTCGATGGCTCCTCGATAAATAAAATACTTCCCCTCTCTAAAATCTTATTAGGATTTGTCTTCTCAAT
Source organism: Zingiber officinale (assembly GCF_018446385.1). NCBI lineage: Eukaryota > Viridiplantae > Streptophyta > Magnoliopsida > Zingiberales > Zingiberaceae > Zingiber > Zingiber officinale. The sequence goes on along the minus strand of NC_056005.1, from coordinate 71,418,306 downwards.
TTTTTCTTAGAATATTCTTTTATTTATATATAGTAGGAAACGAACAAATACTGGTGCTGGACCCCCAATGCTAGTACAGACCCTAGGTTTCCCATAGACGAACTTAGGATTAAGTTTGAGTCCACCATTTTTAAGGCCATTAGGACTACCTGCATAGATAGATCGTTCTTTCTAAGGTCATGTCCCTCTGCTTTAGAGGTTATAGGCCACTATAACTTAACGAACCTTGTCGAATGTACCAGTCCAATAAACATTAGTCTGTGTGCCGAATTTTGCAATAACCTAGTAAAAGTAGATGATTTCACCTATACCACTAGGGCAGCAGGCACTGATATCGTATTTTCCCCTACGACTATCCGAGAGTTTTTAGAGTTGCGTCCATCTACTTGCTCCTTTTTGTGCTATCCTCCGAGGGATCTACCGTTCAAAGATCCCTACTCACATATTACTCTCGATACGATTTATTCGTATTTTTTCGGGGGAGAGAGAGATCCCACTGTGACACAGTTTAGGTCAGTAGAACTTCGAGTCAAGGACTACGCTCTTTATAGGGTTGTAATCCTTTGCATTTTACCACTGACTACTCGGAACATCGCTGTGATGGGCCCATTCCATTCGTTCTTACTTTATGCCCTGATTCATAGGTTAGACATTGACATCAGCCTACATATCTTCTCCACCATCATCTATTCAGCTGGATTTGTGACTGACAGTCGAGTCCATATGCCATTTGGTCACATTCTGACAGCCTATATGTCCTCGTTGCACATTGATGTCACTAGGGGAGATGTTGCCCATATGACCGAGTTCGATGTTATAGCCACTCGGAACTTTTCCCTAGCCGGCATCCATATAGATAGAGATGACGGGACTATGTCTTGGCGGAGGGGGGCACAGCACCAGCCCGATCCAGACGCACAGGTGGACGAGTTCATGCTCGCACTATTTCCAGAGGAAGCCGCACCGGCTCCACCACCACCCCCAGCTCGAGCACCACGACACGCTCCCCGCACTCTAGCCGACCGTATGACCGGACTAGAGAGAGCTATGGCGAGTCTCCAGCAGGAGAACTCTGATTTTCATCGGGACATACGGCGAGAGGTTGCCGAGTTACGAGCTGCCGGAGACACCCGACACACTGAGCTGATGGCACTTCTTCGATCCTTAGGATCTGGACCACCCCCTTCATCATCTCAGTAGCTTTAGTGATGACCTACTTCTGTAGCTACACTACTTGTAAAATATTTTGGATTTATCTAGTGATATTTCAAACCTACATTGATTATGTTCTATCTCGGTAGACTATAATTTTTCTAAAAACTAGTTTTAAAAAAAATATATATATTTTTTTTAACTTATAAGTTAAAACTGTATGTTTTCAAAAACTTACCATTTTTAGATTTTCAAAAACAGTTTTGGCCTTAGACTAGTTTTGAATCCTTAGAAAGCATGTACCCATAGGACTAGTTTTTGAGCATCTCACCAACACCCTAGGTTTACCTTGCTTGTGTTTGACAAACATAGAAAGGGGTGAGATGCATAGGCCAACTGTCTGGACTTAAGATGCTTATTTCAGTGCATCAACATAAGTCTGGACGTTAAATACAACTCAGATATTAATCAGATTAAAGTTAATCAGTCAAGTCAAAAAAACTGACTGCTTGTAATCAACTTAATCTGACTAACCATGTGAAAGCTACTATCTTCTGATAGCTAGTTAGTACCTAATTGGATAGACAGCTGGTTAAAGTTAAATATCAAGTTCAGGGGGAGAATTAACTCAAATTTTGTGTGTTTGAAAAATGCCTTTTAAAACCTAACCTATGTTTGAACATTGATTTACAAAATTTAAATTTAACTAAGTATTTGAAAAATGTGAAAGTTTAATCCCACCTGATTTTCAAACCTTATTTGAAAAGTTAACTATTTCAAAATTTAGCTTTTATCAAATTAGCCTTAAAAATTAATTTTTGACAAAAAAAAAATTTTTTTTGGTTTGAAAAATCAAAGTTGAAAAAACTTACCTTTTTGAAAATTAGATGTTACTTAAACATAAAAAGTAAATTTGAAAAACCTATTTTTGAAAATTTCCACACGCTTGAGAGTTAAACTTGATTAACTTTAAATATACTTTTCAAAACTCAACTTGTCTCCCACAAGTCAACTTGACTATTTTTTGACTTGGTGTTAAAAATTGCACTTTTATCTTTCAAATTTTGAACCAAACTTAGATATCTTTCAAAATTTGATTACCTGTTACAGTAACTCTTCACTATGATTATTTACCTTTGTTCATTTTTTTGATGAATGCCAAAGGGGGAGGAGGGTTAGGTGGTTAAGTTAGCTAAACCAATTTGAAAACACAAACTAACTTTAAAACCACACAAATGCATGTTGTTTCTTGCATATGCTTTCACTAACTTAACCAGGTTGTCATTCCATCAAAAAGGGGGAGATTGTTGGTGCGGCTAGCACTAACGATTTAACCTAGGTTTTGATGAATGACAAATAGGTTAAGTTAGTCTTGTTGTTGTCTGACACTTTGATCGAGTGTGCAGGAGAAGTCCAGCTAGGTCGACGGGCTGACCGGATAGCTGGCGAGAAGTCCAAGCGGGTCGACGGGCTGACGGTAGGAGAAGTCCAACTAGGTCGACGGGCTGACCGGATAGCTGGCGAGAAGTCCAAGCGGGTCGACGGGCTGACCGGACGCTTGGCGAGAAGTCCAGCTAGGTCGACGGGCTGACCGGATAGCTGGCGAGAAGTCCAAGCGGGTCGACGGGCTGACCGGACGCTTGGCGAGAAGTCCAGACGGGTCGACGGGCTGACCGGACGTCTGGCAGGTAAGTGAGGTAAGTCACTGGAGGGGAGTGACTGTGAGGACACGTTCCCGGGAAGGGGACATTAGGCGTCGATCCGGCTTAGATCCATTTCGGATGTCTAAGTCGAGATCGTGACTAGATTCCGGTCTCGGAAAGACAGAATCTAAGTCATACTCTCTTTATCCATCTGTTGAACTTTAACTGTACTAACAATTTGTTTTACAGGATGTATATTTGCCTCGGACTAACTTTGTTTTGCAGGAAAAAGGAGTCTTTCTGGAACAAGGTGGTCCGGGCGCCCGGAAGGCGAATTTTATCCAGCCAAGTCGTCGCCACGTGGAGCATCTTGGTTTGAGCAGTTACGTCACACTCCAGGTGCCCGGAAGGGATCCAGGCGCCCGGAACAACATATAAAAGAAGCCCCAGGCAGGAGCTTCAAAAATCAATTTTTTACTGAGAACTCTTCTACTGCTGGTCTTGCTGCTCGACGTTCAAGTGCGACGTCAACAACGCTCCGACAAAAGTGCTCCTCCGATGTTTATTTAATTTTTCTTTGTCGGTATTGCTTTATTATTACTAGCATTTCCTGTACTTATTCTGTAATCTTATTTCGACTTGTTAGTGATTGCCCAACGAAAGTGGTCAAGGACCACGGGCCTTCGAGTAGGAGTCGTCACAGGCTCCGAACGAAGTAAAAACATCTGTGTCTACTTTATTTTTCCGCTGCGTTTATACTCGTCTTTTTCGAATCGATATTCACCCCCCCCTCTATCGAATCTAACGGTCCTACAGGCTAGTGATATAGATTAGGTTTAGTAGGTCCCCGGTGAGAAGGAGAAAGGAAATAGCAGAATTAAACAAGCGCTAATATCGACCGGGAAATACCTTGAGAAGGGTAGACCAGTATCGGTCGGTATACACCTTAAGAAAGTAGGCTAATATCGTCCGAGATATACCTTGAGAATGATAGACCAATATAGACTAGGATAATACCTTAAGAAAAGTAGGCTAATGTCATCCGGGATGTGCCTTGAGAAGAATAGACCAGTATCGGCCAGTATATGTCTTAAGAAAGTAGGCTAATGCCGGTCGGATAATACCTTGAGAAGGATAGACCAGTATCGGCCGGTATATACCTTAAGAAAGTAGTCTAATGTCAGCCGGGTAATACCTTGAGACGGATATGTTGGGTTCGTCGGGCCGCGAAAACCACTTTTTCGCGTCGCAGAAACCCCGAGTCACCCAAAGCCATGGATCTCGTGCAAAGATTCGTAAACAAAACTTTTCGAAAAACCTTTTTCTTGTACGAGTTTGTAAAAACTTTAGATCTACACTAAAGTTAAGATCATTACCCTTGTAACGAAGCCCTTCGCGTTCTCGCTCGTCCAAGAAGTTGCCGGATCTCTAGACCGTCAAGCGTCGGTCCTCTAGAAGTATCCACACGAGCAATTCTTGATGGAGAAAAACCTAAACAAAGGTGTGCTAGCACCTTGATAGGTCACGACAAGGAAGAGGAGGGAGAGCAAGGAGAGAACACAAGGAAGAAGAAGGAGTTACACCACTTGAATGGAAAAATGAATTCCCACTCCAACACAAAGTGGCCGGCCACTCTCAAAAAACTCCCAAATTAATTGCATTAATTGTAATTAATATGAAGCCATTAAAGAGAATGGCTTTGTAACTTCCATGAGGTGACACCCATGATGATGTGGAACATCATTATTGGTCCACCTAATGCCAACTCACCAATGAGGTGGCAAAAGGTCAAGTCAAAATTGACCTTTGGTCTTCCTTCTCAAGTCAAGTCAAACTTGACTCAATCTCTACCATGGTTGATCTAATCTAACCATTTGATTCGAGCCAACTTAATATAATGAATCTAATTCATTAAATTAAATTGATTCAATGAGTCAAAATCTAAATTAGACTCATTGAACACATGAATCAACTTGAGTCGAACTCAAGTTAGCCCAATTAGGATTACTCTTAATCCAATTTGATTCATCAAATGAATCTAATCCTCTTGGTTCATCATATGAACCTAATCTCCATCTAATTGTCCTAAGTGTGTGACCCTATAGGTTCTTGTAATGTTGGCAATGCCCTAAACCCATTTAGGAGCATAAGTAATGAGCGGTATCTAGCAACACATCATTACTTCCCAAGTTACAAGAATGTCGAGATCCGACATCACCTTGTGACTACCAATTGTGACTCCTCACAAAATATGTGACATTGTCCTTCTATCCTAGACATCTAGATTGATCAATGTGAGGCATAGACCGTGTCATCCTCTAATCAATCTAAATCTTGAACTCCAAGTAGACTCACTCGATCAAATGAGCTCAACATCTAATGTTAACTCATTTGGGCATGGCCATGCACTTCGTGGTCTAACTCTATCAAGAATACCGATGTCGCTCCCGTCATATGGGAGGGATAGATCCCATCTACATCACTCACATCCCTCTACATAATTCGTTATATACCTAGTAATCGCCTTTATAGTCCACCCAGTTACGGGTGACGTTTGACGAAACCAAAGTACATAACTCCTTATGTAGGGATCCATGGTGACTTCAGGTCAAAGGACTAATAGTCATACTAATAGCCACATGAGAAAGTATATGACACTCATATAACGATCCATGATACTTTCTCATGGCGGGTCATTCAGTATACATTATCTAATGCATACCCATGTGTCACGATATCTCTATATCCATGACTTGTGAGATCAAGTCATCGAGCTGACCTACATGCTAGTCTTATTGTATTAACATTGTCCTTGAATGTTAATACTCGACTAGGAATGATTTAGAGTAGTGTTCCCTATATCATCTCACTATCGATTCAACCAATCGATTGATATAGGTAAGAACCTTTCTACTCTAGGACGTTACTATACTTATTTTATCTAGCACTAATACAAATAAGCATAATAACCAAAAACCAAATGCCTTAATATGTATACATGAATATGATATACATGAGTCCATACAATCATCAAATGATTGGCTCTAGGGCTCTAACTAACAATCTCCCACTAGCACTAGTGTCAATCAGTATAGGCTCTAAGGCCTAATGACCTAGTGTGACCATCATGCTTCCTCTGTGCCAAAGCCTTGGTCAAGGGATCTGCAATGTTAGCCTCTGTAGGTACTCTGCAAATCTTCACATCTCCTCTATCGATAATCTCTCGAATGAGATGGAAACGTTGTAGAATTGCTGTGAACTCTGCCAGCTCATAGCACTACCATTCAAGCAAAACACGAACCTCGACTGTGATCTTTAATCATCCTGATCGGTCTGGAAGCTAGCATCACTGTAACCCTTTACAGCTAGCTTATCATTGCCTCCATATATCAAGAAATATTCTTTAGTCCTTCTTAAGTACTTAAGAATATTCTTGACCGCTATCCAGTGACTTTCACCTAGATCTGACTGGTATCTGCTAGTCATGCTCAAAGCATATGAGACATCAGGTCGAGTACATAGCATGGCGTACATGATCGATCCTATGGCTGAGGCATAAAGGATTTGATCCATGCGGTCTCTCTCCTCTCTAGAAGAGGGACCTTGAGTCTTTGAAAGACTCACGCCATGTGACATCGGCAGAAATCCCTTCTTGGAGTTCTGCATGGCAAACCGTAGGAGTACCTCATCATTGTATGTACTCTAACTTAGGCCAAGCAATCTCTTAGATCTATCTCTATAGATCTGTATCCCAAGAATGCGGGATGCCTCACCTAAGTCCTTCATTGAGAAGCAACTCCCTAGCCAGGTCTTGACAGACTGAAGCATAGAGATGTCCTTCCCAATGAGTAGTATGTCATTCACATACAATATGAGGAAGACAACTATGTTTTCTACAACCTTCTTGTAGACACAAGGCTCATCTTCGTTCTTAATGAAACCAAACTGTTTGATCACATCATCGAATCGAAGATTCCAGCTCCGAGAATGGCCTCTAGCCATTTCTCGGAATCTGGTCTCATCACAGCTTCCTGATAGGTGGTAGGCTCATCCTCTATGAGCACAATGTCATCATGGTCAGACAAGAGAAATGAGTATCTCTCAGGCTGACGACGTACCCTATCAGACCTGCGAAGAGGTATGTCTACTTGAACTGATTGTTGTTCCTCAACTCTTTGTGGAACAACATTATCCACAACACTTTGTGGTTCCAGTTCAACTTCCATCAAGGCATCAGTGCTATTGTTCGCATCTTGAACTTCTTCAAGATCGAACGCGCTCCCACTAGTCTTTCTAGAAACAAAGTCTCTTTCTAGAAAGATCCCAGTCTTTGCCACAACTACCTTGTGCTGACTGGGAATGTAGAAGTAATATCCCTTAGTTTCCTTGGGATATCCGATGAAATAGCACTTGTCGGATTTGGGTCCTAATTTGTCTGAGACTTGACGTCGTACGTAAGCCTCACAACCCCAAATCCTCATGAAAGACACCTGGGCATATCTCCCAGTCCATATCCTATATGATGTCTTTATCACGGCCTTGGATGGAACTCGGTTGAGAATGAAAGCTGCCGTGTCTAGAGCATAACCCCAGAGGTATGTCGGAAGATCTGTGTGACTCATCATAGATCGTACCATATCTAATAAGGTACGATTCCTCCTTTCGGACACACCATTCACCTGTGGTGTTCCAGGAGGAGTGAGTTGGGATAGAATCCCACACTCAGCTAAATAGTCACGAAACTCATGGCTTAAGTATTCACCACCTCGATCTGTTCGAAGTATTTTAATACTCTTGCCAAGCTGGTTCTGTACTTCATTCTTGAATTCTTTGAACTTTTTAAAGGATTCAGACTTATGTGTCATCAAGTACACATAACCATATCTACTGAAGTCATCAGTAAATGTGATGAAGTATCTATAACCGCCTCTAGCAGCAACATTGAAAGGGCCACATACATCACTATGTATGGGTCCTAACAAATCAGTTGCTCTCTCGCTGTGCCCACTAAAGGGAGTCTTGGTCATCTTGCCTCGTAGGAATGACTCGCATATCTCATATGATTCAAAATCAAATGAGTCCAGCAAACCATTCTTATGGAGCTGGGATAAGCGCTTGTCATTTATATGACCTAAGCGACAGTACCAGAGATAGGTTTGGTTCAAGTCAGTCGACTTGATCCTCTTGGTATTTATGTTATAGATAGGGCTCTCAAGGTCTAGAATGTAGAGTCCATTTATCAGAGGTGCACTACAATAGAACATATCTTTTAAATAAACAGAACAACATTTGTCTTTTATTATAAAAGAGTATCCTTTCTTATTTAAACAAGAAACTGAAACTATATTCTTAGTTAATGCAGGCACATAACAACAATCGACTAACTCTAGTACAAGCCCAGAGGGCAGAGATAGAAAGTAAATCCCTACAGCAACAGCAGCAACCCGTGCTCCATTGCCTACTCGTAGGTCCACCTCGCCCTTTGTCAATGTCCTGCTATTTTTCAGCGCCTGCACATCAATACAAATGTGAGAAGCACATCCAGTATCTAATACCCAAGATGTAGAAATAGATAAATTGACTTCTATAACATATATACCTGAAATGGAAGTCTCACTTCGCTTCTTCTTAAGATCCTCCAAGTATACCTTGCAGTTCCTCTTCCAGTGCCCGGTCTGACCGCAGTGGAAGCAGGTAGCATCCTTGGCGACCCCTCCTTTAGGCTTCAGTGCCTTGCCTTTGCCCTTGGTTTGGGACTTTCCCTTACATTTGGGCTTGCCCTTGCCCTTGTGCTTCTGGACCATCAGAATGGGCTTAACCTTCTTAAGGTTAATCTCAGCAGTTCGTAACATACTAAGTAGCTCGGGCAGTGGCTTGTCAATCTCGTTCATGTTATAGTTCAAAACGAATTGACTATAGCTATCTGGCAAGGACTACAAGATCAAGTCAGTGGCCAGCTCTTGGCCAAGTGGGAACCCCAGTCTTTGTAGGTTCTCTATGTACCCAATCATCTTGAGTACTTAAGGACCTACGGGAGCCCCGTCTGACATCTTGCACTGAAACAGTGCCTTAGAGATCTCAAATCTCTCATGCCTCACTTGTCCCTGATATAGTTGGCGAAGATGCTCAACCATATCGTAAGCGCCCATCAACTCGTGTTGCTTCTGAAGCTCAGAGTTCATGGTCGCGAGCATTAGACAGGACACATCTAATGCGTCATCTTGATGCTTCTTGTAAGCATCCCGGTCAGCTCGCGTGGCAGTGGCAGGAGGAGCCTCCGGAATGGGCTGCTCCAGAACGTACAGTTTACGTTCCTGAGTGAGAACTATTCTCAAGTTCCAGTATCAGTCCAGGAAATTCGCTCCGTTGAGCTTGTCCTTCTCAAGGACAGATCGCAAGGAGAAGGAATTCGTGTTCGACGTCATGGTTATCTACAACAGAAAATTTGTAGAAATAAATATCATATTCTTTTAAAATCATTTAATTAGGCCTTTAACTAAATGATGCTCCCACTGAATACAATAATTCTTATGGGACAAGATCCACATCATACTAACCCTTGAGTTAGCTTTGGCTAATACGCCCAAGGCTTAGTATGATCGGTAGGTAACGATTACCAATTACATCTCTATGCAACTCTTGTTTATAGAATCAATATCCGCATTTATATTAAAACTCGAGTTAGCTTTGGCTAATACGCCCGAGAGTTAATATAAACGTGATTTTGTCCTACCTTTCCAACTATTGGAAGAATGCCTATAGTTGACTCGATCCAACCGAGTAACTAGGAATACTCAATCTAATTGAATTTGTATTCACCCATGCGTTGATAGGCGGGACCAAGATTGTCCCTCCGTACCCTACCAAGATAATATGTATTGCTCTGCTTTAGCAGATTCAACAATACATGTGATCGAGGTAGTGATAGGTATCACGGCACGGTTAGGCATTTAGAGTTGGTTCGATCTAGATCTAATCTAATCGAGAAGGATGCATCTTGTGCACGACTTAGATCTAATCTAATCGCAAGGGTGCATCATGTGCACGACTTAGATCTAATCTAATCGTTAAGGCACTAATTAATTAATTAATTATTAAACATGCATCAGATACATAACAATTAATTAATTAATCTATTTGTGATTTAGTCATGGCCCTACTACGATCTTCTCAAGCCAATGAGAAGATCGAATGGTCAACCTAGGGTCAACAGCTTCTCCAAGCTCCTCCTTTTGATCACCTTGTGTTGCTCGTGCCCGCCTCGGAACTCCGTCTCGTGTGGACCCTCCACCGCTCCAATTTGTACATTACAATTTGAAACTCGAGTTACATTCGAGTCTAAATCTAATTTACAACCAGAATAAGAGAAAGGCACGACGCGCAGGCCGTGGGGAAAAAAAAATAAAAATACAGCACACACAATCATATGACGGCATGCAGGCCGTATTATGAATTACAACACAAATCCAATCTTATTAGGTATTTTGGGCCATGACTATCACAAATTAATATATAATTCAAAATTATATATTTTTCATAATTTTTATGTAATTTTAAAATAATTTTTACAATTTTTATTAGTAAAATTTCTCGGAGGTCCCGTTTAGCGGTTCCGGGCGCAATCGCGGAACGGATCCCCTTGCGGGGCCCAGGGAAAGCGCCCCTACCCGTGATCTAACCATCGCGAGGGTTCCTATGCGATCCAACAGCACCTAAACCCACTGTCCCAAAACGATTTGGGTTGAGACATTGCCGTTTCGGAAAAATCTTCCCGGCGGGTTCGTTTTTAGCGATTTCGGGTGCAATCACGAAGCAAATTCCCTTGCGGGGTTAGGGGCAATGCCCCTACCCACGATCTAACCATCGTGAGTTGCTCCTTTGCGATCTAATGGCACCCGACCCCGCTGTCCCAAACGGATTTGGGGCAAAACGAAGCCGTTTGAAAGAAAACTTTCCGGTAGCCGAAGCCTACAAGTGCCGAGACACTTGTGCTTCGCTTCTACGGAAAAGTTACTCATAAAAACTCTAAAAACTCAATTTTTACAGAAAATCACAGAAGGTATATTTTTCATAAAAATACAAACGAACTCGTACAAGTCTTTGCACGTGGCTCTGATACCACTCTTGGGTTCGTCGGGCCGCGAAAATCGCTTTTTCGCATCGCGGAAACCCCGAGACACCCAAAGCCATGGATCTCGTGCAAAGATTCGTAAACAAAACTTTTCGAAAAACCTTTTTCTTGTACGAGTTTGTAAAAACTTTAGATCTACACTAAAGTTAAGATCATTACCCTTGTAGCGAAGCCCTTCGCGTTCCCGCTCGTCCAAGAAGTTGCCGGATCTCTAGACCGTCAAGCGTCGGTCCTCTAGAAGTATCCACACGAACAATTCTTGATGGAGAAAAACCTAAACAAAGGTGTGCTAGCACCTTGATAGGTCACGGCAAGGAAGAGGAGGGAGAGCAAGGAGAGAACACAAGGAAGAAGAAGGAGTTACACCACTTGAATGGAAAAATGAATTCCCACCAACACAAAGTGGCCGGCCACTCTCAAAACTCCCAAATTAATTGCATTAATTGCAATTAATATGAAGCCATTAAAGAGAATGGCTTTGTAACTTCCATGAGGTGGCACCCATGATGATGTGGAACATCATTATTGGTCCACCTAATGCCAACTCACCAATGAGGTGGCAAAAGGTCAAGTCAAAATTGACCTTTGGTCTTCCTTCTCAAGTCAAGTCAAACTTGACTCAATCTCTACCATGGTTGATCTAATCTAACCATTTGATTCAAGCCAACTTAATATAATGAATCTAATTCATTAAATTAAATTGATTCAATGAGTCAAAATCTAAATTAGACTCATTGAACACATGAATCAACTTGAGTCGAACTCAAGTTAGCCCAATTAGGATTACTCTTAATCCAATTTGATTCATCAAATGAATCTAATCCTCTTGTTTCATCATATGAACCTAATCTCCATCTAATTGTCCTAAGTGTGTGACCCTATAGGTTCTTGTAACGTTGGCAATGCCCTAAACCCATTTAGGAGCATAAGTAATGAGCGGTATCTAGCAACACATTATTACTTCCCAAGTTACAAGAATGTCGAGATCCGACATCACCTTGTGACTACCAATTGTGACTCCTCACAAAATATGTGACATTGTCCTTCTATCCTAGACATCTAGATTGATCAATGTGAGGCATAGACCGTGTCATCCTCTAATCAATATAAATCTTGAACTCCAAGTAGACTCACTCGATCAAATGAGCTCAACATCTAATGTTGACTCATTTGGGCATGGCCATGCACTTCGTGGTCTAACTCTATCAAGAATACCGATGTCGCTCCCGTCATATGGGAGGGATAGATCCCATCTACATCACTCACATCCCTCTACATAATTCGTTATATACCTAGTAATCGCCTTTATAGTCCACCCAGTTACGGGTAACGTTTGACGAAACCAAAGTACATAACTCCTTATGTAGGGATCCATGGTGACTTCAGGTCAAAGGACTAATAGTCATACTAATAGCCATATGAGAAAGTATATGACACTCATATAACGATCCATGATACTTTCTCATGGCGGGTCATTCAGTATACATTCTCTAATGCATACCCATGTGTCAGCTTGATATCTCTATATCCATGACTTGTGAGATCAAGTCATCGAGCTGACCTACATGCTAGTCTTATTGTATTTACATTGTCCCTGAATGTTAATACTCGACTAGGAATGATTTAGAGTAGTGTTCCCTATATCATCTCACTATCGATTCAACCAATCGATTGATATAGGTAAGAACCTTTCTACTCTAGGACGTTAATATACTTATTTTATCTGGTACTAATACAAATAAGCATAATAACCAAAAACCAAATGCCTTAATATATATACATGAATATGATATACATGAGTCCATACAATCATCAAATGATTGGCTCTAGGGCTCTAACTACCAGGATAGACCAGTATCGGCCGGTATATACGTTAAGAAAGTAGGCTAATATCGTCTGGGATATACCTTGAGAATGATAGACCAATATCGACCGGGATAATACCTTAAGAAAAGTAGGCTAATATCATCCAGGATGTGCCTTGAGAAGGATAGACCAATATCGGCCAGTATATATCTTAAGAAAGTAGGCTAATGTCGGACGGATAATACCTTGAGAAGGATAGACCAATATCGGCCGGTATATACCTTAAGAAAGTAGGCTAATGTCGGCCGGATATTACCTTGAGAAGGATTGGCCAATATCGGCCGATATATACCTTAAGAATGTAGGCTAATATCATCCGGGATATACCTTGAGAAGGGTAGACCAATATTGGTCGGGATAATACCTTAAGAAAAGTAGGCCAATATCGACAGGGTTTAAGCGTTTAAGATAGATAATTTAAGATTATCTAAATTAGTACATCTGGATGTGAAAAGATACAAGGCCTTACATGATCTATAATATATTATCAGACGATTAGGACGTATGTTGAACAATAGTAGTAACTCGCTCGGACATAACTTAGGTTCAATTTCGTCCGATACAAATCGTAGTATAAGATCAAACTATTTGTAACATAATAAAAACAGGGTAAGTAGGTATGGATAATAAATATGTCTCCATATAGCTTATAAGACAGGACGAGAATAAATATTTCAAGAATTTTCATAAATAGCTTAATGAAGATATCTGTAGTATGTGATTGTATAACAGGTTTACTAATTTGGTGGGAAGAATGTTTCTAGACTCTTCTATAGGCACTAGGCGACAAATAAGGTACATCTGGGGTACAAAAAAGATTCCTTAAAAGTTATTTTCTCCAAATACATGGCTTACGTCATCTCATAACAAACTCTAACAAAAATCAGAGTCCACTTCATGACTACGGAGGTTATATGAAGTGGTATAAAAAGGGAAATCCTCTCCGTTGGTCAGGTATGATCACGCTCACCACACTCACAACCATCCATTACAAACCCTAATTTCAATCACTGTTCATCTTCTTCATCTTTTTCCTTCCACACTAAGAGAGATCACTGACTTGAGCGTCGGAGGGCCTAGCCAGGGATTCCCACCTCGGTCTTAGGTCACTGACGATAGTTTTGGTTGGTCTCTTGTGCACAGGAAGTTGTCAGAGCTCCAGATCTTGGTATTTTTCACAGGATCCTTCCTTCTGTCCTTGGATCTTTGCACAAGGAGGTGTTCTGTGACTTTATTCTTCCTGATCCGCTTTGGTTTTCTTGGATCGGGCATCCTCAGGTATTCTTTTTCATCAGGAATAAGTTCTCTCCCCAGCTTTCCATTTTGTCAAGCTTCTCAGACAGGATCAATTATAATCTAATCAATTCAAAATTTGGGTAATCATATAATTAATCTTTATCTCCATTAATTCCATTAATCAGTAACATGATCAATTAATAAACCCATTAATTAACTAATCACATTAATTAAACTCATTAATCAAGTATTACAAGTAAAATTTAATTAGATTTACTTGTACCCGTTCTTCTTCTCCGGGGGCAGCTCCGGCGGTCGGGGGTGGCACGAATGGCCGGTGGTGGCCCAGTTGAGTAGCTTTGGCTATCGATAATGGTAGCAATTTGTGGCGGTGGCTGTTGGGATTTGGCGTCGGGTAGAACGCATAGCACCACTGCTGCTCATGCAGGGATGACGTGTGATACTCGCGAAGGGGAGGGGATGGCCATCGGCATCCTGCTCGCCGTGGGGCAAAAAGAAGGCAACGCCACATCGCTATTGCTTGCGGCGACAGCAAGCATGGTAGTGGGAGGGATGCTTGGATTGGGCGACGACCGAAGGAGGCATCGATGAAGGAGGGGAAGGCAACATTCGTGTCGACTTCTCTCGTTGTTGGTGAAGCGGTGCCTGCGGTCGGGCGGGCAGAGGGCAACGAAGGATGCTGTCACGCGCGAGGAGGCGACAACTGAGGAAATGAAAACTTAGGTTTTAATTAACGTAACTTTGGTTTATATATACAATGAACTCCCACTTTAATTAGGTATTCTAAACAGGCTTTAAATCCTACCCGTTTATCCCCATAAAATCTAAAATGTCTTATTTAAAATCTAAAAAAATTCTAGTAAATTTCCTAAATTCTTATAAACTTACTTCCTGATATATTATCCATGAAAATATATTTATTTCCCTTGAAGTAATTTAATTATATTAACCTTTAATTATTTTAAATCCTTAGCTATATTTTTGGTATATTACATACTTCCCCGCTTATAAAAATTTGGTCCCTAAATTTATTACTTAAATCGATATCTTCATCTAAGGGTAACAACTATGTAGTACACTCTATACTCAATTCATTTTAATAGTATGGGAGACCCTCACTATTAGAGAGTAAGGGTTTCTTATAACTATTCGCTGGTCTATTCCATGGTGGAGAATCACTACTCTGTGGGTTATGAGCCCACCTGTCATAGCTACACCCACATTACCGTCTAGATAGCTATTGTGGGTACAAGCCACTAGGTATAACTGATCTTCTAGCTACCTTCAACATCCATCTTGTATGCTTGAAGTAAGTCTTTTGGTTAGTGAATGGTGTGCTCCATTCATCTGTTCGTCTAAAACTTTCACAAAAATAACAGTTTTTATACACTTAACTCATTGGAAACTCCGCTAAGTAATTCAAAGAGTTTATCTAGAGGGTTAATAGAAACTGATTGAACTTGTTTAATCGATCAACAATCACCCAAATTGAATCATGCCCTCTCTGACGTACCAAACTCATCTTAAATAAGTCTATTGATCTCTGATGTAATCAGTGGGTTAGGGGCCCACTACCCCTCTACTACACTACTCTGATGTTCTGTTTTCATTTGTTGACACACAAAGCATCGGACTCTAAAGTCCACAATATCTTTTTTACTACCATTCCACTAGTAGGGGCACTTTAGGTCATGATACACAAGAGTATCCCCCAATGACCCATAAATCATGATCGATATGTATCTCAATGTAGGTCTTTTATAATTGGATGTGTCTCGAAAATACACCATCTTCGTCGAAATTGGAGTCTCCTCTTTATTGCGTGAAATTCTATCAACAGTCCTAAATACCGTTCATCATTTCAAAATATGAGGTGTTGTTTACCAAAAGGTGACTAAACAACCCTAAGCACCCGTAAGTGATCTAACTTCCCAACTGGTAATAGTTTTCTACCATTTTGAGGATGCATGAAAATATCTTTTCCAGAACCCCATATCCAAGATAATAGGAATACAAAACTCCATGGAGGATAACCAAAATGCGTATTTACTGGACTTCGCATACCAGCACTCCTTTATGAATGAAAATAAACCGATCCAAATACCCCAAGGACACCATATTCATCAAATCCATAAAAGTGGCTAGAGAATTGATAAGCCCAAACAACCTCACTAAAACTCGTAATGTTCACACCGAATGTGGAACACCATCTTGTATACGTTCGTAGCTTTTACTCTACGCTGATGTCAGCTAAATTTTGCTTTGATCTTAGAGTATATCGATATGTCCTTGAGTTGATCAATAAATCCTCTAGATGGTCTCTATTTTAACTTGTCTCAACTTGCTAGACATTGTTAGCGATTGATCCTGTTGGGATGTATACTATAAGCCTAGCTTTTGTATAAACATCTGTTTTGAAATATTTTGAAATGAGAATCACTTTGATCAAATGTTTGCATCTTATATTTATATATATGTCAATGCAGTTGTCCATTTAATTTAAATTGTAGATGATATGGTGTGTGGTGCCACACAGAAGATCATGTTATCGGTTCCTTATAAATTATAAATAGTAGCTCACAACCAAGATGGATTGGGACAAACCATTGGAACGATTGTAGTATAATTTGGTATTAGTCTATCTTGACTATAAAATTACACTAGTACACAATGTGTGTATTGAGCAGGACCATTTGCGGTTGTTTGATTTATACTGACTATATAAAAGAACATAACCTCTGTTATTATGGATGTGCGCCCTCTTAATCCATATATAATAATAACCACGTATACTTAGTATTTATTTCTTTAACTTATCAATGGGTGAGATTTATTCGTTAAATCAATATGTCTGATGAGTTGAGAAATAGTACTATTTATATGGTGTGTTGTTGATTATAGAAGGAATCTGTGTCCTAATTATTTAGGTTGATGATTTCCCCTTGAGGAGCTCATAAGGATTATTATATAAATCCTGCAGATGGACTTAGTCCGCCATGATAATAAAGTTGAGTGGTACTACTCTTGGAATCAGATGTTAATTAATTGGGTTGTCAGTAACTCAATTAATTAACGGACATACGATATCTTAAACACAAGGAGATTAACACACTCATGATAAGAAGGAGCCCATATTGTAATATGGGATTGGTGTGGTAGTTCAATAATAACCCTTTAGTGATATGAGTTATTATTGATGGACTTGAGTTGGGTGTTTGGGCCGAACACAGGAAGCCCAAACCCATCAGGAGGCCTAAACTAATTCCTCCTCTAGGTCCCTGTTGTAGCCTCTATATAAAGCCTCGTATCCACCTATCCATAACTTGGTTTGGTTTAACTTAGTTTTGGTTTGGTTTTCTCCATCCTCCTAGGGTTGGCGGCAAGGTTATAGAAAGGGAGATTTTTTCTAAACAGAATTCTGTTATTTTTATTTCTTTGTAACCGACGACAAAGGTTATAAAAGGAGTAGGTGATGCCCCCTAAAATCTAATTTTCCATAATCCTCTTCCCTCCTTGTGGCCGGCGCCCCTCTTCCCTTGCTAGGGTCGGCAGCACATAATTCCCACAAGCCTCCTCCACCTTCCTAAGGGCCGGCGCCCCCCTCATCTCTCCTTCCTTAGGGCTGGCACCCCTTCCTTTCTAGGGGCCGGCGACTCTTGCTTATCCTCCTTGGTGGTCGGCGGCTTAGAGAAGAGGAAGAAGAGGAAAGAAGATGAAGAAGAAGAGAAGGTGCCCCATCCTAGAGCCTCCTTTTGTAACTGGCGATTTGGAGAAAAGAGAGGAAGGGTGGTTGTTGTCTTGGTAGATCGTCGCCCACACAAAGTCCAAGAAGAGGAGAGGAATATGGCAGAAGATCAAGAGGTCTTTAGCTACGATGAAAGGTACAACTAGTTCTTTAATTCTGCTGCTTAATTAGTCAAGTTTTCTTTGTATCAATTTTGAATACCAATACAAGAGGCCAGCGATCTTATACTTCAATCAAGGTGTGCTTTGATCCGTCAAGAACTTGCTTGATTGATCAAACACATGTCTGATCGAACATGCGAGTTACTAGGAAAAGTTTTGTACTTGTACAATTTTGGTATGGGAAAATTTAAATAGAACGGAATTCCAACGCATTCAATTGGTATTAGAGCAAGTTTTCTGGTTCTGTGTGATTGGCTTTTGATTAAATTATGCAGTGTTCGTACATAAGTTTAGGCCGAATAATAGTAGGATGTGCAAGATAGATTAACTCTGTGGTTGCAGGCGTCCTAGATCCAACTATTATGGATCTTTGTGTATTTGTGTATGATTTGAACCCTTGGGCATGTCAAGGTTATTTGTGTGTGCATGATTGTAATAATTAAATACGATCGGTTGCCATATTATTTTTTACATTTTGTTCGATCTAGATTACATGTAAATTCCTTTGTGGAATATAGGATTGATAAATGTAAATTTGTATTTCTTTTGTTGTGGCTTGTATCCTTGCTATACGTGGTGCTATTTTGAGGACCGGAGGCGCGGTGAAGAAGGAAGCGAGATAGACGCGACGACTTGATCCATTGGCGGCATATTGGAGGACATCGTTGGATGAGGCCATAATAGTTGGAAATTTTATTTTCATATTTATTGCCTTTATATGCTGTTTTTATGTGATGTGATGTGTGTGCTATGATATGCATGATGTGATGTGTGTGCATATTAAAATTTCTCAATTTAAATAACTAATTAGGAGAGAGATTATTTAAATAAATCCCACGGTCTCCATTATTGGTCTGTAAGTGATGCATTCAAACTTGCGCGTTGCCTTTAAGTGCCTTCCTCCATATCAGATGAGTTTGTTTGTGGATCACTAGATCAAACTTCCTCTATGGATGATTATAGGAAATTATTTAGGTATATGTGATCTTCTCCATCTGAAGGGGCATAATCCTAATTAATGGACTAAGTATCAAGTAATGATATATACTTAGGTACATTTAATAGTATCCTCCTCATCGGAGTCACTGCTATTATTTGTGTGATCGAAAATGAACCAACTATTAATTTTATTTGTCATAAAGTTAGGTAGACAAGATAATAAAATTAATGGGTAAAACCTCCTCTTACAAATGTTTGAATTAGTACACATCCACACTATCGTGGCATACGAAATTTACGATGTTTTGAGGTGTTGGTGAATTTAAATTATATTGTTTGAGAATCAATATTATTTTAAATTCTAAAGTTTTGACCAAATATTTTATTTTGTGATTCTCAGGATTTCAAAATGGCTTTCAATCCTCTTACTGTTATTTTAAAAGAAAATAAACTTACTGGTCCAAATTATATTGATTGGAAATGGAACTTGGACATTATCTTAACTGCTGAAGAATACAAGTTTGTACTTTTTGACGTCTGTCCTAGCGTGCCTGATAAGGATTCAAGTGAAGGGGAGATAGAGAGACATAGGAAATGGGTCAAGGCAGATGAGATGGCGTGGTGTTACATTTTGGATTTTATGTCAAATGTGCTGCAACATCAGCATCAGGCCCTACCCACTGCCTGTGAGGGATCATATCCTCAAGATGATTGCTCATTTGAATGAGATAGAAGTCCTTGGAGCTAAAATCGATGGGGAAACCCAGGTCTATATCATTCTCTAAACGCTGCCCAAAAATTTTGAGTAGTTCCGCCTGAATTATGACATGAACAAAAGGGTTTATTCGTTGGCAGAACTTCTGACATAACTCCAAGCGGCAGAAGGGTTATTTCGTCAAAGTTCTCATGTTCACATTGCTGAAAATGTTTCTGCCTCTAAGCTAAAAGGAGGAAAGAAGAAGAAGAAATAATTTGGTTCGGCGAAGAAAGTGATTTGACCTCTAGGGACTGGGTCGCAGGCAGGTGTGAAGAAGTCGAAAGACGAGTGCTTCACATGCAAGCAGTCTGGACATTGGAAGGTTGACTATCCTCGTAGAAAGGAGAACAATAAAGGTATACCTTATTCATTAGTTGTTGAAACATATTTAGCGGTGTTATCTACCAGTACCTAGTGTGTAGATACGGGAGCCACTGATCATGGTCTGCAATTCATTACAGGGATTCTAGGAAACCAGACGACTACATGAAGGGGAGATCACCGTCTACATGGGCAATGCTATGAGAGTGACAACTATTGCAGTGAGAGATGTTTATTTATCTTTTGATAGGAATAAAACTTTGATTTTGAAAAATTATCTTTACGTACCATGTTTTAGAAAGAACTTGATTTCAGTTTCTAAATTATTTATGGATGGATATTCTATTTATTTTGATGACAAAGTGGTTATCAAGAAAAATATGGTGGTTATCTGTTCTGGTACGTTGGTTGAGAATTTGTATACTCTTAATCCAATAACTCCCGTGATGCAACAAATGGAAATTAATAACACATCTTCTAATTCTAATAAGAGAAAACAACCTTCAGAAAATGAACCAAACATATCTTTGGCATCTAATGTTAGGTCATATTAACTTGAGTAGGATTCAAAGGTTAATAGTCGATGAACCTTTAGGCTCATTGGTAGTGGAAAACTTTCTAACCTGCGAGTCTTACTTGGAAGGAAAAATGACCAAAAGGCCTTTTAAGGCAAAGGGGTATAGAGCTAAAGAAGTATTGGAATTGGTTCATTCTGATTTGTGTGGGCCTATGACTATCCAGGCAAGAGGTGGTTTCGAATATTTTGTCTCTTTTATATATGACTATTCGAGATATGGGTGCATTTACTTGATGTGCTGTAAGTCTGAGTGCTTTGATAAGTTCAAAGAGTACAAGGCTGATTTGGAGAAATGTCATGGTAAAAGTATCAAGACACTACGGTCTGATCGTGGTGGAGAGTACCTCTTAGGAGAGTTTAGGAGTTACTTATCAGAGGCTGAGATTCAATCCCAATTGTCTGCACCTGGTACACCCCAACAGAATGGCGTGGCAGAATGAAGGAATATGACTCTTATGAAAATGGTTAGATCAATAATGAGTTATTCAGAATTACCAAATTTATTTTGGGGATATGCTTTGGAAACGACGACATACATTCTGAACTTGGTACCTTCTAAGTCAGTACCTTCTACACCTACAGAATTATGGAATGGGCGTAAGCTTAGTTTGAAACACATTCAGATTTGGGGTAGTCCAATACATGTGCTAAAGGGAGACGCTAATAAGTTAAAATCACGTATAGAAGTTTGCTTGTTCGTGGGATATCCTAGAGGAACGAAAGGTGGTTTGTTTTATAGTCCTAAAGATCAGAATGTCATTGTTAACACCAATGCCCGATTTTTAGAATAGGACTATGTAATGAACCACAAGCCCATGATTAAAATTGTTCTCGAGGAAATAAGAGAGGATGCTTCTACTTTAGTACCAACGGTACAAGATGAGATACCACAAGTAACTGCAACATGTGTCACAAATGATGCACAATTACATGTAGTACCTTGTCGTAGTCGGAGGGTTGTTAGGCAACCTGATAGATTCATGTTTTTGGGAGAGTCTTCGAACTTGATCCCTGGTGAACATGAAGCTGATCCCTGGACATATGATGAAGTACTCCAAGATAAAGATGCAGCATCTTGGCAAAGTGCAATGAACTCTGAAATAGAATCTATGCATTCTAATCAGGTCTGGGAGCTTGTAGAACCACCAAATGGTGTAAAAGTCATTGGATGTAAATGGATCTACAAAAGGAAAAGAGGAATAGATGGGAAGGTGGAAATCTTTAAAGCGAGGTCTGTTGCAAAGGGGTATACTCAGAAAGAGGAAATCGATTATGAGGAAACTTTTTCATCAGTAGTCATGCTTAAGTCTATCCGGATTCTTTTATCTATTGCTGCTTATATGGATTATGAGTTTGATAAATTGATGTCAAGACAGCTTTCCTTAATGGAAATCTTGAAGAAAACATCTACATGAAGTAACCAGAGGGATTCATTGTGAAGGGCAAAGAGTATCTTGTATGTAAGCTCAATCGACCCATTTATGGACTGATGCAAGCTTCGAGATCATAGAACATCCGGTTTGATGAAGTGATCCAGTCTTATGGATTCATTCAGTGTCCGGATGAGTCTTGTGTATACAAGAAAAGTGACGGAAATGTGGTGGTATTTTTTGTACTATACGTAGATGACATTTTGCTCATTAGCAACAATGTCAAAGTGTTATCAGATGTAAGGGTATGGATGTTCAAGCAGTTTGATATGAAGGACTTGGGAGAATGTAGACATATTCTTGGGATCAAAGTAATAAAGGATCGCAAGAAAAGGATGTTGTGCTTATCCTAAGCTTCATACATCGATACTATCCTAACTCATTTTAGTATGCAAAACTCCAAGAAAGGTTTTCTACCTTTTCAGCATGGAGTACCTTTATCTAAAGAGATGTGTCATAAAACATTAAAGGAGATAGAGGAGATGAAGGCAGTTCCTTATGGTTCAGCTGTAGGAAGCCTAATGTATGTGATGCTATGTACGAGACCGAATATCTATTTTGTCGTGGGCATGGTTAGTAGATATCAAAGTAACCCAGGACTGGGACATTGGACTGCCGTAAAGCATATATTAAAGTACCTAAAAAAGACTAGAAATTATATCCTGGTTTACCAGGCATATGATTTGCTCCCCGTGGGATACACGGATTCAGATTTCCAATTAGATAGGGGCAGCAGTAAATCAACCTCGGGGTATGTGTTTACTTTGGGAGGTGGAGCCATAGCATGGAGGAGTGTTAAGTAGAAATACGCTTCAGACTCCATCATGGAAGTTGAGTATGTGGGTAGCCTCTAAGGCAGCCAAAGAAGCTGTATGGTTCAGAAACTTCTTGATGGACTTAGATGTGATTCCTGGTTTGTCTGAAGTTATCACAATTTATTGTTACAACAGTGGTGCAGTAGCAAACTCGAAGGAACCACGAGCTCATAAGGCAAGTAAACACATTGAGCGCAAGTACCACCTGATACGAGACATCGTAAAATGATGAGAGGTTGTTGTTGCCAAGATTACATCAACAGATAGCCTGGCAGATCCTTTCACTAAGGCCCTTCCGACGAGAGCTTTTGATAGGCATGTTGAGGGGATGGGAATTAGGTGTATGGCAGCATTTATGGTAGCATAGTCTTTTAGTATAAGTGAGAGATTGTTAGGATGTATACTATAAGCCTAGATTTTGTATGAACATCTATTTTGAAATATTTTGAAATGAGAATCACTTTGGTCAAATGTTTGCATTTTATATTTATATATATGTCAATGCAGTTGTCCATTTAATTTATATTGTAAATAACATGGTGTGTGGTGCCACATAGAAGATCATGTTATCGGTTCCTTATAAATTATAAATAGTAGCTCACAACCAAGATGGATTGGGACAAACCATTGGAACAGTTGTAGTATAATTTGGTATTAGTCTGTCATGACTATAAAATTACACTAGTACACTATGTGCGTATTGAGCAAGATCATTTGAGGTTGTTTGAATTATACTGACTACATAAAAGAACAGAACCTCTGTTATTATGGATGTGCGTCCTCTTAATCCCTATATAATAACAAGCACGTATACTTAGTATTTATTTCTTTAACTTATCAATGGGTGAGATTTATTCGTTAAATCAATAGGCCCGATGAGTTGGGAAATAGTATTGTTTATATGGTGTGTTGTTGATTATAGAAGGAATCTGTGTCCTAATTATTTAGGTTGATGATGCCTCCTTGAGGAGCTCATAAGGGTTATCATGTAAACCCTGCAGGTGGACTTAGTCCGACATGATAATAAAGTTGAGTGGTACTACTCTTAGAATTAAATGTTAATTAATTGGGTTGTCAGTAACTCAATTAATTGACGGACATATGATATCTTAAACATAGGAAGATTAACACACTCATGATAAGAAGGAGCCTTTAAAGTAATATGGGATTGATGCGGCAATTCAATAATAGCCCTTTAGTGGTATGAGTTATTATTGATGGACTTGGGTTGGGTGTTTGGGCCGAACACAGGAAGCCCAAGCCTATCAGGAGGCCTAAACCAATTCCTCCTATAGGTCTCTGTTGTAGCCTCTATATAAAGCATCGTATCCACCCATCCATAACATGGTTTGGTTTAATTTGGTTTTGGTTTGGTTTTGTCCATCCTCCTAGGGTCGGCAGCAAGGTTATAGAAAGGAAGATTTTTTCTAAACAGAATTATGTTATTTTTCTTTTTTTTTTGTAACCAATGGAAAAGGTTATAAAAGGAGTAGGTGGTGTCTCCTAAAACCTAATTTTCCACAATCCTCTTCCCTTCTTGTGGTCGGCACCCCCCTTCCCTTGCTAGTGTCGGCGACACGTAATTCCCACAAGTCTCCTCCACCTTCCTTAGGGTCGGCACCCCCCTCATCTCTCCTTCCTAAGGGTCGCCCCCCCTCCCCTCATCTCTCCTTCCTTAGGGCCAGCGCCCCTTCCTTGCTAGGAGTCAGCGGCTCTTGCTTATCCTCCTTGGTGGGTGGCGGCTTGGGGAAGAGGAAGAAGAGGAAAGAAGAGGAAGAAGAAGAGAAGGTGCCCTATCCTAGAGCCTCCTTTTGTAATCAGCGGTTTGGAGAAACAAGAGGAAGGGTGGTTGTTGTCTTGGTAGATCGTTGCCCACACGATGTCCAAGAAGAGGAGAGGAATACGGCAGAAGATCAAGAGGTCTTTAGCTACAAAGAAAGGTACAACTAGTTCTTTAATTTTGCTGTGTAATTAGTCAACTTTTCTTTGTATCGATTTTGAATACCAACACAAGAGGCCAATGATCTTGTACTTCGATCAAGGTGTGCTTTGATCTGTCAAGAACTTGCTTGATTGATCAAACACATGTCTGATCAAACATGCGGATTGCTAGGAAATGTTTGTATTTGTATAATTTTTGTACGGGGAAATTTAAATAGAATGGAATTCCAGCGCCTTCAGATCCTTCTTCTCAACAAGGAAGACTAAATCTCCCTAATAGGTGACACCGGAAAGAATAAAACCTCTATTATCACTAAGGATATTTATTTTAGATGGTCTTCGTATTAAGTTGTCTGGACCTGCTAGACTATTTCAACCATGCATCCTTCTTCTTCTCTTAACCCAACCTAGTACATAGAGTTAATCATTCGATCAACTAAGGTAACCAACATAAGCATGTACTAAAGATATTTAGTCCAAAATTTATCAAATTCGCACCCAAACACACTCAACCGTAATATCACTGGCAATAGGTTTATAATCTGATCACCAACTGTAAATTATCAAATCTATAAATATCCCCTATGCCACTTCTTCTGCTACAATCAACAACCAATACCTATCGATAAACCATTAAGTCCATATCCACTAATAAACCATCAGAAATCAACATATCACCAAATTTGATCTCCCAATATCCATTAACGTCTCAAATTATCCTCAACATCAATCAAACTTGATCGCTTCCTGAATAATGATAGAGCAGGATAAAGTCATCCACCTACAAGTGTATGACTAATGAAGTCCAAGGAGCATCCCTAAACTTCCGACTTAAAACAGCGGAAGTCTTGTTTGTAGTATATATTTTTTTTATTTTTAAAACTTTTCTTTTACTTTTCAAATCATCATCACTAACTACCTATCATATGAAGTCACATAGCATGCTTAACATAAATTTAAGCCATAATACTAATAAGCATGATGAAATCTCATGGAGTCATGAAAGAACAACATAAGCATAATTCTAATTAGATAAAAGCAGGTATTTCTCTTTTAGCCGAGTCACTACTACACACATCCATCTTGCCCCTCCTGCTGCTCCCTTAGTACATCCATTCCTTGCCTTTATATGTGGTACAAGGAAAGTAAGTTATGAGCACACAAGGCTCAGTAAGATCCTTCCTACTCACAAAAACCGTAAAGCATAACATAAAGACATAAAGCATAGCATATTCATAGACATAAAACATAAAAACAACTCATCATATCATGTATAGAAGCATCATATCGTAACGTAATCGTAAGGTATCATGGCATATCATAAAGTGCATCCTAGCATAACATAGCATAATCGTAGTATCATGGCATATCATAACATAATCATAAAGTGCATTCTAGCATAACATAACATAATCGTAGTATCATGGTATATCATAACATAATCATAAAGTGCATCCTAGCATAACATAACATAATCGTAGTATCATGGCATATCATAACATAGTCATAAGTATTATGCGAGATGACTTACAAAACATGTATCATGAAAAATATATGCAACATGTCTTTTGAAAACTTATTACATACATACTTAAACATAATCTCAACATGATTAGGGCCCCGGCTTGTACCACATACATAAATGCGTGCGTCCTATGTAGGTCTAAGGTAGCAAGTCTCGAACCCTACAAGGCATACATACTAGGCCCATTTCTTAGTCCATCGACCTAGGGGCACTTAGGAGCCCATCCCTAACGAGGCTCGTTTCTTAGTCCATCGACCCCGGGGCGCTTAGGGAGCCCACCCTTGGTACAAGCCATAAAAAATAAAGTAGCATGTCATACATATCATAATTCTTATCATATCATGCATATTACATTTCCTTTCATATCATGAAGAGTGCTCTTTGTCCCAACTAATAGGGAAGCAACTCTTAGGCATAACATAAAGCATGCATAATTGGGCACACAACACATCATGAATTTGGGCACACAGCACATCATGATCGCATGCATAATTGGGCACACAGCACATCATGAATTTGGGCACATGGCACATCATAAGGGTCATCATCATGCATAAGTCATAAGCATACATAAATGAGCATAGAAGCATAGCATATTCTTATCATATCATGAAGTATTGCATATGAGACACATAGAATTTCATAATTGGGTCTCTAACCCAAATATCATGAAGTGGCCGAAACATGTAGTTGATGACTAGGTTAACAAGCACCATAAAAGCATATGAACCCTAAATCATCATCATATCATATATCATAAGGAACAACATGAGCATGTTTAACATGGGCTCTAAGTTAAGCCTTTATTCTTGTCATGGCCGAAACCTAGCAAGCATGTTTCTTGGTTACAAGTAGCATGAAAGCATGGGGACCCTAAATAAATATCATAACATATACCATAAGGAACATCTTGAGCATGTTTAGTTTGGGTTCCAAGCTTCCTAAGTCTTTAAACATATCATGGCCGAAACTTATCAAGCATCACATTTGGTTACATTCAACATACAAGAATGTGAACCCTAAACTAATATCATATCATATACCATAAGGAACATCATGAGCATGGTTAGTTTAGGTTCTAGGTTTCCTAAGCTTGTAAACTTGTCATGGCCGAAACCTAGTAAGCATAATTCTAGGTTACAAGTAGCTTGAAAGCATGTGAACCCTAAACCAATATCATAACATTTATCACAAGGAACATCTTGAGCAAGTTTAGTTTGGGCTCTAAGCTTCCTAAGTCTTTAAACCTAATGTGGCCGAAACTTGTTAAGTATGCAACTAGGTTTTCAAGTCGCATAAAACCATGGGAACCCTAAACCAATTTCATAGCAATTATTACAAGGAACATCATGAGTATAATTAGGTTAGGTTCTAAGTTTCCTAGGCCCTTAAACTTGTTATGGCCGAAACTTGTAAAGCTTGGAACTAGGTTTCAAGTGTCTTAAAGCATGTGAACCCTAACCAATTTCATAGCAATTATTACAAGGAACATCATGAGCATAATTAGGTTAGGTTCTAAGTTTCCTAGGCCCTTAAAGTTGCCATGGCCGAAACTTGTAAAGCTTGAAACTAGGTTTCAAGTATCTTAAAAGCATGGGAACCCTAAATCAATTTCATAGCAATTATTACAAGGAACATCATGAGCATAATTAGGTTAGGTTCTATGTTTCCTCGGCCCTAAAACTTGTTATGGATGAAACCTCATGAGCATGAAATATAGTTCCAATCAACATACAAGCATGAGAAATATCATGTTAACTTCATATCTTGTCATAAAGTAAATCATGGCATGCTTGGTTTAGGTTTTAAGTTCTCCTAGGTCCTTAATTTTGTCTTGGCCGAGAGTTTTAAGGAGAGAAATCTTAATTCTAAGCAACATACAAGTATGAGAATACTAAACAAAAATCTTATAAAAAAATACATATCATAAAAATCATGGTGAGCATATTTAGGACTTAATTTTTCCTAAGGGTCTTATTCTTGTTGGCCGAATTTACCATGGATCACACCTTAAGTTTTTAGAAATCTATTTTCATAAAGGAAAGCACCTATGAACTACTTGTACCACAGGTGAGGGGATACTTACATCCTTTCGCTTGTGGTTTTTCTTAAGGAAAAATGTACCCTAGGTGAAAAGGAAGGAGAGAGCTTCTTCTTCTTGCACCTCCTTTTGTTTCTCTTGCTTGGGAGGGGTAGATCTTGAAGGCTTCTTCTTGTAAATTAGTTTTCTTGGAGAGGAAACTTAGCCTAGCTTTTGGAATAAGGAGAGGGAGGGGCTCTTGGTTTCGATGGAGAATGAAGAAGGAGAAGGAAGGAGGAAGAAGAAGAATTAAATCTCTTGCTTTTCTTCTCCCAATCCTATTTATTCCTTTGTAAATGAAGCATGTCTTCATTCATTCCCTCAACTCCTCTTTTCCCTCATTCCTTTAATCCCACGAAAATAGAGAGAGGGAGGGAAGTAGGCAATTTATCTTTTGCTTTCTTCTTCTCTTAACCAAGAGGAAGAGAAGGTAAGCAACTTGGTTTTCTCTTGTTCTTTTACTTAACCATCTTCTCTCCTTTAACTACCATTTCCATTCTCTTTTATTCACTTATCATTCATTACTCTAGTGGTTCCATCCACTAATTTAACTCTATTACTTGTGGGAGGTTCAAGGTTCAATCCTTGACCTCACCTCTTCTTATTCTATTTTGGTTTCTATTTTTCCTTTTCTCTTATTCTTTTTATTTTTATGCTCTAAGGAAAATAACACCCATATACTTATCTTATAATTTCATGGGTGTTACAGTACCCCATACCTCATAGAAAGTTCTTCCTCGAACTTAGAATAGTGACGGATACTTCCGTTTCATATCATCTTCCCGTTCCCACGTGGCTTCTTCGTACCGTTGATTTTGCCACAGGACCTTTACTAAGGGTACTTCCTTGTTCCTTAGTCTTTTGACGTCTCGATCCAATATCTGAATTGGTCGGCTCTCGTAGGTTAGGTCCTCTTGCACTTGTACTGCCCGTGGTTCGATCACTTGGTCCGTGCTCGGAATGCATTTCTTTAGCATCGAAACGTGGAAAACGTTCTGAATGGCTGACATCTCTTGAGGCAGCTCTATTTCGTAAGCTACTTTGCCGATTCTTTTCAGAACTCGGTATGGTCCCACATAACGCGGGCTTAGCTTTCCCTTCTTAGCAAACCTCATTACTCCTTTCATAGGAGCTACTTTGAGAAATACTGAGTCTCCGACACTGAATTCCAATGGCCTTCGTCGCTTATCCATATAATTCTTCTGTCGACTCTGAGCAGTTTCTATTCGTTGGCGGATGTTCTGTATAGCACGGGTGGTGTTATCGATGAACTCAGTTTGAAATCCCATCTCTTTCTTTTCACCACCTTCGTACCAACACATAGGGGATCTACATTTCCTCCTGTACAGAGCCTCGTAGGGCGCCATCCCAATAGTAGCCTGGTAACTATTGTTGTAGGCAAATTCTGCTAGGCATAAATATCGGTTCCAGCTCCCTTTGAAGTCTAATGCGCATGCCCGTAACATATCTTCTAATACTTGGTTAACCCTTTCTGTTTGTCTGTCGGTCTGAGGGTGGAAGGCAGTACTGAATAATAGCTTCGTACCAAGAGCCTTCTGGACACCTTTCCAAAAGTGTGAAACAAAATGACCATCTCTGTCTGAAATGATGGTCTTAGGAATCCCATGTAGTCTAACAATTTCCTTGACATATAATTGAGCCAGTTGCTCAATCGAATAAGTCATCTTAATTGCTACAAAATGGGCGGATTTGGTTAATCTATCCACGATTACCCATATGGCGTCATAGTCGTTTGTTGTCTTGGGTAATCCTGATATAAAGTCCATAGAGACATCTTCCCATTTCCATTCTGGAATTTGGACAGGCTGCAGTAATCCTCCAGACCTCTGGTATTCTGCTTTAACTCTCTGACAGGTCAGGCAGGTACTGACATACTGAGCCACATCTCTTTTCATACCGGACCACCAAAATTTCTTTTTCAAATCTTGGTACATTTTGGTGGATCCTGGATGCATTGCATAGGGCGTTGAATGAGCTTCCTCTAGTATCCTTCTTCGCAACTCTGGATCCCCGGGAATACATAATCGATCCCTGAGGTATAATATCCCACTGTCCGCGATCCGGAATCCGTCATTCTTCCCTTCTAGGGTTTCTTGTTTAATCCTTTGGAGGCTTTGGTCACTAGTTTGTTTCTCCAATAGGTTGTCGAATAATGTGGTTGCTATGGTCATGGTAGAGAGTTGCCCGGACATATTTTCGATCCAATGACGCGGAATGTCTCTCGGCTTCCCGATAATTTCAAACACTGGTTCACCTTCCGTATCAGATAAAATTTTAGCATATTGACTGAAAGTAGGTAACTGACCTGCGACGATAGTAGAGGCACTCGCCACATCTTCTTTGGTAAGTGAGAAAACCCTGGCATTCGTTGTAGTTGGCGGGGCTTCCAATCTCCCTTGGCTAATCGGTGTCCCTTCAATAGCAGCTTGCATCTGATGTAATTGTGAGGGGGCACTCTTGTTCTGGTTATTCTGTTGGGGTGGTGCCTGAAACCGGTTAGTGCAGTCTCTGGCGAGATGTCCTTCCCCTCCGCAATTATAGCACTTTCTTGTACCCTTGTGGCATACTCCGGAATGCATCTTTCCACAAATAGTGCACTGAGGGTATTTCAGTTGCTTATTCACTGAGCCACCTTTAGCATTGTCCCATTGTTTCCTTTTTCCGGTAGAGGTCCCTTTTTAGCTTGTTTTGGTACCTGAGGGTCTCTGTCCTTCCGTTCGGGCCTGATTCTTATCCTCGTTCATCGCTTTCTGATAATGTTCCGTGATCAGGGCGCTGCTGACCAATTCTTCTATAGTCTGTGGTCTATTAATTCCGCCGGCCACGTTCAGTGCTATCTCGGGTCGAAGCATCTTCAACATCAATCTGACCCTTTCTCTTTCTGTGCGAACCAACTCTGGACATAGGCGTGCCAGACGGTTGAAGTGCTTTACTGCTTCATTCACTGATAGGTCAACTTGCCGAAACTCGGTGAACTCATCGTAATGCCGGTTCGTCACTTGCATATGGAAGAACTCCTCAAAGAATTCTGTCTCGAAGTCCGTCCAGTTCATCAGATTAATCTGTCTCTTTGCCTTCACTCTTTCCCACCACATTCTTGCGTCTCATGAAAAGCAGAATGATACACATTTGATCTTTTCCGATACGAGCCAGTCCAGTAATTCCACTATGCTTTCCACTGTCTTGAACTAGGCCTGGGCGTCCCATGGCTCGCAAGTACTCGAGAAGTTTTCCAGCTTCAGCCTTAGCCACTGTATCAAGTATGTCTCCTGTGGGACCACCGGGACAGGGGCTATTGGTGGTACTAGTGCAACTACTGGGATGACGGGCATTGCATTCTGATTTACTGGCGGGGTGACAGGATTTTCTTGCTGACCCATCAAAGTCGTGATCAGCTGTTGTTGCTCCGTGATCTGACGCTGGAGGTCGGTAACTACCTGGGTCAGATCTGGTGGAGTCGTTGTCTCGTCTGCTCGGGTAGTACATCTCCTAGCCATGCTTATCTTCATTAAATGACAATAAATTATCGTTATTTCTATCCAGGCTAACATAAGATCATTATCATTCTTATCCTACCATCATGCATACCTAAACTAGAACTGTGACTCATCATCATCAAAGAATAAGTAAACATGCATAATATTAAAGCATCATAGAAGAATTAAATTAAGTATATAGATTCTTACTTGGAGCGGCAGGATGGAGGCTTGACATGTGTATAGTGAAAAGGCTAAACTTGGCTCTGATACCAAACTGTAACGCCCCACCCCTTCTTGCTCAAGCTGACGGGGGTTACTTTTCATTTTTCTTCTTATCTTATCTTACATACTTACTTGTTAATAATTTTTTCTATTTAAAACAGCGGAAGTCTTGTTTATAGTATATATTTTTTTTATTTTTAAAACTTTTCTTTTACTTTTCAAATCATCATCACTAACTACCTATCATATGAAGTCACATAGCATGCTTAACATAAATTTAAGCCATAATACTAATAAGCATGATGAAATGTCATGGAGTCATGAAAGAACGACATAAGCATAATTCTTATTAGATAAAAGCAGGTCTTTCTCTTTTAGCCGAATCACTACTACACACATCCATCTTGCCCCTCCTGCTGCTCCCTTAGTACATCCATTTCTTGCCTTTATCTGTGGTACAAGGAAAGTAAGCTATGAGCACACAAGGCTTAGTAAGATCCTTCCTACTCACAAAAACCGTAAAGCATAACATAAAGACATAAAGCATAGCATATTCATAGACATAAAACATAAAAACAACTCATCATATCATGTATAGAAGCATCATATCATAACGTAATCGTAAGGTATCATGACATATCATAAAGTGCATCCTAGCATAACATAGCATAATCGTAGTATCATGGCATATCATAACATAATCATAAAGTGCATCCTAGCATAACATAACATAATCGTAGTATCATGGCATATCATAACATAGTCATAAGTATTATGCGAGATGACTTTCAAAACATGTATCATGAAAAATATATGCAACATGTCTTTTGAAAACTTATTACATACATACTTAAACATAATCTCAACATGATTAGGGCCCCGGCTTGTACCACATACATAAATACGTGCGTCCTATGTAGGTCTAAGGTAGCAAGTCTCGAACCCTACAAGGCATACATACTAGGCCCGTTTCTTAGTCCATCAACCTAGGGGCACTTAGGAGCCCATCCCTAACGAGGCCCGTTTCTTAGTCCATCGACCCCGGGGCACTTATGGAGCCCACCCTTGGTACAATCCATAAAAAATAAAGTAGCATGTCATACATATCATAATTCTTATCATATCATGCATATTACATTTCCTTTCATATCATGAAGAGTGCTCTTTGTCCCAACTAATAGGGAAGCAACTCTTAGGCATAACATAAAGCATGCATAATTGGGCACACAACACATCATGAATTTGGGCACACAGCACATCATGATCGTATGCATAATTGGGCACACAGCACATCATGAATTTGGGCACATAGCACATCATAAGGGTCATCATCATGCATAAGTCATAAGCATACATAAATGAGCATAGAAGCATAGCATATTCTTATCATATCATGAAGTATTGCATATGAGACACATAGAATTTCATAATTGGGTCTCTAACCCAAATATCATGAAGTGGCCGAAACATGTAGTTGATGACTAGGTTAACAAGCACCATAAAAGCATATGAACCCTAAATCATCATTATATCATATATCATAAGGAACAACATGAGCATGTTTAACATGGGTTCTAAGTTAAGCCTTTATTCTTGTCATGGTCGAAACCTAGCAAGCATGTTTCTAGGTTACAAGTAGCATGAAAGCATGGGGACCCTAAATAAATATCATAACATATATCATAAGGAACATCTTGAGCATGTTTAGTTTAGGTTCCAAGCTTCCTAAGTCTTTAAACATGTCATGGCCGAAACTTATCAACCATCACATTTGGTTACAATCAACATACAAGTATGTGAACCCTAAACTAATATCATATCATATACCATTAGGAACATCATGAGCATGGTTAGTTTAGGTTCTAGGTTTCCTAAGCTTGTAAACTTGTCGTGGCCGAAACCCTAGTAAGCATAATTCTAGGTTACAAGTAGCATGAAAGCATGTGAACCCTAAACCAATATCATAACATTTATCACAAGGAACATCTTGAGCAAGTTTAGTTTGGGTTCTAAGCTTCCTAAGTCTTTAAACCTAATGTGGCAGAAACTTGTTAAGTATGCAACTAGGTTTTCAAGTGGCAAAAAACCATGGGAACCCTAAACCAATTTCATAGCAATTATTACAAGGAACATCATGAGTATAATTAGGTTAGGTTCTAAGTTTCCTAGGCCCTTAAACTTGTTATGGCCAAAACTTGTAAAGCTTGGAACTAGGTTTCAAGTGTCTTAAAGCATGTGAACCCTAACCAATTTCATAGCAATTATTACAAGGAACATCATGAGCATAATTAGGTTAGGTTCTAAGTTTCCTAGGCCCTTAAACTTGCCATGGCCGAAACTTGTAAAGCTTGGAACTAGGTTTCAAGTGTCTTAAAAGCATGGGAACCCTAAATCAATTTCATAGCAATTATTACAAGGAACATCATGAGCATAATTAGGTTAGGTTATAAGTTTCCTAGGCCCTTAAACTTGTTATGGCCGAAAGCTCATGAGCATGAAATATAGTTCCAATCAACATACAAGCATGAGAAATATTATGTTAACTTCATATCTTGTCATAAAGAAAATCATGGCATGCTTGGTTTAGGTTTTAAGTTCTCCTAGGTCCTTAATTTTGTCTTGGCCGAGAGTTTTAAGGAGAGAAATATTAATTCTAAGCAACATACAAGTATGAGAATACTAAACAAATCTCTTATAAAAGAAATACATATCATAAAAATCATGGTGAGCATATTTAGGACTTAATTTTTCCTAAGGGTCTTATTCTTGTTGGCCGAATTTACCATGGATCACACCTTAAGTTTTTAGAAATCTATTTTCATAAAGGAAAGCACCTATGAACTACTTGTACCACAGGTGAGGGGATACTTACATCCTTTCGCTTGTGGTTTTTCTTAAGGAAAAAGGTACACTAGGTGCAAAGGAAGGAGAGAACTTTTTCTTCTTGCACCTCCTTTTGTTTCTCTTGCTTTGGAGGGGTAGATCTTGAAGGCTTCTTCTTGTAAATTAGTTTTCTTGGAGAGGAAACTTAGCCTAGCTTTTGGAATAAGGAGAGGGAGGGGCTCTTGGTTTCGGTGGAGAATGAAGAAGGAGAAGGAAGGAGGAAGAAGAAGAATTAAATCTCTTGCTTTTCTTCTCTCAATCATATTTATTCCTTTGTAAATAAAGCATGTCTTCATTCATTCCCTCAACTCCTCTTTTCCCTCATTCCTTTAATTCACGAAAATAGAGAGAGGGAGGGAAGTAGGCAATTTATCTTTTGCTTGCTTCTTCTCTTAACCAAGAGGAAGAGAAGGTAAGCAACTTGGTTTTCTCTTGTTCTTTTACTTAACCATCTTCTCTCCTTTAACTACCATTTCCATTCTCTTTTATTCACTTATCATTCATTACTCTAGTGGTTCCATCCACTAATTTAACTCTATTACTTGTGGGAGGTTCAAGGTTCAATCCTTGACCTCACCTCTTCTTATTCTATTTTGGTTTCTATTTTTCCTTTTCTCTTATTCTTTTTATTTTTATGCTCTAAGGAAAATAACACTCATATACTTATCTTATAATTTCATGGGTATTACACAATGTTAGTTGGATCAACTAACCATTATCTTGTAATCCATCACACTACAGAGGTGCACTAACACTAGATGGCCGGTCGAAATAATTGTCAATCGACGCTCTGCCACTCGAAGACCATCATCATAAATTTCCACTCAACTACGGTTAGATCTCATACGGGTTAAATAGCTAACACTACATCCTCCGTATCATTACGGGTCATAAGTTCCAATGTGCCATCGAGGTTATCAACCATGTACGACCGATCCATGAGTCAAATCTCCTATAGAAAAGCGTTAGGTGAGTTGACTAACCATCGCCTTACAATCCATTACAATATAGAGCGGGAAGGTACTACCTCTACAAGGCATCCCGAAATAAAATTAAGTGATGCATTATTCCCAAATATCATCTTCTGGATTTTCCATCAAGTACGGTCTGCTTCCATAGATGGTGTGTAGTTAATTCAACTGTGTCTGCATCATACAAATCATGTACTCAAATGTGAAAATTGTCAATGTAATAGTTATGGCCAAATCTGCTAGTGCAGTTCAAACTCATGGTTTCATATGCATTTAGTCCAATCATATAACTAATGTCAAATGCACGCCACTTTTAGTAATAAATTTGCATAGTTTTGGAGCCATAGGAACTAGCTGCTCCTTCCCATCATTACCATTAGTCTTGGTAATCAGAATGAGAATCTGGGTTATTTCAAGTGCTATATGAATTATTCACATCAGTAACAACCATGATTAATTCTCACAACAGATTACAACTTCATTCAATTGGTTAACCTAATTTTCACCATAGAAAAAACAAACCAAGGAGATAGGAATGTTAGTTAGAGCCCTAGAGCCAATCATTTGATGATTGTTGTATGGACTCGTTGTATCATATTCTTATATATATATAAAGGCATTTGT
Organism: Zingiber officinale; assembly: GCF_018446385.1. Lineage (NCBI taxonomy): Eukaryota > Viridiplantae > Streptophyta > Magnoliopsida > Zingiberales > Zingiberaceae > Zingiber > Zingiber officinale. The sequence continues at coordinate 71,381,766 of NC_056005.1, read as the reverse complement.
TTATGGTTATTATGCTTACTTGTATTGGTGCCAAATAACTAAGTATAATAGCATCCATGAGTAGAAGGTTCTTACCTATATCAATCGGTTAGTTGAATCGATAGTGAGATGATATAGGGAACACTACTCTTAATCATTCCTAGTCAAGTATTAGTAATCAAGGACAATGTTAATGCGATGAGACTAGCATGTAGGTCAACTCAATGACATGATCTCATAAGTCATGGATATAGAGATATCAAGTTGACACTTGGGTATGCATTGGAGAATGTATACTGAATGACCCACCATGAGAAAGTATCATGGATCGTTATATGAGTGTCATATACTTTCTCATGTGGCTATTAGTATGACTATTAGTCCTTGGACCTGAAGTCACCATGGTTCCCTACATAAGGAGTTGCATACTTTGGCTTCGTCAAACGTCACCCGTAACTGGGTGGACTATAAAGGCGATTACTGGGTATGTAACAAATTATGTGGAGGGATGTGAGTGATGTAGATGGGATCTATCCCTCCTATATGATGGGAGTGACATCGATATTCTTGATAGAGTGAGACCACTAAGTTCATGGGCATGCCCAAATGAGTCAATATGAGATATTGAGCTCATTTGATTGAGTGAGTCTAATTGGGATTCAAGATTTAGATTGATTAGAGGATGACATGGTCTATGCCTCACATTGATCAATCTAGATGTCATGGATAGAAGGACACTTGTCATATATTGTGAAGAGTCACAATTAGTAGTCATAAGGTGATGTTGGATCTCAACATTCTTATAACTTGGGTAGTAATGATGTGTTGCTAGATACCGCTCATTACTTATGCTTCTAAATGGGTTTAGGAGCATTGCCAATGTTATAAGAACCTATAGGGTCACACACAAAGGGTAATTAGATGGAGATTAGGTTCATTTGATGAACCTAAAGGATTAGGTTTATGTGATGAACCAAATTGGATTAAGAGTAATCCAAATTGAGCTAATTGAGTTGGACTCAATTTGGTACATGTGTTAAGTGAGTCTAATTTGGACTTAGACTCATTTAATTAATTTAATTCAATTAATCTAATTTGGACTCAAATTGAATTGAACCAATGGTTAGATTAGATCAACCAAGGGAAAGAACTGGTCAAGTTTGACTTGACTTGAGAGGAAGATGAAGGGTCAAGTTTGACTTGACCATTTGCCACATCATTGGTGAGTTGGCAAAGAGTGGGCCAATGATGATGCTCCACATCATCATGTTTGCTTAAGTGGGATGCCACCTCATGGGAGTTACCAAGAGTTGTGACTCTTGGTATCCCATGGAGGTTACAAACCTCATGAAGTGGTCGGCCACTTTTAGTGTGGAATGAATTCATTTTTTCATTCAAGTGAATTCATTTCTTCTTCTTCCTCTCAAGGTTTTTCTTCTCTCCCTCCACTCCATTTCCGAGACCTTGCATGAGTGCTAGCACACTCTAAGGTTTCTTCTCCATCTCTTGCTTGTGTGGATACACATAGAGGAGTATCTACTTTGATACTCTCAAGATCCGGCGAACCTTGGACGAGCGAGATTACACGAAGGGCTTCGCATCAAGGGTAACACTCTTCTTCTTTGTAGATCTAGTTTAGATCTTGATTAGAAACTCGTACGTGAAAGTTTTACAAAATTTTATTATTCTCACGGATCCGTGGCATGGGAATTTCGGAGTTTCCGCAACGCAAAAAGCAGTTTTTGCGGCCCGAAAAACCTGACAGTGGTATCAGAGACACGTGCGAAGCGAGTATGAGTTTTAATTTGTATTTTTATGAAAATTATAGATCTGTAACTTTCTGTGAATTTATGATTTTTGATATTTTTATGGGTATTTTTCTCGTAGAAGCGAAGCACAAGTGTTTAGACACTTGTACGCTTCGTCTATCGAGAAAATATTTCCGAAACGGCAAGGTTTCACCCCAAATCATTTTGGGATAGTGGACTAAGGCACTGTAGGATCGCTTAGGAACACTCGTGATGGTTATATCGTGGGTAGGGGTGCTGCCCCTGACCCCGCAAGGGAATTTGTTCCGCGATTGCGCCCGAAAATCGCTAAACGGGACCGCCGGGAATTTTTACTCATAAAAATTATAAAAATTGTAAGAAAAATTACAGAAATTTATAAAAATTACATAATTTAGAATTATGTATTATTTTGTGATGGTCATGGCCCAAAAGACCCAATTAGATTGGAAATTTGTGTTGTAATTCATATTATGGCCTGCGTGCCATTTTCTGTGATGTGCGTGTTGTATATGATACGCGACCTGCGCGTCATGCCTTTCCTATTTTTATATTCCTGTTGTAAATAGTTTAGACTCGAATGTAACTCGAGTTTCACCTTTGTAATGTACAAATTGGAGCAGTGGAAGATCCACTCGAGACGGAGTTACGAGGAGGGCGCGAGCAACAAAAGGTGGTCAAGGAAGGAGCTTGAGAAGTTGTTGACCTTAGGTTGACCATCCGATCTTCTCATTGGCTTGAGAAGATTGCAGTAGGGCCATGACTAATCACAAAATATTTAATTAATTGCTTATGTGTGTATATGTGATGCATGCTAGATTAGTAATTAATTAGCGCCTTAACGATTAGATTAGATCTAAATCGTATACATGATGCACCCTAACGATTAGATTAGATCTAAATCGCATATATGATACACCTCGTCGATTAGATTAGATCTCAATCGCGTCAACTCGTAATGCCTACTATGCTGTGATACCTATCACTACCTCGATCACATGTTGTTGTTGAATCTACCAAAGCAGAGCAACACATATTATCTTGGTAGGGTACGGAGGGACAATTTTGGTCCCGCCTATCAACGCATGGGTGAGTACAACTCAATTAGATTGAGTAACTAGTTAACTCAATTGGATCGAGTTTAACTATAAGCATTTTTCCAATGGTTGGAAGATAGGACAAAATCACGTTTATATTAACTCTTGGGCGTATTAGCCAAAGCTAACTCGAGTTTTAATATAAATGCGGATCTTGATCCTATAAACAAGAGTTGCATAGAGATGTAATTGGTAATTAGTTACCTACCGATTATACCAAGTCTTGGGCGATTTAGCCAAAGCTAACTCAAGGCGTAGTATGATGTGGATCTTGTCCCACAAGAATTAAAGCTAGTTGGTTGGAATCGAGTAAGTGTGGTTTGACCACATCCATGACTTGATTCTACAAAAGTTCTATAATTCAGTGGGAGTATCGTTTAATTAAAGGCCTAATTAAATGATTACTAGAATATGATGTTTATTTATTTTCTGCAATTTCTGTTGTAGATAACCATGACGTCAAATACGAACTCTTTCTCCCTGCGTTCCGTCCTTGAGAAGGACAAGCTCAACGGAGCTAATTTCCTGGACTGGTACAGGAATCTGAGAATCGTTCTCACACAAGAACGTAAACTGTACTTTCTGGAGCAGCCCATTCCGGAGGCACCTCCTACCACTGCCACGCGAGCTGACCGAGATGCTTACAAGAAGCATCAAGATGACGCATTAGATGTGTCTTGTCTCATGCTCGCAACCATGAACTCTGAGCTTCAGAAGCAACACGAGTTGATGGGTGCTTATGATATGGTTGAACATCTTCGTCAACTGTATCAAGGACAAGTAGGACACTGGAAGAGGAACTGCACAGGATACCTGGATGATCTTAAGAAGAAGAGAAATAAGATTTCTACTTCAGGTATACATGTTATAGAAGTCAACCTCTCTATTTCTTTATCGTGGGTATTAGATACTGGATGTGCTTCTCACATTTGTACTAATGTACAAGCGCTGAGAAATAGCAGAGCATTGACGAAGGGTGAGATAGACCTACGAGTAGGAAATGGAACACGGGTTGTTGCTGTTACTGTAGGAACTTACTATCTATCTCTACCCTCTGTGCTTGTACTAGAATTAGATGAATGTTGTTATGTGCCTGCCTTGACTAAGAACATAATTTTAGTTTCTTGTTTGGACAATAAAGGTTTTCCATTTATATTAAAGAACAAATATTGTTCAGTTTATTTAAATGATATGTTCTATTGTAGTGCACCTCTGATGAACGGACTCTATATTCTAGACCTTGAGAACCCTATCTATAACATAAGTACCAAGAGGTTCAAGTCAAATGACATGAACCAAACCTATCTCTGGCACTGTCGCTTAGGTCATATAAATGACAGACGCTTATCCCAGCTCCATAAAAATGGTTTGCTGGACTCATTTGATTTTGAATCATATGAGACATGCGAGTCATGCCTTCTAGGCAAGATGACCAAGAATCCCTTTAGTGGACACAGTGAGAGAGCGACTGACTTGTTAGGTCTTATACATAGTGATGTATGTGGCCCTTTCAATGTCACTGCTAGAGGTGGTTATAGGTACTTCATTATATTTACTGATGACTTCAGTAGATATGGTTATGTATACCTGATGACACATAAGTTAGAATCCTTTGAAAAGTTCAAAGAATTCAAGAATGAAGTACAAAACCAGCTTGGCAAAAGTATTAAGATACTTCGATCAGATCGAGGTGGTAAATACCTTAGCCATGAGTTTCGTGACTATCTAGCTGAGTGTGAGATTCTATCTCAACTCACTCCTCCTGGAACACCACAGTGGAATGGTGTATCCAAAAGGAGGAATCGTACCTTATTAGATATGGTACGATCTATGATGAGTCACACAGATCTTCCTATGTATCTTTGGGGCAATGCTCTAGACACAGCAGCCTTCATTCTCAACCGAGTTCCATCTAAGGCTGTAATAAAGACACCATATAGGATATGGACTGGGAGAGATGCCCAGGTGTCTTTTATGAGGATTTAGGATTGTGAGGCTTACGTTCAACGTCAAGTCTCGGACAAATTGGGACCCAAATCCGACAAGTGCTATTTCATTGGATATCCCAAGGAAACGAAGGGATATTACTTCTACATTCCCAGTCAACACAAGGTAGTTGTGGCTAAGACTGGGGTATTTCTAGAAAGGGACTTTGTTTCTAAAAGAACTAGTGGGAGTACATTCGATCTTGAAGAGGTTCAAGATATGGACCATAGCACTAAAGCCTCGATGGAAGTTAAACTGGAACCACAAAGTGTTGTGGATGATGTTGTTCCACAAGGAGTTGAGGAACCACAACCAGTTCAAGTAGACCTACCTCTTCGCAGATCTGATAGGGTACGTCGTCAGCCTGAGAGATACTCATTTCTCTTGTCTGACCATGATGACATTGTGCTCATTGAGGATGAGCCTACCTCTTATCAGGAAGCTGTGATGAGACCAGATTTTGAGAAATGGCTAGAGGCCATGAGATCCGAGATGGAATCCATGTACACTAACCAAGTATGGACTTTAGTTGATCCACCTGAAGGGGTCAAACCCATTGGGTGTAAGTGGGTCTTTAAGAGAAAGACTGACATGGATGGACTTATTTATAAGGTCGTTTGGTAGCTAAAGGTTTCAAGTAAATTCATGGTATTGACTATGATGAAACCTTTTCTCCAGTCGCGATGTTTAAATCCATTCGGATCATGCTTGCTATTGCAGCATACCACGATTATGAGATCTGGCAGATGGATGTCAAAACCGTGTTTCAAAATGGAAACCTGCTCGAGGATGTGTACATGACACAACCTAAGGGTTTTGTAGATCCACAGCATACTGGCAGAGTATGCAAGCTGCATAGGTCCATTTATGGACTAAAGCAAGCTTCTGGAGCTGGAATCTTCGATTCGATGATGCAATCAAACAGTTTGGTTTCATCAAGAATAAAGATGAACCTTGTGTCTACAAGAAGGTTGTAGGGAACACAGTTGTCTTCCTTATATTGTATGTGGATGACATACTACTCATTGGGAAAGACATCCCTTTGCTGCAGTCTGTCAAGACTTGGCTAGGGACTTGTTTCTCAATGAAGGACTTAGGTGAAGGATCCCGCATTCTAGGCATACAGATCTATAGAGATAGATCTAAGAGATTGCTTGGCCTAAGTCAGAGTACATACATTGACAAGATACTACTTCGGTTTGTCATGCAGAACTCCAAGAAGGGATTTCTGCTGATGTCACATGGTATGAGTCTTTCGAAGACTCAAAGTCCCTCTTCTAGAGAGGAGAGAGACCGCATGGATCAGATCCCTTATGCTTCAGCGATAGGATCTATCATGTATGTCATGCTATGTACTCGTCCTGATGTCTCGTATGCTTTGAGCATGACGAGCAGATACCAATCAGATCCAGGTTAAAGTCACTGGATAGCGGTCAAGAATATTCTTAAGTACTTAAGAAGGCCTAAAGAATATTTCTTGATATATGGAGGCGATGACGAGCTAGCTGTAAAGGGTTACAGTGATGTTAGCTTCCAAACTGATCAGGATGATTATCGATCACAGTCAGGGTTCGTATTTTGCATAAATGGTGGTGCTGTGAGCTGGAAGAGTTCGAAGCAGGACACAGTAGCTGATTCTACAACAGAGGCTGAGTATATTGCTGTATCAGAAGCAGCAAAGGAGGCAGTTTGGATCCGCATGTTCATTACTGAGCTTGGGGTGGTTCCTAGCATAGCTGATCCCATAGAGCTCTATTGTGACAACAATGGGGCAATAGCACAGGCCAAGGAACCTCGCTCACACCAGCGGACCAAACACATACTACGGTGCTTCCATCTCATTTGAGTGATCATCGATAGAGGAGATGTGAAGATTTGTAGAGTACCCACTGAGGCGAACATCGCAGATCCCTTGACCAAGGCTTTGGCACAGAAAAAGCATGATGGTCACACTAGGTCATTGGGCCTTAGAGCCTATACTGATTGGCACTAGTGCTAGTGGGAGATTGTTAGTTAGAGCCCTAGAGCCAATCATTTGATGATTGTTGTATAGACTCGTTGTTTCATATTCTTATATATATATATATAAAGGCATTTGTTTATGGTTATTATGCTTACTTGTATTGGTGTCAAATAACTAAGTATAATAGTGTCCTTGAGTAGAAGATTCTTACCTATATCAATTGGTTAGTTGAATCGATAGTGAGATGATATAGGCAACACTACTCTTAATCATTCCTAGTCAAGTATTAGCAATCAGGGACAATGTTAATGCGACGAGACTAGCATGTAGGTCAACTCGATGACATGATCTCACAAGTCATGGATATAGAGATATCAAGTTGACACTTGGGTATGCATTGGAGAATGTATACTGAATGACCCGCCATGAGAAAGTATCATGGATCGGTATATGAGTGTCATATACTTTCTCATGTGGCTATTAGTATGACTATTAGTCCTTGGACCTAAAGTCATCATGGTTCCCTACATAAGGAGTTGCATACTTTGGCTTCGTCAAATGTCACCCGTAACTGGGTGGACTATAAAGGCGATTACTGTGTATGTAACAAATTATGTGGAAGGATGTGAGTGATGTAGATGAGATCTATCCCTCCTATATGACAGGAGTGACATCGATATTCTTGATAAAGTGAGACCACTAAGTGCATGACCATGCCCAAATGAGTCAATATGAGATGTTGAGCTCATTTGATTGAGTGAGTCTACTTGGGATTCAAGATTTAGATTGATTAGAGGATGACACGGTGTATGCCTCACATTGATCAATCTAGATGTCATGGATAGAAGGGCACTTGTCATATATTGTGACACTACAACAAAAACCCTCATAGACATCGGTTTTCCATCGGTGTCTATTTCATTTTCGACCGATGTCTATGAAGCCGATGTAAAAGGTCTGCCATTTTAAACATCGGTTTAAAACCGGTGTAGTATCACTTAACGACACCGGTCTTCGAATCGATTCTTAACCGGTGTAGTATCATTTAACGATATCGTTTCATTAACGGTGTAAAATCGATGTAATATTGTATTTTAATAATACCAGTTTTGGCAGCGGTAAATGACCGATGTAATATTAATTAATAACACCGGTTTTGCAGCGGTGGAAAACCGATGTAATATGTATATTTTTTAACAATTTGATTTCCGAAACAATGAAAAATCGACAATAATAAAAAAAAAATACAAATATTCACAAATTATACAAATATTCTTCATTCAACAATATCCATAAAATACACAAATATTTATAAATTATATAAATAATCTTCTTACAACAGTATCCATAAAATACCCAAACATTCTTTTTATATCAAAAGCTAGCTAATAGATATCAAAATCAAGGTAGAACATTCTTTTAACAACACATCAAGGTAGAACCGCACTTCAAATATAATCTAGCATGCATTCAGCCCACTCGATCCGCACTTCATCAATTTCAACTCTAGAGTACTTGAGATTTGTAAACTATAAAAACACATAAATAATATATTAGTAAACCAAGACCAAAAATCATAGTTGAAAAAGCAGTAAGGGCACCAGGTAACAAGATGACTAACTGAAATGCTTAAAAAAAGAAACATTCATCAATTATCACATAAATATAAGGGATTAATTTGTAACAACAACTCAACAAAATGTACTACCTCCCTAAACTAAGGGATTGGTGTGCATTGAGATCAAGAAAGGTGAAACAAACAACTGTATATATCCACTAAAGAACTTGAGCTTTTCTGACTTGTAATTCTCTCCCCTAAACAATCCAAAACTCTTGTACGTATAAAAAGTGACAAAGAATAAATTTCCTTTAGAACCAACAGAACTATGAGATCAACTTGATAATCAAATTACTAATATTATGGTCAATATATAATTGTATATAATTTCCAAGGCCTATAATATATGGATGAGGATGCTCAATAATACATCTAGTAAAACAAGAAATAAGTAAAGAAGTAAATTCACCATATATCATCATTGCTTATTGTATATTGTTTATAATGTGCATGTGTAGATCATATCATAAAAGAATGATATTATATCTACTATAATACTACCCTGTTTACTTGATGATATGGACAAGATGGAAGGTAGAAATTTATGCACAAGCATAGGGGGATTAGCAGTGGATAAACAGGAGGGTAACATTTGCTACTTTCATTGTGCCAAAAATGCAAAGCCTGAACTCTGACAAAGGAAAGGCGGTGGATCAATATCTGCTATATCTATTTCTGTCATTGACTTTGAGATATCATCGACCAAAAATGGAATGTTGCATCAAAGGAGAATGTAAATCTAATTTATAGTAACTAATATGTAGAACAGAGGAAGAAAAAGTTTAAGGCCTACCTGGAATCATCATCTAACAAGAAAGAATTATTGGAAGAATTATTTGAGCCCTCGGCCATCACAAGTCTCATACTTGAAATGATCTATAAAATTGAAAAGGAAAAAAAAAACTCTACGTCATTACTTGGAAAGACCTAAAAGTGCAACAGAACAGTTTGAAGTCATTGCAAAATAAGGTTGATACCATTTGTCCCAAAGGCAAGCTATGAGATGGAAGACTTGGTATAGGCCAATATATTTATTCCCAATTCTCTTCCATCAGTTGGTTATGTCAACAAGAATATTACTAGATGCCAGAAACGCACCATTATTGCGTCACTAGACTGGCCCCGTCTTGGTGCCTTAATTGCTCTCTATTTTGTCCCCACACAAACTTAGTTGGTACCACACTTAGCTATTCCATTGTGAATATGAAAATTATGCATGTAATATATATATATATATATATATATATATATATATATATATAAACAGAATGCAACTTAAGAACATATCTAAGTGAAATCAGACCTCTGATGTAACACTCTACGTGCCATACTTGTCATCCCAGTACATAGTACTGATTCTGTATAACTGTTGTATGATAAGAACCTGAAAACCAAATCAAACCAAAAAAATAGTTCGTTACTGACAATCTAAATGACTGAAACTTTGAATATTTATAAGTGGTCTCAACTGGGCATAAATCTTTGGTTATCTCCTTCAGTGTCTTCTTTGGTTTCTGATGTAAAACCTATATCACGATATAATATTAATAGTTCAAAGATAAGTTACTGGACAACAAGTACAGTATACAATAAGCAATCTTGATGTCTGGTAAGTACGCTCTGAATCGCTCAAACTCATGGCAAATCTGCACAAATATAAATATGAATCAAAATTCTAGAACCACTAAAATCAACATAAATCATTCTTTAAAAATAAAGTCAAACCTGGAAGGCCAATTCTCTTGTATGACATATCACAAGTGTAGCAACTTGGCCTACTGTTGGCTCAATTTACTTAAGAGTAGAAAGTAAAAAAATCGCCGTTTTACCCATTCCAGACTTTGCTTGACAAATAACATCCATTCCCAGAATAGCTTGTGGAATACATTCATGTTGTACTGATGAAAATTGAGGAGTACTCCAGTAAGTAAAAATTAATCTTCTGGATCCTTTAATGGAAAGGTTTACCTTATTCTCCACCAAACTGAGAAACATGAAAGTGATCTTTACCTGCAAAATACCATAAAGATTTATGCATTTATCCACTCGATGATGAAATGAGATATCTATTTAAATTTAAATAGGGTTCTCCTGATTTGCTCTCAAATTAAGAAAGTAAAATGAGCAGAGGACAAGTCTATAGTTCTAGTACTTTAATTGAAAAAAACCACTTCCATATAATTTCACTGATTACCTCATACGCCTAAGATAAAAGCAGCATGGACTTTAATTGAAATTACTAGGCATGATAATGATAATGATCCTCTTTTTTGCACCATCACTGACCAAGGCACACAGTTCTTCCTAGTGTTTAGTGACTGTGGCTTTTGATTGTGCCAAATAATAGAGATAAATAGACTAAAAAATGTCTCTGAGAAGATCTTAACTACAAATATAAGTTGATGATTCTCTCTGATCCAACATTTCTCACTGAATTAAAGGGTATATCCATTTTCAGTAGTCAAAAATCGCATCAAACTATTTATTCTCAGGTTTGTGTGAAACAATCAGAGAGAAGGTCAATAAGTAGAATATTTTCACCTCTCTCTGCAATATGGATAAGAACTCATGTTAGCCAACACAAAGAAAGAGATTGAGGATAAGATAATATTGGAATTCATCGTTTTAAGCCAAAGTGAATGATAAACTTACAGCTAAACTATTTAAGGAACATTGATACTAATTCATAACAATAACCAATTTTCCCAACACACACATCTAGAAGTTATCCAACACTATTTTAATGTTGAAAAAGAATAAAAACAAGGTGTCGGAAAGATAAAAACAAGGAAACATTCTAACCGAGCAATAAACGTTGAAGTTACCGCAATATGTGGTTGGTGCACCAAGCGAGGTACGGTACCATAGTACGTCATTTTCCACAAAGCACCATGCTTTACCAAAAAATTGTAGCTTCTCGGTAATTGATTAAATGGCCAGGGCGTATGCTCCGTCCACAAGTCAGTCACAAAGACCTACACTAGCACAAGATTTTGATCCATAGAGCAAGGGGAAAGGCTACTTTCTAGACCACTTGGAGACAAGACCACTAATTAAATTTCTAATTCACCTGGTACTCATCGCCGAATTCTTGGTTGAAGGCAGCCCTGATGGCCTCCGCCGACGCGCGATGCCCACCACCAGTATCACTCATCAAAATCAAAACCTTCTTCGGCCTCCCATACTCCGCCACGCCGTTAATGGGGGCACTGTTGTCCTCGACAATGAGAGGGTTCTCATCCTCCAGACGGATCTCGTTGTTCGAGAGGCCGGCGGAGGCAAACCCGATGGGGGCATTAAATTATGAGAATCAGAATCTGTTCAACTTGCTATACTGCTCCATTCTTCTTGCACCTTTCATTTCCCTAATCTCACCACTTTTCACATTCAAATGCCTCTTGCAGTTCCCTCTTGACATTTTCCAGCCCACCAATATCATCCCAACTGACATTTGGTACTTCAACAACCTGATCAAAACCCAACAAACTATCAGCATATCTCAAGGTAGAAATAGAAGTGGCTTTTAGGCCATTCATCAACATATGACAGTAAACACAAGTTACCAACCAGGCACATGAGGCTATAGAATTTCTTGAGTTGAAAAAGGTAAGTTTAATTTAGAGTTGAAATGTGGTTCCAGTAAATCAAAACCCTAACATAGAGTTGAAATGCACTGGTATGCATAAATTCATGAGATTACTTATGGAAGAAACGATTAGGAACTGATCAAGACTGAACCAAACAAGATAGATGTAGCTAACATAAACCAAATGAGTGAAACCAGTCACTCATGCATAAACGAGACATGGAACTAGCATATGTTGAATCAAATTACAGGAACTATGATCCACTCCAATTAGAACCATCAATGTGAGGTCATGAAAACATTGAATATTTACAAGAGAAAAATACTCTTGAAGCTTCAAGCAATGACAGGTAGCTTGATTAGTTACCTGATTACAAAATTAGCAATTCTTTTTCTTAGTAGCCCACTGTCTTCAGTTTGAATCAAGTACTCTTGAAGCTCCTAATGGTTCAAAGTTTCCAAAGATTCACAACACCAATGAAATAGAAGTTAGGTTAACATTTCAAGCAAATTGAATATAAATCATTTGCGCTGACAAAATTAGCACCTTCCAAGCCTCATCAAGACTTTGGTTGGTATTTTCTGCATTAACCTTCTTGGAAAGGGTAGTCAGCAATTCAGCTTGTTGCAACAAGGCAGTTAGTTTTGGGTCATCTCTCCCAAGGAAAGTTGCTTGACTAACCTTATTGGAAGCTGCTTAGTCATTAGGAAAAGGCGAGGGCTTAGGGGGAAGCAGAAGGCATCAACAAATCTTTTCACAAAAAGAAGATAAACCAAATTGATAGTGGTTTACCATCATATGTATAGCCTCTCATATTACCTGATGACTGATTAACTGTGTCAAAGTTTTGAACTTCTAATAGAGGTGGCCTTTGCAGATGTTGAGCTGGACCATGTTCCCCAAGAGATCTCCTATGTGCTTCAATTGTCTCTTTGAGAGGAGAGATGTGATACCTATCTTGCAAATGAAATACTAATAAGAAAAATAAATAATTAAACTTTTTCTTGGTGGTTTAGTTCACAGTGAATTCATCTACCCCATCTGCTTATTTGATGTCGATGGTTCCCCTATTAGTATTGCTATAGATGGTTCTTCAACAAGAACCCTCTTATTGCTTGGGTCCAAAGATGGAACACTATTCTCCTTGGATGAAGCCTCAAATTTTGCCCTTTTCTTGCAGAGGGTGGAGAAGCGGTTCTTTACAGCGTTATCTGTTCTATTGTAAAGCAAATACAAATCATATTTATACAACCTGTCCACCCATCACAGCGGATGGCTTATTAGTAAATACTAAATAAAGAAGTTTGGTTGAAATACCTTCCTGATACAACCTTTGCAATCTCTGTCCATCTGTTGCCAAACATCTTTTGTGCCTGATTGTCAGAAAGCTTCAAGCAATGACAGGTAGCTTGATTAGTTAGATTACAAAACCCAAACAACTACATAAGAAATCCAGATTTGATCAAACCAGTAATTTAAATCAATAAATGACACAGATGTAAGTAATAATGCAATAAAAAGGAGAAAAGAAATACCTTAAAGGCAAGGTACTGATCTGTCTTGTTAATTAGCTCCAGGTAACACGAGCTCTGCTTCTTCAACTCAACTGCTCGATCCACAACCAGCAAAAAAAATTGTTAGAAAACTAACTGAATTCCTTGCGATCAAACAGTCCACCCAAGAAGCCAAAAAAAAACAATCCACAACCATCATGCATGATCATAAAAAAAGGGAAATGTAGGACTTAGACTATTTCGAAGACCAAATGCGAACCATTAAGCAAGTTTAAGATCGTACACGACTCCAACCTCACACCGTCCAAAAAGAAAGCAAACCATGAAAAACACATAAAACATGGATCGATTGATCGAGGAGGAGAAAAGGGAAATGTAGACTTACAGACGAACTTGAGCTCCTTAGGCTCGATTTCCAGTAACCCTCCTCTCATTTCTCTTCGACTCTGTTTGCGATTTGTTGCCTCCTCCTAACAAATTGAAAGTGTAGAACCCGGAGATTGGTACAACGATGGTATCTCAGAGAGGAAAGGTTCAATTTTGGCGGAGTGCAGATTTTGTAGACCCAGGAGATTGATATAATCGGAGTTCGAAGGTGGTCTTGCAGACAGCCACTAAAAGGCAAGAACCAAACCGATCTATGGGCGTAGATTTGCAAAGAAAACAAATTGATCGAGTAAACCCTACACATATCAATCGATCCACTCAAATCTCCCACCGATGACCACAATAGTGAAAAGGCAAACAGAACCAACATCAGATCAAAGAACTGCAACAGGTAAGAGTGTAGATGTAAGGAGGGGATTAGGGTTTTCACATTTCCACAGGGCCTCAATCTTCACCCTCAATCTTCCCAGGCGGCGAAAAGGGCCTCAAAGACTTCATCCAGCGGAACCCCTCTCCTTCTGAGGCAAAGGCAAGGGCGGGCGGCGAGGAGAGCATTGCGGTGTTGCTGGCACGTGCGAAGCCGAAGCTCCCCGAGCTTCCCCTTTTCTTGCCCGGGATGATCGTGATCCCCAAAGAACCCTTTCCACATGTACAGTGGGATCGTGCAGAGGGTCACCGATGGGAAGGCCGATGTGCTCTTCGAAGGGGGGAATTGCATCTATCATTTATGTTGCGGTTTTGCTTAGGACCGGAGCAGGTGGTTTTGATCCTGATCGGGAGAGGCAGGTACGCTAGAAGGAGAAGAGGGAGATGAGGGGCTGAGAGAGATGGCCGGAGGAAAGTGGTGGTGTCATAGCGACGATATAGGTTTAGGGCTAAGTATGGGTGGACGGCGCGACATAGGTTTAGGTTTGGAGGGAAGAATGAAGTGTTGCAAATTTCGGCTAAGTATGGGTGGAAAAATTAAATTATTTTATTTAATCATAGACATCAGATTTTAAAAATCGCTGTAAAAATCGGTGTTTATTAACGAAAAAAAGGCGCTCATAGACATCGCCTAAAAAATCGATGTCTATGAGCGAAAATCTGCGCTCATAGACACCGGTTTTGGAAAAAATCGGTGTAAAATACTCAAAGACATCGGTTTTTGCTTAAAACTATTGTTGTTCCACCGATGTCTATGAGGGTTTTTGTTGTAGTGTGAAGAGTCACAATTAGTAGTTACAAGGTGATGTTGGATCTCAACATTCTTATAACTTGGATAGTAATGATGTGTTGCTAGATACCGCTGATTACATATGCTTCTAAATGGGTTTAGGAGATTGCCAATGTTATAAGAACCTATAGGGTCACACACAAAGGGAAATTAGATGGAGACTAGGTTCATTTGATTAACCTAAAGGATTAGGTTAATGTGATGAACCAAATTGGATTAAGAGTAATCCAAATTGAGCTAATTGAGTTGGACTCAATTTGGTTCATGTGTTAAGTGAGTCTAATTTGGACTTAGACTCATTTAATTAATTTAATTCAATTAATCTAATTTGGACTCAAATTGACTTGAACCAATGGTTAGATTAGATCAACCAAGGGAAAGAAGTGGTCAAGTTTGACTTGACTTAAGAGGAAGATGAAGTGGTCAAGTTTGACTTGACTTGAGAGGAAGATGAAGGGTCAAGTTTGACTTGACCATTTGCCACCTCATTGGTGAGTTGGCAAAGAGTGGGCCAATGATGATGCTCCACATCATCATGTTTGCTTAAGTGGGATGCCACCTCATGGGAGTTACCAAGAGTTGTGACTCTTGGTATCCCATGGAGGTTACAAATCTCATGAAGTGGTCGGCCACTTTTAGTGTGGAATGAATTCATTTTTTCATTCAAGTGAATTCATTTCTTCTTCTTCCTCTCAAGGTTTTTCTTCTCTCCCTCCTCTCCATTGTCGAGACCTTGCATGAGTGCTAGCACACTCTAAGGTTTCTTCTCCATCTCTTGCTTGTGTGGATACACATAGAGGAGTATCTACTTTGATACTCTCAAGATCCGGCGAACCTTAGACGAGCGGGATTACACGAAGGGCTTCGCATCAAGGGTAACGCTCTTCTTCTTTGTAGATCTAGTTTAGATCTTGATTAGAAACTCGTACGTGAAAGTTTTACAAAATTTTATTCTTCACACGGATCCGTGGCATGGGAATTTCGGGGGTTCCGCAACGCAAAAAGCGGTTTTTGCGGCCCGAAAAACCTAACAAGGAATATCATCTGGTGAGTGCTTTTGCCAGGAAAGAATTTGCTATCTAGTAGTTATAATGGCGCAAAATTATATACATGGCATGTTCCCTACTCGATAGAAATAAAAGATGGTTCATCTAACACAATTCGGGGCACATGCTAGTTCATAGAGTACATTGTCAAAGTTTCTAATAGTAGAAATTAAACTTGATGTATCTTGTACGATGTCTTTGTAAAGTTGGAGGAGTTTGGAGATCAAATGAAACTTGTTAAATTCAATCTTTCCTTTTCCTTGGCAAGATGACTCCACTAACTCAAGTAACCTATTCCTCTTCTTTGATATTCGTATGTCCATGTCATATTGCTAGGTGAAAAAGGTCTCTGCATAACAGGTGTTGCATCCAAATGGGCAACATTTATATGCTCATGATGTTTCATATTCTTCCACCTTGTAGTGTTCTGGTCTCATAAGTGATGATCAATTAGCATTATCTCTTCCATATAAATACAAATTATATATCCAAATGTACCTTCTAGGTTATCTAACTAGGTACAAGTTGTCTGTAGTCAAAATCTCCATGAAACATAATACATCAATCTTCTACTAAATATGATAGTATGAATATATGTTCCTTGTCTATTACCCAATTGGTAGTGGCAAGGGTGGTATGACTGTTGGTATTTCCTGAGACTGTGCTTCTTGATATCCATTATGTTGTTGGCAGATTCAATCCTTGCTTTCTGACTCAATATCAGTCAGTGCTACTATAGAAACAACATTCTCTTCATCAAGGTAGAGTCCTCAACGGGTCACTAGTCGCTTCATGGTCAACCTCGACCACAATTGTGAATAGGGTTGATTGACTAAGTGTCATCATGGTACACCAAGTCAGTGAATATCCACTAGATAGATATAGAAACAAATACATAATCCAACTAAATTGGAGTGTGTCTAACCATAACATATATCAAGTAGTGAACACAAAAGGTAAGATAATCATCAGAGGTATACCTTACTCCATATAACTCAGATGTCCTTTGGCTTACCTTTTCCAAAACTCAAAAAAATCATAAATCGAACCGAGATCAAAATCCCAAAGATACAAAACCCAACATTTGAATTTAGGCTATGCTCTAATAACAATAAAATTGTCACGCCCCGAGGGTATACTTGTCCTCTAAATTGGATGGTACCCCCTAGTGACAATATAGGAAATATGATATCGAACCAATTCAAGCTAACATAAAAATACCGATGTAATATAACAGCACCAAGTTACAAAATGATAATGCGTGTATATATGCATGTGCATGTGAATATACTCAAAATCCGATATAGAAATAACTATAACTATAAGCAACAGAAACAATTAAACGAAGCAACTCAACATAAACCCAACTTGAGCGGGACTAGCACCCAGGACCTCTAAGCAACACAATACCTCCTCTATCTACTAACCTAAAAGTCAAGAGAAAAGCAAAGGATAGTGAGTACAACCACTCAGTGGATAGAAGAAAATAGTGTATGAATAATATTCTGACAGGAGATCAAAGGATGCAGTCTCAGATAACATACTTACTAACCAATGTAGGTGTCCTAACGTAATTACCAACTAACCAAAAGTATAATCAATAACACTAACTTGTAGAACCAAAAATAACCAACAAATTGAAAGTACATACAGTATATCCAAACCTGCGCGCATAAATATGTGACCGACATATAGTAAGTATATAACAAACACTAACTGCGAGAGAACACTCTACCACGAATGGTCTCGTGGGCAGTCAAGGTAAATGACTAGTCACTATCCGCGAGAGAACTCTCTACCATGGATGGTTCCGTGGGTGGATAGGGTAAATAACTAATCACTGTCTGGAGAGAACGCTCCACCACGGATGCTCCCGTGGGCAGACAGTGTATATACCAATGGTCACTAATGATTCTCTCTCTCTCACCCACGTATGGAAGACAGGATATATTAACGGTTGCTAACGACTCTCTCAACCACGAATGGGAGATAATGGTTGACAAAGTATAACAACTAAGGGTCTAGTAGGATTCTCAAAATCCTACACTATGGTATAATCTTACTAATGTATAGGCAAAGGAACTTTGGGAGAAGTTCCTTGAGCTGCACGAAGGTACGTCCGAAACCAAGCTCGCTAGACGAGATCTGCTTCGCAATCAGCTCACCAGCCTGCAACTTGGGGAAGACGAGACAGTCGCACATCTGCACTCCAGAATAAAAGAAATAATCACCGGACTCACGAATCTCGGAGAAAAGGTAAGTAACCAAGATTCGCTCAGGTACACGTTAAATTCGTTTCCAAGAAATTCGAAATGGGCATCACTAGTAGATGCCTTTTACATTTCAAAAAAATTTCATTAGAAGAATTTTTCTCGACTTTTGAAGTGCACGAATCAAGATGTGCAGGTACGAAGGAGCCCAAGAACAACGTCGCCCTCAAAGCCTCAAGAGACGAACCCGAGTCGGAATCTTCTCTCGACGACGAGGAAATGGTAATGATGGTCAGAAGATTTAAGAAACTTTGTAAATCCAGATCTACTAACCATCCGTAGGGGAAGAAGAAAAGGACAATCTGCTACTACCACTGCAACGAAGAAGGGCACGTCAAGGACAATTGCCCCAAGCTGAAGAACAAGGACAAGCAGAAGGGTAAGAAGCCTATCCAAAAGCGAAAGGCCCTAAAGGCGACGTGGGACGATACGTCGTCCGAATCGGAAGTCGAGGTATTCTCCGGCCTCGCACTGATGGCGAGTCATCAAGACGACGACTGCGAGTCAAGCTCTTCCGAGATGAGCATCGAGAGCATCGATGAAGGGGGAGCTTCGTTAGAAGAAAGCAGCAGTTCAGGGGAGACACGAACAACGAACTCGACAAGGTAAGTCAGGTACGTTCTCTTCCTCCCGATAAACTTTTTAAATTTATTAAGTTATTAACTAAAGACTGCTGTAAATTAGAAAAAGAAATAAAAAATTTAAAAGTAATTCTAGCTAAGTCTTGTCCCTTAGAAGAATTAGATAAATTAAAACTAGCAAATGAAAAATTGAAACTTGAAAATGATGATTTGAAAATTCAAGTAGATAACTTGAAAATTTATGCATGTTCATCTAAAACCAATTTTAGAAGATTTAATAATTTAAATTGGTACTTTAAATATCACCCGGGACAAATTAAGAACATTTCAAGAAAATATGTCCCTAAAAGTTTTTTGGTTAATCCAGTAGGCTGGAACCTATATTGGGTTCCAAAGTCATGCTTAAATTAATTTTAAAATTAAATTAGCGCTTTAAGTGAGAAAAGTAAATAATAAATTTCTCTATGAGGCTTTGTCTAAGGAAGTGGTTGTTGCTCCAATAACCAAGAAGGCCTAGTGCCTCGCCACGACCTGGAAGCCAAAATATTGAAATAAATGTTTAATTAACTTTCTGGCAAAGCATTAAAATTAGAATTACTTAATGCTTTCAAAGTTTTTCAAATATTTTTTTCAAAATATTTTTATGCTTAGAAAAATACTTTTACCTGAAATTCTTACTCATAAAACCTTAAGTTAGGATTTTTTTAAAATAATTTTTGCAAAGACTTAAATCTTTTTTCTCAAAAATAATTTTTTTTGTTAACTTAGAAAATTTTTTCAAAAATCATTTTTTTCCTGAAACTAGAAATCTCAGCTTAAAGTACTTAGAAAAATTTTCTAATTTTTTTTTAAAAAAAAAACTTAGAACTTTTTTAGAAATATTTTTTCTAAGTCTTCAACCCTTAGATTTTTTTTCTTAAAACCCCACTTTTTTGTTATCAAAGGGGGAGAAGGATTAGTATAAGTCTAGGGGGAGGTAAACCAAAATATTAACTTATTTTGTTTTTTGCACTTAAATTACAAATTAAGTTAATTTACTTAATTTTATTTAAATGTCTATTTTAACCCTAGCTTAACTTGGGTTAATCACACCAAAAAGGGGGAGATTGTTGGAACCCCAAGGTTGTTTTGGTGTGATCAAGAAGTTAAGTTAGGTCCTGTGTGTTTATACCTTGTGTCTAAGTGTGCAGGAGCTTAGGAGCACAGGTAGTCGAGTGGAAGACGCAGCTAGTGTGAAGGACGGTAGTCGAAGGGATAAGGTGCTGCGGAAGAGTACACCGGCGGACGAGAAGGAAGCGTGCGGTGGTTCCGAGGGACGAAAGTCGGAGCGGAAGATTGCTCGGGGAGCAAGAGACGCAGCTAGCGAGAAGGACGACATGCGGTGCGTCCGAGGGACGAAGACTGCGGATGAGTACGCCGACGAACGAGAAGGAAACACGCAGCGATTCCGAGGGACGAGAAGCCGGAGGGAAGCCCGCTCGAGAAGACCGGAACTTGGGTTCGGGTGAGCCCTATTCCGGATAGCAGAGATCACCCAATCAAGCGGATTCGGAGTAGAGGACCCGGACGAAAGTCAACCAGAGTTGACTCAGCATCCGGGGCGCCCGGAACTGTCTGGGGCGCCCGGACCAGCCCGGGGCGCCCGGACTAGTCCGGGGTGCCCGGACAAGCCCGGGGCGCCCGGAACACTTCCGGGCGCCCGGGAGTCAGTTTTTGACCGGATCGAGCTTTGACTCGATCTGAACGTTGGGGGATAAAATTTATCCACCCCAGGGCGCCCGGAACCCTTCCAGGTGCCCCCAACCAAGGCTATAAATATAGCCTTGGTCCAGAAGCTTTGAATTAACTCGGAAATTTACATTCCAAACACTTGTGCGCTTCTGTTCTAGTTTAGCTTCTGTCTTTTGTGCTTTCACTGCTGTAAGAGGCTTCTCCGCCTGAAGGAGATATTTTAGTGCACGTTCATTCCTTGGATTAACAACCTCCTTGGTTGTAACCAAGTCAAGTTGTGAGCCTCCTCTTTCTACTTTTTATTTACTGCTAATTTAATTATTTTACAAGTGTTAGTTTGAAAAGTCGGGAAGGGTCTTTGTTTTTTTTTTACAGGCTATCCAACCCCCCTTCTCTTTCTAGCTGGCCGCAACGGTCCTACAGTTTAGTGGAGTGGCTCGCTATAAAACTTCATATGTTTATCTATATATATATATAGATATGTCTATGAAGCTCTTATTGCAGCTCGAGTGCAAGTTTCCTTCGACTTGAGGTATACAAGTCATCTTGGTTATGGAGACTTATACTTTGACATCTTAAGCAAGCATCTCATTGAGGTGTGGACCCAGGATGATTGGGTATAAGTTGAAGTATCCGAAGGTATTTGGATAGCCCACAGAGGATTCACTTCTCCTTGCGAGAAGACGTATACCCTATGTCCACTCGTTAGGATTATTACTCAAAGTCTTTGGCCAAAGCATCACATGTTAAGAGTGCGAGACTCTTAGACACAAGTATGAGTAATTTGAATTTGTAGGACAAGGAAGTATTACTTGGGCTAGGTATGACGTAGTCACTTTAGTGGGAACAGACACATAGACCATGTCATGAACCAAGTGGGTATAAGACGAGTGAAAGGAAGAAGACACAACTCACTGTAACTATTGGAGGGTTTAGAATTAATTCTAAGATCAACTATGATTTTTTGATTAATTGAGGATCATGATGTACTACTAGGTACCACTCATGATTGTTCTATAATTAAATAGTTAATTATGACGGTCAAAATAAATCGAGAATCTATTGGGTCACATGCACTAACGAGTATCTAAAAGACGTAAAACAAGTTAAAGAATAGGATTCATAGATCAAGAGATAAATGTTAAGTTGGACCATTCATAAGATAAATATGGAAATATTGTCATGATGGAAGTGTGGATGGGCTACATCTCTTATGGTAGAGTTGAACCATATTTGGTTTAATTATAAATTAGTCATGAACCAACTTGGTTTAGTTGTGAACAAAATCAAGAGGTTAATGAGTTAATTTTTGGTTAAGGGATAATGGGTTGAATTTGGGCTTTCTAATCCAACTTATTAAAAAGGATTATATATAGATGTAATTGGAAGAGAATTAGATACAAGTTTCATTATTTGGTTGATTAGCTTTTGGAAACCCACCCTCCTCTTCCTCTCCTCTCTCTCCCACCACCAACAAGAGGGTGCTCTGTCTTATTGTGGTAAGCACCACAAGGGAGAAAAACTCAAACTCTCCCTTGTATGCTTCTCTTGACTCCTCTTCTTTGCTCGTTGCTAGTAACTTCCGAATGAGAGGTTTATACTCAAGGAGTTGTCTTAAGAAGATCGACATGGATACGAATAGAGGTGAGGTTTGATAACGTCTCTACGATTGATGTCCTTCTCGTTAAAAGTCATCCATAAGGTATACCTAGCGTAAATTTATTTTTCGTAAAATTTTAATTATGCGATCATGTTTGGCATGTTGTATCCTTATATGTGTATGATGTGTATGATGTAATAATTAGGAATTATTATTGTTTAAATTTCAACAGCGCATGTTTACAAAACGTGTTCTAGCACACACCAACATCGGGCATATCCCAACAATGGTATAAGAGCTTGATCGTGCTTCAAAATGATCGTAAAATTATTTTATGATTCGTAATTAGTGTTGTAATTAATTTTTAAATTTTTTCTAGAATTATTAAGACTTTTTCTATTTTTGGAAGTTTCCTAAATTGTTATGAATTTCCATTTTTGGAAAGTTTCTAATATAATTTTAGAAAATTAAATTTAAAAATATTATCTTAATTTAGAAATGATCATTTCTAGAATTTTATGAAATTTTAATAAATATTCTATTTTTATAAAATTTCCTAATTTGTTAGGTAATACCAAATATGAAAAGATTCTAAAATTTTAAAAAATCCATATTTGAGATATTCTAAATTAAATTATATAATTAATCTTTTCTGAAATTTTTAGATTTATTGAAGTATTCTATTTTTAGAAAGTTTCTTAAATTGTTTGAAAATACCAAATTTAGAAAGATTTGAAAAATTATTAAAAATATAGATTTAAGATATTCTAAATTAAATTATAGAATTAATTTTTTCTAGAATTTTAGATTTATTAAAATATTATATTTTTAGAAAGTTTCTTAAATTGTTAGGAAATATCAAATTGAGATAGATTTAAAAAATATTAAAAAATCTAGATTTGAATAATTCTATAATAAATTAAGAAATATTAATTATTTAATTTTTAAATTATTAGGAAATTAATTTATAAATTTATTTCTAAAATAATTAAATATTCTTGATTGATAGAAAGATTCTAGATGAAATATATTAATTAAATTTAAAAATTAGTTTCCTAATTTGATTAGATAGATCTTGATTTATTAAAATCATATTTATAGAATATTTTTTATTTCTAAAATAGAATTATAACATATGTAAACTTATGTCATATTCATATCATATTGTATGTCATGTAGATACATTAATTATGACATGATTAGATTTTGTCATGCGTATGATGTGATTAGATCTTATCATATATGTGATGTGTCATGCAATGTCATGCGTACGATGTGTCATGTCATCATTTATGTCATGCATACGACGTGTCATGTCATCATTTATGTCATGCGTGTAATATCATGTATATAAATATTTGCATGATGCAGATGAGACCTGTAACACCCCACCCTCCTCACTAATGGTCTGTGAGGGTGGAGGGCTACTGGACTACTAACTTTACTTAACTATCCTTGTTCACATGTTGATAGAAATTCCTAAAACTCTCGGAGAACTCAAAACATACAATTAACTAGCAGCGGAAGACTAAATGACTCATCTAATACAATCTACTCAACTCTTTGTTAATAAATTCTTATGCTAAATCCCAAGGCTTCTATAGTCCAGGCATCACACATCCATCCGCACCTCCTTGTCGCCTTCCTTTACTATAGCTTTTCCTTTCCTTTATCTGCAGTAAGAGGAAATGCATCTATAAGCAAAATTGCTTAGTAAGCGCTATCTAACTCACAAAACTCGAGTATGCATGTAAGCTGAAAGAAATCTAGAAACTGAATGCTCATCTAATAGTAAACGAAACATAGCATACTGAAATACTAAACATGTAAGCAAATCTAAACAACATGTCAGTATATAAGAAAGCTAAACTTGCTGAATTTTAAACTTATGTGAAGCTTGTTTCTTTTGTTTGAAAACTTATACTTTAATACTTCAAAATAATAATCAACTTTCTTCTTGTGCCCAACAACTGTACTTGCTATGCGCGCATCCCTAACTAAACCCGAGATAGCTGGTCCCGAATCTAGTAGGGTTTACTAGGTTATCTAAACCTAGGGACGACTATGGGAGCTCAGCCCAAGGACAACTGAGAGTCCTGCATACTAGGTTATCTAAACCTAGGGACGACTATGGGAGCCCAACCCAAGGATAACTGAGAGTCCAGTACAGTGCCACTGATAAAATTAAAATACTTGTTATCTTTTAATACTTCTAATATATAATGCCTCAGCATTTTAACGAGCACCTTGTGTGCCAAAATCCCTAAAGTCTTGACTTTGGGATCTACTTAAGGCCTTGACCTTTTTCTTTCTTTTCTTTATCTTTCTTATACTTGTTAATACCTCTAATAAAAGAAAGCTTCTTTAAAAACTGAAATGTTTAAAAAAATTCTAACTTTGAAATGCATAAACAAAAATCTGCATACTATGCTAATCAAAATTCTGCATATTATTCTAATCAAAATTCTGCATTCTATGCTACACTATTTCTGCATACTATGCAAACATAAAATCTGCACTATAAGCTTAATTAAAATCTGGACTATGAGCCTACATAAAAATCTGCACTATAAGCTTAATTAAAATCTGTACTATAGGCTTAATTAAAAATTTACACTATAAGCGCTTAATTAAAATCTGCAATATAAGCTCTACATAAAAATCTGCATTATAAGCTTAATTAAAATCTGCACTATAAGCGCTTAATTAAAATCTGCAATATAAGCTCTACATAAAAATCTGCATTATAAGCTTAATTAAAATCTGCACTATAGGCTTAATTAAAAATCTGCACTATAAGCGCTTAATTAAAATCTGCAATATAAGCTCTACATAAAAATCTTCATTATAAGCTTAATTAAAATCTGCACTATAGGCTTAATTAAAAATCTGCACTATAAGCGCTTCTTATGCTTCGAATTCAAGAAGAACAAAGGTCTGAAACTACTCCTACTGCAGGTGAGAAACACTTACCTTGATTCTTGGACTCACAACCGAACAAAAAGGGCTTCTAGGACCTTGGCCGACCGCCGGAGATGATGCCCTAACTCCCTTTCGTTTTCTTCCCGAGCTCCACCATCATACGCAAAATAGAAGGAGAGAATGGTTTAAGTCACGGGAAAATAGAGCATCAACTTATCCCTTTTTATAACTTAATATTTCTATTAACTCCTTAAATAAATTCGCTACCTTTTCTAAACAGACAAATCCAACATCAACTTATCCCTTTTATAATCCAATATTCTGCTAACTATCTTAAATAAATTCGCTACCTTTTCTAAACAGACAAATCCAACATCAACTTATCCCTTTTATAATATTCTGTTAACTATCTTAAATAAATTCGCTACCTTTTCTAAACAGACAAATACAAGATCAACTTATCCCTTATATAATCCAATATTCTGTTAACTATCTTAAATAAATTCGCTACCTTTTCTAAACAGAAAAATTCGTTTGCCTACCTGGTCAGTCGGGTTTTGACCGAGTCAAAGGTCGTGGGTTCAATTCTCGGCTTGGACATTTTTTTGTCGAAACTTCCTTCGTTTAGTAAAAATACCAAAAGACCTCCAAAAATTACATAAAAATACTCTAAAAATTTCTAAAAATCTCTAGAATATTTCAAAAATATTTATAAATATTTTTAAGAACTTTTAGAACTCCTAATGAGGAAAATTGGGTCGTTACAATCTCCCATACCATATAAAAACTTCGTCCTCGAACTTAGAATAATTCTATAGCATGTTCTCTACCTTCTACATGCATTAGTTAGCGTCCATAATATAATGTGCTAAGGAAAACCACATCAAAGGTATCTTAGGACCTCCTAACCTACTTTCAATGAACATAAGAATAAGTAGTGACATAAGCATGACAACATAAACGTAAGCATGGTAGATGAACTAAACATAATGATAGACTCGATCACAAGCATGTCCATATGCATAGGCAAGAACATAACATGAACATAACGTGGACCTAAACATAAACGTAAATATAAATATAACATGACTTGAATATACTTGCATGCATACTTATAAACATACTAT
This sequence comes from Zingiber officinale, assembly GCF_018446385.1. Taxonomy (NCBI): domain Eukaryota; kingdom Viridiplantae; phylum Streptophyta; class Magnoliopsida; order Zingiberales; family Zingiberaceae; genus Zingiber; species Zingiber officinale. The sequence continues at coordinate 71,355,355 of NC_056005.1, read as the reverse complement.
TGTGGTGGCCTAGTTGCACTTAGTAGTACCGTAACATAAGTTATTGATCAGACAACTACCCTAGCGCTAGGTTGGTAGGGGTCCGAACTTATGACCGGAGTTCCCCTTTATTCTGGCGCGCTCACCGGGCTTAGGTCCCCGGATCATACCACCATCCCAGAACATATCTTGTTTGATTCTGGCCTAGGTGCACTTAGTAGTACCGTAACATAAGTTGTTGATCAGACAACTACCCTAGCGCTAGGTTGGTAGGGGTCCGAACTTAGGACCGGAGTTCCCCTTTATTCTGGCGCGCTCACCGGGCTTAGGTCCCCGAATCATACCACCATCCCAGAACACATCTTGTTATGTAAAAGAAACTAAGCAGAATTCTTAAATTTATAAGAACTTCTAAACATCTCCCTATTCTGTACATATAATCTAATACTTCTAAGGATTTCTCTTTACTGTAAAGAATAAATAAAAGCATACTAAAAATTAAATACTTTCTTACTTGAATACGACAAGGTTGGTGCTGATGTGTGATGTTGGGGAATAGGAACTGCTCTGATACCAACTTGTAACTCCCCACCCTCCTCACTACTGGTCTGTGAGGGCGGAGGGCTACTGGACTACTAACTTTACTTAACTATCCTTGTTCACATGTTGATAGAAATTCCTAAAACTCTTGGAGAACTCAAAACATACAATTAACTAGCAGCGGAAGACTAAATGACTCATCTAATACATTCTACTCAACTCTTTGTTAATAAATTCTTATGCTAAATCCCAAAGCTTCTATAGTCCAGGCATCACACATCCATCCGCACCTCCTTGTCGCCTTCCTTTACTATAGCTTTTCCTTTCCTTTATCTGCAGTAAGAGGAAATGCATCTATAAGAAAAATTGCTTAGTAAGCGCTATCTAACTCACAAAACTCGAGTATGCATGTAAGCTGAAAGAAATCTAGAAACTGAATGCTCATCTAATAGCAAACGAAACATAGCATACTGAAATACTAAACATGTAAGCAAATCTAAACAACATGTCAGTAAAAATAAGAAAGCTAAACTTGCTGAATTTTAAACTTATGTGAAGCTTATTTCTTTTGTTTGAAAACTTATACTTTAATACTTCAAAATAATAATCAATTTTCTTCTTGGGCCCGACAACTGTACTTTCTATGCGCGCATCCCTAACTAAACTCGAGATAGCTGGTCCCGAATCTAGTAGGGTTTACTAGGTTATCTAAACCTAGGGACGACTATGGGAGCCCAGCCCAAGGACAACTGAGAGTCCTGCATACTAGGTTATCTAAACCTAGGGACGACTATGGGAGCCCAACTCAAGGACAACTGAGAGTCCAGTACAGTACCACTGATAAAAGTAAAATACTTATTATCTTTTAATACTTCTAATATATAATGCCTCGGAATTTTGATGAGCACCTTGTGTGCCAAAATCCCTAATGTCTTGACTTTGGGATCTACTTAAGGCCTTGGCCTTTTTCTTTCTTTTCTTTATCTTTCTTATACTTGTTAATACCTCTAATAAAAGAATGCTTCTTTAAAAACTTAAATGTTTAAACAAATTCTAACTTTGAAATGCATAAACAAAAATCTGCATACTATGCTAATCAAAATTCTGCATACTATTCTAATCAGATTCTGCATTCTATGCTACACTATTTCTGCATGCTATGCAAACATAAAATCTGCACTATAAGCTTAATTAAAATCTGGACTATAAGCCTACATAAAAATCTGCACTATAAGCTTAATTAAAATCTGTACTATAGGCTTAATTAAAAATTTGCACTATAAGCGCTTAATTAAAATCTGCAATATAAGCTCTACATTATAAGCTTAATTAAAATCTGCACTATAGGCTTAATTAAAAATCTGCACTATACCTTTTCTAAATAGAAAAATCCGTTTGTCCACCTGGTCAGTCGGGTTTTGACCGAGTCAAAGGTCGTGGGTTCAATTCTCGGCTTGGATATTTTTTTGTCGAAACTTCCTTCGTTTAGTAAAAATACCAAACGACCTCCAAAAATTACATAAAAATACTCTAAAAATTTCTAAAAATCTCTAGAATATTTATAAAATATTTATAAATATTTTTAAGAACTTTTAGAACTCCTAATGAGGAAAATTGGGTCGTTATAAGACCAAATCCCTTACACAATATTAATATATACACCTTCCGTTAATATGGTAAGAACCAAAGTTTAAGGTCTTATTTGAGTTATTGGCCGTTAAGCTTAAACTTGAAATTAAATATGTTCAAACCATAGAGATGTAATCTCATGATTAATGGCTTAGTTTTAAACTTAAAGCGTTGATTTGTTGTACCAAAACCATGATCAATGTGGATTGAGGTAAAGTTGGGTGATATGCATTTGATGTATACTTGTTAATGTGTTAACAACCTAATGTTTATGCGAAGATCAATCAATTGCTAGCATAATGTGATAGTTGCATATAAGTGATATGCAATTGGTAAACTTGTTACCTACCGCTATAGCTAAGAATGACTTGTTGGCCAAAGTCAAGGTTATTCTTATCTATAGTGGATATCAACCCTCTTGGAGAAAAACTACCATCTCTCGAATTCAAAAATAAGGGTATTTGAATTTGATAAATAAGCGGACTTTTATGTAAATTGTTTACATAAATAATATCATGTCTCTCATATATTCTCATTTTTATATTTCTAAGTTAATTATTTAATTATGATTTTTGTTAATCTACATTCAATTTTGGACTCGAACAAACTGACCAGGCTGAACTTCTTGGACTGGTTTTGAAATTTAAGAATTATTCTCAAAACTGAGAAACTATCTTATGTCGTTGATCAACCTCTTGCCACAAGTCTTAATGTCGATGCAACTGCGGACCAATTATTGGCCCTTCAGAAATACAAGGATGATTATGTACTTGCAAGTTGTATCATGCTAGCTACTATGACTCCTAAACTACAGAAACAACATGAGCATTTGGATGCTTATGATATTGTCTATCATCTTCATGAGCTATTTGATGAGCAAGCTAGATCTGAAAGGTTCAAGATCTCTAAGTTTCTCTTTTGCTCAAAGATGCAAGAGGGTTCATTCACAATACAATATGTACTAAAGATGAATGGCTACATAGAACGTTTAGCATCACTCAGTTTTACAATGGAACATGAGTTAAGTATTGACTTAATTCTACATAGTTTATCGAAAAGTCATTCACAATTTGTGATGAACTATCGGATGAATAATTTAGAATCAACCATTCTCGAGATGATTAATATGCTCAAAACTGTAGAGCCTTCTGTTAAAGGTGAACAGAAAGCTATGATGTTAATAGACTCCTCCAAGAAAGGTTCTAAGAGAAAATCAAAATATCAGGCTAAGGGGAAGAGCAAAAAGGCTAAGAGAGTATAATCGGCACAAAAGGACTCATGCCATCATTGTGGTAAGATGGGATACTGGCGAAGAAACTACAAGATCTATCTTGAGTCTGTGAAGAAGAATAAAGCATCTGATGCCCCATCCTCTTCAGATACTTTCATTATTGATTGCCATGTTATTTCCTCAGACACTTGGATATTGGATACTAGGTGTGGCTCACATATATGTAATCATATATAGGGGCTAAGGAATAGTAGAATACTCGTCAAGGGAAAAATAAGTTTGTGAGTTGGGAATAGAGCAAAGGTTAGCTGCAATCGCCATCGGAACATACTTGTTATAGCTTCCTAGTAGACTCGTCTTAGAACTAGATAATTGTTATTTTGTTCTCGCATTAATAAAGAACATTGTTTCTATTTCTTGTTTAAATAGAAAATGTTTCCATTTGACTTTTAGTAACAATTATTAATATATAACATTGAATGGTGTTCTTTATGGTACTGGAACTTTATGCAATGATATCTATACATTAAATACATCTAGTGATGTATTCAATATCGATATGAGCAATAAACGTGCTCGATTAGATAATCATTTAACTTCTTTCTCGTGGCATTGTCGCCTTGGCCATATAAGAAAGAAACACATGTCCGAATTGCAAAAGTTCTTGAATCATTTAAATTAGATACATTTGATACATGTGATTCATGTTTAAAAGGTAAGATGATAAAGTTACCTTTTTTTAGAAAGGTTGATCGAGTTGATGAGTTACTTGGGTTAGTACATACCGATGTATGTGGACCAATGCCAACTCATGCACTAGGAGATTATAGCTACTTCATTACTTTCATTGATGATCACTCCCGTTATAAGTATGTGTATTTAATAAAATATAACTCTAAAGCCTTTGAAAAGTTTAGAGAATTCAGAAATGAAGTAGAGAAATAACTTGGTAAAAACATCAAGATACTTTGATTCGATCGAGGTGGTGAGTATTTAAGCCAAGAGTTTCAAGATTATCTAAGGGACAATGGTATATTATCTCAATGGACTCCTCCATATATGCCACAACATAATGGTGTATCATAAAGGCATAACCGAACCTTGTTGCACAAGGTTAGGTCAATGATGGATCATGCAAATCTTCCCAAAATCTTTTGGGTTCATGCACTCATGACAGTTGTTTACTTGCTAAACAAAGTCCCGATGAAGGCAATGTCAACTACTCCATATGAGGTATGGACTAGTAAAAAACCTCTCATATCTTATTTAAAGATATAAGGATGTCCTGCTTATGTGAAGAGGACTATGTCAGACAAGTTGAATGCTAAGTCTGATAAGTGTTTATTTATTGGATACACTAAAGAAACTAAGGGTTACCAATTCTATCACCCCTTGGAACAAAAGGTGTTTGTTTCAAGGCATGCTACCTTCCTAGAGAAAGAATTTCTCTTACATGAAGCAAGTGGGATATGATTGAACTTGATGAAGTTCAAGAGACTCCAACTAATGAGATGCTTAGTCAAAAATCACAACCAATTATGACACAACCTTCTCATAGATCAGGTAGGACAAATAATATTCCTGAGAGATATATATTTTTTGTAAGAGAATCGAATGACGTGTTACTTATGTTGGATCGAGAAGCGCTAGAGGGGGGTGAATAGCACTCGTGGCTTTCACTTTTCAAATTCGTAAATCGTACGAAAAACTAACAGAGTAATAAGCAGTGGAAAATTAAAACAAGCACACGGACACAAAGGAATTTACTTCGTTCGGAGCCTGTGACGACTCCTACTTGAAGGCCCACGATCCTTGATTGCTTTCCGTGGGCAACAACTATAAGCTCGAATAGAGTACAAGTATTACAATTAAGTATAATTGAAAAAGACAGTTATACCGACAACAGTATAGTAATCTAAAGATTCGGAGCTCCGGGTTGTCGGTGTCAAGTCGCAGCACTTCCAGGTCGTCTTGTTAGCAGCTAGTTGCAAAGAGATCGCTTGTGTAACGACCCAAATTCCCTCAATTAGAGTCCTAAAAGTAATTTAAAAATATTTAAAAATGCTATAGAAATATTCTAGGGATTTTTAGAAATTTTTAGAGTATTTTTATGGAATTTTTGAAGGTCGTTTGGTAATTTTACTAAACAAAGGAAGTTTCGACAAAAAAATGTCCAAGCCGAGAATTGAACCCAAGACCTTTGACTCGGTCAAAACACGGCTGACCAGGTGTGCAAACGGATTTTTCTGTTTAGAAAAGGTAGCGAATTTATTTAAGATAGTTAACAGAATATTATAAAAGAGATAAGTTGATGTTGGATTTGTTTGTTTAGAAAAAGTAGCAAATTTATTTAAGATAATTAATAGAATATTGGATTATAAAAGGGATAAGTTGATGTTGGATTTGTTTGTTTAGAAAAAGTAGCAAATTTATTTAAGATAATTAACAGAATATTGGATTATAAAAGGGGATAAGTTGATGCTCTGTTTTCCCGTGACTTAAACCATTGTCTCCTTCTCTTCTGCATACGATGGCGGAGCTCGGGCAGAAAATGAATGGGAGTTAGGGTATCATCTCCAGCGGCCGACCAAGGTCCTAGATGCCCTTTTTGTTCGGTAGTGATGTAACGACCCAATTTTTCCTATTTCAAGTTCTAAAAGTCCATAAAAATATTTGGAAATATTTTTAAAATATTCTAGAGATTTTTAGGAATTTTTAGAGTATTTTTATGTAATTTTTGGAGGTCGTTTAGTAGGGTTACAAAAAGAAAGAAGTTTTGATAAAAACAACGTTGAATGTGAGACTCGAACCCGAGACCTTGACCCGAGCCGAATCTCAGCCGAACCCAGCCCAACCAACCGGTCTGTAGTTGTTTTGTTAATTATATATAGAATAAAATGTATATAAGGTAGAAGTTAGTAATAGAGAATACTCGGAAAAAAAAGGGGTTGCAGCAAGTTTTGAACCTGCGATCTGTGGCCCAAACAAAACCAGCCCAACCAGCTGAGCTACACGGTTTTATTAACCTAGTATGAAGAGAAATAGATTTAAGCTATAGTTGGAACAGTTAAAATAAAAAGAAAATTAAACGCTCGATTGAGGTTTTGAAACCGCGACCAGAGGTTTCGGTTAAACACAGCCAACCAATTGTTCAAGCGGGCATTTCTTATTAAAGAATGAGAAATATTCTAGTTAAGCAGTAGTTAATGATTAGGGAATAAATAGAAAGAAAAATGATTGCAGCCGAGACTCGAACCCGTGAGCTGCGCCTTAAGCAAAACGCAGCGAACCAACTGTGCCAGCGGTTGTTGTTAATTAAGGAAAGAACGGATTATATATAAGGTATAGTTAGTAATCGAATATCCTAGTTATAAAGGGAGTTTTATTTTCTCCCGTGACCTAACTTTCTCCTCTTCTTCTCTGTTTCTCACGCGACAGAGCGGCGCCGTTCTGTGCTTGGGCGAAAACGAAGCCCTAGCTTTGTCTTCGGCGCCGGCGAAGGGACTTTCCGGCGGGTCCTCAACCGTGTGCGATCACCATCGTCGAGGAGGATCTGTGGGCGCAAGAAGAAGCCAAAAACTCAAGTTATCCGAACCCTAGAACCTTCATCTTCGTCGGTTGTAAGTTAAAGAAGCAAGGTAAGTGCTTCTCACCTGCAGTAGGAGTAGTTCCAAATTTTCGTTCTTCTTGTTTTCGAGTTTTCTTCTCGATTTCGAAGTGTGCGGTGAAGATTGGTGTATTAAAACTTGCTGCCGTGAGTCTTATGAAGAAAAAAGGGAATTGTTTAAATGGGCTAGAATTGTTGTGGTTCTGGGAGGGTTCAGTGGATTGCAGTGCTTCATCTAGACCTGACGTTTTTTTTATTTGGTCAACCTGCTGTTAAAATCTTGTGTGGTTGGTCCTGTACATACGGTTTTAGATCCATTGATAGTGTAGATTAGTATTTAAATTTTGAGATTTCTTTATTAAATCTGAGCATGAAACCAATAGAAAGATTGTTAACCTACTATCATGCACAAATAGATTTTATGCTCTAGATATCACAGGCCATAGATGAATGTAGTTAGTGAAAGAATCGGATAGTAGATTTGATATTCTATTCCACTTGTTAGTTGTAGATTCTGAAGTTTAGATTGTATTTATCTGCTGTTAGATGTACAGCTTTCGGTTTCTATTAGTTGAACAGTTTTAGTTTCATCGCTATCAGTTGAGCATGTGTAGCAAATTTAGTTTATATGGATACTCATGAGCAGTTGCAAATTTAGTTCGTATAGAATAGCATGAGCATGATTCACTTACAGTAGTTGATCTTGTAATTGAATTTAATTTCCAAGATGTATTAGTTCTTAATTCTTTAGTTTTTAGCCTTTAGTTATTTACAGTTTCAGATTTCATTAAAGCATTTAGCTTTAGTTTTCTCTATATATGCAGAATTTTGTTAGCTTGATATGCAGAATTTTGATTAGTATAGTTAGCATTTCAGATTTGATGTATTTTAGCATGAAGAATTGATATACATGTGTTGGTTAGCTTTTAATAGTTCTCTAATCTAAAGCATACCATTAGATGTCTTTGCTATTTCAATGAACCTGAACAGCCATTAACTTAAGCATGCACGGTTTAGCTTTCCTTGCTACTTAATGAGCATGCACAATTTGGTACCTGGCATGTTTGGTTAGATCTTTTATGCTATGCATAGGGCAAGAACAGCCCTCATTTTTAAAGTATGCAATTTAGATTTAAGTTTCTTTACTACCTCATTTAGCATGAACAGATCTACTTTTGGATTTAGTTATGATTCTCTACTGAATTACCAAAAGATAAGTAAAAGAAAGATAAAGAAAAGAAAGGAAAAAGGCTAATGCCTTAAGTAAAATCCCGAAGTCAAGACTTTAGGGATTTTGGCACACAAGGTGCTTATTAAATGCCAAGGCATTTTATTATAAGAAGTATTTAAAGATAAAAAGTATTTTACTTTTAAAGGGCATGTACCAGACACAAGGTCCAAGGGATGGGCTTCAAGATGCCCCTAGGCATAAGGCCTAGAAGTACCTTAGTAGTTTCGGGATTAGCTACCTCAACTCTTATTAAGGATGCGCGCAAATTGGTAAAATACCAAAGTGGTACAATGCCGGGCCCAAGAGAAGTTGATTATTATTTTGAAGTATAAAAGTAAAAGTTTTTGGAAACAAATGAAACAAACATCAAATATGTTTAGAATTAGAAAGTTTAGCTTCTTGTTATTTGAAGCATGCAGTATTAGTTTTCATTTGCTTCCTTATGAGTTTATTAGAGCATGACTATATGTCTTATCATTTAGTTGATTTCTTGCTATTAGATTATTTAGCATGATTAGCTTTATTTGCTTTTCAGCATGCAGTTATAGTTTTATTCTTGTATAGCATGAATAGCTTTACATGTTAGCTTTTCAGTTAATATGATTTCTATGCTATTTAAGAGCATGATTACATGTTTAGTATTTCAGTTAATCTGATTTATTCACTAGTAGATGAGCATGAGTAGCTTTCTTCTAAGCATTCAGATTTAGCATGTTTTTTGTTATATACATGCATCTCGAGTTTTTGTGAGTAGGCAAGCACTTACTAAGCTTTTAGCTTATAGATACTACTTTCCTCCTACTGCAGATAAAGGAAAAGCTAAAGTATGAACGGAAGGCGACAAGGTGGTGGTGATGAAGGTGTGTGATGGTTGGACTATGGAGAGATCATGAGTTTGCTAAGGAAACTGTCAAGACTCCTTCTTTGGAGTTTTCTTTCAGTTATTAAATTGATAGAGATTGTTTTAGTAGTTTCCCTTTGTCTATGTTAAGTTTATTCCGCATTGTAGTTGAGTTATTTCCTATTGTTGGAGTTCTTTTGTTTACTATTGCTAGGATAGTTTATTTTTAGTTATATATAAACTGCGTGGTGATGTTATTGCTTTGTATATGTATGTACTTATGATTATTGTCACCGGTACAGGGGAGACTCTGCCGAAATTTTTCGGTAGGGTTTTCCTAGAGATTTTTAATAAACCGGTTAAGTAGAGTAGTAGATAAGTAACGGTCACTCTTAGAGAGTAGTAGTAGTAATAAGAAGGGTGGTCGTTACAAGTGAGTCCAAGAATCAAGGTAAGTGCTTCTCACCTGCAGTAGGAGTAGTTTCGGACCTTTGTTCTTCTTGAATTCGAAGCATAAGAAGCGCTTATAGTGCAGATTTTTAATTAAGCCTATAGTGTAGATTTTAATTAAGCTTATATTGCAGATTTTTATGTAGAGCTTATATTGCAGATTTTAATTAAGCGCTTATAGTGCAGATTTTTAATTAAGACTATATTGCAAATTTTAATTAAGCTTATAATGCAGATTTTTATGTAGAGCTTATATTGCAGATTTTAATTAAGCGCTTATAGTGTAGATTTTAATTAAGCCTATAGTACATATTTTAATTAAGCTTATAGTGCAGATTTTTATGTAGACTTATAGTGCAGATTTTAATTAAGCTTATAGTGTAGAATTTTTTTTTTTTGTTTGCATAGTATGCAGAAATAGTATAGCATAGAATGTAGAATCTTGATTAGAATAGTATGTAGAATTTTGATTAGCATAGTATGCAGATTTTTGTTTATGCATTTCAAAGTTATAATTTGTTTAAACATTTCAGTTTTTAAAGAAGCATTCTTTTATTAGAGGTATTAACAAATATAAGAAAGATAAAGAAAAGAAAGAAAAAGGCCAAGGCCTTAAGTAGATCCCAAAGTCAAGACTTTAGGGATTTTGGCACACAAGGTGCTCCTTAAAATGTCGAGGCATTATATATTAGAAGTATTAAAAGATAACAAGTATTTTACTTTTATCAGTGGCACTATACTGGACTCTCAGTAGTCCTTGGGCTGGGCTCCCATAGTTGGTCCCTAGGTTTAGATAACCTAGTATGCAGGACTCTCAGTAGTCCTTGGGCTGGGCTCCCATAGTCGGTCCCTAGGTTTAGATAACCTAGTATGCAGGACTCTCAGTAGTCCTTGGGCTGGGCTCCCATAGTCGGTCCCTAGGTTTAGATAACCTAGTAGCCCTACTAGATTCGGGACCAGCTATCTCGGGTCTAGTTAGGGATGCGCGCATAGCAAGTACAGTTGTCGGGCCCAAGAAGAAGTTGATTATTATTTTGAAGTATTATAAGTATAAGTTTTTGAACAAAAGAAATAAGTTTCACATAAGTGTAAAAGAATAAGCTTAGAACAAATGAATTAAGTTTCACTTTATTTTAAAATCAGCAAGTTTAGTTCCCTTTTATGCTAGCATGTTATTTAGATTAGCTTACTGTTCCTTGCTATTAGAAGAGCATGAGTAGCTTTACATGTTTCGCACTTCAGTATGTTTGTTTATTCACTAGTAGATGAGCATGAGTAGATTTCCTTTTGAGCATTCAGTTTTAGATTTCTGTATACATGCATATTCGTGTTTTTGTGAGTTAGATAGCGCTTACTAAGCAAATTTTGCTTATAGTTGCATTTCCTCTTACTACAGATAAAGGAAAGGAAAAGTTATAGCAAAGGAAGGTGACAAGGAGGTGCGGATGGATGTGTGATGCCTGGACTATAGAAGCCTTGGGTCCTAGCATAAGGATTTATTAAGATTGCCATTTATTAAGAATGTATTAGATGAGTCATTTAGTTTTCCGCTGCTAGTTAATTGCATTTTTAGAGAGTTTATGTATTGATCTCATGTGAAAAACTCTAATTAAGTAAAGTTAGCAGTCCAGTAGCGCTCCGCCCTCATAGACAAGTAGCGAGGAGGGTGGGGTGTTACAGTTGGTATCAGAGCAGTTCTTATTTTCCAACATCACACATCAGCACCAACCTTGCCGTCTTCAAGTAAGAAAGTATTTAATTTTTAGTATGCTTTTCTTTATTCTTTACAATAAAGAGAAATCCTTGGAAGTATTAGATTATATGTATAGAATTGGGAGATGTTTAGAAGTGCTTATAAAGTTAAGAATTCTGCTTAGTTTCTTTTACATAACAAGATGTGTTTTGGGATGGTGGTATGATCCGGGGACCTAAGCCCGGTGAGCGCGCCAGAATCAAACAAGATGTGTTCTGGGATGGTGGTATGATCCGAGGACCTAAGCCCGGTGAGCGCGCCAGAATCAAACAAGATATGTTCTGGGATGGTGGTATGATCTGGGGACCTAAGCCCAGTGAGCGCGCCAGAATCAAGCAAGATATGTTCTGGATGGTGGTATGATCCGGGGACCTAAGCTCGGTGAGCGCGCCAGAATAAAGGGGAACTCCGGTCCTAAGTTCAGACCCCTACGAACCTAGCGCTAGGGTAGTTGTCTGATCAACAACTTATGTTATGGCACTACTAAGTGCAACTAGGCCGCCACAATAGTATGTTTATGAGTATGCATGCAAGTATGTTCAAGTCATGTTATGTTTATATTTACGTTTATGTTTAGGTCTACGTTATGTTCATGTTATGTTTTTGCCTATGCATATGGACATGCTTGTGATCGAGTCTATCATTATGTTTAGTTCATCTACCATGCTTACATTTATGCTATCATGCTTATGTCACTGCTTATGCTTATGTTCATTGTATGTAGGTTAGGAGGTCCTAAGATACCTTTGATGTGGTTTTCCTTAGTACATTAGATTATGGACGCTAACTAATGCATGTACAAGGTAGAGAACATGCTATAGAATTATTCTAAGTTCGAGGACGAACTTTTTATAAGATATGGGGAATTGTAACGACCCAAATTTCCTCAATTAGAGTCCTAAAAGTAATTTAAAAATATTTAAAAATGCTATAGAAATATTCTAGGGATTTTTAGAAATTTTTAGAGTATTTTAATGTAATTTTTGGAGGTCGTTTGGTATTTTTACTAAACAAAGGAAGTTTCGACAAAAAAATGTCCAAGCTGAGAATTGAACCCATGACCTTTGACTCGGTCAAAACCCGGCTGACCAGGTGTGCAAAAGGATTTTTCTGTTTAGAAAAGGTAGTGAATTTATTTAAGATAGTTAACAGAATATTATAAAAGGGATAAGTTGATGTTGGATTTGTTTGTTTAGAAAAAGTAGCAAATTTATTTAAGATAATTAACAGAATATTGGATTATAAAAGGGATAAGTTGATGTTAGATTTGTTTGTTTAGAAAAAATAGCAAATTTATTTAAGATAATTAACAAAATATTGGATTATAAAAGGGGATAAGTTGATGCTCTGTTTTCCCGTGACTTAAACCATTCTCTCCTTCTCTTCTGCGTACGATGGCGGAGCTCGGGCAGAAAATGAATGGGAGTTAAGGTCCTAGATGCCCTTTTTGTTCGGTTGTGAGTCCAAGAATCAAGGTAAGTGCTTCTCACCTGCAGTAGGAGTAGTTTCGGACCTTTGTTCTTCTTGAATTCGAAGCATAAGAAGCGCTTATAGTGCAGATTTTTAATTAAGCCTACAGTGCAGATTTTAATTAAGCTTATAATGCAGATTTTTATGTAGAGCTTATATTGCATATTTTAATTAAGCGCTTATAGTGCAGATTTTTAATTAAGCCTATAGAGCAGATTTTAATTAAGCTTATAATGCATATTTTTATGTAGAGCTTATATTGCAGATTTTAATTAAGCGCTTATAGTGTAGATTTTTAATTAAGCCTATAGTACAGATTTTAATTAAGCTTATAGTGCAGATTTTTATGTAGGCTTATAGTCCAGATTTTAATTAAGCTTATAGTGCAGATTTTTTTTTTTTTTTGCATAGTATGCAGAAATAGTGTAGCATAGAATGTAGAATCTTGATTAGAATAGTATGTAGAATTTTGATTAGCATAGTATGCAGATTTTTGTTTATGCATTTCAAAGTTATAATTTGTTTAAACATTTCAGTTTTTAAAGAAGCATTCTTTTATTAGAGGTATTAACAAATATAAGAAAGATAAAGAAAAGAAAGAAAAAGGCCAAGGCCTTAAGTAGATCTCAAAGTCAAGACTTTAGGGATTTTGGCACACAAGGTGCTCGTTAAAATGTCGAGGCATTATATATTAGAAGTATTAAAAGATAACAAGTATTTTACTTTTATCAGTGGCACTGTACTGGACTCTCAGTAGTCCTTGGGCTGGGCTCCCATAGTCGGTCCCTAGGTTTAGATAACCTAGTATGCAGGACTCTCAGTAGTCCTTGGGCTGGGCTCCCATAGTCGGCCCCTAGGTTTAGATAACCTAGTATGCAGGACTCTCAGTAGTCCTTGGGCTGGGCTCCCATAGTCGGTCCCTAGGTTTAGATAACCTAGTAACCCTACTAGATTCGGGACCAGCTATCTCGGGTCTAGTTAGGGATGCGCGCATAGCAAGTACAGTTGTCGGGCCCAAGAAGAAGTTGATTATTATTTTGAAGTATTATAAGTATAAGTTTTTAAACAAAAGAAATAAGTTTCACATAAGTATAAAAGAAGTTGCATGGCCATGCCCAAATGAGTCAACATTAGATGTTGAGCTCATTTGATCGAGTGAGTCTACTTGGAGTTCAAGATTTAGATTGATTAGAGGATGACACGGTCTATGCCTCACATTGATCAATCTAAATGTCTAGGATAGAAGGACACTTGTCATTATTTTGTGAGTAGTCACAATTGGTAGTCACAAGGTGATGTCGGATCTCGACATTCTTGTAACTTGGGTAGTAATGATGTGTTGCTAGATACCGCTCATTACTTATGCTCCTAAATGGGTTTAGGGCATTGCCAACGTTACAAGAATCTATAGGGTCACACACTTAGGACAATTAGGTGGAGATTAGGTTCATATGATGAACCAAGAGGATTAGATTCATTTGATGAATCAAATTGGATTAAGAGTAATCCTAATTGGGCTAACTTGAGTTTGACTCAAGTTGATTCATGTGTTAAATGAGTCTAATTTAGATTTTGACTCATTGAATCAATTTAATTTAATGAATTAGATTCATTATATTAAGTTGGCTCGAATCAAATGGTTGGATTAGATCCACCATGGTAGAGATTGAGTCAAGTTTGACTTGACTTGAGAAGGAAGACCAAAGGTCAATTTTGACTTGACCTTTTGCCACCTCATTGGTGAGTTGGCATTAGGTGGACCAATAATGATGTTCCACATCATCATGGGTGCCACCTCATGGAAGTGACAAAGCCACTCTCTTAATGGTTTCATATTAATTGCAATTAATGCAATTAATGTGATTTTATGGTTTCATATTAATTGCAATTAATGCAATTAATGTGAATTTTTGAAAAGTGGCCGGCCACTTGGTTTTTGGATGAGAATTTGATGTAACACCCCAAATTTCATGATTTAGAGTTCTAAAAGACCTTATTAAAATCTAGAAATGTTTTAGAAAAATTCTAGAGATTTTTAGGAATTTATAGAGTATTTTTATGCAATTTTTGGAGTTCGTTTGGTATTTTTACCAAGAGGAAGAAGTTTAAAAAAAAAAGAAGAAGAAGAAAGAAAAATGTTGAAGTTGGGTTTTGAACCCAAGACCTCGGGCTTGACCCGAGTCTTAACATAAGTCAGCCAACCAACTGAGCTAAACAAGTTTTGTTTATAATATATGAGATAAGATGTATATGATGTAGAAAATGGTAATGGAGAATAATAGCAAGGAAAATAAGTTGAAGAAGCTGGGTTTCGAACCGAGCTCCTCGGCCCAAGCAAAACTCGGCACGACCAACCGTGCCATGCTCGATTTGTTAATTAGATGTGAGAACAAATTTATATAAGGTATAGTTAGGAACATTGAAAATAAATCGAAACGAAAAGTGCGCGGCTGAGGATTCGAAACCGCAACCCTTGACTTGGTCAAAACCGTAGCCAACCAACTCTTCCGCGAGAATTTCATGATTAGATAAGGAGCGAAATAGTCTTAAGCCATAAACTTTAGGTTATAAAAGAGGGATAAGTTAGGGATTAATTATCCCGTGACCACTCTTTTCTCCTTCTCGTCGCGACAGCGACTCCCGGCAAAACGGCAGAAAGCTAGGGCGTCTTCCGATGGCCGGCCAAGGTTCTCCGAGGGGTTTCTCCATCTCCTTAAGCTCTTCTCGACGAGGAGGAGTCGGGAGCACGAAGAAGAGTCGGGATTTCGAGCTCGCCGAAAGCCCTAGATGCCTCCTTCTCGGTTGTAAGTCCAAGAAACCCAAGGTAAGTTGCTACTCACCTGTAGTAGGATAGTTCCGGATTCGTATTCCTTCTTGTTTCCGAATTTTCTGCGAAGATTGGGAATTCATGTTTGCTGCCATGAAACCAAAAGTTAGTTATTTAGATTTGGAGAAGAGTAAATGGTTTAGTTTTGAATAGTTTTGGTAGGTTATATATATATTGATTGTTGAGTTGTGATTTTCTTGCTTGAGTTGTTAAAGATGATCACTGCAATTCAGGATTTCTGCAGATTTCAGCTTGGTAATAGGGGGTTGATTCGATGTTGTCACTAGATGGATTTATTTCAGTAGAGAGGTATAGATAAGTTGTTGATGATATGAATACAGTTATAAGAAAGATATATAGATTATGAGAAAGAGAATGACTAATGTAGTAGTTAGCAAAATGAGATTGATTGAGAAGGAGAGATGTGTAAGTTGAGATCATGCGCTTTGTAGTTTGATGTAGTAGTATTCAGTACGAAAAATATATAAGATAATAAAAGTAGACGAAAAGATTTAAGCTATAAATAGAAGTTTTGTTAAATCTTCACTTTTAATGACACATCGTAAGATAAAATCTTGAGGTGAGCAAGAAATACAGATTTATAAAGATGAGTTATTAATAGAGAATTATATAGATGAAAGTGCAAGACTAGTAGATGTCATAGAAGGAAGAATATCTATGTGTGGAAGCAGTAAAGAAAAAAGTAACATGTATTAAGACTAAAGATGATTGAATCAATTTGGAAGTTTTAATGAAGTTTAGATCTTCTAAATATGCAGATTTAATAAGCCTATAGTGCAGATTTTAATTAAGCTTATAGTGCAGATTTTTATATAGGCTTATAGTACAGATTTTAATTAAGACTATAGTGCAGATTTTAATTAAGTCTATAATACAGATTTTTAATTAGGCTTATAGTGCAGATTTTAATTAAGCCTATAGTGCAGATTTTAATTAAGCTTATAGTGCAGATTTTTAATTAAGCCTATAGTGCAGATTTTAATTAAGCTTATAGTGCAGATTTTTATATAGGCTTATAGTGCAGATTTTAATTAAGCTTGTAGTGCAGATTTCTTAGAGCTTAAAATGCAGATTTCTTTAGAGCAGATTTCTTTAGAGCTTGTAGTGTAGATTTCATAAGAGCTT
The DNA here is from genome assembly GCF_018446385.1 of Zingiber officinale. NCBI lineage: Eukaryota > Viridiplantae > Streptophyta > Magnoliopsida > Zingiberales > Zingiberaceae > Zingiber > Zingiber officinale. The sequence goes on along the minus strand of NC_056005.1, from coordinate 71,338,651 downwards.
ATGGTGCAGATTTCTTTAAAGTCTATAGTGCACATTTTTTGTGGAACTTGTAGTGCAGATTTTTGGTGGAATTTATAGTACAGATTTTTGGTGGAACTTGTAGTGCAGATTTTTTGTGAAACTTATAATGCAGTTTTTAAAGAAAAAGATTATAGTGCAGTTTGGTTAAGTATTATAGTGCAGAATTTATGTTTGCATAGTATGCAGAAATAGTGTAGCATAGAATGTAGAATCTTGATTAGTATAGTATGCAGAATTTTGACTAGCATAATATGCAGATTTTAGATAAGCTTAGTATGCAGATTTTAGATAAGCTTAATAGGCAGATTTTAGTTAAGCTTAATATGCAGATTTCTGTTTAAACTTGTATGCAGATTTTGTTTAAGCATTTCAGTGTTAGAATTTGTTAAACATTTCAGTTTTGTAAGAAGCATTCTTTTAAAGAAAAGTATAAGAAAGATAAAGAAAAGAAAGAAAAGGCCGAGGCCTTAAGTAGATCCCAAAGTCAAGACTTTAGGGGTTTTAGGCACACAAGGTGCTAAAGAAAATGCCGAGGCATTATATAGAAGTATTAAAAGATAACAAGTATTTTACTTTTATCAGTGGCACTGTACTGGACTCTCTGTCCTTGGGCTGGGCTCCCATAGTCGTCCCTAGGTTTAGATAACCTAGTAGTAACGGCTCGGCCGACGGTCGATGGCCGACGACCATAGGGTCGCCAAATGGGCCGCCGAATGGGTCGGGTCGTTACAAAAGAAAAAGCACAGTTGTCGGGCCCAAGAAGAAGTTGATTATTATTTTGAAGTATTATAAGTATAAGTTTTTGAACAAGTAAAGCAAGTTTTACATAAGTATAAAGTATTTAAAGAATAAGTCTTTAAACAAGTGAAATAAGATTCAGAAGGTGTTTAGAATTCAGTAAGCTTAGTTCTTTATGCAAGCATGATAGTATAGACTTGCCTTACATGTTTAGCCTTTCAGTATGTTTCTTTACTATTAGAAGAGCATGAGTTAGCTTACTGTTATTTGCTATTTATGAGCATGAGTAGCTTTACATGTTAGCATTCAGTTTTAGCATGTTTTTATTTATATACATGCACATCGAGTTTTTGTGAGTTAGATAGCGCTTACTAAGCAAATTTTGCTTATAGACTACACTTCCTCTTACTGCAGATACAGGAAAGGAAAAGATATAGAAAGGAAGGCGACAAGGAGGTGTTCGAGGGATGTGTGATGCCAGGACTATGGAAGCCTTGGGACTTAGTTTAAGAATTTATTAAGAACGTATTAGATGAGTCATTTAGTCTTCCGCTGTTAGTTAACTGTATGTTTTTATTTTGTTTCCGCTATTTATTACTTGCATGCTTTGATTTCATTAAACTGCGTGGTGATGTTATTCCTTTTGGTTGTGAAAATATATGTTCCAGCCGCCTGTGGCTGAGTATAGTTTGTTTGTATTGTTGATTTGGTCACCGGTACAGGGGAGACTCTGCCGAAATTTTTCGGTAGGGTTTCCATGTGATTTTTAATCATACCGGTTAAGTAGAGTTAGTAGTTAAGTAACGGTCATCCTTAGAGAGTAGTAGTAGTAAGAAGGGTGGTCGTTACATTTGATTTTTCATTCAAGTATGCATCTTCCTCCTTCTCCCTCTCAAGCTCTCCCTCTCCCTCTCCTCCTTACATGGCCGAACCTTACCAAGGTGCTAGCACACCTTTGTGTGAGGTTTTCTCCACCTAAGTTGTCCGTGTGGATACTTCTAGAGGACCGGCGCTTGACGGTCTTGAGATCCGGCAACACCTTGGAAGAGCGGGATTCGCGTAGGGCGCGCATCAAGGGTAAACACTTTTTCCTCGTAGATCTAAGTAGTAGATCAGTTTTTGAACTCGTACAAGAAATAGTTTTTCGAATTTTGTATACGAATCTTTGCACGGATCTACGGCTTTGGGTCCTTCGGGGTTTCCGCGACGCGAAAAAGCGGTTTTCGCGGCTCGAAGAACCCAACATTGGCATTCAGCAAAAATAGGCAAGGGTAAACAAGCATAGTGTTGAGCTAATTTTGGAAAATATTTAAGTTTGATTAAAAATTCAAAGATACTGACAAAAGTACAATTTTAAAATCAAGTTAAAAAGATAGTCAAGTTGACTTGGGGGATTTAAGTTGGAAAAATATACGTTTAAAGTTAATCAAGTTTTCAAATTTGATTTATCAAACAAAATTAATTTTTCACAAACAAGTAAAGTTTTAGCCAAAATAAATTTGTTAAGGCTAATTTGAAAAAAGATAAGTTTTGTAAAGTTTAATTTTCACGCATATGTTGCAAAACTGAATAAAATTAAGTTTGTAATGATTTTCAACTTTAAAATCAAGTTTTTTAAAAATTTGGTGGGATTTTTAAACTTCTAATTTTTCAAACACTCAGTTAGTTTTAATTTTTTTTTTTTTTTTGAAAACTAGTGTTCAAAAATAAGTTAGTTTTTAAAAAAATATATAAAATTTTAATTAATTTCTCCCCCTGAACTTGACACTTAAAATTAAACAGCTGTCTAACCAATTAAGTACTAACTAACTATCAGAAGATAGTAGCTTTCACTTTATTAGTCAGATTAAGTTGATTATAAGCAGTCAGTGTTTGACTTGACTGATAAACTTAATCTGATTAATGTCTGATTTGTATTTAACGTCCAGACTTATACCGATGCACTGAAATAAGCATCTTAAGTCCAGACAGTTGGCCTATGCATCTCACCCCTTTCTATGTTTGTCAAACACAAGCAAGGTAAACCTAAGGTGTTGGTGAGATGCTCAAAAACTAGTCCTATGGGTACATGCTTTCTAAGGATTCAAAACTAGTCTAAGGCAAAAACTGTTTTTGAAAATCTAAAAATGGAAAGTTTTGAAAACAAACAAGTTTAACTTATAATTTGAAAACAATTATTTTTGAACTTCAAAATTCTTAGGCTACCAAGATAGAACATAATCAATGCAGGTTTGAAATATCACTAGATAGATCCAAAATCTTTTACAGGTAGTGTAGCTATAGAAGTGAGTCATAACTAGAGCTACTGAGATGATGAAGGGGGTGGTCCAGATCTCAAGGATCGGAGAAGCGCCATCAGCTCAGTGTGTCGGGTCTCCCCGGCAGCTCGTAACTCGGCAACCTCTCGCCGTATGTCCCGATGAAAATCAGAGTTCTCCTGCTGGAGACTCGCCATAGCTCTCTCTAGTCTGGTCATACGGTCGGCTAGAGTGCGGGGAGCGTGACGTGGTGCTCGAGCTGGGGGCGGTGGTGGAGCCGGTGCGGCTTCCTCTGGAAACAGTGTGCGTCTGGATCGGGCTGGTGCTGTGCCCCCCTCTGCCAAGACATAGTCCTGTCATCTCTATCAACGTGGATACCAGCTAGGGAGAAGTTCTGAGCTGCTATAACATCGAACTCGGTCATATAGGCAATGTCTCCTCTAGTGACATCAATGTGCAACGAGGACATATAGGCTGTCAGAATGTGACAGAATGGCATGTGGACTCGTCTATCAGTCACGTATCCAGCCGAGTAGATAATGGTGGAGAAGATATGTAGGCTGATGTCAATATCTAACCTATGAGTCAGGGCATAGAGTAAAAATGAATGGAATGGGCGCATCACAGCGATGTCCCGAGTAGTCAGTGGTAAAATGCAAAGGACTAAGACCCTATAAAGAGCGTAGTCCTGGACTCAAAGTTCTACCGACCTAAAATGGGTCACAGTGGGATCTCGCTCTCCCCCAAAAAAATACGAATAAATCGTATCGAGAGTAATATGTGAGTAGGGATCTCCGAATGGTAGATCCCTAGGAGGATAGCACAAAAAAGAACAAGTAAATGGACGTAACTCTAAAAACTCTCGGATAGTCGTAGGGGAAAATGTGATATCAGTACCCGTTGCCCTAGTGGTATAGGTGAGATCGTCTACTTTCACTAGGTTATTGCAAAATTCAGCACACAGACTTATGTTTACTGGACTGGTACATTCGACAAGGTTCTTTAAGTTATAGTGGTTTATAACCTCTATAACGGAGGGACATGAACCTAGAAAGAACGATCTATCTATGCAGGTAGTCCTAATGGCCTTATAAACGGTTGACTCAAACTTAATCCTTAGTTCATCTGTGGGAAACCTAGGGTCAGTGCTAGCATTAGAGGGTACAGCACCAGTATTTGTTCGTTTCCTACTGTATATATAAAAAATATTCTAAAAAAAATTAGAAGACAAATTCTAATAAATTTTTAGAGAGGGGAAGAAGTGTTACCGAGGAGCCATCGACAAATATAGATCTGATGACCTCGGTTGAATCGCAACATCGTCTTCACTGCAAGAAAAATTTGATTTGAAATACTCTCGCACTGAGGTTCGGAGTGAACCTTGGCAAAAGTTAAAAGTTTGTGGGGCAAGGGTTGGGGGCGCCTGCTGCCCCTTATTTATAGGGAGCTCCGGGCGCCTGGAGCCATTACGGGCGCCCGGAGTTGGTTTCAGGCGGGGCGCCCGGAGTCCCTTCCGGGCGCCCCGGAGGTGAATACCAGGGGCGCCCGCCCCTTCTATTAAAATTTAATTTTTAAGTTTTTGAAATTAATTTTTAGGTTTTAAAATTTTGAAATTAATTTTTAAGTTTAAAATTAAGATTTTGAAATTAATTTTTAAGTTTAAAATTAAGATTTTGAAATTAATTTTTAAGTTTAAAATTAAAATTTTGAAATTAATTTTTAAGTTTAAAATTAAAATTTTGAAATTATTTTTTAAGTTTAAAATTAAAATTTTGAAATTAATTTTTAAGTTTAAAATTAAAAGTTTGAAATTAATTTTTAAGTTTAAAATTAAAGTTTTGAAATTAATTTTTAAGTTTACAATTAATATTTTGAAATTAATTTTTAAGTTTAAAATTAAAAGTTTGAAATTAATTTTTAAGTTTAAAATTAAAATTTTGAAAATAATTTTTAAGTTTAAAATTAAGATTTTGAAATTAATTTTTAAGTTTAAAATTAAAATTTTGAGATTAATTTTTAAGTTTACAATTAAAATTTTGAAATTAATTTTTAAGTTTAAAATTAAAATTTTGAAATTAATTTTTAAGTTTAAAATTAAAATTTTGAAATTAATTTCTAAGTTTGAAATTAAAATTTTGAAATTAATTTCTAAGTTTAAAATTAAAATTTTGAAATTAATTTCTAAGTTTAAAATTAAAATTTTGAAATTAATTTTTAAGTTTAAAATTAAAATTTTGAAATTAATTTCTAAGTTTAAAATTAAAATTTTGAAATTAATTTTTAAGTTTAAAATTAAAATTTTGAAATTAATTTTTAAGTTTAAAATTAAGATTTTGAAATTAATTTTTAAGTTTAAAATTAAAATTTTGAAATTAATTTTTAAGTTTAAAAATTAAAATTTTGAAATTAATTTTTAAGTTTAAAATTAAAATTTTGAAATTAATTTTTAAGTTTAATATTAAGATTTTGAAATTAATTTTTAAAAATTAAAATTTAAGCCTTATTCATCTCACTCGATCTATATTATCAATCAGGGAATCCTATGATTTTGTGATATGAAATTGGATTATTAATTATGGAGTTTTAGTTTAACTTGTGTTAGATTCAGATTTAGCTTTGATTTCCACAAATAGGCAATCTTCGGATAAACTTCTAAGCTTGGTGAGTCACATGGACGTCATTAGAAGTAACCAACTTTTCGAGGTTTTCCGAATAGTCCTATCCACGGAGCTTAGTACTAAATCTTGGTCTAACTGGTTAGGATTCATTTAAGGGTAGCTTCGGTCAGTTCCACTTGGCCAAATGCACCAGATCGAAACAATATCTTTCTAGACATGCGATGCCCAAGTTTCTCTAACGTACTATCATCCAAAAACTTCACAAGTACCATGATTCAAGTTAAACTTGGTCTCTAATCCTAATTACCCTGCCGGGTTAATTTGTTTTAGGTTACCCTGTCGGGTAAGCTAGTTTTGGAGGTGCCAACTATTCTGGAGCCTCCCCCTAAATTATTGGCCATTAATTTAAATTTTGGTTTTAGGTTCGTGTCAATTCCTTTTATAGTTATGGTTAACTTGGTGATAATTTTGTTGATTTTTAAAGTGTTTAGATTTTGAATTTGATTTAGGTTTGTATTTTGAATTTTGGTTTGGTTTATTCGATTTTATATAATGTATTTTTTCCTTAGGTATATAATATTGATTAAGTCCTATTTGTGTGGTTAAGCACGCTTTCGAAACCCAAGCTAGATTAGTTGATTTGTATTGGGTTATTAATGATTTGAAGGTTTTATTTGAATTCGACTTATATCCTAGTCCGGTTTTATTATAGCATGCTTTTTGATTATTTAGGATTAAGTCTAAATATTTTGATCTTGTTGTGAATTTTTCTAACATTTCTTTTAAATTGTTAATCTCATTTTTTAATGATAAATTCTCCTCCTCAAGTGTTAGATCTTGAGTTGGATTTGAATTTTTGATTTGTTCCTTGAGGTTTTGATTTTCCTCAAGAAGTGATTTGTTTTCATTTTTTATTTTAATTAATTTACTATTTAAACAGGAAATAATTCTAAAAAAAAATTTGTTTAAATTCAAATATACCTCAGTCGGGCCTTCGGAAACGAGTACGGACTCGTGGCTTGTTTCGGGTTCAGACCCGTCTTCATCTTCCGACTCGTCTTCTGTTTCAGCTTCGTGGGCCATCAGTGCGAGGTGGCTCTGATGTTTCTGCTCTTCTTCCTCCGATTCGTCTGAGGAGTCGTCCCACGTTGCTTTGAGTGCCTTCTTTTTGTTTGACTTCGGTTTGTCGAACTTCAGTTTTGGGCATTCGTTCTTGTAGTGTCCCTTTTTATTGCAGCCGAAGCAAGTCACGTTCCTTTGATCTAAGGGAGAACTGATCTTTTGAAGGTCCTTTTGTGAAGCTCCTTTTTCTCCGGTGAACATTTTTCTTACCAAGTTCACTGTGTTCTTCGTCTTGAGTCTTGGTCGGAATCTTCTTCAAACTCAGGCTTGCTTTTCTTTTGGAGGAACCTGCAAACAAAGCTATACCTTTCTCGGGGCATTAGTTTGTTCATGTAATTCTAATTCACAGAAAAGCTCATCTAATTTTAACTTAGAAAGATTTTTAGAAATTTTGTAGGCATCTACGATTGATGCCCACAAACTATTACGTGGAAAAGCATTTAATGCATACCTTATTAAGTCTCTATTTTCCATTTGGTGGCCTATCACATGAAGCCCGTTAAGGATGTCCTTTATCCTCGCGTGGAGCTGATTTGCCGTTTCACCTTCCTGCATTTTTATATTAAGAATTTTATTCAAAAGTAGGTCTCGTTTTGTTACCTTGGCATTGCTCGTTCCCTCGTGCAGCTCGATCAATTTGTCCCACAGCACTTTAGCATTTTTGTGTGGACCGACTCTGTTCAGTTCTTCTCTTGTTAATCCGCACTGTAGAGTATTGATCGCTTTATTTTCTGTTGACGCCTTTTTCTTCAAATCTGCTGTCCAGTCTTCAGGATCCAGTGTATTCCCGGAGTTGTCCGCTGGAATTTTATAGGGTCTCGTTACGCTCATCCACTGGTCGAAGTCTGTTTTGAGGTAGACCTCCATGAGCTTCTTCCAGTACGGAAAATCGTCTCCGTTGAAGAGTGGAGGTCGTACTGTGCTGAATCCTTCTGTCTGAGACATTTTAGTCCTGCGCACAGAAGAAAGAAGAGAAAAACAAAAATCCCAAGACTTGGTCTTGGATTAGTAGTGCGGGTGAAAAAAAGAATTATAGAAGTATCTAAATTGGTGTTGCGCCAATTTAGATTTAATTTCAACGGAAAAAATTCGTAAAACTGAAAACAAAAAAACAATTAATTTTTCACCCCCTGTCTGATTGGTGGTTTCACCAAATCAGAGCGGTACCTGCTCTGATACCACTTGTAGGACCGTGATCGTTCGATAGGGGGGGTGAATATCGATTCGAAAACTTGAGTGTAAAAGTACGCAGCGGAAAAGTAAATGAACACAGTTGATTTTACATCATTCAGAGCCTGTGACGACTCCTACTCGAAGACCCGTGGTCCTTGACCACTTTCGTTGGGCAATCACTAGCAATTCGAATATGATTACAAAATGAGTACAAGAAATGCTAATGAAACAAAGTAATACCGACAAGGAAATTAACCAAAGAAGAAGGAGCACTTTGTCGGAGCTTTGTGAGCGTCGTGGGAGCGTAGAGCAGCAGGACAAGCAGTCGAAGAGTTCTCAGTTGTGTTTGAAGCTCCACCCCTGGGGCTTCTTTTATATGCTGCTCCGAGCGCCCTAGTGCGACGTGGTAAGTCCAGTCAGGATGCTCCACGTGGTGAGGCGACGCAGAGGATAAAAGTTGCCTCCGGGCGCCCGGATCCCTTCCGGGCGCCCGGACCACCTTTTTCCAGAGATTCCTTCTCCTACAAAACAAGGTTAGTCCGAGGCAAGATATACCCTGCAACACAGATTGTTAGCACAATATATAAAGTATGAATTAACAGAAAAAGTATGACTTAGATTTCGTCTTTCCGGGACCGGAATTTAGTCAGGATCTCGACTTAGATTTCTAAAATGGATCTAAGCCGGATCGACGCCTAATGTTCCCTTCCCGGGAACGCGTCCTCGCAGTCACTCCCCTCCAGTGACTTACCTGCCAGACGTCCGGTCAGCCCTTCGACCCGTCTGGACTTCTCGCCAGCTATCCGGTCAGCCCGTCGACCTTGCTGGACTTCTCGCCAAGCGTCCGGTCAGCCCGTCGACCCGCTTGGACTTCTCGCCAGCTATCCGGTCAGCCCGTCGACCTAGCTGGACTTCGTGCCAGACATCCGGTCAGCCCGACGACCTGTCTGGACTTCTCCTGCACACTCGATCAAAGTGTTAGACAACAACAAAACTAAAATAACCTATTTGTCATTCATCAAAACCTAGGTTAGACCGTTAGTGCTACCCGCACCAACATAATTTTGTTCTCTTATTTGTTTCGGTTAATCACTACCCGATACCTGTTACATGATTGGTTGATTGCTTGTTTTGCATCTCATGTATTCCTTACCTGTTGATACATGCTTATAGGGGTAGTGATATAGCATGCTTCAGCATGTTTAGGACCTAGGTTTTATACCTTCAGTGTACCTTTGATTTGATTCGTTGACCTATGGTGCACTTTTATATATATATGGATTAGCTCAGGATTTTTGTGGTTAGTGTCATGCACCATTTGAATGATTGCATGTTGTGCGATAGTCCGCTCTATTATTATTGAGCACATCGCCAGTTACATAGATCTGCACACACCACCACTCATGGATTAGTGGTCGATTCAAGCAGTGTGTGTTGCAGCAGGGACTTTGTTTGGCTCCGTTGGTCCGCTCATGGGTAGCGTGATGCAACGTGTTAGCTGGCAGGGATTTCTCCCCGTCATCGTGTACCGGGAGTTGAGAGCATTGCGCTCCCCCATTTATGATTTGGGGTAGGAGGATAGGTGTACTCCGACAGCATCCCGTCCACTCGGTCACTCATCAGGAGTAGTGACGATAGAGTGCACGGTTGTCACAACCCTACCCACTTGGCCTCACTATTATGTGTGAGATGATCAACTGGCGTAAGGGGTGACTAGGACGCATCATTGGCATCATATGCATGATGCATTTATTGCTTGTGTTTGTGCTTGCTACATTTTTATGTTGTATATTGTTTGGACGCCTATGTTTGACATGCATACAGGATTTCTATGCCACTTGGACTGTTTGTCCTTATACCCAGGTCCTGGTTAGTACAGTTTTTCTCCTATTTACTTCAATTGCATTTCATACTTTTATATTAGGAGACTGTACGCATGATTAGTGCTAGATGTTATTTCCCTACTTTGCATATCAGTTGTACCTGCTGAGTGTTGGACTCACCCCGCCTCCATTGTTGTTATTTTTCAGGTTGATGCTGTCAGGAGAGAGTTCCAGTTGCTAGTCCCTGTAGATCTCAAAGATATTGTTGGTCTTTTAGTTTTCTTACTTAGATTATGCTAAACTTGTTCTGGTTGATTGTATAGACATTGTATGGATTTTGTGATGTCGATGGATTTTTATTCGATATGTTTTACTACATGCCTGCCTGGACGGCAGAAGAGGTGAGTTTGTCGAATTTGTGTTTTATGTGTGTAGTGGAGTAGGGTTGGTTTCGAGTCGTGGTATTACTGTTTTGTTTACTTAATATAAACTGCATGGATGTTTGTGTGATTGTATTTTTATAATTATTTTTATTCCAGCCGCATGTGGCTGAGGTATATGAGGATGTAGAAAAGTTTCAGATTGTCTGTCGTACAAGAGAGATGCTGTCGAAATTTCTTCGGACAGGGACTCCTCCGGGGCGTGACAATTTAGTTGTATCAGAGCTTAAGTTTTACGATCCTTTGTTTTCATATTTTGGATATTTGGGATAACCTGATACCAATTTATTTGGTATCAGAGCGCCAAGTTTGGCGATACTTGTTGTTTTTGGTGTTATAGATTTTTGAGATTTAACTGTTACCAATTTATTGGTATCAGAGTGGGTTATATCACCTGCTTTTGGTGTTCTGGATATTTGGGTTAGCCCAAGTTTGCGAGTCAAACTGGGTAGTTATTTTGGATTGCACGGATTTTCCATTATGTATATGTTATGGATTTCCGTTTCAGATTTATATGGATTTCCGGTGATTTTCATGTTCAGAATTTTGAGGTCAGAAGTTGGGGACTGGACAGCGATGGAACATCTCCAGACGACATATAGGTATGATGTTTAATTTTATAGTTTATGACATGTATTAGCATTCTTTATTTAGTACCTGTCTGGTTGTTGTAACACATATTACATGTGATGGGTTAGCCATTGAGCATGGTCGACCTTAATAGAGATCAAGGATTATAGTCTCTGGAGATTTTTCATATCATGCCATCAGTAGTTTTAACTTCTATTACTACTAGTAGGAGTTGGAGGCACATACCAACCTCTGCTATTGTTAGCTAGGTAATGGATGATACCTACATATTCCGGTGGACTTAGCCAGTAGAGTTTTTATACTCATATTTTTTGGATATTAGGGTACCCGATACAATGAAAATTTGTCATTGGGGTGTTATCATGTTTGATCATTGTTGAAAATGGTTGGAGGTTGAGGGATATTGTGAGATCAAATATTGTGATATATTGATTTCTAATGATTTATGAGAGTAAATGTTATGTGGTTGTCTGATGATCTATTACTAGATATTTGTTTTGATGATCTATTATTTGGGTTGTCGTTGATGGTGACATAGTGAGTGTCATGTATGATATTCACAGGTTTGATGATTATAGTTGGTGATCAGATTATAAATCGGGTGCTAGAGAGTTTACGGTTGAGTGTACCTATGAGATTTTAATAAATCTGGTTAGTTGTGGTTAGTTAATAGGATGATAAAATTGATATTTGCTTCCTCTGATATTGGACTATATGGATAAATAATGATTTGATGTTTTGAATGCTAACTTGCTCTCATGGGGAGTAGAGACTTATTCATCTGATATTATGTGGGCTGATATTTTTGAGGAAAAAAAAATGAGAGTGTCTTGATGTTCTTGAATTCTGACTTTTTCTTTTGGGTCGTACACATTTATACATATGATTATTGTGGGTTCTAGTAGATTATACCCGAGTGGTTAGGCATACATGTCTGATTGTTTATTGGAGGTATTTTGTCAATTAAAAACTATGTTGTGAAATGTGCACATATGTTTGAGTGTTTTATTGGATGTATCTTATCGATTTAATCTGAGTTGTGATATGTGCAGATGTGTTCGGTGTAATATTTGAGGTATCTTGTTTATTATATGATTGTTCTGAGTGTATACTCGTGCCGATTATGATTTGTTGGAGGTATTACGTTGATTATACTCTTGGCATAGGTGTATATATATCATGTGAGTGTTGTTTGAGGTGTATTGTTGATTATACCTATGTTGATATATGCACACGGGTTTGGTATACATTGTTGGAGGTATCACGATGAATTATACCTATGTTGTGAGTATGTGTGGTGTGTACAAATTGGAGGATTATGTCGATCATACATATGTTGTGTGAGCAAGTGTGCCAGGTATATTGTTGGTAGCTGCATGATGATTCTACTTATGTTTAATGCAGGATGTGGAGTGTCTGCATTATGTCATTTGTTGGATTACCCTATCAACCCATTTTCTTATCAGTGGGCGACTCACTACGATCTTAATAGATTTGATGATGAGTTTGATTTGATTGCTGGATTGTTATACCTTTGGCTGCCCACAGTGATATATGGTTGAGTGATCTCGTGCAGCCTCTAGTTGGATAGTTAGGTGCCTTGGACACTTATGGATCGTTTGTGGTGGAGCGGAGCTCCTACATATTATTGTTGGTTTGTGATAGAGCATTGCTCTTACATATTTTGGATTGTTGTGGTGGAGCGTTGCTCCCACATATTACGGATTGTTTGTGGTAGAGCGTTGCTCCCACATATGTGGTATTTCTTGTGATGGAGCGTTGCTCTCACACTGGTGGATCTATTCTTTGGTGATTTGTATTGTTGGTGATTATATTTCAGACATATTGTCAGGGATCTTATGGTTAGAAATGTCTGTGATACGGACATTATGTGTCATGATTTTATCATTAGGGTTTGGGAAGCCTTAGATGTTTTCAGAGACTTGATGATTTTGGTATTTCCAGGATGTTTGGATCGGTTTCCATTGTCTTTGAAGACGATGTTGTGATCTATTTCGGATCCACGGTGAGTCACGCACATCATCTTTGCATAGTTCTAGAGATGTTTTGATGGAAACGTCTAGATGTGAAGATCAGTAGTGCGTATTTTGGTTGTCTTCTGTGAGATGTTTGAGACACACGATCACCAGAAGGAGTATACCGTGGTTCCATAGGAGATTGAGGTTGTTACCGTTGGGAGTAGATGGAGTCTATAGAAGAGGCTCGCAACTTTCTTTGTGTGGCTCGATATTTCCGGAGATACGTTGAGGGTTTCTCTCGGATTGCTATGCCACTGACACGCCTTACCAGGAAAGACGTGAAGTTCACGTGGTCCGAGGATTGCGAGATCAGCTTTCAGGAGTTGAAGCGGAGATTAGTGTCGGCTCCAGTTTTAGTTTTACCTTCTGGAGAGGACGGATTTGTACTCTACACCGATGCTTCTCTACAGGGTTTGGGTGCTGTTTTGATGCAACACGACAGAGTAGTCTCTTATACTTCTCGTCAGCTGAAGGAGTATGAGAAGAACTACCCAGTTCATGACCTGGAGTTAGCCGCCATCATATATGCTTTGAAGATTTGACGTCATCATCTGTACGACATTACATTTGAGATTCTCACTGATCATAAGAGTCTCAAATACATTTTTACTCAGAAGGAACTTAATCTCCGACAGAGGAGATGGATGGAGTTCCTGAAGGACTACGATTGTACCATTAGCTACCACCCGGGGAAAACTAATTTGATTGCAGATGCACTCAGCAGGAAGTCCAGAGGGACTTTGGCTTGCCACTGAGTTTCAGTTACAGACTTGGTTCAGGGTTTCTCTGAGTTAGATCTTGAGGAGCAGGGACCGACAGAGCAGGGTATTCTGGTTACCATGGTTGCTCAGTCGTCGATCAGGATGAGGATCCGAGAGGCCCAGGCTAGTGATCAGCATTTGTAGTTCATTAGCAGTTAGATAGCTTCCGGGCAGCAGACCGAGTTTACACGCGACGAGGAGGGTATTATATACTTCCGACGTAGATTATGCGTAACTCAGTCTCATCCGGTCTTACAGGAGCTACTCCTGGAGGCACACCGCTCTCGATTTGTGATCCATCCAAGCGGGACCCGTATGTATCGAGACTTGAGGCGTTCCTATTGGTGGAACGGCATGAAGAAAGACATCGTGGATTTCGTAGCTAGATGTCTTGTTTGTCAGCAGGTGAAGGCTATGCACCAGAGACCTGCGTGGAAGTGGGATCACATTACCATGGACTTTGTGGTAGGGTTGCCGAGGACACGACGAGGTCATGATGTGATTTGGGTAATCGTTGATCGATTAACCAAATCCGCGCACTTCCTAGCGATCCGGAAGACTGATTCCCTGGATCGATTGGCATATCTGTATTGCCGAAAGATCATCAGATAACATGGTGTCCCATTGAGTATTATTTCGGATAGAGACCTCCGGTTCAGCTAAGGTTTTGTGTATTGGATTTTGGAGGCAGTTGAGAGGACCACTTGCCATTGGTAGAATTCGTCTACAACAACAGCTTTCATTCGGGTATCCAGTTGACACCGTTTGAGGCGTTGTATGGTAGGTCTTGTCGGACACCCACCCTCTGGGATGAGGTTGGGGAGGCCCAGTTGTTGGGACCTCATAGAGCTCAGCATAAGGCAGAGTTGGTTCGTACTATCAGACGGAGGATGTCAGAGGCGTAGGATCGCTAGAAGGGTTATGCAGACCGGAGTCGGAGACTCTTAGAGTTCTCTACAGGCGACCATGTATTTCTGCGAGTTTCACCCACGAAAGGGGTGAAGAGATTTGACTTCAGAGGTAAGCTAGCTCCGCGATACATTGGCCCTTTCTAGATCATGGAGAGGATTGGAGCGGTAGCTTATCGGCTGGCACTATCGTCGTCCTTGGCAGGCGTTCCCGACGTATGCCATGTATCTATGCAAAGGAGATACATATCTGACCCGACACATGTGCTGACAGATATCTCAGTTTCTGTTCAGCCTGACGTCACTTATGATTCTGGTACATATTCTAGACCGGAAAGAGCATCAGTTGTGGAACAAGACTATCCGACTTGATAGTCTGATGGCAGCAGCATACGTATGAGGAGGCTACTTGGGAGTTCGAGGATATTATCCGAGCTCGATATCCCCATCATTTTCACTTGAGGTAATGATTTAATTTACCATTCAGCATTTATACTCTTTACATGTTATTAGTACTTGCTGATGGTAGATAACGAAATTTGGGGACCAAATTTTTTATTAGTGGGAGAGAATGTAAAATACCGGAAAAATGAGCAATAATGATAAGGGAATTTTCTGGAATATTTAGAAATTTTTCTAGAATTTTTCATTGATCGTATGAGCGAGTTTACGGGGATAAAAACAGGGCCCAGGAAAGTCTATTTAAGCTACCCCATTTAAGCGGGGAAAAGTTGAATTTATTTATTTCCTTGCTTTTCTTTTTTCTTTGTTTTTCGCCGAAACCTTCTTCCTTTCCCCGTGGGCCCAACACCGCCGAACCCAAGCCTTAGCCAGCGCCGCGGCGGTTCCTGCTCCCGATCCTTTTCTCTCCTTTTTCTTCTTCTCCTCTCTTTCTTCCTCCTTGGAGCCTGCCCAAGCGTCGGCGAGCGCGAGCCACTGCTGGTCAAGCCGTCGGCTGTGCCCTAGTTTCCTTGTCGACGGCGCCGACGCCCACAGAAGCTTCCTCACCTCTGCCAACAGCCGCCCTCATGGAGTGATCCCGACGCCGTCGTCTTCTGCCGAGCAGCAGTGTCGCTAGCTACTCCTCCGAGGAGTGGCCTAGGTGCCGACGCCGCACCTCTCTTCCTCTTCTCCTTTCGGCATCTGAGCCCTAGCACCGCCGCCGACCCATCTCCTCTCATCTTGTTGTCGGCCAAAGCCCTGAGCAGTGCCGATCAAGCCAACTCTCCTTTCCTCTGCCCTAGCGACAGCAGACGGCCGCCCCTCTCTGCCGACCTCACGCCTCGGCACTGGTTGCTGACCACCAAGTGCTGCCGTGCCACCGATGGGCCTAGTAGTGCCATAGTCCTCCACCGCCGCAGCCACCTAGCCTCACTGTGTCGCCTCTCCTCTGCCTCTGCCAGTTTCCTGATCATTCCCCCTGGCTGATGTGTGAGCACGGGGTCGTTTAGCAGTGATCTTGGAGGAAGAAGATTTAGGTAAGGTATGTTAGGTATTTGGATTTTGATTTGGGGTCTTGCGCTGAACGGATTTGGCTGATCACTGTGGTGGTGAATGTTTTCCTGCAGCATCGTTTGATCTCCGGCAGCAGGTAGATTCCAGCAGCAAACGACCCTAATTCAAACAGTGATTCATCAGGTGAGTTTAGAAATGGTCCCATTTTTACATTGAATTTCATTAGTAGTGATGGATGGTACCAGTGAATTAATTTATATTAGCTAGATAAATGAGCATGTTGGATCCTATTTGGATAAGTTAATTGATGACCTAATTAGGGTTTTTGCCCTAATTTAGGGTAGTGATTTTATTTAGCTATTAATGAGAATGTAGATAAATAATATATATATATATATGTTGGTTATTACAGGACTTTGACGCGGACGAGCACTTCGACACAGAGGTCATTTAGCTCGATCTATATTGGAGGCGGGTACTTTTGACTTTATGTCTTTGATATGCATAGTAGTTAATTTAACAAGTAACAATAATTATGTTCTCTTATTTGTTTCGGTTAATCACTACCCAATACCTGTTACATGATTGGTTGACTGCTTGTTTTGCATCTCATATATTCCTTACCTGTTGATACATGCTTATAGGGGTAGTGATATACCATGCTTCAGCATGTTCAGGACCTAGGTTTTATACCTTCAGTGTACCTTTGATTTGATTCGTTGACCTATGGTGCACTTTTATATATATATGGATTAGCTCAGGATATTTTGTGGTTAGTGTCATGCACCATTTACATGATTGCATGTTGTGCGATAGTCCGCTCCACTATTGTTGAGCACATCGCCAGTTACATGGATCTACACACACCACCACGCATGGGTTAGTGGTCGATTCAGGCAGTGTGTGTTGCAGCAGGGACTTTGTTTGGCTCCGTTGGTCTGCTCATGGGTAGCGTGATGCAACGTGTTAGCCGGCAGGGATTCCTCCCCATCATTGTGTACCGGGAGTTGAGAGCATTGCGCTCCCACATTTATGATTTGGGGTATGAGGATAGGTGTACTCCGACAGCATCCCGTCCACTCAGTCACTCATCAGGAGTAGTGACGACAGAGTGCACGGTTGTCACAGCCCTACCCACTAGGCCTCACTATTATGTGTGAGATGATCGACTGGCATCAGGGGTGACCAGGACGCATCATTGACATCATATGCATGATGCATTTATTGCTTGTGTTTGTGCTTGCTGCATTTATATGTTGTATATTGTTTGGATGCCTATGTTTGACATGCATACAGGATTTCTATGCCACTCGGACTGTTTGTCCTTATACCTAGGTCCTGGTTAGTACAGTTTTTCTCCTGTTTACTTCAGTTGCATTTCATCCTTTTATATCAGGAGACTGTACGCATGATTAGTGCTAGATGTTATTTCCCTACTTTGCATATCAGTTGTACCTGCTGAGTGTTGGACTCACCCCGCCTCCATTGTTGTTATTTTTCAGGTTGATGCTGTCAGGAGAGAGTTCCAGTTGCTAGTCCCTGCAGATCTCAAAGATATTGTTGGTCTTTTGGTTTTCTTACTTAGATTATGCTAAACTTGTTCTGGTTGATGGTATAGACATTGTATGGATTTTGTGATGTTGATGGATTTTTATTCGATATGTTTTACTACATTCCTTCTTGGACAGCAGAAGAGGTGAATTTGTCGGATTTGTGTTTTATGGGTGTAGTGGAGTAGGGTTGGTTTCGTGTCGTGGTATTACTGTTTTGTTTACTTATATATAAACTGCGTGGATGTTTGTGTGGTTGTATTTTTATAATTGTTTTTATTCCAGCGGCATGTGGCTGAGGTATATGAGGATGTAGAAAAGTTTCAGATTGTCCGCCGTACAGGGGAGATGCTGCCGAAATTTCTTCGGACAGGGACTCCTCCGGGGCGTGACACTACCTGATACAGTGGTTGAAGCTGAAGCCAGAAAGTGTCTCAGGCACGACTGAGCCCTAGGATGCTCAAGCTTGGTTTAAGACACTGGAGAGCACCATGGAGCTTCTTGACTGGCCAGAAGTCGAGAAGGTCAAGTATGCCTCTTTCTGCCTATCAGGTGATGCTCGTATGTGGTGGGAGAGAGTTAAGAGCAAGAGGTTGGTCAATCGGATGAGCTGGGCTGACTTCAAGACAGAGTTTTACGAAGAATTCTTCCGTCAACGGATCACCAATAAGCATTTTGAGGAGTTTATAGAATTCAGACAAGGTGATCTGTCGGTGGAAGAAGCAGTAAAGAAATTTAATAGTCTAGCCCGTCTCTGTCCAGAGCTAGTAAGTACGGAAAAGGAACGAGTCAGAATGATGCTCAGGATGCTGAGGCCAGTAATAGCACTTAATGTGAGTAGTGGAACTCACCAGCCCCAGACTAGCGAAGAGCTGGTCAGCAGAGCATTAGTCGCTGAGCACTATCTGGATAGCATCAAGGCGCAACGAGCGCAACACAAGCCGGTCAAGATGGAGGACAAGACAGTAGGGAGTCAGAAGCCCCAGGCAAGTGAGCAGAACGGGAAGGGTAAAGATAATAAAAGGAAACGATGGAATACATGGGATAGCAAAGAGGGAGGTCCAGCAAACAAGCAGACCAAGTTTCCTCCCTGCCCTAAATGTGGGAAGATACATCCAGGAGCCTATCTTTTTGGTACAACCGGATGTTATTCATGTGGCCAAGAAGGACATTTAGCTAGAGCATGTCGTAACAAGTTTAAGGCACCTCAACAACAGTCAGTGCAATATGGAGACGAGCCTGCACAGTTACACCACATGACAACATCACTAGAGGGACCCTATCTCAGTCAGGGACGGTTGGAAGCCCCACCCGTTCCAACCAATGCCAGAATATTTTCTCTCACTAGGGAAGAAGTTGTCGGTGCCCCACAATAGTCACAGGTCAAATAACTATTCTTTAGCATTTAGCTACCGTCTTATTTGATACTAGGGCTACCCACTCTTTTGTGTCAATTTCTTTTGCCAAATTTAACAAGTACCTACTGCCCAGAATTATTCTAAGTTCAAGGACGAACTTTTTATAAGGTATGGGGGATTGTAACGACCCAATTTTCCTCATTAGGAGTTCTAAAAGTTCTTAAAAATATTTAGAAATACTATAGAAAAATTCTAGATATTTTTAGAGTATTTTTATACAATTTTTGGAGGTCGTTTGGTATTTTTACTAAACGAAGGAAGTTTTGACAAAAAAATGTCCAAGCCGAGGTTCGAACCAGCAACCTTTGACTCGGTCAAAACCCGGCTGACCAAGTGTGCTGGCGATCGGTGCTGGTAAAATAGAAAGTGAGATTTATTTAAGCAATGATTTAAAACAGAAAATAAATGGGAAAAAAAAGGCGCGGCATAGGAATCGAACCCGCGACCTTTGACTTGGTCAAAATGCGGCTGACCGAGTATTCCAACGAATGTTTCGTAATAAAAGGGAAGCGAAATATTCTTAAGCAATAACAGAATACCCTAGTTATAAGAAAGGAACTTAGGTTTTCCCTTTTTGGCCGGAGAACCCTAATTCCTCTCTTCTCCCTCACGCGTGCGCGGCATCAGCGATTTCTCTCGGGCGGAAAAGAAACCGAAGCTAGGTTTCATCCCCGGCGACCGGCGAGCACCTTCCTCCGTGGGGTCTTCACACCTTCTCGGTCGTCTCGTCGAGGGGAGCACGCGGACACAAAAGAATCACCGAGAGCTCGAGTGGTCCGAACCCTAGAAGCTGTCTCTCCGGTGGTGAGTTCAAGAACGAAAAGGTAAGTTGCTTACTCACCTGCGGTAGGAGTAGCTCGGATTTCTTGTTAGCTTCTTGTTTTTTCGGAGCTTGTTGAGAACCCTAGAGTGGTTTCGGGATTTGATTGCTCCTATTGTTTTCGGATTTGGCTGTAGGGATTGTTGTGTAAGGCTTTCTGCCGTAAGATTCAAGAAGGAACATGAGAAGGTTATGTATGTGAGCATATTGTCCCTTTAGGTTTTCTTGTCATGCCCCTGAACAGAGGAATCTGCCTTCTTTCGGTTTTCGGACTCTTGCGTAGAGAATTGGGATTGTTAAGAAAGATCTAAGATGCTGGTTTTTCTTCCTTGCAAATCTGCTGAGGCATGTTTAAAGATTTTAGGGTTCCTGCCGTGAATTCTTAAGGAGATGAGAAGGGATTAGAAATAACACGAAATACCTGCCTTAATGTTGGAATAGATCCAAGCTTCTTTTTTCTTTCTTCCTTGCAATTCTGCTGAAGCAATGAATCAGTATATATAGTTTTGTTTTAAGTCTTCAGCAAGTTTAATCTGGTCTATTTTGTGCTTTGCATTGGGCAAGAACAGCCCTATAATTAGCATTTCTGTTTAGACCTTTTTGTGCTAGGTAGTGGGCATGAACAGCCCTAAATCCAGGAACATAGTGTTAGCTTTCTTGCA
Source organism: Zingiber officinale (assembly GCF_018446385.1). Taxonomy (NCBI): domain Eukaryota; kingdom Viridiplantae; phylum Streptophyta; class Magnoliopsida; order Zingiberales; family Zingiberaceae; genus Zingiber; species Zingiber officinale. Next base: position 71,318,254 of record NC_056005.1, on the reverse strand, counting down.
ATTTAATAAACATGATCAGCCCGGTTTAGTAGCATTGAAAATTTAGTTTTTTCTTGTTTATTTTATAAGCACGAGCAATTTTTTTTTAATTGCTGTAATGTGAGCATGTGCAGATTTTTATTAAGAAGAGTAGTGCATATTTTTATTAAGTAGAGTAGTGCTGATTTTTATTAAGAAGAGTACTGCGGATTTTTATTAAGTAGAGTAGTGCTGATTTTTATTAAGTAGAGCAGTGCAGATTTTTGTTGAGTAGTGCAGTGCAGATTTTTAATATGCATTGCAGTGTAGATTTTTCATTAAGCATTTTAGTTACAAATTTTGAGTTCCCTATCAGTATTTCGAGTTTAATAAATGTATAAGAAAGATAAAAAAATGAAAGAAAAAGTCTAAGGCCTTAAGTATATCCCAAAGTCAAGACTTTAGGGATTTTTGGCACACAAGGTGCTTGTTAAAATGCTAAGGCATTATATATTAGAAGTATTAAAAGATAACAAGTATTTTACTTTTATCAGTGGCACTGTGCTGGACTCTCAGTTGTCCTTGGGTTGGGCTCCCATAGTCGTCCCTAGGTTTAGATAACCTAGTAGTAACGGCACGGCCGACGGTCGACGATCGACGACCCGAGGGTCGCCAAATGGGTCGGGTTGTTACAATAGTAAACCCTACTAGATTCGGGACCAGCTATCTCGGGTCTAGTTAGGGATGCGCGCATAGCAAGTACAGTTGTCGGGCCCAAGAAGAAAGTTGATTATTATTTTGAAGTATTATAAGTATAAGTTTTTGAACAAGTAAAATAAGTTTCACATAAGTGTAAAAGTATTAAAGGATAAGTTTTAAACAAGTGAGATAAAAGAATAAGTTTAGAACAAATGAATTAAGTTTCACTTTGTTTTAAAATCAACAAGTTTAGTTTTCTTTTATGCTGGCATGTTATTTAGATTAGCTTACTGTTCTTTGCTATTAGAAGAGCATGAGTAGATTTACATGTTTAGCATTTCAGTATGTTTGTTTCTTTTACTAGTAGATGAGCATGAGTAGTTTTCCTTTTGAGCCTTCAGTTTTAGTTTTCAGTATATTCACATGCATATCGAGATTTTGTGAGTTAGATAGTGCTTACTAAGCATTTTGCTTATAGATTGCATTTCCTCTTACTGCAGATAAAGGAAGGCGACAAGGTGGCGCAGATGGTGTCTGATGCCAGGACTATGGAAGAGACTTGGGACGTTATTATGATTTCCACATTTTAGTAATTAACAAACATTTGAAGTTGTATTTTATGTTCATGTAGTAGATATTTTGATGTTGTCATTTATTTAACTGTGTGAGTGATTGATATATATTCCAGCCGCCTGTGGCTGATGTATACTATGTATGTATTTCAGTTTATGGTCACCGGTACAGGGGAGACTCTGCCGAAATTTTTCGGTAGAGACTCCTCGTGATTTCGATCTTACCGGTTAAGTAGAGTTGGTAGTTAAGTAACGGTCATCCTTAGAGTGTAGTAGTAGTAAGAAGGGTGGTCGTTACAATAGTACCGAAGGCACATTCAAAGGCTTAGAAGGCACTTCCATGAACAGTGTCGAGGCACCTTCAATGGTTTGGAAAGCACCTTGGTGAAGTGCCAGCCTCAAATGACCGTTTATTGTTGTTGACTTGTCGATAAAATTTTATTCACTTAAAGGTGCCTTGAACCCTTTTGAAGGCCCCTTCCACCCATAGATAGGATCTTCTAGGAGCTATAAAATGACTCCTAGAGCTAGGAAATATTTAACAACCTGAATTACAACTCTTGTAATTCTTTTCTAGCATTTTCTTAAGTTTTTCAATGATTGTAAGAGGCTTTTCTACCTGCAATAAAGGAGATCTTCTAGTGTCTTTTACTGCCTTGGATTAGCAACCACCTAGGTTGTAACAAAGTAAAACTATGGCCTCTTAATCCTTTTTTAAAGTTATTTAGTTCAGTTTTATTATTACTATTTTAATTGTGCTACTAACCAAATCAAAATAATGAGAAGGGGATTATTTATTTTGTAGGTAATTCAACCCCCCCCCCCCCCCCTCTTATCGACCCCTGCTGCACCAACAGATCCGACCCTAAGAACAGATATATAAATACATATAGACTACAATTTAGTTGGGGTTAATGCAAACAAAAGGTTCAACAAGTTTAAACCTTCCATTTTCGGGGTACACACGGGTCAAGTTGTCTATTTTGAATACCCTACAAAAAAAAAAGAACATCTAGCGAATGATTGTCTATTTATTGAATGAAGCCTCGCTCGACCATAGAAATGTCAACACCATCACTGCTTAAAACCATAATGCATTTCAAAATGACGAAGTGGAGAGATATTCAGTTGATTCACAACTCCAATCAATATCTCAATTACTTGTAGATGTTAATGTCGTTTATAAGAAGATAGATGATGGAGAGATGTCTAGTAGTGAGGATCTTGTTGAACTAACAGAGTAATGCAATAAGGACTTAGAAATTGTTAATATTGATTAGTTACATGTTAATGATAATTAAATATTAGCATTAATGTTAATCAAGTAAGTTATGCCTCTATATTATTTTGTGCTTATATTATCATATTAGTAAACTTTATTATCACTACAACAAAAACATTAAAAGACAACGGATTTTATCCGTTGTCGTAGGCCCTTTAAAACTGTTTTAATTGGCAGTGTTGTTAAAAATGGGGGCTACGACAATGGTTTTAAACTGTTGTTGTAGAATGAAACGACAACAGTTTTACAACAGTTTAAAACCGTTGTCTTTGAATGAAAAGACAATGGTTTAAAACCGTTATTGTTGAGAGCACTTTTAATAACGCTGCCAGTTACAATGGTTTTTGAGGCTACGACAACAGTTTTTAACCGTTATCTTTGAGGGTGACAGACAACAACAACAATTTTAAACCATTGTCTTTTAAACTATTATCTTTTAATACCAATATATCATATTTCAATATAAATATATAATAAAGGCTCATAATCACAAAAGAAATAATATTCCCCATATCAATGTCATTCAAAATGTTACTTATACAAGAATTACAAGAACAAATAAAGAAACTTGTCTCATATTCAATAAAATTTATCCCAATACAAATAAACAAATAAACTCCATTTATAACTAATGAACAATAGCCAAAAGACTAGAAACTTATGATGGTGGTTCTATTTAAAACTGGTTTTAGATTGTAATCCATAATTTACCATGCCACCAATAAGAGTTCCTCGCTAAGGATCTTGCCAGACCTTAAACATATCTTGAATTAATTCTTGAGCATATTTTGTCACCTCGAGCCAGTCTTGAGACGCAATAACTTGACAAACCAAATATAATCAAGATAGTAAGGATACATCAAGGCAACTATACATAGAGTAAGAAATGAAGATTGACAAAATTACTTACAACTGCGATAGAAGGGCTAGAATCTTCCCCAGGATGAGGATGTGTTACGTCAACACCAAATATTATAGTTGGTTGATCTCTAACAAGAGGAATGCGCCTTGACAATGCATCAATAAGAATTGTGTCCCTTCCTCCAACCTATGAATCAAGCCTTAGTAACACAAAGCGGAACAAGAAAAATAGATACACCTTCCACATACTCACCTTTCCATTGATCTAGAGGCCACCATTGGCAAGGTACTGTTTACTCATCCTAAAAACATGCTTTGTCAAGCAACATTGTGAAACTAAACCAAGGACAGTCTCACATATCTGCTTTTGATCACCTGTAATAACTATGACATATAATAATAAAGCGAACAAGGAAACAGAAAAAATAAAAGCTAAAAGGTTCAGCCAATTGATATTTGTCAACAAGAAAAAATATCAAGTTGTGTCGAACAAGATCAAGTGCAAGAAAGACATCATACCATAAAGAGAACCATCATTATCAAGCAATATTACAATGAGCAAATCAAGCTCCTTTACCTGAGGTTGGAGTATGGCCATTGCATCATGATAGCGTGCTGAAAGCGCTCTTTCAACATGATCAGACCGAGTAGTTAGAGGATGAAGCACAGGATCTAGAGAAAATTCCTATAAAACATGTAGATAAAAATAATGATCTATGTGGCTCTTCTTCAAATAAGATAATTAAGAATTAAGTTGCATGTAGTAAATCATATGCTGTAGTAAAAATGTTGAAGCCATACCATTCCTGATATCTGGCACATCTAAGCAAGATCATGACAAAATCCCCTAGCCAAATTATCTTGCACATTCTTTGCAAAATTGATACATGTCCAACTATTCACTCTCCCACCATTTACCATTTTCTACAAAGTTTAGAACAAGATATCAAGTAATAAGATGAGCTTAGATCATCCAAATGGCAATCAATGTGTATAGGTGTTTATATATATATATATATATATAACACCTAACCAATCAAGCTAGAGAGTTAATTCAACTAGACGGCTGGTTGGTCATGTTTAAATATAGAATTGTTGCAGCATCTTTGGCGTTTGGTGAGCTGGTCTAAAGTATTGCAGATCACCCTGCTGCCTCATCTACAAGGACATGCACATGTCAAGAAGTGACAAATGCATACAATTGTCTAAAAGTTTCACTGCTTGCTATAATTCAACAATCACCGCATAGAGATAGACATTAGATGAATAATGCAACTATCCAAAAAGTAGTAAATTCAATCTATCAACTTTTGATGTAGGTAGATTTATGAGAATATTTCATTTCACAAATAGGGAAGATCTGACTTACCCCCTTATGGTCACCTACTTTGCATTAGCATTAAATTCTTTGAACTCTGCAACATACTGATCCAAGAACAACTGGATTGTTTGCCAATACCGATCACCACAAGAGTACCATGTATCCATGTGCATGCCATTTGGAAAATCCACAAATCTGCAATCCAGGTTATTTTCTATAGCTTTAGAGTGCAACATCTGTGTGTGCAAAGGGGGAACTAACTCATCTTGCAACCCAGATAGAAACAAAATAGGATGTTCAAACTTCATGACAAAAAAAACCTGAAAAACATCTCCATCCACAGCTACTTGCTTAACAAGCATATAGATTAAAAATATGGAAGCAGAATTATGAAAAGTAAATATCAAAAATGGCATTCCAATGTAGAGATGTGATCCTTATGAACTATCCTAAATAATCCCATGGTTTGAGGATGATGAAGTTTTAACATCAAAAGTAAATATTTATAGAAAATGATGGTTTGCCAATGTGGAGACGTTTAAATGTATCAGATTCCTTGTTAGATTGGATGGTTCATGGCAGAGGTTTCTAAATATGATTTGTGCATGCATAGTATTGCACTCTGGAATTTAGTCTGGAGTTTAGGCCTTTGGAATGGATATCATTATCTTGATTATTAATTTTTTGTTGATGACCAAGAACTACAACAATACAGAGAGATCGTTCTGCTGATTTTAATAATGGTACATTACTATTCCTAAAACACGAATCTGTGGGAACAAAAACTTTGAAAAGCATATGCAGAAGACATCGTAATAAATAAAAATAATGTAACTCTATCACAAATAACAAAAGGAAAAATGCAAGCAGAATAAATATTCCAACAGTTGTAATAGACAACTGGTACTGGTTATGCAAACAACTCCAGAATTTAATTTGTTAATCTTGCTAAGGAAGTTCAATCATAGTTGACTTTCTCCTAATCATCATGCTCCTCTCTCTTCAATTGTGTCATGTAGAGATATAACCTATGTGATAGAGTATAATCAATCAACAAAATTAATAAAAATCCAACAATACCCTGTCCATCTACATGATCGAAATTTAATAGTTTGAAGTTCAATTTGAAAGTATATTACATAGGAATAACACTAGTAGAAATAGAGGGATTACGACACAGGAATCACCAACATGTGAAATGATTAGTGCATCGTTCCTGACAAACATGACAGTTGCTGTTGCACCAGATTCAATATCCTTGTCTGCCTATTCAAGCCTTCATAACCAAGAGGTTTGACATTTTTAAAAATGAAATACTAAATTTTTGAAGTGTAATTAAGTGACCACTAGTTAAGAGTAGAGAGTGGAAAATTACTTAAAAAACAACAATTAAGCTAAGTAGATATTCTTTTAGGGCTCACCAAATCGAGAGCCTGGCATCAAGATTTGCAAATGCTTTCTCAATTGCTTCTCTTACAACACCAAAGTTATTGTTGGTCAGTAGCAACCCACCTTGCATTGCTGTGACACATTCTTTGTATAATTCCTCCCTGTATTCGTTAAGGATTAACTGTCAATGCTTTCCAATTTAAATCTATTGAGTTCTATATATATATATATATATATTAAATAGCAAAGCTCTAATACTCTATTGAAGAAGTAACATAAAATGGATCAGTTTGTTACTTGAAATGAAGTAATTCTATACTAAAATTCTCGAAATAAAACGTCTCTTCATTACAAATCATGGTGGACCTATCATCAATAACGAACTATGACTATAAATTAGCAAAAAAAAGGAAAGAAAGTGAACATGGTGTGAAGCAAACCTCAAGAACTCCACGCAAGAGAAATCATCATGGCCATTGAGGATGGCAGCGAAGGAAAATCATGAGAGGCCATCGGATCGGAGAACTTCCTCCATGTCCTCGTTTATGATCTGTGGCTGCAGATCAGAGGATGCGATGAGGTAGGAGCCTCGACAGAGATAGACGAGCATCGAAAACCTCTAAGCCTTCTTCTATCCTTCCATTCTACTCCAATCCCACAGCACGGTAGCGTTCGCAACAGCCGGGGGCTCACCACCACCATAGAAAATGAGAGAGAAAGCGAGAGGTTTTAGGGATCGAGAAGGTAAAGGGATAGAATGCGGTGGCAAAAAAGTTCGGAGAGAGGGAAAGAAAAAATGCAGCGGAAAAAAATTACGAAAGGAAAAAAGCGGTGAAAGAAAAAAAAAAACAACGGTATTCAACAACACTTAATAGACAACGATTTTCAAAAACCGTTGTCATAATCTCAAAAAAACGCACATAGACAACAGTTTTCAAAAACTATTGTCGTAACCTTTAAAAACTATTGTCGTATCCACAAAAAAGCATAAATAGACAACGGTTTTTAAAAACCATTGTCGTAAGCTAAAAAAAATTACTAAAAGACAACGGTTTTTATTAAAACCGTTGTTAAAAGGCAAAAAAACAACGATTTAGTATAAAACCATTGTCGTTTGAGTGTTGTTGAATGAGGATTTCTTGTAGTGTATGATATATTGTAATATTATTTTACAGACATTATCATGGCGGAGTAGCAGGCAGTAGCACTCTATGGCCATAAGGTACTTAGAGTTATTGGGGACTCGTAAGTATTTTTTGTTATTAGTAATTCAAGTTCATATATCACTTTATTTATAACATATTTCTCATACCTTAATATTTTTCATGTAATTTTAATTCTGATGGTGACCGAGTAGCAACATATATCATAGGAAAATTTTGAGAGAGCATTGGCTTCTAGTACTACATAGAGGCCATGTAGACCAGGAGATGAATATAATAAATTCATGGTAAGTAAATTTAATATATTTGGTATTATATAATATATTTATCTTTTAATATACTAAATTTTAAACTTATAATTGCAGAAAAAATATACATGGGAAGAAGGTCATGAGACACAATTTAAGGATACTTGGAATACATGTTGTGTAAAACTATACATAGACATTTTTACTATATGAGAAAGAAGGTAATGAGACCAGTGTATGTTTCAAATGAGATATGGGGTATATGGACAACCACCTAGATTGTAGAAAGGTGACAGTCATTTTATAAAAAAGCAAAAGAAAAAATAAATATAGACCAGGTGGCTCGAGCACCAAAATCACTCGGCATACATCAAGATCCAAATCTATTATTGAGCATGCCATAAATTTGGTGAGTGTAATTCAATTTAAATTTGGTGAGGTGCCTAAGTACTGGGCTAGAGGATATGCCCCTTTCAAGAGTGATCCTTTGTCACCTCTCCTTGACTTGGACTGCCACCTCATCTTAACTCTATTTTCCACATTAACCCAGGGTCCGCTTTTAACGCCTTGTATCACTAGCCTCACTTTCAAGTCTAGTTGAAGGAAGTGAATTGCTGATTAACTGGACCATAGTGGTCTCTCTGCCCAGATGGGGATACTTTGGCCTGCTCCTAAATGCTGAGATTAATCATACTTACAAAAAAGTGTATGTCAGAAGATGGATGTCCAATAGTATATTGCCGATATGTAGGGAGGTATTTTTTTAGCATAAGGAATCAACTGTCTCTTCCATCATAAATACCCTTTTATGGGTGGATTGTTGGTTGGTCCTAGGAAGATCGTACCAGTTTCACTATATAAAAATTTTGTACAAGTGTCAAATCTTTTCCTAAACAACCTATTGTGTTCTTTAAAGTTAAATTAGGAATCACAAACGGAACTTAACATTATTGATTCCAATTTAACTTATCTGTTCTTAATAATTTAGATTTGGATCGCAAGCGGAACTTAACACTATTGATCCAAATCAACCTATGTTATAAATTCAATTAAATATTAATTTCCAAAATCAGCTTCCAGAACTGCATGGCGAGGCACATGGCCTTTTTGGGTATGAGAGCATCCACCACCGCCTAGACAAAGCCTTTTAAGGAAAGCTAATATTTAATTTCCGTATATAACTCTAGGTTTAATCAAAAAGAACAATCGAATCACAAATTAGAAAAACAAAAAGAAAACACAACTTCAAAACAAATCCTAAAAACTAGAATCTAATGCCTCTTGTGTTTGGAATTCTTACAAAGAAAAATAACTAGCATGATGCGGAAAATAATTACTAGTTATACCTTTCCTTTGTATGCTAAAAACCTCGAGATCTTCTGTCATATTCCTCGCCTCGCCTTGGACGTCGTGTGGGTGACGATCCTCCAAGATGAACACCACCTGAAAAGCTCCTCCTTCTAGTATTCGGCCACCAACACCACCAAGGAACCAAAGAGAGCAAGGGAAAAGGGAAGGGAAGAGATCCGGCCACATGAGAGAGAGCACAAGCAAGCGAATAAGAGATGATGCAATCCCTACTTCTCCTCTTCTTCTCCTTCTCTTTGTATCCGACCACACCAAGCAACCACAAGAGGTGGTCGACCCTAGCATGAAGAAAAGCAAGGGCTGGCCCTTAGGAGAAGACTTGAAGAGAAGAGAGAAAAGAATAGAATTCTTACATGAGGCCTCTCCTCCCCTTCTTTTATAATACTTGCCCAAGGCAAATAAGGAAAGACTTTTTACAAAAATTAAAATCTTCCTCTTGTTTTTTCTTTTCCCTTTTTATTTTTCCTTTTCTTTCCTCTTGATTGAATCAATCACCAAATCATGGATTGATTGGATGATGATTTGGCTGGCCCCTTGCTTGGGCACCAAGCAAGGGTGGCTGGCCCCTTAAAAAAGAAAGAAAAAATAATTTTTGTAAAAATTTTATAACCTCTTATAAAATTTTACAAGCTCTCTTTTAATTTCCTAAGGTGAATGTTAAAAAAGGAAAGTTTTAAAAATTAAAACCAAGTTTTAAAATTTAAAACTTCTCTTCTAAAATTTTCTTTTTTTAACATGGTTACAAAATTAAAAGATTTAAGATTTAAAACTTCTCTTCCTTTTTTCTAAAACCATGAGGATGGTTAAAAAAAGGAAAGTTTTAAAACTTTTAAACCATATGGCCTAATTCAAATAAGGAAAGTTTTATATTTTAAAAACTCTCTTTTAAAACTTGTAGTTTTCAACAAAGAGAAGATTTTAAAAATTCAAAAACACCCCTTAACTTTGAATTATGTGGTCGGCCCCCTTGCACAAAGCAAGGGTCGACCACCTTGAAGGAATTCATGGCCGGCCCTTGGCTTGGTCACCAAGACTTGGGTCGGCCCTTCTTGGACACCAAGATGGGCTTTCAGGGGATGGACTTGAGGCTTTAATGAGGCTACTACAAGGACCTAGAGGAGAAATTGGTTTTGACCTTCCGATAAGCTTGAGTATCCCGTGTTCATCCAGAACACACAACCCAAGTTCATCAATAATAACTCATTCCACTAGAGAGTTATTATTGCACTACCGCACCAATCCCAAATTACATTATTGGCTCCTTCTTATCATGAGTGTGTTAGTCTCCCTGTGTTTAAGATAACAAATATTCACTAATTAAGTAAGTTACTGACAACTCACTTAATTAATATCTAGCTCCAAGAGTAGTACCACTCAACCTCATTATCTTGTTGGACTAAGTCCACCTGCAGGGTTTAACATGACAATCCTTATAAGCTCCTCTTGGGGGCATTCTCAACCTAGATAACTAAGACACAGTTTCCTTCTATAATCAACAACACACACTATAAGTAATATCATTTCCCAACTTATCAGGCCTATTGATTTATCGAGCTAAATCTCACCCTTTGATAAGTTAAAGAAATAAATACTAAATATATGTGCTTGTTATTGTATTAGGATTAAGAGCACACACTTCCATAATAACTAATGTCTCGTTCTTTTATTAAGTCAGTATAAAAGAACTTACCTTAAATGGTCCTACTCAATACACTTAGAGTGTACTAGTGTAATTTATTAGTCAAGATAAACTAATACCTAATTACACTACGACTATTCCAATGGTTTGTTCCTTTCCATCTTAGTCGTGAGCTACTGTTTATAATTTATAAGGAATTTGATAACATCATCTTCTGTGTGTGACACCACACACCATGTTATCTACAGTATAAATTAATTGAACAACTACACTTAGCATATAAATGTAGGTATTTGACTATTGTGATTCTTTATTTCTATAAATGTTTATACAAAAGCTAGGCTTTTAGTATACACTCTAACAATCTCCCACTTATACTAAAAGACTATGCTGCCATATATCCTGCCATACATCTGATTCGCAAACCTTCTACATGCCCATCAAAAGCTCTTGCTTTAAGGGCCTTAGTTGAAAGGATCTCTCAGGCTATCATCTGATGCAATCTAGGCGGCAACAACTTCTCCTTGTTATACGGTGTCTCATATTGGGTGATACTTGCGCTCTATTGTGTTTACTTGCCTTATGGACTTATGGTTCCTTCGAGTTTGCTACTACACCACTATTATTACAAAAATTGTAATAATTTTAGACAAACCAGAAATCATGTCTAAGTCCATCATGAAGTTTCTGAGCCATATAACTTCTGTGGTTGCCTCAGAGGCTGTCACATACTCAGCTTCTATGGTGGAGTCCAGAAAAACACCTACAGAAAAACACATACTGTAACGACCCAATTTTCCCTATTTCGAATTTTAAAAGTCCTTATAAAAATCTAGAAATGCTTTAGAAATATTCTAGAGATTTTTAGAAATTTTTAGAGTATTTTTACGTAATTTTTGGAGGTCGTTTGATATTTTTACTAAACGAAAGAAGTTTCGGCAAAAATATTGTTTAAGCCGAGATTCGAACCATGGACCTCGAGTTAAGCAGAGGTTCGTTTAACCAACAGACCAGCCACGGGTTTGTTAATAAAACCCGAACCAAATAGCATATAAGTTATAGTTGATAACAGGAATAGTTAGGATTTCAATTTAGGCGTCCTTGCTACCTTGATGGGTTTGTTCAGTTTTCAGTTAGCCTTTAGTTTTAAAGTTATGTACTGGGCAGGGAGTATGAAACGGTGCAGACTTTTGGAACAAAATACAATACAGAATATTTAAAATCTGATGGGCAATAAGTAATAACAATCTGTGTGTTGTTTTATTTGTAAATCCATTTACAAAGTGCAGATTTGTAAACCACGTATAGGTCTACAAAGTATACCACAAGTCAGATAAGATTAAGATTTGTACTTTGTAAACCAATTAAGTGCCTAAAAATTCCAACAAGTTTTAGATTTAGTTTAAGCTTGTATGATATGCAAATTTTAGTGCTTTATTATTAGATATACATGAACATATTTTCTAGGTTTCATTTGCTATTATTGAGCAAATGCAGTTTTCCTTTGCTATTAGTTGAACATGAGCAGTTCTATTTTTATAGCATGCAGATTTTCATAAGTATGGTATGCAGATTTTGATAGGCTTAATATGCAGATTTTTGTTAAGCTTTGCATGCAGATTTATGTTAAGCTTTGTATACAGATTTTCAGTACGTAGAGTGTGTTCTAGTGCACCCCAAGTGCTTGATAAAATGCTTAGCTCAATATAATGCTACAGTAGGCATTTTAATAGCTCAGTAAATGCAGTAGAAGCATTTAAAATAACTTATTTAGTCTTGCTTCAGCTTATATGGGACTACGGTCCAATGGGTGGGCTCCCACAGTCGCCTCTAGGTTCAGTAACCTAGTTCTAGGTTCAGATAACCTAGTAAAAGCAAGATAAGAAAATTAGCTATGAAATCGGTATTTTATTTTCAGCAGTGGCACTGTACTGGATTAGATATCCATTGGGTTGGGCTCCCACAGTCGTCCCTAGGTTTAGATAACCTAGTAAACCCTACTAGACTCGGAACTTGCAATCCCGGGTTTAGTTAGGGATGCGCGCACAGCAAGTACAGTTGCCGGGCCCATCAGCAGCATGATTATTATTTTAATCTATTATGTAAATAGTTTTTCAAAACTTCACAAATTAGTTATGTGAATACAAGTTAGACTCAGTTTAGCATTAATTAGTTTAGCTTAGGTAGCAATTCAGTTTCTTATTGATACACATGATAGTTCTATGATTAGCTTTACATGTTAGCTTTTCAGTTAGTTCCTTCACTATCTATGAGCATGATTAGCCATACATGTTTAGTATTTCAGTTAGCATGATTTCTTTGCTATTTATGAGCATGAGTAGCTTTACATGTTAGCATTCAGTTTTAGCATGTTTTTATTTATATACATGCATATCGAGTTTTTGTGAGTAGGATAGCGCTCACTAAGCTTTTAGCTTATAGATACTATTTTCCTCCTACTGCAGATAAAGGAAAGGAAAAGATTTAGCAAGGAAGGCGACAAGGTGGTGGTGATGAAGGTGTGTGATGGCTGGACTATGGGGAGATCAAGAGTTTGCTAAGGAATTATTAAGACATTTCTGTTTAGAGTTCTTTAGTTTTCTTTCAATGCTATTATGAGTCAATATTGTATTTAAGTTATTCCGCGTTTGTAGTTGGGTTCTATTGATGGAGTGATATTGATGTTTGCTATTGATAGGGTAGTTTCTTTCTTTTATTTGTGATATTATACTGCGTGGTTGTGAAGATATATGTTCCAGCCGCCTGTGGCTGAGTATATTATGCTTGTATTATGGGAAATGGTCACCGGTACAGGGGAGACTCTGCCGAAATTTTTCGGTAGGGTTTTCCTAGAGATTTTTAATAAACCGGTTAAGTAGAGTAGTAGATAAGTAACGGTCACTCTTAGAGAGTAGTAGCAGTAGTAAGAAGGGTGGTCGTTACACATACTCAGTTATGGCTTCACCTCTTAAAGTAAACACAAAAAACCCCAAGGTTGACTTACTATTTATCCTTATCTGATTGGAAGTCAAAATCTATGTAACCCACAGGGAGCAAATCATCTGCCTTGTAAGCTAGCATATAACCTCTAGTCCCTTTAAGGTACTTTAATATATACTTTACGGCAGTCCAGTGTTCCTGTCCAGGGTTACTTTTGATATCTGCTAACTATGCCCACGATAAAACAGATATCTTATCTCATGCATAGCATATATTAGGCTTCCTACAGCAGAAGCATAAGGAACTGTCTTCATCTCTTCTATCTCTTTTGATGTCTTCGAAGACATCTCTTTAGATAAAAATAATGTATACCAAAAAGATAGAAAAAACTTCCTTGGAGTCTAGCATGCAAAAACTAGTTAGGATATATTAAGCTCGGGATAAGCACAACATTCTTTTCTTGTGATCCCTTATTGCTTTGATCCCAAGAATATGTGCGCATTCTCCTAAGTCCTTCATATCAAATTGCTTGGACAACCATACCCTTACTTCCGACAACACTTTGATATTGTTTCCAACTACCAAAAATATTATCTATGTATAGTACAAGAAATACCACCACGCTTCCATCACACTTCTTGTATACACAAGACTCATCGAGTCACTGAATAAATCCATAGGTCTGGATTACTTCATTAGACTAGATGTCCAAGACCTTGAAGATTTACTTCAGTCCGTAAGAAGACCGATTGAGTTTACATACTAGATGCTCTTTTGCCCTTTACAATAAACCCTTCTGGTTGCTTTATATGGATATTTTCTTCAAAACTTCCATTAAGGAAAACTGTCTTGACATCCACTTGCCAAATCTCATAGTCCATATGAGTAGCAATAGATAAAAGAATCCGGATAAACTTAAGCATGGTTATAGGTGGAAAAAGTTTCCTTTTTCAACAAGCCTTGCTTTGAAAGTTTCTACCTTCCCGTCTATCCCTCTTTTCCTATTGTAGACTTATTTTTACCTAATGACTTTTACACCATTTGGTGATTTTATAAGCTCCCAGACTCTATTAGAATACATATATTCTAATTATATATTCATTGCTCTTTGCAAAGACGCTGCATCTTTATCTTGGAGCGCTTTGTCATATGTCCGAGGATCAGGTTCATGTCCACCAGGGATTAAGTCCAAAGACTCTCCCAAAACATGAATCTTTTAAGTTGTCTAACAACCCTCCCACTACGATAAGACACTTTCTGCAATTGTGTATCATTTGTGATACGTGTTGCAATTTCTTGTGATATTTCATCTTGTACAGTTGGTACTAGATTAGGCGTGCCCTTTAATTTTCTTAAGAATAATTTACTTATGAGCTTGTGGTTCATTACATAGTCCTCTTCTAAAAATCGAGCATTGGTGCTTACAATGACCTTCTGATTTTTAGGACTATAAACCTACTTTCGTTTCTCTATGATAACCCACAAATAAGTGAACTCCTATCCAACTTATCAGTGTCTCTCTTGTGCTAGACTACCCAAAATCCGAATATGCTTCAAACTAGGCTTATGCACATTCTGCAATTCTATGGGAGTAGAGAGTTCTAACTTAGAAGGTATTATGTTCACTTTCGTTTCCAATGTATATCCTTAACACAAATTTTGGTAATTTTCTAAATAACTCATTATCGATCTAATCATTTCCATAAGAGTCCTATACCTTCTTTCTTCTACACCATTCTGTTGGGGTGTACCAGGTGCAATTAATTGAGATTGAATCCCGACTTCTGATAAGTGTCTCCTAAGTTGTCCTAAGAGGTGCTCGTCACTACGATCTTATCGTAGTGTCTTGATGCTTTTACCTTGACATTACTTCCGCATCAGCCTAGTAGTCTTTGAACTTATCAAAGTACTTAGATTTGTGGTGCATCAAGTAAATGTACTCGCATATCGAATAGTCATCTATAAAATAGACAAAATATTCGAAACTACCTCTTGTCTGGATAGTCATAGGACCACACAAATCAGAATGAACCAATTCCAACACATATTCGGCTCTATGCCCCTTAGATTTAAAAGCTACTTGGTTATTTTTCCTTCCAAGTAAGACCCGCAGGTTGGAAAGTTTTCCCACCATCAATGAACCCAAAAGTTCATTATCCTTTGAATCCTACTCAAGTCAATATGACCTAGCCTTAGATGCCAAATATATGATTGGTTCATTTCTGAAGGTTGCTTTCTCTTATTAGAGTTAGAAGATGTGTTATTTAATTTTCATTTGTTGCATCGTGAGAGTTATTGGATTTTAAATTGCCAACCAACGTACCAAAACAGATAACTTTTCTATTTTCTTGATAACAACTTTATTACCAAAATAGACAGAATATCTATTCTTAAATAGTTTAGAAACTGAAATCAAATTCTTTCTAAACTTAGTACGTAAAGAAAATTTCTTAAAATCCATATTTTATTCCTATCAGAGGATAAACATCTCCCACTACAACAGCTGCTACTTTTGCAGTAGTGCTCATGTATACGGTATTTTCCCTTTCATATAGTTGTCAGGTTTCCTGGAACCCCTGCAATGAATTGCAAACATGATCAGTGGCTCCTCGTATCTACACACCAGGTACTGGAAGATAACACGACTAACCATGTTTCAACAACTAATGAATAAAATACACCTATATTGTTCTCAGTTCTAAGAGGGCAACCCATCTTAATGTCCAAATTTTATTTCCAATATTAATTGGGACAGCTAAGTCTATTCTATAGTATAACAACTAGGGGATTGACAAACATCCTAAGAATCACAAAACTATTTAGTCAAGACCAACTCCTTAAAATCCCCGTGAATTTTGTATGCCACGATAGTGTGGACGTATACAAAATCAAAGAGGAGATTTTATCCATTAATTTTATTATCTCGTCAACCTTTCTTTATGACGAATAAAATTAATAGTTGGTCTGTCTTTGGTCAAATATTTGGTCAAAACTTTGAATTTAAAATAACTTTGATTCCTCAAAACAATATCATTTAAATTCACCAACACCTCAAATACCGTAAATTTTGCATGCCACGATAGTGTGGATGTATACAAAATTGAACATTTGTAAGAGGAGGGTTATACCCATTAATAACCTTGTCAACCTATCTTTATGACAAATAAAATTACCTCAAATACCGTGAATATTGTATGCCACGATAGTGTGGACGTATATAAATTCAAACATTTGTAAGAGGGATTTTACCCAATAATTTTATTATCTTGTCAACCTAACAAATAAAATTACCTCAAACATCGTGAATTTTGTATGCCACGATAGTGTGGACGTATACAAAATCTCAACATTTGTAAGAGGGGGTTTTAATTTTATTATCTTGTCAACCTATCTTTATGATAAATTAATAGTTGGTTTTCTTTGGTCACACAAATAATAGCAGTGACTCCGATGGGAAGGATACTATTAGATATGCCTAAGTGTATACCATTACTTGACACTTAGTCTATCAAATAAGATTGTGCACCTTCCGATGGGGAAGATCACACGCTCTTAGTTAATTTCCTATAGTCATCCAAATGGAAGTTTGATCTAGTGATCTGCAAACAAACTCATCCGATATGGAGGAAGGTACTCAGAGCCAATGCGCAAGTTTATTTGCATCACTTACAAACCAGCAATGGAGACCATGGAATTTATTTATAAATCCCTCTCCCACTTAGTTATTTAAGGTGAGGAATTTTAACCTATGCTAGCATACATCACATGCACATCACAGTAAATAAAAGCAATAAATATGGAAATTAATTTTCCAACTATTATGACTTCTTCCATCACTGTTCTTCGTGTGTTCCAACCCTGGCTGCTGCCATCTTTAGCCACCGCCATCGGGTCGAGTTGTCGTATCTATCTTGCTTCTTATTCCGCTGCGCCTCTGGTCCTCAAATAGCACCACACCTCGCAAAGATACGATCTGTGACAAAAATAAAATTTTACATATATCGATCCTATATTCCATAAAGGAATATACATATATTCTAGATCGAACAAAAAAGTAAAATTCTAAAACTAATACAGCTCCTGCTGTATTTAATACATACAATCATGCACACACAAAATAATGCCCTTGACATGTCTAAGGGTCCAATCACACACAATATCAATATGCCATAATGAATCACAAAGTTAGCACATCCTACTATTATCCTACCTAAATTATGTATGACATGTACATAATTAATTTGAAAACCAAAACACAAAAAGGCAAACTCGAGCTCTGATACCAATTGTTGGTTGGTACTAGGAAGATCGTACTGGTTCCACTGTACAAAAATTTTGTACAAGTGTCGAACCTTTTCCTAAACAACCTATTGTGTTCTTTAGAAGTTAAATTAGGAATCGCAAATGGAACTTAACATTATTGATTCCAAATTTAACTTATCTGTTCTTAATGGTTTAGATTTGGATCGCAAGCGGAACTTAACACTATTGATCCAGATCAACCTATGTTATAAATTCAATTAAATATTAATTTCTAAAATCGACTTCCAGAACTGCATGGCGAGGCACATGGCCTTCTTGGGTATGGGAGCATCCACCACCGCCTAGACAAAGCCTTTTAAGGAAAGCTAATATTTAATTTTCTTATATAACTCTAGGTTTAATCAAAAAGAACAATCGAATCACAAATTCGAAAAATAAAAAGAAAACACAACTTCAAAACAAATCCTAAAAACTAGAATATAATGCCTCTTGTGTTTGGAATTCTTACAAAGAAAAATAACTAGCATGATGCGGAAAATAATTACTAGTTATACCTTTCCTTTGTATGCTATTAACCTCGAGATCTTCTGTTGTATTCCTCGCCTCACCTTGGACGTCATGTGGGCGACGATCCTCCAAGATGAACACCACCCAAAAAGCTCCTCCTCCTTCTAGTATTCGGCCACCAACACCACCAAGGAACTAAAGAGAGCAAGGGGAAAGGGAAGGGAAGAGATCCGACCACATGAGAGAGAGCACAAGCAAGCGAATAAGAGATGATGCAATCCCTACTTCTCCTCTTCTTCTCCTTCTCTTTGTATCCAGCCACACCAAGCAACCACAAGAGGTGGTCAACCCTAGCATGAAGAAAAGCAAGGGTCGACCCTTAGGAGAAGACTTGAAGAGAAGAGAGAAAAGAATAGTATTCTTACATGAGGCCTCTCCTCCCCTTCTTTTATAATACTTGCCCAAGGCAAATAAGGAAAGACTTTTTACAAAAATTAAAATCTTCCTCTAGTTTTTTCTTTTCCCTTTTTATTTTTCCTTTTCTTTCCTCTTGATTGAATCAATCACCAAATCATGGATTGATTGGATGATGATTTGGCCTGCCCCTTGCTTGGGCACCAAGCAAGGGTGGCTGGCCCCTTAAAAAAGAAAGAAAAAATAATTTTTGTAAAATTTTTATAACCTCTTATAAAATTTTACAAGCTCTCTTTTAATTTCCTAAGGTGGATGTTAAAAAAGGAAAGTTTTAAAAATTAAAACCAAGTTTTAAAATTTAAAACTTCTCTTCAAAATTTTTTTTTAACATGGTTACAAAATTAAAAGATTTAAGATTTAAAACTTCTCTTCCTTTTTTCTAAAACCATGAGGATGGTTAAAAAAGGAAAGTTTTAAAACTTTTAAACTTTCTTCATGTGGCCTAATTCAAATAAGGAAAGTTTTATATTTTAAAATCTCTCTTTTAAAACTTATAGTTTTCTACAAAGAGAAGATTTTAAAAATTTAAAAACACCCCTTAACTTTGAATTATGTGGTCGGCCCCCTTGCACAAAGCAAGGGTCGGTCACCTTGAAGGAATTCATGGCTGGCCCTTAGCTTGGTCACCAAGCCTTGGGTCGGCCCTTCTTGGACACCAAGATGGGCTTTCATTGGATGGACTTGAGGCTTTAATGAGGCTACGACAGGGACCTAGAGGAGAAATTGGTTTTGGCCTTCCGATGAGCTTGAGTATCCCGTGTTCGCCTCGAACACACAACCCAAGTTCATCAATAATAACTAATTCCACTAGAGAGTTATTATTGCACTACCGCACCAATCCCAAATTACATTATGGGCTCCTTCTTATCATGAGTGTGTTAGTCTCCCTGTGTTTAAGATAACAAATTCCCACTGACTAAGTAAGTTACTGACAACTCACTTAATTAATATCTAGCTCCAAGAGTAGTACCACTCAACCTCATTGTCATGTCGGACTAAGTCCACCTGCAGGGTTTAACATGACAATCCTTATGAGCTCCTCGTGGGGGCATTCTCAACCTTAATAACTAGGACACAGTTTCCTTCTATAATCAACAATGCACACTATAAGTAATATTATTTCCCAACTTATCAGGACAATTGATTTATCGAGCTAAATCTTATCCTTTGATAAGTTAAAGAAATAAATACTAAATATATGTACTTGTTATTATATTAGGATTAAGAGAACATACTTCCATAATAACTAAGGTCTCATTCTTTTATTAAGTCAGTATAAAAGAACTTACCTTAAATGGTCCTACTCAATACACTTAGAGTGTACTAGTGTAATTTATTAGTCAAGATAAACTAATACCTAATTACATTATGACTATTCCAATAGTTTGTTCCTTTCCATCTTAGTCATGAGCTACTATTTATAATTTTTAAGGAATTTGATAACATCATCTTCTGTGTGTGACACCACACACCATGTTATCTACAGTATAAATTAATTGAATAACTACACTTAGCATATAAATGTAGGTATTTGACCATTATGATTCTTTATTTCTATAAATGTTTATACAAAAGCTAGGCTTTTAGTATACACTCTAACATAAGGATTCAACTGTCTCTTCCATCATAAATACCCTTTTATGGGTGGATGTCACGTGTCCCACTACCACATTCTTTGAAGTGATAGTTGATGCATGACTTTTCGTACAACCCAACGATACTCCTTCCCTTGCTACTTGAAGATCAATGGTTAGTAATGCTTATGCTACTGTAATCGAACGAACACAACAGGACTTGATCCTGTAGCCTTTTTTTTAAAAACCCTAATTGATGAAGAAGTGCATCATTCTGCGCTTCCCCTTCTTTGCTTTCTTCTCTGGCAACTTCTTTTTTCGACTACCTTGTTCTTCCTTCACCTTGAACCAATAAGTCCTTTGGATTCATAGCTATTTTTCTTCCCTTCCCCCATGGCACAAGAATCTATTTCCCCATGGTATACTTATACGTGTTTCGACTTCTATAATGTAGACCAATAGAGAAGTCACTTGCAATGTGAAATCCCTATTGACCACCGAATTCATCTTCCATCTTCCCAAGCTCATCCTCATCATCCTCCTGACGATTGTGTCACCTTATTTAAGGATCAACTAAAAGTAGGTTTACACTTTCTTTTTTCCCATTTCTTTTTGGACCTAAGTCTTTATTTCAATATCCCTCTTTCATAGTTCACCACAAATACTTTTCGCAGTATGTGCAGGATGTTCATCTTATTACGTCTGTATAACATCCCCCCTACTCCTCACAATTTCCACCTGTTCTTGTACCCTAAATGATCTTATCTAGGGGTCTTTCTATTTCAATCTCATCCTATGAGAGCGTTCTTCAAGGACATGCCTTCTTTTAATAAAGGATGGAAGGATTACTTCTTTTTATTAAATTGCCTGAGCCAACTTATTGGTCGACTGAGTGGTGGTCTAACCTTCCCCCGCTTCCAAACATTGGTAATTTTAAGGTCGACCTAGCCCTCATCTCCTATTCAATGAAACTAGTCAGCATTCAGTTCAAGGCCCCAAAATTGTTGCACAAGGGTTTGCTTTAATTGTTTGGGCTAAGTCTCGTCTGAACCAAGCTTCCCTTTTCTTTCGGTAAGTTTTATTACCTCACCCATTACTTTATAACTAACTAAAGTCTCTTTTATTTTATGCAGTGGAGGCCTTTTTGAGGTGGTGGCCTTCGAGTGCGTCCAACTAGATGAGGATACATTGTTACAAAAAGAGCAGGAGCTTCACACATAGCAAGGCTAGCAATTGGCTAGTCCTTCTAGCCAGGCATCTGACAGTCGTGTGACCGACCCCAGTGGGAGGGTCATGTAAGAAGTGGTACCAACCCTCTCCTAGGATCTGAGGAGTCTCCTAAGGTGGAGGTTCCCCTGTAAAGACACAAGAAGTGTCACCTCATCCTCTTTGCTCGAACTTTTGAGCGACGCGCGTCTCCCATTCCCATGTCTCCGCCTCACCCTATGCCCACTAGAGAAAAAACCTCGGCCCAATCATCTGAGTGGACTTTGTCCGCTCATCCATTTGCTTCCAACCTCCCCCCTAGAATTCCAATCTAGGATGTCACTTCCCAGCCGATCAGCTCTCTAATTGGTGTATCTTTTTTTCCTCCTGATCTGCCTGTCATTCCTATAGAGGAGGCTCCCCCTTCCTTTACCCCTGACCAAGAGTCCAAAAGTCTCTACAAATTCTCTACCATATATGATTTACCTTCTGTCCCTAGGTTGCCCCCCTCACCTTCTGCTCCCTTAGCCAATAGTCGTATACTTTTGATGGGCCAATTGATGGAGGTGTGGGAGTCTGCAATGGACAGACTAGTGATCTGGCACCGGCAGACATGATGGATGACTATTCTTATAACTTGACTTTAGTAATTTTTTTTAACATTGTTTGCCCTTCTATATGTCCTAAGGAAATGTTCATTTTGTAGCAATAAGCATTTGGGATGGGCATACTACAAAAATTCACAACCTTAGCCCAAGAAAATGAAGTTCTGAAGAAATGCCTATCCAAGGTGGACGCCCTTGGAGTCCCTATCTGCCCATCCTCAAAGAACCAAGCTCAACTTGATCAGTTGAGTCAATTAGAAAAGAAACTCCAAGAGGTTCAAGCAACATGCCAATCTAACCTAGAGCGAGCATATAAATAGGAGGCTATCTGGAAGACTACCGAAGACAGGCTTCGCTCAGAGATCACTTGTCGAACACATATTAGATGAGATAGACGAGAGGTCTGCAAAGGTCCAACACCTCTCCGCTCAACTAGAAGAAGCCAAAGATGCACATGTTGCAGAGCTGGCCACCCAAATTCAATTAGTAGTTGAGCGACAACAAAAATTGAATGCTCAAGTAATTGAGCTGAAATTGGTCTAGGCAGATCTAGAGGCTGATCAGAGCATCCTGACCATAGCTAAATCTGAAGCGACGAGACTCTCCACTAAATTAACAATGGTTCGGATGGAACTCGCAGCTTATCAGGTGGGAGCGGATGAGTGATTCAAAGCGAGGAAGGCCACCCTCTACAAATCATGTGACTTTGTTGAGCCCAACGTCGACTCTATTAACACCGCTCTTCTTCATGGAGGTGAGGGCGCAACCAACCAATTGAGAGAGGGAGGATACCTGGCTTTGAATCCTCCAGCTCGCTTTCTTGATCATCAGATATTACTCAAGGAGCGTCCGCCTGGCTTATTTCCTAGCTTAAAGTGATTCCTTGAATTATTCCTATGAATAGTAGAACTTGGTAGTTTGATTTTCATGTAATGAAAGACTTTTTTTCCTTAATGTTTTTCCATCTCATGATGGACTATTTTATTTGTTTATTTCTATGTATGTTTAACTTCTTGCATCAATTGCTTTGAGGATCCTACATTCACGATGTGAGCGAGCTTGTTTGTCTGACCAGGCTTTTTTACCCGGTCAGGTACATCCTTCTATTCGAACATATAGTAGAACAGGCAAATAAGAACTTGACTATGTTTTTTCCTTGTCGAGTACAAACTTCCGTTCAAACATATAATAGAATGCATGAAAAAGAACTCGACCAAGTTTTTGCCAGGTTGGGTACAAACTTTCGTTCGAGCATAGAATAGAATGCGCGAAAAAGAACTCAACCATGTTTTTGTCAGGTCGGGTACAAACTTCCATTCTGGCATATAATAGAATGCGCGAATAAGAGCAGAGTCTATGAGGGGTGCGATATCAGATCTGCTAAACGATAAGGTTGACCGACCTCTTTGTCGATCGAGTTATCTATAGAGTACCTTATGTAAAATATCATAAAGGAAGAATAACCTTAAGGGAATTTTTAGGAGTTTTTAGAGATTTTCTGGAAATTTTCGGAGCCCATATGATGAGTTTAAGGGGATGAATTTATAGACTAAGTGAAAGCTTGTTTGAAATACCCAAAAAATGAGAGTTGATTGAGGAATAAACTTAGGTTTTGATTTGACTAAACCTGAGTTCGAAATTATAAAAAAAAATAAAAACCTAATCACCGTGCCCTAGCCATCCTCACCGCCCGATCCTTCCTCTCCTTCTCCCCCCTCGCGACGCTGAGCCACCGCCGTCCTCTCCCAATCTCTTCATCTTCCCCAACCCAATGGCATCGCCTCGCGATGCCTCGTCTCCCACGCATACAAAACCGTCAGCCAAGGAAAGCCTCGAGCCCTCTCCTCTCCTGATCTGTCACCTTTGTTGCAGCACCGCCTTCTCCTCTTCTCACCACCATCCAGCGACACCGAACCACCGCCACCCTTGCTAACGCCGCAAATCAGCGCTAGCAGGCTATCAACTACCCGAGCCCTGTTACCTATGCCCTAGCCACCCTCTGCCCTAGTTTGGATTCACCCATCTCGCGATCGAGCTACGGACAGTCGCCGAACCAGAGCCCTTCTACCCATTTCTTACAATCGAACCAGCGCCGACAACTGAATCTGTGTGCCTTCTCCACCTCCAGCCTCTCCCATAGCGCATCAACGGGTGTGTCACCACCAAATTTTGATGACATTGGCATCATTCAGCCATCATAGGCTAAGTAGCACCATTTCCAGCGATCAACCGAGTCGATTATGGCATATCTACTCCTTTGGGCGTGTTTACCCCTCTAATTATGTTGTGTCAGCAGATCAAGCAAGCGTCGCCTTCTTGCCACTCCATTGTCGGAGAGGGACCGCTGCATAGGGTAAGCTTTGATTCTAAGTTCCCGGATCTATAAGGATTGGATGCTAAAGTTGGCCGTGTTTTAGGGTTCTCGTGTGGAGATTTGCGACTCCACCTTGCTACGGCCACTAGATCTAGCAGCAACGTCCTCTAGCAGTGGATAAGTACAGATTTAGGTGAGTTTTGGGTTGCTTTATGCTTTTAGTAAATTCTAATCGGAAGGTGAAATAGTTAGGGTTGCTTAATCTATTAGATTAATTCATAAGCACAATTAAGGATCATTTTGATTAGGGTTTTCCCTAATTAGTTTTGGGGATTTTATTTAGCTATTTAATTCATAAGAACTTAGCTAAATAAAATACTTTGATGTAGGACTCTATTAAGACAGCATCACGACGTGGGATTTATTTGATACGATCTTCTTTTGAGGCGAGTACCTTTGACTTATCTCTTTTGATATTGTCATTCTGATATGCGTAATAGGTTATAGCTAGTATTAATGGTTATATTTATATTTGCTTGGTATGTCACTACTTGACACCCGTAGTATGCCTATATTATTATCTGTTATGCATTTATATTTATGCCTCTTGATTCTTGCCATGTATACTTATGTTTATAGAAGTAGTGACATGCAATGTATTATCGAGTATAGGCCTAGCTACTAGATATATGTGGCATGTGTCACGCCCCGGAGGAGTCCCTGTCCGAAGAAATTTCAGCAGCATCTCCCCTGTACGGCGGACAATCTGAAACTTTCTACATCGCCCTCTGGGCCACATATACCTCGGCCAACACGGCCGGAACAATAACAATAATATAAATAATCACCCACGCAGTTAATAATTTAACAAACTGTAACAGTGATAGTATGACTCAAAAACAACCCTACTCAACTACACCCATAAAGCTCAAAACATATTCCTACTCCACTACACTCATAAAGCTCAAATCTGACGATAAGATCAACTTACCTCTTCTGTCATCCAGGCAGGCATGTAGTAAAACAAATCCAAATAAAAACCCATCGACAATGTCCATATAAGACCCAAGTGTATCAAAATAAAACAAGTCTCAACATAGTCTAGTAAAAGACACCAAAAGACAAATAAACATCCTCGTGGACTGCAGGGGACTAGCGACTGGTACCCTTCGGATAGCATCAACCTGAAAATAACAACGGAGGAGGGTGTGAGTCCAACACTCGGCGGGTATCAACTGATATGCATAATAAAGAAAATAACATCCAGCACTAATCATGCGTACAGTCTCCTGATACAAGAAGGATAAATGCAACTGAATAAAGCAGGAGAAAACTGTACTAACCAGGACCAAGGTATAACGACAATAGGGTCATCAGACCGAAAGTGTCATAATCCTGTATGCATGTCAATCATATGCATCCATATAAATGCAGCAACTAAAATGCAGCAAACATAAGCAATAAATGCATCATGCATATGATGCAAATGTCATGGTCACCCCTAACGCCAGTCAGTCATCTCACGCACAATGGTGAGACCGAGTGGGTAGGGCTGTGACAACCGTGCACTCTGCCATCACTACTCCTGATGAGTGACCGAGTGGACGGGATGCTGTCGGAGTACACACATACTCCTACCCCAAATCATAAATGGGGGAGCGCAATGCTCTCATCTCCCGGTACACCATGACGGGGAGGGATCCCTGACGTGCTACCACGCTGCGTCACACTACCCATGAGCGGACCAACGGAGAACCGAATAGAGCAAAACTGATGTGCTACCACGCTGTGTCACGCTACCCATGAGCGGACCAACGGACCACCGACAGTGATGAAACTGGCGATGTGCTCAACAATAATGGAGCAGACTATCGCACAGTATGCAATCATGCGAATGGTGCATGATACTAAGCATGGCAAAATACTGAGCAGCATAGCAATAATCCATATACATGTAAAATGTGTACCATCGGGAAGTGAATCAAATCAAAGTACACAGACCAGATAAGGTATCAAAAACCCTAGGTCCTGAACATGATAAATAACATGGTTGTGTCACTACCTCTATAAATAGGCATAATCAGGTAAACACTAGCATGATGTGCAAAATAAATAAACAACCAAACATGTAATAGGTCAGGTATCCTTCACAGTTAGACCATTCCCATAATGATATCAAAACACAAACCTCTACAAATCTTGCACCCAAAAGTAAACAAACTTACCCAATCGGCAATTTACCTCTCTGGCGAAATCGTCACAGTGAAGAGAGGCGAGGCGTCGGCTACGCCAGGAGGTACTGAGAGGTTCTGGGCAATGTCGGTCGATCAACGACGACAGTAGCCAGTGATGAGCGAAAGACGGCTAGGCGTTATTCCATGCGGTGGCGACACTCTGCAGAGGAAGAGGGAGTGGCGTCGGGACAGTGGGTGGCGCGCGTGAGGAGCAAGGTGGCCGGCGCTCGTGTCTGTGCGCAGAGGAGAAGAGAAGGGAAGAGTAAAGGGAAAATGGTTGGCAGTGGCGAGACTAGGCCGAAGGTTTATTTTTATCGCGAGGGGAAGCGGCGGTTTTTGCTGCGCCGATTGAAAGAGGGCGGTTAGGGCAAGCATTGGGCGCGAGAGAATAGGCTCGGGGAAGAGGGAAACGGTGAGGGAAAGAAATAAAAGAAAAGAAAATAAAAAGAAAATAAAAAGGAAATAAAGAAAATCAACATTTCCTCGTTAAAACGGGGTAGCCTAAACAGGCTTTTCCCGGTCCCCGTTTTTATCCCCGTAAACTCGTCCAAACGAGCTCCGAAAAATTCACGAAAAATTTCAAAAAATTTCCTTATTATTATTCGCCTATTTTCGATATTTTACAGCATGTGTACCCTGATTTATTATCTGACATGTGTATCTAGTTTTATTATTTGCCATGTGTACCTAGATTTATTACCTGGCATGTATACCTAGATCCTTGTTATGGACTTAGTTTTCCTTTTGGTACATATTATATGGAGGTTGATATTTTCAGGAGTTACATGCTTTAGTGTTATGCACCATTTTGCATGATTGCATGCTGAGCGATTGTCGTCTCATTTATAGTTGAGCACATCACCAGTTACATGATCTGCACATACAATCACTCATGGGTTAGTGGTACATCAGGCAGGGTGTGTGCAGTTTGCTCTGTCAGGGCTCTGCTGGTCCGCTCATGGATAGTGTGATTGTAGCGTGGTAGCGGGCGAAGATCCCTCCTCTTGACTATAATATAGGGAGATGAGAGCTTAGGCTCCTCCACTATGGTTGGGGTAGAAGGATGGATGTACTCCGACAACATCCTGTTCACTCAATCACTTAGGAGTAGTGATGGTAGAGTGCACAGTTGTCATAGCCCTACCCACTCGACCTCACCATCGCATGTAAGGTGGCTGACTAGCGTCAGGGGCGACCATGTCATTTGCATCATATGCATGGATTGCATTTATTGCTTGTGATAGCTACATTTTGGATGCTGCATTTTGATGGATGCATATGATTGACATGCATACGGAGACATGATGTATTTGGTCTGATGACCCTTGTATCTGGATTGGAAGTCCTGGTTGTTAGAGTGTATACTAAAAGCCTAGCTTTTTGTAAACATTTATTTTTAAAATAAAGAATCACATTGGTCAAATATCTACATTTATATGCTAAGTGTAGTTGTTCAATTAATTTATATTGTAGATAACATGGTGTGTGGTGTCACACACAGAAGATCATGTTATAAGTTCCTTATAAATTATAAATAGTAACTCTCAACTAAGATGGATAGGAACCAACCATTGGAATAGTCGTAGTATAATTTGGTATTAGTTTATCTTGACTATAAAATTATACTAGTACACTCTGAGTGTATTGAAAAGGACCATTTGAGGTAGTATCTTTTTATACTGACTATATAAAAGAATAATACCTCTGTTATTATGGAAGTGTGTACTCTTAATCATGATAACAAGCACGTATACTTAATATTTATTTCTTTAATTTATCAAAGGGTGTGATTTAGTTCGATAAATCAATAGGCCCGATAAGTTGAGAAATGATATTATTTATATGGTGTATTGTTGATTATAAAATGAAACTGTGTCCTAGGAATCTAAGTTGATGATGTCCCCAAGAGGAGCTCATAAGGATTGGCATGTAAACCCTGCAAGTGGATTTAGTCCGACATGACGATGAAGTTGAGTGGTACTACTCTTAGAGCTAGATATTAATTAAGTGAGTTGTCAATAACTCATTTAATTAGTGGCTATTATATATCTTAAACACAGGGAGACTAACACACTCATGATAAGAAGGAGCCCATATAGTAATATGGGATTGGTGCGGTAGTTCAATAATAACTCTTTAGTTGAATGAGATATTATTGATGAACTCGAGTTGGGTGTTCGGGGTGAACATGGGAAGCTCAAGTTCATCGGGAGACCAAAACCAATTCCTCCTCTCGGTCTCTATCGTAGCCTCTTATTTATAAAGTCTTATACCCACCTATACCCACCTTCTTACCCATCCTTAGGTGGCCGGCCAAGACATGGCTTGGATGGGTTGAAGTGTTGCCGACCTAGCTTGAACCCAAGCTTAGATGGCCGACCACAATAAATTAAAAGAATTTATTTTTAAAAATCTTTCCTTATGTGGAAGCCATGGTTTTAAAAGAGAGTTTAAAATTTAAATCTTTCCTTTTATAATTTTCTACAAAAGATTAAGAGAAAGGTTTAATATCTTTCCTTATTTATAATTAAAAGGAAGATTTTAATTTTTGATAAAACTTTCCTTTTTTTGTAACCATCCTCATGATATTTAAAAGAGAGTTTTAAAATTAAATATTTCCTTTTATAGCTTTCTACAAAAGATTAAGAGAAAGATTTGATATCTTTCCTTATTTGTAGTTAAAAGGAAGATTTTAATTTTAGAGAAAACTTTCATTTTTGTAAATCATCCACATGTTTTAATAGAGAGATTTTAATTTATAAAAGTTTCCTTTTATAACCAACCATGAAGGGAATTTTTAAAAGAGAAATTTTTATTTTAAAATTTCCGGAAATAAATTAGGAAGTTTTAATTTTGTGTTTAAAATTTTCCTTCCTTGGAGGATTTGATATGGCCGGCCACATCCATAGAAGAAAAGTAAATTTTTTATCAATTAAATTTTCCTTTCATTGGCAAGGCAAATAAGGAAGTTTTTATTAAAACTATCCTTATTTGCCAAGACCAAGGAATATAAAAGAGAGGGTAGAGGTGCCTCACCTCATAACAATATATCATCTAGTATTCCTCTCTTCTCTTCCTTGGTGGTGGTCGGCCCTCTCTTCCTCCTTTTCTCCTATTCTTCTTCCTTGTGTGGGCGGCGGCATCTTCATCTCAAGGAGCTTGGTGGTGGCCGGATCTTGTTAGAGGAAGAAGGAGAGATAGGAGGCTTTGTTTCTTAGCATCCCTTGGAGCTTGGTTGGTGACCGAAAGTTCTTCATCTCTTGAAGATTGTTGGTGGCCGAAAATTGCTTGGAGAAGAAGGAAGCTTGGGTGGATTCTCGTCTCGGTAGATCGTCACCCACATGACGTTCGAGATAAGAAGAGGAATACGACAAAAGATCGTGAGGTCTATAAGCTACGAAAGGTATAACTAGTTATTAGTTTCCGCATCATAACTAGTTCATCCTTTTGTTTAGATCTTGAAATACCAAATACAAGAGGCTAGTGATTCTAGGTTTTCGAATTTATGAATTGAGTTTGTGTTTCTTTTATTTTTTCGATCTTGTGATTCGATTGTTCTTAATGGTTAAACCTAGAGTTACTATAAGGAGATTAAATATTGAATTTTGTTGAAAGACTTTGTTTAGGAAGTGGTGGATGCTCCCATAACCAAGAAGGCCTAGTGTCTCGCCATGTTTAACTTGGAAGCCAATCTCTGAAATAAATATTTAATCCAATTTGTAACATAGGTGGATTTGGATTAATAATGTTAAGCATCGTTTGTGATTTAAGTCTAAACCTATAAGAACAGATAAATTGAATTTGGAATCAATAATGTTAAGTTCTGTTTGCGATTTCAAATTTAATTTCTAAAGAACACAATAGGTTGATAAGAATGGTTCTTGACTTGTACAAAATTTTTGTAAAGGGGAACCAGTACGATATTCCGGGTAGCAACCAATAATTGGTATCAGAGCTAGGATTTGCCTCTGTGTGTTTGGTTTTCAGTTTAATTATGCACATGTCATACATATTTTAGGTAGGATAATAGTAGGATGTGCAAATAGATTTAACTCTATGGTTGTTGGCATCCTAGATCCAACTATTATGGCCCTAATGTGATTGTGCGTGATTAGACCCTCGGACATGTTGAGGGCATTTTATGTGTGTGCATGATTGTATGTATTAAATACAGCAGAAGCTATATTAGTTTTAGGATTTTATATTTTTGTTTCGATCTAGATCACATGTATATTCCTTCGTGGAATATAGGATTGATATATGCAAAATTCTATTTTTGTCGCGGATCTTATCCTTGCGAGATGTGGTACTATTTGTGGACCGGAGGCGCAGTAGAAAAGGAAGCAAGATAGATGCGGCGACTAGACCCGATTGCGGTGGCTAAAGATGGCAGCAGCTAGGGTTGGCAGCACACGGAGGACAGTGATGGAAAAGGCCATAATAGTTGAAAAATTGTTTCTCTATATTTATTGCTTTATTTACTGTGATGTGTGTGTGTGCATGTTAAAATTCCTCACCTTAAATAACTAAGTGGGAGAGAGACTAGTAAATAAACTCCATGGTCTCCATTACTGGTTTGTAAATGATGCAACAAACTTACATGTTGGCTCTGAGTGCCTCCCTCCACAACGGATGAGTTTGTTTGCGAATCACTAGATTAAACTTCCTTTATGGATGGTTATATGAAATTATTTAGGAGTGTGTGATCTTCTCCAACTGAAGGGGTGCAATCCTATTTAATGAACTAAGTATCAAGTAATGGTATACACTTAAGCGCATTTAATAGTATCCTCCCCAACGGAGTCACTGCTATTATTTGTGTGACCAAAGGAATACCAACTATTAATTTTATTTGTCATAAAGTTAGGATGACAAGATAATAAAATTAATGGGTAAAACCTCCTCTTACAAATGTTGAATTTGTATACGTCCACACTAACGTGGCATGCAAAATTCATGATGTTTTGAGGTGTTGATAAATTTAAATAATATTGTTTGAGGAATCAATATTATTCTAAATTTAGAGTCTTGACCAAAAACCTTTTTTTGTGATTCTTAGGATGACTTTTAACCCACTGGCTATTATACTGAAAGAGAACAAACTTACTGGTCCCAATTACATAGATTGGAAAAGAAACCTGGACATTGTCCTAACTGCTGAAGGATATAAGTTTGTACTGTTAGAGGTTTGCCCTAATGTGCCTAATAGTGATTCTAGTGAAGAGGAGATTGAATATCATAAGAAATGGGTCAAGGCAGATGAGATGGCGTGGAGTTACATTTGGCTTTTATATCAAATGTGATGCAACATTAGCATTAGACCATGCCTACTGGCCATGACATGATGTACAATCTCAAGGAACTCTTCAGACACTAGAATTGGGCTAACAGGAAAGACTGTATAATCTCTAGGTACTGGACTAAAAGCAGGAATGAAGAAGCCGAAAGGCAAGTGCTTCATTTACAAGCAGTCTGGATATTTGTAGGTGGGTTGTCCTCGTAGGAAGAGAACAATATAAGTATAGTAGTTAGAACATGTTTAGTGGTGTTATCTACCGGTACCTGGCGTGTAGATATGATAACCACTGATCATGTCTACAAATCATTGTAGGAGTTCTAGGAAACCCAACAACTACACGAAGGAGAAATCACTGTTTACATGGGCAATGCTACAGAAGTAGCGGCTGTTGTAGTGGGAGATGTTTATAGGAATAAAATATTGGTTTTAAGAAATTATCTTTACGTACCAAGTTTTAGAAAGAACTTGATTTCAGTTTCTAAACAATACAAGGATGGATATTCTGTCTATTTATGATAGCAAAGTGTTATGAAGATAAATAGGGAAGTTATATGTTCTGGTACGTTCGTTTGCAATTTGTATACTCTAAATCCAATAACTCCCACGATGTAACAAATGAAAATTAATAGCACATCTTCTAATTCTAATAAGAGAAAGGACCTTTTGAAAATGAACCAAACATATCTTTGACATCTAAGGCTTGGTCATATTAACTTGAGTAGGATTCAAAGGACTCTTGGGTTCATTAGTGTTGGAAAACTTTCCAACTTGCGAATCTTGCTTGGAAGGAAAAATGACCAATAGACCTTTTAAGGTCAAGGGGTATAGAGCCAAAGATGTGTTGGAACTGGTTTATTTTGATTTGTGTGGTCCTATAACTATCTAGGCAAGAGGTAGTTTCAAATATTTTGTCTATTTTATAGATGACTATTCGAGATACGGGTACATTTACTTGATGTGCCGCAAGTCTAAATGCTTTGATAAGTTCAAAGAGTACAAGGCTGATGTAGAGAAACGTCATGGTAAAAGTATCAAGACACTACGGTCTGATCGTGGTGGCGAATACCTCTTTGGAGAGTTTAGGAATTACTTATCAGAGGCTAGGATTCAATCTCAATTGTCTGCACTTGGTACACCCCAATAGAATGGTGTGGCAGAACGAAGGAATAGGAATCTTATGGAAATAGTTAGATCGATGATGAGTTATTCGGAATTACCAAATACGTTTTGGGGATATGCTCTGGAAATAGCAGTGTACATTCTGAATATGGTACCTTCTAAATCAGTACCCTTTACTCCCATGGAATTGAGGAATGGACGTAAGCCTAGTCTGAGTCATATTCGGATATGGGGTAGTCCAGCACAAGTGCTAAAGGGAGATATTGACAAGTTGGAATCACGTACAGAAGTTTGTCTGTTTGTAGGATATCCTAAGGGAACGAAAGGTGGTTTGTTTTATAATCCTAAAAATCAGAAGATCATTGTTGGCACCAATGCTTAATTTTTAGAGGAAGATTATGTAATGAACCATAAACTTATGAGTGAAATTGTTCTAGAAGAAATGAGAGAGGGCATGCCTACTTTAGTACCAACAGTGCAAGATAAAATATCACAAGAAACTGCAACATGTATCACAAATGATACACAACAACAAACAGTGCCTCACCGTAGTAGGAGGGTTGTTAGGCAACCTGAGAGATTCATGTTTTTGGGAGAGTCTTCGGACTTGGTCCCTGGTGAACATGAACCTGATCCCCGGACATATGACGAAGCACTCCAAGATAAAGATGCAGTATCTTGGCAAAGAGCGATGAACTCTAAAATAGAATCTATGTATTCTAACAAGGTCTGGGAGCTTGTAGAACCACTAAATGGTGTAAAAGTCGTTGGATGTAAGTGGATCTACAAAAGGAAAAGAGGGACAGATGGGAAGGTGGAAACCTTCAAAGCAAGGCTTGTTGCGAAAGGGTACACTCAGAAAGAGAGAATCGATTATGAGGAAACTGATGTGCGTAGATTATATACACTTTTATATATACTTTGACGCACATCTACTTGTACTTCATGCGCATAATCTATATTTATTGCACCCTATTTCATTATAATGTCATACTTCCATTATATTTTGTTCGGAGATCTACTCTTTACTTGTTTTGATTAATAGGACATGATTTGGAGCAAAAATGAAGTTTAAATGAAGTCGAGAGCTTCTAGAGTGACACGGGCATGCAAAACTAAGTTTTCTTCATGTTCTGGCCGTGTGGCACCCACACACCCGTGTGGGGGGCGTGTAAAGGCCGTGTGAACCTCACACGGCCGTGCGAACGCCGTGTGTAACTTTCAGCATTGCAGACCAAAAGTAAAATAGTCATAACATTGTGATCCGTTGGAGTTTTGAGCCGTTCCAGATATCAAAATGTAGATAACGTCAAGATCTACAACTCTTATGAAGACTTCAACTAGATAAAACCACGTATTTAAGGTATAAAATGTGTTTCTATGTGACACGGCCTTAGCACAGGGCCGTGTGGAATCCCTGCACTGCACACCAAGGGTAAAACAAGCATAACATTGTTCTCCATTGGAGTTTTGGGCTGTTCTTTGATCCAATTTGTAGATAACTTCAGGATCTACAACTTTGATGAAGACATCAACTAGAGAAAATCCCATCTTGATGGAGTAAAGGACGTTGCAATAAGACATAGCTATGCAGGGCCAATCAAGGGGTGTGTGAGTCACATGGCCATGTCATGCAAGGGGGTGTGAGCTCCACACGGCCGTGTGAACCACATGGCCCATGGCCGTGTGAGCCACACGGTCGTGTAAGGTTTCCAAAGGAGAAAAATGACATGGCCGTGTGAGCCATATGGTCGTGTAAGGTTTCCAGAGGCAGAGGCAGATCAGGTCATGTAGGTCTACACGGCCATGCAAGGGAAGCAGATGCAGTGTGTGCCACAGCCATGTCTCACACACGGCCGTGTGAGGTTGGCAGAGTGGGGAGTGAGCTAGGTCATGTCCCACACACGGCTAGGTCCCGAGGCCGTGTGGCGCCCGATTTTCCCCATCTATATAAAGGTTTCTTCTTTATTTCAAAGGGGATCTTCTCCCTTTTGGGGAGAATTGAAGATTTGGGCATTCGTCCACCTTCTTGGAGGGATTCCGGAGATTCTAAGGGTGGATCTTCAACGTTTCGACTCCGGGGAGCGAGAATTGGATCCGAAGACAATCTTCATCGTAGATAAGCTTTTCTTCCCTATCTTTTATGGATTTGCGGATCAAGATGTTTGTCTTTTCTTCTTCTTTTGGATTCTTTCCTTGTTCCATGGATTAGATCTCTTGTAGGATGGAGGGAGTTTTTGTAATGGAGATTTGATGTAAACGCTTATGGATTTGCCAACATTTCTATTTCTATGATTTTGCCCTGTTTGTATCTATTCTTTCTTGTGTGGATTGTTGTGATTAGGGCTTAATTACCATGCTTGATTGAATGTTTGAATATCTTGTAGATCTTGTAGTGGTAATTCCTCATTAGATTTTCCGAGGGGCGTTCGTGATAGGAACATGCTCGTGTAAAGACGTTTGAGGGGTAATCTTGAAAGGGAAATTAGGTATTTCAAGAGGGTAAGATAGATTGTATGCATTAATCTTTATATCTAATGAGGTTGAGAAGTAGTGATTTCTATGTTGATTTTCTGAGGGACGCACGTGACAGGCAAGCCCATGTAAGGACAACATAGGATTCATTCCTAATTGATCGCATTTGGATATATTTCAGTTCTAGGCCGGTTGTCTATTGCAAGAGGGAACCGACAACCTTCTACAAATGATGGACAATTGAGAAATGAGATTTGGTAGATCATTATATTGAATAACATTATAAAGAAACCAAAACTCCTAGAACATACCTTTATCATTGCCCTTATTCTTGTTTCTTATTCTTTTATTTCTTTGTTTACATTTCATAGTTACACTTAGACTTTGTAAATCAATTGATTGGTTGTTTAGCTAACTCGCTTTGAGAAATCTTTAGTGCTTATTCCAGTCCCTGTGGATTCGATATCTTTTATTATTACTTGCGACATATCCGTACACTTGCGGAGGTCAACAAGTTTTTGGCGTCGTGGCCGGGGACTGCGCTATAACATTAGGGATTTTCAGTTGAGTTAGACTAGACATAACTTTTCTTTTCATTAGCATAATTTAAACTAATCTTTAGAATTCTGTTTTCATCATTTGCACATCTTTCTAATTCTTGACAATTCTTTTTGTTGCAATTCTAATTCTAATTCTAACTTTGCATTCTTGATTTCTAGCACTCTAATCTAACTTTTCTCTATTTTCTCTTTTGATCTAGTTTCTTTCTTCTTTTCTTTTGTAAGCATATCTTGCAATATATAGCATATGAATTATTCTAGACATTTTTCTTTTTCCTTTTATCTTTTTTTTCTTGTTTTCATTATGCACTTTCTTTCATGCAATTTAAATTCTGCATTTTCTGTCACGCCCCGGAGGAGTCCCTGTCCGAGAAAATTTCGGCAGCATCTCCCCTGTACGGCGGACAATCTGAAACTTTTCTACATGCTCATATACCTCAGCCACATGCGGCTGGAATAATAACAGGTAAATAAAACATCACCACGCAATTTATATAAAGATAAGCAACCAAGCAGTAATACCATGACTCAAAATCAACCCTACTCAACTACACTCGTAAAGCTCAAATCCGATGAACTTACCTCTTCTGCCGTCCAGGCAGGCATGTAGTAGAATAAATCCAAATCATACCAAAAATCCATCAAACGATAAGAATCCATACAATATCATAAGTAAAAGAATACAGGACTAAAAACAAAGTCTGATAGAGAAACTAAGGATAAATAACAACTAAAGACCAGCAAAGGACTGGTACTACGTGTAGATGGGGACTAGCAACTGGAACTGCTCCGGACAGCCTCAACCTGAAAATATAACAACAATGGAGGCGGGGTGAATCCAACACTCAGCAGGTACAACTGATATGCAAAATAAAGTAAATAACAGACAACACTAATCATACGTACAGTCTCCTGAATACGAGAAGGATAAATGCAACTGAAACAGAAACAGGAGAAAACTGTACTAACCAGGATCAAGGTATAAAGGTAACTGGGTCATCAGACCGAGAGTGTCAATCCTGTATACATGTCAATCATATGCATCCAAATAAATGCAGCAAGTAAATGCAGCAAACACAAACAATAAATGCATCATGCATATGATGCCAATGACATGGTCACCCCTGACGCCAGTCAGCCATCTCACACACAATGGTGAGTCCGAGTGGGTAGGGCTATGACAACCGTGCACTCTGACATCACTGCCCCTGATGAGTGACCGAGTGGACGGGATGCTGTCGGAGTACACACATACTCCTACCCCAAAATAATAAATGGGGGAGCACAATGCTCTCATCTCCCGGTACACAATGACGGGGAGGACTCTCTGCCGGCTACTACGCTGAGTCACACTACCCATGAGCGGACCAACGGAGCCAAACAAAGTCCAACTGCCTGCCGACTACAACGCTGTTGCACTAAACCAACGGAGCCAAACAGAGCGAAACTATCTGCCGGCTACCACGCTGAATCACCAGACCCACGGAGCCAAACAGCAAAACTGCCATACACCTGTCTAATATACCACTAACCCATGAGTGGTGGTGTGTACAGATACATGTAACTGGCGATGCGCTCACAATAATGGAGCAGACAACTGCACAGCATGCAATCATGCAAGATGATGCATGACTCTAAACATGGCAATATCATGAATAGTATAGCAAGATCCATACATAAATAAAAGGTGTACCACAAGTCAATGTATCAGATGGAAGGTACACAAACAGATAGGGTATCAAATAAACCCTAGGTCCTGAATATAATGTATCATATGGTTGGGTCACTACCTAAAGCATGTATGGTCAGATAAATAATAACATGCAGTGCATAATAAGTAAACAAGCAACATGTAACAGATCATGTAGTGACCAACCAAAACAAATGGAAAACACAATCATTGCTGTATGTTAAATACTTTATTATGCATATCAAAAGACATAAGTCAAAGTACCCGCCTCCGATAAAACGGTCCAATCCGGTAATCAAGATACTCGACGAGATACCATCCCGAATCAAAGTCCTGTGTCGAACATATAGATATATTTTATTTAGCTACAATTCAAATGAATTTAAATAGCTTAATAAAATCCATGAAACTAAATTAGGGAAAACCCTAATTAACATAACCAATTACCTACCCTAAAATTAAATCTAACCATTGACTAAGGTTAATGGTCTTAACCCTAATCGTGCCATTAGATTAATTTTAAACCTACTCAATCTACAACAAGGATCCGCCATCAATGTATCATCCTAATAACCAATTCAAATCCTAGTTCCGATAAAAATTTCTAATTAGATCAACCCACATATAACCTAATACCCTATACAAAATTTATACAGCATGGAACATCCTCCATAGGAACCCAACAAAAAGTCACTAAACATGCTCACCTAAGTGTACGAATAATGATCAGATTCCTCAGCTCCAACAACAGCTTAATCCCGTTGACACCAAACCTAGAAATCAATCAACCACATCCGTGAGTTATTTCTGCATCCAACCAGTGATCAAATACAAAGAAACAACAAAGGTAAGCTGCTCACCTCACTCACCAGCAAGGGGAAAACCTAGGGCACGGCAGTGAAGACCAAATTAGGGCTCGGCAGATTTAGGGCAAGGAGCTAGGCGGCGATCAACCAAACAGCGCACAAGGGAGGGCTGCAGTGGCCGATTGCTGATCCAGGGCACGACTTGGAGATGACTTCCGGCCGAGAGGTGAGGAGGTGGAGAGGCTAGGCTCGGCGCTGCTCGGGCTGTGGCCGGCGGTAAGAGGTGAGGAGATGGGTCGGTGGCGGTGCTAGGGCACGGCGACGGCGCTGCTCCGGTCCAGTGAGGGCAGCGGCTTCGGCAGGGCTCAGCGGCGGCCGGCGGATCGTGTGCGGCGGCGAAGAGTGGCTGTCGAAGGTGAGACAGTGAGGATGGGGCGTCGCGCGGGCACAAGCACAGAGAGGAGAAGGCGTCGGCTTCTCCCTTGGTCCGGGGCTTATGCACGCATGGGAGAAGAGAGGAGAGAACCACCGAGTGGCCGGCGGTTAGGGCAAGGTGGAGCGGCGCTGGGCGAGGCGGCTCGGTGGGCGAGGGAGAGGGAAAAAGGAACGGCGAAAAACAAGAAAAGGAAAAAGGGAAAAGAAATTAAAACTTTTCCTCATTAAAACAAGGTAGCCTAAACAGGCTTTTCCGGACCCTGTTTTTATCCCCGTAAACTCGTCCATACGAGCTCCGAAAAATTCCCGAAAAATTTCCAAAAATTCCCTTATTAATATTCACCTATTTCCGGTATTTTACATTTTCTTTCTTGCTTTTCATATTGCATTTTATTTCTTATCTTTGATTCTTCATTTTATAATTTTTTTTCATGAATATCCATGAGCACTAACATGTCAAGCAGGCCCATGAGAAATTTTTCTACACCCTTTTCTGCAAGATTTTTATCTCCCATTGTGCAACCTCAAATTGAAGCAGAAAGTTTCCAACTAGACCCAGAGTTAATTTTTATGATACAAGGTCACAAATTTGGAGGAGAAGTATCAGAAAGTCCTTATCTGCATCTTGAAACATTTTTAGAGATTTGTGATATGGTGAAATGTGAAGGAGTGTCAGCAGATGCAGTTCGATTGATGGCATTTCCTTTCAGTATCAAGGATAAATCAAGGACTTGGTTATATTCTCTCCATCCTTAAAGTATCACAAGTTGGGAGCAATTGGAGAAGCAATTTTTGAATCATTTTTTCCCTCCAAGCAAAACAGTGTATATGAGGAATTGCATAACAAATTTTGCTCAGACATATGGAGAATCATTGTTTGAAGCATGGGATAGATTCAATAGTCTTCAAAGACAGTGGCCACATCATGGTTTTGAAAAATGGTTGATTCAGCACATATTCTATGGGGGAATTTCTTTCTCATACAAGAGTTTATTGGATTCATCAGCTGGATGTTCTTTTATGGACAAAAGTGTAGATGAAGCATATATGTTAATTGATCAAGTGACATTGAACCTCCATGAATGGTCAAACATAAGTTCGATGAAATTTCCCTCAAACATTCAAGGAGTGCAAGCCATAAATGATATAGAGCCTATCAAACAAATTGTAACTCAACCATCTATGAGTTTTGAAAATCACAAGTCACAGAACGGGGAGTTCAAACATTTAGGGGCAAAGATTGAAAATATTGTTTCAAATTGGTTTAAAGAAGATCCCCCTCCTTCGCAGACAAGATCTAGTGAAAAGTGTGATGATGTTGGGTTGAGAATTGAAAAAAATCATGAAGAACTTCTGAAGAAGGACATGTTTAGAATTGAGGAGAAGAACAATAGAAGACCACATGAACTCAGTTCCATTATTCCAGGAGGTTCACAAATGCCACAAGTACCTTTACCTCAACGATTGATCATACCAAGACTAGATAAGCAAGTTGAATCTCCTCCACAAGATAAAAGGGAATATGGGAAATTAGAAGTACCTTTCCAAAGACCTTCACTAAGGGTTCCTTTTCCACAAAGGTTAGTGGGGGTCAATGAGAACTATGACTTTAAAAAATTTTGTGACACTGTAAGGTTGAGTGCAGATTTTTGAATTTTTATAAAGATGAAGACTCTTCAGATGAGGATTATGAAGATAAAGCAGTGGTAAATAAGTTTTCAAATCTATCTCCAAATTTTGCAGGGTGTTGTAGTGACATTAAATTTTCAGATGATGAATATGATGTGATAGATCAATTTAAAACTGCAAGTGAAGTTATTGACCCTCCTATAGTTGATTCTCCTATTGAGGATATTGAGGTGGGTTTGTTTTTTGATGTTTGTGTTGATGATGTTGATATGGAACAATGTGTAGGGAGTTGTGTTGTGGAAGCAGCATCTCAAGAATCACCTCCTTTGTCCACACAATCCTTAGATGTTGTAAGAGTTGCAAGGATTGAGCATGTTGTGGACCAATGTGTAGGGACTCATGTAGATATGGTTGAGTCTCAAGAATCACCATCTTTAATATCTCCAACACCTGAGCTTGAGCCAGAACCATCATTTGATTCAGAGGAAATCACATCCACATGTTTAGAAATATCAGGTATTTCTCAGCAACGCAAGGTTAGTACTTCTTGTGATCTTTTGAAAAATTTTATAGAGGTACCTATCATTGACTTTGTTGGATGTGATTCAGTTTTTATTTCTTATTCTACTTATCTTAATATGGTTATGGCTCTATCTTATCTAATATGTTTGTGGGAGATTTGTACTTTTTTTTGCATGTGCATATTTCACTAGGGCTAATGATTGGAAGCTCAATCTGAACCATCTTCGACCACCAGAAAAAACTTTTAAGAAGACGAAGATAGAGAGAGTTATACTTTACTTTGTAGCTCCATTGATGAAAGCTCTCTCCATAACAAGAACCCCTAGTAGGAGGGTTCTAATATATCTTACCCCTCCAAGAGCGAGATTTAGATGAATCTAATGAGGTGGTAGAGCTAATCACCTTAAACAAGCGCTTCTTGGGAGGCAACCCAAGTTCATTTCCCTTATTTTCTTTTATGTCTTTAATTCTGAGTTTATAATAAATCATACCCTCTACTTAATTTTTCTTGTCTATCTTTTTCTTTTTGTAGAATTCAAAGTTGTGGAGGAATATGAGCATTGGATGGAGGAGTATCTTTAAAAACATGAATGTCAACCATTTGGAGCTCATCACTTGGTAACTTCTCTTAAAATCTCCTCCACATTGTTTTTAGTTTTCATTGGGACAATGAAATGTTTAAGTCTGGGGGAATGCATTAGATGCATTTGATTTGCTTTGTTTGTTTTTGTTTTTGCTTATGTCTTGCATTGTTTTGATTTTTTGTGGCATACATCTTGAGAACATCAAACTCCATTTTTATGTTTTCTTATCTTAAAGAAAATTGTTAGCACGTTCATTATCTAGATTAATGATGTTTTAAGTGATGCTAGTAGTATGCTTAATGTACCTCTTTTCTCTATCTTGGGTAGCATGACATAAGATAAGTATCTTACGGAGATGAGTTTTAGTTTTGGCTTGATCTTAAGAATCTTATCTTCACTTCACTATACTTGATGCTTGGATTGTTGATATCATTGAAATAGTTATGATTCATCTTGTTTGTTTAGTATTTGGTTTCTATGGTGATTTCTCAAACTTCATTTTGGTTACTGGATAAGGCTCAAATCATAAGCTCATTTGGAAAAATTAAAATATCCCAACATTTGTGCTAAAAATACATTTGTGAATAAGTATTGCACAATGCAAATACTTATGAAAAAAAAGAGTGTGAAAAATAGAAAAAAAAAAGTTAATAAGGGATATAAAAAACAGTTGTCGTGAGTGAAATCTAACAAGTCACCCCTTTGAGACCGAGTTATGTTACTAGGGAAATAACTGCTTAGCTTCTCTTGAGATTGAGAACGCCTTTGAGACCTTGGGTTGATTGAGAAAGATGAACCAAGTGTGTGGTAAGTAAGTGTCTATCACTGGTTACTTGTCTATCACTGGAAACATTAGGAATTCAAATTTGATGACGACTTGACTAGGATATAGATTGAAACTTGAAGAGTTTTGGGTTACTTTGCACTGTGCACAAGAGACTTATGCTTGAGCCATACTTAACTTGTTTCCATGATCATGCTTATTGATGAAACTTTTTGATAGAGTTAGGAGAATGTATTAGGGATATGAGAGCATTGTAGAACATATGAATTTAGATTGCAGCATTTTGCTTGAGGACAAGCAAGGGTTTAAGTCTAGGGGTGTGATGTGCGTAGATTATATACACTTTTATACATACTTTGACGCACATCTACTTGTACTTCATGCGCATAATCTATGTTTATTACACCCTATTTCATTATAATGTCATACTTCCATTATATTTTGTTCGGAGATCTATTCTTTGCTTATTTTAATTGATAGGACATGATTTGGAGGAAAAATAGAGTTTAAATGAAGTCGAGAGCTTCTAGAGCGACACGGGCATGCAAAACTAAGTTTTCTTCATGTTCTGGCCGTGTGGCACCCACACGGCTGTGTCAAGGCCGTGTGGGGGGCGTGTAAAGGCCGTGTGAACCTCACACGGCCGTGCGAAGGCCGTGTGTAACTTTCAGCACTGCAGACTAAAAGTAAAATGACCATAACTTTGTTATCCGTTGGAATTTTGAGTCGTTCCATATATAATAATGTAGATAACTTCAAGATCTACAACTCTTATGAAGACTTCAACCAGAGAAAACCACGTCTTGAAGGTATAAAATGCGTTTTTATGTGACACGGCCTTAGCACAGGGCCGTGTGGAATCCTTGCACTGCACACCAAGAGTAAAACAGGCATAACTTTGTGATCCGTTGGAGTTTTGGGCTGTTCTTT
Source organism: Zingiber officinale (assembly GCF_018446385.1). Taxonomy (NCBI): domain Eukaryota; kingdom Viridiplantae; phylum Streptophyta; class Magnoliopsida; order Zingiberales; family Zingiberaceae; genus Zingiber; species Zingiber officinale. The sequence goes on along the minus strand of NC_056005.1, from coordinate 71,274,804 downwards.
GAACCAATTTGTAGATAACTTCAGGATCTAAAATTTGATGAAGACATAAACTAAGAAAACCCCATCTTGATGGAGTAAAAGACATTGCAATAAGACATAGCTATGCAGGGCCAATCAAGGGGTGTGTGAGCCACATAGCAATGTCATGCAAGGGGGTGTGAGCTCCACACGGCCGTGTGAGCCACATGGCCCATGGCCGTGTGAGCCACATGATCGTGTAAGGTTTCTAGAGGAGAAGAATGACATGGCCATGTGAGCCACACGGCCGTGTAAGGTTTCTAGAGGAGAAGAATGACATGGTCGTGTGAGCCACACGGCCGTGTAAGGTTTCCAGAGGCAGAGGAAGAGTAGGCCGTGTAGATCTACATGGCCATGCAAGGGAAGCAGAAGCAGTGTGTGCCACGGTCGTGTCTCACACACGGCCGTGTGAGGTTGGTAGAGAGGGGAGTGAGCCAGGTCGTGTCCCACACACGGCCAAGTCCTGGGGCCATGTGTGTTGGGTTTTTCGGGCCGCGGAGCAGATCTAAGCCATTGATGAAGATCCAGAAGTTTTGATCCAGATCTGAGTTCATCCAGCCATTGATCCAGCCGGATTAATCTGGGCCGTTCATTGAAGATCGGCAGATCTGGGCCATCCAGTGATGATCTGATCGATCCGACCTACGGGAGGGTAGATCCAGACCCTAAATCAACATCAGTACCTTCAGATCGGATTTTGGGCAAACTTTCACTGTTGATTTAGCTCCAAATTGATCCCAGTCGTCCGTTCAGATCTGGAACAGATTCAAAACAGAAGCTACAGTGTTCTTTCTGCTTCGTCGATCTCCTCACGCAGCTGCGCGTCCCGCGGCGAGCTTTTGCCGGGATTTCGATCCCTTTCTCTTCTCCAATCAATTTCCCGAGCTTCAACCTTCATTGTAGAGCTTCACGGCAGCACATCCCGATCATCTGGAGCCATCGGCGGGTGTTCTCTCCGGCGGAATTCTCATCTCGGCATCTCCCTGTTCACCTCAGATTTGGAGGTGTTCTTCCAATTCTGAGCTCTGATTCCCATCAGAAACGTTCGGCGGCGGTCCTCCAGTGTTGCTGAGCTTCATCCGACCACAATCCGCAATCCACAGCCTCCATCCAGATTCCGAGACCAGATTTCTAGATTTTCGGCATTTATGGGTTCCGGGATGTTCTCAGCTACACCGACGGACCACCCCCGGCGAGCTAAGCAACGCTGGAGGGTGGTCCGTCGGTGTAGCTGAGAACATCCCGGAACCCATAAATGCCGAAAATCTAGAAATCTGGTCTCGAAATCTGGATGGAGGCTGTGGATTGCGGATTGTGGTCGGATGAAGCTCAGCAACGCTGGAGGACCACCGCCGAACGTTTCTGATGGGAATCAGAGCTCAGATTTGGAAGAACACCTCCAAATCTGAGGTGAACAGGGAGATGCCGAGATGAGAATTCCGCCGGAGAGAACACCCGCCGATGGCTCCAGATGATCGGGATGTGCTGCCGTGAAGCTCTACAATGAAGGTTGAAGCTCGGGAAATTGATTGGAGAAGAGAAAGGGATCGAAATCCCGGCAAAAGCTCGCCGCGGGACGCGCAGCTGCGTGAGGAGATCGACGAAGCAGAAAGAACACTGTAGCTTCTGTTTTGAATCTGTTCCAGATCTGAACGGACGGCTGGGATCAATTTGGAGCTAAATCAACAGTGAAAGTTTGCCCAAAATCTGATCTGAAGGTACTGATGTTGATCTAGGGTCTGGATCTACCCTCCCGTAGGTCGGATCGATCAGATCATCACTGGATGGCCCAGATCTGCCGATCTTCAATGAACGGCCCAGATTAATCCGGCTGGATCAATGGCTAGATGAACTCAGATATGGATCAAAACTTCTGGATCTTCATCAATGGCTTAGATCTGCTCCCCATTAAGTTGGATCGGCCAGATCTTCAACGGATGGTCCAGATCTGTCCTATTCTTGATGAACGGCCCAAATCGACCCAAAGCTTGATCTTCTTGTTTCAACTCTGATTCGAGCCCAATTTCGGTCCAAATAGATCCAAATCTAAGATCCTTTGATGCCTACAAAATAAGAATCAAATATTAGCATCAAATAATATAAAAATAAAGTAATTTGCAATTAAGTCCAAAAATACACACAATGCACAAAATGTGATGTAACCATGATTTTAACCTATGAAATCAACATCAAACCATGCATATATGAATCAAAATAATACAGTAAAATCATGGTTATCAAATCCCCCACACTTAGCCTTGAACGTCCCGTGAAAGTAAAGAAAACTCAAAATCATCTCCATAGAAAATTCCCTAGCAATATCTAAAAGATAGTAAAAAGAATTTAGCTAAGATCATCTTAAGATCACTAACAATCATGAATACAATCCAAATAATAATCAGTAGGTATGGTAGTTTCAATCCAATTGAAAAATAAAGCAAGTTGCAAGCTCACAAGAAATTTACCTATTCTAGCTCTCACACTCAAAATTGCATATATGTGGAGCTCACTCAATGCAACTCACAACATTTCACTACCATAAGCTTGCTTATTTTCTAATTCTTCACCACTATAAACATAGCATACATGAATCAAAAGGAATTTTATCATGAAGAATTGAAATGGAAGCAAGAAGAACAAGTGAAATGCATGAAATAGGCAAAAGAAAAGTATTTAATGAAGAAAATGAGAAATAAGAGTATTGGAGGAATATACTTGATGAGTTGACCATTTTGATGTGAAAAGAGATGAATACCATTTGTTTTTATCAATTCAAAAGACCAAGCTAACCTCCCATTCAATTTGATGGCAAACCTAGAATCTTGATACTCTATCTCCACACTTGATACTCTTTTGTTTTGTCACTGTTTTTTTTTCCTTTCTTCTTCACTGTTTTGCACTTCAATTTCAGCACTTTGAAACTTCAAAAATAATCTCAAATCACCTCATGGAGAAGAGCTTCCTATTTGATAACAATGATTTTACTGCATTATTTTGATTCATATATGCATGGTTTGATGTTGATTTCATAGGTTAAAATCATGGTTACATCACATTTTGTGCATTGTGTGTATTTTTGGACTTAATTGCAAATTACTTTATTTTTATATTATTTGATGCTAATATTTGATTCTTATTTTGTAGGCATCAAAGGATCTTGGATTTGGATCTATTTGGACCGAAATTGGGCTCGAATCAGAGTTGAAACAAAAAGATCAAGCTTTGGGTCGATTTGGGCCGTTCATCAAGAATAGGACAGATCTGGACCATCCGTTGAAGATCTGGCCGATCCAACTTAATGGGGAGTAGATCTAAGCCATTGATGAAGATCCAGAAGTTTTGATCCAGATCTGAGTTCATCCAGCTATTGATCCAGCCGGATTAATCTGGGCCGTTTATTGAAGATCGGCAGATCTGGGCCATCCAGTGATGATCTAATCGATCCGATCTACGGGAGGGTAGATCCAGACCCTAGATCAACATCAGTACCTTCAGATCGGATTTTGGGCAAACTTTCACTGTTGATTTAGCTCCAAATTGATCCCAGCCGTCCGTTCAGATCTGGAACAGATTCAAAACAGAAGCTACAGTGTTCTTTCTGCTTCGTCGATCTCCTCACGCAGCTGCGCGTCCCGCAGCGAGCTTTTGCCGGGATTTCGATCCCTTTCCTTCTCCGATCAATTCTTTCAAGCTTCAACCTCATTGTAGAACTTCATTGCAGCTCATCCCGATCTTCTGGAGCCATCGAAGGGTGTTCCCTCCGGTGGAATTTGGCTCTTGGATCTTCTCTGTTTCAGCACGATTTGGAGGTGTTCCTCCAAATCGGCGACTCCGATTCATATCAGCGACTATCGGAGATGGTCCTCCGGTGTTCCTGAGCTCCATCCGACAGCATACCATCATCCGCAACTTCATCCCAGATCCAGAGCTCAGATTTGCAGATTTTCGGACCATTCTTGGGTTTAGGGTTGTTCTTAGCTCGCCGGGGGTGGTCCGTCGGTGTAGTTGAGCACTCCTTGAGCTGATACGCCATTGAGATGTTCCATTGAGGTCCAAAGTTGGGTGGTCTCGACTTTGGCACTATTGTGTGACGCCAAGAGTGTGAAACTTGTTAGATTGGTTGAGAGATTGGATTGGTTTACCTTTTCAGTTCATTTCATTTCTGTTTTATAGCTTAGATTGGATTCATTAATTGTTTGTTATGTTTTTAGCAGTAATTTAGTATTTCTTTCTTTGTTGAAGCTTAGTTTAATTTTAATTTGTTGCTTGGTTAAGTGTTTAGAGTTTAAATTCAATCTAGGGTTTTAATTGGTGTTGTAGATCAGATTTATTTGCATCTTGTATTTCATTCCTTAGTTTAAGAGTGTGTCAATGATTTAATCTCAATGTAGGAGTGACAATACGTTTGGGTTTGATTGTTGGCACACAAGTAGATTTCATTTATGCATTAGAGTAATCTCTTTATTTGTTGTGCTTTACTTTTGTTAGATTTAGATTCAAGCTTAAACCCCCATTTACATATTAAAAACCCCAAAAATAGGAATAAAATACGATCCTAAGATTACATCCTACCGTTGGTTCCTCGAGAGATCGATCCTGGGCTCGTTACTACAACGTTAATGTGAAATTAAGGGGTTCAGTGAATATACATTGTTAATTTGATTAGCGGATGTGACAGATTCGGCTTATCAAATTTTGGCGCCGTTGCCGGGGAAATTATAATGTGCAATGTTTAGTAATTTTAGGATTGTTGTTTTGATTGCTTTCATGATTATATATTCATGTGTTTAATTTTATTTGCTAGTGTTTCAGTGTAATAACAGGAAATTCATGTGACCATGGATCCATATTATCCGTATTTTGGAGATGGGATGGAGAATAACTACTATCAGCCTCAGACTCAGTCCTACCTACCTATGGAGCAACGGAATAGGTATGAGGATGCACAAGAACAAATTGAAGAATCAATGTGGAAATGCAATGATATTATGCAACAAATGAGAGAGCATCAAGAGCAACAATTTGCAAGGATACAGAATATACAGAGTCAGTTAAATCAGATAGCATCATCTATTAATCAGTTACAAGCACAAAGAGCCAGTGAAGAGGTGGATTGTGGAGATCTTGTCAGACCTGACACTACTTCTATTTCTTCACAAGAATTTTTTAATATTATTTGTGATGATGATGTAATTGTTCAAATTGTTGATTCTACTAATGTTGTTGCTTTAGATGATGTGAGTGATGCAGGTCTTGTTGCAGAAGATAATTTAAGTGTAGGGGAATGCTTACTGGAAGCATTACCGCAAGAATCACCAAGAATAGAGGATGTAAGTGTAGGGACTTGTGCTATGGAGCCAAGCACCCAAGAATCACTACATGAAGTTGTACACTCACCAGAACCAGAGTCTGAGCATTTACTAGGTGGAAAGGAGGTAACAATCACTACTTTAGGTACTGTTCAACACGATAAGGTGAGAATTTTGTGTAATTTTTCAGAGAATTTTATAGAGGTACCATTTGTTGATTTTATTAGTTGTGATTCATTTCTTGAAATATCTTTAAACCACACTGATATTCTCCGATTTTCTTTTTGCCCCACATGTGTGTGGGAGGTGTTTTGTTTTATTGATGTTGTAGGAGAACATAAGCTTCCGGAGTGGGTGCTAAAACTGAACCGATTAAGACCTCCAGAAAGAATGGTGAAGGGAAAAAGGATTAATAAGAAGAATTTAAGTGGAACCATGATTACTCCACTTCCGGGGTGGCTATTACTTCTAAACCTTCTTCAACCACCGGGAATTAAAGGGGAGTTGGTTCCAATCTTGCTTGCTCTTGCATTTTAAATTCATGTTGTGTTTAGTTTTTCTTTAATAAATTCTTTATACGTTCTTTAGTTCCATACTCTGCAATTTGCATTTTACTTTCATACTTTGCATTTAGTTAGTACATAGCATTTCATTTGAATAAAATTCACCATGGAAATTTTCTAAGTAATATTTGTAAGATGGTAAAAGTCTCTTAAATTTGACCATCAATTTTAGGTCATTTAACATGATTGGATGCTTTTCTTACATGATATTGGTTAAAATGGTGGTGAATTCCAATTTGATTAATGGAGTTGTTTGCATGAATATTACCTAGTGAGGTCCACTTTAAGCCTAATCACTATTATATTTTTGTGTGTGGCATGCACTTACAACAATTGAACTCTAGAACTTGCTTTGTTTCTTTTCAAAGTCACAATAGCATTTGTGTGCATAGAAATTGAGGATTTTGTCAATTTTGTGTCCCTTCATACTTTCTAAATTCTTTCCCACAATTTTCTTTAAATAATTTCATTTCATCTAGCATTCAAACCCTTGATTATCTTTGCTTGTCATTATTTCATTGATATGTTTGGATGAATTCTTGATGAGTTAGATTGTGCAAGATGACAAGGTTTTAAGTGTGGGGGAGATGTATAGAGCTTGTGAATGCTTGGATTCATTTGTTAATGGATGGGATGTAAAATCAAGCCAATGATGGAGTTTGGATAAAACAAAAGGACATGTTGCTGCCAAAAATAGAAATGAACATAGATGCAGAATTCTGCAGAATGGAGTATGTAACATTTCTGTGCCAAAGTGGAAATGAAGTGTAGTGAGCTAAAGTTGATGAAACTTGGAAGTCTTTTGAGCATGCATCGATTGGGATCTCAAGAAGCAAGACGAAGAAGTATGGAGATTTTTGGTAGATAAACAAGGCAAAGTTGATACAAATTCAGAATTTTGTATTAAGATTCAAAACGACAGCTAGTTGAGTTTAATAGTTCGCTGAGAATTAATGCAATATGTGAATTGTTGTAGATTGAGTTCAAAGGGGTTGTGGTGCTTCAAAAGCTTGGTTTTGCTTCAAAGTTGAGTGCTAATCACAGGATTTACTAGAAACAAATGTTAATGGCACAACCAGATTCCAGAATTCAGATTTATTGAAATTGATGTGGACCATTGGGAATTCCATTGCTACGATTCTGGATTTGCATTTGACAGCAAGGAAACTATGCACAAGCTATTTCAAGAAGGAAGGCTGAAAATCTGAGAATCATAAGTTGTTGGAAAGTTGATGAAGTTGCTGAAAATTTTGTTCAGTGGGTAAAATACTGTGCTTATTGTTGGAATTGAATTCAAGCTAATTATGAATGAGTGATTGAATGCCATAGTTCATAGAGATTTAACAGTTTATCTTGATCCATATGAAGTAAATTTAAAGTGGAACAAAATTCAGAAATGCTGTATTTGGCAGCAACAAATGGTATTTGGCCTTCAAAGACTTTTAAAAATGCTGGAATTTGGCAGAGTTGCAGATTAAACCAATGAACCAACGAGTACATGTTTAGTGCAAACATCTATGAGTATCAAGTATTAGAAAGCATGTAAAGTCTGTAATTAGTTGGAGCATTAATTCTCAAGGTCTTGTTCAGTGCCGAGCTTACTTGCTGATTTTGAAGAGCTGCCAAGTGCAATTTAAATGCAATTCTTTGACAATGAAAATCAAGTGAAGAAGAAATAAAAGGAGATAGTGATGGTTGATTAGTTTTGTGAAGTGATATTCAATTCAAGAAATGGAAGTTCAGATCTGAATTGGAACAATGAAAACAAAAGGGAATGATGCTGAAATCAGTTTGGCACACAATAGATCTTTGGACTTAAGTTTAAGAATTCCAGAATTGAATCAATTCCAGCATGAAGTAAGAAAATTCTAGCTCAAACAGTGGTCTCATTTAGCATTAGAGTGATTGGAGCTTCAAATACTGATACATCAGACTAAACCTTGTCGAATCAGAATTTGCAGAAACATTCAGTTTGGATTCTGAATTCTGGAAATCAGCAAAATTTGATTAAGCTGCAGTTTGCAGATTTCAGAATTAGTTTAACTTCTGAAATTGAACAAGTGAGAAGCTCAATGAATATCATTGGTGTGAAATCAAAATCTATGTCAAGACTGCACAAAGAATCGTACCAGGAATGCAGTTGCAGAATTCTGTTCTGCAGGAAACAGTGAAGGAAATTTATGAAACTGAAACTGAAAACTGGAAAACCAGATTCAGCATTGATAATGGATTTCAGGGAATAGAAATTCTGAAATATGGATTAGAATCTGGATTGTGATTTTATTGAATCTGATTGCCTTGCCTAATTCTTGCAGATCTGGAACCTGAGCTTGCTGTGATGCAGATTTAAGGAGTATACGACTGATTTTATCAAACTGTCCAGCCACAACGAATGCAGTAATCAGCAAAAAGAGTTGGGCTGAGTTATAATTCTGAAAATGATGTGTTTGATGACGAATTTTGAATTCTGCTAGCTTAGATTCTGAATTACTGATTTCCAGAATCTGGAATTTGAGCTGCCAAGTTTTTCTTTGCCAATAATCTCAATTGGAGTTTCTATTACCTTAGCGTCTAGGTTCACTTCTGATTTCTAAGCATGCACAGTTGTTATTCTGAATTATGAAGAGATGCTGAAGTGTGCAGAAGTAGGATTTTACAGCAGCAAGAAACCTGGAAAATGAGTGTCAGTGCAGTTTGTGCCAAGTTTGATTGAAACTTGGAAAATCTGAAAACTAAAACTGAATTGAAGTGTTGGAATTCGTGGGCATTAGTGAAGATTAGCGAAGCTGAATTTAATTCCTGGATTTTGAAGTGCAAGCATTCTCTTAAGGCACCTGAAGTTGAATAACCATGCTGAAATTTCCTTGGATCAGCTTTTGATTCCAGAGTATCAAGATTGCTGCCAATTGATCAGAATTATAGTAAAGGGAATCACACTTCTGTAAATCTTTATATCTGCATATGCAGATTAGAAACACTGAAATCTGAATTCTGTGTTGCAAAAAGTCTTTAAGTTGTTAGTTGTATCGAAGAATCTGTAGCTATTCTGAAATAGACATATGCTGCAGAATTTGCAAGTGATGTGAAGTGTTTGTGCCCAAATTTCTTTTGCAAATATCCTGTCCATTTCTTAATTCAGTTATAGCTCCAGTAGGAGCTCATTTTACTGTCCTGAGATGAATCTTTATAGTTTGAGTTGTAATTCAAGAGCTCCAACCAATTGTTAGTGTAATCTTCCATGACAACACTCTAAGAAGTTGCTCCTACACTTTTATTTCTGCTGCATTGTTTGAATTCTGTATCCAGAAAAGAGTAACCAATCTGCACTGATACACAATCTGGACAGTAATTAAACTGCACAGATTTGAGTTTCTGAAACAGAGTTTCAAAAGTGCTGATGGCTGCAAAGTAGTGAGAAGGAATCTGGAAACTGAATTGTTTGAGACTGCTTTTGGTGTTCACTAGTGTGCCAATATCTTGGACTGGATGCCTATTTTAAGCTTAGTTTCTGATTTATAAGAATAAAAAGAAATGAAATAGAATCCAGGTCATATTTTGCTGGAAATAAAGTTGTAAATGCTGAATCTAACTACTGGATTTGGAATGCTGGAATTGGGAACAGAGTTTCAATTCTGAAATTTCTTTTTAGCAGGATTTCTGAATCTGGTTTGAAGGCATGAGTTGCAGAAATTAATTCCATCTTAGAGACTCTTAGCTGATGCTTTCTAAGATGGATTGAGTTGGTGTGAAGAAGCCATGAACCTGAAAGAAAACTTAAGCTGATACGTAGAAATTTCTTTAAGTTACTGGAGATACTTGCCACAGCAGGTTGTAATTCAAAATTCCATAATTGGTGCATGATCAGAACTTATGCAAAGGATTACATGAGAGAAACAAAAATCCGAAGCTACTAGTTGTGCCAAATTTATATTAGGTGTCTGTGCTGCAGAATGTAGTGCAGAAATTCTATTTGAAAGAAAGCTGATCTGAGATTCCTTAGCTGATCCAGAACTGCTTTGAGGGCTGCTGTTGGAGTTTATTAGGGTGCCAATCTTCTACCATTGCAGTACCATATTAGTTCTTTGTCTGAGCTAAATTCTTTATTGCTTAAAGTTGGAAGTATTCTGAATCCCAATGCTGAAACTTAAAGTTTCAATTATGGAAATGTTGATTTCTGGTACTATAAGCTGTAAATCTGCAATTTCTTATTATGGAGAACAAGAAAGATTTATATGGTGAAGGGAAAACGAAATTCAGAATTATCTTCAGTTATGTTTTTAGCTCTGAATTTTGTGTTGTTACTGCAGATACTGCACTTCAGTTTTGTTATTACAAGATTAAGCTTTGGAATGTTAGTTGAATGCCTAGTATAATCTCAGAATTCCTGAAAATCTAGAATTTTGAAAATGCACTAAAATTGTTTTATTGTCAAGTTAACTCTGTTGTTAATTATCAAAGGATTAGTAAGCCATTTTGAAATGTACATAAAAATTTGCAAGTAAGGTGAAGTTGCTTGTGCCACTATTGGATCTTACTCTAATTACAGAGATGGATGAAGCTGCAAATTCTGAAAGAAATCAGTGATTCAGTTTTCAGTAACAAATCTGTTCACAGAATTCAATTTCGAGTTTCACAAATGTGTTCACACTAAATTTTCAGCTAAGAATTTGGAGATGTTATCAGCGGTTATTAATTTCATTTCAGTTCTCCACCTGAGTAGAGTGGATACACCTTTTAAGAGGTTGAGAGATCAAGTGTTTTTCTTAGTCTTGTACTGTTCAGAAACTTGCATCACAGATTGGCACACAATATCTGATTGGCATTTTATTAATTTTCAGAGTTCAATTCAGCACATTCTGTAAAATTACAACAATTCAACAACGTATTCCTTTGAAGCAATCTCTTTTAATTTTGCTCTCATATAATAATGGAGAACATCGATTTGATTTAGCTATTCAAACAGCTTCTGGGGTCACTGGTTATTTAATTGATGGGGCACATTTCAGTGTATGATGAATTTGCTGGATGAATATTCTGGGATTTAATTCAATATCTGTCTATTCCAGAACAAGTGCAGGAAGAAAAGAAGAGTTTCTTCTAGAATGATTTACAATGATGCTATCTTGGAATCATAATTCAGAAACTCAAGCTTAATTTCTAGAAATTTTCCAGTAGCTTGATTCATTGTAACGTCAGTTTGGAAAATGAAATCCTTTGGTATTTTCTTCTAAAGATAATTTATATGATATCAAGTTCTAACTAAACAAAACAAAGAGTTTGTATCAACTTCTTGCTGATTTTAATGCTGCTAACAGAACCGCAGATTTTATTCTGCTTGTTGCAAGTGTATGGATTCCTTTGAAGAAACAGTGGCTAGAAGATCCCTTTGAAGTTGATTCCTTTATCCTAGTTTCTGATCAATGGGAGTTCAAGTGGATTTCTGTTAAGTCTGCAGAGTGGAAACAAAATCAGTACCTAGAAATGGTGTATCAAGTCTTTGGAGAGCATGATGTGTTCCATTGCCCGAGACGGACAATACTTTAAGTGTGGGGGAGGAAGCTCTTCTCCATGAGGTGATTTGAGATTATTTTTGAAGTTTCAAAGTGCTGAAATTGAAGTGCAAAACAGTGAAAAAGAAAGGAAAAAAAAACAGTGGCAAAACAAAAGAGTATCAAGTGTGGAGATAGAGTATCAAGATTCTAGCTTTGCCATCAAATTGAATGGGAGGTTAGCTTGGTCTTTTGAATTGATAAAAACAAATGGTATTCATCTCTTTTCACATCAAAATGGTCAACTCATCAAGTATATTCCTCCAATACTCTTATTTCTCATTTTCTTCATTAAATACTTTTCTTTTGCCTATTTCATGCATTTCACTTGTTCTTCTTGCTTCCATTTCAATTCTTCATGATAAAATTCCTTTTGATTCATGTATGCTATGTTTATAGTGGTGAAGAATTAGAAAATAAGCAAGCTTATGGTAGTGAAATGTTGTGAGTTGCATTGAGTGAGCTCCACATATATGCAATTTTGAGTGTGAGAGCTAGAATAGGTAAATTTCTTGTGAGCTTGCAACTTGCTTTATTTTTCAATTGGATTGAAACTACCATACCTACTGATTATTATTTGGATTGTATTCATGATTGTTAGTGATCTTAAGATGATCTTAACTAATTTCTTTTTACTATCTTTTAGATATTGCTAGGGAATTTTCTATGGAGATGATTTTGAGTTTTCTTTACTTTCACGGGACGTTCAAGGCTAAGTGTGGGGGATTTGATAACCATGATTTTACTGCATTATTTTGATTCATATATGCATGGTTTGATGTTGATTTCATAGGTTAAAATCATGGTTACATCACATTTTGTGCATTGTGTGTATTTTTGGACTTAATTGCAAATTACTTTATTTTTATATTATTTGATGCTAATATTTGATTCTTATTTTGTAGGCATCAAAGGATCTTGGATTTGGATCTATTTGGACCGAAATTGGGCTCGAATCAGAGTTGAAACAAGAAGATCAAGCTTTGGATCGATTTGGGCCGTTCATCAAGAATAGGACAGATCTGGACCATCCGTTGAAGATCTGGCCGATCCAACTTAATGGGGAGCAGATCTAAGCCATTGATGAAGATCCAGAAGTTTTGATCCAGATCTGAGTTCATCCAGCCATTGATCCAGCCGGATTAATCTGGGCCGTTCATTGAAGATCGGCAGATCTGGGCCATCCAGTGATGATCTGATCGATCCGACCTACGGGAGGATAGATCCAGACCCTAGATCAACATCAGTACCTTCAGATCGGATTTTGGGCAAACTTTCACTGTTGATTTAGCTCCAAATTGATCCCAGCCGTCCGTTCAGATCTGGAACATATTCAAAACAGAAGCTACAGTGTTCTTTCTGCTTCGTCGACTCCACAGCGCGCAGCAGCCTCATCCCCGGCAACGGCGCCAAAATTTGATAAGCCGAATCTGTCACATCCGCTAATCAAATTAACAATGTATATTCACTGAACCCCTTAATTTCACATTAACGTTGTAGTAACGAGCCCAGGATCGATCTCTCGAGGAACCAACGGTAGGATGTAATCTTAGGATCGTATTTTATTCCTATTTTTGGGGTTTTTAATATGTAAATGGGGGTTTAAGCTTGAATCTAAATCTAACAAAAGTAAAGCACAACAAATAAAGAGATTACTCTAATGCATAAATGAAATCTACTTGTGTGCCAACAATCAAACCCAAACGTATTGTCACTCTACGTTGTGATTAAATTATTAACACGCACTTAAACTAAGATTGAAATAGCAAGACTCAATTAAATCTAATCTTAAGCATAAAATAAAACCCTAGCTTAAATTTAACAACCTAACAATTAACCGAGCATTCAATAAGACTTAAACTAAGTAATAAAATACTAAATTACTTGCTAAAACAGAACAATCATCAAAAGGATCTGTTCTAAAATAATAAAAACAATAACAAAGTGAAATTAACCCTAACCAATCCAACTAACAACCAATCTCACCAAACTTCACACTCTTGCCGTCACACAAGAGTGCCAAAGTCGAGACCACTCAACTCTGGACTTCAGTGGAGCATCTCAGTGGCGTATCAACTCCAAGTATACTCAGCTACACCGACGGACCACCCCCGGCGAGCTAAGAACATCCCGGAACCCATAAATGCCGAAAATATAGAAATCTGGTCTCGGAATCTGGATGGAGGCTGTGGATTGCGGATTGTGGTCGGATGAAGCTCAGCAACGCTGGAGGACCACCGCCGAACGTTTCTGATGGGAATCAGAGCTCAGATTTGGAAGAACACCTCCAAATCTGAGGTGAACAGGGAGATGCCGAGATGAGAATTCCACCGGAGAGAACACCCGCCGATGGCTCCAGATGATCGGGATGTGCTGCCGTGAAGCTCTACAATGAAGGTTGAAGCTCGGAAAATTGATTGGAGAAGAGAAAGGGATCGAAATCCCGGCAAAAGCTCGCCGCGGGACGCGCAGCTGCGTGAGGAGATCGACGAAGAAGAAAGAACACTGTAGCTTCTGTTTTGAATCTGTTCCAGATCTGAACGGACGGCTGGGATCAATTTGGAGCTAAATCAACAGTGAAAGTTTGCCCAAAATCCGATCTGAAGGTACTGATGTTGATCTAGGGTCTGGATCTACCCTCCCGTAGGTCAGATCGATCAGATCATCACTGGATGGCCCAGATCTGCCAATCTTCAATGAACGGCCCAGATTAATCCGGCTGGATCAATGGCTGGATGAACTCAGATCTGGATCAAAACTTCTGGATCTTCATCAATGGCTTAGATCTTCTCCCCATTAAGTTGGATCGGTCAGATCTTCAACGGATGGTCCAGATCTGTCCTATTCTTGATGAACGGCCCAAATCGACCCAAAGCTTGATCTTATTGTTTCAACTCTGATTCGAGCCCAATTTCGGTCCAAATAGATCCAAATCCAAGATCCTTTGATGCCTACAAAATAAGAATCAAATATTAGCATCAAATAATATAAAAATAAAGTAATTTGCAATTAAGTCCAAAAATACACACAATGCACAAAATGTGATGTAACCATGATTTTAACCTATGAAATCAACATCAAACCATGCATATATGAATCAAAATAATGCAGTAAAATCATGGTTATCACCATGTGAGCCACACGGCCGTGTAAGGTTTCTAGAGGAGAAGAATGACATGGTCGTGTGAGCCACACGGCCGTGTAAGGTTTCCAGAGGCAGAGGAAGAGTAGGGCGTGTAGATCTACACGGCCATGCAAGGGAAGCAGAAGCAGTGTGTGCCACGGTCGTGTCTCACACACGGCCGTGTGAGGTTGGTAGAGAGGGGAGCGAGCCAGGTCGTGTCCCACACACGACCAAGTCCTGGGGCCATGTGTGTTGGGTTTTTCGGGCCGCGAAAACCGCTTTTCGCGTCGCGGAAACCCCGAATCACCCAAAGCCGTAGGATCCGTGCAAGGAAAAATTTCGAAAACACAAGTACGAGTTATAAACAACGATCTACAGTAGATCTACAAAGGAAAACACTTTATACCTTTGATGCGTGCCCTCGCAAATCCCGCTCGTCCAAGGTACGTGTCGGATCTCCAAAGTATCAAGGTAGATACTTCTCTAGTGATATCCACACGAACAAGGAGTGCTCTCTAGCACTCAAGGATGGAGAAGAGAGCCCCAAGTGTGCTAGCACTTTCTAGGGCTCTTGGGTAGGATTTAAAAGGAAGAAGAGAAAGGATGCAAAAGGAATGTCTTACACTCAAGAAGTAGTATCCCTCCTTTGTGACCTTCACTCTTCCTTTGCTCTTGGAACTCACTCAACCACCTTCATCTCTCATGGAACCCACGGCAACAACAAGAGAAGAGAAAGAAGAAGCTAGGAAGAAGATGGAATAATTACCACACATCAATTCACCAAATGAAAAACCCCACCTCATTAGTGTGTGGCCGGCCACACAATGTAACCTCCCCATTAATGTGGCCGGCCACATTAAAGCCAAGAGGAAGGTGTAACCTCCATGAGGTGGCATGTCTCATGAGGTGGAGGTGATGTGGCAAGGATGAGTCATCCTTATGATGTGGCAATACATCAAGTCAAACTTGATGTTTCAACTTCTACTTGGTCAAGTCAAACTTGACCAATTGTCTTCCTTGTTGAGTTAAATCCAACCTTTGATTCAAGTCAATTTTAATTTAATGAATCTCAATTCATTAATATAAATTGACTCAATGAATCAAATTTAAATTAGACTCATTCAACAATTGAATCTAATTGAGTCTAACTCAATAAGTCTAATTTGAATCCAATCTTTGGTGCATCATATGAACTTAATCCAATTTGTTCATCATATGAACATAATCTCCAACCACTTTTTCTTTGTGTGTGACCCAATAGGTTCTTGTAACGTTGGCAATGTTTCTAAACTCCTTTAGAAACATAAGCAATGAGAGGCATCTAGCAATACATCATTGCTACCCAAGTTACAAGAATGTTGAGATCCAACATCACCTTGTGACTATTAATTGTGACTTCTCACAATATATGACAAGTGTCTTTCTATCCTAGACATCTAGATTGATTAATGTGAGGCATAGACCGTGTCATCCTCTGACCAATCTAAATCTTGAACTCCAAGTAGACTCACTCAATCAAATGAGCTCAATATTTCATATTGACTCATTTGGTTATGGTCATACACTTCGTGGTCTTACTCTATCAAGAATATCGATGTCACTCCCGTCATATAGGAGGGATAGATCTCATCTACATCACTCACATCCCTCTCCATAATTCGTTACATACCCAGTAATCGCCTTTATAGTCCACCCAGTTACGGGTGACGTTTGATGAAACCAAAGTACATAACTCCTTATGTAGGGATTCATGGTGACTTCAGGTCTAAGGACTAATAGTCATACTAATAGCAACATGAGAAAGTATATGACACTCATATAACGATCCATGATACTTTCTCATGGCGGGTCATTCAATATACATTCTCTAATGCATACCCATGTGTCAGCTTGATATCTCTATATCCATGACTTGTGAGATCAAGTCATCGAGCTGACCTACATGCTAGTCTTATTGTATTAACATTGTCCCTGAATGTTAATACTCGACTAGGAATGATTTAGAGTAATGTTTCATATATCGTCTCACTATCGATTCAACTAATCGATTGATATAGGTATGAACCTTTTACTCAAGGACGCTATTATACTTAGTCTATTTGGCACTAATACAAATAAGTATAATAACCAAACAAATGCCTTTATTAATATACAAGAATATGATACAATGAGTCCATACAATCATCAAATGATTGGCTCTAGGGCTCTAACTAACAATCTCCCACTAGCACTAGTGCCAATCAGTATAGGCTCTAAGGCCTAATGACCTAGTGTGACCATCATGCTTTCTCTGTGCCAAAGCCTTGGTCAAGGGATCTGTGATGTTAGCCTCTGTAGGTACTCTACAAATATTCACATCTCCTCTATCGATAATCTCTCGAATGAGATGGAAGCGCCGTAGTATGTGCTTGGTCCGCTGGTGTGAGCGAGGTTCCTTCGCCTGTGCTATAGCTCCATTGTTGTCACAATAGAGCTCAACTGGGTCAGCGATGCTAGGAACCACCCCAAGTTCAGTGATGAACTTGCGGATCCAAACTGCCTCCTTTGCTGCCTCTGATGCAGCAATATACTCGGCCTCTGTTGTAGAATCAGCTACTGTGTCCTGCTTCGAACTCTTCCAGCTCACAGCACCACCATTTAAGCAAAACACGAACCCCGACTACGATCTATAGTCATCCTGGTCGGTCTGGAAGCTAGCATCACTGTAACCCTTTACAGCTAGCTCATCATTGCCTCCATATATCAAGAAATATTCTTTAGTCCTTCTTAAGTACTTAAGAATATTCTTGACCGCTATCCAGTGACTTTCACCTGGATCTGACTGGTATCTGCTCGTCATGCTCAAAGCATACGAGACATCAGGTCGAGTACATAGCATGGCGTACATGATCGATCCTATGGCTGAGGCATAAGGGATCTGATCCATACGATCTCTCTCCTCTCTAGAAGAGGGACCTTGAGTCTTCGAAAGACTCACGCCATGTGACATCGACAGAAATCCCTTCTTGGAGTTCTGCATGGCAAATCGAAGGAGTACCTTATCAATGTATGTACTCTGACTTAGGCCAAGCAATCTCTTAGATCTATCCCTATAGATCTGTATCCCTAGAATGCGGGATGCCTCACCTAAGTCCTTCATTGAGAAGCAACTCCCTAGCCAGGTCTTGACAGACTGAAGCATAGGGATGTCCTTCCCAATGAGTAGTATGTCATCCACATACAATATGAGGAAGACAACTAATTCTCCTACAACCTTCTTGTAGACACAAGGCTCATCTTCGTTCTTGATGAAACCAAACTGTTTGATTGCATCATCGAAATGAAGATTCCAGCTCCGAGAAGCTTGCTTTAGTCCATAAATGGACCTATGCAGCTTGCATACTCTGCTAGTATGCTGTGGATCTACAAAACCCTCAGGTTGTGTCATGTACACATCATCGAGCAGGTTTCCATTTAGAAACTCGGTTTTGACATCCATTTGCCATATCTCATAGTCATGGTAGGCTGCAATAGCAAGCATGATCCGAATGGACTTAAACATCGCTATTGGAGAAAAGGTTTCATCATAGTCAATACCATGAATCTGCTTGAAACCTTTAGCTACCAAGCGACCCTTATAGATAAGTCCATCCATGTCAGTCTTTCTCTTAAAGACCCACTTGCACCAAATGGGTTTTACCCCTTCAGGTGGATCAACCAAAGTCCATACTTGGTTGGTGTACATGGATTCCATTTCGGATCTCATGGCCTCTAGCCATTTCTCGAAATCTGGTCTCATCACAGCTTCCTGATAGGTGGTAGGGTCATCCTCTATGAGCATAACGTCATCATCTAATTCTAGTACAAGCCCAGAGGGAAGAGATAGATGATAAGTTCCTACAGCAATAGCAGCAACTCGTGCTCCATTGCCTACTCATAGGTCTATCTCACCCTTCGTCAATGCCCTGCTATTTCTCAGCGTTTGTACATTAGTACAAATGTGCGAAGCACATCCGGTATCTAATACCCACGATGAAGAAATAGAGAGGTTGACTTCTATAACATGTATACCTGAAGTAGAAATCTTATTTCTCTTCTTCGTAAGATCTTCCAGGTATTCTTTGGAGTTCCTCTTCCAGTGCCTTGCTTGTCCTTGATATAGGTGACAAAGATGTTCAACCATATCGTAAGCGCTCATCAACTCATGTTGCTTCTGAAGCTCAGAGTTCATGGTTGCGAGCATAAGACAGGACACATCTAATGCGTCATCTTGATGCTTCTTGTAAGCATCCCGGTCAGCTCGCGTGGCAGTGGCAGGAGGAGCCTCCGGAATGGGGTTTACGTTCCCGAGTGAGAACTATTCTCAGGTTCCTATACCAGTTCAGGAAATTTGCTCCGTTGAGCTTGTCCTTCTTAAGGACATAACGCAGGGAGAAAGAGTTCGTATTCAACGTCATGGTTATCTACAACAGAAAATTTGCAGAAATAAATATCATATTCTTTTAAAATCATTTAATTAGGCCTTTAATTAAATTATGCTCCCACTGAATTCTATAATTCTTGTGGGACAAGATCCACATCATACTAACCCTTGAGTTAGCTTTGGCTAATACGCCCAAGGCTTAGTATGATCGGTAGGTAACGATTACCAATTACATCTCTATGCAACTCTTGTTTATAGAATCAATATCCGCATTTATATTAAAACTCGAGTTAGCTTTGGCTAATACGCCCGAGAGTTAATATAGATGTGATTTTGACCTATCTTTTCCAACCGTTGGAATAATGCCTATAGTTGACTCGATCCAACCGAGTAACTATGAATACTCAATCTAATTGAGTTTGTATTCACCCATGCATTGATAGGCGGGACCAAGATTGTCCCTCCGTACCCTACCAAGATAATATGTATTGCTCTGCTTTGGCAGATTCAACAATACATGTGATCGAGGTAGTGATAGGTATCACGGCACGGTTAGGCATTTAGAGTTGGTTCGATAAAGATCTAATCTAATCGAAAAGGATGCATCTTGTGCACGACTTAGATCTAATCTAATCGCAAGGGTGCATCATGTGCACGACTTAGATCTAATCTAATCGTAAGGCACTAATTAATTAATTACTTATTAAACATGCATCATATACATAAGCAATTAACTAATTAATATATTTGTGATTTAGTCATGGCCCTACTACGATCTTCTCAAGCCAATGAGAAGATCGAATGGTCAACCTAGGGTCAACAGCTTCTCCAAGCTCCTCCCTTTGACCACCTTGTGTTGCTCGTGCCCACCTCGGAACTCCGTCTCGTGTGGACCCTCCACCGCTTCAATTTGTACATTACAATTTGAAACTCGAGTTACATTCGAGTCTAAATCTAATTTACAACAAGAATATAAGAGAAAGGCACGACGCGCAGGTCGCGGAAAAATAAAACATACAACACGCGCAAACACATAATGGCACGCAGGTCGTATTATGAATTACAACACAATCCAATCATATTGGGTTTTTGGGCCATGACTATCACAAAATTAATATATAATTCAAAATTATATATTTTCATAATTTTCTATAATTTTAAAAATAATTTTTACAATTTTTACGAGTAAAATTTCCCGGCGGCCCCGTTTAGCGGTTTCGGGCGCAATCGCGGAACGGATCCCCTTGCGGGGCCAGGGGAAGCGCCCCTACCCGCGATCTAACCATCGCGAGGGTTCCTTTGTGATCCAACAACGCCCAAACTCGCTGTCCCAAAACGATTTGGGTCGAGACATTGCCGTTTCGGAAAAATCTTCCCGACAGGTTCGTTTTTAGCGATTTCGGGTGCAATCGCGGAGCAAATCCCCTTGCGGGGTTAGGGGCAGTACCCCTACCCACGATCTAACCATCGTGAGTTGCTCCTTTGTAATCTAATGGCACCCAAGCCCGCTGTCCCAAACGGATTTGGGGCAAAATGAAGCCATTTTGGAAAAATCTTTCCGGTAGCCGAAGCCTACAAGTGCCGAGACACTTGTGCTTCGCTTCTACGGAAATATTACCCATAAAAACTATAAAAATCATAATTTTACAGAAAATTACAGAAACTTTAGTTTTCATAAAACTAATAACTAAACTCATACAAGCCTTGCACGTGGCTCTGATACCACTGTTGGATTTTTCGGGCCGCGAAAACCACTTTTCGCGTCGCGGAAACCCCGAATCACCCAAAGCCGTAGGATCCGTGCAAGGAAAAATTTCGAAAACACAAGTACGAGTTATAAACAACGATCTACAGTAGATCTACAAAGGAAAACACTTTATACCTTTGATGCGTGCCCTCGCAAATCCCGCTCGTCCAAGGTACGTGTCGGATCTCCAAAGTATCAAGGTAGATACTTCTCTAGTGATATCCACACGAACAAGGAGTGCTCTCTAGCACTCAAGGATGGAGAAGAGAGCCCCAAGTGTGCTAGCACTTTCTAGGGCTCTTGGGTAGGATTTAAAAGGAAGAAGAGAAAGGATGCAAAAGGAATGTCTTACACTCAAGAAGTAGTATCCCTCCTTTGTGACCTTCACTCTTCCTTTGCTCTTGGAACTCACTCAACCACCTTCATCTCTCATGGAACCCACGGCAACAACAAGAGAAGAGAAGGAAGAAGCTAGGAAGAAGATGGAATAATTACCACACATCAATTCACCAAATGAAAAACCCCACCTCATTAGTGTGTGGCCGGCCACACAATGTAACCTCCCCATTAATGTGGCCGGCCACATTAAAGCCAAGAGGAAGGTGTAACCTCCATGAGGTGGCATGTCTCATGAGGTGGAGGTGATGTGGCAAGGATGAGTCATCCTTATGATGTGGCAATACATCAAGTCAAACTTGATGTTTCAACTTCTACTTGGTCAAGTCAAACTTGACCAATTGTCTTCCTTGTTGAGTTAAATCCAACCTTTGATTCAAGTCAATTTTAATTTAATGAATCTCAATTCATTAATATAAATTGACTCAATGAATCAAATTTAAATTAGACTCATTCAACAATTGAATCTAATTGAGTCTAACTCAATAAGTCTAATTTGAATCCAATCTTTGGTGCATCATATGAACCTAATCCAATTTGTTCATCATATGAACATAATCTCCAACCACTTGTTCTTTGTGTGTGACCCAATAGGTTCTTGTAACGTTGGCAATGTTTCTAAACTCCTTTAGAAACATAAGCAATGAGCGGCATCTAGGAATACATCATTGCTACCCAAGTTACAAGAATGTTGAGATCCAACATCACCTTGTGACTATTAATTGTGACTTCTCACAATATATGACAAGTGTCCTTCTCTCCTAGACATCTAGATTGATCAATGTGAGGCATAGACCGTGTCATCCTCTGACCAATCTAAATCTTGAACTCCAAGTAGACTCACTCAATCAAATGAGCTCAATATCTCATATAGACTAATTTGGGCAAGGTCATGCACTTAGTGGTCTCACTCTATCAAGAATATCAATGTCACTCCCATCATATAGGAGGGATAGATCCCATCTACATCACTCACATCCCTCTGCATAATTCGTTACATACCCAGTAATCGCCTTTATAGTCCACCCAGTTACGGATGACGTTTGACGAAACCAAAGTACATAACTCCTTATGTAGGGATCCATGGTGACTTCAGGTCTAAAGACTAATAGTCATACTAATAGCCACATGAGAAAGTATATGACACTCATATAACGATCCATGATACTTTCTCATGGCGGGTCATTCAGTATACATTCTCTAATGCATACCCATGTGTCAGCTTGATATCTCTATATCCATGACTTGTGAGATCAAGTCATCGAGCTGACCTACATGCTAGTCTTATTGTATTAACATTGTCCCTGAATGTTAATACTCGACTAGGAATGATTTGGAGTAGTGTTCCCTATATCATCTCACTATTGATTCAACTAATCGATTGATATAGGTATGAACCTTCTACTCAAGGACGCTATTATACTTAGTCTATTTGGAACTAATACAAATAAGTATAATAACCAAACAAATGCCTTTATTAATATACAAGAATATGATACAATGAGTCCATACAATCATCAAATGATTGGCTCTAGGGCTCTAACTAACAATGTGGTGCCCGATTTTCCCCCTCTATATAAAGGTTTCTTCTTCATTTCAAAGGGGATCTTCTCCCTTTTGGGGGGAATTGAAGATTTAGGAGTTCTTCCTCCTTCTTAGAGGGATTTCGGTGATTCTAAGGGCGGATCTTCAACGTTTCGACTCCGGGGAGCGAGGATTGGATCCGAAGACGGTCTTCATCATAGATAAGCTTTTCTTCCCTATCTTTTATGGATTTGGGGATCAAGATGTTTGTCTTTTCTTCTTCTTTTGGATTCTTTCCTTGTTCCATGGATTAGATCTCTTGTAGGATGGAGGGAGTTTTTGTAATGGAGATTTGATGTAAACGCTTATGGATTTGCCAACATTTCTATTTCTATGATTTTGCCCTGTTTGTATCTATTCTTTCTTGTGTGGATTGTTGTGATTAGGGCTTAATTACCATGCTTGATTGAATGTTTGAATATCTTGTGGATCTTGTAGTGGTAATTCCTCATTAGATTTTCCGAGGGGCGTTCGTGATAGGAACATGCTCGTGTAAAGACGTTTGAGGGGTAATCTTGAAGGGGAAATTAGGTATTTCAAGAGGGTAGGATAGATTGTATGCATTAATCTTTATATCTAATGAGGTTGAGAAGTAGTGATTTCTATGTTGATTTTCTGAGGGACGCACGTGACAGGCAAGCCCATGTAAGGACAACATAGGATTCATTCCTAATTGATCGCATTTGGATATATTTCAGTTCTAGGCCGGTTGTCTATTGCAAGAGGGAACCGACAACCTTCTACAAATGATGGACAATTGAGAAATGAGATTTGGTAGATTATAAAGAAACCAAAACTCCTAGAACATACCTTTATCATTGCCCTTATTCTTGTTTCTTATTCTTTTATTTCTTTGTTTACATTTCATAGTTACACTTAGACTTTGTAAATCAATTGATTGGTTGTTTAGCTAACTCGCTTTGAGAAATCTTTAGTGCTTATTTCAGTCCCTGTGGATTCGATATCTTTTATTATTACTTGCGACATATCCGTACACTTGCGGAGGTCAACAGAAACTTTTTCGCCAGTGGTCATGCTTAAGTCTATCCGGATACTCTTATCCATTGTCGCTCATATGGATTATGAGTCTTGGAAAATGGATGTCAAGACAGTTTTTCTTAACGGAAGTTTTGAAGAAAACATCCATATGAAGCAACTGAGGGGTTTATTGCAAAGGGCAAAGAGCATATAGTTTTTAAGCTCAATAAGTCGATTTATGGACTGAAGCAAGATTCAAGATCTTGGAATATCCGATTTAATGAAGTAATCCAGTCATATGGATTTATTCAGTGTCCGGATGAGTCTTGTGTATACAATAAGTGTGATAGAAACGTGGTGGTATTTCTTGTACTATACGTAGATGACATTTTTGATAGTTGGAAATAATATCAAAGTGTTGTCAGAAGTAAGGGTATGGTTGTCCAAGCAATTCGATATGAAGGACTTGGGTAAATGCGCACATATTCTCGGGATCAAAGTAATAAGGGATCACAAGAGAAGAATGTTGTGCTTATCCCCAAGCTTCATATATTGATACTATTCTAGCTCGTTTTAACATGCAAGACTCCATGAAAGGTTTTTGTACCTTTTGGGCATGGAGTATATTTATCTAAAGAGATGCCTCCGAAAACATCAAAAGAGATAGAAGAAATGAAGGTGGTTCCTTATGCTTCAGCTATAGGAAGCCTAATGTATGTTATGCACGAGACTAGATATCTGTTTTGCCATGGGCATAGTTAGCAGATATCAAAGTAACTCAGGACCGGGACACTGGACTGCCGTAAAGCATATATTAAAGTACCTTAGAGGGATTAGAGATTATATGCTAGTTTACAAGGCAGATGATTTGCTCCCTATGGGATAAACGGATTTTGACTTCCAATCAGATAGGGATAATAGTAAGTCGACCTCGGGGTTTTGTATTTACTTTAGGAGGTAAAGTCATAACAATGGAGGAGTGATAAGCATAGATGCTTTTCGGACTCCACCATGGAAGCGGAGTATGTGGCAACCTCTGAGGCAGCCATAGATGTTGGATGGCTCAGTAACATCATGATGGACTTAGATATGATTCCTGGTTTGTCCAAAATTATTACAGTGTATTGTAATAATAAGTGGTGCAGTAGCAAACTCAAAGGAACCACGAGCCCATAAGGCAAGTAAACACATAGAGAGCAAGAACCACCCAATACGAGACATCATATAACGAGGAGAATTTGTTGTTGCCTAGATTGCATCAAATGATAACCGAAAGATCCTTTCACTAAGGCCTTTAAGGCAAAAGTTTTTGATGGGCATGTTGAGGGGTTGGGTATCAGATGTATGGCAGGGTATATGGCAACATAGTCTTTTAGTATAAGTGGGAGATTGTTAGAGTGTATACTAAAAACCTAGCTTTTTGTAAATATTTATTTTTGAAATAAAGAATCATATTGGTCAAATATCTATATTTATATGCTAAGTGTAGTTGTTCAATTAATTTATATTGTATATAACATGGTGTGTGGTGTCACACATAGAAGATCATGTTATCAGTTCCTTATAAATTATAAATAGTAGCTCTCGACTAAGATGGATAGGAACCAACCATTAGAATAGTCGTAGTGTAATTTGGTATTAGTTTATCTTGACTATAAAATTACACTAGTACACTCTGAGTGTATTGAGCAGGACCATTTGAGGTAGCATCTTTTTATACTGACTATATAAAAGAACAATACCTCTGTTATTATGGAAGTGTGTACTCTTAATCATGATATAATAATAAGCACGTATACTTAATATTTATTTCTTTAATTTATCAAAGGGTGTGATTTAGTTTAATAAATCAATAGGCCCGATAAGTTGGGAAATGATATTATTTATATGATTTGTTGTTGATTATAGAATGAAACTGTGTCCAAGGAATCTAGGTTGATGATGTCCCTAAAAGGAGCTCATAAGGATTGTCATGTAAACCCTGCAGGTGGATTTAGTCCAACATGACGATGAAGTTGAGTGGTAGTACTCTTGGAGCTAGATATTAATTAAGTGAGTTGTCAGTAACTCATTTAATTAGTGGTCATTCTATATCTTAAACACAGGAAGACTAACACACTCATGATAAGAAGGAACCCATATAGTAATATGGGATTGGTGCAGTAGTTCAATAATAACTCTTTAGTGGAATGAGATATTATTGATGAACTCGAGTTGGGTGTTCGGGGTGAACACGGGAAGCTCAAGTTCATCGGGAGACCAAAACCAATTCCTCCTCTCGGTCCCTGTCGTAACCTCTTATTTATAAAGTCTTATACCCACCTATACCCACCTTCTTACCCATCCTTAGGTGGCCGGCCAAGCCAAACTTGGAGCCCAAGCAAGGGCCGGCCAAGACATGGCTTGGATGGGTTCAAGTGTGGCCGGCCTAGCTTGAACCCAAGCTTAGATGGTCAGCCACAATAAATTAAAATTATTTTGTTTTTTAAAATCTTTTCTTATGTGGAAGCCATGGTTTTAAAAGAGAGTTTAAAATTTAAATATTTCCTTTTATAGTTTTCTACAAAAGATTAAGAGAAAGGTTTGATATCTTTCCTTATTTGTAGTTAAAAGGAAGATTTTAATTTTTGATAAAACTTTCCTTTTTTGTAACCATCCTCATGATTTTAAAAGAGAGATTTAAAATTAAATCTTTCCTTTTATAGCTTTCTACAAAAGATTAAGAGAAAATTTTGATATATTTCCTTATTTGTAGTTAAAAAGAACATTTTAATTTTAGAGAAAACTTTCCTTTTTGTAAATCATCCACATATTTTAATAGAGAGATTTTAATTTATAAAAGTTTCCTTTTATAACCAACCATGAAGAAAATTTTTAAAAGAGAAATTTTTATTTTAAAATTTTCAGAAACAAATTAGGTAGTTTTAATTTTGTATTTAAAACTTTCCTTCCTTGGAGGATTTGATATGGCCGGCCACATCCATAGAAGAAAAAGAAATTTTTTATCAATTAAATTTTCCTTTCATTGGCAAGGAAAATAAGGAAGTTTTTATTAAAACTATCCTTATTTGACAAGACCAAGGAATATAAAAGAGATGGTAGAGGTGCCTCACCTCATAACAATATATCATCTAGTATTCCTCTCTTCTCTTCTTTGGTGGTGGTCGGCCCTTTCTTCCTCCTTTTCTCCTATTCTTCTTCCTTGTGTGGCCGGCAGCATCTTCATCTCAAGGAGCTTGGTGGTGGCCGGATCTTGTTAGAGGAAGAAGGAGAGATAGGAGGTTTTGTTTCTTAGCATCCCTTGGAGCTTGGTTGGTGGTCGAAAGTTCTTCATATCTTGAAGATTGTTGGTGGTCGAAACTTTCTTGGAGAAGAAGGAAGCTTGGGTGGATTCTCATCTCGATAGATTGTCGCCCACACGACGTCCGAGATAAGAAGAGGAATACGACAGAAGATCGTGAGGTCTATAAGCTACAAAAGGTATAACTAGTTATTAGTTTTCACATCATAACTAGTTCATCCTTTTGTTTAGATCTTGAAATACCAAACACAAGAGGCTAGTGATTCTAGGTTTTCAAATTTATGATTCAAGTTTGTGTTTCTTTTGTTTTTTCGATCTTGTGATTCGATTGTTCTTAATGGTTAAACCTAAGGTTACTATAAGGAGATTAAATAATGAATTTCATTGAAAGGCTTTATCTAGGAAGTGGTAAATGCTCCCATAACCAAGAAGGCCTAATGTCTCACCATGTTTAACCTGGAAGCCAATCTCTAAAATAAATATTTAATCAAATTTGTAACATAGGTGGATTTGGATTAATAATGTTAAGCATCATTTGTGATCCAAGTCTAAACCTCTAAGAATAGATAAATTGAATTTGGAATCAATAATGTTAAGTTCTGTTTACGATTCCAAATTTAATTTCTAAAGAACACAATAGATTGTTAGAAATGGTTCAGGATTGTATAAAATTTTTGTACAGGGGAACCAGTACGATATTCTGAGTAGCAACCAACACTGGTGAGTACAGCTTCTTCTGTTATTCAGTTTTGCATTTCCTGTTATTATTCATAAGACTGAACTACATGATTATTGCTAATAGTTATATCTTACTATACATGTCTAATCGATACCCGCTGAGTTCTTAAACTCACTCCATTGATTATTTCCTATTTTAGGTTAAAGCCGCCAGGAGCTTCCAATTGCTAGTCCCCATTCCGTGTCGTGATGGTTTTCTATTTTTGGTCTTTTGTTTCTTGTTATGTGATATACATACTTATGATGTGTGTTTCTGGCACTCGTGGATCTTATATCGAGATTTTTGGTATGCTGGCCATGTGTTCCACTGCAATGGTTTTCCGTTGTGGGTTGTGTTTTCCTCGTTATAGTGGAGTAGGTTTGATATATATATATATATATATATATATATATATATATATAAACTGTGTGAAATGTTTATTTAAATTATTGCTTATGTTCCAACCGTGTTGGCCAAGGATTGAGAGGCCCTGAGGGTTGTGTATTTATGGTTTCAGATTGTCATCCGTACAGGGGAGATGCTGCCAGATTTTTCTCTAGCAGGGACTCCTCTGGGGTGTGACAATTTATTTGGTATCAGAGCCTAGTTTTGCTAGTTAATCTGAGTATTTTCAGATTTATACGGATTTTCATCAAATTTCATGTTTCAGAATTCCGAGGTACTCTTTGACGATGTCATATTTGGGGACTTGGCAGCGATGGAACATCTCTAGATGGAAAATAGGTATGATGATTAATTTTATAATTTTAGTACCTGTATTAATACTTGGGTAATAATTTAACAGATATGAAGCGCAATACACGTGTTCCCATGCCGAGATGTGGTGCAAGACGGCCACGCAAGAGGGTGTTGGAATTTGTGGTGACGGAGTCGCCAGAGAGGTCTATTGGGACTGAGCCTGTCGGTTAGGAACATACTCCTCATGATACTGCGGGCGCGTCAGGCTCTTGGATTCCGACAGTTCCTTCTCCAAAGGTACTCACCTCGATCGTACCCGTTGGATCCACCCCTACAGTATTCACTGTACCACCAGCAGTACTAGTTACTCCTTATCCGGTACCACCATCTACTGTACCTCCAGTCGCTCCTACCTATATTTGACCCTGCAGTGCCACCAGCGGTACCTCCCCTGGCTTATGCAGCAGCACTACGGGTACCTTCCCTAGCCTATCCAGCAGTACCACTTGTAGTACCAGCTCTAGTGATTTTGCCAGTTCCCATGGCGATCCCTACTCACCCTACTAATATGATTGTGGCATGAGCTCGGATGCCAACTTTGGCAGAGTCGGTGAAAAGTCGATTCACGCTACTTTACAGGGAGACTGATCCGAGCATGGCTCAGTCTTGGATAGAGACTATAGAGCGGACTTTCTTTTATATAGCTTGCTCCGAGTGGGAGAAAGCAGAGCTGGCTGCTTTCCATTTATAGGATGAGGTCGATATCTAGTGGAATACGCAGCGCTCGATCATAGGCGAGCAGCACATCACCTAGGCGAGATTTAGAGAGGTCTTTGAGAGTCAATACTTTCTACGGTCATATCAGATGACACGCCATCAGGATTTTTTGAGCCTTCGGCAAAACAATCGTACAGTGACAAAATACAATGCTGAATTTAATCGGTTAGCTAGATTTTGTCCAGAGTTAATTGCTGAGGATAGGTCACGTATGCTTCAGTTTATCCAGGGACTGGATGGACATCTTTAAGTACAGATTGTGGGTTTTGGTAATTCATCTTATATAGAGGCATTGGATAGAGCCCTTATGATTGAGTCTGCTCAGCAGAGAGCGAATACGGACAAAAAAAAAAAAGAGGCAAATAGATCAGACTTCAGGACAAAGCCAGCAGCCATAGGCCACCGGACAGAAGTAGAGTGGTCGCAGTCAGTCGGGTCAGGGTACTTCTGGGACAGTTGGCCGGCCTCAGAAGTCAGGGCGGTCTTCATCGGGATGTTTCCAGTCTTCTCAGCAGAACCTAAAATAGCCCGCCAGTGACATTCACTACACCCGATGTGGGTCCAGAGATTACATCACATCAGTCTGCTCCCTGGGTTAGTCAGTTTGCTATTATTGTAAATTGCTTGGGCACCTGAGCCAAGATTGTTCGCTGAAGGCTCACATGTATCTTTCGGGGTTTCTATTCAAGGAGGATAGTTCAATCAGACAGGGACTCAGTGAGGAGGGTAGAAAGCCCAATCTTCGCATCATCGACAGAGGGCAGCCTTTCCTGTAGTAGTTGCATATGGCATGCTCGGGCAGGAGCACTCCAGTGCCCATACGGTATCACAGAGTTTTATTTCGGGACTTCAGTATCAGTTGTAGCCTCAACCACTGGTGTAGTATCAGTTGTAGCCCCAGTCACTGGTTCAGTACCAGTCGTAGCCTCAGCCACTAGTCTAGTATCAACTGCAGTCAAAATCACTAGTTCAATACCAGTCGCAACCCCAGCCACCGGTTCAGTTTCAGACATAGTCCTCATGCCCATCTCTGGCTCAGTATTCGGCATCGCCTCAGTGGCAGACTCAAGCTCAGGCGCAGCAACGTCTGGCAGTGCTACCACCTCTATCCTCGCTAGAGACTGGATGAATTCACGCCATTACCAGAGAGGATGCACGGCAGGCCGACAGATCCATTTTTCGTGATACGATTTTATTTTATACATTTTCTATTGATATGATAATTGATACTGATGTTTGCATTCTTTTATTTCTCATGCATTTATGAGGGAGATTGGTAGACTACCTATCCTTAGACCAAGGTGACTAACCGTCGCCCTACCGTTCGATGATTCATTAGACGTCACTCAGGAGGTCAGAGGATGCCCATTAGACTTCGGTAACAATATACTCACTGTAGATTTATTAGTACTGGAAATGGTCAAATTTGACATTATCCTTGGCATGGATTGGCTATTAGCATATCATGCCACGGTTGATTGCTAGACAAGAGTGGTCACATTCCGACCTCCGAACCAACCCTCACGGGATTTCACTAGCATCATGGATGATGGTATATCGACCATTTCTGCGATTCAGGCTCAGAAGCTGTTGTCACATGGTTGTCAGGGATTTCTATTATCGTTAATTAATGTTGATGACAGCAGTAGATCTTAGCTCTCAGACATTCCAATGGTCTGAGAGTATCCGGATGTATTTCCAGATAAGCTACCAGGCTTGCCTCCCCGAAGGCAAGTGGAGTTTGCTATTGAGCTAATTCCGGGGACCATGCCGGCATCAAAAGCTCCTTACCGTATGGCACCGAAAGAATTGGACGAGCTAAAAGTCCAACTCCAGGAGTTATTGGACAGGGGATTTATTCACCCTAGCATATCCCCATGGGGTTCTCCGATATTGTTTGTCAAGAAAAAAGATGGTACTCTAAGGTTGTGCATCGATTATAAACAACTGAATACAGTGACCGTCAGAAATAAGCACCCCTTACCATGGATCGAGGATTTGTTTGATCAGTTCAGAGGTACATAAGTGTATTCTAGGATTTATCAGTGATCCGGATATCATCAGGTGAGAGTTAAAGATTCTGATGTTCAGAAGACAACATTCTGCACTAGATATGGACATTATGAGTTTTTGGTAATGTCATTTGGACTTACCAATGCTCTAGTGGTATTTATGGATTTGATGAACCTCGTCTTTCTTGAGTATTTAGATCAGTTCGTTATCATTTTTATCGACGACATTTTGATCTACTCGTGTTCCGAGGAGGAACATTTACAACATCTTTGCATAGTCTTGGAAACTCTTCGACAACATCATCTATATGTGAAGTTCAACAAGTGTGCTTTTTGGCTATCCTCGATCGATTTTCTAAGACACATGGTATCTAGCAGAGGTATTTCGATAGATCCTCAGAAGATAGAGGTTGTCACCAGCTGGGAGCAGCCGAAATCAGTTCAAGAGATCCACAGTTTCTTGGGATTAGCCGGATATTACCGATAGTTCGTTAAGGGTTTCTCTCGTATTGCTATGCCACTGACACGCCTAACCAGGAAAGACGTGAATTCATGTGGTCAGAAGCCTACGAGACCAACTTCCAGGAGATGAAACGGAGACTAGTGTCGGTACTAGTTCTGGTTTTACCCTTTGGAGAGGACGGATTTGTACTCTACACCGACACTTCTCTACAGGTTTGGGCGCTGTTTTGATGCAGCATGGCAGGGTAGTCTCCTATGCTTCTCGTCAATTGAAGGAGCATGAGAAGAACTACCCAGTACATGATTTGAAGCTGGCCGTCATTATCTTTACTTTGAAGATTTGGTGGCATCATTTGTATGGTACATTTGAGATTTTCACTGATCATAAGAGTCTCAAATATCTTTTCACCCAGAAATAACTCAATCTCCGACAGAGGAGATGGATAGAGTTCCTAAAGGATTATGACTGTACCATTAGCTACCACCCGAGGAAAGCTAATGTGGTTACCAATGCACTTAGCTGGAAGTCCAGAGGAACTTTAGCTTGCCATCGAGTTTTAGTCATGAACTTGATTCAGGATTTATCTGAGTTGGCCCTTGAGGAGCAGAGATAGAAAGAGTAGGGTATCCTTGTTACTATAGTTGCTCAGTCATCGATCAGGATGAGGACCCGAGGGGCCCAAGCTAGTGATCAGCACTTGCAGCCCATTGGCAGACAGATAGCTTCCAGGTAGTAGACAGAGTTCACCGAGATGATGAGGGTATTATTTATTTCTGAGACAGATTATGTATACCTCAATTTCACCCGATTATGGAGGAGTTACTTAAGGAGACTCATCGCTCCCGATTTGCTATCCACCCAAGAGGAACCCGCGTGTATCGAGATTTATGGCGTTCCTATTGGTGGAACGGCGTGAAGAAAGACATCGTGAAGTTTGTAGCTAGATGTCTAGTTTGTCAGCAAGTGAAGGCTGAGCACTAGAGACCTACTAGTTCACTTCAGAGGATTTCTATTCCGGAGTGGAAATGGGAGCACATCACCATGGATTTTGTGGTGGGATTGCTTAGGACACGACGAGGCCATGACGCGATTTGGGTAATTGTTGATGAATTAACCAAATCCGCACACTTCTTAGCGATTTGGATGACCTATTCTCTAGATCGATTGGCAGAGCTATATAGTCGAGAGATCATCAGATTGCATGGTATTCCTTTGAGCATTATATCGGATAGAGACCCACGGTTCACGTCCCGGTTCTGGCAGAGTCTGC
The DNA here is from genome assembly GCF_018446385.1 of Zingiber officinale. NCBI lineage: Eukaryota > Viridiplantae > Streptophyta > Magnoliopsida > Zingiberales > Zingiberaceae > Zingiber > Zingiber officinale. The sequence goes on along the minus strand of NC_056005.1, from coordinate 71,241,894 downwards.
AGCAGGCCTTGGGCACATAGCTCCGTTTTAGTACAGCATTCCATCCGCAGACAGATGGATAGTCAGAGCGGACCATTCAGACTTTAGAGGACTTACTAAGGTCTTGCGTTATGGATTTCGGAGGCAGCTGGGAGGACCACCTTCCATTAATAGAGTTCAGTTACAATAACATCTATCATTTGGCTATCCAGATGGCACCGTTTGAAGCGTTGTATGGTAGGCCTTGTCGGACACCCACCCTCTAGGAGGAGATTGGGGAGGCTCAGCTGCTAGGACCTCATAGAGCTCAGCAGGAGGCAGAGTTGGTCTGCACTATCAGACGGAGGATGTCTGAGGCGCAGGATCGTCAGAAGAGTTATGCTGATCAGATGGAGACTCCTGGAGTTCTCTACAGGCGACCATGTATTTTTGAGAGTCTCACCCACAAAAGGGGTGAAGAGATTTGGTTTCCGAGGTAAACTAGCTCCACGATACATTGGGCCTTTCCAGATATTGGAGAGGATTGGAGCGGTAGCTTACCATCTGGTTCTACCACCGGCACTGGCAGGCATTCATGATGTATTTCATATATCCATGCTGAGGAGATACATATCCAACCCAGCACATGTTCTGTCAGATATATCAGTTCTCATTCAGTGTGACGTTACCTACGAGGAGGTTCCGATACGGATTCTGGACCACAATGAGTGTCAGCTACAAAACAAGGCTATCCAGCTGGTTAAAGTCAGATGGCAATATCATGCTGACGAAGAGGCTACCTGGAAGCTCGAGGATAAGATCCGAACTCGATACCCCCATCTTTTTACTTGAGGTATGTGGGATAGAGTTTCGTTCAACATTTTTCTGTTTGTTTATTGCTAGTACTTGCTGTTGGTAAATAACAAAAAATTTAGGGACCAAATTTTTATTAGCGCGAGAGGATGTAAAATATCATAAAGGACGAATAACCTTAAGGGAATTTTTAGGAGTCTTTAGAGATTTTCTAGAAATTTTTCAGAGCTCGTATGACGAGTTTAAGGGGATGAATTTATAGACTAAGTGAAAGCTTATTTGGAATACCCAAAAAGTGGGAGTTGATTAAGAAATAAACTTAGGTTTTGATTTGACTAAACCTAAGTTTGAAATTATAAAAAAAATAAAAATAAAAACCTAATCATTGTGCCCTAGCCATCCTCACCGCCCGATCCTTCCTCTCCTTCTCCCCCCTTGCGACTCCAAGCCACCGTCGCCCTCTCCCGATCTCTTCATCTTCCCAAACACGACAGTGCTGCCTCGTGATGCCTCGTCTCCCACGCGTACAAAACCATCAGCCAAGGAAAGCCTCGAGCCCTCTCCTCTCCCGATCTGTCACCTGTGTCGCAGCACAACCTTCTCCTCTTCTCACTGCCATCCAGCAACTCCAAACCACCGCTGCCCTTATTGACGTCGCAAATCGGCACTAGCCGCCCATCAGCTACCCGAGCACTATCACTTGTGCCCTAGCCACCCTCTGCCCTAGTTTAGATTCGCCCTTCTCGCGATCGAGCTATGGACAACCACCGAACTAGAGCCCTTCTACCCCTTTCTCACGATCGATCCACCGCAGGCAACTGAATCCGTGTGCTTTCTCCACCTCCGTCCTCTCCCATAGCGCATCGACGGGTGTGTCACCACCAAATTCCGATGACATCGGCATCATTCAGCCATCGTAGGCTAAGCAGCCACCATTTCAAGTGATCAACTGAGTCGATCATGGCAGATCTACTCCTTTGGGCACGTTTACCCCTCTAATTATGTTGTGTCAATAGATCAAGCAAGTGTCGCCTTCTTGCCACTCCATTGTCGGAGAGGGGATGGCTACATAGGGTAAGCTTTGATTCCAAGTTCCAAGATCTATAAGGATCGGATGCTAAGGTTGGCTGTGTTTTAGGGGCTGGCTATATATCAATTTGATATGATATATTGATAGCAATAATTATTTGAACATGAAAATATGTTGGAAAAAACTAATTCATGTTCAAAAGTCATTGCTTTTCAAGTCAAATTGATATTTGAGGGCATGAATATAATCAAGAGAACTGGATGAACACATACGAATTGATTTCATGTCATTCCGAGGTTTCTAGGTCCATCAACCTATCCAACAGTCGATTGTGGCCGAAATCTACTGATAGATGGATTTTTTGAAAATCAATTCGACTGGAAAAAAATCAATCGAATCAATTTTCGATGGATTTTTCAAAAGTTTGGAAATTGATTCGACTGAATATTTTCTAGTCGAATCGATTTTCAGAAAATTCATCCATCAACCGATTTTAGACAAATTGGCTTATGGATGGGCTAATGGACCTAGAGACATCGGAATAATATGAAATCAATTCCTATGTGTTCGTCTAGTTCTCCTAATTGTAAAAATATTCTCAAATATCAATTTGACCCGATATATTTAGAGCAATAATTTTTTGATCACGAATATTTTCAAAAAACTATTTATGTTTAAAAAATCACTGCTATCAATATATTAGGTCAAATTGATGTTTGAGGGCATGAATATAATCATAAGAACTAGAAGAACTCATAGGACATAATTTCACTTCATTCTGAGCTTTCTATTTTCCATCAATTGATTTTAGGTTCATTCAGTCAAAATCACGTGATGGACCTAGAGAACTCGAAAAACTAATTCATATTCAAAAAATCATTACTTTCAATATATTGAGTCAAATTGATATTTGAGGGGGTGAATATAATCAAGAGAACTAGATGAACACAATGAACCAGGGTTCACAATGATTTTTTTGAACATGAATTAATTTTTTGAGTTCTCCAAGTCTTTCAATCGATTTTGACCAAATGAACCTAAAATCAACTGATGGACATAGAGAGCTCAGAATGAAGTGAAATCATATCCTATGAGTTCTTCTAGTTATTATGATTATATTCATGCCCTCAAACATCAATTTAATCTAATATATTGAGACCAATGATTTTTTAAATACGAATTAATTTTTTGAACATATTCATAATAAAAAAATCACTACTCTAAATATATTGGGTCAAATTAATATTTAAGGGCATTTTTGCAATCAGGAGATCTTAAAGAACGCATAGAAATTGATTTTATATCATTCCGAGGTCTTTAGATCCATCAGCTCATCCATTAGCTGATTTTGTCTGAAATCGACTGATGGATGGATTTTCTAAAAATCGATTCGACTAGAAAATATTCAGTTGAATCAATTTCTAAACTATTTGAAAAATTCATCGGAAATTGATTCGACTAATTTTTTTTCCAGTCAAATCGATTTTCAAAAAAATCCATCCATCAATCAATTTTGGTCAAAATCAGCTGATGGAAAGGCTGATGGACCTAGAGACTTCAGAATGACATTAAATTAATTCTTATGTATTCATCTAGTTCTCTTGATTATATCCATGCCCACAAATATCAATTTGACTCGATATATTGAGAGCAATGATTTTTTGAACACGAATTAATTTTTTGAATATATTTTTAGGTTCAAAAAATTATTACTATCAATATATCGGGTCAAATTGATATTTGAGGGCATTTTCACAATCAGGAGAACTATACAAATACATAGGAATTGATTTCATATCATTCCGAGATCTCTAAATCCATCAACCGTTATCGGCCAAAATTAGCTGAAAATAGTTGATGGATCTAAAGACCTCAGAATAATATGAAACTAGGTCTCTATATGTTTATTTAGTTCTCCTGATTATATAAATGCCCTCAAATATTAATTTGACATAATATATTGAGCGCATTATTCATTTGAACACGAATCATTTTTTTTTTAATATTACTGAGGATGGATTTTGAAATTAATTTTTGAAAAATCTATTTTGGGAAAAATCGTTTGATCGACAAATAATCTCTGATTAATATGAAATTAGTTTCTATGTGTTCGTCTAGTTATCATGATTATATTAATGGTCTCAAACATCAATTTGATCTAATATATTGCGAGCAATGATTTTTTGAACATGAATTAGTTTTTAGAACCTATTTTCATATTCAAAAAATTATTGCTCTCAATGTATTAGGTCAAATTGATATTTGAGGGTATAAATATAATCAGGAGAACTAGATGAACACATAGAAATTAGTATCATGTAATTCCGAGATCTCTAGATTTTGAAATTGGTTGATCAATCAATCAATTTTAATGGAAATCAATTGATTAAAAAAATGATTCGAATGATAAAAAATATTGACTTATTGAAAATAATAATAGAGATAAAATCGGTTTAGTATACGTAATTTTGTGATTTTCCAACTTACTTATATACTTTGGTAATTTTATAAAGTTACCTATTAACATCAGTCGTAAAAGGATTCATACAGTCGATCCCACCTAGTAAGAAAAAGTTTGGATGTTATTATTGTACCTACTAGCATCAGTAAAAAAAAAATTAGAATATTGATTAGTATATATTATTATTTGTTTAGAGTTTTTACTACCGAGGTATACCCCCTTAAAATTATACTATTTTAATTTTTGAGTAATATCTATTTTTAAAATTAAAAAAAATAAATTTTTACATCTGGACTAATTGTTTTAAACCTTTTTCAGTCTAATTTTGGATTAAATTTTGGTAGACTTGTTGAACCAATAGCACTGCCGAATTGTAAGAAGAGAGAGAGCGCAAAAAAAAAACGCCGTTTCAAGTTCATTGGATGCTGTCATGTTGGTAAATTTGCGGCGAATCTAATTAGCCCCCGCTTGTCTGCCGCTCAATCCGGCTTGTTACAGATTAAGAGAATTTAATCCACAAGATTGAAACTTTCATCCTTTACAAAAGGAGTGAGTTGCAGAATTCGTCCTTTACAAAAGGAGTGAGTCGCGAATCGCATGCGAGTCGGCCGAAGGCTGCAGAATCTGTCCTTTTGGCGGCCGAGCAGGGGATGAGCCGCACGCCGATCATTTTCTGGTTCTTTCTTTTTCGGAAGGGAGGAGAAGATAGTGAGCGAGGAGGAAAAGGGTAAAGGGAGGGCGAAGATTTCCATCTTCTAAATTGTTTTTATCGATTTTTGTTTTCGTTATTTCGTTGATTATACAAGCAGAAGGTCCAGGTGGCGTCGGCTTGTCCGGTGCGCGGACACGAAAGCGCGGGCGCGCAGACGGCAGGTCAATTGCCGGCCACTTGATTTTTGACGAAGATCGAACGGTGGGCGGGCGATCCGGTGGTTTCCTCCTCTTCGATCGACGCGTCCTCGTTTGCCCCATCCCACGAGGGGGATTTCTCCAGGTAGAGGAATTAAATGCCCTCGGATCTCGCCCTCCACCACAATTCAGTTCGTTTCTCGTCAATCTTCTCACTGTAGCCATCTCCCTTTTCGAAGTGATTGCTTGTGGTTTTTCATCTTGCGTCTCGCGTACGCCGCCGACGATATAGTGAAGAAAGTTATGTTTTTTCCTTTCGAGGGAGCCTTTTGTGCGAAATTTCCGGCATTTCATCGACGCCCGGGACCTTTGCAGCTTGCTTTGCGGAGGTTCGAGGGGCTCATCGCCTTTTCCTCAACGATTACCCTACTTGCTTCAAAATAGGTTGTTTCTTGGTTGATGCAGTTAAATTGGTTCAAGATGAGCTAAAACAAGTAATCTTCCTCATGCATAAGGATTAGCTCTCTGGTTTTCTATCTTTAATTTGAGTTCAATGAACTTGATGATTTGTTGGGGGAGGTATAAGAACTTCTCCATTGTTGCTACTTCTATTGTTACTGACCATTGATCTTCCTTTCTCTTTATCCATGGATTGTGTTTGAAAATTTCTGAGGTTATTTTGAATTGTCATAATTGTTTTTTAAGTAAATAGATCGCTGAGATGTATGAGGTATTGGATGCTTCTTTTCCACTCTAGGGACCGATGAGTTTTAACCCCACCTTGTTTCCTCTCATGTTTGTCAGATAAACTTCATTCTTCCTCCACTGATGTAATCCAGTAGTTACTCTTACTCATTTGATTGTTTAGTCTTGTTGGCTAATGTTGTCATGATCATCTAAATTGCATTCACATTTCGTATCAGTTTTTTAATCCATATTTTGTTGGTTCCTTGCACTGCTAAATTTTGAACAGCTGATTATGACATAATGCTTGTTGATTGTTGAACAAAGAATAAGTTTGTATCTCTAGAAATGTTTCTGAAATAACTTCCCCATGGATATTTCAGTGTTGTGCTTCTTGATAGATATTGATAAAAAAAACAATTGGATATAGGGGCGGTTGTTTTATTAGTTTGTTTTGACCATAAAATACTAGAGTGCTATCTGTTGTGATAAACTTGATTGTGTCCTGCCGTAGATCTAATAATTGCAGTTGTTTCTCTACTACCAATGATGGCTCTGGTTTTATTGATTCATTAGTCAAACTTAACATCCTATAGACATTAGCACCTGTGAATGCAAGTTATGAAATTTCTGTATGTTTGATGGATGAATGTTTATGCTCTGCATACAATGAAAGGGGAAGGATAAGATGTTTGATAACTGATTTCCATCAGAAAATGATTTATAGATTGACACAATGACCTCAAATGCATTATAATAATCTATGCTTATATCTCATGACCAACTTGAATGTTTGCTAGGTGCTTAATATAGGGTGACCTTCAATTTGTTACCCTCAGTTGTCTTGTTTACCTGAAAAAGATATGGTGTATGGTGGTAATTTTCTAAAATTGATTAAAAAAAAATCTTAATACACACTTTTATTAGAATAATTTGGCACATATATATACAACTTTACTTGTAAAGAAAAAAAAAGAAATAATTGATCATAAAAATTAGGCATGTAGGCCACAATCTGTCAATTACCAAAAAGAACAAGAAAAACAAATAATAACCATGAAAAAATTAGCTAGAGAGGAAAACAAATGACAAAAATAAATTAAATCGATATTTTAAATTAGAGTGATTTTAACAAATCAACCTTCTAAAAATGAGTGATTTGCTAAATCACTCCCCTCATGATGGAATTGAAATGTTTGTTATTCCTAGCTTATTTACCATATTTTCAAATGATGTAGTAGTAAACAATCTGTTCCTTGGTTGGAACGTATATCATGCGGACAATCCTTTTATCATTTTTTTTCTTAATGAAATGATGTTTCACTTCTAGGAGAGTCATTAGGGATCTTCAATTCTTCCCGTAATCTCCTGAGTCATATCCTCGCGCAATCTCATATGCAAGTGCTTGAAATTTACCTTTGCATTGTTTCAAGCCACTAGTTTCTTACTTCTCCAAGTCCTCTTATCCCTAGTAGCAAATCTCTACAGTTGATTGGAAAACCTTGAATTGGCTCTATATTCTCCTATGGTGGTCCCAATCTCTTTCTTAGGTATGATCAAATTTATTACAATGAGAGCACCTCAGAGGCAAATTGGATTTTTGATCTCTAATAGGTGACACTATTTTTTGAACAAATGCAATGTTGTTTATGAGTTTGTCTTTCTTAGAGATCTCGTGGAAGTGCCCCATAGATTTCGTTCTTAGAGATTAATGTGCGCCTACTTGCTTTACGTCACACTTTTGCAAAGGGTTCACCATTAGGGGTCTTTTGCCTAGTGAGACCAATTAGAAACTCATATAAATGTTCCTTTTCTAGTTGTCTTTTAAGCTGCATATTGTCCTTTAAATACGTCAATCTACCTCGTAGTGCATTTCCAGCTCCTGCCAAAGTGTCTGCAATGCATTATAATATTCGGTGCTATATACTTGTGCTTATTTTTTATTTGGAAGATTTGTGAGTCATTTTCGAAATTTGAATAATTCTTCCTCACTGGATCCCAGATTGTTTTAGGAGTTTGAAGAAATTGTAGGATCTGTTCTGTGCGATCCGGGGAGGGGGGGAGGTGAATATTGATTTGTCTTCTTTCTTTTCGTTTCAGTATTCCTTCGATCTATCAGAGTTAGTCGTTGCAGAATATAATAAAAACAATAAAGAACGAAAAGAGACATGCGGATTTACTTGGTTCCCAACCCCAAGATCAGTACGTCCAAGGCCGAAGTATGGAAGGCGCCCGTCCACTAGATCTTCTTTCCAGAACTTTTTCGGAGGTGGAGAAACAACTTTCAAATTAATAACACAAGAACAAATAGAATGAACTAAAGTATAACTTGTGAATACAAACAAACTTAGTCGTCAATCGATCCAGAAGTCCTAAGTGCATCACACTCCTCCTAGTGCTTCCTCGGTCGGATGACCAGAGCCTTGTCTTTTTTTGAGCGTAGAGTCGGAGAGTCGAAGAGTAGAGAATTGTTGTTCTTGAACGTAGAGCCTTCGTCTCCTTTTATAGGGATTAGATCTTTATCTAGATTAACTCTTATCTGGATCCAGCCTTATCTTTATCCATATCATCTGACTTATCCTTATCCTCATCCACATCATAAAGTTGAATCTAATCTTTTTCCACATCAGCTTCCATGTCAACCTGTCATGTCAACATCTCTAACAACTTAGCAATCTAGTCAACCTAACCAGTTGGTCGATCGGATCAATTTTTCGGTCAACTGAACCAAGCCAAGTCACCGATCCGAGTCCGAACTCGAACTCGGTCAATCGAACTCAATCAGTCTACCAATCCTTGGGATCGGTCTACCAAACTGCTAGTTCAGTTGATCGAATCGGTTTGGGTATGGTTCAACCTGAGTCAAGTCCTGTTCACCTCGGACTTAGTCTAGCTGTGTCCGATTACGTTTGTTTGCTCTCTGTTTTGCTTTCAGCTTCAGGTTCCTACAAAATAAATATACAAAACATAAGCAAGCAACTTAGCCTAATCCTATAAGTCTACCTGACCTACTAGGCTTACCTTTAGTTTAGGGTAAATTCCTCCAAGACTTTACCACCTAAGGTCTACACCTTAGGATTTCACCTTGCCAAGCCTTCAGTGCTCCAGATCCACTTAGACTTTTACTCTAGTTGACCTTGACCCTTAGGACTTTCCGCTAGATCTCCAATCCTCGACCTATCTAAACTTCCGACCCCTAGGACTTCCAGCCTGATGTCCCCTATTTACCAAGACTTTCTGGCCAATCCCTTTGACCAGGACTTCCTTTTCTAACCTTGAGTTAGTACTAGTTACTTAGTATACTGTTCACCTACCTAACCTCCAGTTAGGACTTTCCTTTGCCAAGCATCTGGTCAATGAACTGCTTGAACTTACTTTTACCTAACCTTAGTTAGGACTAGTCACTCGGTACACTTCTCTTCTGCATAACCTCGTTAGAACTTTCCCTTACCTAACCTTCAGTTAGGACTTCCATTGCTAGTCATTTGGTCCTAACTAGATTTTTTTACTTCCAAACATCAAGTCCTGAGATTAATCCTTGGTCAGATCTGACCAGACATAGGTACATTGTCAAATATCAAAATCCTAAAGGCTGATTGCACCAATAGGAACAAATTGGTATGACTTATATGTGGCTCCATTGAGTTAATCAACTATGCCATGATAAGAAAGTTATTGAACTCCCAATTTGATTTAATTCAGTCTTTTGTGCTTGGGCGCTGAACCTCACGGTGATGTAGCCAAGTTTCCCCCTCCCTCAAATTGCCAACAAGATGGACTAGGATTACTGAAGGGACTTGTGATTTGAGCGATGATCCTTCTCCCAAGGCTTATGCAACTACATAAAAACTGACTCGTTTGGATGTACTAGATGAAGTCATATCCTTATCCAAGTTGCTCTTAGAACTCATATTTAAAGAATAGAAATGTAAAAGGTAAAAGAGAGATGAAGACGAATTTTTGAGCAAATGAGTATGCTAGAATTGATTAAAAGGAACCTTCATACACATTTTTATTCCAATAATTTGCCTACAAAGAAAAAAGAAGAAATAATTGATCCTAAAAATTAGGCACACAAACCACAATCTAATTACCAAAAGCAATAAAAAAATGAAGGAACATGGAAAAAAGGAATCAACTAAAAGGAAAACAAATCAGCGAAATAAAGCTTTTTCGGTAAGGGAAACAAATCAATCTTTTGAAATTAGAGTGATTTGCTAAATCACTCTTAAATGTTGAGTATTCTAACATTTCATTCCTCCTTGTTGTCATAGATATGCAATTCATAACCAGTAGGGAAAGTGGAAACTTGGACTAACAAGATCTTAGGTAAGAATTCTTAATGAGATAATGGGCATAGAAGTTTGTATTAGAAGGGTATGTGTTTATCACCCACTATTGGTTAAAGAAGATGGCTACATCATTGTAAGATGGGAAATTTAGAATAAACACTATTCCTTGTTAAGTAGCATATCAAAAATTTATGCTGCATGAATATATAGGGTTTCTTTGTGTTGTTTTTCATGTCCTGTGCACAATTTCATTTGTACAACTTGATCGCTCTGGTTGTTGATTACTCAGTTGAATATATGCATGCATACGTGATGTGGGTTCATCCTCTTGGTGGTTGCTGTTAAATCTCTTTTGGGTGAATTTCCAGCCTAGGAATTTCCTGAGACAATTGCTTATAGCTATCATTTTCTTTTTACTTGCTTTTAAACTTCCATTATATCATAATAGCTATGTCCTAATTCTTACGTCGTAAAACTGGATATGCAGAAACTTTCCTGGAGTGTTAAAGTTCACAGTTTGATTCCAACCGCATGGAGATGGATGAAAGTGTGGGAAAAAGAGTAGTCAAAGGATTCAGAAGAGGAGCTGGCATTGTTTTCAGGGATAACAACCCAGAAGATAGTAAATCCCAGAACTGTAGTAGGGCTGGCTGCATCAGTAGAGTTTGTTCGAGTGTAGGTTCCTGCAGTGAGATCCCTGAGAAGCCTAATCATGTGAAAGCTTCTTTTCACGCCATTAGTGGCAAAGCAATAACTGGGAGCTCATCCAAACCATTCTTAGTTTCTAGTACCCGTAGATTCTTTCAGAAACAACCAAACCAAACACATCTACAGGAAATCACTGTTGCAGAAAGTAGCCATCGACAGAAAATTGATGATATCAATAACAACAATGAAGAGGTCCTGGTGGACAATCTATATTCTAATGGAGTAAAAGAAGTCACAGAGTCTGAACCAAAAGTGAGTAAGAGTCTTCAATGTGCAGTTCTGAAAGGCTTATCTACAGACATCCACGAGCCATCCAGTAACTGCAGTATCATGTCAAGTTCAAAGGTGCATAAGCAGATCAGTAGGCGACTAGTATCAGGTAACCAGGAAGCTTCCACAAGTTCGTTTGGCCCTCGCACTACTTTTGCATCTAGAAAAATCGCCCAAACTGATAAATCTTTTTCACACTGCCTTAATACTGGGGTCCCAAGGTGTGGTCTTAAAGGTCTAAGTTCCACATCGGCAACAGATGTTTTTCCTTCAGACTGTCCTTCCTCTGTTTCATCTAGTTCTAGGAGGGTTGACGTGATGGGGAAGAAACCATCTAAGGGAGAAAGTTCCGCTGCCAATAGGAGGATTTCAACTACAGAGACTTCAGTCCCAAGTATTTCAGTTCCCAGAATCATGAGTGATCCAGTTTCAAGAAGCACCAGAAATCGAATTACCACTTGTGATCGTGCATTTTCAGTAAGAACTCGAAGAACTTCTCAGGCAAGTGTAGAAGAGAGTGGCTGCACATACATACCAAGAGAGTCTGTTGCTACCCACGTTCAGCAGAGTAGAGCTTCTGTATCAGACCTATTACAGGAAAATTCAGGAGCATTTTCTATAGATTTTCCAGATGGTTTCAGTAATGCGTCTGGACAACCTAGTTCAAGAAGTCATGCCACACAAAGTAGGGAAGCTTCCCATTCTGAAGGTGGCACACATATCACCCATGTTTCTTTGGGCAATCAACTGGGCTACCGACACTTTAGTTTGGAAGGTGTCGCAGAGGTATCCTCCTTTACCTTAACCACTACATGATAGAAGGAATTAAGATTTTCAATTGACCTGAATGGAGAATCTTGATTCAACCATATTATTTTACTAATTTATTGTCTCTAATCCTTTAAAATGGAAGTTTCAGAAATCTGAAGTTTACTCTACTATGTGCACAGATTTTATTGGCACTGGAGCAGATCGAACAGGAGAGGGATTTAACTTATGAGGTAACCATATCTGTTTTTCAGGCCACAATTATGAAATAAGTAACTGAACAAGGCTTATATTCTTGCAGCAATTATTGGTTCTCCAGTCCAATTTACTGTTAGGAGCAATAAGGTTCCATGACCGACACAGAGACATGAGAATGAATATTGATAATATGTCCTACGAGGTAACAACTTGTCTCAAGATCCCATTTAACTATTCAATATCAGATCCTTGCTTACCCAATAATTTTTGCTGTATCGTCATGCTTGTTGAAAAATCGAGATAGTCTTCTCATTTGTTTGTCATCCTATTTAACTAGCAATTGAGATTTAAATTCTGTATTTCCCATGAAAAATAACCTTCTGTGTGAAGGTTGATAGGAAGTATCTATTTGACGGCATCCAATATAGAAGAAGATTCATAGAATCTGTCCCCAGACAGCGTCTTGCAGAAAATTTTAGATACATCTCCATGATGCACTTTACCCTGCATTCATAGAAAATGCATTTAAGATCCTTATAGGAACTAACAAACCCTTGTTCGACTATGAATTCGTGAATTTCATCTCTCATCTATTACATGTACTATGCCTGGAAAATAGGAACTGTTAGCCTTGGAGGAGAAAATGGGTAATGTCAGCACAGCTCTTAATGAAGATCAATTGTCAAAATGTCTGAAGAAAAGCATATATCCAAATGCCTACCTTGTTCCTGGAACAAGTGTTCATGGTAGCGATAATGATGACGTCAAGTGCAGCATATGTCAGGTACTTCATTATTTGCTATATGCTCCTTATTAATTTAAACATAAATTAGTAAGCTGATAATATTTTTGAAACTTATTTAATGGTTCATTTCAGTTTGTCAGCTACTTTTAAAATTTTGAGTGAAATGAGGTATAAAATTGTATATTTGTAAAGTTAATACAAAAAATGTAAATTATTGTGTCCAGGAATGAGTGTGTACTCTCGAATATGTGCATCTATCTTCAATTTGGAGGATAGAATTTTCACCTAGCTGACTCCCAATAGTTGTAAATACCATTGGTTGTAATTCTTTTTCCCACAGGAAGAATACATAATTGGAGATGAGGTAGGCAGATTGTGGTGCGAGCATCAGTATCATGTAGCTTGCATCCAGCATTGGCTCCGGCAGAAGAACTGGTGCCCCATCTGCAAGTCATCTGCCTCGCCATCTCAGGACTGAAACCGAGGCTTAAAACTTGTGTCACCCAACAAGTGTAGGAACTCAACAAGATGCTCAAAATGTGGAAACCCACTCTTCCAGTTTGATGGAAACCCTTGTAAATCCTTTTGCAAGTTAGAAGCAAGCCACTGGCTCTCAAGAATTCATGTTTAGGATAAAGATTGCAACTTTGTGCTGAAGCCCAATTGGATTGCTTTGTTTGCACTAATTTATGATGAAGTTCAATGATAGAATACCACTGGCATTAGTTTTGTTGCTGTTTGAAATGAAAATAAGTTTGGCAAAACCCTTCCAGCAAGCTTTTGCCCTTGTTGATGACTTCATTTTTTGCTTGTTGGATTTAAACAGAGAAAAGACACCAGTGGGTACAATTATTTGCACCAATAGAGCACATGCTGTCCTACAGCCTCATTCCACATGTTTCAATATATTTGCTCTGTTTTTTATTTTTTAGAAATTGGCATGTATTGCAAGTGTAATAATAGAAGTCCAAGTAAGGATTAGTGGAAGGCCAAATAGGTTGATGAGGACTAGATGCTTAGTATGAGAAAGTCCAAGTAAGTTGAGTGTTAGATAGTTGACACATGGAACCAACAAGGTCAGGGTTCTCGGAAGTATGATGTCTAAGCAGCTTAGGGAGATTAGATGCTAGATAAAGTGATAAAGTCTTGGAGGTGAGGAGTTTCTAGTCGTGGAAGACTTGGAAGTATGATTAGTCCTGGAGATGTGGAGTCCCACGACACACACGTAAGTCCTGTAAGGAGAGTCGAAAGGTTTTGAGATGTTAGTGGACGAATTTGGACTATACTCCCCGTGATTGGATTCCTAAAATGAAGATGAAGAGTGAAGCCAATGCAAAGGCAATAATGGCTTTCCTAAAATGAAGATGAAGAGTGAAGCCAATGCAAAGGCAATAATGGCTTTCCAAACTTCGATGCATTTGACTCAAATTTTCATTCTCATCGTGAAATTTTAAATTTTATTAAAAAGTAAATTTCATTTTGCACTTCTAGAATCTATGTACGCGCATAAAGCCCTATGAATTTATCCCAAGATCCTTGCCCTATGAATTTATTCCAAAGTTCTTGATGCTTTTGAAAGGACTTTTCGTCAAGTAAAAAAATAGAAAACTATGATCTATTAAGATATGCTCTCAAAGTCTTCATCAAATTTTTTTTTTTTATGATTATCAATGATGGATATTTATAAAGTCTTTAAGGACTTGTTTCAAATGATGATCTATTAATGGATTATAAGTTGTGGAGTAGGAGCTAGGTTGTTCAACCACATTAAACAACTTTGTTGGTGTGTGTCGATCGCTTAATTTTATTTTGTTCATTTTCATGTATCCACTATATTAATTTTGATTGTAGAATAAGTACAAAATTAAAATGATTAACTATTCACCTCCTTTAGAAACTCTTGATTCGACAAATGATATTAGGGCTTGGCCACTTTTGAATGACTAATCACTGAAGGAGTACTTGCTTTGCAAGAGGGTTATAATATTGTGAGGCCACTTTTTTTTATGGCACTAACTTCGCGTTTTGAAAAAATGGATATTGAATAGAATATTTCTTGTTGAATGACATGAAAATTAGTTTAGTGTAAGGAAAGTCTTGAGATGTTAGTGGACGAATTTGAACTATACTGTTGGGTTCCATAGCAAAATAAAATATTAAAATTAAATATTTCAAATTAAATAAAATATTACGGAAAAGAAATCCATCAAAGATCCATACAAATTCATATTACGTCATTGGTTTGAAAATAATATTACCTCTTGATGCGTAAAACTATTTTATGTATCTGGAGAGTCTGATCGATCTCAGTATGATCAGTACGTTCATGTCTCAAACGATATTCACACAAGTACTATCATCATCCATCTCATAGCACAATTGGACGATATATCATGCTTTTATATATATATATATATATAACTCTTAACTTGTAAGGTTATCTTATCTAAGATGCATTTCTCATCACCAAATCTTATCCAATAGGATTTTGTAAAACGTGATCAAGTCTTACCTAATAAGATTTATCTAATAACATGGTCAAATATTTATTTGAAAAACCTAAATAAATATTAGGTTAATCATTAATATAATCAGTTTAAGATTTAATTAGATTAACCTAATAATCCAATAAAATTCAATTAGATTAATTTAGAATTTTGATTATATTTCTAATAATTCATCGTTTAAATAAAGGCCATCATTAATATAACAAGATTAAAATCTAAAACTAAGTTCAGACTTAAAACTTAGACCAACTTTATTTTAGTCATATTAAAATAAACTTTTAGGATTATCTTATTAGATAAGATATATTCGTTGATCCGGTGGTAAGATAGGGTCCCGCCCCGCAGGAGGTCACCGCCACGTGGAAGGTCAAAGTCAAGGAGGTCAATGCCCCCAGGCTAGCGTCTGACCGGGCGACCCCATCAGCCGGTCGGACTAAAGAAGGGTCGATCCGACGTTATTACAGCTCGACCTCGCACCGAGCTTCCGACGCTTAAAGACTATCACCAAAGCAGGTGCCGACCGGCAAGTCATGTGTCGAGCAGTTGGACATGTGCCAAGCTGACATCCAGATCGACCACAGATCAGATCACGGTCAGCGAAGCGCAAACCTGACCCAGCAAACCCAGACAGTGGAAGTAGTCGAGCTACCACCCCGCTCGACCCAGACAGCGGAAATAGCCGAGCGGTCATCTGCTCGGCCCACTAGCAAACAAAAGCAAGATCGGCTGATATCCTCCTTGAGACCCATGCCATCAACAGGCAGCATGGTCGGCGGCATGATCAGGCAAAGATCAGGTAGAGAATCGTATGACGGAAGCTTCCACTGTCTTGTCAGGATATGCTCGGGCTGCTATGGTATGGTGTCAGGTATACTTTTCTGACACGAGGGAAAGCTTTGAGATGTGTGCACACCTCGAAGAGCATGCATGCGCACCCCTAGGATCCCTATATAAAGAACCCTGAGCTTCGATGAAGGTATGCTCATTCTACTGTAGCTACAGTTATGCTGCTACTTTCATTTCTTTGCTTGCTTGCTGCTTTCGCCGGAGGTCTGACTTGAGTGTCAGAGGACCATCGCTAGGGAACCACTCCCTAGCTCGATACTGACGCTTTTGTGGTTGCATGCTAGTCTCATCGGAGGTCCACGCACGGTTAATAGGAGCGTTACATCCCTAGCGTCCGTCACCTCGACTCTTGGGCAGGATCAAATTTGACACCGTTTGTAGGAACGCACTTGCATTCGAGCCAAGAGGATGGAAGAAGCTGGATGACTTCACATGGTGAGGCTCACTCAAGAGGAGCTCGCCATACTTGTACAATCGCGAGCAACAAATTAGTCGAGCAGCAGCAGCAAAGAGCGCTAGCCGATCGGCTGGCTCAACAAGCAGCATCGACCTCGAGAGGCCGAGCGGCCCATGAAGACCAACCGGAGCAATTATCCATCTGGGGTAGAATAAAGGGTCGACCGGCACTCACGAGGAGGCTCCACCTACGCCTATTCCATTCCACCGAGCCTTGTTTCAAACGCCCTCCGAGATTGCTCAAGCCAATCAAGGAAGGGACTCTTCTTCAGATGAAGCACCCGTGCGGGATGCAAGGAAAGGCAAGGCCCCCCCGAGCTGATTCGTTGCCCGAATGGATCAACCGCCAGTTCTCCGAGGTAATCCTATAAGATCCGTTGCCAAGGCACTACGCTCCCTTGACGATCAGAGAATATAACGGGTCGACCGACCCGGACGACCATCTTGGTAAGTTCAATAACACTGCTACTCTTCATCAGTATACAGAGAGAGTCAAGTGCCGAGTCTTCCTCACCACGCTCTCCGGCTCGGCATAACGATGGTTCAGAAGGCTGTCGGACGGGTCCATCTGAAGCTTCAAGGACTTCTGAACGACCTTCTTACACCACTTCGTAAGTAGCAGACGATACCAGAAGATGAGCGTCAGCTTGTTCTCCATGAAGTAAGGTCCCAGAGAGTCCCTCCGAGCATACATCCAACGCTTCAATCAGGTGGACATGGACATCCCATCGGTCTCGTCCAAGACCATGATGAATGCGTTCGCCCAAGGGCTCGTGGACGAAGATTTCTTCCGGTCTCTCATCCGAAAGCCACCTCGGGACTACAACCACATGCTGAAGAAGGTAAGTGAATACATAAATGTGAAAGAGGCCCAGGCGGCGAGGAGGAAGGAAATGCCATCTGAACCATCAGCGCCGATCGAACAGAGGTCACTGATCAACCACCACGAGGACCCTGAGCCGAAGGGACACGGCTACACCAGGAAGCAAGGCCTCATGTAGTTCAGCACATGGCCTCCAGGCATCTGAAACCAAAAGGGAAGGTATGAACCCCCATGTTCTGTTTCTTCCATCAGTCAGCAACCCACAATACTTGCGACTGTCGCGGATTCAACTCAGTCGACCAACCGGTGCCCAGAAGTTATCACCGCCGGCCTCCCTCTCCTGACCAACGACACGGGCACCACGGTGCCGAATGGTGAGAGGAAGTAAGGAGATCATCGCAGCAGCCCCATCAAAGAAGCACTGACCCCAACCAAGCCGCATGCGAGCGAAGCAAACCGTCCACTCGGGAGGACGAGAACAGGAGCAACATGACGCAAGACGAGATCAACATTATAGCTGGCGGACCGACCAGCGGAGACTCCAATCGAGCACGAAAATCATACGCTCGGCAGCTGGAGATCTACGTCGTTGGCTGCAGCAGGGAGAATGCGAGCGGGCCCGAGATCAGCTTCGGCCCGAGGGATCTCGAAGGAGTTGAAGTGTCGCACGATGACAATTAACACCCTCATTATTCGAGCGGTAATTACAAACTATACCATTCACCGTGTATTCATTGACACAGGCAGCTCGGTCAATATCATCTTCAAGAAGGCGTTTGATCAACTTCAAATTGATCGAGGTGAGTTGCTGCCGATGACAACCCCGCTGTATGAGTTAACCTGCAATGAGGTCCAGCCGATCGGTCAAATCAAGCTGACCATATCACTTGGAGAGGAGCCGCTCCGAAGGACGAGAGCCACGAAATTCATCGTGGTAGACGCCTCCTCAGCCTACAATGTCATTTTGGGCCGACCGACCCTCAATGAATTCCGAGCGATCGTCTCAACCTTCTGCCAGAAGATCAAGTTCCTGGTGGATGATCAGGTAGGAGAGGTAAAGGGTGATCAGTTGGCCGCTCGGCGTTGCTATATCGAGATGGTCAAGACGGAGGTGAAGTTCGCACGGAAAGCACCCCGGTTGGAGGTAAATGGCATAACTGAAAAACCCCCTACTTTGGTTTATGAGAAGGAAGAAGTACAAATCCACCCGAGCCGAGCGGAAGCAACTACCTTCATTTCCGCTGATCTGGAGGTCGAGCAAAAAGCTGAGTTGATCGCATGTCTCCAGCAGAATCACGAAGTGTTCGTATGGTCGACGCATGAACTGCCCTGCATCTCCCCGAACGTCGCCTAGCACGAGTTGCACGTCCGATCGGACGCTCGGCCGGTAAAGCAAAGGAAGAAAGACTTCAGTGTTGAGCAGAAATTAATCATCCGAGCAGAGATAGAAAAGCTCCTGGAGGTCGGCCACATACGTGAAGTTCAGTTCCCTAGCTGGCTTGCCAATGTAGTGCTGGTCTCCAAGCCCGGGAATAAGTGGAGGGTCTGCATCGACTTCCGGGACCTCAATAAGGCTTGCCCAAAGGACTTCTACCCCTACATCGGATCGACCAGATGGTGGACTCCACTGCCAGATATGAGTTGATATGCATGTTGGACGCGTATCAAGGATACCATCAAGTGCCGCTCATCCGGGAAGATCGAGAGAAGGTCCACTTCATCACAGCCAACGATACGTATTGCTACAATGTTATGCCATTTGGACTGAAGAATGTTGGGGCCACATATCAAAGATTGATGAACAAAGTGTTTCGGTGGCAGATCGGCCGCAATATAGAGGTATATGTGGACGATATACTAATTAAGTCCCTTCGAGTTGCTGATCTACGTGCAGACATCACGGAGACGTGCCAGACGCTGAGGACGTACGAGATCAAGCTAAATCCGAACAAGTGTCTGTTCGCGTGAAGAGCGGGTGATTTCTGGGCTACATCGTTACCGAGCGGGGAATCGAAACAAATCCTAGCAAGGTGAAGGCGCTATAGGATATGTCACCTACCAGAAACCTGAAGGAAGCCCAACGT
The DNA here is from genome assembly GCF_018446385.1 of Zingiber officinale. NCBI lineage: Eukaryota > Viridiplantae > Streptophyta > Magnoliopsida > Zingiberales > Zingiberaceae > Zingiber > Zingiber officinale. The sequence continues at coordinate 71,222,402 of NC_056005.1, read as the reverse complement.
CTCACCGGTCAGATAACTGCATTGTCTTGGTTCATTTCCAAATCATCCGACCGGAGCTTGCCCTTCTTCAAGATATTGCGCTGAGCCACCAAATTTCAATGGGATGAGGAGTGCGACCGGGCATTCGAGGAACTCAAGGCGTATCTGAACTCGTTGCCTGCACTGGCTAAGCAACTGCAGGTGATCTGCTCTGAATCTATCTGGCCTCGACCGAGCATGTTGTCGGCTCATCACTAGTCCATCAGAATGGCGAAGAACAATCAGTGTATTTCCTAAGTCATATATTAAAAGACGATGAGTCCCGCTACACTAGTCTCGTGAAGCTTGCTTTCGGATTAGTACTCATTGCTCGGAGGCCCCGCCCTTACTTCCTCGCGCACACTATCATTGTGATGACCAATAGTCCTTTAGGGAGAGTCCTCCTCAATCCTGAGGCTTCCCGACAGCTGATCAAGTGGACAACAGAGCTTAGCAAGTTCGACATCCAGTATCAGCCCCCATCGACCATCAAGGCACAGTCTTTGGCGGATTTCATCATGGAGGTACAAAATCCTGAGCCCAACTCAATCTGGAAAATATATACGGATGGGTCGTCCACTCGGCAGGGGAGCGGGATCGGCATACTGCTCATCTCCCCTCAGGATGAACGGATGCAACTGCCCGTTCGGCTGAATTATTGGGCTACCAACAACGAAGCCGAGTATGAAGCGCTTATAGCTGGGCTACAGGGCGCTCGGCACGTCAGAGCCCTTAAAGTCCTAATTCATTCAGATTCACAACTAGCCACTCAACAGCTGGTCGGGTCATTCGAGATAAGTAACACAAGGCTCAAGCTCTATGCTGAGGCTTTTGAAAAGCTGAAGGCCAACTTCTGGGAGGTCGTCATACAGAAGATCCCTCGAGCGGGAAATCAGGCCGCGGACGAGCTGGCCAAGCTGACCAGCTCTCTATCTCCGACTGTCATATCATAGCCGATCGAGCAAGTGTCCCTGGTGGCCCACATTGATCTGATGGAGGGGCTCACCTTCCCAAGCGACTGGAGAGCAGCGCTAATAGAGTTTCTGCAGTCAAGAGATACACCCTTCGATCGGGAAGAGGCCAACTTACTGAGGAAAAGAGCTGGTCGGTCACTCTGATTGGGGACCAACTCTACAAAAAATCCTTCTCCAGACCTCTTCTTAAGTGTGTCGAATCGGAAGATGCCGAGTACATACTACGAGAGATGCATCAAGGATCCTGCGGCGGGCACCCAGGCGACGGCTCATTAGCAAGGAAGATCCTCCTAGCCGGATACTTCTAGCCGACCCTCCAGGAGGACGCCGATCGGACAGTCGCCACCTACTTGTCCTGTTAGAAGTATCACACCTTCTTGCATCGGTCGACCAAGGAAATGAAAGCGTCTCCAGTGTCTTGCCCGTTCGACCAATGGGGTATGGATATCGTGGGACCCTTCCCAATGGCGACGAATCAATGGAAGTTCCTACTTGTCGCGGTCGACTATTTCTCCAAGTGGGTTGAAGCCGATCCGCTGGCTAGGATAACCGAACAGATGGTTAAGAAGTTCATCTGGCAACACATCATTTGTCGATTCGGCATCCCTTGCCGGCTCGTGTCGGACAACGGGAGATAGTTCGTTGGTCAAGAACTCAGGGAATGGTGCGAGGGGTATGGCATCTAGCAGGCCTTCACCTCAGTAGCATATCCTCAGAGTAATGGGTAGGCAGAAGTCGCCAATCGGGAGATATTGCAAATCCTACGCGCGCGGCTCGACCATATGGGAAGGAGATGGGTGGACGAACTCCCCAGCGTGATGTCGGTGATCTGCACGATCCCCAAAGAAGGAATGAGAGCAACCCCCTTTCACTTGGTATACGGAGGCGAAACGGTCCTCCCCGTTGAAGTTGGAGTAGAGTCCGACCGGATACATCACTATGACGAGGATAACGCCGAGCGGAGACTCCTGGAGCTGGACTTGGTCAACGAGGCATGGCTTATGGCTTACCGACAGAGGATGAGGCAGACCTACAATCGAAGGGTGATCCCAAGATCATTTCAGGTCGGCGACTTTGTGTGGAAGAAGGTAAAGGTGGTCGGTGATGTCACCAAGTTGGAAGCTCTATGGGTCGGACCCTTTAGGATCGTGGAAAAGCTCCGCTCGGGCACCTACTACCTAGAGGATGAGGGCGGACGACGATTAGAATGTCCGTGGAGCGTGAACCATCTCTAGCCATATCGAGACGGATTAGAGGTGCGTTGATGTAATCAATGACTTTTCTTTATCCCTGTGCCCTTTGAGTGCATGATTGAAATAAAAAGAAAAAGGTTGCCAAATTTCGTGCTGAACGGTAAGCCAAATCATCGAGCGGCAACGTTAAACCCAGGTCTCCACCGACGGTCGAGCGTTGACTTTAAACCCGAGTCCTCATCAAATCGTCGAGCGGCGACGTTAAACCCAGGTCTCCACCGACGGTCGAGCGGTGACCTTAAACCCGAGTCCTCATCAAATCGTCGAGCGGCGATGTTAAACCCAAGTCTCCACCGATGGTCGAGCGACGACCTTAAACTCGAGTCCTTATCAAATTGTCGAGCGACGACATTAAACCCAGGTCTCCACCGACGGTCGAGCGGCGACCTTAAACTCGAGTCTTCATCAAATCATCGAGTGACAACATTAAACCCAGGTCTCCACCGACGGTCGAGCGGCGACCTTAAACCAGAGTCTTTATCAAATCGTCGAGTGACGACGTTAAACCCAGGTCTCCACCAACGGTCGAGCGACGACCTTAAACCCGAGACTTCATCAAATTGTCGAGTGACGACGTTAAACCCAGGTCTCCATCAATGGTCGAGCGGCAACCTTAAACTCCGGCCTTCACTAAATCGTTGAGCGGCGACGTTAAACCCCAGAGTCGAGCGGCGACTATAAACCCCAAAGTCGAGGGGCGACTATAAACCCTAGGGTTGAGCGGCGACCTTAGAACCCAGAGGTATGACCTTGATGAATTTATCATTGAAATGCAAGCATGAAGCCCGTTTGGGGCTATATAGTCAAAAGCCTTGTGATAGACAAGCAATCATGTGAGGAAGACCTGCAAAATGACCATTGATAACAAACCAAAAGTTGCCGAGTAACAGTCAAACATTCAAAGGTTACAAGATCCCTCCTCACTCGAGATAGTCGAAGACTTCGTCCGACATCGAGTCGTTCAGTTGAGCCCGGTCGATGACGTCGTCAGTCAGAGAGTCGGAGATATGTTTGTTCGCCTGCAACTAGTTGGGCATCCCAGTTATGGCCAGCTCGAAACTCCGGATGACCTGATTAACAACTTTATCAGTAAATTTCTCCGAGCGGAGGTATTCTTGCTTTATGGTCTCGAAGCGGTTTGGTTCAGCGTCCTGGTAAGTCTTCAGGGCAGTGCGGGAGGACTCCAGAGCACCTTCAAGGGTCCTCACTTGCCCTTGAAGATCAGCCTCCCTAGCCGAACGGCTATCCCGTTCGACGGTCAGCAAGTTCTTCGCCTCCTTGAGCTTCGCGTCTAACTTCCGAGCCTCCTAGTTCTTCAACTCTAGGTCTACTATGGCTCGGTTCTTTCTGTTGGCAGCCTGCTCAATCTTCTTGTCGTAGGTTTTCACCTAAGTCTCAAGACGACCCAGCATGATGGCCTGATCGGCAGACTTTTTCCGCTCGGCCTCCAGGAGTTTATTGGCCTTCTCCAGATCGGCTTGCAATTGGGCAATGGATGGGCCCTGAGAGAAGGATGCACCACTAGAGATTTTGAGCTTCTTCAGCTCGTCCTCCACGAAGGCAAAACGTTGACACATCACCATGCTCTCCACCCAGTACTACCGCAAAACCAAAGAATGTTAATGCTGAGCGGAGGTAAAATCATGAATGGATCATTGTATACATACCCCGATGGACATTTGCATGTGGCTGTTGGTGAGCAACCCTGGAGGCATGGTTGCGGTGCGTGCTCGGGCCTCCACCCAAACCTTAGCGAGCGGCCCGCAGATGAGTATCTGATGTTTTGGAGTTAGTGGTTGATCATCGGCCACCAAAAATGTTGGGGTTGCAAGGTTGCAAACATAGTCCCATATTGGAAACACATGGGAAAGATCATGGGTTTATAAGAGAAAAGATATCTCCATTGGTATGAGGCCTTTCGGGTAGAGCCCAAGAGCAAAGCCATGAGGGTTTAGGCCCAAAGTGGACAATATCATGCTATTGTGGAGATATCTAAATTCTTTTCGATCCTACAATTGGTATCAGAGCGGGGTTGTTTTGAATTGGTGCAACCACCTTTCAAAACAAATTTTTCGTGGTATTTTATATTTTTCGGAGTCAATTAGAATCTAGCCTTATAGCTTTATTCTAATTCTTTTATCGAATCGGCTTTTGCTCGAAGTTGGTACAACACCACTCGAGCTCGTTATTATTACTATTCTTTATTCCCGCACTACTAATCCAAGACTTAGTCTTGGAACATATATTTTTGTTGTTCTTGTTGCATATTACAAATGGCTCAACAAGAGGGGTTCAGTACTGTTCGTCCCCCACTGTTCTCTGGAAGGGAAGAATGGAGACGTATCTGAAGATCCAGTTCGAAACATGGATGATCATTAAGACGGGACTTCAGCTACCTTCCGATGACGATGGCAAACCAACTCCCTGCGAGAAGTGGAACGCCCCTCTAATCAAAAAGGTGGAAGCCGACGCCAAAGCTACCTGCACCCTCCAGTGCGGCCTTTCCAAAGAAGAACTCAACAGGGTCGACCCGTTCTCTTCCGCAAAGGAGCTCTGGGAAAAGCTAGTCGAACTCCACGAAGGCACTAACGACGCCAAGGTAAGTAAAAGAGATCTTTTACTTAATAAATTATATAATCTAAAGATGCAGGAAGGCGAGACGGCGAATTCCCTACATGCGAGAATCCAAGACATCCTCAATTCTCTTCACGGAATCGGGCAGAAGATAGAGAATCGGGACGTCATAAGGTATGCTTTAAACTCATTTCCAAGGAACACATTGTGGGCATCAATGGTAGATGCCTACAAAGTTTCCAAGGACTTGTCTTCATTAAAATTAGAAGAACTATTTTGTGAATTTGAACTTCATGAGCAGACTAATACACAGCCAACCAAGAAAGGTATTGCGTTGGTTGCAGGTACAAGTCGAACACGGGAATCGAGATCACAACGAAGAACGGAACCGGAGTCGGAAGATGAACCAGACTCAGACGATGAAGACATTGAAATTACAACCGAGCTGATAAACCTCGTAAAGAAGCTCTACAAGACGAAGGGCTTCAACAAAAGAGATCTAAAGAAGGCAGTGAAAACGAAGGAAGGGTCACAGAACTCAAAGATGAAGTTTGAAGTTACATGCTACGGGTGCAACCAAAAAGGGCACATCAAATCCAACTGCCCTAACCTGAAGGAGGTCAAAAAGCAAAGAAAGAAAAAGGTCCTTAAGGCAACATGGGACGAATCTTCATCGGAGGACGACGACGACGAGCTCGAACAGACGAGTCTACTCGCATTAATGGCCCGGGACCAAATCGTCGAATCCGGAAGCGAGAGAGAGTCTGAGGCGGAGTCCGAGCAAAGCCACGGATCCGTATCCGTTTCCGAAGGACAAGACCCCGCTGAGTTGGATCAATGGATGTTGGATAGTGGATGTTCCAGACATATGACTGGAGATAAATTGAAGTTTTCAAAGCTCAAACTAAAAAATTTAGGATCAGTTGCATTCGGCAACAATGGTCAACTTAAGGTAATCGGAAGAGGTAATATCAAACTCAGCTCCGATTTTATTATTAGAAAAGTTTTGTTAGTTGAAAATTTCAATTTCAACTTACTAAGTATAAGCCAATTGTGTGATAGCGGATACTTAGTCACTTTTGACAAAGCTAGGTGTTTAGTCAAAAATATTGAAAATCCTGAAATCACACTTAAGGGACTTAGGAAAAACAATATGTATTCAATTAATCTACCCACATCCTCAATAAAGTATTTTATAACACAGGAAGAGGAAACTGACTTGTGGCACAGAAGACTGGGTCATACTCACACTAGACTCATTTCAAAAATGAGTCATAATGGTCTAGTTAGAGGTTTGCCTAAACTAAAATTCATTGAAAACTCAATCTGTAATGCTTGTCAACAAGGAAAATAAATTAAGTCAACACACAAATCAACAAATCTAGAAAGAACCAACTCATTACTTGAGCTCCTTCACCTTGACCTATTTGATTCACATGGAGCCAAGTCACTAAGCAAGAACCAGTATTGCTTAGTAATAATTGATGACTACTCTAGGTTTACATGGGTAAGATTCCTAAAAACAAAAGATGAAACCTATGAAATATTTAGTAATTTTTGCAAATTAATAGAAAATGAAAAAGATACTAAAATTAAAAGAATAAGAAGTGATCACGGGGGAGAATTTGAAAATCATAGATTTACTCAATTTTATAAAATAAATGGATACCTACATGAATTTTCATGTCCTAGAACCCCTCAGCAAAATGGTCTAGTGGAACGTAAAAATAGAACACTACAAGAAGCCGCTAGAACTATGTTAAATGAATATAATTTAAATCACCAATTTTGGATTGAAGCAATAAATACTGCAAATCATATTCAAAACAGAATTTTAATCAACAAATTTCACAAGAAAACCCCTTATGAACTATATTATCATAAAATTCCTAACTTAAATTATTTAAAAATATTTGGGTGTAAAGTTCACATTTTAAACACTAAAGATTATTTAGGAAAATTCACATCCAAATCTAACTCAGGAATATTTTTAGGATACTCCTCAAATAGTAGAGCCTATAGAGTCTACAATCAAAACACCCTAAAAGTTGAAGAAACAACTAATATAATATTTGATGAAGAAAATAATTTACCAAATATAAATGAGAATGTTGATCCAAGAAATATAGAAGATGATGAAATTCAACCAAATCTTAATAAACCCGAGGAACCAGCCCCTGACCCAATTATAAGACCAACTAGGGCCAGTACTTCTCACCCACCTGACCAAATTTTGGGTGATCCAAACCTAGGAGTTAGAACTAGATCTTCCTATAGAATCCATAGTCAGATTGCCCTAATTTCTTAAATCGAACCTAAAACAATAGAAGAAGCACTACCTGACCCGGACTGGATCATAGCTATGCAGGAGGAATTAGCCCAATTTGAGAGAAACCAAGTCTGGGACCTTGTACCTAAACCCATAGATAAATCAACAATAGACACCAAATAGGTTTTTAGAAATAAGTTGGATGATCAGGGTGATATCATAAGAAACAAAGCCAGACTAGTAGTCAAAGGGTTTAGTCAAGTTGAAGGATTAGACTATGATGAAACCTATGCACCGGTAGCTAGACTCGAATCCATTCGAATGCTATTAGCTTATGCGGCAAATAAAGGGTTTAAATTATACCAAATGGATGTTAAGTCAGTCTTTTTAAATGGTTTCATCAAAGAAGAGGTCTATGTAAGCCAACCCCCAGGATTTGAAGACTTAAATAATCCTAATCATGTATTTAAGTTAAAAAAGGCCTTGTATGGACTTAAACAAGCCCCTAGGGCATGGTATGAACGGTTATCCAATCACTTAATATCCAAAGGCTTCAACCAAGGTCAAATAGATCCAACTCTATTTGTAAAAACTGTAGAAAAAGACATCTTCATAGCCCAAATCTATGTTGATAATATAATTTTTGGATCCACTAACTCTAAATTTCTAAAAGAATTTGTTAGATTAATGGAAAATGAATTTGAAATGAGTATGGTTGGTGAACTTAATTTTTTCTTAGGCTTACAAATAAAACAAACTAAAGATGGAATTTACATTTATCAAACTAAATATGCTAAGGAATTAATTAAAAAATTCTGCATGGAAAATTCAAAAATAATAAATACTCCAATGGCAACCAACATCAACATTGACTCTGACCCAGTAGGAAAACCAGTAGACCCAAAATATTATAGAAGTGTAATAGGTAATTTACTGTACCTAACTGCAAGCCGACCTGATATATTGTTTGCTGTAGGTATGTGCGCAAGATACCAATCCTGTGCAAAAGAGTCACACTTAACCTATGTTAAAAGAATACTTAGGTACATTAAAGGTACTCTAAATATAGGACTCTGGTACCCTAGAACTTGCACCCTTGACCTTCTTGGCTATTCTAACTCAGACTACGCTGGATGCAAGTTAGATAGAAAAAGCACAAGTGGCAGTTATCAATTTCTAGGGCAATGTCTTGTAAGTTGGTCAAGTATAAAGCAACATTGTGTTGCTTTATCTACCACTGAAGCTGAATATATAGCCTTAGGTGAATGCGCATCTCAATTGCTATGGATGATGCACACTCTTAAAGACTATCAACTAGAATATAATAAAACAAAAATTTCAATTGATAATATAAGTTCAATAAATCTAACAAAAAACTCAATTCATCACTCAAGGACTAAACATATAGAGGTGAAGCATCATTTTGTAAGGGATCATGTAGCTAAGGGTCATATTATACTCAACTATGTTGAGTCAAAATCAAACCTAGCTGACATTTTCACAAAACCTTTACCTGAACTTGAGTTCAGCTCACTTAGAAGACAAATAGGTATGTGTTGGGTAGAATAGATACTATAACTTTATATTCTTACTTATTTTTTTATAACTTCTAGGCAAAACTGATTTTCCAAAATCCCCACTTTGCTAGACTTTCGAAAGTTAGATTTAGTCTAGAATTTGACCCTAGAAATCATGTTCCCCCAGGACTCAGCCAGATCATCTCACAAACACCTAGGTTTACCTTGATTGTGTTTGTAAAACATAGAACAATGTGAGATGCATAGGGTACAGCCTGGACTCAAGAATGCTTATTTCTGTGCATCAATATGAGTCTGGGCGTTAAATACATAATTAACAGTAATCAAATCAAGTCTTCCAGCCTTAGTACAATCTAACTGGATCAATTGACTTGACTTGACTAACCAAGTGAACATTGTTGCCCTCTAGGCAATCAGCAAGTAGCTAAACGGTTAGACAATTGGTGAAGGAAATAATAAGTTTTAGCATGTCTGTACTTAAGGGATCTGATACCTGATCAAGATAAATCTTTACTCATGCTGGGACTGTAGGGCTCTGATACCTTACTAAAATAAAATGACATTCTATCAAGGTTATCACTTCTCCTTTGCCTTAAGAATTTTGAAACACATGTCAAAGCAGTCCTTTCAAAACCTTTCTCCAAATTTTCTAGTATCCTCTATTCTGAATTGTTTTCTTAAAAAGTTATTTAAGCTAAAACCTCTTCGAAAAACGTCAAGTTTTTAAAGCTTTGAAAAATGTTTTTTCCTTTGAAAATTTTCTTTAAAAACCTGAATATTTTTTCTTTCAGAAAATTTCTGAAGTTGAAAATTTTGTTTGAAAATTTCTGAAGTTAAATTTTTGTTTGAAAATTTTTTTTCTCCTCAAAACACACTAAGTTAAAAAGAGTTCCTCTTTGCAAATCTCTTCAAGCAAAATCAATTGATAAAATTTTGAAAAATATTGCTATTCTAAGGTGTTGCCTTACACTTGCTCCTTGCCTAAGTCAAAGTGGTTTCTGCTAAATTCTGTCTTGAAAAATTAAGTTTTTCAAAACTAGCTCATTTTTAATATATGGCAAAGGGGGAGAGTAGAGAAATTCAAAGAAAGAAATAAAATAGAAATTCAAAGAAAATGTTTTAAAGGGAGCCTGTATTAAGGGGGAGCTATGTTCATGCTTATTTTTTATATCACGCTTCTTGTGCTTATATATAACTGCATAATTTTTACTTAACATTGAATTTCGGTTGCCATTATCAAAAAGGGGGAGATTGTTGGTGCAGAAGCATCCGACGATCGAACCTTAGTTTTGATAATGGCAAAGGATTCAAAGTTAAGTTAGTGTGTGATCTAACATGTTTGAATGAGTATTTCAGGAAAGTCCTAGCTGTGGTTAGGCAGGTGGAAAACCCTAGGGGGTGGAAACCCTAGGTCATAGGGGGTGGTAACCCTATGTGGAAAGTCTTGGCAGGTCGATGGCTTCAGGTAAAAATCCTAGGGGGTGGTAACCCTAGGTGGAAAGTCCTGGTGTCGCGAACAGTGAAAGACTGGACTAGCGGAAGCGGATGTCAGCAGAAGTCCGGGGTGGCGTAAGTGTTACCCGGAAGGTCGGGCGTACATAAATCTCCTGAGTGGAGTAGGTGAGGACGCGTTCCCCGTAGAGGGAACAGTAGGCGTCGGGTCGACCTAGGATTTCCGGCAGGAAATCCGAAGTCAGACTCGGACAGTCCGAAGACTGTCAATTCTTCTTTACAATGTTTTATCTTATTCTAACACTGTCTTGCAGGGGATATTGCTCGGACTAACCTTTGTTTGCAGGTGAGGAACCTGCTGGAAAAAGGCTGTCCGGGCACCCGGGATGGATCCGGGCGCCCGGAGGTCCGGGCGCCCGGAACAGGTCCAGGCGCCCAGGACCAAACTTTATCCCTGCCGCTACTTCGCCACGTGGAGCATCCTGGTTGGTTGGCCACGTCACACTCCAGGCGCCCGGAAGGGATCTAGGCGCCCGGAACTTCATATAAAAGAAGGGTCGAGGTGCAGCTTCAAAAACAACAATCTTTTAAGCAATCTCTCTGCAACAAGCTGCTAACGACTCGATCCAGAAAGTGCTGCAACGACACCCCGACAACCCGGAGCTTCAGATTTAGTTTTTGTTGTCGGTATAATCTGTTTACTGCTTTGAATTGTAATTAGTCTGTAATATTTTTATCGTGCTTATAGTTGTTGCCCACGGAAAGCGATCAAGGATCACGGGCCTTCGAGTAGGAGTCGCCTTAGGCTCCGAACGAAGTAAATCTTCTTGTCTCTCTGTGTTTGTTATTTTTTCATTCCGCTGCGCTTTTACTCATTTGTTTTACGAATCGAAAGAAATAGCCACGAACGCTATTCACCCCCCCTCTAGCGTGGTCTCGATCCAACAATTGGTATCAGAGCCCGGACTGCCAGAAGGTTTAACCGCCGACTGTGCACAAGAGCTATGGTTTGATTGAGCCATGTGGGTACAATATTGACCTCGAACAAAGAAAGTGGGGGTTCCTATGTTCGGATCAAGAGGACCAGACACCAGGCAGGAAGTCCTAGTTGCGACTAGGCAAGGAAGTCCTAGTAGGTCAGGTGGACCAAGGGGCAGGAAGACCTGGTGGGTCTAGGATCGGACGTGGGAAGCCTATGGTCCTTTGTTTGAGGGGGGGATTGTTGGGGTTGCAAGGTTGCAAACATAGTCTCATATTGGAAACACATGGGAAAGATCATGGGTTTATAAGAGAAAAGATATCTCCATTGGTATGAGGCCTTTTGGGTAGAGCCCAAGAGCAAAGCCATGAGGGTTTAGGCCCAAAGTGGACAATATCATGCTATTGTGGAGATATCTAAATTCTTTTCGATCCTACAAAAAACTCCTTCGTTGGGAGGTGGAGAATGGCCGTCACGGATCAGCGGGCACTCGGAGCTGATTGGGAGGACGCCATTGGGTCAGAGGCTTGAGTAGTCGAGGCCGGAAGAATGCTAGATCCCAGGATCCTCCTCTGAGCTGGAGGGAGAGACTCGATCGGCTAGGAAGCAATCGGGTCCAGCGGTAGATCGGCCAGTGAAGGGGTCAGGTCGAAAGAAATGACTTCTACTGTCTCGGGAGATGCTATAGAGGAAGTGCCTCCCCGCTCAGAAGAACACACCACTGAGGTAGCAGAACGGGACGAGGTGGTCATGCGACGTCTCTTGCGCTTGAGGAGGGGAACTTCATCACCAGAGGACCCCGAGCCTTCGGTCGGGGCGGCAGGATGTATCTCAGAGGGGACTGGGTTCGTCGTCGGTTCGGTGTGGGGCGTCTGATCGGCGGCACCCCCCCGGGTTCAGTTGGCGTCGCCTCGCTCTCGCCCTCGTGAGAGCTGATCGGAGTCAGGACGAGGCTCGCCATCTCTTTCACCATTGCCGCCTCTATCTCAGTGTTCTTCAGCTTCATCAGACCAGCTGCCCGGGCGCGCATCATTATGTCAGCTGCAAAAGAAAGAATCAATCAGTTAGACTTAAGAGAAGAAGGCTGAGAAATTTCATACCTAGGCTGCTCGGGAGCTTTGTTTGGATGGGGCTCAGCCTGAACATATACATCACCCCCTCTGGCAGTAGCTTGTGAATGTCGAACTTTTGGTCGTCCAACATGTTAACCGCGTGAAGGTAGTCCTGCCGGCCCTGATACTTTTTCAAGTCTGGTTGTGGCAGAAGTTTGACCTGCTACTTGGTGCGAAAGCTCAGCCGCTTGGTGAGTCACATGTAGAAAAAGTAAACTTTCCAATATTTATTGGAAGATGACATTTTGTCAAGAAAGACCAAACCGACCCTAGACTGGAAGAGGTAGGTGCCCATCTCGGATCGCTTGGGATAATAGAAGTAATGGAATACCTGAGGTGTTAGGAGAATACTGTGCACCTTGAATAGAATGACCACGCCGCACAAGAGGCGAAAGGAATTGGGGGCGAGCTGTGCTAAAGGAACACAGAAGTAGTTACAGACCTCAGTTATGAAAGGATGGATGGGGAATCGAAGACCGACAACGAATTGGTCTTGGAAAAAATAGATAGTGCCGGTCGACAGGTCATGGAGCCGATCGGAAGGGGAGGCCAGGATTATCTCGTGGTCAGAGGGAAGTTCAAAGGAATTCACGAGGCTTACAGCGTCGCCCGCGTCGAACCGAGTCTCCATGGTGTTGTACCAAAGACCGGGAGCGGGGTCGGACGGTTGAGAAGAGCTCACCATCGCCGAATAATCGAAAAAAATAAAAAGCTTGACGGATGAAGGAAGGAAAAACACAAAACGGATGCCGAAACAATGGCGTGGTGGAGAGAGAACAGTGGAAGACCAACGACAGAAAGGTTTGGGGAGGCTTACAGGGAAGAGAAAGGGGGTCGCAGAGAACAGTGGGTCGCCGCTGAGGAGTGCAGGGTTGTCGGAGCACTGATTGCTCGAGGTCGCCGACAACCGCTGGAAAAGGAGACACAAAGTGGAGATAAAGGCCCACAACCTTATAAAGGTTAGGCTCGGCCGATCGGAGCCGTCCGATCTAGGTCACGGGAATCGGAGCGCATATCCAACCGTTGAATTCAAACCGCCAAACGTCACATCGGCATCTGTCGCCTCGGACGTGCGGCGACTGCGGCGGTGACACGTGGCACGCTCTCACATGGCATCATTTAATGGGCGCCATTATTAGATGTGGACACGCTCGGCCTTAATGGGGGTGATTTGCATGAATTCCGAAGAGATTCGGATTACGTCAGCATTGACCATGAGGTTCACACTCACCCAAAGACGCCGAAGGAAGAATCTTCCAAGTGCAAACCTTTAGAATGCCGAGCGTCCCAGAAGATTAGTCCTGCACGGACCAATCGGGGTCTAATTAGCCTCATGGTCGATCGGCTAACCGATCTCCAAACTACTTGTCCAGTCAGTCGGACTTGCAACCTCCTTCGACTAGACTTGAGGGGGAGGCACGTGAACCAATGGTAAGGTAGGGTCCCGCCCCACAGGAGGTCAGCGTCACCTGGAAGGTCAAAGTCAAGGCGATCAATGCCCCTAGGCTAGTGTCCGACCGGGCAACCCCATCAGTCGGTCGGACTAAAGAAGGGCCGATCCGACGTTATTACAGCTCGGCGTCGCACCGAACTTCCGACGCTCAAAGACTATCACCAAAGCAGGCGCCGGCCGACAAGTCATGTGCCGAGCGGCTGGGCATGTGCCGGGCGGACATCCGGATCGGCCACAGATCAGATCACGGCTAGCAAAGCGCAAACCTGACCCAGCAAACCTAGACAGTGGAAGTTGCCGAGTGGTCACCCCGCTCGACCCAGACAGCGGAAATAGCCAAGCGGTCATCCGCTCGACCCACTAGCAAACAAAAGTAGGATCGACTGATATCCTCCTTGAGACCCGTTGCTGACAGGCAGCATGGTCGATGACATGATCAGGCAGAGATCGGGCAGAGAATTGTATCACGGAAACTTCCACTATCTTGTCAGGATATGCTCAGGCTTCTAAGGTATGGTATTAGGTACACTTTTCTGACACGTCCTATCAGGGAAAGCTTTGAGATGTGTGCATGCCTCAAAGGGTGTGCATGCGCACCCCTAGGATCCCTATATAAAGGACCCTGAGCTTCGACGAAAGTATGCTCATTCTACTGTAGCTATAGTTACGCTACCACTTTCATTTCTTTGCTTGCTTGTTTATTCACCGGAGGTCTGACTTGAGCGTTGGAAGGCCATCACCGAGGAACCACTCCTTGGCTCGGCACTGACGCTTTCGTGCTTGCAGGCTAGTCTCATCGGAGGTCCATGCACGGTCAACAGGAGCGCCACATCCCCAGCGTCCGTCACCTCGACTCTCGGACAGGATCAAATTTATGTGATCCGGTGGTAAGGTAGGGCTCCGCCCCGCAGGAGGTTAGTGCCACATGAAGGTCAAAGTCAAGGTGGTCAATGCCCCTACGCTAGCGTCCGACCGGGCGACACCATCAGCCGGTCGGACTAAAGAAGGGCCTATCCGACGTTATTACAGCTCGACCTCGCACCGAGCTTCCGACGCTCAATGACTATTACCAAAGCAGGCGCCGACCGACAAGTCATGTACCGAGCGACTGAGCATGTGCCGAGCAGACATCCGGATCGGCCACAGATCAGATCACGGCCAGCGAAGCGGAAACTTGACCCAACAAACCTAGACAGTGGAAGTAGCCGAGAGGCCACCCCGCTCGACCCAGACAACGGAAATAGCCGAGTGATCATCCGCTTGGCCCACTAGCAAACAAAAGCAGGATCGACTGATATCCTCCTCGAGACCCATGCCACCGACAGGTAACATGGTTGGCGGCATGATCAGGCAGAGATCAGACAGAGAATCGTATGACGGAAGTTTCCACTGTCTTGTCAGGATATGCTCTGGCTGCTAATGTATGGTGTCAGGTACACTTTTCTGACATGTCCTATCAGGGAAAGCTTTGAGATGTGTGCGTGCCTCGAAGAGTGTGCACGCGCACCCCTGGGATCCCTATATAAAGGACCCCGAGCTTCGACGAAGGTATGTTCATTCTACTGTAGCTACAGTTACGCTGTCACTTTCATTTCTTTGCTTGCTTGCTGCTTTCACCGGAGGTCTGACTTAAGCGTCGGAGGGCCATCACCAGAGAACCACTCCCTGGCTCGACACTGACACTTTCATGCTTGCAGGCTAGTCTCATCAGAGGTCCACGCACGGTCAATATGAGTGCCACATTTCCAGCGTCCGTCACCTCGACTCTCGGACAAGATCATTCATCATCTCCCAATCTTATCTAATAAGATTTTGTAAAACGTGGTCAAGTTTTATCTAATAAGATTTATCTAATAACATGGTCAAATATTATCTAATAACATGAGCTTCATTTGGTTTGGTTTATTTGAAAAATCTAAATAAATATTAGATTAACCATTAATCTAATAAGTTTAAGATCTAATTAGATTAACCCAATAATCCAATAAAATTCAATTAGATTAATTTAGAATTTTGATTGTATTTATAACAATCCACCCCTCAAATAAAGGGTCACCATTAATATAACAAGTTTAAAATCTAAAACTAAGTTCAGACTTAAAACTTAGACCAACTTTATTTTAGTCATACTAAAATAAACAAACTCAAAAATTGATGCGCTCTTTATTGTGACCCAATAGGTTTTTGTAACTTTAGTAGTGACTCTAAAATCACATTTTAAAGGCAAACAATGAGTGACATCTAACAATATATTATTGTTTCCCAAGTGACAAGAATGTCGTGGATCCAACCTAATCTATGTATGATTATTTTATTGTATAACTTAGCTCTTTTGTCCATGATATCTAGATTGATTTATGATGCATAGATTATATCATCCTCTTATCAATCTATGTATTTCTTGATCTCTAAGTAAACTTACTTAACCAAATAAGCTTAATATCTCATATTAACTTATTCAAGTATGACCATGCATTTCAGTAGTCTTACTTAATAAAGAGATCCACATATATCACTTCTGTTATATGGAAGAGACAAATACCATTTACATTACTCACATCCTTCAGCATAACTCATTGCATATCCAGTGAACGAATTTATAATCGACCTTGTTATAGGTAATATTTGTCGATACTAAAGTACACATCTCTTTATATAGGGAACCGTAATGACTTTAGGTTAAAGGACTATCTATACTAATAGTTACCATGAGAATATTTATGACACTCATATAGCAATTTATGACACTTATATAACACTTCACGAAACATTCTCATGTCGAGTTGTGCAATATATATTCTCTAATATATACTTATGTGTTAACTTGATATCTTATATCTATAACTTGTGAAATTAAGCTATCCGTTAACCTATATATCAATCTCAATGTATTAATATTTCTCTTATAAATTAATACTTGACTATGAACAATTAAGAGTAGTGTTCTATATATATCTAGATCCTCTTACACTCAATTCAACTAATTATATGTTATAATACAAAACCTACATTCTATGGCATTATTATATTTATTCAAATTTACATAGATATAAAAAATATAATAAATACAAAATATTTTCTTTTATTAAAATATGATATAATAGTCTCATATCAATTATCTCATGATTAACTCTTAGAGTTAACAATCTCTCATTAGCATTAGAGTCAATCACTGAAGTATTTAACACCTAGTGAGCTAGTGTGATAATCATGTTTCTTCTATGCTAAAGCCTTGGTCAATGGGTTTGCAATATTATCATCTGTCAGTACTCTACATATTTTGACATATCCTCTATCGATAATCTCTCAAATGAGATAGAACCGCCGAAGTGTGTGTTTGGATCACTAATAAGACCTGGGTTCCTTAGCCTGTACAATAGCCCCGTGTTATCACAATAGAGGCAAATTGAATTAGCTATGCTAAAAACTACACCAAGTTCTATAATGAACTTTCTGATCCAAACAACCTCTTTTGTTATATTAAAAGAAGCAATATACTCAACCTCTATGGTAGAATCAACAATTGTGTCTTACTTTGAACTGTTTCAGCTCACAACACCACCATTTAAGCAAAACACATACCCTGACTTTAATCTTGAATCATCCTTGTCAGTTTGGAAGCTGACATCATTGTAACCCTTTACAATGAGCTCCTAATCTCCTCTATATATCAAGAAATAATCTTAAATGTTTTTCAAGCAATTAAGAATATTCTTTAATGTTGTCTAGTGACTTTCACCCAAATCTGACTAGTATCTACTATCATGTTTAATGCATATGAGACATTAGGATGAGTACATAACATGATATACATGATAGATTCAATAGCAGTTGCACAAGGAATTTTATCCATGTGATTCATCTCCTCTTTAGAAAAGGGGCATTAAGCCTTAGAAAGACTCACTCCATGTGACATTGGCAAGTATCCTCTTTTAGAATTCTACATGGTAAAATAATTAAGCACTTTGTCAATATATGTGCTCTGACTCAGGCTAAGCAATATCTTAGATCTATCTCTATAGATATTAATGCCTAAAATATAGCCAACTTTACCTAAATCTTTCATTGAGAAATAATTTCCAAGCCATGTCTTTACAACTATAGGGTAGGGACATCATTTTCAATGATAAGTATGTCATGCACATATAAAATGAGAAAGATGACTATGCTCCAACTAATTTTTTTGTAGTCACAAGGTTCATCTTCATTCTTAATGAAACCAAACTCTTTGACCGCATCGTCGAATCGAAGATTCTAGCTTCTAGAAGCTTACTTTAATCCATAAATGAACTTATGCAACTTATATAACTTTCTATCATTCTTTGGATCAACAAAACTATCAAGTTGAGTCATGTATACATCCTCGAATAGATTCCCATTAAGGAATACAATTTTGACATCTATTTGCCAGAGTTTATAATCATAGTAAACTACAGTAGTAAGTAAAATCTGAATGCATTTAAACATTATAATTATTGAAAATGTTTCATCATATTTTATACCATGAATTTACTTGAATTCTTTAACTACTAGTCACCCTTTAAAAGTATGTACATTATTATCCGTGTTAGTTTTCTTTTTAAAAATCTATTTGCACCCAATGAGATTTATCCCTCCAAGTGGGTCAACCAGAATTCATACTTGGTTGGTATATATGGATTTCATTCTAGATCTCATGACCTTTAGCCATTTCTTAGAATATGGGCTTATTATAGATTTCTGATAGGATATAAGCTCGTTTAGATCAACAAGCATTACATCACCATGGTCAGACAAGAGAAGAGAATATTTCTCAATTTGACGATGTATCCTATCAGATCTACATAGAGTTTGTTCTACTTGAACAAGTTGTTGTTCCACAATTTCTTATGGTGCAATAAGTTCATGTTCCACAACATCTTATGGTGCTTGTTCAGGTTTTATCAAAGTATTAGTACTAATTTGTGTATCTCAATTTTTTCAAGATATACTTTTCTCCCACTAGTTCCTTTATAAATAATTTCTCTTTTTAAAAAAATACTATTTCCAGCAACAAACACTTTGCCTTGTGTAGGAATGTAAAAGTAA
Organism: Zingiber officinale; assembly: GCF_018446385.1. Classification (NCBI taxonomy): domain Eukaryota; kingdom Viridiplantae; phylum Streptophyta; class Magnoliopsida; order Zingiberales; family Zingiberaceae; genus Zingiber; species Zingiber officinale. The sequence continues at coordinate 71,203,713 of NC_056005.1, read as the reverse complement.
TATCTCTTTATTTCTTTGGGATATCCTATAAAGTAGTACTTTCATATTTGGATTCTAGTTTCTTTAAGACTTGACGTCTAACGTAAACTTCACAATTCTAAATTTTCATAAAAGATATTTTGGGACTTTTTCCAGTTCATATCTCATATATTGTCTTTGTAACTGCTATAGATGGAACACAGCTAATTGTGAAAGCAGTATTCTCTAGAGCATGCCCCCAAAAAGAAAGAAGAAAGATTTGTATAACTTATCATTGATGTGCGTAGATTATATACACTTACTTAGCAAGTTTTGAAGCACATTCACGTATTTTACGCATACTTTGTCTATGCACTTTCATACTCTTTATTTTACTTTCAGTATAATTACTCTTCTTTGTTCATATATCTACTCTTCTGTATTTTTTATTTACAGGAGTCAAATTTAGAGAGGAAATGATGTTCGTGGCCGATCCAGTCAACAAGCGAAGGAAGACATCACTAGTTATATGAGCTACACAACTATGCCAAAGAAGCAAGGAGGAAAATGACTTTGGTCGTGTGGTGCAGATAGCCCACGTAGCTTCACCAGAGGAGGAGTATGACATGGTTGTGTGGATCCACACGGTCGTGTCACCCCAACAGCATATCCAGAACATGACCGTGTAGATCTACACGACCGTGCAACACTTCCAGAGAGAAAGAAAGTTCAGGCCGTGTGTGCCACATGGCCATGCAAGATTTCTAGGGGCCAATATTGGCTAGGCCATGTGTGCCACACGGCCGTGTAAGCCATCTATAGACAAAGAAGGACACAGCCGTGTGACCCTGGCCGAGAGCAGAATGGGTGAGGTTGTGTGAAGGCCACAAGGTCATGGCACGGGTCGTGTGGTGCCCGTGCCTTGTTCTATATAAGGGTGTTTCTTCCTCTTTCAAAAGGGAGGAGGCTCTCCCTTTGGGGAGATCCAATTTGGGGTTGTTCTTCACCTTCTCTGGCCTTGATTCGACGATCCAAGACCATCTCCATCTCCGTATCGACTCCAGAAGCTAATGATTGGTTCCGAAGATCACTCATCATCTCTAGATAAGCATTTCTATTCTCTCTTCTCGATTGGGATTGAAATGTTTGTAATCTCCTTGTTTTCGGATCTCTATCCTTGTACTATGGAGTAGATTCATTGTTCTAGGATTAAGGTAGTATTTGTGGTTTGATTTGATGTAAGATCTTATGGATATGCTAATTTTCTATCTAGATGATATTGGTATGTTTTATATCTATTTGATCTTCTGTGGATTCTTGTGTTTGGACCTAATTACCATGTTTGATTGAATGTTTGTGATGCTTGTGGATCTTGTAGAGGGATACCCTAGATCATATAACCGAGGGACGCTAGTGACAGGCTACCCTGCTAACGGACGTTTAGGGGGTCACCTTGAAAGGTGAAGTTAGTCTCTACAAGGAGGTGGGATAGTTGGATGCGTTTAGTTACTACACCTTTATGTGTATTAAGTGGTGATGTGTTTCTGTGATGTATGACCGAGGGATGTTGGTGGCAGGTTGCCCCTCTAACGGACTTCATAGGGATCATAACTATCTAATTGCTAGAGGTGTAGATCAAAGTCCCTTGCCTGTTGTTTTCTACAGGAGAAAACCAACAACTTCCAACAAATGCATGTCAATTGAGGATATGAATTGGAGAACCATGCTACATCAATGAATATCACAATGAAACTGAATTCCTAGAACACTCACAAAACTAAATACTTCATTTACTTTCCTATTTCTATTTTATAGTTCCTTACTTAGTACATTCCCTACCTTGTTAATTGTTTAGCTAATTCTATATGAGACGTCTCTTGTGTTTATAACCAGTTCCTGTGGGATCGATAATCTTTTATTATTGATGATGAAACCGTGCACTTGTGGTTGAGTAACAAGTTTTTGGCGTCGTTGCCAGGGACTGCGTTTATAATATTAAAGATAATCATTTGAGTTAGATTAAACATTTCTTTTCTTTTTTATTACGTAGTTATAACTAGTTTTAGAAATTCTATTTTCTTAATCTTACCTTGCATTGCTTATTACTTTTTCTACAATTCTCCTTGTTGCAATTCAAATTCTGCATATTATATTTTCAGTATTTCAGTTTAGTTACTTGTGATCTTGTTCTTTGTATGTAAAGATCTAACTTTGCAAGTGATTTGTTACCCTTTGATCCGGAAATTGATAGAACCTTTCATAGAAGAAAAACCTCACAAAGACTGATAGATCGATTAAGTGTGATAGAGTGGGGGGGGGGTGAATATCGCGTATTTAAAACTTTTCTTTTTCTTTGAAATCAGAGTCGTGCACAGCGGAAAGTAAAAGAGTAGACAAGTTTGTTTACTTCGTTCGGAGTCTAGCTCGACTCCTACTCAAAGGCCCGCGGTCCTTGATCGCACCAATGGGCAATCACTATAACCCTTCTTTCCGAAATCTTCGGAAAGAAATGGATCGTACAGATACAAATATGTAAGATAGTAACACTCCTACTATCTTATATGAAATTAAGTGAAGTACAAATAAAATATACCGACAGTAGTAATTAAAAGTCAAAGCTTGGTCGGTACTTCCGGACGTAGTAGCTTGCAGGACTGATGAAGACTTGTAGCACAATCTGTATGCAGAGAAAAGATTTGAGATGATCAGAAGTGTTGTTCCAGCCACAGACTTCGAGCCTTCTTTTATAGGTGTAATAGATGTTCAGTCGACCGATCCCACTGTTCGGTCGACTGAACCCGCTCCCTTCCTTCCCGACTGGAGTCTGACGCTGGCTTAATCTTTTGCATTTACTGATCATAAAGGATTCGGTCGACCGATCCCATTTTTCGGTCGACCGAACAGTGACCTTCCTTGTTTGTCTAGATCTTGAATTAATGCGCCATTAATGTCTTCATTGTTCGGTCGACCGAACCTCTTTTTCGGTCGACCGATCATGCTATGATACCATGTTTGCAAGTCTGATCTGTTTTGCCAATTTTGCCTATTCAGTCGATCAAACCATTTTTTGGTTGACTGATAAAATGCCTTGATCAGTCGACTGAACCTCCTGTTCGGTTGACTGAACCCTTGGTGAAATGAAGGTTTCTGAGTGCTGGTCGTGTGGCCGTTGACAGAGCCTGATTCTGAGTCAAAAGTTATGACCATTTGAAATTCAAGGGGTCATATGATTCTGCAACACAAAGTTAGTTCAATATAACAATAATATTCCTGCAAAATAAAGTTAGCACAGCTATAATACATGAGTAGTAATATGCATGAGTAATATTAGACAATAGAACTGTTTTGATCTCAACTTGGAAACCTTCTCGGTTTCTTCAGTTGGATTAGCGACCTTAGGTTGTTCCTTTCAAGAACACGACTTCACTGTTGCTCTTCCAGTTGTATACCTCAACTTACCTGCCAAACATGGTCCTCCAGACATGTTTGGACTTTGCCTGCTTAGTCTCTGATCATATGATCTACTAAGACTTTTCCTGCAATACTATATTAGCCAACAACAATAATAATGCAGAATACAATGGTAAACCTAAACTTAGATTTACCGAGATTCGTTGGTCCGGTCGACCGCACGTGGTCGACCGAAAACCATCCGATCAACCTTGCTTGGAGTTCACTCCTCCAAGACTTCTTGTTACCTAAGGTTACCACCCCCTAGGATTTTCTCCACCTGGCTTCACTCACCAAGACTCAGTATTCGGCTACCCAAGGATCAGGTCCACCAAATCTATCCACTTGGCTTCCACGATATACCGAGATTTCCCTTGCCTCATTATTCGGCTACCTAGAGATCAAGTCCTCCAAACCTATCCACCTAGTTTCCACGATATACCGAGATTTCTCTTGCCTAGCCTACAACTAGTGTGAGATCTCGAAAAATTTAAATAAATACGGTTATTTCAGAAATAGCCTTAAAAAATTTTTCCGGAATTTTAGAAATTTTCTGGGAATTTTTCGGAACTCGTACGGAGGGTTTTGAGGGGATCGTTCGGTAGGCGCGGAATAAGCCTGTTTGGGATACCCGTTTAAGTGAGGAAATGTTTAATATATATATCCATTTCCTTTATTTAATTCTTTTCCCAACCCTAAAACGTCGATTCTCCTTCCCCGATCTTCCCTCTGCTCACGCGCTCTCTCCCTGTCGCGGACAGATCTGCGGCGATTGTCATCTTCGCCGGAGGAGCTCGTTGCCGGAGCCTCGCCAGAGGTCGAACAAGGAGGCGGATCCTCCTGATATCCTGTCATCAGGTCTGCCGCGAACCTTCATTCCGATTCGGTTGGCTCTTCCTTCTTCGATCGATGCGAGATCCATTTGATCACCGGCGTGAAGAGTTAATTAGGGCTTCAAGGGTATGTATCCGAACCTTATTCTTCTATTTCTCGGAATTGTGCCCTAGCTTTGAGTTTCTTCCTCGATTCTGCTCTCTCTCTAATGGTCGGCAATCCTAGGTCCGATCTTGGATCCAATCTTCGTTCGTGTTGATTTGAGGATAGAAGAATCCTTGGTACGTTGTTTCACGGATCGGATTGGGCGACGTTTCCTGGAGACAACCGATTGAAGGTAAGGTGTCATCGGATTTCGATTGATTGAGTTCTGTTTATGTTGAATTGTGATTTCCTCATCTTGATCCGATATAGGGAGGGGAGGTTCTGTGAAGGTGATCTTGGATTCCCTCTGTGTCACTGCTGATTGAGGTCTCGGGTGAATTGGGAAAGAACTCCAGCAGAGGTTGCTGTGGGTTTTCTGATCCAGCAAGGTGAGGATCTGTTTTGGTTCTTGCTGTGGTGTCTTTGGCTTCGGCAGACACCTCATCCAGCCAGCTCAGTTTGGTTCGGCAGTCATCCATATCTCAGTGTACTTTGATACAACACCTTGTTCAGCTGGGAATTGAGGTATGTGTAGGGATTTTGATACATGTGTAGTTTTGATTTAGGGTTAGGTTTGAAATGAATTTTGGTTGGAACATGTTATAGATTATGTGTTAGATGATTAGGTATGATCTTGATACCTATTGATAATTAATTATCATTAGGTTGTGTAGATTAATTAGGTTATATGGATTTAGGTTTGATTTGCTAATCTAGTGGTTGATTAGGGATTAGGAAACTATCCCTAGTTAACCGTTAGAAAGGTTGTGGGATATGGTTTAGGGTTTGTTCCTAAATTTCTATTTAAGATTTATTTAGCTATTTGTTAGTATTCTAGCTAAATAAAAGTAAATGTATTTACACAGGACTCTGATTCGAGACGAGCATCTCGATATTGGATTAGGACTGGATTGTACCTTCTATTCGAGCTGGGTACCCTTTGACTTATCTTTTGATACTGTCTTATGATATGTATAGTTTATATATAATTACTAGTGATAGATGGTAGATTTATTTCTTCCCTGGTCTTAGCTTAGTTGATACCTATCACATGCTTCTTCTGTTAGTTGCTTTACTTTAGAACTGGATGCTTTTATCTTTTGCTATTGATGTATGATAAGGAGATGGATAGATACATAGGCCGACCGGAGAAAGGGGGCTGACCGACCGGGCGGCCGCCCGGTGTTTAGCCGAGGGCAAAAGGCACCCCTATGGAAGTTGGGGTTCCGGCGCTCATTGGGCAAGATCGTAAGGCCGAGCGGACAGCACGCTCGGCCGAAGACATGAAGCATACTGCTAACAGTCGCCACAAAACACATTACCGATAATTTCCCAAGTGGACCATCATACATGACCGGTCGGACCGAAGGCGGACGTGGGCCGGTCGGACGCACGGCAGGAGTTCGGGGAAAAAGACAAGGGACATCTTCTGACAGCTGGCAAGGGACATCTTCTGACAGCTGGCATGCTTCGTGATATGGGCATACTCTGAATCACGTGATGTGGGGTTCCGCTGTCCCATCGAGGACATGCTTGGACTGTAGCAGTATGGGTCAGGTAAGCTCACTGACAAGCCCTTACTGGGGTATGGGCCACGGACACGTGTACACCTCGATATGTGTGCACTCGCTTCTCCGCTGCCCTATATAAAGGCCCTCATCCTTCGCCGGAGGTACACGTTCTAATATTTCGAGAGCCACATTTCACTGCTTGCTTGCCTAACTTGAGCGTCGGAACCCCTTCAGGCCGACTTATGCGAGTTCACCGGAGCTTCGGCCAATCGAAGATCCACACGATGGCCGAGGCGCCACGTGCCCGCGTCCGCTGGTTCACGACGACGACGGATCAAATGCTTGCGTCTGTGGAACTCCTGCATCCGAACGGAAACAATGGACGAGGCGGGTGACGCTTTCACGGAGGAACTCGACGCTCTGATCGAGTTGCGGGCCGCCAAACTTGTGGAGCAAAAAGCAGCGGTAGGCGAGCGACAAGCAACCTCGACCTCTGGCCGAGCGGAAGCACCTCAAGCCACCGTTGCATTCCACCGGGCCCTATTCCGCACTCCCGAAGCCGCACCCACTCATAGAGATTGGGGATCTTCTTCGGATGAAATGCCGAGACGAGATGACAAAAAAGGAAAAGCACCTCGAACGGACTCATCGCCCGAGCGGATCAATCGCCATTTCAGAGGCTATTCTACGAGACCCTCTGCCCAAGCACTACGCGCCTCCGACGATCGGCGAATACAATGGAACCACCGATCCGGACGACCATTTGGGCAAGTTTGATAACACGGCAACCCTGCATCAATACACAGATGGGGTGAAGTGTCGGGTTTTCCTCACCACCCTATCTGGATCAGCTCAACATTGGTTTCAGAGGTTGCCGGACGGATCCATCACCAGCTTCAAGGACTTCCGGACTGCCTTCCTCCATCATTTTGCAAGCAGTCGGCGCTATCAAAAAACCAGCGTTAGTCTGTTCGCCATCAAACAAGAAGCCCGTGAATCGCTCCGAGCTTACATCCAGCGATTCAACAAAGTGGCCATGGATATTCCAACGGCCACCTCGGAGACCATGATGAATGCCTTCACACAAGGCCTCGTGGATGGGGATTTCTTCCGATCGCTCATTCGGAAGCCGCCCCGAGACTATGACCACACGCTACACTGGGCCAACGAATACATCAACGTGGAGGAAGCGCAAGCGGCCAGGAAAAAAGAAACTCCAACCGAGCGGGCTCCTCCTGCCGAGCGAGGACAGCACGCCGCTAGAGGACCGAGGGCCGAAGCAATCCGCTCCCCCCATGCCAGGTCTCACGTGCAAGAAGTAGCTGCCGCCGGCCCAAGCCAAAGAAGAAATGGACCCGATGTTCGCTCCTTCCACCGGACGGATACACACAACACAAGGGATTGTCGAGTCTTCCTTCGTGGCTCATCCCATTCCGGAATGGCGGGTTTCCCTCACCGAGACAAAGAACTCATGAAATGGCCGCGGTGATGGCGGCGCAGTACTCCGATCCGCCGCCTCCAAGGAGGAGAATCGAGACGAACTCGCCGGACCATCCGCGGAGGAAGAAAATAGAAATAATACTTCCCGAGGCGAGATCAACATTATGGCGGCAGGCACCGGAGGAGACTCAACCCAGGCGAAGCGGCGTCAGCCTCTGATCCATGTAGTCAAGAGATCGAGCAAGGCGACGCAGTGGACCCGAAATCGCTTTTGGGCACGGGACTTGGAAGGAGTTGAAGTACCCTCTGACGCTCTGCTTCATCAAAGCGGAATACTACACTATTCACGTGTTTTGTTGACACGGAAGCTCGGTAACATAATATTCAAAAAGCTCAATCAACTACAATGCAGCCGAGAGTGCGCCTGACAACCCCTCGGGTTTACGGCAATGAAGTCCTTCCGATCAAATCGATGGCTATTTCATTGGGAGAAGAGCCGCTCGTGAAGGACACGAGCAACACTCTGGTGGTCGACTCTCCCTTATCATCGTCATTAACGACCGGAGCCTCGATCGAAAGGCCCTTCTCACCTTCCACCGTAAGATCAAGTTCCCGTCGAAGATAAAGTGGGAGAGAAGGAGATCAATGGCGCGCGGCTGCGATGCTATGTCGAAATGGTCCGAGAAGCAAATTCCGCTCGAGTCGCCACGATCGAGGTGAATGCTATAACTGAAACCTCCCTCTCTAGTTTATGAAGAAAAGAGGAAATGACACACACACGACCTGAGGAGGCCGACATTCATCGCATCCCTGGGTGAACTCGAGAGAGGAGGAGGTGATCCAATGCCTCCGGAGAAACCATGATGTCTTCTGGGTCGACACATGACCGCTGCCCTTTCACCAAGTATAGCGCAAATGAGCTATACCGTGAGACCCGACAACGCAACGAAGAAAAAGGGACTTCATACGAAGCAGATTCCATCATCCGAGCGGATGGAAAAACTGAGACCGCCATATCCGCGAGGTGCATCCGTTCGGTGGCCCGAACTAGTATTAGTCTCAAGGCAACAAGTGGTATGTACAGATTTTGGGATCTCAACTAAGCTTGCAGAAAGACTTTTATCCTCCGCGATAGATCGGCTAGTGGACTCTACGGCCGGCTAATTAATATGTATGCTCGACGCTTACCAAGGCTATCATCAAGTGTGCCAGCCTGCGTGAAGATCAAGAAAAGTCAACGACTACGACGGCCGCCTCTGCTATAATGTGATACTGCTCGGATTGAAGGCGGAGCCACTTATCAATGCTTGATGAACAAAGTGTTCAAAGAGCGGATCGGGCGGAATCTGGAAGTTTATGTGGACGACATTCTCATCAAGTCCGTCCGAGCAGCCGATCTCTTCAAAGACATGGAGGAAACCTTCCGAACGCTACGCAAATATGGAGTCAAGCTAAATCTCCAGAAGTGCCTGTTCGGAGCGAAAGGAGGGCATTTCTTGGGGTACATAGTGACCGAGCGGGGCTTCGAAGCAAATCCCAGCAAGGTGAAAGCTCTACAAGACATGCCGCCTCCAAGAAATACAAGGGAAGTGCAGTGTTTGACCGGTCGGATCACCGCTCTGGAGCGTTCCTTTTTTCAAAATCTTACGCAAGGCCAATAAGTTTCATTGGGACGAAGAATGCGTCCGGTTCAAAGATTTGAGGCTCGAGCTCTCTCGGTATTAAGCCAGCTGCCGATTGGCGGTGAGCCACTTTATATTGTCTTCAACCGAGAAGCAATCGGCTCGGCTTGGTGAAGCGAAGAGGAACTCGTGTATTTTCTTAGTCATATTTTAAAGATCGAATCTCGCTACACTGGGCTCGAGAAGTTGGCTTTCGCTCTGGTCCTCGCCGCTCGACGCCTACTTCCTGGCGCATACCATCATTGTCAAAACCAATAGCCCGATCGTCGGTATTATTGAATCGAGCGTCAAGGCGCGGCTCATCAAATGGACGACGGAGTTAAGCGAATTTGACATCGCATACCAGCCCTTTAATCAAAGCCGTCCGCGATTTTTGAGGTAAGGCGAAGCTATGTGGAAAATATTTGTGGATGGATCATCCACTCGAGGGATTGGAACATTGCTGCTCTCCCACAAGAAGAAAGATGCACTTATCCGTCGGATTATAAAGCTACAAACAATGAAGCAGTATGTAACGAGGCGCTATTGCAGGCAAAGCATGTGGTGCTTGCCGGTAACGCTATTCAATTCGTTCCGCTTGGCACCTCTGTCGCTTTGAAAGCAATCAAGGTTCTGGCTGAAGCCTTTGAGAAGAAAGCCAATTTATTGTTGTTCGGAAGATACCCGATCGGAGAACCAAGCTGCAGTAGTTGGCCAAACTTGCAAGCTCAATAAAGCGGGTCGCATTCAGCCGGATTGAACAAGTATTGTTGGTAGCGCGCCGGTGATATGGAAGGCCTTACGTTTCAGAGCGATCGGAGGACACCCATCACGAGTTTCACCGGGTGCCACATCCGATCGAATGTCGGTGCACTAAGGAGGAGAGCCGGTTCACACTCACTTCGGCCTTTACAAGAAGGCTTTCTCACACCCGCTGTTGAAGTGCGTGAGCTCGGAGGACTCAGCACATCCTCCATGAAGTACATCAAGGATCCTATGGAGGACATCAGGCGACGATCATCGGCTAAGAAGATCCCGCGGGTTGCCAGCCACCTTACAAGCGACCGCTTCGGATCGTGTCGACGTGCCTTTCGTGCGAAATACCACAACTTCTATCACCGGCCGGACAGAGGAATGAAGGCATCAACAGTCTCATGTCCGTTCGAATGGAATGGATATCGTTGGTCCATTTCCTATGGCGACCGGACAGCGGAAATTTCTACTAGTGGCGGTCGATTATTTTCCAAGTGGAGGCCGTCCAGCTGCACTGAACAAATGGTCAAAAGTTCATATGGCAGCACATCATCATCGTCGGTTCGCATCCCTCGCCGACTAATTTCCGACAACGGACGGCAGTTCAGGAAAATTGCTTGAAGATTGGTGCAAAAGCTATGGCATCGAGCAACACTTCACATCGTAGCCTATCCCAAAGTAGCGGTCGCGGAAGTAGCCAATGGAAATTCTTCGTGGTTCTGCATGTTGCGGCTCCACCATTTGGGAGGAAGTTGGGTGGATGAAGTGTCGGGACATCTTATGGGCCATCCGAGCGACTCCAAAGGAAGGGACGGGCGTCACACCTTTCCACCGTGTATGGCGGTGAAGTGGTCATTCTGTTGAAGTTGTCGAGTCCGGATCCAGTTATGATGACAACGCCGAACAAAGAAACATGGAGTTGGATTTGGTCGACGAGGAGCGAGCCAAGGCGTCCGTTCGGCTGATGGTGTACCGGCAACGGATGCCAGATCGGCGACCTTGTCTGGAAGAAAGTCAAGCCGGTCAGCGACATCGGCAAGCTTGAAGCTCTGTGGGCGGGTCCCTTCAAAATCATCGAAAAGCTCCGCTCGGGCGCTTACTATTTGGAGGATAAAGACGGACGACAGCTGGACTGACCTTGGAGCGCAAATCATCTCCAGCCTTATCGAGCTGGGTGAAAGGTGCACTGATGTAATTCATTTCTGTGTATATTCTAGTCGCCCATGTCCTTGTAATGCAGGAAGCAGAAATGAATTAAAAGGATGGCTAGTATACCCGAGGCGTTAGCAGCCGTGAAGTGTTAAGAGGAGACTGACCCTCAGCGGAAGACCGCCGAGCGAGCCCGCGTTAAAAATAGGAGCAGGCCTATAAACCCTCCGGGAAGAAGGCCGAGTGAAGCTCAGGCGTTAAAATTCGAACGAGCGAAGACCGTCGAGCTCGGCGTTAAAATCGAGACGAGGCGACTATAAACCCTCAAGGCGGAGGACCGTCGAGCTCCGACGTTAAATATCGAGAGACGAGCCGGCGTCTATAAATCATCCGAGCGGAAGACCGTCGAGCTCCGACGTTAAAAATCGAGAGAAGAGCCAGCGTCTATAAACTCTCCGAGCGGAAGGCCGTCGAGCCCAACGTTAAAAATCAAGAGACGGTCTATAAACCCTCGCGAAGGAAGACCGCCGAGCTCGGCGTTAAAATCGAGACGAGCTGCGCCTATAAACCCTCCGAAGGAAGCGCCGAGCTTCGACGTTAAATATCGAGAGACGAGCAGGCGTCTATAAACCCTCCGAGCGGAAGACCGTCGAGCTCCGACGTTAAAAATCGAGAGACGAGCCGGCGTCTATAAACCCTCCGAGCGGAAGACCGTCGAGCTCCGACGTTAAAAATCGAGAGACGAGCCGGCGTCTGTAAATAATCCGAGCGGATTAAAGCATCTAATGTCTCGAGGCACGCGATTTCGATACCGTTCGATCGTCTCTACGCTCCGATTGGCCCAGTATCCAAAAGTACTTGGCATTTGGTAAACGAGCTCTACCATCAGAGAACACGGTATATTTCGCCGAGCGGGGAGATCACGACGATTACTTTGTTAAAATCCCTTGTGGGGGAGCACGAGAAGTAATAATGGGCGAGCGGATAAACACACATTTTGGTTATGAAAGGAGACAGCAAATACAAGGAAAACATTGCATTAAAGGTAAAGCTTTAGGCCGAGCGACCCAATTACAAAAAAGGATGATATCCAGGCGAGTGGCCGAATTACAGAAAACTACTCAATATAATCATAGAGGTCCCTGGGAATGTTATTCAGAAGCTCCACTTGATCGCCAGCCGGAATAGTAGTAGACTCCGGAAGAAGACCCTTAGACTTCAGATAAGTGGTGGTGGCGGTCATAGCCAGCGGATGTAGCTCTGTCTTAAGGCAGCGATTCGACTCGGCTCGGCATCTTGATATTCTTTGAAAGTCGCCTGGGAGCTAGCAAGGGCCTCATTCAGACTCTGAAGCTTGGCCGCGTCGGCCGAGCGGCCCGCCTTCTCCCTGTCGAGCTGCTCCATCGCCTCCACATTCTTTTTCTCCAGATCGGAGATAGCTATATTTTTCCAGTGGTGGCCAAGGTTATTTTGTGTCGAGCGACTTGACTTGTCGCTCGAACTCGCCAGGCGGCGATGCCTTCTTCCGCCGCCAGAGATTTTGAGTTTTCTTGACTCCTTTTGCATTTCCGAATAGGAAGGGCCCCAAGGTCGACGGACCAATCACTACCGCCTTTGTCGACTCTTCATCCACCAAGGCTTGAAACCGCAATTTCCTCCACCCATCTCTGGCAAAAGAAAATTATAGTTTTTAGCGGCCGATCGGAAAGAATGCATACAAAACTTCAGAGAGCGAACTTACCCCGTGGCCTCCCGCATGTGGCTATTGGCCAAGTTTCGGAGGGGATCAGCGTTGTGCGTGCCGAGCATCGGCCCACATCTCGGCTAGGGGCCCTTTCAAGGTAATGGTGTGCTCGGGCGCGGTTGGGCGGTCGGCCTCTGGCAGCAGCTCTTCATCGGTAGATGAAGAGTGACCCGATGGCTTCAAGCCGTGGCGGGAATGAATGGTCGAGTGCCGGGAGTGACGAAGCGGGATGGTCGATCGGAGTAGCCTCAAGGAGCTAGCTCGTCCTCGAAAGGCGTCGGTCGGACGAAATGGTTTCGGCCTCAGGCGCCTTGCCTCGAGTGATTGCGGTGGCCCGGTCGGAGGGTTGGACCGCGGAGGTAGCAGAGCGCAACGGAGTCTCCACCCGGCGCCTCTTTTGTAGAGGCTGCTCCTCCTCCCGAGCGGAACCTTCCTCGGGGGCAGTTGGTTCTCCGGGGCGACCGACTCAGCTTGAGTCCCGCTCTCTCCTTCATGGGAGCCGACCGGCTGAATACCCAGCGCTTCCATTTCCTTGGCCGCCGCGGCCTCTAGCGCCGCCGCCTTTCTCTTCAGAACGCCGGCCATCACCGAATCCATGACGATGTCAGCTGCAGGAGAAAGAAAAGAAATCAGTTAGCAATTAAAGCAAATGCCCAAGCAAAATTCTTACCGAATCCGGTCGGAAGAGGAGTCCGTATAGGACTCAGGCCGAAGATGTACATCACTCCTTCGTGAAGAAGCTTGTTGATGTCAAGTCGCAGACCGGCTAGTATATTTGCAGCGTGGAGATAGTCCGGTCGGGTCTTGAATTTCTTCAGCTCGGGAGTGGGAGGTAGGCTGACCTGCCACTGGGTCGGGAAGTTGGCCCGATCGGGCATACGAATGTAGAAAAAATAATCCTTCCAATGTTTATTGGAAGTAGGTAGCTTGTTGAAGAAGACTAAGCCGGGTCAAGCTTGGAACATGAAGGTGCCCGGCTCGGCTTGCTTAGGGTAGTAGAAATAAAAGAAGACCTCCGGTCGGAGGGGGATGTTGTGAATCTTGAACAAAATAACAACACCGCAGAGGAGACGAAAGGTGTTGGGTACTAGACTGCCGAGCGGCACACCGAAAAAATTACAAACGTCAATGATGAACGGATGTACAGGGAACCGCAGATCGACGGTAAATTGGTCACGGAAGACACAGAAGGCTCCGCGTGGCGGCCTGTGCGGCCGAGCGGAAGGACCGGCTAAAAGAAGTTCAAAATCGTCGGGAATATCAAAATTATCAGTCAGGATATCAAAGTCACGCCGGTCGAAGCGTGACTGCATGGTGGTGTACCATGGCCCAAGGGACTGGTCTTCCGGATGAGATGAACTAGCCATGGTCCGATCGGAAGGAATCGAAAAGGCAAAAAGGCAAAAGGAGGAAGACAACGAACGAAAAGATATCCCGAGGATGAAAATATGGAAAAGGAATGTAAGGAAAACACCGGAAACAAGGAAAGATGGCCTTACGATGAGAAGGAGCGGAAAGAAGGCGCCGGAGGTCGTCGGAAAGCAGAAGCGGAATCGCCGGAGCTCCAAAGCGCTGGGGGCAGGGGTCGAAATCGCAAAGGCAGATGCGAGAGAGAAGGAAACGAAGGATTTATAGGGTGGAGGTCGGGCGGTCTCCACCGTCGGATCCAGGTCACGGGAATCAAAGCGTGCATCGGGCTGTCCATTTCGAATCGCTTCGATCACATCAAAGCACCATGCCACCGCCGCCGTACGATGATGGCATTGCGCCACGAGGCATTCGACCATTCGAAGCATTTAATGAACGCATGCTCAGCCTTAATGTCGAAGATTGGCACAGATTACGAGGAGATCCGATGAAGGCCGATCGGAGGATACTAGCCGCCCGGACAGACTCGCAGTCCAGTCAGTCGGATTAATCGCCTCCTTCGACTAGACTTGAAGGGGAGGCAAGTGATCCGGCGATAAGAACAGGGGACCCTCGTTGTAAGGGGTCAACGCCACGTGGATGTCAAAGAGCCGGGCGGTCCATCGAAGAAGGTCGGACCAGCTAGGCCGACCGGAGAAAGGAGGCTGACCGACCGGGCGGCCGCCCGGTGTTTAGCCGAGGGCAAAAGGCACCCCTATGGAAGTCGGGGCTCCGGCGCTCATTGGGCAAGATCGTAAGGCCGAGCGGACAGCACGCTCGGCCGAAGACATGAAGCATACTGCTAACAGTCGCCACAAAACACATTACCGATAATTTCCCAAGTAGACCATCATACATGACCGGTCAGACCGAAGGCGGACGTGGGTCGGTCGGACGCACGGCAGGAGTTCGGGGAAAAAGACAAGGGACACCTTCTGACAGCTGGCATGCTTCGTGATATGGGCATACTCCAAATCACACGACGTGGGGTTCCGCTGTCCCATCGAGGACATGCTTGGACTATAGCAATATGGGTCAGGTAAGCTCACTGACAAGCCCTTACTGGGGTATGTGCCACGGACACGTGTACACGTCGATATGTGTGCACTCGCTTCTCCGCTGCCCTATATAAAGGCCCTCATCCTTCACCGGAGGTACGCGTTCTAATATTTCGAGAGCCACATTTCACTGCTTGCTTGCCTGACTTGAGTATCGGAGGTTTGCCGCCGGGAACCCCTTCCCGGCCCGACTTCTGTGCAGGTTCGCCGGAGCTTCGTGCAGCCAGTTGAAGATCCACACTAGCAGCCGGGGAGAGCCACGTGCCCAGCGTCCGTTGGTTCAGCATTCAGATAGGATCAGCTATGTTTATGTATGTTATGGAGATGGATAGATACATTTAGTGTTATTTTCCACTGGATCAGTTGCTGTAGATACTTGTTATATGTTGTTGGATCTATGCTGCTTATATCATGGTTGTAGTGATATGTGTTTACTTTTTTGGCACGCACATATATGGAGCAGGATATGTTCAGGTATGACATACTGTAGCCGCACGCACCATATTTCATGATTGCATGCTGGGTGATTGACGACTCCATTATTGTTGAGCTCGTCGGCCGGCTACATGAGGGCCTACACACAGCGTGACCACTGCATGGGTAGTGGCACAGCACTCAGGGTGTGTATGGCAGGTTGCTCGGTGGTGCACCGCCGGGGTGCTCATGGGTAGCACGATACAGCGGGGTTGCAGCCGGGATCCCTCCCCGTCATCGCGTACCGGGAGATGAGAGCATTGCGCTCCCTCACTATGTTTGAGGTAGGAGGATAGGTGTACTCCGACAGCATCCCGTCCACTCGGTCACTCTTCAGGGGCAGTGATGGCAGAGTGCACGGTGTCACAGCCCTACCCACTCGGTCTCACCATTGCGTGTGAGATGGCTGACTGGTTGACAGGGGTGACCATGTCATATTGCATCATATGCACGGATTGCACTCTTTATGATTGATGCATTTTGGTGATTGCATATGACTATCATGCATACAGGATACATGCTTTTGCCCTGACTATTTTTATCTCTGTATGTTGACAGTCAGTTGCCCAAGCCTCGCAGGTGAGTACAGTTTATTTCTGTTATGCATTTTCTTATTATTCTTGCTATAGACTGTACTTTATGCCTATTGCTGGTTATTACAGTTTATTTCAGCTATGCATATCTGTTATACTGTTAGGAGACTGTACCGTAGGTTGTACTGTTAGGAGACTGTACTGTAGGCTCTATGGTTTAGTGTACTGTACCATAGGATGTTACTGGTGGTTATATGTTGCTGTACATATCTATTGGATTACCTGCTGAGTTCTTTGAACTCACCCCGTTGTTACTATTTTTCAGGTTGAGGCCGTCGGGAGATATTCTAGTCGCTAGCCCCTTGGTCGCGAGGATTTCTAGATATCGTTTTCTGTATTCGCTCTTATATGTATACTTGTGATGTGGGTTTGTATTGTGGACATTGTACATTCGGTTTTACTATTTTTGTTTTCCGCTGCGGATTTTCTCACTACTTCGTGGATTTTGTTTTCTTCGTTGTAGTGGAGTAGGATGTTTACATATATCTTTGAGGATTCTATATCGTTCTTTCTTTATATAATTGCGTGGATTGTTCATATTACATCTGTATGGAAATGCTGAATATAACTGCGTGGATTGTTTCTTATTTGAATTGTATTATTCCGGCCGGGTGTGGCCGAGGTATAGAGATATATGTATTCTGGATTCATATTGTCACCCGTACAGGGGAGATGCTGCCGAAATTTCTTCGAACAGGGACTACCTGGGGCGTGACAATATTTTTGGTATCAGGACGTTTACATATATCTTTGAGGATTTTATATCGTTCTTTCTTTATATAACTGCGTGGATTGTTCATATTACATCTGTATGGAAATGCTAAATATAACTGCGTGGATTGTTTCTTATTTAAATTGTATTATTCCGGCCGGGTGTGGCCGAGGTATAGAGATATATGTATTCTGGATTCATATTGTCACCCGTACAGGGGAGATGCTGCCGAAATTTCTTCGGACAGGGACTACCTGGGGCGTGACAATATTTTTGGTATCAGAGCCAAGTTTTGCGATACCTACTTGTCGGGTTTCGGATTTACGAGACTTACTTTCGTGAGCATTTCTCGGTATTTTCGGATTTGTCCGAATTTCCGTCGATTTTCTCGTTTCGGAATTTTGAGGTATTTTGACGAGGTTCTATTTGGGGCTAAGCAGCGACAGGATATCTCCAGACGGCAAATAGGTAAATTAGGTAATTTTATAGTTTTTATACCTATAGTGATATCTGGGTAACATTTTGTTTACAGATATGACACATACACGTATTCCGGTATCGAGACGTGGTCGTCCACGTAAGATGCCGATAGATTCTCCGGAGACAGAGTCTCCAGAGAGATTTGCTAGGGTCAAGCCTGTCCGTCAGGGACAGACTCGTCAGGATATTATAGGCACGTCAGATTATCAGACCCCGATAGTTCCGACTTCAGAGGTACATACCTCGACTGTACCACCAGTGGTATCACCTTCAGTATACCCGACACCCCCTCCAGTCGTGCCTACTACTGCGTACTTGAGGTACGAGATGAGGCAGAGATCTGGTGGGACACACAGCGCTCGATTATAGGCGAGCAACATATTACTTGGGTGAGTTTAGGGAGGCATTCGAGAGTCAGTATTTTCCCCGAGCATATCAGATGACTCTTCGGCAGGATTTTCTTAGTCTGCGGTAGAATAACCGCTCAGTGATGGAGTATAATGCTGAATTTAATCGGTTGGCCAGATTCTGTCCTGAGTTAGTTGCCGATGACAGATCTCGTATGCTTCAGTTTGTCCAGGGACTGGACGAGCATCTTCAGCTGAAGATTTCTGGTTTTAGTACTTCATCATTCACCGAGACATTGGATAGAGCTCTCATGATTGAGTCTACTCATCGGAGAGTGAATGCAGATAAGAAGAGGAAGCAGACTGATCGGACTTCCGGACAGAGCCAGCAGCCACAGACTACTGGACAGCAGCAGAGCAGCCGCACTCAGACGGGTTAGAGTACTTCTGGGTCATCTGGCCGACCCCAGAAGTCAGGACGATCTTCATCTAGACCTGCTCGGTCTGCTCAGCAGAACCGGAAACAGTCCGCCGGTGTCACGCCCAAGAGGAGTCTCTGTCCGAAGAAATTTCGGCAGCATCTCCCCTGTACGGCGGACAATCTGAAACTTTTTTACAAGCACTATATACCTCAGCCACATGCGGATGGAATAATAACAATAAAAGAAAACAAACACCACGCAGTTAATATCAAATTCAGCCTCTGGCTGACACAACCACGCAGTTAAAAAATAAAGCAGCCCACTCGGCTGTACCAAAACCAAAACACAAAACTGCTAGCCGGCTAGGCTTACACAACCAATAACAAATACAAAACACCACATAACAACATCAACCCTCCAAAAATAAAACCAGAGTACAGAGTTAAACAAACTGATACATACAACAAGCAAAACATACGTGAAACCGATAAGTCTTCTGATGTGACGTGGGAACCAGCAGACAGGATGCTCCAAGCGACACCATAAATAACCTGGTACCTGAAAAGAGATGTCAACGGGTGAGTTCAACAACTCAGTGAATACCAATAGACATAAGTAGTAAGATATATCTAACAAGAACAAACATGGAATACGACTTAATCATATATAGGAATATGCAAAACCGAAGGTAATCGAGGAAGTCAGATCACCAGAACTCCTATCCGGACAAAAAGGGTCGCAAACCGAAAGTGTCAATAATCCTGTATGCAGTCAAAAGTATGCATCCAACCAAAATGCAACAACCAAATGCAACAAACACAATCATAAGAATATAAATGCATCAACGCATATGATGCTAATGATGCGTCCTGGTCACCCCCAGTCAGTCATCTCACACACAAATGGTGAGACCGAGTGGGTAGGGGTGTGACAACCGTGCACTCTGCCATCACGCTCCTGATGAGTGACCGAGTGAACGGGATCTTGTCGGAGTACTCCCCTGTGACCCCAAATCATAAATGGGGAGCTCAATGCTCTCATCTCCGGACTCGATGACGGGAGGTATCTCTCGGCCACCACTACCGAGTCACCGACCAACGGAGCCAAACAGAGTCCCGTCCGGCCTACTACATCGCTACACTAAATGCCGGAGCCAAACAGGCGGAATCGCACGGCTACCACCGAGTCCTCAGACCAATGGAGCCAAACAGAAGAACCGCCACACACCTGCCTGATATACCACTAAACCATGAGTGGGGGTGTGTGCAGTACATGTAACTGGCGATGGGCTCAACCATAGTGGAGCCGACAATCGCACAGCATGCAATCATGATGCATGTCATTATGCATAGCAAAAACTGATCAATATAACCATATCCATATATACAAAAATGGGTACTGTAAAAGCAATGGTCACCTACCAAAATCTAGAGTACACAGGTCAGATAGAATATCAAAACATATGTCCCGAACATAACAAGTATGGTATATCCTGATCAGCATAAAAAAAATCCATATATATATAATATGGGTACCACAGTATCAGTAGGTCAAATCCACGGATCTAGGGCATACAGGTCCTCTATGGTATAGCAACCTAGATCCTAAACATATCTCCCTCCCTAACATATGTACCAACAATATGCACATATCAAGAATCAAGGTCTAGGTACATGAATCATATATGATATACAAATAGAGGTACATAAGCCAGTCATGGCATAAAACCTAAGTATCAGATAATCTAAATACACATGACTGAAACCAAAAGTCCAGAACCTAGTCCTAACCTCAGTAAAACATGGTATGTCACTCTAGAAACTAAGATACTCATGGCAATAAGATACTCATGGCAACAATTCACGAGATATAAGCATGGGCACATCACAGGCGACAAACCTAACATGCTATGGATATCAAACAGTGACATACCAAAGACAAACATGTTCATTGCTAGTAGTTATAAAGTACTATGCATATCGAAAGACAATATCATAAATGATAAGTCAAGAGGTACCCGCCTCCAATATAGATCGAGCTAAAAGACCTCTCTGTCGAAGTGCTCGTCCCGCGTCAAAGTCCTGTGATACATAGTATCCAGATTTAGCTAATTACATATAAACAAATTGGCTAAATCAAATCCTCGAGAAGCTAACGAAAAATCCAGATCCAATTATAAACCCTAATTGGATCATCTAACTCCTCAATCGATTCTACAAATGCATTCGAATTAGGACTTACAAAAAGCATACTCCATCACAACAACTTAATCCAAATCAATTCATAAGAACTCACCCAAATCAAAAATGGTCACTGATGGCTCACGGTCGATGGAGCACCCGCTGCCGGAACTGTGGCTGTAGCTAGATTGAGCCATTGACCCTAAGCTTATGTCGGCAGCTTCTCTCTAACGGAAACTTCAATATTACTGTGGTGGTGTGCTACGGCAAAGACGGCAGCAACAACTCAAGTACACCAACTCAAAGGAAATCGAAAGGAATAGTAGGATCAGTGGTGACACCTGGTTGGGGTCGTAGTTTGCTCCAGTGAAGAGGGGATCGGCTGCTCCAGTGAGGAGAAAAAAAAACATAGAAGATAGTTGGCGGTGTCGTCGGGTGGAGAAGGTACAGAGATGAGAGGACGTCGGCGGCGTCGCTGGGATGGCTTCGTGCGGGAAGAAAACTCAGCCGGCGGCAAACAAAATCTAGGGCACGCGATGAAGAATAAATCAGGTCGACGCCAGGCAAAGGAGAAGAACAGTGGAGATCAGAGAGGGGCGGTGGAGAGGCTAGAGCTCGGCGTTGCTCTCTTCCACCGGCGTCGACTGTGGCGACCGAGGCGACGCGAGAGGGCGACGGCGGCGCGTCCGTTTGAGAAGGGAAGAGAAACGGCCGGAGGGTGAGGGTTCGGCACAGGGGGGGGGGGGGGGGAAGGGGGGAAAACGGAGGATAGAAAAAGAAAATAAAAGAAAAGAAAAGGAATTAAAGAAAAATAAACATTTCCTTGTTAAAACGGGGTAGCCTAAATAGGATTTCTCGGGCCCCGTTTTTATCCCTGTAAACTCGTCCATAAAATCCCCGAAAAATTCTAGAAAAATTTCTAAAAATTTCAGAAAATTCCCTTATCATTATTCGCCATTTTTCGGTATTTTACATTCTCCCCCACTAATAAAAAATTTGGTCCCCAAATTTCATTATCTACCATCAGCAAGTACTAACAACAGATATAGAGTATAAATGCTGAACGGTAAATTAAGTCACATACCTCAAGTGAACAGATGGGGGGTATCGAGCTCGGATCATATCCTCGAGCTCCCAAGTAGCCTCCTCGTCTGTATGATGCTGCCATCCGACTTTAACCAGTCGGATAGTCTTGTTCCGCAACTGACGCTCTTTTCCGTCTAGAATCTGTATCGAAATCTCCTCATAAGTGACGTCAGGATGAACTGGAAACTAAGATATCTGTCAGTACATGTGTCAGGTCGGGTATGTATCTCCTCAGTATAGACACATGGTATACGTCATGAACTCCTGCCAGGGACGGTAGTAGTGCCAACCGGTAAGCTACCGCCCCAATCCTTTCCAAGATCTGGAAAGGTCCAATGTATCGCGGAGCTAGCTTACCTCTGAAACCAAATCTCTTCACTCCTTTCGTGAGTGAAACTCACAGAAATACATGTCGCCAATAGAGAACTCCAAAGGTCTGAGTCTCCGATCAGCATAACTCCTCTGGCGGTCCTGCGCCTCTGACATCCTCTGTCGATAGTACGGACAAACTCTGCCTCAAGCTGAGCTCTATGAGGTCCCAATAACTGGGCCTCCCCAACCTCCTCCCAGAGGGTGGGTGTCCGACAAAGCCTACCATACAACGCTTCAAACGGTGTCATCTGGATAGTCAAATGCAACCCGTTGTTATAGGCAAACACTCTACCAATGGCAAATGGTCCTCCCAACTGTCTCCAAAATCCAATACACAAGACTTCAGCAAGTCCTCTAGAGTCTGAATGGTCCGCTCTAACTGTCCATCGGTCTGCGGATGGAAAGTTATATTGAAACAGAACTGAATGTCCAAGGCCTGCTGCAGACTCTGCTAGAATCGAGACGTAAACCGAGGATCTCTATCCGAAATGATAGTCAAAGGGACACCATATAATATGATGATCTCCCGGTAATACAGATCTGCCAATCGATCCAGGGAATCCGACTTCCGAATCGCCAAGAAGTGCGCCGATTTGGTTAATCAATCAATGATTACCCCAAATCGTGTCATAGCCTCATCGTCTCCTCGGCAAACTCACCATAAAATCCATGGTAATATACTCCATTCCCACTCAGGAACAAGAATCCGCTGAAACAATCCGACAGGTATTTAGTGCTCAACCTCCATCTGCTAACAAACAAGACATCAAGCTACAAATTCTACAATGTCTTCCTTCATACCGTTCCACCAACAGGAACGTCGCAAATCTTGATACATACAGGTCCCGCCTGGATGGATCGCAAATCGAGAGCGATTAGCCTCCTGAAGTAGCTCCTGTAAGACCGGATGAGACTGAGGTACGCATAATCTGCCTCGGAAGTATACAACACCCTCCTCGTCTCGTGTGAACTCGGTCTGCTGCCCGGAAGCTATCTGGCTGCAAACAAACTGCAAATACTGCTCAGCAGCCTAGGGCTCTCGGATCCTCGTCCTGATCGACGACTGAGCAACCATGGTAACCAGAATACCCTGCTCTGTCCATCCCTGCTCTTCAAGGCCCAATTCGGAGAATCCCTGAATCAAGTTCATAACCACAACTTGGTGGCAAGCCAAAGTCTCTCTTGACTTCCGGCTAAGTACATCGACAACCACATTAGCTTTTCCCCAAATGATAGCTAATGGTACAATTGTAATCCTTCATAAATTCCATCCATCTCCTCAGTCGGAGATTAAGTTTCTTTTTAAGTGAACAGATATTTGAGACTCTTATGGTCAGTGAGAATCTCAAATGTAACACCGTTCAGACAACACTGCCAAATCTTCAAGGCAAAATAATGACAGCCAGCCACAAGTCATGTACTAGGTCGTTCTCCTCATGCTCCTTCAACTACCAAGAAACATAGAAGACTACCGTATCATGCTGCATCAGAACAGCGCCAAATCCTGTAAAGATACGTCGGTATAAAGCACGAATCCGTCCTCTCCAAAAAGGTAAAACCAAAAATCGGAGCCGACACTGGTCTCCGCTTCAGCTCCTAGAAGCTGGTCTTGCAATCCTCAGTCCAAGTGAACTTCACGTCTTTCCTGGTCAGGCGTGTAAGTAGCATAGCAATCCGTGAGAAACCCTCAACGTATCTCCGGAAATATCGGCCAAACAAAGGAAGTTGCGAGCCTCTTCTATAGACTCTGTCTACTCCCAATGGTAACTACCTCGATCTCCTGTGGAACCACGGTATACTCCTTCTGGTGACCGTGTGTCTCAAACATCTCACAGAAGACACCCAAAACATGCACTACTGATCTTCGCATATAGATGTTCCATCGAAACATCTCTAGAACTATGCAAAGGTGATACACGTGTCTCACCTCGGATCTGTAATAAATCACAACATCGTCAACAAAGACAATGGGCACAGATCCAAACATCCTGGGAATACTAAAATCATCGAGTCCATGATAACATCTAGGGCTCCGTAAGCTCTAATGGTAAAACCAAGACACATCATGTCTGTATCACAGACATTTCTAACCATAAGATCCTCAACAATAAACAGATCTGATCACCCACTGATAACATAAATCACCAGGGAAAAGATCCTCTAGTGTGAGAGCAACGCTCCATCACACGAAATACCACAAATGTGGGAGCAACGCTCTACCACAAGAAATCCTCCATATGTGGGAGCAACGCTCCACCACAAATAATCTGAAAATGTATCTGCAATAGATATGGGAGCAATGCTCCGCTATAAGCAATCCGCAATAGGTGGGAGTAACACTCCACCACAGATAATCCATAACATGTGTGGGAGCAACGCTCCACCACCAACAATACATAAGTGTCCAAGGCACCTAATTATCTAGCTAGAGACTGCACGAGATCTCTCTACCACAGATCACTGTGGTTAGCCTAGGGTATCACAATCCAGTAATCAAATCAAATTCATAGTCCACTATATCATCATCCTAGTGGGTCAGTCACCCACTAATAGGAGAATCAGTTGACAGGATAATACAACTAATGTCATAATATAGACATTTAACATTCTACATTCCACAAAAATAGACTCATCATGATGCTACCCACCATATTTCTGACACACATGCACACACAACATATGTATGATCGACATAATCCTCCAATTGGTTCACACCAAAAGTACTCACATCATAGGTATAAATCACCGTGATACCTCCAACAATGTATACCGAACCCGTGTGCATATATCATCGTAGGTAAAATCAACAATACCCCTCAAACAATACTCACATGACAAATATACACATATACCAAGAGTATAATCAACATATACTTCCAATAAGGCATAATTAAACCCAGGTGCATTCACAAATCACACATAAACAACAAGATACCTCAGATACCACACCAAACACATATGTATATATACAACACCGATGTAGTCGACAAGATACTTTCAACATGACATTCACACCCATGTGCACATACCATGACACAGATTAAAATCAATAAGATACCTCCAATATGTCAATCAGACACGTACAGCTAACTAAGAAGCTATAATCCACAAGGAACGTACAATAACCATATCTAGATGTGAATACTCACTCTTCCTGCAAATGAACTAACCATCAGAGAACTCCTACAACCCATTACAATCATATGTACACGAAACAAAGCTAGGAATAATCAACATATTTGACCCAATCAACTTGGCATTCTGAAACGGTAGGGTCACCTTCTAAGTTATCCCACTAGGTACATACTGTCAAAAATTAAAGTCCACATGGAATAGGATACAACAATCCTCTATAGACTGACCCAAATCGATAATAGTATATGGCTAATTAAGTCCTTTCCCCGTCAGTACAAGTCATGTACCCAATATACTCAAGATATCCAACTAAACACGAATCACCCAAAGATCAATATTTTTTATAAAATAGCGTAAGTCGATCCCCTACTGATCGGACCAACCAAAACAATGAATCAGTAATCGACTATCCAAATCTAACCAGTGTCCGCTAATCCTCGGCAATCACTAAGGTATATCCATCCACGACTACCCAAGTCGACAAACGTAGATCAGTCTTCTACTGACCGATCTAACAAAAGTAAACTAATTATCTGCTGATAAAATTAACTAAGATAACATGGTATTCTACGGCTAAGTCAACATGAATATATAGATACTATCCATTACCCAACTAATAATAGCAGAGACTGATATGTACCTCAATCCGTTATCCAACTAGTAATAACAGAAACTAAAACTACTGGTGTATGATATGAAAAATCACCAGAAACTGTAATCCCTCAATCTCTATTAAGGTCGATCATCGTCAGTGGCTAACCCCTCACATGTAATATGGCTACAACATCAGACAGATACCAGATACAAAGTGTCATAACTATCATAGTCAACAATGCATACTCTAACTAAATAGTAGGATAACAGTATACCAACATACCTCCTATAGCTTGGAGATGTCCTGCTGCTGCCAGGTCCCAAAATCCGAAAAGTCACATCGAGAAGACCAAAACACAAAATTCGAAACACCGAAAAAATAAGACACGTAAGTCGATCTCTGATACTAAATAAATTGATATCAGATAAATCTCGAAAATCCAGAACACATAGCAAGTATCGTATACCTGCACTGATACCACTAAATTGTCACGCCCCAGAGGAGCCTCTGTCCGAAGAAATTTCGGCAGCATCTCCCCTGTACGGCGGACAATCTGAAATTTTTCTACAAGCACTATATACCTCAGCCACATGCGGCTGGAATAATAACAATAAAAGAAAACAAACACCACGCAGTTAATATCAAATTCAGCCTCTGGCTGACACAACCACGCAGTTAAAAATAAAGCAGCCCACTCGGCTGTACCAAAACCAAAACACAAAACTGCTAGCCGGCTAGGCTTACACAACCAATAACAAATACAAAACACCACATAACAACATCAACCCTCCAAAAATAAAACCAGAGTACAGAGTTAAACAAACTGATATATACAACAAGCAAAACATACGTGAAACCGATAAGTCTTCTGATGTGACGTGGGAACTAGCAGACAGGATGCTCCAAGCGACACCATAAATAACCTGGTACCTGAAAAAGATAGTGTCAACGGGGGTGAGTTCAACAACTCAGCGAATAACAATAGACATGAGTAGTAAGATATATCTAACAGCAACAAACATGGAATACAACTTCTTAATCATATATAGGGAATATGCAAAACTGAAAGGTAACTGAGGAAGCTGTACTCACCAGGAACTCCTATCCAGACAAAAGGGTCGTCAAACCGAAAGTGTCAATAATCCTGTATGCAGGTCAAAAGTATGCATCCAACCAAAATGCAGCAACCAAATGCAGCAAACACAATCATAAGAATATAAATGCATCAATGCATATGATGCTAATGATGCGTCCTGGTCACCCCTGACGCCAGTCAGTCATCTCACACACAAATGGTGAGACCGAGTGGATAGGGCTGTGACAACCGTGCACTCTGTCGTCACTGCTCCTGATGAGTGACCGAGTGAACGGGATGCTGTCGGAGTACTCCTGTCCTGTGACCCCAAATCATAAATGGGGGAGCTCAATGCTCTCATCTCCCTGAGGACGGCAGGCTACCACGCTGAGTCACCGACCAACGGAGCCAAACAGAGTCCACCGTCCGGCTACTACACTGCTACACTAAATGCCAGCGGAACCAAGCTCTGCCGGCTACCACGCCGAGTCCTCAGACCACAGCAGAACCGCCACACACCTGCCTGATATACCACTAAACCATGAGTGGGGGTGTGTGCAGTATATGTAACTGGCGATGGGCTCAACCATAGTGGAGCCGACAATCGCACAGCATGCAATCATGATGCATGTCACTATGCATAGCAAAAACTGATCAACATAACCATATCCATATATACAAAAAAATGGGTACTGTAAAAGCGATGGTCACCTACCAAAATCTATAGTACACAGGTCAGATAGAATATCAAAACATATGTCCCGAACATAACAAGTATGGTATATCCTGATCAGCATAGAAAAATCCATATATATATAATATGGTACCACAGTATCAGTAGGTCAAATCCACGGATCTAGGGCATACAGGTCCTCTATGGTATAACAACCTAGATCCTAAACATATCTCCCTCCCTAACATATGTACCAACAATATGCACATATCAAGAATCAAGGTCTAGGTACATGAATCATATATGATATACAAATAGAGGTACACAAGCCAGTCATGGCATAAAACCTAAGTATCAGATAATCTCAATACACATGACTGAAACCAAAAGTCCAGAACCTAGTCCTAACCTCAGTAAAACATGGTATGTCACTCTAGAAACTAAGATACTCATGGCAATAAGATACTCATGGCAACAATTCACGAGATATAAGCATGGGCACATCACAGGCGACAAACCTAACATGCTATGGATATCAAACAGTGACATACCAAAGACAAACATGTTCATTGCTAGTAGTTATAAAGTACTATGCATATCCAAAGACAATATCATAAATGATAAGTCAAGAGGTACCCGCCTCCAATATAGATCGAGCTAAAAGACCTCTCTGTCGAAGTGCTCGTCCCGCGTCAAAGTCCTGTGATACATAGTATCCAGATTTAGCTAATTACATATAAACAAATTGGCTAAATCAAATCCTCGAGAAGCTAACGAAAAATCCAGATCCAATTATAAACCCTAATTGGATCATCTAACTCCTCAATCGATTCTACAAATGCATTCGAATTAGGACTTACAAAAAGCATACTCCATCACAACAACTTAATCCAAATCAATTAATAAGAACTCACCCAAATCAAAAATGGTCACTGATGGCTCACGGTCGATGGAGCACCCACTGCCAGAACTGTGGCTGTAGCTAGATTGAGCCATTGACCCTAAGCTTATGTCGGCAGCTTCTCTCTAACGGAAACTTCAATATTACTGTGGTGGTGTGCTACGGCAAAGACGGCAGCAACAACTCAAGTACACCAACTCAAAGGAAATCGAAAGGAATAGTAGGATCAGTGGTGACACCTGGTTGGGGTCGTAGTTTGCTCCAGTGAAGAGGGGATTGGCTGCTCCAGTGAGGAGAAAAAAAAACATAGAAGATAGTTGGCGGTGTCGTCGGGTGGAGAAGGTACAGAGATGAGAGGACGTCGGCGGCGTCGCTGGGATGGCTTCGTGCGGGAAGAAAACTCAGCCGGCGGCAAACAGAGATCAGAGAGGGGCGGTGGAGAGGCTAGGGCTCGGCGTTGCTCTCTTCCACCGG
Source organism: Zingiber officinale (assembly GCF_018446385.1). Classification (NCBI taxonomy): domain Eukaryota; kingdom Viridiplantae; phylum Streptophyta; class Magnoliopsida; order Zingiberales; family Zingiberaceae; genus Zingiber; species Zingiber officinale. The sequence goes on along the minus strand of NC_056005.1, from coordinate 71,175,085 downwards.
CGTCGGCTGTGGCGACCGAGGCGACGCGAGAGGGCGACGGTGGCGCGTCCGTTTGAGAAGGGAAGAGAAACGGTCGGAGGGTGAGGGCTCGGCACGCGGGGGAAAAGAGGGGTAAACGGAGGATAGAAAAAGAAAATAAAAGAAAAGAAAAGGAATTAAAGAAAAATAAATATTTTCTCGTTAAAATGGGGTAGCCTAAATAGGCTTTCTCGGGCCCCGTTTTTATCCCTATAAACTAGTCCATAAATTCCCCGAAAAATTCTAGAAAAATTTCTAAAAATTTCAGAAAATTCCCTTATCATTATTCGCCATTTTTCGGTATTTTACAGCCGGTGACCCTCACTGTACCCGATGCGGATCCCGAGATCACGTTGCTTCTGCTTGCTCCTTGGGACAGTCAGTTTGCTATTATTGCAAACTGCCTGGCCACATCATCCGAGACTGTTCGCTGAAGACTCAGCATGTAGCTTCTGGAGTTTCTGTTGCGGGAGGACAGTTTGGTCAGTCTGGGACCCAGCGAGGAGGGCCGAAAGGCCAATCTTCACATCGCCAGCAGAGGACAGCTCCCCCTGCGGCAGCTGCATATGGCATGTACGGTCAGGAGCGTTCCGGTGTTCTTATGGAGTCCCAGAGTTCTATTTCTGGACCTCAGTATCTAACTCAGGGGTAGTATCAGTTGCAGCCTCAGCCATTGGTACAACATCAGTTATAGCCCCAGCCACCGGTTCAGTACATACTGCAGCCCATAGTTCCATCTTTGACTCAGTGTCCAGTACCGACTCAGTGGCAGGCTTAGACTCCGACGCAGCAGCCTTTGGCAGTGCTACCGCCTCTACCACCGTCAGATACTGGGCGAGTTCACGCGGTCACTAGAGAGGATGCACAGCGGGCCGACGGATCCGTTTTCCGCGGTACGGTTTTACTTTATGCATTTTCTGCTGATATGTTAATTGATACAGGTAGTTCACATTCTTTTTGATCTTGTGCATTTATAAGAGAGATTGGTAGACTACCTTCTCATAGACCGTGACGACTGACCGTCTCCTTACCATCTGGTGATACCTTGGATGTCACTCAGGAGGTCGGAGGTTGTCCGTTAGATTTTGGTAGCATTATACTCACTGTAGATTTGTTAGTACTGGAGATGGTCGAGTTCGATATTATCCTGGGTATGGATTGGCTGTCTGCTTATCATGCCACAGTTGATTGCCAGAAGAGGGTGGTTACGTTTCGACCTCCGAACCAACCCTCTTGGGATTTCACTGGCATCAGAGACGATGGGATATCGACCATTTCTGCGATACAGGCGCAGAAACTGCTATCACATGGATGTCAGGGATTTCTATTATCTTTGATTAATACTGATGACATCAGTAGCCCTCAGCTCTCAGGCGTTCCAGTGGTCCGAGAGTATCCAGATGTTTTTCCAGACGAGTTACCAGGTTTGCCTCCCCGAAGGCAAGTGGAGTTTGCTATTGAGCTGATTCCAGGGACTGCACCAACATCGAAAGCTCCTTATCGTATGGCACCGAAAGAGTTGGACGAACTGAAGGTCCAACTTCAGGAGTTATTGGATAGGGGATTTATTCGCCCTAGCGTATCTCCGTGGGGTTCTCCTGTACTATTCGTCAAGAAGAAGGATAGTACTCTGAGGTTGTGCATTGATTATAGGCAGCTGAATGCAGTGACTATCAGAAATAAGTACCCCTTGCCACGGATTGAGGATTTATTTGATCAGCTTAGAGATACATCAGTGTATTCTAAGATTGATCTGCGGTCTGGATATCATCAGCTGAGAGTTAGAGATTCTGATATTCAGAAGACAACATTTTGCACCAGATACGAACATTACGAGTTTTTGGTAATGCCATTTGGGCTTACCAATGCTCCTGCAGTATTTATGGATCTGATGAACCGTATCTTTCTGGAGTACCTAGATCAGTTTGTTATTGTGTTTATCGATGACATATTGATCTATTCACGTTCCGAGGAGGAACATGCGCAGCACCTTCGCATAGTCTTGGAGACTCTTCGACGACATCATCTGTATGCAAAGTTCAGCAAGTGTGCATTTTGGCTTCCCTCAGTTGGTTTTCTAGGACATGTGATTTCTAGCCGAGGTATTTCAGTAGATCCTCAGAAGATCGAGGTTATCACCAGCTGGGAGCAGCCGAAGTCGGTCCAGGAGATCCGCAGTTTCTTGGGCTTGGCTGGATATTATCGACGATTCGTTGAGGGTTTCTCCAGCATTGCTATGCCGTTGACACGTCTGACCCGGAAAGGCGTGAAATTCACGTGGTTAGAGGCTTGTGAGACCAGCTTCCAGGAGCTGAAGCGGAGATTAGTATCAGCACCAGTCTTGGTTTTACCTTCTGGTGATGACGGATTCATACTTTATACGGACGCATCTCTTCAGGGCTTGGGTGCTGTATTGATGCAGCACGGTAGGGTAGTCTCTTATGCTTCTCGTCAGTTGAAGGAGTATGAGAAGAACTACCCAGTACATGATTTAGAGCTAGCCGCTATTATCTTTGCTTTGAAGATTTGGCGACATCATCTTTATGGTATTACTTTTGAGATTCTTACTGATCATAAGAGTCTCAAATATATTTTCACACAGAAGGAACTCAATCTCTGACAGAGGAGATGGATGGAGTTCCTGAAGGATTATGATTGTACTATTAGCTACCATCCGGGTAAAGCTAATGTGGTTGCTGATGCACTTAGCAGGAAGTCCAGAGGGACTTTAGCTTGTCACCGAGTTTTAGTCACGGACTTGATTCAGGGATTCTCCGAGTTGGGCCTTGAGGAGCAGGGACGGACAGAGTAATTACCATGGTTGCTCAGTCGTCGATCAGGATGAGGATTCGAGAGGCCCAGGCCGGAGATCAGCATTTACAGTTCATTAACAGTCAGATAGCTTCCGGACAGCAGACCGAGTTTACACGAGATGACGAGGGTATTGTTTATTTCCGAGGCAGATTGTGTGTGCTTCAGTCTCACCCGGTCATAGAGGAGTTACTTCAGGAGGCTCATCGTTCTAGATTTGCTATCCACCCAGGTGGGACTCGTATGTATCGCGATTTGAGACGTTCCTATTGGTGGAACAACATGAAGAAAGGCATCGCAGATTTTGTAGCTAGATGTCTTGTCTGTCAGCAGGTGAAGGCTGAGCACCAGAGACCTGCTGGTTTACTTCAGAGGATCCCTATTCCAGAGTGGAAGTGGGAGCATATTACTATGGATTTTGTGATAGGACTGCCTAGGACTCGACGAGGCCATGATGTGATTTGGGTAATCGTTGATCGATTAACCAAATCCGCACACTTTCTAGCGATCCGGAAGACTGATTCTCTGGATCGATTAGCAGAGTTATATTGTCATGAGATTATTAGATTACATGGTGTTCCTTTGAGCATCATATCAGATAGAGACCCACGGTTCACGTCCCGATTCTGGCAGAGTCTGCAGCAGGCCTTGGGCACACAGCTTCGTTTCAGTACGGCATTCCATCCGCAGACAGATGGGCAGTCAGAGCGGACCATTCAGACTTTGGAGGACTTGCTGAGGTCTTGCGTTATGGATTTCGGAGGCAGTTGGGAGGACCACCTGCCATTAGTGGAGTTCGCCTACAACAACAGCTATCATTCGGCTATCCAGATGGCATCGTTTAAGGCGTTGTATGGTAGACCGTGTCGGACACCCATCCTTTGGGAGGAGGTTGGGGAGGCCCAGTTGGTAGGACCTCAGAGAGCCCAGCAGGATGCAGAGTTGATTCGTACTATCAGACGGAGGATGTCAGAGGCTCAGGACCGTCAGAAGAGTTATGTTGATCAGCGGCGGAGACCCCTGGAGTTCTCTACTGGTGATCATGTATTTTTGAGAGTTTCACCCACGAAAGGGGTGAAGAGATTTGGTCTTCGAGGTAAGCTAGCTCTACGATATATTAGGCCATTCCAGATCTTGGAGAGGATTGGAGTAGTAGCTTACCGTCTGGCGCTACCACCATCTCTAGCCGGCATTCATGATGTATTCCATGTATCTATGCTGAGGAGATACGTATCAGATCCGGCACATGTTCTGTCGGATATATCAGTTCCTATTCAGGCGGACGTTACTTACGAGGAGGTTCCGGTACGGATTCTGGACCGTAGAGAGCGTCAGCTGCGGAACAAGACGGTCCGACTGGTTAAAGTCGGATGGCAGCATCATTCTGACGAGGAGGCTACGTGGGAGCTGGAGGATATGATCCGAGCTCGATACCCCCATCTTTTTACTTGAGGTATGTGGGTTAGAGTTTCTTCAGCATTTATACTGCATGGTTATATTTCAGTGTTTGCTGTTGGTTATAGCGAAATTTGGGGACCAAATTTTTATTAGTAGGGGAGGATGTGAGATCTCAAAAAATTTAAATAAATAGGGTTATTTCAGAAATAGCCTTATAAAATTTTTCCAAAATTTTTAGAAATTTTCTGGGAATTTTTCAGAACTCGTACGGAGGGTTTTGAGGGGATCGTTCGGTAGGCGCGGAATAAGCCTGTTTGGGATACCCGTTTAAGTGAGGAAATGTTTAATATATATATCCATTTCCTTTATTTAATTCTTTTCCCAACCCTAAAACGCCGATTCTCCTTCCCCGATCTTCCCTCTGCTCACGCGCTCTCTCTCCCTGTCGCAGACAGATCTGCGGCGATTGTCATCTTCGTCGGAGGAGCTCGTCGCCGGAGCCTCGCCAGAGGTCGAACAAGGAGGCGGACCCTCCTGATATCCTGTCATCAGGTCTTCCGCGAACCTTCTTTCCGATTCGGTTGGCTCTTCCTTCTCCGATCGACGCGAGATCCATTTGATCGCCGGCGTGAAGAGTTAATTAGGGCTTCAAGGGTATGTATCCGAACCTTATTCTTCTATTTCTCGGAATTGTGCCCTAGCTTTGAGTTTCTTCCTCGATTCTGCTCTCTCTCTAATGGTCGGCAATCCTAGGTCCGATCTTGGATCCAATCTTCGTTCGTGTTGATTTGAGGATAGAAGAATCCTTGGTACGTTGTTTCACGGATCGGATTGGGCGACGTTTTCTGGAGACAACCGATTGAAGGTAAGGTGTCATCGGATTTCGATTGATTGAGTTCTGTTTGTGTTGAATTGTGATTTCCCTATCTTGATCCGATATAGGGAGGGGAGGTTCTGTGAAGGTGATCTTGGATTCCCTCTGTTTCGCTGCTGATTGAGGTCTCGGGTGAATTGGGAAAGAACTCCAGCAGAGGTTGCTGTGGGTTTTATGATCCAGCAAGGTGAGGATCTGTTTTGGTTCTTACTGTGGTGTCTTTGGCTTTGGCAGACACCTCATCCAGCCAGCTCAGTTTGGTTCGGCAGTCATCCATATCTCAGTGTACTTTGATACAGCACCTTGTTCAGCTGGGAATTGAGGTATGTGTAGGGATTTTGATACATGTGTAGTTTTGATTTAGGGTTAGGTTTGAAATGAATTTTGGTTGGAACATGTTATAGATTATGTGTTAGATGATTAGGTATGATCTTGATACCTATTGATAATTAATTATCATTAGGTTGTGTAGATTAATTAGGTTATATGGATTTAGGTTTGATTTGCTAATCTAGTGGTTGATTAGGGATTAGGAAACTATCCCTAGTTAACCGTTAGAAAGGTTGTGGGATATGGTTTAGGGTTTGTTCCTAAATTTCTATTTAAGATTTATTTAGCTATTTGTTAGTATTCTAGCTAAATAAAAGTAAATGTATTTACACAGGACTCTGATTCGAGACGAGCATCTCGATATTGGATTAGGACTGGATTGTACCTTCTATTCGAGCCGGGTACCCTTTGACTTATCTTTTGATACTGTCTTATGATATGTATAGTTTATATATAATTACTAGTGATAGATGGTAGATTTATTTCTTCCCTGGTCTTAGCTTAGTTGATACCTATCACATGCTTCTTCTGTTAGTTGCTTTACTTTAGAACTGGATGCTTTTATCTTTTGCTATGTTTATGTATGTTATGGAGATGGATAGATACATTTAGTGTTATTTTCCACTGGATCAGTTGCTGTAGATACTTGTTATATGTTGTTGGATCTATGCTGCTTATATCATGGTTGTAGTGATATGTGTTTACCTTTTTGGCACGCACATATATGGAGCAGGATATGTTTAGGTATGACATACTGTAGCTGCACGCACCATATTGCATGATTGCATGCTGGGCAATTGACGACTCCATTATTGTTGAGCTCGTCGGCCGGCTACATGAGGGCCTGCACACAGCGTGACCACTGCATGGGTAGTGGCACAGCACTCAGGGTGTGTATGGCAGGTTGCTCGGTGGTGCACCGCCGGGGTGCTCATGGGTAGCACGATACAGCGGGGTTGCAGCCGGGATCCCTCCCCGTCATCGCGTACCGGGAGATGAGAGCATTGCGCTCCCTCACTATGTTTGAGGTAGGAGGATAGGTGTACTCCGACAGCATCCCGTCCACTCGGTCACTCTTCAGGGGCAGTGATGGCAGAGTGCACGGTGTCACAACCCTACCCACTCGGTCTCACCATTGCATGTGAGATGGCTGACTGGTTGACAGGGGTGACCATGTCATATTGCATCATATGCACGGATTGCACTCTTTATGATTGATGCATTTTAGTGATTGCATATGATTGCCATGCATACAGGATACATGCTTTTGCCCTGACTATTTTTATCTCTGTATGTTGACAGTCAGTTGCCCAAGCCTCGCAGGTGAGTATAGTTTATTTCTGTTATGCATTTTCTTATTATTCTTGCTATAGACTGTACTTTATGCCTATTGCTGGTTATTACAGTTTATTTCAGCTATGCATATCTGTTATACTGTTAGGAGACTGTACCGTAGGTTGTAATGTTAGGAGACTGTACTGTAGGCTCTATGATTTAGTGTACTGTACCATAGGATGTTACTAGTGGTTATATGTTGCTGTACATATCTATTGGATTACCTGCTTAGTTCTTTGAACTCACCCCGTTGTTACTATTTTTCAGGTTGAGGCCGTCGGGAGATATTCCAGTCGCTAGCCCCTTGGTCGCGAGGATTTCTAGATATCGTTTTCTGTATTCGCTCTTATACGTATACTTGTGATGTGGGTTTGTATTGTGGACATTGTACATTCGGGTTTACTACTTTTGTTTTCCGCTACGGATTTTCTCACTACTTCGTGTATTTTGTTTTCTTCGTTGTAGTGGAGTAGGATGTTTACATATATCTTTGAGGATTCTATATCGTTCTTTCTTTATATAACTGCGTGGATTATTCATATTACATCTGTATGGAAATGTTGAATATAACTGCGTGGATTGTTTCTTATTTGAATTGTATTATTCTGACCGGGTGTGGCCGAGGTATAGAGATATATGTATTCTGAATTCATATTGTCACCCGTACAGGGGAGATGCTGCCGAAATTTCTTCGGACAGGGACTACCTGGGGCGTGACAACTAGGACTTCCCTTGCCTAGCCTACAACTAGGACTTTCCTAGATCAAGCTCCATACTTAAACATACTTAAACATATTTGTCTGACATTAAAACCTTGGAGGTCGATTGCACCAACAATCTCCCCCTTTTTGATATTTAACAAATATGTTTAAATTAGGTCAATTTAAAAGATTTAGATTTCTAACTTAAACTCTTATTCTCCCCCTTTTGTCATACAACAAAAAGAACCCTTCATAAATGTATTTCATATCTAAGGCATTTCCTAAGTTTTGTACCAACAATGATGTAGTACCTTGAACATTCTCAATATATCCCTAAGTTTTTCCCTCACTCTTTTGAAAGATGTAATTGGGTTTTCAATTTGAACATGTATCAATTATATTTTCAAAAATATTTATTCTTAGTGTCAAAAATTCTTTTGAAGAAGTTTTCAACATCATTTTCAAGATAAAATATTTCAAGGCTAATTTTAAAAATATTTCCAAGGATTTTACTAAGATATTCCAAGGCTTAAAATATTTTTTGTAAAAACCAAGATATGAATGTATTAAAAAAAATATTTATCAAGGAATAAGAATGTCATAAAAATAATTTTCAAAAGATATGCAAATTTCTCAAAGTATGAAACATAAAGTTTTAAAGGAATTTTCAAAGTATTTTTTTAAACTATGATTTTTCAAGAAGTATGAGTTTGAAAAATATGATTTTGAAAAGATAATGCTTGAAAAATAATTTTGTAAAAGTAATTTTTTAAGAAAAAATATTTGATTAAGAGATTTTAAGATAATTTTCTAAAAGATTTGTAAAGAAGTTTTATCAAGCATTTTTCAAAGAGTGTTTTGAAACATTTTTCAAAATATGTTTTCAAAAGTAAGATTTTGAATAACCCATGAAAAATATTCAAAAATATGTCCTACAAGAAAGTCTCTCCCCCTTAACTAGACACTCTTGTTAGATATCCTTGTAACCCACAAGGAAGATATTCTTAGATGTGTCTAAGGGTCATGGTTGACTTAAAGATCTAAAGACTTAGATGGTGAATTACAATAATTTATATATATATAATACACCCAATCAAAATTTGAAAATATTTCTTAAGAAAATAGATATATAAGTTTTCAAAACATGTTTAAAAATATTTTAAATTTAATTTTCTTAGCATCTCACATATTCTAAATTTTCAAGTATGGTAATCCTATAATTACGTGAGATGACATTATTGATTGTGAGTTTAATTGTAATTAAGTTAAAATTGAGTTTTAGTTGAACTTTGATTATGTTAAATTAATTTTGGGTTAAAATGAATTATTAATTAATTTGATATTAATGATAACATTTATTTTTATTTTATAAATTAATTTTAGTTTAGGAATTGTAAGGTTTTTTGTTATAGATAATTAGCTAATTAATAAAAGATTTAATTTAGGGTCAATTCAGTTGATTTATAATTAATTAGATTAAGAATTAATTGTAATTGTTATGGTTATAGGTTGAATTTTTAGATTAATGATCCAGTTAAACTTAATTTGTAATAATTCAAAGTTAGTTTCAATTGACTTTAATTAGTATGATTATTAATTAAGGATTAAAAATTTTATTTATAATTGTTAGATTATTGCTTATTTCAATTAAGGTTGATTATAAGTTTCATAATTAATAGTTATTAATTGATTATGAATTATTATTAATTTAATTAGTTTCTTAGGAATTAATTAGGTAAAATTTTGTTTAAGGTTAAAGTACTTTATTTGTTGATTAAAGTTATAAGTTGAAATTCATTAAGAATTAATTAAATGTATTAAGTTAAGTTAATGATTAATTTAATTAAGTTAAAGTTATTAATTATTGATTTAATATTGGTTAAAGTTAAATTAATTTATTTATTGATTATAGTCATTAAAAATTATGTCTATTAAGGTAAAATAGTTACTGATTAGGGTTAATTAATTTAGTTTTATTTTAAAGTTGTTTTAGTTTGATTAAAGTACACTTGAGTTAATTTAAGTTTAAGTTTAGTTTGAATTAAGTTTATATTAATTTAGTTTTAGTTTTATTAAGTTAAATTTTGATTAATTTAAAGTTGTAATTAATTTTAGATTTTAAGTAAAGTTTTTACACTTTATTAAATTTGGTTTTCATAATTAGGTTTAATATTTGACTTAACGTTTAAAAATAATTTTAATTAAGTAAACATTTTTTAATTAGGTTTTAAAATAATTTAAAATAATTTTAATTAACTATTTAAAATAGTTTTTTTATTAAGTTTTAAAATAATTTTGATTAAGTTTTAAAATAATGTTGATTAAGTTTTAAAATAGTTTTTTTTATTAAGGTTTTTAAAAAAATAATTAAGTTTTAAAATAATGTTGATTAAGTTTTAAAATGGTTTTAATTAACTATTTAAATTATTTAATTATTGAATTATTGAAAAAGGTTATTGAACCCATGTTAGATTCAAACTTAGCTTTGGGTTAATCAAGCAAGCTTCCTAAAGATAAATTTTTAGTTCAGTGGCGAGACATATGACCTTCTTGTGTATCAACGGTGAACCACTTGCTGAAGACTTTCCAAACTGTTCCTACTAAAAAAACTTAATACTAAATTTTGGTCTAACTAGCCCATGTTTGACTGAGTAGCTTCGGTCAGATCCACTAAGTCTAGTGCACTAGGTAGAATACACAAGATTCAGCCTAGACATGCCTTCAACAAAGTTTCCTTGACGTACTTTCATCACAATCCATTCCGATGCTATGTTGTTAGGGTTTGGTAAACCTTTTATAACTAACCGTTCTAACAACATAAAGATAAAATCCATGATATGGAATTTAACAGATAAGTATGCATGATCATGGCAAGTCAAACAATTCAAATAATTCAAACAAGTCATGCATGATACAAATTATTTGTGTTGTTGATGTTGTTGTTATTGTATTATTAATGATTATTGTTGTTGTTGTTTTAATATTATTATTTTATTGTTATTGTTAATATTATTGTTGTTGTTTTAATATTATTGTTTTATTGTTATTGTTATTATTATTATTTGTTGTTGTTTTAATAATATTATTATTATTATTATTTATTAGTTTCATAATTAAAGGATACATGATTATAATTAGATTTGTGAAAGTTCTGTTGTAGATTTGGTTTTGATTTATAACTTAAATCTAGATTTTGTGAGTTGATAAAATTATTAATAATGTTGTCTAATTTATCAATTTTATTTTTCAAAGCATTATTTTATTTTTCTAATTTTCTAAAATTTGATTTTGTATTTAATTTATAGTTTTGTTTCTTATTTTTATTTTCTAAATTTTTAGTTAAGTTCTGTTTAGTTAATTTTAGATAATTATTATTTTGATTTAAATTCAAATTATCTTGAATAAATAAGTTTTGATTAACTAGATCTAGGTCTTGATTATTGTTTGAGTTGAATTGATCGATTTTAGTTACATTCAAATTAATTAAGTTTTTATTACTTAAATTAGTTTTGTTAAGTAATGTAGGATTTTCATGCTTTTTAAAATTCATAGTACAATTCAAACAAGAAGAATCTAAAGCATGAAAATTTTCAAATAATTTAAATTTATTTACCATAATTGCTCCCCCTAATTCCTTGGGTCTTCTCTCCGGACATTGAGATTTGTAGTGTCCCATCTTTTTGCACTTGAAACATTCGATGTGATCCTTCGTTTTTTGAACTCTAGGCATTGGTTCCTCCTTTGCCTCTAGTTGTGCAGATCGATTCATTGGTAATTTATTTTTATAGTGTCCTTTTCACTGCAATTAAAACATGTTATATGAACCTTAAATTTAGAATTGATAATTTTACCTTCTGAATCCTTATTAGGATTCTTCCCCTTGGCCATTTGTTCTAGCTTGAGTTCAGATCCATCAACCTCCTCCTCAGCCACTAGAGCGATGAAGTTGATTTGGTCTTGTTCTTCTAGATCTGGCTCCGAGGATAGCTCTTCGGATTCGGACTCGGATTCGAACTCACTTTTGTCTTGATCTTCTAGCCTCGACGGAGTCTCATGAAGCTCGATCAATTTGGTCCACATCTCGAATGCGTTCTTGTAATCTTCTAATTGACACAAAACTTTATTAGGCAAAATACTAATCAAAATATCTATTACCTTTCTGTTTGCTTCTGAGTTTTGAGAAGGTTGTCTCAGTGCAATCCAGTTGTCAAAATTGTTGCTTCCAACGAAGCATTCCATCATTTGCCTCCAAGAATTGAAGTAGACTTGATTGTACGATGGAGGGGCATAGATACTTCGCCTTCTTGATATGACATCGACATTCTTGCAAACAAAGAATTAAATAAAAATATTTCCAAGACTTTCTTCTTGGAATTAGTAGTGCTTGAATAATAAAAAAAATATTCTAAGAGAAAAGAAAAGATTTTAAACAAATGCTTTGAAAAATGGTTAAGTTATTTCAGAGCTTACGAGGCTCTGATACCAATTGATAGATCGATTAAGTGCAATAGAGGGGGGGGGGGGGGGAATATCACGTATTTAAAAATTTTCTTTTCCTTTGAAATCAAAGTCGTGCACAGCGAAAAGTAAAAGAGTAGACAAGTTCGGTCCGTATGCAGAGAAAAGCTTTGAGATGATCAGAAGTGTTGTTCCAGCCACAGACTTCGAGCCTTCTTTTATAGGTGTAATAGACGTTCGATCGACCAATCCCACTATTCGGTCGACTGAACCCACTCCCTTCCTTTCCGGCTGGAGTCTGACGCTGGCTCAATCTTTTGCATTTACTGATCATAAAGGGTTCGATCGACCGATCCCATTTTTCAGTCGACCGAACAGTGACCTTCCCTGTTTGTCGAGATCTTGAATTAATGCACCATTAATGTCTTCATTGTTTGGTTGACCGAACCTCTTTTTTAGTCGACCAAACCCTTGGTGAAATGAAGGTTTCTGAGTGTTGGTCGCGTGGCCACTGACAAAGCCTGATTCTGAGTTCTGAGTCAAAAGTTATGACCATTTGAACTTCAAGGGGTCATATAATTCTACAACACAAAGTTAGTTCAATATAACAATAATATTCCTACAAAATAAAGTTAGCACAGTTATAATACATGAGTAGTAATATGCATAAGTAATATTAGACAGTAGAACTGTCTTGATCTCAACTTGGAAACCTTCTCGGTTTCTTCAGTTGGATTAGCGACCTTAGGTTGTTCCTTTCAGGAACACGACTTCACTATTGCTCCTCCAGTTGTATACCTCAACTTACCTGCCAAACATGGTCCTCCAGACATGTTTGGACTTTGCCTACTTAGTCTCTGATCGAATGATCTACTAAGACTTTTCCTGCAATACTATATTAGCCAACAACAATAATAATGCAGAATATAATGGTAAACCTAAACCTTGGTTTACCGAGATCCATTGGTCCGGTCAACCGCACGTAGTCGACCGGAAACCATCCGACCAACCTTGCTTGGAGTTCACTCCTCCAAGACTTCTTGTTACCTAAGGTTACCACCCCTAGGATTTTCTCCACCTAGCTTTACTCACCAAGACTCAGTATTCGGCTACCTAGGGATCCTGACCTATCCACCTGGCTTCCATGATATACCGAGATTTCCCTTGCCTCAGTATTTGGCTACCCAGAGATCAGGTCCTCCAAACCTATCCACCTGACTTCCACGATATACCGAGATTTCCCTTGCCTAGCCTACAACTAGGGCTTCCCTTGCTTAGCCTACAACTAGGACTTCCCTAGATCAAGCTCTATACTTAAACATACTTAAACATATTTGTCTGACATTAAAACCTTGGAGGTCGATTGCACCAACAAAGACATCTAGAAGAATAAGAACACTCAAATATGGCAAACAAACCACTAAAAGATTATGTAGGACCGTATGCAAGAGGACTTCGTTCTAGCATCACAAGGCCATCTGTTGAAGCCAATAATTTTGAAATCAAGCCTGCGATAATCACTATGGTACAATAGAATTAGTTTGGAGGTAGATCACACGAAGATCTTAATCAACTTCTTGAACTTTTATATGAAATATGTGGTACAATGAAAATGAATGGTGTTCCAGCAGAAGCAGTACGATTATTATTATTTGGATTTTCTTTGAGAGACAAAGCCAAACAGTGGCTAAATTCTTTGCCTGCAAATAGTATATCCACTTGGGAACAATGTGAGTAATAATTTTTGGACAAATTCTATCCTCCAAGCAAAACTTTTCATATGAGAAATTTGATAGCAAGTTTCAGACAGTTAGACTCTGAATCATTATTTGAAACATGAGATAGATACAACAATATGCTCAGACAATGCCCACATCATGGACTGGAAAAATGGCTAGTTCTACCATGTTTTATAACGACATCAACTATCCTACAAAAGTGTCTCTAGATTCTACAGCCAAAGGGGCACTTATGAACAAAAGCCTAGATGAAGCCGAGAACATTATTGAAAGTGTAGCACAAAATCATCATCAATGGGCAACAAAAAGAAGTGGAGACTATTCATATACAAACCCAATTAAAGCATCAAGAAAATTTGATGTAGATGCAATTACTTTGATGTTTTCAAAACTGGATACTCTTACTAAAAGGCTGGAAAATATGGGAACAAATTCAAGCATGATCAATGCCATAGTGTGTGTTTATGAAACATGTGAAAGCATAAATCATGCTCAAGACGTTCTCATTGGGAGCCATCTCTGCACAAATTAATCAACTTGAGCAGTGTAATGTTCGTTGGGGTTGAAAGGTTGTAAATATAGTCCTACATTGAAAACATAGGAAAGATCATGTGTTTATAAGAGAAAGATATCTCCATTGACATGAGACCTTTTGGGTAGAGCCCAAGAGCAAAACCATGAGGGCTTAGGCTCAAAATGGACAATATCATGCAATTGTGGAGATATCTAAATTATTTTCGATCCTACAATGCTATCATGAGTTACAATTAGAGATAGAACAATCCATACTTCAACACATACAACCCTAGTTAGAAGAATCATCCAAACTTCTCTTATCGTAATAATCAAGAACAAGGACCATCCACGGGGGCTAGACCAAGCTACCAGCTTGGGCAACAAAACTTTCAACAACAACAACCTTATCAAGGCTATCAATTTTATAAATTGGAGAAAATGCTTGAAGAAGTTATTTCTGGTCAAAACGAATTGAAGCAAGAAATCAAGTTGTTAAATCAAAGAATGGATAATTCAGAGAAACACCAGAAAATGTAAGATAGCCAAATTGCCCAAATATCTTCTTCATCTTCAAGAGCATCAAGACAATTTCCTAGAAAACCTGATGTCAATCCAATGGAACACTGCAATAGAATTGAGCTTAAGAGTAGACGAACCTTGGGAGATCTTCAAGTGGCTGCTCCAAAAGGGATGAAAATTCAAGAAGAGCTCTCTCCTCCAATACTTGAACCAGTTCAGATTCAAGATGACGAGGAGAATACCAAGAAGGTTGAATAGACTCTTCCACTTTACCCTCAAAGCCAAGCAATCCCTTTTCCTCAAAGATTAGTCATGTTGAAGAAGGATGAAGAATTTGGCAGATTTCTTGACAAGGTTAAAGATATTTGTGTCGATGTCCCTCTAATTGATGTCATTCAACAAATGCCAAAGTTTACCAAATTTTTGAAGGATATTATGTCCAACAAAATAAGAAAAGGAGAGATCGAGACCATAACTCTAACTGAAGAATATATCGCTTTATTTGAGAAGAACACTTCCCCGAAAATCCAAGACCCATGAAGCTTTTATATTCCTTGAACTATAGGATCTGAATTTATAGAAAAAGCTTTTTATGATTTGGGGGCAAGTGTTAGCCTCATTTCATACTCAATTTATAATAAGCTAGGTCTCAAAAACTTTAAACTTACTACTATGAAACTACAATTAGCTGATTATACTTGTAGGTACCCTATGGGTATTGTTGAAGATGTGCCCATAGAAGTGGGTGGGAGCATTATTCCCACAGATTTTGTTGTGCTTGACATGGAAAAAGACCCAAAGATTCCAATGATACTGGGAAGACCTTTTCTTGCAACAGTTGGAGCTATAATCGACGTGAAAAACTATAAACTTTCATTGGTAATCGGTAAGGAAAGGTTGGAGTATGATCTATCTAATTCTTCTAACCATGTCTCTTCTTTCTTAGTGAGCATTTGCAGCGGGGCGGATGCTTACAAATTGGAGGATTGGAACTTCCATCCTCATGGGAGGCCGCCGAATGAAGTACATGATCCGACAAGTGTTGGGAGAATGCCCCCAATAAAAAATGAGAAGTACATCTGTCCTCCGAGGGAAAGAATGAGGGAAGAAGAAGCACACTCAACCCTAGGAGGGAAATCTATGTCTCCTTAGGTATAGCCTTGAAAACGAAGACGGGGTCGAGCTAATGACCTTAAATAAGCGCTTCTTGGGAGGCAACACAAGGGTTCCTTTAGTTAGATTCAATTTTAGCTTTCTTTTTCATTAGTTAATATTTTTAAAATATTGTTGTTTTTGTTTTCAGGTTGTACATTTCTTCCATGAGATGGCCATGATTATTTCATGGGCATGGAGGCATTGGAGAAGTCAGAAAGGAGAAAATTCAGCAATACTGGACCTAACAGAGCCCGACCGTGTACCATACACGGCCATGTGACACTTACAGAGGAGGAGGAGCACTCGACCGTGTGACTCACACTGGCCATGTGAGATCACCCGAGAAGAAGAGGGTCAAGGTCGTGTGATTTCACACGGGCGTGTGAAAATACTCGAGAAGAAGAAGAAGGAGGTTGTGTGAGGCCAACAGAGAAGAAAATAAACTCGGTAATGTGACACACACTGGACATGTGAACCTAGACGAGAAGGAGACACCACTGCCCATGCCATTTGGCACGGCCGTGTGGTTCTGACCTAGAGGAGGACTACTTGGGCCGTGTAGATTTACACAGCCATGTGGAGCATCTTGACCTGACCGTGTCTATAAGACATGACTGTGCCAAGGCCGTGTCGGCCACACCCCCAAGCCAAATTTCTTCTCCAACCCTTCCTCATCTTCAACCTTTCTTCTTAACCTCTCAGATTTAGACCTCTTACTCATTTTTCTCCATAAACCACATCTAGATTTAGATCTAAACAGCAATTCTCCTCTCTTACCTTCAAGATCTATAACTTCCTTCCCTAAGATCTTACTTCTCAAGATCTATTTTCTCAAGATCTCACTTCTCCAATTAAACAACACTTTTCCCTCTTTGAACTTGCCATAATGTCTAACCTTTTGAAGAAGCTTTGAAAAGGAAGTGGTGGATCAAGTGGAGAAAAGGAACCACCAAAGGAAAAGGGCAAGGAGAAAGTCACAAAGGGCAAAGGCAAATGGAGGGCATGCGACGATGGTAACAATAATGAATTCAATATCATTTTTAGAAATGATGATCATAGAGCTAGATTTGATATTCTTGTCGCAAGAAAGATTGTGTGTACACAATACATAGACCCAACTATTTTGAATGTTTTAGAAATTAGAGATGATATGGATTGGATGATTAGTTTTCTAGATTGGGATGATATTATGTACACACATCTTCTTACATATCCTCAAATTATACTTAAATTCTTAAGCTCATTAGATGTCCACTATTCGAATGAAGATGATTATATTGGTAAAATTACTTTGGATTAATGAATCAAGACTTTTAGTGGGCATTTAGTGACTTTTAACAATTGTTTTGATTTATCTACTGGTGGCTCTCACAGGTTTGACCCTAGATTTAGTTGGAATAATTTTTGGAATTCAATTACTGGATTGAACTAACCTTATGAGCCCTCTAGAGCTAAATCTTCCCATATGCAAACCCCCATCTTTAGGTACTTACACCAAGTCATGAGTAAAACTATTTTTGGTAGAGGGGAAAGCGATGAAATTGTTAGGAAAGTGAAACTTTATGCTCTTTGGGCTATGTTACATAAGGTTGACTTTGATTCCGGTTTCCATTTTTTGCAAAACCTTGTGAGAGCTGGGAAATCATCCTCAGGATTAATTATCTTTGGTGGTTTGTTACCCCAAATAGTTAAAAATATGGATTGTGATCTAGATGAGTTAGAAATTGTCCATGACAATAGCATGATCGATATCGATGCATGTCTTGCCATGAAGATGATTTGCCAGGATGAGAATGACTTTGCCTTTCTTAGGAAGGATGATTTTCCATTAACCCTTCCTTGTCTTGAGCGGACCTCTATTTGCAATCTTGCTAATTGAGTAGTCACTGATTCAGATCCTGAGAATGCCCCTTCCTTGTCCGGAGACACCGAGCCCCACCTTGAGCCCTCGTCATCTGGACACTCGCAGCTGTCCGGACATTCGGAACTTGCTAGGCATTCTTTTACCTATGGTACAGGTCACTCCAGATTTGATTTTTTTGATTTTCACACCTCTCTAAATTCACTTCACAAGAAGCAAGAGGCCCAACGAGTAATGTTGGAGGGCTGCTCCACTTTATCAGATGACCAGTATAGAGAGGTGCGAGATTATTTTCAATTAATGAGGAACATTCAAGGTCAAGTGGTTGAATTTATCTAGGATTATGATACGGATCAAGCTAGAATGAGAGATTTCATAGAGGGCATGAGTGTTATGCGTCAACAAGTTGACGCCCTCTGTGAATATCATAGGATTCTGAATGAGACTCCTAGTTTTCCTTCTTGCCGACCACGTAGACCTCCATTTCCCCCGCCCTCCTCTACCACCACCACCATATTGATTTCATCGGGACGATGAAAAGTTTAGGTCGGGGGGGGGGGGGGGGGGGAGTGTTTGCAACCTGAATTTTCTGCATTTTCTTTTGCATTTTTCTGTACATTTCTAGCATTTCTATTTTGTTTTACTTTGCTTGCATTTTTCTTTGCTTTGTTTGCTAGATTTGGTTTGGATTGTCACTTGACTGTCTTTTGAAATATTGTGGCATATTGAGAACATCATTCCTCACTACTGCTAACTTGTCTACAAGAAAAATTGTTTGCACGTTTATATCTTGATTCATGATGCTGTGGATATAATGTTAGTATGTTTAGTGGATCTCTTTTCTCTATCTTAAGTAGCATGATATGAGCTAAGTATTATACGGAAACAAATTTGAGTTTTGGCTTAACCTTAAGGATTCTATTATCACTTTACTTGAGCTTGAATAGTTGATATCATTGAAATAATTATGATTCATCCTATTTGTTTAGTACTTAGTTCCTATGGTGATTTCTTAAACTATATCTTGGTTACTAGATAATGCTCAAGTCATGTAAGATCATTTGAAAAAAAATCAAAATATTCCAACATTTGCACTTATATGCATTTGTGTTCAAGTGTTACATCTTGCAATCACTAAATTAAAAAAATGAATAAGAGATATAAAAAAAATAGTTATCATGAGTGGAAACTAGCAAATTACCCCTTTGAGACCGAGTTAGATTACTGGAAAAATAACTCCTATGTTTCTCTTGATATCGAGCACGCCTTTGAGACTTTGGGTGGATTGAGGAATATGAACCAAGTGTGTGGTAGGTAAGTGCCTATCATCGGAAATATTAGGAACTCAATTAGATGACGGCTTGACTAGGATAAAGATTAAAACTTGAAGAGTTTGGGTCACTTATTGCACTGTGGATAAGAAACTTATGCTTAGGCCATACTTGAGCTATTTCCATGATCATGCTTATCAATAAAACTTGTAGATAGAGTTAGGAAAGTGCACTAGGGATTATAATGTATTATAGAGCACATGAGTTTAGATTGTGACATTTTGCTTAAGGACAAGCAAAGGTTTAAGTCTGGGGGTGTGATGTGTGTAGATTATATACACTTACTTAGCATGTTTTGACGCACATTCACATATTTTACGCATATTTTATCTATGCACTTTCATACTCTTTGTCTTACTTTTAGTATAATTACTCTTCTTTGTTCGGAGATCTGCTCTTGTGTATTTTCTATTTACATGAGTCAAATTTGGAGAGAAAATGATGTTCATGGTCGATCCAATCAACCAGTGAAGGAAGACAACACTGGCCATATGAGCCACATGACCATGCTAAAGGACTAAGGAGGAAAATGACTTTGGTTGTATGGTGCAGACTGTAGGACCGTTAGATTCGATAGAGGGGGGGTGAATATTGATTTGAAAATACAGAGTATAAACGCAGCGGAAAAAGTAAAATAGACACAATGGTTTTACTTCGTTCGGAGCCTGTGACGACTCCTACTCGAAGGTCCGTACTCCTTGAGTACTTTCGTTGGGCAATTCACTAGCAATTCGGATAATTACAATTTAAGTACAAAAAGTTGCTAATGAAAACTAAAAATAAATACCGACAAAAGGGAAAAGAACGAATCGTAGTGTCGGAGCTTTGTTGGCGTCGCACTGAACGTTGAGCAGCAAGACCAGCAGTAGAAGAGTTCTCAGTCTGATTGGTTCTGAAGCTCCTGTCTGGGGCTTCTTTTATATGCTGTTCCAGGCGCCTGGATCCCTTCCGGGCGCCTGGAATGTGACGTAGCTGCACAAACCATAATGCTCCACGTGGCGACGACTCGGCTGGATAGAATTCGCCTTCCGGGCGCCCGGATCCCCTCCGGGCGCCCGGACCACCTTGTTCCAGAAAACTCCCTTTTCCTGCAAAACAAAGTTAGTCCGAGGCAAATGTATATCCTGTAAAATAGATTGTCAGCACAGTTAAGGTTCAACAGATAATTAAAAAGAGTATGACTTAGATTCCGTCTTTCCGAGACCGGAATCCAGTCACGATCTCGACTTAGATATCCGAAATGGATCTAAGCCGGATCGACGCCTAATGTTCCCTTCCCGGGAACGCGTCCTCACAGTCACTCCCTTCCAGTGACTTACCTTGCTTACCTGCCAGACGTCCGGTCAGCCCGTCGACCTAGCTGGACTTCTCGCCAAGCGTCCGGTCAGCCCGTCGACCCGCTTGGACTTCTCGCCAGCTATCCGGTCAGCCCGTCGACCTAGCTGGACTTCTCGCCAAGCGTCCGATCAGCCCGTCGACCCGCTTGGACTTCTCGTCAGCTATCCGGTCAGCCCGTCGACCTAGCTGGACTTCGTGCCAAACATCCGGTCAGCCCGTCGACCTGTCTGGACTTTTCCTGCACACTTGATCAAAGTGTCAGACAACAACACAACTAACTTAACCTATTTTTCATTCATCAAAACCTGGGTTAGACCATTAGTGCTACCCGCACCAACAATCTCCCCCTTTTTGATGGAATGACAACCTGGTTAAGTTAGTGAAAACATATGCAAGAAACAACATGCATTTATGTGGTTTTAAAGTTTGTTAGTTTATATTTTCAACTTGGTTTAGCTAACTTAACCACCTAACCCTCCTCCCCCTTTGACATTCATCAAAGGTAAACAATCATAGCGAAGAGTTACTGTAACAGGTAATCAAATTTTGAAAGATATCTAGGTTTGGTTCAAAATTTGAAAGATAAAAGTGCAATTTTTAACACCAAGTTAAAAAATTGTCAAGTTGACTTGGGGGAGACAAGCAGTTTTGAAAAGTATAAATTTAAAGTTAATCAAGTTTAACTCTCAAGCGTGTGGAAATTTTCAAAATAGGTTTTTCAAATTTTTATCTACTTTTCAAAAAGGTAAGTTTTTCAACTTTGATTTTTCAAACCAAAAAAAAATTAAGTAATTTTTTTAAAAAAATTTTGTCAAAAATTAATTTTTAAGGCTAATTTGATAAGAACTAAATTTTGAAATAGTTAACTTTTCAAATCAGGTTTGAAAATCAGGTGGGATTAAACTTTCACATTTTTCAAATACTTAGTTAAATTTAACTTTTTGTAAATCAATGTTCAAACATATGTTAGGTTTTAAAAAGCATTTTTCAAACACACAAAATTTGAGTTAATTCTCCCCCTGAACTTGATACTTAACTCTAACCAGCTGTCTAACCAATTAGGTACTAACTAACTATCAGAAGATAGTAGCTTTCACTTGGTTAGTCAGATTAAGTTAATTATAACCAGTCAGTGTTTGACTTGACTGATGAACTTTAATCTGATTAATATCTGAATTGTATTTAATGTCCAGGCTTATGCTGATGCACTGGAATAAGCATCTTAAGTCTAGACAGTTGGCCTATGCATCTCACCCTTTTCTATGTTTATCAAACACAAGCAAGGTAAACCTAAGGTGTTGGTGAGATGCTCAAGAACTAGACCTATGGGTACATGCTTTCTAAGGATTCAAAACTAGTCTAAGGCCAAAACTGTTTTTGAAAGTCTAAAAATGAAAAGTTTGAAAACAAACAAGTTTAGCCTATAAGTTGGTAAAATCATTTTTGAAAGTATTTTTGAAAGATCCTAGTCTATTAAGCACATCCCTAATTTTCGTCGTAAGTTGCTAAATTCACTTTCAGGGAGAGGTTTTGTAAAAATGTCAGCTAAATTTGATTTGGACTCAATATATTTGAGTTCAATATCGCCTTTAGTAACATGATCCCTGATGAAGTAGTGTCTAATTTCAATATGTTTGGTTCTTGAATGGTGCACAGGATTCTTGGTTAAGTTAATTGAACTTATATTGTCAATTAATACTTTTACATTTGTGATATTTAAGTTGAAATCTTTTAGAGTATGCATCATCCATAATATTTGTGCAACACATTCGCCTATAGCTATGTATTCTGACTCAGTTGTAGACAGAGCAACACAATGTTGCTTTCTACTAAACCAGCTAACAAGTGATGCACCTAATAATTGGCATCCACCACTTGTGCTTTTGGGGTCTAATTTGCATCCAGCATAATCTGAGTCAGAATACCCTATTAGTTCAAAATTATTTGTCCTAGGATACCAGATTCTTACATTTGTTGTTCCTTTAAGATATCAAAAAATTCTTTTAACCTGTGTCAAATGGGATTCCTTAGCACAAGTTTGGTATCTAGCACACATACTAACTGCAAATAAAATATCGGGTCAAGTACAGTAGGCTACCTATTGCACTTCTATAATATTTTAAATCAATTGGTTTTCCATTTGGGTCACTATCTAAGATTGTGTTTACAGCCATCGGTGTTTTTATTTCTTTTGTATTTTCCATTCCGAATTTTTTAAGTAATTCTTTGGTGTATTTATGTTGAGAAATATAGTTTCCTTCATTTGTTTGTTTGATTTGTAATCCTAAGAAATAGGTTAGTTTTCCCACTAAGCTCATTTCAAATTCTTTTTCCATTAGATTAATAAATTCTTCTAAAAATTCTGAATTTATTGAGCCAAATATTATGTCATCCACGTATATTTGTGCAATAAATATGTTTGTATTTAATGATTTAACAAACAAGGTTGGGTCAATTTGACCTTGTTTGAATCCTTTAGATGTTAGGTAAGATGTTAGCCTCTCATACCACGCCCTGGGTGCTTGTTTAAGTCCATATAGGGCTTTCTTTAATTTAAAAACATAATCAGGGTGTTCTAAGCTTTCAAAACCAGGAGGCTAACCTACATAAACTTCTTCTTTGATTAGTCCATTAAGAAAGACAGACTTAACATCCATTTGGTATAGTTTAAATCCCTTATGGGTTGCATAACTTAGTAACATTCTAATGGATTCTAATCTGGCTACTGGGGCATATGTTTCGTCATAGTCAAGTCCTTCAACTTGACTAAATCCTTTGGCAACCAGCCTAGCATTATTTCTAGTAATTTCCCCAGTTTCACTTAGTTTGTTTCTGAATACCCATTTTGTTTCTATTATTTTCTTATTCTTAGGTGGTGGGACTAGGTCCCAGACCTCATTACGCTCAAATTGGGCTAGTTCTTCTTGCATAGCTATAATCCAATCTGGGTCTAGTAGGGATTCATCCACAGTTTTAGGTTCTATTTTTGAAATTAATGAAATTTGACTTAGGTTTCTAAAAGATGATCTGGTTTGAACTCTTAAGTCTGGGTCACCAATTATTTGATCAGTTGGATGATTTGGGTTTACCCTTATTGTTTTAGGAGGTTGATTCTCTTGATGTTGTTCCTCTTCTTCATGACTTAGAGTTTGGTTGATTTCTGGAACAAACTCCGGTGGTTATGTAGGTTCTATGTCTTGTTTAGTTTCTTTAAATTTTACATTAGTAGTTTCTTCAATTTTTAAGGTAACCTTATTATAAATTCTGTAGCCTCTATTATTTAGGGAATATCCTACAAAAATTCCATTTTCAATTTTAGAGGTGAATTTTCCTAAGTGTTCTTTTGTATTTAAGATAAAAACTCGGCACCCAAATACCTTAAAGTATTTTATGTTTGGTTGTTTATTATAAAATATTTCGAAGAAAGTTTTGTTATGAGTTTTATTTATTGTTGTTCTGTTCTGTACATAGCAGGCTGTACTACCGGCTTTTGCCCAAAAGTATTTAGGTAGGTTATACTCATTTAACATTGTTCTAGAAGCTTCAAGTAAGGTTCTATTTTTTCTTTCTACAATTCCATTTTGTTGGGGGGTTTTAGGGCATGAGAACTCATGATGGTAACCGTTTTCTAGACAAAAACTGTTAAAGTTGTGATTTTTAAATTCTCCCCCATTGTCACTCCTAATTCTTTTAATTTTAATATCTTTTTCGTTTTCAATCTATTTGCAAAAATTTGTAAGAATTTCAAAAGTTTCATCTTTATGTTTTAAGAATTTTACCCAAGTAAACCTGGAGTAATCGTCTATAATTACTAAACAATATAAGTTTCCATTAATGGATTTGACTCCATGGGAGTCAAAAAGATCTAAATGTAGAAGTTCTAAGATTGAGTTAGTTTGTGGTTGATTTGTTTGTTTGTGGGTTGATTTAGTTTGTTTTCCTTGTTGACAAGCATTACATATAGTTGAATCTAAGTTAGGTAACTTCGGTAAGCCTTTTACAAGTCCATTTAGTTTACTTATATTTCTAAAGTTGGTGTGAGACATTCTCCTATGCCATAACCAAGTTTCTTCTTTTGTGTTAAATAGCACTTAATGGAAGAAATGGTTAAGTTGATGACATAGATGTTGTCTTTTCTAAAACCTTTTAGGCTTATGGTAGGATTATCTAGATGTTTGATTGAGCATTCTGTAGATAGAAACTTGACCTTATACCTAGTATCACACAATTGACTTATACTTAGAAGATTATATTTAAAGTTTTCAACAAGTAAGACATTTGTAATTATAAAGTCTAATTTTAATTCAATATTACCTATACCAATTACCTTGAGTTTGCCGTTGTTTCCAAAGGCAACTGTTCCTAGGCTTTTGTAAGTGAGTTGAGTGAACTTGGTGTGATCTCCAGTCATATGTTTGGAGCAACCACTGTCCAAAATCCACTTGGTTTCCTACAGTAAGTAGGATTTTGAAGTTAGTCTTTTGAGCATGCATTAATTTAAGTTTAAAATTAAGATTTTGAAATTAAGTTTTAAGTTAAAATTAAAAATTTTGAAATTAAGTTAAAATTAAAAATTTTCAAATTAATTTTTTAGGTTAAAATTAAAAATTTTGAAATTAATTTTTAAGTTAAAATTAAAAATTTTCAAATTAATTTTTAAGTTATAAAAATTTTGAAATTAATTTTTAAGTTAAAATTAAAATTTTCAAATTAATTTTTAAGTTAAAATTAAAAATTTTGAAATTAATTTTTAAGTTTAAAATTAAAATTTTGAAATTAATTTTTAAGTTAAAATTAAAAATTTTGAAATTAATTTTTAAGTTTAAAATTAAAATTTTGAAATTAATTTTTAAAAAATTTTAAAATTTAAGCCTTATTCATCTCACCCGATCTATATTATCAATCAGGGAATCTTATGATTTTGTGAGATGAAATTGGTTTGATTACAGACTTTTGGTTTAACTTGTGTTAGATTCAGACTTAGCTTTGGTTTCCACAAATAGACATTCTTCGGATAAACTTCTAAGCTTGGTGAGTCACAAGGACATCATTAGAAGTAACCAACCTTTCGAGGTTTTCCGAATAGTCCTATCCACGGAACTTAGTACTAAATCTTGGTCTAACTGGTTAGGATTCGTTTAAGGGTAGCTTTGGTCAGTTCCACTTGGCCAAATGCACCAGATCGAAGCCATATCTTTCTAGACATGCGATGCCCAAGCTTCCCTAACGTACTATCATCCAAAAATTTCACCAGTACCATGATTCAAGTTAAACTTGGTCTCTTTTTAACTAATCCTAATTACCCTGCCGGGTTAGTTAGTTTTGGAGGTGCCAGCTATTCTGGAGCCTCCCCCTGAATTATTGGCCATTAATTTAGATTTTGGTTTTAGGCTTGTGTCGATTCTTTTTATAGTTATAGTTAACTTGGTGATAATTTTGTTGTTTTTTAAACTGTTTAGATTTTGAATTTGATTTAGGTTTGTATTTTGGATTTTGGTTTGGTTTATTTAATTTTATATAATGTATTTTTTCTTTAGGTATATAATATTGATTAAGTCCTACTTGCGTGGTCAAACACGCTTTCGGAACCCAAGCTAGATTGGTTGACTTGTATTGGGTTATTAATGATTTGAAGGTTTTATTTGAATTCGACTTATATCCTAGTCCGGTTTTATTATAACATGCTTTTTGATTATTTAGGATTAAGTCTAAATTTTTTGATCTTGTTGTGAATTTTTCTAACATCTCCTTTAAATTGTTTATTTCATTTTTTAATGATAAATTCTCTTCCTCAAGTGTTAGATCTTGAGTTGGATTCGAATTCTTTAATTGTTCCTTGAGGTTTTGATTTTCCTCAAGAAGTGATTTGTTTTCATTTTCTAATTTAGTTAATTTACTATTTAAACAGGAAATAATTCTAAAAATTTTTTTGTTTAAATTAAAGTATACCTCATTCGGGCCTTCGGAAACGAGTACGGACTCGTGGCTTGTTTCGGGTTCAGACCCGTCTTCATCTTCTGACTCGTTATCTGTTTCAGCTTCGTGGGCCATCAGTGCGAGGTGGCTCTGATGTTTCTGCTCTTCTTCCTCCGATTCGTCCGAGGAGTCGTCCCACGTTGCTTTGAGTGCCTTCTTTTTTGTTGGCTTTGGTTTGTCGAACTTTAGTTTTGGACATTCGTTCTTGTAATGTCCCTTTTTGTTGCAGCCGTAGCAAGTCACGTTCTTTTGTTCTGAGGGAGAGCTGATCTTTTGAAGATCCTTTTTGCTGAAGCTCCTCTTTCTCCTGGTAAACATTTTTCTTACCAAGTTCACCAGGTGTTCTTCGTCTTCAGAATCTTGATCGGAGTCTTCTTCAAGTTCAGGCTTGCTTTTCTTTTCTTTGGAGGAACCTGCAAATAGTGCTATACCTTTCTCGGCTCCAGCATTAGTTTGTTCGTGTAATTCTAATTCACAAAACAGCTCGTCTAATTTTAAGTTAGAAAGATTCTTAGAAATTTTGTAGGCATCCACTATTTATGCCCACAAACTATTACGTGGAAAGGCGTTTAAAGCGTACCTTATTAAGTCTCTGTTCTCCATTTGGTGGCCTATTGCATGAAGCCCGTTAAGGATGTCCTTGATCCTCGCGTGTAGTTGATTCGCTGTTTCTCCTTCCTGCATTTTTATATTAAAAATTTTATTTAGAAGCAGGTCTCGTTTTGTTACCTTAGCGTCGCTCGTTCCCTCGTGCAGTTCGATCAGCTTGTCCCATAGCTCTTTAGCGTTTTTGTGTGGACCGACTCTGTTCAGTTCTTCTCTTGTCAATCCGCACTGTAGAGTGTTGATCGCTTTATTTTCTGTTGACGCTTTTTTCTTGAGATCTGCTGTCCAGTCTTCAGGATCCACTAGATTCCCGGCGTTGTCCACTGGAATTTTGTAAGGTTTTGTAATGCTCATCCACTGGTCGAAGTCTGTTTTGAGGTAGACCTCCATACGCTTCTTCCAGTAAGGGAAGTCGTCCCCGTTGAAGAGTGGAGGTCGCACTGTGCTGAATCCTTCTTGTTGGGACATTCTGTGCATAGGTAAATAACCAAAAAAAATATCCCAAGACTTGGTCTTGGATTAGTAGTGCGGGAAGAGAAAAATAGAAAATAAATCTAGATTCGTGTTGCACTAATTTAAATTGATTAGTGAAATATTAAGTTAACGAAACACCAGTTTTAAAATTAATTAAAAAAAAAAAAACAATTCACCCCCTGTCTGATTGGTGGTTGCACCAAATCAGAGCGGTACCTGCTCTGATACCACTTGTAGGACCGTTAGATTCGATAGAGGGGGGGGGTGAATATCGATTCGAAAATACAGAGTATAAGCGCAGCGGAAAAAGTAAAATAGACACAATGGTTTTACTTCGTTCGGAGCCTGTGACGACTCCTACTCGAAGGCCCGTACTCCTTGAGTACTTTCGTTGGGCAATTCACTAGCAATTCGGATAATTACAATTTAAGTACAAAAAGATGCTAATGAAAACTGAAAACAAATACCGACAAAAGGGAAAAGAACGGAGCGTAGTGTCGGAGCTTTGTTGGCGTCGCACTGAACGTTGAGCAGCAAGACCAGCAGTAGAAGAGTTCTCAGCTTGATTCTGAAGCTCCTGTCTGAGGCTTCTTTTATATGATGTTCCAGGCGCCTGGATCCCTTCCGGGCGCCTGGAATGTGACGTAGCTGCACAAACCATGATGCTCCACGTGGCGACGACTCGGCTGGATAGAATTCGCCTTCCGGGCGCCCGGACCTCCGGGCGCCCGGACCACCTTGTTCCAGAAAACTCCCTTTTCCTGCAAAACAAAGTTAGTCCGAGGCAAATGTATATCCTGTAAAACAGATTGTCAGCACAGTTAAGGTTCAACAGATAATTAAAAAGAGTATGACTTAGATTCCGTCTTTCCGAGACCGGAATCTAGTCACGATCTCGACTTAGATATCCGAAATGGATCTAAGCCGGATCGACGCCTAATGTTCCCTTCCCGGGAACGCGTCCTCACAGTCACTCCCTTCCAGTGACTTACCTTGCTTACCTGCCAGACGTCCGGTCAGCCCGTCGACCCGTCTGGACTTCTCGCCAAGCGTCCGGTCAGCCCGTCGACCCGCTTGGACTTCTCGCCAGCTATCCGGTCAGCCCGTCGACCTAGCTGGACTTCTCGCCAAGCGTCCGGTCAGCCCGTCGACCCGCTTGGACTTCTCGCCAGCTATCCGGTCAGCCCATCGACCTAGCTGGACTTCGTGCCAGACATCCGGTCAGCCCGTCAACCTGTCTGGACTTTTCCTGCACACTTGATCAAAGTGTCAGACAACAACACAACTAACTTAACCTATTTGTCATTCATCAAAACCTGGGTTAGACCGTTAGTGCTACCCGCACCAACACAGACAACCTGTGTAGCTTCACCAAAGGAGGAGCATGAGATGGCCGTGTGGATCCACATGATCGTGTCACCCCAGCAGCGTATCCAGAACACGACCGTGCCACACTTCCAGAGAAAAAGCAAGTATAGGTCGTGTGTGCCACACGGGCATGCAAGATTTCCAAAGGCCAAGATTAGATAGACCGTGTGTGTCACACGACCGTGTAAGCCATCCAGAGACAAAGCAGGACACAACCGTGCGACCCTGCCGAGAGCAGAATGGGTGAGACCATGTGAAGGCCACACGACTATGGCACGGGCCGTGTGGTGCCTGTGCCCTGCTCTATATAAGGGGGTTTC
Source organism: Zingiber officinale (assembly GCF_018446385.1). Classification (NCBI taxonomy): domain Eukaryota; kingdom Viridiplantae; phylum Streptophyta; class Magnoliopsida; order Zingiberales; family Zingiberaceae; genus Zingiber; species Zingiber officinale. The sequence continues at coordinate 71,145,957 of NC_056005.1, read as the reverse complement.
TTCCTCTTTCAAAAGGGAGGAGGCTCTCCCTTTGGGGAGATCCAATTTGGGGCTATTCTTCACAAAACCAAATACTTCATTTACTTTTCTATTTCTATTTTCTAGTGGCCTACTTAGTACATTTCCTACCTTGTTAATTATTTAGCTAATTCTACGTGAGACGTCTCTTGTACTTATAAACAGTCCCTGTGGGATCGATAATCTTTTATTACTGATGACAAAACCGTGCATTTACAGTTGAGTAACACATAGCTAATAAAGTGTAATTTCTCTTTTTTGATACATATTCCATTATGGTGCTTTAGATGGAGTGAGTTAGGAGATGATCCCAAACTCAACTAGATGATCATGAAATTCTTGGCTTAAGTATTCACCACATTGATCTGATTAAAGTATCTTAATATTATTCCAAGTTAGTTTTGTACTTTAATTTTAAATTCTTTGAACTTTTTAAAGAATTCTAACTTGTGTTTCATTAAATACGCATAATCATATCTACTGAAATCATTAGTGAAAGTAATGGAATACTAGTAGCCTCCTCTAGTTGTTATACTAAAAGAGTCACACACATCACTATGTATAAGTCCTAACAATTCACTAGCTCATTCACTTTGTCCACTAAAAGGAGTTTTAGTTATCTTGCCTAATAGACAAGACTCGTATATATCATATGATTCAAAATCAAATGAGCCCAAAAGTTTATTTTTATATAGTTTAGATATGCATTTTTCATTTATATAATCCAAGTGACAGTGTCAGAGATATGTTTGGTTTAAATCATTAGATTTTAACCATTTTATATTTATGTTATAAACTTAGTATTCAACATCCAGAACATAAAGCTCATTAATTAATTGTGCACTACAATAAAATATATCATTTAAATAAATAGAATAATATTTGTTCTTTATTGTAAATAAAAACCTTTTTTGTCCAAACTCAACTTCTTAAACAAGCATAGTAGATAAAGATAAAAAAAATAGAATTCTACAGTTATAACAACAACTCTTGCACTATTGCTAACTCGTAGGTCCATTTCACCCTTTGTCAATGATCTACTCTTTTTTAGATTCTACACATTAGTACAAATGTGAGAAGCACATTCAGTATCTAATACCCATGATGAAGAAATGGATAAATTAACTTCTATAACATAAATACTTGAGGCAAAAGTCTCACTTTCCTTCTTTTTCACTTCCTCTAGGTATACTTTGTAGTTCCTCTTCTAATGTCCAGTCTGACCATAATGAAAACAAGTTCCTTACTTAGCCACCCCACCTTTGGGTTTTAATGTATAAGACTTTGTCTTGCCTTTGGTTTATGTCTTACCCTTACCTTTGGGCTTGTGTTTTCATTTGCCCTTTTATACCATCAATATGGTATTGGGCTTGGTGTTCTTAAGATTAAGTTTAGCCGTTCTTAATATGCTTAACATCTTATACAATGACTTATCAATTTCATTTATGTTGTAATTCATGATAAATTCACTATAGTTTTCAAGTAATAATTACAGAACTAAGTCAGTGACCAACTCTTGGCCTAATAGGGAGCCCTATCTGTCAAGATTCTCAACGTATCCAATCATCTTAAGAACATGAGTTCCTACAGGGCTTCCTGCTATCATCTTGCATGAAAATAAAACCTTTGATAATTCAAAACTCTCATGTCTTGGCTGCTCTTGATATAATCATTTTAAATGTTCAACCATTTCATAAATATCCATATTCTCATGTTACTATTGAAGCTTAGAGTTCATGGTGGCAAGCATAAGACGTGATACATTCAATACATCATCTTGATACTTTTTATAAGCATCCTTATTAGTACGAGAGACAAAAGAAGTAGGTGGTTTAGGAATGGATTGCTCTAGGACATATAGTTCCCTTTCTTGCTTGAGGACAATTCTCAAATTTTGGCACCAATCTAGGAAATTAGCTCAATTGAGCTTGTCCTTCTTAAGAAAAGATCATAGTGATAGGATATTTGACGTATTTGCAGTCATGGTAAGCTACAACAATAATAAGTGCAGAAAATAAGTATCATATTTTAAATTCACTTAATTAGGTCTTTAATTAAATGACACTTCTATTAAATTATAAAACTGAGTAGGAGCAAGGCATGAATGTGGACAAACATAGATTATCTGCACTATTATCTTCAAACTCAATAGTGTTTACATTTGAATGGCCCAAGATTCATATTTTACCTTATCTTGAGTTAGCTTTGGCTAATCATCCAAAACTTGGCTATTTAGGTAGATAACATATACCAATTGCATCAAATGCAACTCTTGGATAATTAAATGAACAATACAATTTGTTCTTTGCCCATCTATTGCTGTAGTTCCTAATTTTATACCTCTAAGTTCTCAATCTTATTGAGATAATCTAGTTAAGTCACACCCAATGTTTGATAAGTTGGATATCACAATTATCCTATTGCATTATACCAAGATAAATAGAGGCATTTTACTTTGGTAAACTTATTTATTATTGAGAAATGTAGTAATGAGTATCAAACTTTTAGTAGACATTGTAAATTGACTTAATAAAATTACCAATTTAATATGCATCACATACATCAAATAAGCATGGCATATATCAACATACATTACACAATAGAAAATAAATGTGACATGGTTATGACTCATCTAATACGAACTTCTCAAGCCAATGAGAGGATCAAAAAATCAATCTAAGGGAATTGCATCTTCTCTAAGTGCTTCCTTGGTTGTCAACCTAAGAGAATTATATCTTCTCCAAGTGCTTTCTCGGATGTCGTGTGTTGTTGGTCTCCTTCTCCTCAATTATAACCCTTCAATCTTGTACTAATAATAATACTATTCTAATTTGTACATTACACAATTAGAAGAAACCTCAAGTGACATTCGAGAAAAGTTAGATGAGAAAAGAAATTTTATAACTAGAGATGTGGAGATAAAGGAACAACAAACAGGCCATATTAATTTTACAATAAACACACACACAATCCAATCATATCTGGGTACAGGGTCATAACCATGCACCATACTATACAATACATGTATCAATTTTATAACATCATTTTTATCATAATTTCAATTAATGACCTATATGGCGAAACCATATGGGGTTCTACGGGTAGTGCCCCTAGCTAGGTCTAAGGGGCAGTGCCCCTAGTGGCAGTCCCTGCTGTAAATGATTTCCTTAACTCGTTAAATGAGTTGCTATTATATTTCCCTTTGATATTAACAATCGAATTTCACAACCTGTTTGTAACAGATTGATCTATTATTGTAATCAAATCATAGTTTTGATTATTAATAGAACGATTAATATCTCACAATCTGTTCATAACAAATTATCATAAAGATATCAATCATCATAAAATCACCATTGTTTGATTAGTCGAATAAAACCAGATTATTGCATTCATATTATTGTGAAACTACAATCACTACCGTTTCATACCAGATTAATTAAAATACCCATCAAAACCACCCATAAAATGAAAACATTTATAAATCATTCATATAGATCACAATAAACATGTTCATTTATATAAGATAAAAATAAATAGTAGAACAATGTAATCGAATTCGCAAGTAGCTCTGTCGTTGGTTTGAAAATAATGTTACCTCTTGATGCGTAATGTCCGTAGTACTAGCTACCATATATAAGTTTAGATAAAATCCTAACGTCTTATTAGATAATATATGTTCGTCATCACTAAGTTTTATCTAATAAGACTTTATAAAATGTGACCAAGTCTTATTTATAAAATGTGGTCAAGTTTTATTTAATAAGACTTTATTTAATAACGTGGTCAAATCTTATCTATTAAAATATTATCTAATAACATAAGCTTCATTTAGTTTGAGTTTATTTGAAAAATCTAAATAAATATTAGATTAAATACAATTATATTAACTCAATAATTCAATAAGATCCAATTAGATTAATTTGAAGATTTGATTGTATTCCTAATATATCCTCCCTTGTAAGGATTGGATTCCTAAAATGAAGAGGAAGGGCCAAGACAATGCAGAATAATTGCTTTCGAATCTTCGATGCATTTGACCTAAATTTTTTATGTAGGTGTTTGTTCAAATTAAATAAGTCTTGGAGTTAATTTATAGTGAATGTAAAATATCTCGTTAGGTGCCTGATCTTCTTCATAGAAAGGGTTGCTACGATAAAATAAAATATCTTCCGTGCTTTATTTGTATATATCTTACTATGGGGCCAATAATACTGTACTACTTAGGATGAATAATATCATCTTTGCTCCACTGAAATTTGCATTTTATTAGAAAGTAAATCTCATTTTGTACATTTTAGAATTATATGTATCTTCATGATGCTCAATGAATTGATCCTAAAGCTTTTCGTTGCTCTTGAAAGGACTCTTCGTCAAGTTAAAGTAGAAAAACTATGATCTATTAAGATACTTAATAGCTCCCAGAGTCTTGTCTCGATTTGTTTTTCTAGTTATCCATGATGGATATCTATAAAGTCGCTAAGGATTTGTTTTTGTTTTTAGTAAAATTAGAAGAATTATTTTATTAATTTGAATTGAGTAAACTAAATTTCTGACAAAAAAAAAAAGTCATGTTTGCTTCTAGAGAAAAAAACAGTCAAAAAGAAGGAATCTTCATCCAAATTAGAGCATGAGTCCACGAGCGAAGGGGAGAACTCAATAAGTTAAGACAACTTTTGTAGGAAGGATGATAAAGAAGAGCAAAAAGTTCGAAGGACGTAAAGAAGATGTTTGAGAATCTAAAGAAGTCAACTAAAGCCTAAGGTACAATTAAACCAAAAAAACAAAAAAGTCTAGTATTACTTATTTTGAGTGTAACAAGGTAAAGGAAGCCTAAGAAAAAGACTCTCGAGGCCACATGAAATGACTCCTCAACGCTAGATTCATTTGAGGAAGAGGAGTTGTGCAAGATCACCTGACACAGTTCGTGGCTATCGACAATAGTGGAGAGTTCAAGCGAAGAAGAAAAAATTTATGTTGCACGGAAGGGACATCTATATTTTGAACTTCCCAAAGGATTATCCTACTTTCATATTTACGAAAGAACATATTTATTTCTTAAAATATCCGTTCCATTAAAAAATCAATATTAACAATTACTCACTTTTATCTTTACTAAATGACTTTGACTATATAAATAATTTTACATTATTATATTCTATTACTTATTATATTATCATTTATATTTAAATAAATTTGATGTTATTTTATTATTATTAATTAAATCTTTTTTTATTTTTTTTTATTTAATATGTATATTTATCATAATCTTATAAAAAAAATTTCTTATATGGCTGAGTCACCTAATACCCCGATAGTGTTATGACCATAGTAGCTCGGCCAAGGCAGTTGTGGGGCCTGTTTGCTCAGTCAAAGGCAATCACACAGCCTCCTTGGTTGAGTCGTCATGTCGCTAGATCATGACTGTTGCATTGTCAGGTCACCTAGTCATGGATGCTGCACAACTTTGTCAAATGCCCAAGTCCTCGCATAGCCTAATCGATCGGTTAAGTCCTGTGTGTGGCCAACCAAACAATTGAGTCGCCCAACTAAAGTCGTCGAGAGATCAGATAGCATGACCAAAGGTAACGCACAACTAGATCTAGGGGTATCAATTCAGATGGATCGAATCAGGTTGGGTCAGATTAAATTTTTTTTTTTAACTCAACCTGAACCTGACCTGAACCCGAGTTCAACCCAAAATACCTCAACCTGAACCCGAACCCAACCAACCCGATCAACCCGAATTTGACCCATATAACCCGAAAATCCGATTCAAAATGATTTTTTTAGCTATTTTCTCTATAATTCTTCACTTTTATCTCGATACTCCATCATTATCATACAAACATGATATTAATATACATAAAAACATCTAAATTTTTAAAATAAAATTTGATTTAATCCCAAAAAAACCCACAAAACCCTATATTTAAGTCAACCCGGGTCAACCCGAACCCGAACCCGAACCCGATCCGACCCAATCCGAAACTTTTTTACTCTCCAACCCTCCAACCCGAACTCGAAAATACTCAACCAGAACCTGATTTTTTTCGGATCGACTCGAGTTAGGTCGTCAGGTCGGATTCATTTTTGACACCCCTAATTAAGCCGACGACTAAGGCTGTTGCACACGACAGAATTTTTAAATAATTAAAAAAGTATTTTTAATGAAAAATTATTTTTTTAAAAAATAAAAATACGTATTTATTTGAAAGCCGCAAGCGTCCTTTGAAAAAAAATTAGAAATCTAGTAAATTTTTTTGAAAAAATGTCCAATAAATTATATAAAATAATTGCATATCGTACATGAACCCCTCACACACTCGATTCCTAATCACTATTATGAGATGAGAAGGTGAGGATTACAAGCATAATTGAGAGTATCTTTGATTTAACGAAGAAACCAAGTCGACGTGGACAATTCTTTATCTTTTTTTTTTTATTAAATTGCTTTGTCAATTAAATTTGGAAATCTATTTTGTCCGAATAGATTCCGTCCCCTCCGGCGCGACACGGAACACGCAGCCATGTGATACCATTGATAACAATGTCTGTTCCCTGTTAAAACCGCCACGAAAAGATCGCACCCAACAAGCAAAGTAAATTCCCTCGTAATCTTTATGATCAGTAAAGACGAAATTACCAAAATACCCTGCCCCCGCGAAGAAAAAGAGAGAGCGCAGAAAGGTCACGCCGTTTTTATCTTCGTCGCCCATGGCGGCTCCTGCTTTTCCCACTGACCCAGACCGCTAAACCCTCTCTCTCTCGGCCCCTTCGCCGGCGATCCATGGCTGCTGCTCGTACGCCGCCGCCTCCTCCAGTGATCGGGAAGGCTGGAAGCTTCACCATCTTCATCACTCCCCCATCGACCACACCTGCCGCCGGGAGCCCGAGATCGGACATCCGGAGGCCAGCGCAGGGATCTACTGCCGGAACCCCTGCCTCGGAAGCTCCTTATCCGGCTAAGGCACCTCCTTCTCCTCCCCCGCCGGTGCAGGTCCCACCTCAGCAGTTTGAGAAGCCGGCTGCCAAGTCTGCCGGATCTGTGTTAGGGTTCTTCTGGGACGCGGTCGCCAAAGTCCAAAATGGTATCATGTGCGATTTTTTCGTGTTTTCGGGCTCAATAACTTCCTTCATTTATCCTTTCTCTGATTGTCAGCGCATTCGAGCTTGGATGAACACTTGGCGAATTGGTTCGGCTTGGACCAATCCAGGTACCAGTGGGCGTTGAATGATTACTTTGAAAGTAGCGGAAAGGTAATTGTTCTTTTTCCTTTTCCGTTTGAGTTCCTTTGGATGGCAATGGCTTCAGGCTTACACTGAAATTGGAATATGCTGTTTCAGTGCTGCATTTATCTTTAATAATTGGGGAGTGATTTTACTTTTCTCATGGAATTATTTCCTGCCCAATTTTCTTGTTCTTCTAGTGTTTCAAAGCTTGTTTATTTTGTGAACAGAATTGTGTTTCAAGCTTCCTCTGACTACAATCTGTTGTTAACTATGGGATTTTTTAGTTAAACACCTCCAGGAGTTTTGAAAATACTTTTCTACTCAAAACAAATTAGCAATTCAAGGTTATAGTTGGCAGAGAACAATTCAAGTTTATTTTGGAAGAGATTGGGATTGGCAGTTTACTTCTGCATATTTTATCTAAAAAGTGTTCTGATTAATAATACCTACATGCTACTTCCAACATTTGCTATTAAGATATTGCGGAGAAGAAGCATTGTGGGTTTCCTAGGATTTTTCAAACATGATTTTCTCTGAAGTTTCTGAAGAACGAAAACGAAACCATGGAATGATTAGCATTTACAGTCAGCTTTACCATGCACCTCAAATGTGAATTTGTAATTCCAGAATTAAATACGTGTTTTCATGATCAACAAGGGTTGGGGTTTTAATAAATCCTTGCATGTTTTTTCTCTCCAAAGCTACTAATCTTCCTTGGTACTACTTTGCCTCCTAAACTTTTAATCTTGCCTCTAGCACTAATACATGTACACCTCTTTGTTCTCTTGGATATGTAAATTTGAGAGGAAGTATGTCAACTTGGTTTTGTTTATGCTTTGTGAAACGTTCACAGGTGCAACAAAAAAAGAGTTGATGCTGAATCTGATTATTGAAGTTAGCAAAACATATAAGATAGTGAGGCTTGGTTCTTTGGTTTACTTGTATCGAATATGAATAACTAGGAAAGAAAATAGGAGGGAGGGAAAACAATGCAAAATTCACGTGAGTGACCCATGATCCTTGGGCAATTCTATGATTTTTCCCCTTGCCTCCTTCCTCTACCTCCTATCTATCCATTCATGTAAATCAAGCATTATATTTCTTTCGTTAGGCGAGAAGGTCAAAATTCATAAGCATTATACCATGGGTAAAAATCTCGAATTGGCAGCAAGGTCGAAACTTGATACTACTCGGTGTGGTTAATTTATCCTATTTCATTGTATCAGTAATATCGATAAGTATCGTGTCATATTGACATTTGGTACTCCTTTACATGCTGCAAATACATCAAGATAAATTGAAGTAGGATTTGTATTTTTTTTTTAGTTTATATTCGTACAATACAATATCAAAATTATACTATTCCAAATAGGATATGAAGTTTGAACTTAGTTATCTAGTTGTATTGTCTTAGTTTTTATCTCTTTCCTCATTCCCTCTCAAATTCTTTAATAGCACTGTACATCGGAACATCGATATGATATTGAAACAGTATCTTTCTAGTCAAAGTCCGAAACTTTAGCATGATTTGAGACTTTAAACCTTGTGTCATACTACATTTACTCATGGAGCTTGGAATAACAAAAGTTGGCATGTGTACAATATATAAGTGCATTATATATATTATGACATGATTCACATCAATTTTTATCATTAACTTGATTGTGATCCAATGGTTTAGATGACATCCTTCATTGAGATTTATGTGAAGGGGGATTTATGGAATTTGCATTCTGATTAGTTTGCTAACATAATTTAAGTTTATTTTTTTCCTTTAAACCTCATGCCTTGGTTTCTCATTTGACGTATAAATTGACTATGATTAGATTCAGACTCCATTAAGGTTTCTATATGATGACTTCATTTACACTATCTTTTCTGATGGGCGCTGATGCTTTCTCGATTTGCAATGATAAATTTTTCATTTTGCATATTACCACATCTATTTTTCTTCTATGTTATTTGGTAATCTTTAGAAAATAATATGATGCTAGATGATCCTTATCACCATTTCCTTGAACATGTTTCTTTTGGATTCGTCTTCCATATACTTAAGTTTTGTATGTTGAAACTGCGTGTGACTGCGTATTTGCTTCGATTCATGAATTCATTTTCTGTAAGGTTAATTATTCTCGAGAAGTAGATTATCTGCACCACAGTGTGGCCTTCTAGTCAAGTTTTTCATATTTGTTTTCTCATTGCAGAAGGAAAGTGAAAAGGTCACAAAGCCAAAAGAAGTTGATAAAGGACAAGCTATCTGATAGTTGTAGTAGAGAGGTATCCTCATTTAGGGGTGAATATTCGGTTAATTTGATATTAATTTTGTATAAATTATTTTTATTATTATTTTAAATAAATTCGGTTAATTCCGTGTTAACTGAAATAATTGATTTTTAATTTGATTAAATTCGATTTTAGTAAAATTTTAATTCGATTCGATTAGCCAATATTAAATCTGTTTTCGGTTAATTCGATTAATTTATGGACCAAATTAATCGAATGCTCACCCTACCACATCTGCACATTTTCCTTTTTGTCCAACTTTTTTTTCTTTGACTCTGAAATTGTTTATTGTGTTTGCCATTCAGTAAGCATGTGTTTCCATCCTCCACACGCGGAGAAGAAATTGCAAACTGAAATGCTCTGAAGCTGTCTCCATGAACTGCTCAACATGTTGCAATATCAAAAGTTATCGTGCCATCAGATTGATCGTAGACAGTCCGATAAGGAGCCTGGAATATGTTAATAAGATTTCCTTTAGATATATCCTGCGTAGGCAATTCGATTCTGTATCTGATGTGTAACAACTAAAATTGTTGTTGTTATTATTATTATTATTATTTTTGTATGGAATCTAACCATTCATGTGTTAGTCTTAAAGGATGCACCCTCAGTTGCATTGATGTTTTATTGGGTAGATTTAAATGCCACTCTTAGAATTGATGGTTATGAAACATCATCGACGAGTAGAAAAAGAAGGCCACTAGGGCAGGAAGTGATGAGTGGTGTCAAGTTTGTGAATGTCAACGATGATGATCGGATCTCCACCTTGTAACACGTGATGCTTGTAGCTCTATAGGGGATGAAATTGGTGAGCTAAGTCCGACACTTTGAGCTAAAGATCCATGCATGATCTACGAAAGGGGTGACACAAATCTAAGATAAGAGCGAGTGCACTAGATCTAGACGATGCAATATGTTGTGCTCATATTTGGCCATGGATACAAAGGAACAAGCGGAGTTGCAACTAATCGTCTGGTGGCACTAACACAAGCAAGTGGATCAAGATGAGCATGAGGATAAGGAGGCAAAGTCATAAGCAAGAAATCACAACAAGAACAAGAGGAAGAAGAGATTAAGAGGGATTTTCCTCAAGTAAATGAGGAGTTACTGTCCAATTTATAATTACTCACATGATGGAAAAAATCACGAGTCATTTTGGTTGGTTCATATCAATTTATGATCAAATAAAGACACAATCTCATCTAAAGCACACTTTATGGACGCGAATATGTGAGCACTAAGTCAAATGTGTGCGAATATTAAATCTAACGGGACTAGTTAAAGATGTTTATACCATATTAATTCAAATTTAATGGGTGGCTTTTAGTTTTTCACCTCCTTAAATTTGATCTTTTCTTGTTCCATTTCATTTTGTGCCCTTGAGTTACCTCTCTATTCCTATATAGCCTACACGGAACCTCAGTCCTCTACTTTAAGATACACTACCTCAAGTTATCCTCTTTAGAGTTCTCCTCTCTAAAAGTTTCAAAGCGTTCAAAGTTCGTCTTGAAATTTAGAGCGCTTTTATTTTAAGACAAATGTCATTTATATCTTAGGCTACAGTTATTGAAGATTGGAAGCACTTAGATATAAGAATATTGTTATAAAGAGAGTCCAATTTCCACATCTACCTTACTACTTGGTATAGGATTGTTGCGCTAGGAGAGAAGTGAATAGCGTTTGTGGTTTTCACATTTGTTTAAAATTTTGAGAGACAAGTGGCAGTGGAATAAAGAAAAGAAAACACAATGCTAACAAGACCAAGATTTACTTAGTTCCGACCTTATGACGACTCTTACTCCTAGGTCTGCACTCGTTGAGTATTTTCGATGGACAATCACTATCAGTTTGAAATAGTATAAGTAGAGATTTACAACTTTTGAATAACTAAAATAAATTAAATGTACTGACAATTTGCAAATTTGAAAATCGAGCCTTCGGTCGTTGGAACAACATTTGGGCATCGTAGAAGTATTTTCTGAGTAGCGCGTAGCAGCCAAAGATGATTGGAATGATATGTCTAAGCAGCTAGTCAAATCCTCCTTTTATAGCCTCTTCTGGGAACCTGGATCCCCTCCCAGGTGCCTTAACTGTGCTGATGTGGTGAGCTCTCGTTAAAACTTCATCCCTGAAATTTATCCACGTCCGAGCGCTCGGACCCTCTCGAGGCGCCTGAACCATTGACGTGGGTCGGCAAGTCGTCGCACTCCAACTCAACATGTCGATCAAATTTTGACCGTCTAGGCACTTGGAGCACCTTTGGGCCCCCAGACTACTAGGGTGCCTAGCCAGGCACTCGCTCGGGCTGCTATTTCGCTGAAGCTTTCCCGGGCACCCGGAGCAGCTCCGGGCGCTCAAACTCAGGGCTCCTGGAGCAGCTCCGGCCACTGGGACTCTGGGAGCTAGGATCACCTCCGGGCTCCCGGACTGCCTTTTTTCAGCACTTCACTTTCTGTAAAAAAGAGTTAGTTCAGATAATAAACAATATATATAAAGTATGAATTTGATAACCACTGGATTGTCTGGTCCTGAGTTTGAGTTTTGTTGAAACTCTACATCGGACCGACGCCTACTGTTCCCTCTTCGAGAAATGGATCCTCACCACTCCTTTCAGGAGAGATTACCTTTTGCTAAACCAGTCCTCTAGACTGTTTATACTTTTGTTCAGCGCTCGAGATATAAGGACTTCATGTTGGACGTCCGATCCCCGACCCGTCCAGTCTTCTGCCTGGTGTCCGTGACCCCTAGGACTTTCACCTAGCATCCTCGACTCTAGGAATTTGCCCAACATCCTTGGCTCGCCAAGAGTTTGCCTAGTCTCTCGAATCAGGATTTCGTTACCTAACCAGAGCTAGGACTTTCCCTTTGCCTAAGATCACTTAAGACTTTCCTGCACACTCAGTTCAATTTGTTAGAACAACAATAACACTTAACTTAGAACCATTTGTCATTATCAAAATTCAGGTTCGATCATCTAGCGCTCCCTGCACTAACAATCTTTTCTTTTTTGATTATGGCAACACAGTTTATAGTCAAGTACAATACATAGATAACAAGTAAGAATGAGTAAGTATTTTGTTAAGTAAGAAAAAAGAATCTTTCCAAAAACTATGTTTCTAAGTTATGAAATATAACTACGAATTCTTAAGAGTTTAGAAACTTTTCTTGAAATATGACACTTTTTAAGCAAAAAAAACTTAGTTTTCAAAAGTTAAGTTTTTCTTTTAAAATACTTAGGTAAACACTTAGCTAAATATACCTAACTATTTTTTTTTTAAAAAAAATACTTTGTTTAAAGCCTATTTTTTCAAGATACTTGAACTTGCTCTTAACTTCCCTTTTTGAATAGTACTTAACAAAAAAAAAACTTAATTTTGAAGTACTTTAAAAAAAAATTAATTTACTTTTTTAAAAGTACTAACTTTTTTCTTGAAAAATACTAAAATTTTGAAAAGTCAAAAAATACTTTAATTTTATAAAAATATTTAACTTTGAAAAATACTTTAACTTTGAAAATTTATAAAATACTTCAACTTTAAAAATTTACAAAATACTTTTACTTTGAAAATTTATAAAATACTTTAATGGGGAAAATTTGTAAAATACTTTAACTTTAAAAATTTTAAAAATACTTTAACTTTGAAAATTTGTAATATACTTTGATTTTGAAAATTTAAAAAATACTTTGACTTAATGCCTTTTACTCCCCTTTGACATATCAAAAAAAATACTAAGTGGAATAAAGAAGCTATAAAAAAAACTAAAAAAAAATTAACCTCACTTGATTAATGCCTTAAAAAACTTATTTAAGTGCTTTAAGTTTGAGGAGAAAGTCAATGAGTTTATCTTAGAGTCCAAGCATGTAAGAATCTAAGTAAACAGAATTTTTTTTCAAAAAAAATTAAAAACAAACATCCACTTTTTTTAGAATAAATGTCTAATCTTTAACTACTAGTTGTTTACCATAAGGTAACAACGTTCACTTGGTTAGTTAAATTAAGTAATTGATCCAGTTAGTTTGACTAAAGAGGATGACTTAACTTGATCAATTTAAATTTATATTTATAATTCAGACTTATGTTGATGCACAGACATATAAGTATTCTAAAGTCTAGGCCCCTATGCATCTTATACCATTCTAAGTATTTTTTATACATAAGCAAGGTATTCCTAGTGTGCTTGTCAGATGCTCTGGTTGAAACTTATGTGTATATGCTTTCAAGGGAAAAAATTTAGGCTAAGTCCTATCTTTGAAAGTGCTAGTAAAATTAAAAATTTTGAAGAAAATAAAATAACTTATCCTATAATTTTAAAACTAATCTTTTTTTTTAAGTTTATAAGGTTTTTGAAAAATAATTTTAAAAACCATAGTTTTTGAAAAGGAAAAACAATAAAAAGAATGATTTTGAAAAGTTTAGAATCTATTCTACTAAGCATATACCTAATTGCCTTTTAAGTTTACTAAATTCAGGTTCAGGTAAGAGTTTTGTAAAAATATCTACTAGGTTTGACTTAGATTCAACATAGTTAAGTACAATATCACCCCTAGCTACATAATCTCTTACAAAGTGATACTTAACCTCTATGTGTTTGGTCCTTGAGTGGTGTCACTACAATAAAAATGTTAAAAGACAACACCCCTACGACAACGGTTTTAAGAGAAAGTGTTGCGTATTTGCTCAAAGACAATGGTTTTGCCAAAACCGTTGTCTTTGAACTCCCCATTTTATAATAAAAGACAACAGTTTTGGGAAAATTGTTGTCATTGAGCGATTTCTTTTTGAAATAACAACACTTTTTACAACAGTTTTCTAAATCCGTTGTCTTTAAGCGCTTTTTTAGCGGCTACGACAATAGTTTTGAAAAAAACCGTTGTAATCGACTTTGATCATTTTCCCCCTCGTTGTTTTGCTTTCCCTCGCAGTTTTCTTTTCGGCGCCGTGTTTTCCCCTTCGTGCTCTCGAACCTAAGCCATTTTTCTTTCCCTCTCCTCATACAATCTCTTCACGCCTCCACTAGATCTTCCTCCATGACGGTGTGTTCCTCTCGTTTCCTGGTGAGTGGGTTTCTGAGTTCGACGAGGCCCTTTGACCTTCCACTGCTGCTTCTTTCGCTCATGGAACCTTTTGATCAGACGAGGTGTATTTCTTCACCAAAGGTGGCACTCCTACTCCGTCGATTCATAACCTAGGTCTTGTCTTCTTTGGATTTGTGCTAGAGCCATAATCAAGGTAGATTCATATCCTAGGTCTTGTCTTCGTTCATAAATTTTGCCTCAAAAAACGGAACCTACTTTTGATTCCACTATGCTTGTATTTGCAAGCGCAACATTCTCTTTTCTTCTTCTTTTTAGCTTTTGATTTGTTTCATCATGCCCTTTGCCTGCTCATATGTCAAAGTTTGTGGTGTTTGATCTCTGAAGGTGTCGGTTTTAAACATCAATTTTTGTTTGTTATTCACTTTTATTGGTCGAAATAGTGTGTTCGGATAGGTTTTCTAGGTCTTGCACGGCTCGCCACTTGATGGACGGAGATGAAATTTGGGGGAACAGAAAATTGGTAGAAGGGAAATGAAGAAAGTCCTTCCTTTTTGTTTTGATTATTGATTGAAGTTTATAGTTGTTTCGCACATTGCCCGTTTGATTGTTCTTCCCATTTCCATGAGTTTCTTGGCTTTTTGTTCTGTTCCATGTGAACGGAGTCAGTTTCTTGTGGTAATTTCTCAATACACTTTTAATTTTGTTCCCTTTGGCTCTTTAGACATATGTTGACACTTTTGTATGTTCATGCTCATTTTTAGTTTTTCTTTTCTTATCTAGTGCAAGTTTAGGCTTTTTACATCCTATACAACTGCACATTGAATTATAGCTAGTTCTCTCGTTGAATTTTCATAATCTAAAGTTCATTATTTTTTATGTGATTTTAATAATTAATTAATGACATCTTTATTATTTATCCTCATTTAATTTTATTAAGGAATATTTTTTTAAAATAATTAGATTAGATCAAGACACATGTATTTTTTAACATAAACACAAACATTAGATTAGATCAAGAGTTGAGATAATAACATAAACAAATAAGTTGAGATCCATTGTAACAACTAGGGTGAGGGTTTGTTAGCCAATAATCTTTCCAATTGATCCTCTTGTATATATGTACACCCAAGATTTGTTAATATCACCATTTATTTATTAATTAGTTCTCACAAAATCACACAACACATTTTTGTCCTATTGGTTTATGTCGAGTATTACTCTATTATCTTGAATGTTTTATTATAGTATTTGGTACTTGAGATTATGTTTTGAACTTGTTGTATGATGTATAGTTTTTTGAAGGTAGGTTTTGACGCGTTTCGGGCTGATAGTTATAAAAAATGGACAAAAATTGGATGTCAAAGAATAGATTATCACATGAATATGAGGTTGGGGTAGAGTCTTTCTTGCAATTTGCATTACAAAACACTACCGATCCGAATGAAATACCTTGCCCATGTTCAAGATGTGGTAATCTGCAAAAGAGAAATGTTAACATTATAAGGGCACATTTGTGTTGTAATGGTATAGATTTAACATACCATAAATGGATTTGGCATGGTGAAAAGACTGAATATAATAACTCAATGAAAGATGAACAGAAATCTTTTGCCGAGGAACCTATTGATATGGTACATGCTACATTTGATAGTTATGCAGAGAATCCAAACCAATTTCATAAGCTACTTGAAGATGCCGATAAACCTTTATATCCGGGGTGTACCAAATTTACAAAGTTATCTACACTTGTGAAATTGTATAACTTGAAGTCAAAATATAGTTGGAGTGACAAAAGTTTCACAAATTTACTAAGTTTGTTTGGAGAAATGTTTCCTGATGATAATTAATTGCCTTCATCATTGTATGATGAAAAGAAAAACTTATGTGCATTAGGGATGAATTATGTGAAAATTCATGCTTGCCCTAATGATTGTATCTTATACCAGAGGGAGCATGAGAATTTGACTAATTGTCCTGTATGTGGGATGTCTAGGTGGAAGTTGGGTAAAAAAGGTACGATTAATGGAGTTCCTGCAAGGTCCTTTGGTACTTCCCGCCTATTCCAAGATTTCAAAGATTATTTCGGAACAAGGAGATATGTAAGGAGTTAACTTGGCATGCTGATAAAAGAGTACTTGACGGATACTTGCGTCATCCGGCTGATGCGCCCGCTTGGAAAGTAGTGGATCACAAGTGGCCATATTTTACTACTAAACCTAGAAATCTTAGATTGGCCTTATCAGCAGGCGAGATCAATCCCCATAGTTTGATGAATTCTTCATATAGTTGTTGACCAGTTGTGATGATCACTTACAACCTTCCTCCATGGTTATGTATGAAGAGAAAATTTATGATGCTGACTTTGTTGATTTCAGGTCCCAAACAACCAGAAAATGATATTGACGTTTACTTAGCACCTTTGATCGATGACTTGAAAAGATTATGGGATATAGGTGTTGATGCATATGATGGATGTCGAGAAGATAATTTCTTGTTTAGGGTTGTCTTACTATGGACAATCAATGATTTCCCTGCATATGGGAACATGTCAGGTTGTGTTGTGAAAGGATATTGCACATGTCCTATTTGTGGTGAAGAAACATATTCGACAAGGTTGAAGCATAGTAGAAAAATGAGTTATACAGGCCATAGAAGATTTCTTCCTACAAATCATCCTTATCGAAGGCAAAAAAAAAAGCATTTAATGGGAACCCAGAGCTTAACCCTGGACCGAAACCATTAACTGGGCATGAAATTTTGGATCGAGTTGAAAGAATTAATTATCGTTCGGGAAAAGCGAATGGGAAGTTTCAGTTAAAGCAAGGCGAAGCTGTATCATGCTAGAAAAAGAAATCTATATTCTTTGAACTTGATTATTGGAAACATCTACATGTTCGACATGTTCTTGATGTGATGCACATTGAAAAAAATATGTGTGAAAGTATGATCGGTACTTTGTTTGACATTCTTGGAAAATCAAAGGATGGAGTAGCTGCAAGACTAGACCTTGTGGAGATGAATTTGAGGATTGATTTGACACCAAAGATGGGGGAGAAGAGAACCTTTTTGCCAGCGGCTTGTTATACACTAAGTAAGGATGAGAAAAGAAAACTTTGCAAATCTTTGTTTGGAATAAAGGTCCCCATAGGATATTCATCCAATGTTAAAAATCTGGTGTCGATGAAAGACTTGAAACTTATTGGCCTTAAGTCACACGACTATCACACTTTGATGTAACAATTGCTTCCAGTCGCCATTCGTGATGTCTTGCCTAAACATGTTAGAGATACTATCACTCGGTTTTGTGGCTTCTTCAACGTGCTATGTAATAAAGTGATAGATGTCTCGAAGTTGAATGATTTGTAAATAGAGATTGTGACAGTGTTGTGTTTGCTTGAAAAATATTTTCCCCCATCTTTTTTTGATATAATGATTCATTTAACCGTTCATCTTGTACGGGAGGTCAAATTGTGTGGACCGGTTTGGTATAGGAAAATGTACCCATTTGAAAGATTCATGAAGATCTTTAAAGGGTATGTGCGAAATCGCAATCGTCCTGAAGGGTGTATAGCCGAATGTTATATTGCTGAAGAGGCTATGAAATTTTGCTCGGATTACATGTCTAGTGTGTGCATACAATTGGGATCCCATCAAGGTATTAGCAAGTACAACTTACTAGGCCTCTATCTAGCAAGTACAACTTACACTCAACTTGTCATGATGAGTTGCATCAAGTACATCGTTATGTCTTGGAAAATGATGTTGACGTTGATCCTTATATCGAGTAATTCTCTTACTTATTAATATTTATTGCACTGTTCTTACGTTCTACTAATTAACTTATTAGTATTCTATTAGTTAACTTATCCGTAATCTTTTCATTAGGGAGCACTTGGAATTTTTGAACTCAAGCTTTCCTCATAAAGCCAAGTCCAAAAAGTGGCTACAAGATGAGTATAACCGGATGTTTATTGGCTGGTTAGTGATCGTGTGAGAGCAGTTAGCAATTCCAGCTCTCAAATATCAGAAAGATTGAAGTGGATAGCGTGCGGACCTATCAATCAAGTGTTGAAGTACTCTAGTTATTTGATTGATGGAGTTAGGTATCATACAAAAGAGCACGATGATACATGAGTTGTTCAAAACTCCAGAGTAAGCTTAGTTGCAAAGACAATGCAAGTTGCTAGTGCGAAGGACAAAAATCCAATCCACTCCTACTAGGAATCACATGGAATACATAAATGGTGATGAGTTGGAAAATGCTACAATCCACTATCCAAGTTCTACAGGAGGGTTTATATCAATGGAATCAATGGACGTTGACGGCATAGATGAAAATGAACCATCATGCGTTCATGAAGACTGTGATGGGACATGGATTGACAATACTTAAGTGTAATCTATTATTTAACCAGTGTGTAAATTTTGTTTGTTGATATATTTTGTTAACATATTTATTCTTATTGTAATATAACTATCATTTGTCTTCATTCTCGCTTTATTTTCTCTATAATTTAAATGCCTAACAGGTTGCTGCCTTTTGCAGGAAATAGGGTTCTCATCATTTCTGTGTGGACACTATGGCAGCTAATGCAAAGAGATTACTGAGGATTCAGAAGGCTAAAGAAAGTACTTCATATTCTGCCACTGACAATAGTTGCGAGGGTCAAACTTCAATGAAATCTACAGAAACGGAGTCAACAAGAATATCGAGGGGGCGTACATGTTTGGATAGGCTTGTTAGGCTAAGGGTCCAAGGAATTAAAAATGATGTTAGCTTCAACAAAATTGGACAGCCAGTTGGAGAATTTGCGGGAGAAATGCAAAGCTACATTGTTGTTCTCGTTTGATAAAAGATCTCAATAACTTACAACTCATGGAAGTAGGTGCCAAATGATGTTAAAGAGTTAATATGGGAATCGGTGAATGTAAGTTAGAATGTTTTGAGAACTTAAATTAGCTCTTGAATGGTTATGCTATATTTAACGTTCTTGTTAAATTTTTTATGTGTTTTTACAGTTGACGTACAATATTGACCCAACTTGGAGGAAAGGATGTTTACATTCAGCAAATAATAAATGGTGTCAATATAAATCTTTTCTCACTCAAAAGTTTGTTTTCAGCAAGCTAGATAAACCTGATGAGTTGAAAGATCCACCGATTGGCTATGGTATTTCACAAGATAATTGGAGTTCCTTTGTAATAACTCGCATGTCTGTCGACTTCAAGGTAAGATTCAAAATTTGATTTTAATTTTAGAAGATAGTCCTAATGGTCCTTAACTGATGTTCTACAATAGGATCTTTATTTAACATAGTGTGATTCATTTATTCACTGTCAGTTTAAAAATTTCCAATTCTCCACCTTCTGAAAAAAACCCATACTAGGGGTTTTTTTATCTTACGCAAATCTACTCAATGCTAGGGTTCATACTTTTACTCCTTTCTGAAATCTTTACTTTTGTTATAACATAAAGTCGAAGAAACAAGCAATATGTTTCTGAAAATGGCTCAGATAACATTATCTCTCTTCCATTTGCTTTGTTTCTTAATAGAAGAGATAATTGTTATAACAATACTTCTAATAGATAACAATACTTGTTTCCTTGTGTAATTCTAAGGCTAAGGGTTCTCTAACTATTTGTTTCCTTGAACCTTCCATAGATTGCTATTTTTTCTCTACACCACATAAAATTTGCATTAAAGTTCGCATATATGTGTTTTGAATGTTGATAGTGAACTTAATTGATTTTAATTTTTAAGTAGAGAGTAAGTGATGAACAAAAGAATAGACGAAGGCAGAACGTATACCCTCATCGGCTGTCTCGTAAAGGATATGCACGTTTTGCTGATGAAATTGTGAGTATATTGAAGCTGGTGGTTTATTTTTGAATATGATTTTGTAGGAACATAACATGATTCATATTTTTTGTAGGCATCTGATTTATGTGATGATGATGATATAAATCGAGCTATTATTTAGAAGAGAGGACAAGCCAATAAGGAGGGTGAATTTGAAGACGATGATCTCAAAATTACAGCAAAAAAGATTGTATGTGATACATGAAAGAATAACTATTTTTTATTGATTAATTTTGTTGTTAGTAACTATTTTGTTTGTTTGGGCATGTTAGGATGATTACGTTCAACAAAAAAAGGAGGGGAAGCTGCAGTTTGAAGGGGCTAGGAAAGATATCCTCACAAATGCACTAGATTTTGAAGAACATGCTGGGTGTGTTAGGGGGATTTGAGGTCATATTACTCCAACAATCTATTTTAATGTTTCCAAAATCGGGAATAGTCCTCTTCAAGATGGTGACTTAATCCTTCATCATCAAAAGGAGTTGTTAGAGGCAAAGAAGCTAATCTTAGAACAAAGTGCACGCATAGTAGAACAAGATACACACATACAGAAACTTGAAGAAATGTTCAAAAAGGGTGGATGCAACTTTGAGTTTGAGGAGAAAGATAGTTGCTCGGTGAAGTTGCCTACCACGTGTAAAATATCGAGAAAATGGCGAATAATGATAGGAGAATTTTCCAAAATTTCTGAGAATTTTTCGAGAAATTTTTGGAGCTCGTATAGACGAGTTTACGGGGATAAAAACGGGGCCCCGAGAAAACCTATTTAGGCTACCCCATTTAAACGAGGAAATGTTGATTTTCTTTATTTTATTTTATTTTATTTTTATTTACTTTTATTCCTTCATTTCTTATTCTCCTCCGTCGAACTCACGCCGTGCCCTAACCTCCTCGTGCCGATGGTTCCTTCTCCCCGAGCATACAAAACCCAAGCAGCCATCCCATTTCTCCTTTCCGATCGCGCTCAACCCCTTCCTCCTCCTCTCCTTCTCCCGACGCCGAGCAACACCGATTTTCCTCCCTCGCCTCTTCCTCGTAGCCTCTGCTCAACACCCCTCGCTGTGGAGATTCCATAGCCGACGCCGCTTCTCCTCAGCCCTAGCGTCGGCCTCTCCTTGTCCTCCTTCCCGAGCCGCCGCCACCAGAGGTCGAACAGAGCAGCGGCGCTACCTCACACATCGCCTTAGTTTGTTCTCCTCTTCTGCTCTAGCGCCGGCGCCGCCACTTCTTCCTCTTATTCTCTGATCAGCAGTGTCGTCGACCCTCCCCTGTGCCCTAACACCGCTGTTGTGCCATTGTCAATCCACCGCTGACACCCGTGCACTGGCACTGTCGTAGGATCCTTGATCACCTCCGACCAATAGAGGGGAAGAGGTAAGATGAATTAGGTTGTTATTGGAATGATTGGTTGAATTAGTGATCTCCTCTTTTTGATTCGTTCAGTGAATTGGTCCAGGAGGTGTAGGGCTTTGGTGGATCAAGATTATGGGGTTTTCTTGGATCTGGTAGCCCCTTATTCCAGCAGTAACTCTAACCACAATTTCCAGCAACATCCCTAGCTGTGATTTGAGGTAAGGCATAAGGATGCGATATATGTGTTGAATTAGGGCTAAATTAGGTAAGATGCTATGATTGATTATGCTTATTGCAAGTCCTAATTTGAATGGATTAGTTAGAATTGATTGAGGAGGTAGATGATCCAATTAGGGTTTATAATTGGATTTGGATTAGGTTAGCTTCTCGAGGATTTGATTTAGCTAATTTATTTTTATATATAATTAGCTAAATCTGGATACCATGTACTACAGGACTTTGACGCGAGACAAGTATCTCGACGTCGGATTTGGACCGGATACGATCCTTTCTATTGGAGGCGGGTACTTTGACTTTATATCATTTGATATGCATAGTAGTGTTTTTAACAAATAGCAATGATTATGTTTTTTATCTGCTTCGGTTGGTCACTACCCGATCTGTTACACGCTTGTTTTGTTTACTTGTTATGCACTTCATGTTAGTACCTACCTGATTATACATGCTTATAGGGGTAGTGACACAACCATGTTTTTATTATGTTCAGGACCTAGGTTTTGATACCTTATCTGACCTATGTACCTTGACCATTGATTTGGTCAATTTGTTCTAGGGTACACATTATATATATGGATAGGTTCAGGATATTTTCTATGCTTAGTGTCATGCACCATCTCGCATGATTGCATGCTGTACGATAGTCGAGTCCATTATTGTTGAGCATATCGCCAGTTACATGGATCTGCACACACCACCACTGATGGGTTAGTGGTATATTCAGGCAGGGTGTGTTGCAGCAGATGCTCGGTGGTGCTCCGCTGGGACGCTCATGGGTAGTGTGACTGCAGCATGGTAGCACGCCGGGATCCCTCTTCATCATCGTGTACCGGGAGATGAGAGCATTGTGCTCCCCCACTTATGATTTGGGGTAGGAGGATATGTGTACTCCAACAGCATCTCGCCCACTCGGTCACTCATCAGGAGCAGTGATGGCAGAGTGCACGGTTGTCACAGCCCTACCCACTCGGTCTCACTATCGTGTGTGAGATGACTGACTGGCAGTAGGGGTGACCAGGACATGTCATTGGCATCATATGCATGATGCATTTATTGCTTATGTTTGTTGCATTTATTTTCTGCATTTGGATGGATGCATATGATTGACATGCATACAGGATTTATGAAACTCTCGGTCTGACGACCTTGTTATATTTATACCTAGGTCCTAGTTAGTACAGTTTTCTCCTATTTATTCAGTTGCATATTTATCTTCCTTATATCAGGAGATTGTACGCATGATTACTGCTAGTTGTTATTTTCTTACTATGCATATCGATATTACCCGCTGAGGAGTTGACTCACCCCGTGGTTATTATTACATTTTAGGTTGAGGCTGTCCGGAGAGTTCTAGTCGTTAGTCCCTTGCATATCGAGGATATATTTTATCTTTTGGCTTCTTGTACCTTTAGACTTGTTCTACTTTTGACACCTGAACACTGTATGGTTTTGCTTTATTGTCGATGAGTTTTATTCGGATGTGTTTTGCTACATGCCTGCCTGGATGGCAGAAGAGGTAAGTTAGTTGTGATTTGTGTTTTATGGGTGTAGTGGAGTAGGATATCGGTTTTGAGTTTTATGGGTGTAGTTGAGTAGGGTTGTTTTTGAGTTTTCTTATCATTGCTTTAGTTTGTTTACTATTAAACTACGTGGATAGTTGGTTGTTGCATTTTTATTATTGTTATTGTTCCGGTCGTGTTTGCCGAGGTATATGTGGCCC
This sequence comes from Zingiber officinale, assembly GCF_018446385.1. NCBI lineage: Eukaryota > Viridiplantae > Streptophyta > Magnoliopsida > Zingiberales > Zingiberaceae > Zingiber > Zingiber officinale. Next base: position 71,122,214 of record NC_056005.1, on the reverse strand, counting down.
TGAGGGCAATATATAAAGTTTCAGAATGTCACCTATACAGGGGAGATGCTGCCGAAATTTTATTCAGGCAGGGACTACCTAGGGTGTGACAATCCAAGGGACCGCTAAATGGATCGCCAGTTGGGCCGCCCAAGGGGCCAAGGGGCCGGGTCGTTACACCACGAGTGAGGATAAGATCAAACCAGAGAAGAGTAAAATTTTGAATGATGAGGACATGCAAGTTTTAAGCAAGACTGAGTTTTTGCAGGTATATATGTATTTAATTGTGGATACTTAATATTATTTGCAATAATGAGTGCATCAATGTATGACATGATTGATTGTCTTCTAGGGTATTCCAGTTGCACTGTCACTGGAATCAAAGTCCAACATTGTGGCCTATGGTACAGTTGTTCATGTCAATGGGGATGGAAAATTACTTCATGGTGTCCCGTTACCCATGAATTGCATGTGCGCCTCGATTGATGAGGTTGTGGAGAATTCAGCAAGGTTGCCCTTTCCCATTCCAAATGAATGTGACACCATTGGTGACGCTATAGGGACCCATGTTGCTTGGCTTGCACGTTGGGTAGTGATGAAAAATGAGGTAAATTTCCTACTCATTCAGGCACCACACAGTGAGTACATATTTAATTCTTCATTGGAATTATTTGAGGACTCGTTTCAGCAACCACAAATTTCTAGCTTCTGATTTGGTCAGTGTATGTTTTTTTGGTTTTTTTCTCATTTACTTGGCATAGTTATTTAGCTAGATTTTTCCAACCAAACCTTCTTAGATTTTGATTGAAGGTTGTACGTATTTGTTGGATAAAATTTAGTAATACAAGATATATAAGAGCTAGCACACACATGTAATCTGTACATTGAGGTTACATGCATGAACAAGAACATTGATGGTAATTGAAACCTAATTAAAGGGTTGTTCAGAAAGATGTTGAACATAAGAGATAGAACTTTCCACTAACATATTTATATTTTCAATTTGTAGAAGCCTCAAAGGAAGAAAAGTGTTGCAAAAAGAAGTAATCCTGTCTTGCCATTAAACGTGCCATGGTCATTACATTTATTGTACTGTTACTCTATGTGTGTTTTGGACAACCCTGAAAAAAGTATATCAATTATTTTTTATCATGATTTCTTTGACAATGAGTATGAACTGCTAGTGAACATTGAAGACATCACACCTTTTTATGAGTTGGAGCCAATATCTGCTAATTGTCTGCTTGCTTACATGTGGTAAGTTTTCACATCACTCATTTTTTTCCCTTTTATTTGTATTAACATAGTAACATTATTTTACTTGAATGGAAGGTTTCTCTTCAAAAAGATGAAAAAAGAAAACAAGGTTAATAAGTTCAGATTTGTGGATCCACAAACCCTTCCAGTAATGCCATATGTATCCAAACTTGACAAAAATGAAAAGACTGAATACTTGAATAGTTGGGCAAGTGTTTTGGCTGATAGGTTGAGTGGTGCAACAAAAATTCAGCTAGTTTTGGCACCTTACAATGTTGGGTAAATAAATATTACAATTTCATTTTTAATAGATTTATTTCAACAATTCTGTTGAATTTATGCATTGACTATATGTTTTGTGCATAGTTGTCATTAGATTTTGACTATCATCGACCCTTATGTGGTGATGATTTATTTGTTCGATTCACTTAATCATCGCAATTGTTATGAGGACTGGAAACATGTAGTGGATATGTGAGTACATATTTGTTTTTTAATTAAGCATTTAATTTAATTTATTACTCATATGTCAACTCTTGTTGTACAAAGGAGCTTGAAATTGTTCAATTCGAACAAGCAAAGGAAAGGGAAAAAGAAGCCTATGTGGGAAGTCGTAAAGGTTTGTATATTATATATACACACATATGTTTACTTGTGATTAATTTAAAAATATTTAACTGTGCATTATTCGTTGATAATTTTTTGTTAACATAGGGTCCTCGACAACCTGATGCTAAATAATGTGGGTTTTATGTGATAAAATTTATGAGAGAAATTATTAAAGGAAATGCTACTCGCGAGAAGGATTCACTTAGCTCAATGGTAATATTTGACATATTCTCAATTTTCTCAAATAATTTATTTTATTTGACTTTGCTTCATTACTGATTTTTTTTACTAATATAATCTGGGTTTGTTAACAGTTCATGAAAACAATTTACTCCAAAGAAGAAATTGACAAAATGCGATCCGAATGGGTTGATTGCGTACTAGACTATATTCATTACTAGGTATAAATTACTAGACTTCAAAAGATGGTTGAACACTTTGTTTGTGACTCCATGACTTATTGAGATTCCTTAGTCCCAATAATTTGTTTGTTCACAGCTAGCTATCTCCTTTGCTCAAACTTCATTCTTGCATTTCTACCATGAGCAGAATTAGCTGACATTTCCCTTATTTATTGCCTCTCTTTGTTCTCATCTTTTGCTTGGATATGTCAATACCTAATATACATCCATGTGTTATCTTGCTGATTAAACATTTTGTGAATTTAGTTATAGGTAAAGTCATGGAGTCCTTATAATTTTGTTTGGCAACCATGTGTTATCTATGGTCAGGACTTCTACTTCTTTTTCCTAAAAAATGGTTGCCAAACATGCGTCGAACAGTGTTTCTTGGTATGTTTCTTTGTGGTAAAAAATTAATAATGGTTGGGTTGTGTGAGTAGCTTATTTAGTTGTTTCTGAATTATGCAAGGGCTGACAATGTGGAAGTTATCTCTTTGTGAATTGTTAGATGATGACCTTTTGTATCTTATGAGTTGCTCTACAAATTTCTTGTTTGTTCTCTCCTTATGGTTTTCATCTATATGTCATGACTCAATCTTGTTTTTCCTCCTATCTCACAGTCTCCATGTATACATCTTTAACATTTTACCTAGCATTTTTCTACCGTCCAAGGAATATATGATATCTGTTGGGATACCCTAGATTCTGTACCTGTGTTTGTTTCATTTGCTTGTTTAATTTCCTTGTCTAATCCTATAATTTATTATTATTTTTTTACAATTGCATTTAAATTTTTACTATGTTGAACTACATAGTTGATGACTCCTTGAGCATAATACTACTGTGGCAGAAGTACATTGGAAATTCATTGTTGATGACAAATTTTTATTTCCTACTTCCATCTTGTTGGACCTTGCAAGTATCATCGCGAATGACAATTATGATGCTTCATCAAGCTCAACTATGTTAATCTATATGCATGTTAGTGATTGCTTGAGAATAAAATGAAGAGCTTGTAAAGGCATTTCATGTATGATCCATAGTATATTGATATAGAAAACATCTATATACTGCAGTTTGATTTCTTAATAGTTTGCTCTTGTAACGCTCGAAAATTCTCAAACTTGCATTAGAATTATTCTATGATTTTTCTGGAATTTTTAGATATTTTTCCGGAATTTTTCGAGTAGCGGAAGTAGCAAAAGTAATTAGATAAGCAAAATGGTTTAAGCGGGAATTGAACCCGGGACCTCTCGGGTCCGCTAAACCTTTAGTTAGCCTTAGTAACCGGTGAACCCAGCAGGGCCGTGCTGAAAGGAAAGGGAATCAATTATATTTATAATTGGTTTGGCCGAATTAATTACTTAGTATAAATAGGAAGGTTAAGTTGGGGTTGGTTTATTTTGAGAACTTGGTTCGGCAACATCCTTCTCCACCGAAACCCTCTCACGCCACCTCTCCCTTTTCTTCCTCCTTCTTTCAGCGCCACACCAAGGAAGACCTATGGTTCTTTCTCTAGGGCCCCAAGGACACTTTCCGGCGACGACTCCAACATGAAAAAGGTTCTTCTCCGCGAGAGGAACGCGAAGACGTGAGTGGATCGTCGAGAAGGTCATCTCCACCGGAACTCTAGCGATTAAATCTTAAGAAATTACAAATAGGAGGTAAGAAACCCCTCACCTGCAGTATAATAGCTTCCGTTTGAGTTTTATGCTTTAGTTAGGGTGTATGCAGATTTTTATCGATATCTAGGGTGTATTTAACTCTCTTCGCAGATTAGGGATTTAGTTGAGCACCTCTAGATGGGCCGGACACGTTTTCCCTCTTCAGATAGGAGGTTAGACGTTGTCGGGTGCCTAGAGGTGGTCTCCCTAATAGGGAGAAGAGTTAGGGCACCCTAGGTGCTCGATTAAAGGTCTAACTCAGTACTAGACAGCTTAATTAATTTATTAAATGCACTAGAAGCATTTAAAACAGCAAATTAGTTTTATTCTAGCTTATATGGGACTACGGTCCAATAGGTGGGCTTCCACAGACGCCTCTAGGTTCAGACAACCTAGCTCTAGGTTCAGATAACCTAGAAACAGCAATTTAGAACAGTTTAGCTATACTCAGTATTTTACTTTTCAGTTGGCACTGTACTTGGGCTGGGCTCCCATAGTCGGTCCCTAGGTTTAGATAACCTAGTAACTCTACTAAATTCGGGACTTGCAACCCCGGGTCTAGTTAGAGATGCGCGCATAGCACGTACAGTTGCCGGGCCCTCAGCAGCATGTTTAGTATTTTCATTTACTATATGTATATGGTTTTCAACCTTTCAGAAATTAGTTCGTGAATTCAGTACAGTTCTAGCAGTAGATCAGTATTAGCGTAGCTCAGTTCTTAGTATCAGCTTAGTTTTTCCCTGTGAATATGCATGATGACTTTATGTTCAGCTTTAGATATGCCATGATTGTATGCTTATATGCCATGTCATGCTTAGTTTATTCAGTATATCCAGCATGTGTTTTAAACAGCATCATTTAAAATCATATTTGCATCATTGTATGTTTTTATGAGGTAGATGGTTTCTTACTAAGCTTTTTAGCTTATAGATACTACTTTTCTTATACTACAGATAAAGGTAAGGGAAAAGTGGATCAGTAGCGGAGGCTGGAGGGCAATGCTATCAAGATATGTGTGGGCAGGAGTTGGAATAAAGATCTTTGGGACCTAAACAGTTTTACTTCAGTATTAGCACTTTGCATTTTTAGTTTCATTATTCAGTTTTGGTTGTTAAGTGTTATGAAATAGTAAACCATGCACTATGTAGTATGCCAGGTTTAGTTTGTTAGTAATTATGTTAGAATGCTGGTTAATAGTTGTTAGAATGTATTTCCATTGATTTTAGAATTGTTGTGTGAGATTTTGGCACGCCAAAGTGCTGAAATCGAGTTCGTGGTGAAATAACTCGATCGGTCTACGCCGATCGAGTGTAGATTGTTACCGATCGGCCACCGACCGATCCGCACAGATAAGATGTTATCAGATTCTCCGGATCGGCCACCGACCGATCCAAGACGATCAAGAGCGAGTTCGGTGTTTTGGGTGCTCGATCGGTCACCGACCGATCAGACATACCTGGATCGGTCTGCCGAGCTTTTGGATCGGTCTGCCGACCGATCCAGTTGGGAACAGAATGTTCCCCAGCTTCGATCGATCTACGGATCGATCGGCAGGTCAGTAGGTAGTTGAGAAGTTCAATTTCTAGTCCCTAGCTCAGTTGGGATGTTCAGTTTCCCCTCCTTAGCATATGTATACCAGCAAAGAAGGTCTTTAGACCTTTCTTATCAGTTGTATCCGTCTTTAGTAGAGTAAAATTTTAATTAGCCCAGCTTTCCGCACAGTATAGTTTAGCATAATGTAGCGATCGGCCTTACAGCTTAGTAGTAGAAGGCGGGTCGTTACAGAGTGGTATCAGAGCAGAATTCCATACTTCCTACACACACATCAGCATTGAACCTGTAGCTTCCAAGTAAGGATACCTCTACTCTCTTTATTGTTCTTGCTTTCTAGTTACAGTTCATGTTTATATGCCTATTGCTTGTTAGTATGTAATAGTTTTAAACATGATATCAGTAGTTATATAACTGTGATTACATTAGTTATGTTATGTTATCTATGTCTTTAGAAATGGCACGGGGACGCCCAGCTAGAAGGGCATTAGCTACTGAGCCCCAGCAAGAGGCAGGCAGTTCAGTACCTCCTCCAGACCTTACAGCATTAGTGGCTCAGTTACAGCAGCAGCTAGCCACCTTAAAGGCTAATCAGCAGAGTACCCCCACAGTCACCCCGGAACCGAATTTGACTACTCCGGTGGTCTTGGAGGTTCCACCAGCTCAGCCTACAGCACCAGCACCAGCACCAGCACCAGCACCAGCACTAGCAGTCCCAGCAGCTGAGCCAAGAAAGGAAGCCTATCTGATCCAGTGGCAGCGAGTCAAGCCAGAGAACTTCTCAGGCGCTAGTGAACCATGGGATGCACAAGCCTGGTTCAAAACACTGGAGAGCACGATGGAGCTTCTGGACTGGCCAGAACACGAAAAGGTGAAGTGTGCCTCCTTCTTCCTGACAGGAGACGCACGCATGTGGTGGGAAAGAATCAGAACGAAGCACCCAGTGAACCAGATGTCATGGGCTGACTTCGAGAAAGAATTCTTCGAGGAGTTCTTTCACATACGGGTTACAAACCGCCACTACGACGAGTTCACTGAGTTTCGTCATGGCAACCTTTCAGTTGAGGAAGCCGTGAAGAAATTCAACAGGTTGGCTCGTCTATGCCCAGAGCTAGTCAGCACAGAGAAGGAACGAATCCGGTTGATGCTCAAGATGCTGAGGCCAGAGATAGCAGTGAACGTGGCTGGTGGCATACATAGGCCACAAACCACAGAGGAGTTAGTGAGCAGTGTCTTGACCACAGAGCATTACCAGAACAGTATAAAGCAGCAGAAGCAAGTTTCCTCAGAGTCCAAAGGCCAAGGAAACTCCCACACTCAAAAACAGCAAGGCCACAGCTCTAACTGGAAAGGGAACTCCAACAGCAAGCGCAAATCAGGGAGTGACCCAAAAGGAGGACCCTCTAGCAAGCGACCTAGTTATCCAAAGTGTGCTACTTGTGGGAAATTCCACCCAGGGGTTTGTCGCAGGGGCACACGAGGATGCTTTGAATGTGGACAAGAAGGGCACATGGCCAAGCAGTGCCCGAACAAGACCGGTCTTCCTCACCAAGCAGATTCAAGACGCAGCCACCCAACTCGGTTATATCGATGCAGGCCTAGAAGGTCCACTTATCACCGCCGTGGCATTAGAAGCCCCTCCAGCTATGGCGAATGTGAGGATCTACTCACTCACCAGATAGGACGTAGTCAATGCCTCGACAGTTGTTACAGGTCAGCTTAGCATTTTTCAGCAAGTAGCAACTGTATTATTCGATACTGGGGCAACCCATTCTTATATAGCTAGGGCGTTCGCCGCAAAGTCAGCAATAGCTCCAGAGGTACTCAGTGGTCAGTTTCTGACGATACTACCTTCGGGAGAAGTTATGGCAGTGCCAGTCATTATAGCAGACAGGGAACTCTTTTGTGATCTGATCCTGCTAGAAATGACTGACTATGACGTCATCCTTGGAATGGATTTCCTGATCAGATACGGTGCTTCCATAGAGTGCCGTAAACAGAAAGTCGTGTTCCAACCCGAAGCAGAAGCACAGTTCAAGTACATCGGAGAACCAAAGAGAAAAGCCAGAAAATTTTTCTCAGCTATGAAGGCACAGAAGTTGATGGATTCAGGATGTACGGGGTACCTAACACATGTAGTCAATACCAGCCAGGATAGGGACCAACAGCTAGCAGAGGTCCGAGTTGTATGTGACTACCCAGCAGTCTTCCCTGAAGAGTTACCAGGCCTAGCACCAGTCAGGGAGATTGAATTTGAGATAGAGCTCTTCCCCGGCACCAATCCTATTTCCAAAGCGCCTTACCGCATGGCTCCAGCCGAGCTGAAGGAACTTCATGAGCAACTACAGGAGCAACTTGACAAGGGCTTCATATGCCCTAGTCACTCACCATGGGGAGCGCCTGTACTGTTCGTGAAGAAGAAGGATGGAAGCATGCGGCTATGCATAAACTACAGAGCACTGAATCAGGTCACGATCAAGAACAGGTATCCTCTTCCCAGGATAGATGACCTGTTCGACCAGTTAAAGGGAGCAGCAGTGTTCTCTAAGATTGACCTCAGATCAGGATATCACCAAGTCAGAGTCAAGGAGGGTGATATACCGAAGACAGCATTCAAGACCAGATACGGACATTACGAGTTCGTAGTCATGCCTTTTGGCGTGACAAATGCTCCAGCTACATTCATGGATCTCATGAACAGAGTATTCAGAGAGTACTTAGATAAGTTTGTTATCGTGTTCATCGATGACATCCTTATCTACTCAGGAACTCAGGAAGAACATGCAGAGCACCTGAAGACAGTACTACAGACACTTCAGCAGGTTCACGAAATGTGAATTCTGGCTTGATCAGGTGTCCTTCCTGGGTCACATCATCTCAAAGGATGGTGTCATGGTAGACCCCAGCAAAATAGAAGCAGTAAGTAACTGGAAAAGACCGAAGAATGCCAGTGAAATCAGAAGCTTTCTGGGATTAGCAGGTTATTACAGAAAGTTTGTAGAGGACTTCTCCAGGATAGCCTCCCCACTGACAGCTCTCACCAGAAAGAACAGAAAATTTCAGTGGACAGAGGACTGTGAGAACAGCTTCAGCGAGCTCAAAAGGAGATTGACCAGTGCTCCTATCTTAGCTTTACCAGGAAATACAGATAGCTTCGACATTTACAGTGATGCCTCTAAATTGGGATTAGGAGCAGTGCTGATGCAAGATGGAAAGGTGATCGCCTATGCCTCCAGACAACTCAAGGATTATGAGAAGAATTACCCTACTCATGACCTTGAGCTTGCAGCAGTAGTGTTCGCTCTCAAGATTTGGAGACATTACTTGTATGGAGCCCAGTGTAGAGTATATACAGATCATCAGAGTCTGAAGTACTTCTTCACTCAGAAGGATCTGAATATGCGACAGCGCAGATGGCTAGAGCTGGTCAAAGACTATGATATTGATATCCTCTACCATCCCGGAAAAGCCAATAAGGTAGCAGACGCACTCAGCAGAAAGTCCAGTGCTACCTTATTATCTCTCGCAGCCATGTCACCGCCCCTACAGAAGGAGATCATAGATTTCAGTCTCGAGCTTATAGTGGGACAGCTCTCTACTATGACCTTAGAGTCTACCTTGCTTGGTGATATTCAGTCAGCTCAGGAGCAGGACCCTGAAATACAGAAAATCAAGCAAGGGCTAACAGAATCAGAAAGTAGAGAATTCAGAGTGTCCGATAGCGGGGTGTTGTATTTTGGTGACAGACTCTGTGTTCCAGATCAGGAGGAGCTACGGAGACAAATCTTAGATGAAGCTCACAGGACTCCCTATGCAATGCATCCAGGTTCCACCAAAATGTATCAAGACCTGAAGAAACATTTTTGGTGGCCCGGGATGAAGCGAGACATTGCCAGATATGTTAGCATCTGCCTCACCTGTCAGAGGGTCAAGGCAGAACATCAGCGACCAGGAGGAGTTCTGCAGCCTATACAGATTCCAGAATGGAAGTGGGAGGATATCTCTATGGACTTCATAGTGGGACTACCTAGAACCACGAATGGTTTTGATGCCATCTGGGTAATAGTCGACAGGTTGACTAAATCAGCCCACTTTTTAGCTATCAAGATATCCTACTCCATGGAGAAGCTAGCTCAGTTGTATCTCCAGGAGATCGTCAGACTTCATGGAGTCCCACGTACCATTATTTCAAACAGAGACAGCCGATTTACATCACACTTCTGGGAGTGTGTACAGTCAGCATTGGGCACGAAGTTAAAGTTCAGCACAACATTCCATCCTCAGACAGATGGTCAGACGGAGCGAGTAAATCAGGTACTCGAAGATATGCTCCGAGCGTGTGCCCTAGACTTCAAAGGAAGTTGGTGCAAATATCTGAGTCTAGCAGAGTTTGCATACAACAACAGCTATTAGGCCACTATCGGCATGGCACCTTACGAGGCTCTCTATGGGCGGAGGTGTAGATCTCCAATCTGCTAGTATGAGAGTGGTGAACAGAAAGAACTAGAGCTTCAGACAGATCTAGTAGCAGATACCACAGCAGCCATACAGCAGATCCGCCAGAGGATAGAGACAGCTCAGAGCCGCCAGAAGAGCTATGCTGATACACGGCGCAGACCCTTAGAGTTTTCAGTTGGGGATTCAGTGTTCCTCAGAGTAGCTCCCATGAAGGGAGTAATGCATTTTGGGAAGAAGGACAAGCTAAGTCCCAGATACGTGGGACCATACCTTATCAGCAGAAGAGTGGGCAAGGTAGCATATGAGCTAGAGCTACCACAGGAAATGTCAGCTGTCCACAACGTATTTCATGTCTCTATGCTGAAGAAGCATACCCCAGATGCCACCCAGGTGATTGAGCCCCAGTCGGTACAGATCCGCGAAGACCTCAGCTATGATAGTCGGCCTATTCAGATAATAGACCGAGCAGTTAAGAAATTGCGGAACAAGGAAGTACCATTAGTCAAAGTCATTTGGCATAGTCACACAGCAGAAGAGGCAACTTGGGAGACAGAAGCCAGCATGAGACAGAAGTACCCAGAATTGTTCTAAGTTCGAGGATGAACTTTTTATAAGGTATGGGGGATTGTAATGCCCAAAAATTCTCAAACTTGCATTAGAATTATTCTATGATTTTTATGGAATTTTTAGATATTTTTCTGGAATTTTCCGAGTAGCGGAAGTAGCAAAAGTAATTAGATAAGCAAAATGGTTTAAGCGGGAATCGAACCGGGACCTCTCGGGTCCGCTAAACCTTTAGTTAGCCTTAGTAACCGGTGAATCCAGCAGGGCCGTGCTGAAAGGAAAGAGAATCAATTATATTTATAATTGGTTTGGCCGAATTAATTACTTAGTATAAATAGGAAGGTTAAGTTGGGGTTGGTTTATTTTGAGAACTTGGTTCGGCAACATCCTTCTCCACCGAAACCCTCTCACGCCACCTCTCCCTTTTCTTCCTCTTTCTTTCGGCGCCACACCAAGGAAGACCTAGGGTTCTTTCTCTAGGGCCCCAAGGACACTTTCCGGCGACGACTCCAACACGAATAAGATCTTCTCCGCGAGAGGAACGCGAAGACGTGAGCGGATCGTCGAGAAGGTCATCTCCACCGGAACTCTAGCGATTAGAATCGTAAGAAATTACGAATAGGAGGTAAGAAACCCCTCACCTGCAGTATAATAGCTTCCGTTTGAGTTTTATGCTTTAGTTAGGGTGTATGCAGATTTTTATCGATATCTAGGGTGTATTTAACTCTCTTCGCAGATTAGGGATTTAGTTAAGCACCTCTAGATGGGCCGGACACGTTTTCCCTCTTCAGATAGGAGGTTAGACGTTGTCGGGTGCCTAGAGGTGGTCTCCCTAATAGGGAGAAGAGTTAGGGCATTCTAGGTGCTCGATTAAAGGTCTAACTCAGTACTAGACAGCTTAATTAATTTATTAAATGCACTAGAAGCATTTAAAACAGCAAATTAGTTTTATTCTAGCTTATATGGGACTACGGTCCAATGGGTGGGCTCCCACAGTCGCCTCTAGGTTCAGACAACCTAGCTCTAGGTTCAGATAACCTAGAAACAGCAATTTAGAACAGTTTAGCTATACTCAGTATTTTACTTTTCAGTTGGCACTGTACTGGATTAGATATCCATTGGGCTGGGCTCCCATAGTCGGTCCCTAGGTTTAGATAACCTAGTAGCTCTACTAAATTCGGGACTTGCAACCCCGGGTCTAGTTAGAGATGCGCGCATAGCACGTACAGTTGCCGGGCCCCTCAGCAGCATGTTTAGTATTTTCACTTACTATATGTATATGGTTTTCAACCTTTCAGAAATTAGTTCGTGAATTCAGTACAGTTCTAGCAGTAGATCAGTATTAGCGTAGCTCAGTTCTTAGTATCAGCTTAGTTTTTCCCTGTGAATATGCATGATGACTTTATGTTCAGCTTTAGATATGCCATGATTGTATGCTTATATGCCATTCCATGCTTAGTTTATTCAGTATATCCAGCATGTGTTTTAAACAGCATGATTTTAAATCATATTTGCATCGTTGCATGTTTTTGTGAGGTAGATGGTTTCTTACTAAGCTTTTTAGCTTATAGATACTATTTTTCTTATACTGCAGATAAAGGTAAGGGAAAAGTGGATCAGTAGCGGAGGCTGGAGGGCAATGCTATCAAGATGTGTGTGGGCAGGAGTTGGAATAAAGATCTTTGGGATCTAAACAGTTTTACTTCAGTATTAGCACTTTGCAATTTTTGTTTCATTATTCAGTTTTGGTTGTTAAGTGTTATGAAATAGTAAACCATGCACTATGTAGTATGCCAGGTTTAGTTTGTTAGTAATTATGTTAGAATGCTGGTTAATAGTTGTTAGAATGTATTTCCATTGATTTTAGAATTGTTGTGTGAGATTTTGGCACGCCAAAGTGCTGAAATCAGAGTTCAGGGCTGAAATCAGAACTCTGATCGGTCTACAGACCGATCAGAGTGTAGATTGTGCCGCTGGATCGGTCAGCCGACCGATCCAGACAGATACAGTATGCTACTGTATCCTCCTGGATCGGTCAGCCGACCGATCCAGCACGATACAGTAGCGAGTTCCAGGTGTTTCGGGTGCCTGGATCGGTCAGCCGACCGATCCAGACATACCTGGATCGGTCTGCCGACCGATCCAGCCACACCTGGATCGGTCTGCCGACCGATCCAGTTGGGAACAGAATGTTCCCCAGCTTCGATCGATCTGCGGATTGATCGGCATGTCAGTTGGTAGTTGGGAAGTTCAGTTTCTAGTCCCTAGCTCAGTTGGGATGTTCAGTTTCGCCTCCTTAGCATATGTATACCAGTAAAGATGGTCTTTAGACCTTTCTTATCAGTTGTATCCGTCTTTAGTAGAGTAAAATTTTAATTAGCCCAGCTTTCCGCACAGTATAGTTTAGCATAATGTAGCGATCGACCTTACAGCTTAGTAGTAGAAGGCGGGTCGTTACTGCTCTATATACTGCATGTTAGTTTGGTCAAACGAGTGACAAGGAGGTATAATTCTCAAGGAAGAAAAGATCATTCTTTCTTTTGTGTTGAGTATAATGGAATTTTGTCCTGCGTGAATGGATGTTGCCGACTGTTTCTTGATACACACTGATTTGTATTGTTTTGTTTGACTTGTGTAGCATGAAACAATACCTAATATCTGTTCTATCTTGTATTGCTTATTTTCCAGGAATTCGTGTTGTCATGTAGACTATAATCTAGAATTCTAGAATTTGATAAGTTTTGTTAAAATTTTTCTCTTGCAGGTCGGGGCAATTCGTGAGGCTTGAGTTTTTTTGATACAAGAAGTGAGCTTTGTTAGGATGTAGCTTGCCTTGCTAGTTTGTAAATTAAAAGCCATATGAAGAACAACAAATGGAAAACATGTGATTTAATGTATATGGAGAACAGTAATGGAAAACATGTGTATATGGAGAACAGTAATGGAAAACATGTGTATTTTTGTATATTTTTGTATATGTGTGGCTTCAAGATGAATTATATATGGATGTTTATTTTGGATTTAATGTAGTAAATATTTAGTTTTGTATTGGTGGTTTACTTATATTAAAATAAGATTAGTTGTTTGGTATTAATGAACATTAAAGATAACAGTTAAAAATATTGTAAAAACTATGTAAACCACAACGGAAATTTTTTGTGAAAAGTGATAAAAGACAACGGTTTTATCCGTTGTAAAATATATTAAAATTATATACCACAACAGTTTATAATTGTTGTAAAAAAAAGTAAAACGAGTAAATATTATCTACCACAACATGTAACACCCGAAAATTCTCAAAATAATTATTAGAAATATCCTAGTATTTTTCTGGAATTTTAAGATATTTTTATAGAATTTTTAGAATAGCGGAAGGAGCAAAAATAAATAGAATCGTAAAATAGCCTACGCGGGAATTGAACCCGAGACTTATTGGGCCCTACGACTTATGGTGGACTCTAGTAACCAAGTGAACCCAGCAGGGCCGTGCTGAAAGAAGAGGGAATCAATTATATTTATGATTGAGTTGGGGTGAAATTAATCACTTAATATAAATAGGAAACTTAAGTGGGAATTGAGTTTTTCATGTTTCGGCAACTCCTCCTCAACCCTCACGCCGCCCCCTCCTCTTCCTCACCTCACGGCACACCAAGGCCCCGAGAGACCTAGGGTTTCACTCCTAGAGACGTAAGGGCACCTTCCGGCAACGACTCCGACACGAGGGCGTTCCTCTCCGTGAGAAGAGCACGTAGATGCAAGAGGATCGTCGAGGGAATCGTCTCCACCGGAAAACCTAGCGATTAGATTGTTAGAAAAACTAGCGCAGGAGGTAAGAAACCCCTCACCTGCAGTATAAGTAGCTTTTTATCCATTTTTATGCTTCGTTTGTTAGTATACAGACTTTTGGCATATAGGGTGTGCAATAGCGCACACCAAGTGCTTGCTAGTATGTCCAACACATTTAAAATGCAACTTAGGCATTTTTATAGCTTAGTTAAATGTAATAGAAGCATTTATTCAGCATATTAGTTTTAGTACAGCTTATATGGGACTACAGTCCAATGGGTGGGCTCCCATAGTCGCCTCTAGATTTAGATAACCTAGCTCTAGGTTCAATAACCTAGAAATATCAAGACAAGATATTCAGCTTATATTTCAGCATTTTACTTTAGCAGTGACACTGTACTGGACTAGATGTCCATTGGGTTGGGCTCCCATAGTCGTCCCTAGGTTTAGATAACCTAGTAACTCTACTAAATTCGGGACTTGCAACCCCGGGTCTAGTTAGAGATGCGCGCATAGCAAGTACAGTTACCGGGCCCATCAGCAGCATGATTATGTATTTATATCTATTCATAATAAGTAGCTTTCAAAACTTCATAATATAGTTATGTGAATACAGAGCAATTTAGCATCAGTTAGCAGTAGTGTAGCTTAGCTTTTATTTCAGTTTAGTTCTTATGGATTCATATGATGGTTTTATGCTTAGCTATGATTGCCATGTATCGTATGTGATTATGCCATGTTTTAGAATCCATGTTTAGCAATGTTCAGCAAATATTTCAAATAACATATTTTAAAAGCATAAATTGCATCGTATGCATGTTTTGTGAGGTAGATGGTTTCTTACTAAGCTCCCAGGCTTACAGATACTTCTTTTCCTTATACTGCAGATAAAGGTAAAGGAAAAATGGACTAGCGGAGGCTGGAGTCAATGCTACAAAGATGTGTGTGGGCAGGAACTTGGAATAAAGATCTTAGGGATCCAGCGAGTTTTGTTTTGAGCATTAGAACTCTATAGCATCTTATTATTCCGCACCTTAGTATGTTAAATGCCATGAACTAGTGAATTATGTACGTGCTATGCTTGAAATACTAGTTGTTTGATATTAGGATGTTTCCCAGCCATTTAGAATTGATATATGTGATTTGAGCATGAAATAATGCTGAAATCATATTCCTGATACGAAATCAGAAACCCCAATCGATCAGCTGATCGATTGGAGGCTCCTCAATCGATCAGCGGATCGATTGGGCAACTTGTTCCGCGAACAGTAAACTCCTGGATCGATCAACCGATCGATCCGGTAGCGTTCTGTAGCAAACAGAGAGCTCTGGGATCGATCACTGGATCGATTGACTAAGTTGGATCGATCAGCCGATCGATCCATAAATTCTCCCGTGCATAGTAGCACGCTGAATTGATCCCTGGATCGATTAGTCAGGCCGGATCGATCAGCCGATTGATCCAAAATTTTGTCCGTGCACAGTAGCCCGCTGAATCGATCAGCGGATCGATCAGATGACTCCAATCGATCAGCTGATCGATTGGAGTGTCTGATTCCAGCTGAAAGGTTCTCAATTCAGTTTTTTATCAAGTAGAAAGTTTGGGTTCCTTCCCTAGAGTATGTATGTTAATAGAAAGGTCTTTGAACCTAATCTTACAGACTGTAATGGTCATTAGCAGAGTAAGAATTTAATTAGTGCAGCTTTCCACACCTAGACTTTAGTGAGGGTCAGGGAGTAGGTTAGCACAGCATAATGTGACGGTTCAGCCTCGTAGCCTAGTTAGTAGGAGGTGGGTCGTTATAGAGTGGTATCAGAGCAAAGTTCCATACTTCCTACACACACATCAGCATTGAACTTGCAGCTTCCAAGTAAGAACATCTCTCACTGTATTTATGTTTCTTGTCTTCATGTTTAGAGATAACTTAAGCATGTTTATTTATGATAGTATATCTAACATGATAACCGTAGTTATGCAAATATGATTGTCTTAGTTATGTATGTCCTCTATGTCTCTAGAAATGGCACGAGGACGCCCAACTAGAAGGGCACCAGCTACTGAGCCCCAGCATGAGGCAGGCAGTTCAGTGCCTCCTCTAGACCTTACAGCAGTAGTGGCTCAGTTACAGCAGCAATTAGCTGAACAACAACAGGAAATAGCTACTTTAAGTGCTAATCAGCAGAACACTCCCACTGTCACCCGAGAGCCTAACTTGGCAACTCCAGTAGTGATAGAGGTTCCACCAGTCCAACCTGCAGCACCAGTGGCCCCAGCAGTAGGAACACAGAGAGACGCCTATCTGATCCAGTGGCAGAAAGTCAAGCCAGAGAATTTCTCAGGCACCAGTGAACCATGGGATGCTCAAGCCTGGTTCAAAACACTAGAGAGTACGATGGAGCTTTTGGATTGACCAGAACATGAGAAGGTGAAGTGCGCCTCTTTCTGTCTGACAGGAGACATACGTATGTGGTGGGAGAAAATCAAAGTGAAGCGCCCAGTGAATCAGATGACATGGGCGGACTTCGAGAAGGAATTCTTCGAGGAGTTCTTTCACATGCGGGTCACAAACCGCCACTACGACGAGTTCACTAAATTTCGTCAGGGCAATCTTTCAGTCGAGGAGGCCGTAAGGAAATTCAACAGACTGGCTCGTCTATGCCCTGAACTAGTCATCACTGAAGAAGAACGAGTCCGGTTGATGCTCAAGATGTTAAGGCCAGAAATAACAATGAATGTGGCCAGCGGTGTCCATAGGTCGCAGACTACGGAAGAACTAGTGAGCAGTGCTTTAACCACTGAGCATTATCAGAACAGTATCAAACAGCAGAAGCAAGTCCTCTCAGAGTCGAAAGGCCAAGGAGGCTCAGGTACTCAGAAACACCAGGGCCACAACTCCCACGGCTCTAACTGGAAAGGGAACTCCAGCAACAAACGCAAACCAGGGAGTTACCCAAAAGGAGGACCAGCTAGTAAACAGCCTAGTTATCCCAAATGCGCTACTTGTGGGAAATTTCACCCTGGAGTTTGTCGTAAGGGCACACGAGGATGCTTTGAGTGTGGACAGGAAGGGCATATGGCTAAGCAGTGCCCAAACAAGACCAGTCTTCCTCAATCATAGTCGATTCAGTATGGAGGCTAGCCAGCTCAATTACATCAGATGCAGGCCGCTTTAGATGGTCCACACATCAGCCAGGGCAGACTAGAAGCCCCTCCAGCTACGACCAATGCGAGGATCTACTCACTCACCAGAGAGGACGTAGCGAATGCCTCGACAGTTGTTTCAGGTCAGATTAGTGTTTTACAGCAAAGTACAACTGTCTTATTCGATACTGGGGCAACCCATTCTTATATATCCAGGGCATTTGCCGAAAAGATAGCGATACCTCCAGAGGTATTCAGTGGTCAGTTTTTGACAACGCTACCTTCAGGAGAAATTATGGCATCCACGCACTGGCTCAGAGCAGTGCCAGTCATTATAGCAGACAGAGAACTCTTTTGTGATCTAATAGTGCTAGATATGACTGATTATGATGTTATCCTTGGAATGGACTTCCTGATCAGATACGGTGCCTCTATAGAGTGCCGTAAACAGAAAGTCGTATTCCAACCTGAAGCAGAAGTACAGTTCGAGTACATCGGAGAACCAAAGAGAAAGGCCAAGAAGTTTCTCTCAGCTCTAAAAGCACAGAAATTAATGGATTCAGGATGTACGGGATTCCTAGCACATGTAGTCAATACCAGCCAGAACAAGGACCAACAGTTAGAAGGGGTCCGAGTTGTATGTGACTACCCAGCAGTCTTCCCTGAAGAGTTACCCAGCCTAGCACCAGACAGGGAGATGGAATTCGAGATAGAACTCATTCCCGGTACGAAATCTATCTCCAAAGAGCCTTACCGCAAGGCTCCAGCAGAACTGAAGGAACTTCATGAGCAACTACAGGAGCTGCTTGACAAGGGCTTCATACGTCCAAGTCACTCACCATGGGGAGTGCCTGTATTGTTCGTGAAGAAGAAGGACGGGAGCATGCGCCTGTGTATAGACTATCGGGCACTGAACCAAGTCACGATCAAGAACAGGTATCCTCTTCCCATAATAGATGACCTGTTCGATCAGCTAAAGGGAGCAGCAGTGTTCTCTAAGATAGACCTCAGGTCAGGTTATCATCAGGTGAAAGTTAAGGAAGGGGATATATCCAAGACAGCATTCAGGACTAGATACGGACACTACGAGTTCGTAGTCATGCCCTTTGGCGTGACAAATGCTCTAGCTACTTTCATGGACCTCATGAACAGAGTATTCAGGGACTACCTAGATAGATTTGTTATTGTGTTTATCGATGACATTCTTATCTATTCAGGAACTCAGGAAGAACACGCAGAACACCTGAGAATAGTATTGCAAACCCTTCAGCAGAACCAGCTGTACGCCAAGTTCACGAAATGTGAATTTTGGTTAGATCAGGTGTCCTTCCTGGGTCACATCATCTCAAAGGATGGTATTATGGTAGACCACAGTAAAATAGAAGCTGTGAGTAACTGGAAAAGACCCAAGAACGCTAGTGAGATCAGAAGCTTTTTGGGACTAGCAAGTTATTACAGGAAATTCGTTGAGGACTTCTCTAGGATAGTCTCCCCACTGACAGCTCTTACCAGAAAGAACAGAAAATTTCAGTGGACAGAGGACTGCGAGAACAGCTTCAGCGAGTTAAAAAGGAGATTGACCAGTGCTCCCATTTTGACTCTACCAGAAAACACATACAGCTTTGATATTTATAGTGACGCCTCTAAATTGGGACTAGGAGCAGTACTGATGCAAGATGGTAAGGTGATCGCCTATGCCTCCAGACAACTCAAGGATTATGAGCGGAACTACCCTACTCATGACCTTGAGCTTGCAGCAATGGTGTTCGCCCTTAAAATTTGGAGACATTACTTGTATGGAGCTCAGTGTAGAGTGTATACAGATCATCAGAGTCTGAAGTATTTCTGCACTCAGAAGGATCTCAATATGCGACAGCGCAGGTGGCTAGAGCTGGTCAAGGACTATGACATAGACATCCTCTACCACCCAGGAAAAGCCAATAAGGTGGCAGACGCACTTAGCAGGAAGTCCAGCGCCACCTTACTATCACTAGCAGCCATGTCACCGCCCCTACAGAAGGAGATCACAGATTTCAGCCTCGAACTTATAGTGGGACAGCTCTCTACTATGACATTAGAATCCACCTTGCTTAGTGACATCCAGACAGCTCAGGGGCAGGATCCTGAAATTCAGAAAATCAAGTAAGGACTAGCAGGATCAGAAAGTGGAGAGTTCAGAGTATCAGATAGTGGGGCATTATATTTTGGTGACAGACTATGCGTTCCGGATCAGGAGGAACTAAGGAGGACTCCCTATGCGATGCATCCTAGTTCCACCAAGATGTACCAAGACCTAAAGGGACGTTTTTGGTGGCCTGGGATGAAAAGAGACGTCGCTAGATATGTCAGTACCTGTCTAACCTGTCAGAGGGTCAAGGCAGAACATCAGAGACCAGGAGGAGTTCTGCAGCCTATTCAGATCCCAGAATGGAAATGGGAGGATATTTCCATGGATTTTATAGTGGGACTACCCAGGACCACGAATGGTTTTGATACCATCTGGGTAACAGTCGACAGATTGACTAAATCAGCCCACTTCTTAGCTATCAGGATATCCTACTCCATGGAGCAGCTAGCTCAGTTGTATCTCAAGGAGATTGTCAGACTACATGGAGTCCCATGGACCATCATTTCAGACAGAGACAGTAGGTTCACATCACACTTCTGGGAGTGTGTACAGTCAGCATTGGGCACCAAGTTAAAATTTAGCACAGCCTTCCATCCTCAGACAGATGGTCATACGGAGCGAGTAAATCAGGTACTCGAAGATATGCTCCGAGCATGTGCCCTAGACTTCAAAGGAAGTTGGTGCAAATATCTGAGTTTAGCAGAATTTGCATACAATAACAATTATCAGGCCACTATCGGTATTGCACCTTACGAGGCTCTCTACGGGCGGAGGTGTAGACCTCCAATCTGCTGGTATGAGAGTGGTGAACAGAAAGAACTAGAACTTTAGACAGATCTAGTAGCAGATACCATAGCAACTATACAGCAAATCCGCCAGAGGATAGAGACAGCTCAGAGCCGCCAGAAAAGCTATGCTGATACACGGCGCAGACCTTTAGAGTTTTCAATTGGGGATACAGTGTTCCTCAGAGTGGCTCCCATGAAGGGAGTAATGCATTTTGAGAAGAAGGGCAAATTAAGTCCCAGATATGTGGGACCATACCTTATCAGCAGAAGAGTTGGCAAGGTAGCATATGAGCTAGAGCTACCCCAGGAGATGTCAGCTATCCATAATGTATTTCATGTCTCTATGCTGAAGAAGCATATCCCAGATGCCACCCAGGTGATTGAGCCCCAGTCGGTACAAGTCCGCGAAGACCTCAGCTATGACAGTCGGCCTATTCAGATAATAGACCGAGCAGTTAAGAAATTACGGTCACACAACAGAAGAGGCAACTTGGGAGACAGAAGCCAGTATGAGACAGAAGTACCCAGAGTTATTCTAAGTTCGAGGATGAACTTTTTATAAGGTATGGGGGATTGTAACGCCCGAAAATTCTCAAAATAATTATTAGAAATATCTTAGTATTTTTCTAGAATTTTAGGATATTTTTACAGAATTTTTAGAATAGCGGAAAGAGCAAAAATAAATAGAATCGTAAAATAGTCTACGCGGGAATTGAACCCGAGACCTATTGGGTCCTACGACTTATGGTGGACTCTAATAACCAAGTGAACCCAGCAGGGCCGTGCTGAAAGAAGAGGGAATCAATTATATTTATGATTGAGTTGGGGTGAAATTAATCACTTAATATAAATATGAAACTTAAGTGGGAATTGAGTTTTTCATGTTTCGGAAACTCCTCCTCAACCCTCACGCCGCCCCCTCCTCTTCCTCACCTCACGGCACACCAAGGCCCCGAGAGACCTAGGGTTTCACTCCTAGAGACGTAAGGGCACCTTCCGGCAACGACTCCGACACGAGGGCGTTCCTCTCCGTGAGAAGAGCACGTAGACGCAAGAGGATCGTCGAGGGAATCGTCTCCACCGGAAAACCTAGCGATTGGATTGTAAGAAAAACTAGCGCAGGAGGTAAGAAACCCCTCACCTGCAGTATAAGTAGCTTTTTATCCATTTTTATGCTTCGTTTGTTAGTATACAGACTTTTGGCACATAGGGTGTGCAATAGCGCACACCAAGTGCTTGATAGTATGTCCAGCACATTTAAAATGCAACTTAGGCATTTTTATAGCTTACTTAAATGCAATAGAAGCATTTATTCAGCATATTTAGTTTTAGTACAGCTTATATGTGACTACAGTCCAATGGGTGGGCTCCCATAGTCGCCTCTAGGTTTAGATAACCTAGCTCTAGGTTCAATAACCTAGAAATAGCAAGACAAGATATTCAGCTTATATTTCAGTATTTTACTTTAGCAGTGGCATTGTACTGGACTAGATGTCCATTGGGTTGGGCTCCCATAGTCGTCCCTAGGTTTAGATAACCTAGTAACTCTACTAAATTCGTGACTTGCAACCCCGGGTCTACTTAGAGATGCGCGCATAGCAAGTACAGTTGCCGGGCCCATCAACAGCATGATTATGTATTTTTATCTATTCATAATAAGTAGCTTTCAAAACTTCATAATATAGTTATGTGAATACAGAGCAGTTTAGCATCAGTTAGCAGTAGTGTAGCTTAGCTTTTATTTCAGTTTAGTTCTTATAGATTCACATGATGGTTTTATGCTTAGCTATGATTGCCATGTGTCATATGTGATTATGCCATGTTTTAGAATCCATGTTTAGCAATGTTCAGCATATATTTCAAATAGCATGTTTTAAAAGCATAAATTGCATCGTATGCATGTTTTGTGAGGTAGATGGTTTCTTACTAAGCTCCCGGGCTTATAGATACTTCTTTTCCTTATACTGTAGATAAAGGTAAAGGAAAAATGGACTAGTGGAGGCTGGAGTCAATGCTACAAAGATGTGTGTGGGCAGGAACTTGGAATAAAGATCTTAGGGATCCAGCGAGTTTTGTTTTGAGCATTAGAACTCTATAGCATCTTATTATTCCGCACCTTAGTATGTTAAATGCCATGAACTAGTGAATTATGTACGTGCTATGCTTGAAATACTAGTTGTTTGATATTAGGATGTTTCCCAGCCATTTAGAACTGATATATGTGATTTGAGCATGAAACAGTGCTGAAATCAGACTCCTGATACGAAATCAGAAACCCTAATCGATCAGCTGATTGATTGGAGACTACTCAATCGATCAGCGGATCGATTGGGCAACTTGTTCCATGAACAGTAAACTCCTGGATCGATCAGCCGATCGATCCGGTAGCGTTCTGTAGCGAACAGAGAGCTCTGGGATCGATCACTGGATCGATTGACTAAGTTGGATCGATCAACCGATCGATCCATAAATTCTCCCGTGCATAGTAGCACGTTGAATTGATCCCTGGATCGATTAGTCAGGCCGGATCGATCAGCCGATCGATCCAGAATTTTGTCCGTGCACAGTAGCACGCTGAATCGATCAGCGGATCGATCAGATGACTCCAATCGATCAGCTGATCGATTGGAGTGTCTAATTCCAGCTGAAAGGTTCTCAATTCAGTTTTTTATCAAGTAGAAAGTTTGGGTTCCTTCCCTAGAGTATGTATGTTAATAGAAAGGTCTTTGAACCTAATCTTACAGACTGTAATGGTCATTAGCAGAGTAAGAATTTAATTAGTGCATCTTTCCACACCTAGACTTTAGTGAGGGTCAGGGAGTAGGTTAGCACAGCATAATGTGACGGTTCAGCCTCGCAGCCTAGTTAGTAGGAGGTGGGTCGTTACACAACGATTTATATCTGTTGTAAAAAGAGTCTACCACAACGGTTTTGTCTATTTGTCTTTGGTTAAATCCCTTAGATATTAGGTATGTTGATAGTCGTTCAGACCAGGCCCTAGGTGCTTATTTTAGTCCATATAATATTTTCTTTAACCTAAGGACATGATTTGGGTGGTCTAAGTCTTCAAATCCTAGGGGCTGATTTAAATAAGCCTCTTCTTTGATGAACCCATTGAGGAATGCAGACTTTATGTCTATTTGGTATAACTTGAATCCTTTATGTGCTGCGTAGGTTAACAGCATCCTGATGGATAAAAGTCTGATAAGTGCATAGGTTTCATCATAATCTAACCTTTCTACTTAGCTGAACCCCTTTGCCACTAATCTAGCTTTATTTTTCACTATTTTCTCCTTATCATCTAGTTTATTTCTAAAGACCCACTTAGTATAAATTATGGATTTATTTATGGGTTTATATACTAGTTCTCAGACTTAGCTTCTTTCAAATTAGTCTAGTTCTTCTTGCATTGCAATTATCTAATCTGGGTTAGGTAGGGCTTCTTCTATAGTCTCAATTTTATAAATAAGAGCTATTTGACTTAAGTTTCTATACGATGATCGAATTTAAACTCCTAGGGTTGGGTCACCTAGAATTTGGTTAGGTGGGTGGTTGGATCTGACCCTAGGTGGTCTTATTTCAGGGTTAGTACTTGGTTCTTGCAACTCATTTGATTTATGTCTAATCTTATTATGTTCATCATCTTCTATATTTCTTGTAATTTGATTATTATTTTTATTGATTAAATTAAGTAGGCCATTTTCTTCATCAAAAATTACATTGATTGTTTTTTTTAACTTTTAGGATATTTTTATTATAGAACTATAAGCCCTACTAGTTGTTAAATACCCTAAAAAGATGCTAGTTGTTGATTTAGATATAAATTTATTTAAATAATCTTTAGTATTTAATATGTGGACTTTACACCCAAATACCTTTAAATAATTTAAGATGAGAATTTTATTAGAATATATTTCATAGGGGATTCTATTGTAAAATTTATTAATTAATATTCTATTTTGAATATAACACACTGTATTTATTGCGTCTGAACAAAAATGATTACTTAGGTTATATTCATTTAATAAAATTCTAATAGTTTCTTATAATGTTCTATTTTTTCATTCTACTAGTCAATTTTGTTAGAGAGTTCTAGGACATGAAAATTTATAATTATATCTATTAGTTTGGAAAAGAGTGGGGAATGGGAATAGTAATCATTGATTGTCATTATTGATGTTTGGATTATAGGAATGAAAATACAAATAAAGGAATGAATCCTTATAATTGGGTAATGACTCATTCCCATGTCTCCCCCCCCCTTCAATGAGTCATTACTCTATTTTCAACAATCAAAATATTTCCTTATTTCAAAAATACCCTTGACCCAAAACTAAAATTTTCCCCCTTAATAGCATATATCAAAATATATTTATTTAATTTTTCTTTCATATCACTTTTTCTCTCCTTGATCTTGTTAATACAGTCTGACCTGGCTGTTGTTTTGATGTTGACAATGATTTAAGTTTGTATCAGATATTAATTAAACTCAGACTGATTAATGATCAAGGTTGATCATGTGGAGAGGAAAAGTCCAAGTACGGATACTTGGCATGCGAAGTCGGAGAGGGTTCGGTAGCTCATTCTCTGGACTAGGTCAGAGAGGACTCGGTAGCTCGTTCTCTGGACCGGACGAAGTCGGAGAGGGCTCGGAAGCTCGTTCTCCGGACTAGGTCAGAGAGGGCTCGGTAGCTCGTTCTCTGGACCGGACGAAGTCGGAGAGGGCTCGGCAGCTCGTTCTCCAGACTAGGTCAGAGAGGGCTCGGTAGCTCGTTCTCCAGACTAGGTCAGAGAGGGCTCGGTAGCTCGTTCTCTGGACCAAGAAGACGTTAGGGTTTAGGGCTGGGAAGCTCTAAAATCAACAGAGGCATTGGATCGGTCTGTTGACCGATCCAAAGGATTTGTCGTTCGGATCGGTGCCGACCAATCCGGTGATACCTTAGTTATCGACGGCCTCGTGACCAATCGGTAACACACAATAGCTCGTGGTTATCCGATCGGCCCGTGACCGTAATAAGAAGCGATGTGATTCAGAATAATAGGGGGATCGGTCTGTGGACCGATCCACCTATAGGCTGATCGGTCCACAGACCGATCAGCATCATCCCAGACCGATCAGGATGTGTCCTGATCGGTCCAGAGGGCTATGGATCGGTCTGTTGACCGATCCACAACGATGTCATTTGTCTTCTGTTGTTTCTCTGTGATTTCTGATTCATCTGATCTAACCATCTGCTGTAAGCTTTTTGGGTTACAGGTTGCAGGTGTCGTGCCAATGCTTAAATTCAAATTAAGCTCCATCAGAAGAATAAGACCAAGTGCTCTTTCTGCTGTGTTTCACTGCAAATGGTGCAATTGGAGCGTCAATGTTCACTCGCTGCGATCAGTTGGCAACAGCTTGACTCTTGCTTATTGGTTCGAGCTCAGAGACACCAGTGAAGACCATGGATGGTATTGGTGTGAGTTCAGAGAACCAGATGAGGAGGAAGAGTGATTGGCGACGCCTGAGTTGGTCGCAGTGATTCGATACAGGTGACAGTGATTCGGCTCTGGCTGAAGATAGTGAGAAAGCAGAGGAATAAGAAGAAGTAAGAAGAGAGGTTTGAGTGAGGATTTTCAAAAACTCTCTGTCGATCAAGCAAGAGTGTTGTGTTTTTGAGCTCTTGGCTGAGGAACTTCTTCTGTCTTTGCGCTTTGCTTTCATCGTGGCTGTAAGTTTATTGTTCATTCCTTTTAGCCACTAAACTTTGTAAGTCTTGTGCTTCATTTCAAATCTTTTCTGAGACTTTGTGGAGAGGTTACTCCACCGAGAAGGAGAAATACTTAGCCGGAATCTGTCCGGGGTGTGATCTACCGAAAGATCAAGGGATCGTTCACCTTACGGATACGCCGAGGAGTAGGGGCAAGTTATCCCCGAACCTCGTACATCCTTGTTGTGTTAGTGGTGGGTTGTTTCTTTTCCTTGCATTAGTTTTCCTTTTGCTTATTTCCGCTGTGCTAACAAACTTTTGTGAGGAGATTAATTGAGTTTTTAGAGGAGGCTATTCACACCCCCCCCTCTCTAGCCATCCGAAGGTCCTAACAAGTGGTATCAGAGCAAGGCGCTCTTCATCCGAATTAACACCCTAAAGAGCAAGAAGATGGCTATGAAGGAAGGTTTTAGCACCAATCGTCCACCCTACTTCGACGGAGCGGACTTCCAATATTAGAAGAGCCGTATGGAGTATTATCTCAAGACCGACATCTCCATGTGGTTCTCGGTCAAGGAAGGGTTCACACCTCCGAAGGCCGAAGAAGGTAAGGAACTAGAGTCGTCAAGGTGGTCCGCCGAGCAAACTCGCAAAGGACAAGCCGATGCCAAGGCGGTGGTCACTCTACAATGTGGGATAGCCAAAGATCAACTTGTCAAGGTAGGTCCATTTGTGAGCGCAAAAGATTTGTGGAACAAGCTCATCGAGCTCCAAGAAGGAATCCGAGACTCTCGGATCGCCAAGAGAGACTTGTTCCTAAACCAACTACAAAATCTCACCATGAAGGAGAACGAAACGGTAAGTGAACTACACGGAAGGTTCAAAGAGATCATCAATGGTCTTCATTCCGTAGATGAACGCGTAGAGAATGGCGATCTTGTAAGGTACGCTCTCAAAGCCTTTCCAAGGAATGCCTTGTGGTCATCTATGGTAGATGCCTACAAGGTCTCCAAGGACCTTTCAATTGTTAAATTAGATGAATTCTTTTGTGAAATGGAACTTCATGAACTTGCTAACAAGGGTCAAAAAGAGAAAGGTATTGCCTTAGTTGCAGGAGAAAAGAGCAAGGATGGAAGAAGGAAGAAAGAAAAGAAGAAGGAGAAAGAGATTCCTACATCCTCATCCTCCTCCGAGTCCGATGATGAAGGTGGATCATCATTAAGCGAGATGGCCAACTTCGTAAGGAGAATCATGAGAAGGAGCCGGAGATACAAAGGGAAAGGTAAGTTTATTGATCAAAATGTTGATAAGACTAATGTTATGTGTTATGAGTGTAGCAAGAAAGGACACTACCGGAGTGAGTGTCCAAAACTCAAGAAGAAGGAGGAAAGGGCCAAGAAGAAGAAAGCTCTCAAATCTACTTGGGATAAATCCTCCTCAAGCTCATCGGAGGAAGAGAAGAAGGAGAAAAGCACTCGTCAATTAGCGCTCATGGCAAGGGAGGAATCGGATTCCGGAAGTGATACATCAGCCGCGGCTTCATCATCTTCGGATGATGAAGAGGTAACTTCTCCTCACTTAGAAAAATGCTATACAACTATTGCACATTTATCTACTTTGCTTAAGAAATCAAAAACTGAAATCAAATCATTAAAAGATGAAGTAGAACACTTGAAGACTCTTAGGGAAGATGAGGTTGATGACCTACATCAAGAGCTTCTTGAGGATGAAAACAAAGCCTTAAAGAGTGAAGTTGAGTACGTCGTCAGCCTGAGAGATACTCATTTTTCTTGTCTGACCATGATGACATTGTGTTCATAGAGGATGAGCCTACCACCTATCAGGAAGCTGTGATGAGACCAGATTCCGAGAAATGGCTAGAGGTCATGAGATCCGAAATGGAATCCATGTACACCAACCAAGTATGGACTTTGGTTGATCCACCTGAAGGGGTAAAACCCATTGGGTGTAAGTGGGTCTTTAAGAGAAAGACTGACATGGATGGACTTATCTATAAGGGTCGCTTGATAGCTAAAGGTTTCAAGCAGATTCATGGTATTGACTATGATGAAACCTTTTCTCCAGTAGCGATGTTTAAGTCCATTCGGATCATGCTTGCTATTGCAGCTTACCACGATTATGAGATCTGGCAGATGGACGTCAAAACCGCGTTTCTGAATGGAAACCTACTCGAGGATGTGTACATGACACAACCTGAGGGTTTTGTAGATCCACAGCATACTAGCAGAGTATGCAAGCTGCATAGGTTTATTTATGGACTAAAGCAAGCTTCTCGGAGCTGGAATCTTCGATTCGATGATGCAATCAAACAGTTTAGTTTCATCAAGAACGAAGATGAACCTTGTGTCTATAAAAAGGTTATAGGGGATATAGTTGTCTTCCTCATATTGTATGTGGATGACATACTACTCATTGGGAAGGACATCCCTATGCTTCAGTCTGTCAAGACTTGGCTAGGGAGTTGCTTCTCAATGAAGGACTTAGGTGAGGCATCCCGGATTTTAGGGATACAGATCTATAGAGATAGATCAAAGAGATTGCTTGGACTAAGTCAGAGTACATACATTGACAAGGTACTCCTACGGTTTGCCATGCAGAACTCCGATGTCACATGGCGTGAGTCTTTCGAAGACTTAAGGTCCCTCTTCTAGAGAGGAGAGAGACCGTATGGATCAAATCTCTTATGCCTCAGCCATAGGATCTATCATGTACGCCATGCTATGTACTCGACCTGATGTCTCGTATGCTTTGAGCATGACGAGAAGATACCAGTCAGATCCAGGTGAAAGTCACTGGATAGCGGTCAAGAATATTCTTAAGTACTTAAGAAGGACTAAAGAGTATTTCTTGATATATGGAGGCGATGATGAGCTAGTCAGAAGGGTTACTGATGATGCTAGCTTCCGACCAACCAGATGATTATAGATCACGACGGGTTCGATTTTGCATTAATGGTGGTGTTACCGGAAGAGTTCAAGCAGGATACAAGAGTCGATTTTACAATGGTCGAGTACATTCACGCATCGGAGGCAAGAAAGGAGGCGCTTGGATCCGCAAGTTCATCACTGAACTTGGGGTGGTTCCTAGCATTGCTGACCCCATTGAGCTCTATTGTGACAACAATGGAGCTATAGCACAGGCGAAGGAACCTCGCTCACACCAGCGGACAAAACACATACTACGGCGCTTCCATCTCATTCGAGAGATTATCGAGAGAGGAGATGTGAAGATTTGCAGAGTACCTACAGAGGCTAACATCGCAGATCCCTTGACCAAGGCTTTGGCACAGAGGAAGCATGATGGTTACACTAGGTCATTTGGGCTTAGAGCCTACACTGATTGGCACTAGTGCTAGTGGGAGATTGTTAGCTAGAGCCCTAGAGCCAATCATTTGATGATTGTATATTAGACTTATTGTATCATATTCTATATATAAATAAAGGCATTTGGATTTTGGTTATTATACTTACTTGTATTGGTGCCAAATAAACTAAGTATAATAATGTCCCTGAGTAGACGGTTCTCACCTATATCAATCGGTTAGTTGAACCGATAGTGAGATGATATAGGGAACACTACTCTTAATCATTCGTAGTCGAGTATTAACATTCAGGGACAATGTTAATGCAATAAGACTAGCATGTAGGTCAACTCGATGACTTGATCTCACAAGTCATGGATATAGAGATATCAAGTTGACACATGGGTATACATTAGAGAATGTATACTGAATGACCCGCCATGAGAAAGTATCATGGATCGTTATATGAGTGTCATATACTTTCTCATGTGGCTATTAGTATGACTACTAGTCCTTAGACCTGAAGTCACCATAGATCCCTACATAAGAAATTATGTACTTTGGTTTCGTCAAACGTCACCCGTAACTGGGTGGACTATAAAGGCGATTACTGGGTATATAACGAATTATGCAGAGGGATGTGAGTGATGCAGATGGGATCTATCCCTCCCATATGATGGGAGCGACATCGGTATTCTTGATAGAGTGAGACCACGAAGTGCATGGCCATGCCCAAATGAGTCAATATAGGATATTGAGCTCATTTGATTTAGTGAGTCTACTTGGAGTTCAAGATTTAGATTGGTCAGAGGATGACACGGTCTATGCCTCACATTGATCAATCTAGATGTCTAGGATAGAAGGACACTTGTCATATTTTGTGAGGAGTCACAATTAGTAGTCACAAGGTGATGTCGGATCTCGACATTCTTGTAACTTGGGTAGTAATTATGTGTTGCTAGATACCGCTCATTACTTATGCTCCTAAATGGGTTTAGGGCATTGCCAACGTTACAAGAACCTATAGGGTCACACACTAAGGACAATTAGATGGAGATTAGGTTCATATGATAAACCAAGAGGATTAGATTCATTTGATGAATCAAATTGGATTAAGAGTAATCCTAATTGGGCTAACTTGAGTTGGACTCAAGTTGATTCATGTGTTCAATGAGTCTAATTTAGATTATGACTCATTGAATCAATTTAATTTAATGAATTAGATTCATTATATATTAAATTGGCTTGAATCAAATGGTTAGATTAGATCAACCATGGAAAAGGTTTGGTCAAGTTTGACTTGACTTGAGAGGAAGATTAAAAGTCAAGTTTGACTTGACTTTATGCCACCTCATTGGTGAGTTGGCATTGATGTGGACTAATGATGTTACTCCACATCATCATCATGGTTGCCACCTCATGGGAGTTACTAGTGAGTGCCACCTCATGGAGTTTACATTCTCTCCTTGATGACAACTTAATGCATTAATGAGGGGAGTTACACATGAGAAATGTGGTCGGCCACATTTTGAATGGTGAGTGAATTGATTTTCATTATTCATTCAAGTGTGGAATTTTACATCTTCTTCCTCTCAAGCTCTCCCTCTCCTCCTTCCTTGGCCGAACCACATAGGTGCTAGCACACCTTGGTTTTTGGTCACCTCCACCTAGTGTGTTCGTGTGGATACGTGTAGAGAGTTGTCTACATTGACAACTTCGAGATTCGGCGTACTGAGGAACGGACGCAACGAGGGTAAACATCTTCATCATGTAGATCTAGAAGTTTTGTAACTCGTACTCGTATGTTTTCGAATTTTTCTTCGCACGAGATCCGTTGGCTAGGGTGATTCGGGGTTTTCGCGGCCCGAAAAACCCAACAGTGGTATTAGAGCCACGTGCGAAGCTTGTACGAGTTTAATTTGATTTTTATGAAAAATTAAAGCTTCTGTACATTTCTGTAAATTTATGGTTTTTATAGTTTTAAGAGTAATATTTCTCGTAGAAGCGAAGCACAAGTGCTTATACACTTGTAGGCTTCGACTACTGAGAAGTTTTTTTCCGAAACGGCATCGTTTCGACCCAAATTTTTTGGGACAGCGGGATAAGGTGCTATTGGATCGCTTAGAAGCAACTCGCGATGGTTAGATCGCGGGTAGGGGTACTGCCCCTAACCCCGCAAGGGGATTTGCTCCGCGATTGCGCCCGAAATCGCTAATCGGGACCGTCGGGAAAAATTTACTCATAAAATCTGTAAAATTATGAAAAATTACAGAAAAATTACAAAAATATATAATTTTAAATTATATATTAATTTTGTGATAGTCATGGCCCAAAGACCCAATTTGATTGGACAATATGTGTTGTAATTCATAATACGGCCTGCGCGCCGTTATGTGATATGCGTGCTTGTATTTTTATTTTTTATTTTATTTTCGCGACCTGCGCGTCGTGCCTTTCTCATATATTCTAGTTGTAAATTATATTTAGACTCGAATGTAACTCAAGTTTCAAAATTGTAATGTACAAAATTGGAGCTGTGGAAGGTCCACTCG
Organism: Zingiber officinale; assembly: GCF_018446385.1. Taxonomy (NCBI): domain Eukaryota; kingdom Viridiplantae; phylum Streptophyta; class Magnoliopsida; order Zingiberales; family Zingiberaceae; genus Zingiber; species Zingiber officinale. The sequence continues at coordinate 71,090,323 of NC_056005.1, read as the reverse complement.
AGACGGAGTTACGAGGAGGGCGCGAGCAACACGAGGTGGTCAAAGGAAGGAGCTTGAGAAGCTGTTGACCTTAGGTTGACCATCTGATCTTCTCATTGGCTTGAGAAGATCGTAGTAGGGCCATGACATAATCACAAAATTATTTGATTAATTATTTAATTAATTGTTTTGTGTGTATGTGAAGCATGCTAGTTAATTAAGTAATTAATTAGTGCCTTATGATTAGATTAGATCTAAGTCGTGCACATGATGCACCCTTTGATTAGATTAGATCTATCGAGTATATGATACGCATCATCGTTTAGATTAGATCTAAATCACGCCAACTCGTAATGCCTACCATGCCGTGATATCTACCACTACCTCGATCGCATGTACTTGTTGAATCTGCCAAAGCAGAGCAACACATACTATCTTGGTAGGGTACGGAGGGACAATCTTGGTCCCGCCTATCAACGCATGGGTGAGTACAACTCAATTAGATTGAGTATTCCTAGTTAACTCGGTTGGATCGAGTATAACTATAGGCATTCTTCCAACGGTTGGAAAGATAGGTCAAAATCACATTTATATTAACTCTCGGGCGTATTAGCCAAAGCTAAGTCTTCGGCAGCATCTCCCCTGTACGGCGGACAATCAAAAATTTTCTACAAGCACTAAATACTCAGCCACATGCGGCTGGAATCATAACAATAATAAAAATCAATCACCACACAGTTTATATATATATTCAGCCTCTGGCTGACACAACCACGCAGTAATAATACTCTGACTCAAAAACCACCCTAATCAACTACACTCGTAAAGCTCAAAACCGACGAACTCACCTCTTCTGCCATCCAGGCAGGCATGTAGTAGAATAAAAAACCAAATCCAAATCCATCAATATAATAAAATCTATATCATGTCCATAAGCAAATAAATCCAGAACATAACGAGTTCAAACATTCTAGAACAGAAAGAAACCAAAGAAAACCAAACATATCCTGGAGGTCTGCAGGACCAGCACTACGTGCAGTGAGGACTAGCGACTGGAACTCCCTCCTGACAGCATCAACCTGAAAATATCAACAATGGAGGCGGGGTGAGTCCAACACTCAGCAGGTACAGTTGATATGCAAAGTAAAGAAACAACACCTAGCACTAATCATGCGTACAGTCTCCTGATAAGAAAGATAAGAATGCATCTGAAATAAACAGGAGAATACTGTACTAACCAGGTCCTGAGTATAAGGTCAAACAGTCCGAGGGATATAGGAATCCTGTATGCATGTCAAACATAGGTATCCAAACAATATGCAGCATATAAATGCAGCAACCACAAACACAAGCAATAAATGCATCATGCATATGATGCCAATGATGCGTCCTGGTCACCCCTGACGCCAGTCGATCATCTCATACCAAAGTGAGGCCGAGTGGGTAGGGCTGTGACAACCGTGCACTCTGTCGTCACTACTCCTGATGAGTGACCGAGTGGACGGATGTCGGAGTACACATATCCTCCTACCCCAAATCATAGATGGGGAGCACAATGCTCTCAACTCCCAGTACACGATGACGGGAGGAATCCTGCCGGATAACACGCTGTGTCACACTACCCATGAGTGGACCAACGGTGCCTAACAGAGTCCCCGCTGCACACACTCTGCCCGAATCGACCACTAACCCATGAGTGGTGGTGTGTGCAGATCCATGTAACTGGCGATGTGCTCAACAATAATGGAGCGGACTATCGCACAGCATGCAATCATGCAAATGGTGCATGGCACTAACCACAAGAATATCCTGACCTAATCCACATATATATAAAAATGCATCAAAGGTCAACGAATCCAAAACAATCCAAAGGTATAAAACCTAGGTCCTGAACATGGTCAAGCATGACATATCACTACCCCTATAAGCATGTATAAACAGGTAAAATATACCTGAGATGCAAAACCAATCAATCAATCAAGCATGTAAGATTTGGGTAGTGATTAACCGAAACAGATAAGAAACATAATTAATGCAACATGTTAATTTAATTACTAAGCATATCAAATGACATAAGTCAAAAGTACCCGCCTCCAAAAATAGAAAAGTCCAATCTGGTCCGAATACGACGTCGAGATGCTCGTCTCGCGTCAAAGTTCTGAAATACCAATACACAGATATTTTATTTAGCTAAAAATTCAAATGAATTGATAAATAAAATTCCCAACACAACTTAGGACAAAACCCTAAGTCCTAATCATTAACCTACCAAATTAAACACAAATAATTTAGTTACTCAACCTGTATCAAATAACTAAATCAGGCTCTTAATTCAATTAGGAAACCCTAATTATCGATTAACCTTAATTGATCATCAATTAACTTGTCCACATAAAAACCTAGATCCACCCAACCGAACAACCCAGAGCACAGAACCTAATCAGCCGACAAATGAATAATCACCTAACAAAATCAAGTACACTATGATCTTCAACTAAGCATATGTTTGATCTGTAGACCACATGATCTCAATACGTACCAAGATTCCCACTCCTTACCTAACTTCACCGCCGCTGTTTGATCTAGAATCAAAGAGTTGATAACGGAAATTGCACCACTAAGGGCTGTTGGCTGCTGTAACAATACAAGCAAACAAAAATCAAAACTTTCCTACCAAGTATAGATTCTTATTCCAACTTCAATCCAGCACTCCCTTACCTACAAGATCACCGGAGATCAGAAAGTAAGACAAATATGGATCGGCCACTGATACTAGAGCACACAGAAAATGGCACGGATGGTCTGCTCGGTGTCCCGGTCGGCTGCACCTTGGCTGGCGTCGGAAATCAGTAGGTCCCAAATCTAGGGCACGGCGCTAGGGCAGAGAATGGGTCGCCGGCGTCGGCAGAGGAGAGGAGGAAGAAAAGGGTGTGCGGCGGTGGAGAAGCGGCTGTCGCTGCACTGCTTCGTGCGGGAAGATGGAACTCGGCCGGCGGCAGCGTCGGGTAGAGAAGAAGATGCTCGTGGTGGCTCGGTGCGTCGCCGGCGGCTAAGTCACAGGGAAAGGAGGTCGAGGGTTTTTGTGCACTCGGGGAGGAGAAACCGCCCGTGCGGCCGATTAGGGCACGGTGATCGCGTGTGAGGAAGAAGGGGAACGGCACGGTTTCGGCGCGAGAGAAAAGGAAAAAGAATTTAAAAAGGAAAAAATCAACTTTTCCTCACTTAAATGGGGTAGCCTAAACAGGCTTTTCCGGGCCCTGTTTTTATCCCCGTCAACTCGTCCGTACGAGCTCCGAAAAATTCCCGAAAAATGTCCAAAAATTCCGGAAAATTCCCTTATTCATATTCGCATATTTCCGGTATTTTACATTCTCCCCCACTTATAAAAATTTGGTCCCCAAATTTCATTATCTACCATCAGCAAGTACTAACAACAGATATAGAGTATAAATGTTGAACGGTAAATAAATCACATACCTCAAGTGAAAAGATGGGGATATCGAGCTCGGATCGTATCCTCGAGCTCCCAAGTAGCCTCCTCGTCCGAATGATGCTGCCATCCGACTTTAACCAGCCGGATAGTCTTGTTCCGCAACTGACGCTCCTTCCGGTCAACTGCATCGGAACCTCCTCATAAGTAATGTCGGCTGAATGGATCCGGAATATTGCCAGCAGCGCCGGATCGTACATATCTCCTCAGCATGGATACATGAAATACATCGTGCACGCCTGACAGGGACGGTGGTAGTGCCAATCGGTAAGCTACCGCTCCGATCCTCTCCAAGATCTCGAAGGACCAATGTACCACGGAGCTAGCTTACCTCTGAGGCCAAATCTCTTCACCCCTTTCATGGGTGAAACTCGTAGAAATACATGGTCGCCAACAGAGAACTCTAGTGGTCTGCGTCTCCGATCAGCATAACTCTTCTGGTGATCCTGCGCCTCTGACATCCTCCGTCTGATAGTACGGACCAACTCTGCATCCTGCTGAACTCTATGAGGTCCCAACAACCGAGCCTCTCCAACCTCATCCCAAAGGACGGGTGTCCGACAAGGTCTACCATACAACGCCTCAAACGGTGCCATCCGGATAGCCGAATGGAAGTTGTTGTGAGGCAAACTCTACTAGCAGATGGTCCTCCCAACCGCCTCCGAAATCCATAACACATGACCTCAAAGTCCTCTAAAGTCTGAATGGTCCGCCTGATCGCCCATCTGCTTGTGGATGGAAAGTCAGATCAAACGGAGCCGGTGCCCAAGGCTGCCGCACTCGCCAGTAAACGAGACGTGAACCGTGGATCTCTATCCAAATGATACTCAATGGAACACCATGTAGTCCGATAATCTCTCAATACAGATCGCCAATCGATCCAGGGAATCATCCTCCGAATCGCTAAGAAGTGCACTGATTTGGTTAATCGATCAACGATTACCCAAATCGTCATGGCCTCGCCGTGTCCTCGCAACCCTACCACAAAGTCCATGGTAGTGTGATCCCACTTCCACTCGTGAATAGGAATCCTCAAGTAATCCCGCAGTCTCCGTGTTCAGCCTTCACCGCCGACAAACAAGACACCTAGCTACGAAATCCCGATGTCTTTCTTCATGCCGCTCCACCAAGAGGAACGCATCAAGTCTCGATACATACGGGTCCCGCTGGATGGATCGTAAATCGAGAACGGTGTGCCTCCTGAAGTAGCTCCTGTAAGACCGGATGAGACCGAGGTACGCATAATCGCCTCTAAGAATATAATACCTCCTCGTCTCGTAAACTCTACCGTCCGAAGCTATCCGATCGCTAATAAACCGCAAATGCCGATCACGGTGCTCTCTGATCCTCGTCCCGATCGACGATCGAGCAACCATGGTAACTGAATACCTGCTCTGCCGGTCCCTGCTCCTCCGTGTCTAACTCGAAAAACTCTAAATCAAATCCATAACCGAAATCCGGTGGCAAGCTAAAGTCCCTCCGGACTTCCTGCTGAGTGCATAACCACATTAGCTTTCCCGTGATAGCTAATGGTACAATCATAGTCCTTCAGAACTCCATCCATCTCCTCCGTCGGAGATTAAGCTCCTTCGAGTATAAATATATTTGAGACTCTTATGATCGTGAGAATCTCAAATGTGATACCGTATAAATGATGACGCCAAAGCTTCAGAGCAAAGATGATGGCAACTAACTCATGTACTCGGTAGTTCTTCTCATGCTCCTTCACCTGACTAGAAGCATAAGAGACTACTCGGCCGTGCTGCATCAGAACAGCGCCCAAACCCTGTAGAGACGCATCGGTGTAAAGTAAGGTAAAACCAAACCTGGAGCCGACACTAATATCCGCTCACTCCTGGAGGTCTCGCAATCCTCGGACCATATGAACTTCACGCCTTCCGTAAGACGTGTCGATAGCAATACGAGAATCCTCGACAAAACGCGTCGGTAATATCCGCCAATCCTTAAAACTACGGATCTCCTCGAATCGACTTCACCGCCCCAACCGGTGTGCCTCGATCTTCGAGGATCAATCAAATACCGCTAGAAACCACGTGTCTTAAAACCGATCGAGGATAGCCGAATGCACACTTGTCAACTTGTGACATTGATGTCGTCAAGAAGAATCTCCAAGATCGTATGCGAAGATGTCTGTATGCTCCTCCTGAACGAGAGTAGACCAATATGTCATCAATGAAAACGATAACAAACTGATCCAGATACTCCAGAAAGATGCGGTTCATCAAATCCATAAACATTTGAGCATTGGTAAGCCCAAATGGCATTACCAAAACTCATAATGACCGGAATGTGACCAGCCTCTTCGGATATCGTAATCTCGACTCTCAACTGATGATATCTGGATCGCAGATCAATCTTAGAATACACTGATGTACCTCTGAGCTGATCAAAAAAATCCTCGATCCGTGGTAATGGATATTTATTTCTGATGGTAACTGCATTCAGCTGCCTGTAGTCAATACACAACCTCATAGTACCATTCTTTTTCTTGACAAACAGAACTGGAGAACCCCATGGTGAAACACTAGGGCGAATAAATCCCCTGTCTAAAAGCTCCTGGAGTTGAACCTTCAGCTCGTTCAACTCTTTTGGTGCCATACGATACGGAGCTGATGTCGTAGCGGTTCCGGGAATCACCAATAGCGAACTCCACCGCCTTCTAGGAGGCAAACCGCAGCTCCTCCGAAATACATCCGGTATTCCGACAACAGAACGCTTGAGAGTCAGCGAACTACTACCGCCCTCGATCGATCAACGACAACAGAAAACCATGATAGCCGTGAGACAGCAGCCTGCGAATCGCCGAAATAATCGAGTCTTTGATGCCAGTGAAACTCCACGAGGGTTGGTTCGAGGCCGAAGGTGACCACCCTCGCCTGGCAATCAACGGTAGCATGATATACTGATAGCCAATCCATACCAAGAATGATATCAAACTCGACCATCTCCAATACTAGAAGATCTACCGTAAGTATCATGTTGCCAAAGTCTAACGGGCAACCTCTGATCTCCTGGGTGACATCTAAAGTATCACCAGACGGTAGCGAGACAGTCAATCGCCGCAACCTAACAGTAGGTAATCTACCAATCTCCCGCATAAAAGTACGGTATATAAAAGAGTGCGAACTACCAAGATCAATCAAAATATCGCAAATGCATAAATGGAAATCGATCATGAAAACGGATCCGGCCACCTACCGAGCATCCTCTCCGTAATATCATGAACACGACTACCGGCGGAGGAGGAGGTGGTAATGCCGCAACAACAAGCGTAAGCCGCCATCGAGGCGCGCCGACTATGTGCCGATAAGACCGAGAGGATGGTGATCGATGCACGCACCGCAGAATCGAGTCTGACATCGCCTCGAGTCGGATAATAAGGTCCGGAGAAAACTGCGGGTGCTATGTACACCGAGTACTCCTGCCCAAGCATGCCAAATGTCACGCGGAGGGAGCTGCCTCGACGACAGGAAGATTGGGCCGCCTCCTCGATATGCCTCGATCGACTAGACGCCCCTCGACCGACCTCCGAAACTGGCCGAGCCTTCACCGACAACCTTGCTCTGGGCCCAGCTTGCAATAAAAGCAAACTGATCGCCCCAGAGCAAGCTGTAAGGTGATCTGGATCCACATCGAAACAATGAGTATCACCGAAGGTGGTTGCCGGCTCACGAGAAACCGGAACGCCTCAAGAAGACCGCCTGATTGAGGCCACGAGACACCCTGTAAGTACCTCGACCGACCGCCTATGACTACTCGAGGCTCCGCTGTCGTCAGGTTCGCTGGACTCGCTCAAGTCTCGACCCGTATGCTTTTTCCTGTCCGGATATGTCTCGCCGAGCTAACTCTATCATCAAGCTCGATTCAATGCATCGAGTAAGATGAAATCCTAATCCGAAGTATATGCAGATAACCGTCCAATCCTCAGATAAATCGTGATCATGAAGTTCGTCCTCCGCAACTAACTCGGACAAACCGAGCCAACCAGAGGAATTCAAGATATACTCGTCATAGAGCGATTATTACGCCTCGACTCATAAAACTCGCTTACGAGCCATCCGATAGGACAAAGGAAAGAAATGGCTCTCAAAAGCCTCTCAACCTCGATCCATGTGACGCTGGGCCACCAATAATAGAACCGAGTAACCCACCTGCATTAGCTTCATCCCGTAAATGGTAAGCACCACCGCTTTCTCCCACTGAGCAAGCCATAGAAGAAAGTCCGCTCCATAGTCTCTATCCATGACAGAGCCATACTCGGATCGAGATCTCCACGGAAAAGAGTGAAACGAGTCTTCATCGACTCGGCCAAAGGCCGGAATCCTAGCTCGCAATGACAATATCGCTGAGTCGTGTTTCGACGGCCGCAGAATCATGAAACACTGAGCCGATACTACTGTGGTACCGCTGAATAAACCGGAGGAAGAACTCCCTGCTGTATATACCGGAGCATAAGCCGTCGGTGGTACTGCCTGGGGAATAAAAGTGGTGGCAACTGGAGGTACGGTAGGAAAAGGTACCGGATGTGGAGCAATGCTGCTACTATAGGCACTGGGGGTACAGGTATAGGATACATGTAGATCCAAGTGGTGGTGGCACTGAATACGCCGAGGCTACGTTGGAGCAGATGTCGGGTACACCAATGGTACCCCTGATGGTACTGTAAACAGGGTAGGCGTGGATACCGTCGGTGTGGCCAAAGTAGGTATCTCTACAGGAGCTATCGGGATTTGAGAGCCCGATGCTCCCGCTGCATCCTGAGTCTGTCCCTGACTGACATGCTCACTAACAGTGGGCATCTCTGGCATATCCAGAGATCCCGTGGTCCTCGCACGTGGTCGTCCAGCACCACGTCTCGCAACAATACGAGTAGATCGTCTCATATCTGTTAAATTAAATTACAGATATCAATACCAATATAACAACCATAAAATAACATCGTACCTATTTGCCGTCTGGAGATGTTCCATCGCTGTCCAGTCCCCAATTTGACCTCAAAATTCCGAACGTACATATCGTCGGAAATCCAAATAAATCTGAAATGGAAATCCGAAACATAACCATATCGAAAATCCGATAATGCCCAGTTTGACTCGCAAACCTGGCTAACCCAAATATCTAGAATACCAATACAGGTATCTGATAAATCTCCAGAACACCAAAAGCAGGTATCATAACCCGCTCTGATACCAATAAATTGGTATCAGAATAAATCTCGAAAATCCAAAACACATAGCAAGTATCGTAACCTCGCTCTGATACCACTAAATTGTCACACCCCCAGAAGAGTCCCTGTCCAAGAAAATTTCGACAGCATCTCCCCTGTACGGCGGACAATCAAAAATTTTCTACAAGCACTAAATACTCAGCCACAGGCGGCTGGAATCATAACAATAATAAAAATCAATCACCACGCAGTTTATATATATATTCAGCCTCTGGCTGACACAACCACGCAGTAATAATACTCTGACTCAAAAACCACCCTACTCAACTACACTCGTAAAGCTCAAAACCGACGAACTCACCTCTTCTGCCATCCAGGCAGGCATGTAGTAGAATAAAAAAACCAAATCCAAATCCATCGATATAATAAAATCTATATCATGTCCATAAGCAAATAAATCCAGAACATAACGAGTTCAAACAGTCTAGAACAGAAAGAAACCAAAGAAAACCAAACATATCCTGGAGGTCTGCAGGACCAGAACTACGTGCAGTGAGGACTAGCGACTGGAACTCCCTCCTGACAGCATCAACCTGAAAATATCAACAATGGAGGCGGGGTGAGTCCAACACTCAGCAGGTACAGTTGATATGCAAAGTAAAGAAACAACACCTAGCACTAATCATGCGTACAGTCTCCTGATAAGAAAGATAAGAATGCATCTGAAATAAACAGGAGAATACTGTACTAACCAGGTCCTGAGTATAAGGTCAAACAGTCCGAGGGATATAGGAATCCTGTATGCATGTCAAACATAGGTATCCAAACAATATGCAGCATATAAATGCAGCAACCACAAACACAAGCAATAAATGCATCATGCATATGATGCCAATGATGCGTCCTGGTCACCCCTGACGCCAGTCGATCATCTCATACCAAAGTGAGGCCGAGTGGGTAGGGATGTGACAACCGTGCACTCTGTCGTCACTACTCCTGATGAGTGACCAAGTGGACAGGATGCTGTCGGAGTACACCTATCCTCCTACCCCAAATCATAGATGGGGGAGCACAATGCTCTCAACTCCCGGTACACGATGACGGGGAGGAATCCCTGCCGGATAACACGTTGTGTCACACTACCCATGAGTGGACCAACGGTGCCTAACAGAGTCCCTGCTGCAACACACTCTGCCTGAATCGACCACTAACCCATGAGTGGTGGTGTGTGCAGATCCATGTAACTGGCGATGTGCTCAACAATAATGGAGCGGACTATCGCACAGCATGCAATCATGCAAATGGTGCATGGCACTAACCACAAGAATATCCTGACCTAATCCACATATATATAAAAATGCATCAAAGGTCAACGAATCCAAAACAATCCAAAGGTATAAAACCTAGGTCCTGAACATGGTCAAGCATGGCATATCACTACCCCTATAAGCATGTATAAACAGGTAAAATATACCTGAGATGCAAAACCAATCAATCAATCAAGCATGTAAGATTTGGGTAGTGATTAACCGAAACAGATAAGAAACACAATTAATGCAACATGTTAATTTAATTACTAAGCATATCAAATGACATAAGTCAAAAGTACCCGCCTCCAAAAATAGAAAAGTCCAATCTAGTCCGAATACGACGTCGAGATGCTCGTCTCGCGTCAAAGTCCTGAAATACCAATACACAGATATTTTATTTAGCTAAAAATTCAAATGAATTGCTAAATAAAATTCCCAACACAACTTAGGACAAAACCCTAAGTCCTAATCATTAATCTACCAAATTAAACACAAATAATTTAGTTACTCAACCTGTATCAAATAACTAAATCAGACTCTTAATTCAATTAGGAAACCCTAATTATCGATTAACCTTAATTGATCATCAATTAACTTGTCCACATAAAAACCTAGATCCACCCAACCGAACAACCCAGAGCACAGAACCTAATCAGCCGACAAATGAATAATCACCTAACAAAATCAAGTACACTATGATCTTCAACTAAGCATATGTTTGATCTGTAGACCACATGATCTCAATACGTACCAAGATTCCCACTCCTTACCTAACTTCACCGCCGCTGTTTGATCTGGAATCAAAGAGTTGATAACGGAAATTGCACCACTAAGGGCTGTTGGCTGCTGTAACAATACAAGCAAACAAAAATCAAAACTTTCCTACCAAGTATAGATTCTTATTCCAACTTCAATCCAGCACTCCCTTACCTACAAGATCACCGGAGATCAGAAAGTAAGACAAATATGGATCGGCCACTGATACTAGAGCACACAGAAAATGGCACGGATGGTCTGCTCGGTGTCCCTGTCGTCTGCACCTTGGCTGGCGTCGGAAATCAGTTGGTCCCAAATCTAGGGCACGGCGCTAGGGCAGAGAATGGGTCGCCGGCGTCGGCATAGGAGAGGAGGAAGAAAAGGGTGTGCGGCGGTGGAGAAGCGGCTGTCGCTGCACTGCTTCGTGTGGGAAGATGGAACTCAGCCGACGGCAGCGTCGGGTAGAGAAGAAGATGCTCGTGGTGGCTCGGTGCGTCGCCGGCGGCTAAGTCATAGGGAAAGGAGGTCGAGGGTTTTTGTGCACTCGGGGAGGAGAAACCGCCCGTGCGGCCGGTTAGGGCACGGTGATCGCGTGTGAGGAAGAAGGGGCGCGGCACGGTTTCGGCGAGAGAGAAAAGGAAAAAGAATTTAAAAAGGAAAAAATCAACTTTTCCTCACTTAAATGGGGTAGCCTAAACAGGCTTTTCCGGGCCCTGTTTTTATCCCCGTCAACTCGTCCGTACGAGCTCCGAAAAATTCCCGAAAAATGTCCAAAAATTCCGGAAAATTCCCTTATTCATATTCGCATATTTCCGGTATTTTACATTAGCCAAAGCTAACTCGAGTTTTAATATCAATACGGATCTTGATCCTATAAACAAGAGTTGCATAGAGATGTAATTGGTAATCGTTACCTACCAATCATACTAAGTCTTTGGCGTATTAGCCAAAACTAACTCAAGGGTTAGTATGATGTGGATCTTGTCCCACGTGAATTATAGAATTCAGTGGGAGCATCATTTAGTTAAAGACCTAATTAAATGATTAAGAATATGATACTTATTTCTGCATTTATTTCTGTTGTAGAATTTCCATGACGTCGAATACGAACACCTTCTCTCTGCGATCTGTCCTTAAGAAGGACAAGCTCAACGGAGCAAATTTCCTGGACTGGTACAGGAACCTGAGAATAGTTCTCACCCAAGAACGTAAACTGTACATTCTGGAGCAGCCCATTCCGGAGGCTCCTCCTGCCACTGCCACGCGAGCAGACCGAGATGCTTACAAGATGCATCAAGATGACGCATTAGATGTGTCCTGTCTTATGCTCACGACCATGAACTCTGAGCTTCAGAAGCAACATGAGTTGATGAGTGCTTACGATATGGTTGAACATCTTTTTCACCTATATCAAGGACAAGCAAGGCACTGGAAGAGGAACTCCAAAGAATACCTGGAAGATCTTAAGAAGAAGAGAAATAAGATTTCTACTTCAGGTATACATGTTATAGAAGTCAACCTCTCTATTTCTTCATCGTGGGTATTAGATACCGGATGTGCTTCGCACATTTGTACCAATGTACAAGCGCTGAGAAATAGCAGGGCATTGACGAAGGGTGAGGTAGACCTACGAGTAGGCAATAGAGCACGGGTTGTTGCTATTGCTGTAGGAACTTACTATCTATCTCTTCCCTCTGGGCTAGTACTAGAATTAGATGATTGTTGTTATGTGCCTGCCTTGACTAAGAACATAATTTCAGTTTCTTGATTGGACAAGAAAGGATTTTCGTTTACAATAAAGAACAAATATTGTTCTATCTATTTAAACGATATGTTCTATTGTAGTGCACCTCTGATGAACGGACTCTATATTCTAGACCTTGAGAGCCCTATCTATAACATAAATACCAAGAGGTTCAAGTCAAATGACCTGAACCAAACCTATCTCTGGCACTGTCGCTTAGGTCATATAAATGACAAGCGCTTATCCCAGCTCCATAAGGATGGTTTGCTGGACTCATTTGATTTTGAATCATATGAGATATGCGAGTCATGCCTACGAGGCAAGATGACCAAGACTCCCTTTAGTGGACACAGCGAAAGAGCGACTGATTTGTTAGGACTCATACATAGTGATGTATGTAGCCCTTTCAATGTCGCTGCTAGAGGCGGTTATAGGTACTTCATCACATTTACTTATGACTTCAGTAGATATGGTTATGTGTACTTGATGACACATAAGTCTGAATCCTTTGAAAAGTTCAAAGAATTCAAGAATGAAGTACAGAACCAGCTTGGCAAGAGTATTAAGATACTTCGATCAGATCGAGGTGGAGAATACCTTAGCCATGAATTTCGTGACTACCTAGCTGAGTGTGGGATACTATCCCAACTCACTCCTCCTGGAACACCACAGTGGAATGGTGTATCCGAAAGAAGAAATCGTACCCTATTAGATATGGTGCGATCTATGATGAGTCACACAGATCTTCCGACATACCTTTGGGGTTATGCTCTAGACACGGTAGCTTTTATACTCAACCGAGTTCCATCCAAGGCTGTGATAAAGACACCATATAGGATATGGACTGGGAGAGATGCTCAGGTGTCTTTCATGAGGATTTGGGGTTGTGAGGCTTACGTTAGACGTCAAGTCTCAGACAAATTAGGACCAAAATCTGATAAGAGCTATTTCATTGGATATCCCAAGGAAACTAAGGGATATTACTTCTCCATTCCCAGTTAGCACAAGGTAGTTGTGGCAAAGACTGGGGTTTTTCTAGAAAGGGACTTTGTTTCTAGAAAGACTAGTGGGAGCGCGTTCGATCTTGAAGAAGTTCAAGATGCGAACAATAGCACTGATGCCTCGATGGAAATTGAACTGGAACCACAAAGTGTTGTGGATGATGTTGTTCCACAAGGAGTTGAGGAACAACAACCAGTTCAAGTAGACATACCTCTTCGCAGGTCTGATAGGGTGCGTCGTCAGCCTGAGAGATACTCATTTCTCTTGTCTGACCATGATGACATTGTGCTCATAGAGGATGAGCCTACCACCTATCAGGAAGCTGTGATGAGACCAGATTCCGAGAAATGGCTAGAGGCCATGAGATCCGAAATGGAATCCATGTACACCAACCAAGTATGGACTTTGGTTGATCCACCTGAAGGGGTAAAACCCATTGGGTGCAAGTGGGTCTTTAAGAGAAAGACTGACATGGATGGACTTATCTATAAGGGTCGCTTGGTAGCTAAAGGTTTCAAGCAGATTCATGGTATTGACTATGATGAAACCTTTTCTCCAGTAGCGATGTTTAAGTCCATTCGGATCATGCTTGCTGTTGGTTGCTACTCGGAAAACCTAGAGGTTCCACTGTACAAAAATTTTGTACAAAGGTTTGAACCTTTTCCTAGCTACCATGTGTTCTTTTAAATTAAATTTTGGATCGCCTGCGGAACTTAACACATTTGATCCAAAACATAATCTATTCGTTCTTTTAGGTTTTGACTTGGGTCTCCTGCGGAACTTAACACGTTCGACCCAAATCGCCTTAAGTTATTAATTCCATTAAATATTAGTTTCCATAATTGGTTTCCAGTACTGACGTGGCGAGGCATATGACCTTCTTGGATATGGGAGCAACCACCACCGACTAGACAAAACCTTTTATAGAAAGCTAATATTTAATTTCCTAAAATAACTTTAGGTTAACCGAAAAGAACAATCAAATCACAAGGATAAATAAAACAAAAGAACACAACATCGAAAAACATATTCGAAATACTAGAACGTAAGCCTCTTGTATTTGGTATTATTTCCATAAATAACTAGTATGATGCGGAAAAGGAAAAACTACTAGTTATACCTTCTAGAAAGACCTCTTGATCTTCTATCGTATTCCTCTTCTAACCTCGAACGTTGTGTGGGCAATGATCTTCCGAGATGAGAAACCACCAACCACCTTCTTCTCCTCCTAGCTAGGTTCGGCCACAAAGAAAGAAGCTTCACCAAGGAAGAAAATCAAAACACTAACCAAGCTCCAAGAGACGCTAGCTTCCTCTCCTTCTTATTCTTCTTCTCCAAGTAGTATCCGGCCACCACAAAAGCTCCAAGGGAAGAGAGAGGTTCGGCCACCACAAGAGGAAGAGAGGGAAAGGATGGCCGGCCACACCAAGGAACAAAAGAGGGAGAGAAAATAATAGAGGTTGTTCAATGAAGGCACCCTCACCCCTTCTTTTATATTCCTTGGCCTAGGCAAATTAGGAAATTTAATTACAATCAAATTTCCTCAATTTCCTTGACATGATTTAATTGAGAAAAATAAAATAAAATTTCCCCAATTGAAATCTTATGGCCGGCCACATTAATGAAATCAAATTGGACAAGTTTCAATCAACAATTAAAACTTCCTAATTTGTTTCCGGAAATTTTTAAAAAATAAAATTTCTCTTCAAAATCTCTTCATGGTTGATAAAAAGGAAATTTCTATAATTTTAATTTTACAACATGTGAATAATTTTTAAAGAGAAAATAAAATATCTCACCAATCTACAAATAAGGAAAGAGATCTAATCTCTTTCTTTAATCTATTGTAGATCTTTTACAAGAGAGATATTTTAATTTTAATTCTCTTCAATAAATTATATCTTCCACATAATAAAAATTAAAATTAAATTTCTTTTATAATTTAATTTGGCCGGCCCCCACTAGCTTGGGTTCAAGCTAGGGCCGGCCACCCAATCTTATACCTAGGCCGACCCTAGCTTGGTTCCCAAGCTAGCTTGGTCGGCCCCCTATTGGTGGGTATAGAAGGTGGGTATAGGTGGGTATAGTACTCTATAAATAAGAGGCTACGATAGGGACCGAGAGGAGGAATTGGTTTTGGTCTCCCGATAAAATTAAGCATCCCGTGTTCGCCCCACAACTTAATTTTATCAATAATAATTCATTCCACTAGAGAACTATTATTGAACTACCACACCAATCCCAAATTACATTTTTGGGCTCCTTCTTATTATGAGTGTGTTAGTCTCCCTGTGTTTAAGATATAGAATGTCCACTAATTAAGTAAGTTACTGACAACTCACTTAATTAATATCTAGCTCCAAGAGTAGTACCACTCAACTTCATCGTCATGTCGGACTAAGTCCACCTGCAGGGTTTAACATGACAATCCTTATGAGCTCCTCTTGGGGACATTCTCAACCTAGATTACTAGGACTCAGTTTCCTTCTATAATCAACAACACACACTATAAGTGATATCATTTCCCAACTTATCGGGCTTATTGATTCATCGAACTAAATCTCACCCATTAATAAATTAAAGAAATAAATATCAAATATATGTGCTTATTATTATATTAGGATTAAGAGCACACACTTCCATAACAACTGAGGTCTTTGTTCCTTTATAAAGTCAGTATAAAAGAAACGACCTCAAATGGTCCTACTCAATACACTCTGAGTGTACTAGTGTAATTATACAGTCAAGATAAACTGATACCTAATTACACTACGACCTTCTAATGATTTGTCCTTTCCATTTTAGTCGTGAGCTACTGTTTATAATTTATAAGGTACTGATAACATGATCTTCTGTGTGTGACACCACACACCATGTTATCTACAATATAAATTAATTGAACAACTACATTTATCACAAATGTAGACATTTGACCAATGTGATTCTTATTTCTAGATAAATGTTTATACCAAAAGCTAGGCTTTTAGTATACACTCTAACAATCTCCCACTTATACTAAAAGACTAAGCTGCCATATCTGCTGCCATACATCTGATTCTCATGCCTTTCAAAAAACTCTTGCCTTAAGGACCTTAGGTTATCATCTGATGCAATCTAGGTGGCAACAACTTCTTCTCGTTATACAATTTCTTGTATTGGGTAGTACTTGCGCTCTATTGTGTTTACTTGCCTTATAGACTCATGGTTTCTTCGAGTTTGTTACTGCACCATTATTATTACAATAAATTGTAATAATCTTTGGACAAACTAGAAACCATATCTAAGTCTATCTTGAGGTAATTAAGTCATTCAGCTTTTATGGCTACCTCAGAGGCTTGCCATATACTCAGCTTCTATGATGGAGTCCAGAAAAACACCTATGCTTATCACTCTTCCATAGTTATGACTTTTCCTCCTAAAGTAAACACAAAACCCCGAGATCGACTTATTATTGTCCCTATCCGATTGGAAGTCAAAATTCGTGTAACCCACATGGACCAAATTAACTGCCTTGTAAGCTAGCATATAATCTCTAGCGCCTCTAAGGTACTTTAATATATGTTTTACTGCAGTCCAATGTCCTTGTCTAGGGTTACTTTGATATCTGCTAACTATGCGCTTGGCAAAATAGATTTCTGATCTCGTGCATAGCATACATTAGGTTGTCTAACTGCCGAAGCATAAAGAACTGCCTACATGTCCTCAATCTCCTTTGATGTCATCGGAGACATCTCTTTAGATAAAGACACTCCATGCTTAAAAGGTAAGATACCTTTCGAGGAGTTTTGCATGCTTAAAACGAGTAAGGATTTTCCGATGTATCAAGCTTGGGATAAGTAAAATATATTTTTTCTTTCGATCCCTTATTATTTTGATCTCAAAAATATATACATTCTCCCAAGTCATTTATATCGAATTATTTGGACAACCATACCCTTACTTCTGACAACATTTTGATATTGTTTCCAACTACTAAAAATGTTATCTACGTATAGTACAAGAAATACCACCACGTTTCCATCACACCTTTTGTATACACAAGACTTATCCGTTTACTCAATAAATCCATAGGTCTGGATTACTTTGATAAACCGGATGTTCCAAGACCTTGAAGCTTTGCCTCAGTCCATAGACTGATTGAGCTTGCACACAAGATGCTCTTAGCCCTTTGCAATGAACCCTTCTGGTTGCTTTATATGGATGCTTTCATCAAGACTTCCATTAAGGAATGCTGTCTTGACATCCACCTACCAAATAGATAAAAGAATCCGGATAGACTTAAGCATGACTACCAGTGAAAAAGTTTCCTTTTTCATCAAGCATTGCTTTGAAAGTTACTACCTTCCTTTCTATCCCTCTTTTCCTATTATTGACCTTTTTACACCCAAAGGCTTTTACACCATTTGGTGGTTCTATAAACTTCCAGATTTTATTAGAATACATATATTCTAATTCTGTTATTCATTACTCTTTGCCAAGATGCTTGCATCTTTATCTTGGAGTACTTTATCATATGACCGGAGATCAGGTTCATGTCCTCCAGGGATCGAACATGAACCTATTTAGGTTGCCTAACAACCCTCCCACTATGACAAGGCACTTTATGCAATTGTGTATCATTTGTGATACGTGTTGCAGTTTTCTTGTGGTATCTCATCTTGAACAGTTGGTACTAGGTTAGACATGTCCTTTATTATTTCCTTAAGAACAAATTTACTTATGAGCACGTGGTTCATTATATAGTCCTTTTCTAAAAATCAGTCATTGATGCTAACAATGACCTTCTGATTTTTAAGACTATAAACCTACTTTTGTTTATCTAGGATAATTTACAAACAAGTGAACTCCTATCCAACTTATCATTGTCTCTCTATAACATATGTGATGGATTTCCCGAATCCGAATATGCTTCAAAATAGGTTTTCACCTATTCAGTAATTCTATATGAGTAGAGAGTTCTAACTTGGAAGGTACTATGTTCACTTTCGTTTTCAGAGTTTATCCTTAAAACAAATTTGGTAATTTTCTGAATAACTCATCATCTATCTAATTATTCCATAAGAGTCCTTTACCTTCTTTCTACTACACCATTCTGTTGAGGTGTACCAGATGCAGTTAGTTGGGATTGAAATCCAACTACTGATAAGTGACTCCTAAAATCTCTCAAGAGGTACTTGCCACTACGATCTTCCATAGTGACTTTTCACTTTAACATTTCTCCGCATCAACCTTGTACTCTTTGAACTAATCAAAGTACTTAGTCTTGCGGTACATTAAGTAAATTTATTTGTATCTTGAATAGTTGTCTATAAAATAGACAAAATATTCAATACTACCTCTTGTCTGGATAGTCATAGGATCACACAAATCAGAATGAACCGTTTTCAACATATCTTTGACTCCATACCCCTTGGACTTAAAAGCTTCTTGGTTATTTTCCTTCCAAGTAAGACTCGCAGGTTGGAAAGATTTCCACTACTAATGAACCCAAAAGTTCATCAGCTACCAATGAATCCTACTCAAGTATAACCTAGCTTTAGATGCCAAAGATATAATTGGTTCATTTCTAAAGGTTGCTTTCTCTTAAAATTAGAAGATGTGTTACTAATTTCCATTTGTTGCATCGTGGGAGTTATTGGATTATAAATTGTCAACCATCATACCAGAATAGATAACTTCCCTATTTTTCTTGATAACAACTTTGTTATCAAAATAGACACAATATCTATAATAGTTTAGAAACTGAAATCAGGTTCTTTCTAAACTTGGTATGTAAAGACAATTACTTAAAATCCATATTTTATTCTTATCAAAAGATAAACATCTCCCACTGCAATAGCTACCACTTTTACAGTAGTGCCCATGTGGACGGTGATTTACCTTTCATTTAGTTGTCGGGTTTCCTGGAACCCTGCAATGAATTGCAGACATGATTAATGGCATCTTGTATCTACACTCCAGGTTCTGGTAGATAACACCACTAGACATGTTTCAACTAATGAATTAAATACACCTAAATTGTTCTTAGTTCTAAGAAGACAGTCTACCTTAATGTCCAAGTCCTATTTCCAATCATTACAATTGGGACTACTAAATCTTTTTCTATAGTATGACTACTAGAGATTGACAAACATCCTAAGAATCACAAAAATATTTGGTCAAGATCAACTCCTTAAAATCTCCATGAATTTTTTGTATACAAAATCGAAGAGGAGATTTTATTCATTAATTTTATTATCTTGTCAACTTTACTTTATGACGAATAAAATTAATAGTTGATCTGTCTTTGATCAAATATTTGGTCAAAACTCTTTGAATTTAAAATAACATTGATTCCTCAAACAATATTATTTAAATTCACCAACACCTCAAACACCGTGAATTTTGCATGCCACGTTAGTGTGGACGTATACAAATTCATCATTTGTAAGAGGAGGGTTTTACCCATTGACTATCTTGTCAATATAACTTTTTGACAAATAAAATTACCTCAAACACCATGAATCTTGTATGCCACGTTAGTGTGGACGTATACAAATTCAAACATTTGTAAGAGGGGTTTATTAATTTTATTATATTGCCAATCTAGTTTTATGACAAATCAATAGTTGGTTTCCCTTTGGTCACACAAGTGATAGTAGTGACCGCTGGGGAGGATACTATTAAATGTGTCTAAGTGTATACCATTACTTGACACTAAGTCCATTAATAAGATTATGCCCCTTCCGTTGGGGAAGATCACACGCTCTTAATTAACTTCCTATAGTCATCCAAAAATGGAAGTCTATTCTAGTGATCCACAAACAAGCTCATCCGTTATGGAGGAAGGCACTCAGAGCCAACGCACAAGCTTGTTTGCATCACTTACAAACCAGTAATGGAGATCATGGGATTTACTTAAAAATCCCTCTCCCACTTAGTTATTTATAAATGAGGAATTTTAACTATGCTAGCCTACTAAATATGTAAACCAACATGCACACATAGCACAATATAAAAGCAATAAATAGAAAATCTATTTTTCAACTATTATGGCTTTTATCTCTAGTTGTCCTCCGTGTGTTGTCATCCCAAGCTGCTGCCATATTTGGCCACCGCTACCGGTCGCATCCATCTTGCTCCTAGTTCCACTGCGCCTCTGGTCCTTAGAAGGTTCCACGCTTTGCAAGATTCGATCCATGACATAAATAGAATTTTACATTTTGATCCTATATTCCATAAAAGGAATGTACATGTATCTAGATCAAAAATAAAATCCTAATAAAACTAAATCCAGCTCGTATTTTATAATACAATCATGCACACATATAAATGCCCTTGACATGTCCAAGGGTCCAATCACACATAATAACTAAAAGCCATAATAGTTGGATCCTGCGATCCACAAAGTTAGCACATCCTACTATTATCACGCCTAAATTATGTATGACATGCATAATTAAACTAATACCAAATACAGAGAGCACTAGCTCGATACCAATTGTTGGTTGCTACTCGAAAACCTAGAGGTTCCACTGTACAAAAATTTTGTACAAAGGTCCGAACCTTTTCCTAGCTACCATGTGTTCTTTTAAATTAAATTTTGGATCTCTGCGGAACTTAAAACGCTTGATCCAAAACTTAATCTATTCGTTCTTTTAGGTTTTGACTTGGGTCTCCTGCGGAACTTAACACGTTCGACCCAAATCGCCTTAGTTATTAATTCCATTAAATATTAATTTCATAATTGGTTCCCAGTCTTGACGTGGTGAGGCACATGGCCTTCTTGGATATGGGAGCAACCACCACCACTAGACAAAACCTTTTATAGAAAGCTAATATTTAATTTCCTAAAATAACTTTAGGTTAACCGAAAAGAACAATCAAATCACAAGGATAAATAAAACAAAAGAACACAACATCGAAAAACATATTCGAAATACTAGACCGTAAGCCTCTTGTATTTGGTATTATTTCCATAAATAACTAGTATGATGCGGAAAAGGAAAAACTACTAGTTATACCTTCTAGAAAGACCTCTTGATCTTCTATCGTATTCCTCTTCTAACCTCGGACGTTGTGTGGGCAACGATCTTCCGAGATGAGAAACCACCAACCACCTTCTTCTCCTCCTAGCTAGGTTCGGCCACAAAGAAAGAAGCTTCACCAAGGAAGAAAATCAAAACACTAACCAAGCTCCAAGAGACGCTAGCTTCCTCTCCTTCTTCTTCTTCTTCTCCAAGTAGTATCCGGCCACCACAAAAGCTCCAAGGGAAGAGAGAGGTTCGGCCACCACAAGAGGAAGAGAGGGAAAGGATGGCCGGCCACACCAAGGAACAAAAGAGGGAGAGAAAATAATAGAGGTTGTTCAATGAAGGCACCCTCACCCCTTCTTTTATATTCCTTGGCCTAGGCAAATTAGGAAATTTAATTACAATAAAATTTCCTCAAATTCCTTGACATGATTTAATTGAGAAAAATAAAATAAAATTTCCCCAATTGAAATCTTATGGCCGACCACATTAATGAAATCAAATTGGACAAGTTTCAATCAACAATTAAAACTTCCTAATTTGTTTCCGGAAATTTTTAAAAAATAAAATTTCTCTTCAAAATCTCTTCATGGTTGATAAAAAGAAATTTTCTATAATTTTAATTTTACAACATGTGAATAATTTTTAAAGAGAAAATAAAATATCTCACCAATCTACAAATAAGGAAAGAGATCTAATCTCTTTCTTTAATCTATTGTAGATCTTTTACAAGAGAGATATTTTAATTTTAATTCTCTTTAATAAATTATATCTTCCAAATAATAAAAATTAAATTTCTTTTTTAATTTAATTTGGCCGGCCCCCACTAGCTTGGGTTCAAGCTAGGGCCGGCCACCCTAAACCATGCTTAGGCCGGCCCTAGCTTGATTCCAAGCTAGCTTGGCCGGCCCCCTTTACGTGGGTATAGAAGGTGGGTATAGTACTCTATAAATAAGAGGCTACGATAGGGACCGAGAGGAGGAATTGGTTTTGGTCTCCCGATAAAATTAAGCATCCTGTGTTCGCCCCGAACACACAACTTAATTTTATCAATAATAATTCATTCCACTAGAGAACTATTATTGAACTACCGCACCAATCCCAAATTACATTTTTGGGCTCCTTCTTATTATGAGTGTGTTAGTCTCCCTGTGTTTAAGATATCGAATGTCCACTAATTAAGTAAGTTACTGACAACTCACTTAATTAATATCTAGCTCCAAGAGTAGTACCACTCAACTTCATCGTCATGTCGGACTAAGTCCACCTGCAGGGTTTAATATGACAATCCTTATGAGCTCCTCTTGGGGGCATTCTCAACCTAGATTACTAGGACTCAGTTTCCTTCTATAATCAACAACACACACTATAAGTGATATCATTTCCCAACTTATCGGGCTTATTGATTCATCGAACTAAATCTCACCCATTGATAAATTAAAGAAATAAATATCAAATATATGTGCTTATTATTATATTAGGATTAAGAGCACACACTTCCATAACAACTGAGGTCTTTGTTCCTTTATAAAGTCAGTATAAAAGAAACGACCTCAAATGGTCCTACTCAATACACTCTGAGTGTACTAGTGTAATTATACAGTCAAGATAAACTGATACCTAATTACACTACAACCTTCTAATGGTTTGTTCCTTTCCATTTTAGTCATGAGCTACTGTTTATAATTTATAAGGTACTGATAACATGATCTTCTGTGTGTGACACCACATACCATGTTATCTACAATATAAATTAATTGAACAACTACATTTATCACAAATATAGACATTTGACCAATGCGATTCTTATTTCTAGATAAATGTTTATACCAAAAGCTAGGCTTTTAGTATACACTCTAACACTTGCTATTGCAGCTTACCACGATTACGAGATCTGGCAGATGGACGTCAAAACCGCGTTTCTGAATGGAAACCTACTCGAGGATGTGTACATGACACAACCTGACGGTTTTGTAGATCCACAGCATACTAGCAGAGTATGCAAGCTGCATAGGTTTATTTATGGACTAAAGCAAGCTTCTCGGAGCTGGAATCTTCGATTCGATGATGCAATCAAACAGTTTGGTTTCATCAAGAACGAAGATCAACCTTGTGTCTACAAAAAGGTTGTAGGGGATATAGTTGTCTCCTCATATTGTATGTGGATGACATACTACTCATTGGGAAGGACATCCCTATGCTTCAGTCTGTCAAGACTTGGCTAGGGAGTTGCTTCTCAATGAAGGACTTAGGTGAGGCATCCCGGATTTTTGGGATACAGATCTATAGAGATAGATCTAAGAGATTGCTTGGCCTAAGTCAGAGTACATACATTGACAAGGTACTCCTATGGTTTGCCATGCAGAACTCCAAGAAGGGATTTCTGCCGATGTCACATGGCGTGAGTCTTTCGAAGACTCAAGGTCCCTCTTATAGAGAGGAGAGAGACCGTATGGATCAGATCCCTTATGCCTCAGCCATAGGATCTATCATGTACGTCATGCTATGTACTCGACCTGATGTCTCGTATGCTTTGAGCATGACGAGCAGATACCAGTCAGATCCAGGTGAAAGTCACTGGATAGCGGTCAAGAATATTTTTAAGTACTTAAGAAGGACTAAAGAGTATTTTTTGATATATGGAGGCGATGATGAGCTAGCTGTAAAGGGTTATAGTGATTCTAGCTTCCAGACCGACGAGGATGATTATAGATCGTAGTCGGGGTTCGTATTTTGCATTAATGGTGGTGTTGTTAGCTGGAAGAGTACGAAGCAGGATACAGTAGCTGATTCTACAACAGAAGCCGAGTACATTGCTGCATCAGAGGCAACAAAGGAGGCAGTTTGGATCCGCAAGTTCATCACTGAACTTGGGGTGGTTCCTAGCATTGCTGACCCCATTGAGCTCTGTTGTGACAACAATGGAGCTATAGCACAGGCGAAGGAACCTCGCTCACACCAGCGGACCAAACACATACTACGGCACTTCCATCTCATTCGAGAGATTATCGAGAGAGGAGATGTGAAGATTTGCAGAGTACCTACAGAGGCTAACATTGCAGATCCCTTGACCAAGGCTTTGGCACAGAGGAAGCATGATGGTTACACTAGGTCATTTGGGCTTAGAGCCTACACTGATTGGCACTAGTGCTAGTGGGAGATTGTTAGCTAGAGCCCTAGAGCCAATCATTTGATGATTGTATATTAGACTTATTGTATCATATTCTATATATAAATAAAGGCATTTGGATTTTGGTTATTATACTTACTTGTATTGGTTCCAAATAAACTAAGTATAATAATGTCCCTGAGTAGACGGTTCTCACCTATATCAATCGGTTAGTTGAACCGATAGTGAGATGATATAGGGAACACTACTCTTAATCATTCGTAGTCGAGTATTAACATTCAGGGACAATGTTAATGCAATAAGACTAGCATGTAGGTCAACTCGATGACTTGATCTCACAAGTCATGGATATAGAGATATCAAGTTGACACATGGGTATACATTAGAGAATGTATACTGAATGACCCGCCATGAGAAAGTATCATGGATCGTTATATGAGTGTCATATACTTTCTCATGTGGCTATTAGTATGACTACTAGTCCTTAGACCTGAAGTCACCATAGATCCCTACATAAGGAGTTATGTACTTTGGTTTCGTCAAACGTCACCCGTAATTGGGTGGACTATAAAGGCGATTACTGGGTATATAACGAATTATGCAGAGGGATGTGAGTGATGTAGATGGGATCTATCCCTCCCATATGACGGGAGAGACATCGGTATTCTTGATAGAGTGAGACCACTAATGGCCATGCCCAAATGAGTCAATATAGGATATTGAGCTCATTTGATTTAGTGAGTCTACTTGGAGTTCAAGATTTAGATTGGTCAGAGGATGACACGGTCTATGCCTCACATTGATCAATCTAGATGTCTAGGATAGAAGGACACTTGTCATATTTTGTGAGGAGTCACAATTAGTAGTCACAAGGTGATGTCGGATCTCGACATTCTTGTAACTTGGGTAGTAATGATGTGTTGCTAGATACCGCTCATTACTTATGCTCCTAAATGGGTTTAGGGCATTGCCAACATTACAAGAACCTATAGGGTCACACACTAAGGACAATTAGATGGAGATTAGGTTCATATGATGAACCAAGAGGATTAGATTCATTTGATGAATCAAATTGGATTAAGAGTAATCCTAATTGGGCTAACTTGAGTTGGACTCAAGTTGATTCATGTGTTCAATGAGTCTAATTTAGATTATGACTCATTGAATCAATTTAATTTAATGAATTAGATTCATTATATATTAAATTGGCTTGAATCAAATGGTTAGATTAGATCAACCATGGAAGAGATTTGGTCAAGTTTGACTTGACTTGAGAAGAAGATTAAAAGTCAAGTTTGACTTGACTTTATGCCACCTCATTGGTGAGTTGGCATTGATGTGGACTAATGATGTTACTCCACATTATCATCATGGTTGCCACCTCATGGGAGTTACTAGTGAGTGCCACCTCATGGAGGTTACATTCTCTCCTTGATGACAACTTAATGCATTAATGAGGGGAGTTACACATGAGAAATGTGGCCGGCCACATTTTGAATGGTGAGTGAATTGATTTTCATTATTCATTCAAGTGTGGAATTTTACATCTTCTTCCTCTCAAGCTCTCCCTCTCCTCCTTCCTTGGCCGAACCACATAGGTGCTAGCACACCTTGGTTTTTGGTCACCTCCACCTAGTGTGTTCGTGTGGATACGTGTAGAGAGTTGTCTACATTGACAACTTCGAGATCCGGCGTACCGAGGACGAGCGGGATACGCAAAAAGGGCACGCAACAAGGGTAAAGATCTTCATCATGTAGATCTAGAAGTTTTGTAACTCGTACTCGTATGTTTTCGAATTTTTCTTCGCACGAGATCCGTTGGCTAGGGTGATTCGGGGTTTCCGCGACGCGAAAAAGCGGTTTTCGCGGCTCGAAAAACCCAACAAGATTTGGGTACCTAAAACATCTATCTTTCGTGTCTTGTAGGCATTTGTCAAGGGGGAGCATCTATCAACTTGGTTTGTTGATAGTGGATGCTCTAAGCACATGACCGGGGACAAGTCACTCTTTACTACCCTTCAAAACAAAAATAGAGATAATGTGTCCTTTGGTAATAATGGTAGCCTTAAGGTTATAGGAGTTGGAGATATTCATATATCCGAATGTCTCCAAATCAAAAATGTCCTTCTAGTCAAGGGGATGACCTTTAATCTCCTAAGTGTCAGCCAATTGTGTGATACGGGTTACACAATTGAGTTTCATTCAAGTCAATGTCTGGTTAAACACATTGACACACTTGACACGGTACTAGTAGGAACAAGGGTAGATAACATTTATCAAGTATTTTTTAAAAGTGCTACTAATGCCTCTGCTAAGTGTTTCATGTCAAAATAAGAAGAATCATGGCTGTGGCATAGGAGGTTGGCCCATGTAAACATGAAGAATATTCGAAAGCTGGCCAACAAAGGATTAGTGTGAGACTTACCAAGCATCAAGTACCAAAAGACAAAATTATGTGATGCATGTCAAAAGGGTAAGCAAACAAAAGCGTCTCATAAAGGTAAAAGCGCTGTAAGTACATCTACTGCTTTAGATTTATTGCATATGGATTTGTTTTATTGTAGTAATGTTATTTCATTGAATGGAAGTAGATACTTCTTAGTGATCATTGATGATTTTACTAGATATACATGGACTTTCTTTTTGAAAAATAAGGATCAAACCATAGATGTTTTTGTTTCTTTTTGTAGAAGAACTGAAAATGAAAAATCAACAATAATTAAAACAATTAGAAGTGATCATGGTGGAGAATTTCAAAACCATAGATTTTTAGAATTTTGTCAAGAAAAAGGATATAGGCATGAGTTCTCTACTCCAAGGACCCCACAACAAAATGGGGTTGTGGAGAGAAAGAACCGAGTCTTGCAAGAGGTTGCACGAAGCATGCTCAATGAGTACTCACTACCGAACTACTTATGGGATGAAGCTGTAAATACCGCTTGCTATGTACAAAACTTAGTCTTGATACATAGGTTTTTAGGAAAGACTCCCCATGAACTTTGGTTTGGGAAACCCCCTACAATTAAACATCTTAGGGTGTTTGGTTGTAAGGTGTTTATCTTGAACACCAAGGATCATCTTGGAAAGTTCACGGCTAAGGCTGACGAAGGGATACTAGTCGAGTACTCTCTCATCAGCAAAGCCTATCGAGTCTACAACAATAGGACTAAATTGATTGAAGAGTCCTCGGATGTAGCATTTGAAGAAATTCCTAAATCAAATGATCAATCAAGGGATGTAGGAGAAATTCAATTTGAACTTAGAAATCTAAGTTTAAATGATCAAAACATAGAAAGAGTCGAAATTGACTCCGATGATGATGAGCAAAGGCAAGAGAGGGTTCAGTCTGATCCTTTGCCTGATACTGAGCCCTTGCCTGTGTCTAGTGAGACCACTCATGAGGCACCGCCAACACCAAGGCAATCTAGGATAGCCTCTAGTCATCCCCAAGACCAGATTGTGGGAGACATTCAACAAGGGATTAGGACTAGATCATTTTTTAGAAATGAGTCTAATGAGGTCGCCTTGATCTCAGAAATCGAACCAAAATTAGTTGATGAGGCATTGCATGATCCTGATTGGATCATAGCTATGCAAGATGAGTTAGGTCAATTTGAAAGGAGCCAAGTGTGGGACTTAGTTCCTAGACCTAAGAAGACCACCATTATTGGAACCAAATGGGTCTTCAAAAATAAGTTAAACCAAAAGGGAGAAGTCATAAGAAACAAGGCAAGACTTGTAGCCAAGGGCTATAGTCAAGTCGAAGGCCTCGATTATGATGAGACTTATGCTCCCGTGGCTCGATTAGAGTCCAGTCGTTTAATGCTAGCTTTTGTTGCACATAGAGGCTTCAAACTCTATCAAATGGACGTTAAATCAGCTTTCTTAAATGGTTTCATTAAAGAAGAGGTCTATGTTGAACAACCACCGGGGTTTGTGAATACCGAAGCTCCAAACCACGTGTACAAGCTCAAGAAAGCTCTTTATGGGCTTAAACAAGCACCTCGAGCATGGTACGAAAGGTTGTCAACTTACTTACTAGAAAAGGGTTTTGTAAGAGGTCAAATAGACCCAACACTATTTCTGCGTAGAGATGGTGAAAACATATTTGTAGCCCAGGTGTATGTCGATGACATAATTTGTGGCTCAAATAATAAGGACTATTTGAATGAATTTATCACTCACATGTAAAGTGAGTTTGAGATGAGTCTGGTGGGAGAATTGACATTCTTCCTTGGATTTGAAATCAAACAAACTCGAGATGGCATTTATGTCCATCAAACAAAATACACTCAAGAGATGCTCAAGAAATTCAAAATGAGTGACTCTAAGGAAGTATCCACTCCAATGGCGACGAACACTCGGCTTGACAATGATGAGAATGGAAAACCAGTTGATCTAACGCAATATAGAAGCATGATCGGTAGTCTTCTATATCTCACAGCTAGTCGACCGGACATACTTTTTGCTGTGGGCATGTGCGCTAAATATCAAGTATGTGCCAAGGAATCTCATTTAATTGCAGTTAAGAGATTCTGAGATACTTTAAGGGCACAATTAGAGTAGGTCTCTGGTATCCTCATACTGAGTCTTTTGATTTGATAGGTTATACCGACTCCGATTATGCTGGGTGCAAATTGAATCGGAAAAGCACTAGTGGGGGTTGCCAATTTTTAGGTTCATCATTGGTTAGTTGGTCAAGTCGGAAGCAACATTGCGTTGCTCTCTCCACAACCGAGGTTGAATACATTGCCATGGGAGAGAGTGTATCACAATTGTTGTGGATGATCCACACCCTAGAAGATTATGGGCTTTCATATAAGGGAGTGCAAGTGTTGTGTGATAACATCAGCACAATAAACCTAAAAAAAAATCCAGTCCATCATTCAAGGACCAAACATATTGAAGTGCGTCATCACTTCATTAGAGATCACGTAGCTAGGGGAGACATTGCACTCACATATGTTGAGTCAAAGTCAAACCTAGCCGATATTTTCACCAAACCTCTTCCAAAAAATGAATTTAGTCATTTGAGGAGAGAATTGGGAATGTGTTTGGCTCAATAGGTCATTAGGACCACGTCATGATCAATAAGGACAATTAAAACGATAAGAAAAAAAAAGGGAAATTAATTTGGGCAACTTGGGAACATCTCACACAAACTATAAGGTTTAACAAATTATTTTTGTTTGCTAGAAATGGGGTGAGATGCTAGGATCAGCCGAATTATTCAAAATGTATCATGCATCCCTTGAATAATTAGGTTGAAGAGGCATAAATTGAGTATGGGAAAGACCATTACATAATTCATGTGTATTTGGTTCCTAGATCTTACTCATATATTCCAACCAAGGAAACTTGGTTGGACCTTTAACTAGAAATTATGTAACTTTGGTTGATGGACTGTTTGATACCTTTGATCGATACTTTTCATGATTTTGATTGAAACTAGGACAAGTCCTTTAAATAATGATAGCAATTTGGTTATATTTTGACAAACTTGAAACTGAACATAACAAGGTCGAAAATTTCAGTTTTCAAGCCTTGAGTTGTCTGTTTTTCTAAATGTCTGAAACTTTCGAGCTATAAACAATTTCAGACCATAATCTTTAGGAAATAGTTATGCTTGTAGATTCTTCAGGTTCTAGGTACTGAATTTGGAAGTTTTACTGGAGAAACTTCTACGAATTATCGAACACCTCTACGAATTTCAGTTACTAAAATTACTGGAGAAACTTCAGTATCAGACACTGATCGGTCTACAGCCCGATCAGGAGAAGGTGGATCGGTCTGTCGACCGATCCAAAAATCTCTCCAGACCCTCCTGTTTGTAATCTGATCGGTCCAGGGACCGATCAGGTTTGTTTTGTACGCCAGGAAGAGTTCCCTGATCGGTCCGGGGACCGATCAGGTCAGTCTGGTACGCAGAGAGGGCTACTAATCATTTTCTGATCGGTCTACGGACCGATCAGGAGGTTTCCTGATCTGTCCAGAGACCGATCAGGAGGTTCCGTGATCGGACTGGTGACCGGTCAGGAAGTTTCTGATATCTCCTGATCGGACAGCCGTCCGATCACTTCAACACCTGGACCCTAGCCGATCTCTCTTAAATCTTCCCGATCCTTTCTCTTCTCCTTTCACGCTGAAGCCCTAGCCGACACTTTCCTACACCTCAACTCTTCTCTTCTCTTTGCACGCTGAAGCCCTAGCCAAAGCCCTAGCCAAAAGATACTTCAATGGCACCAAGGTAACTCCATACTTCCCTAGAACTACTC
Source organism: Zingiber officinale (assembly GCF_018446385.1). Taxonomy (NCBI): domain Eukaryota; kingdom Viridiplantae; phylum Streptophyta; class Magnoliopsida; order Zingiberales; family Zingiberaceae; genus Zingiber; species Zingiber officinale. The sequence continues at coordinate 71,059,437 of NC_056005.1, read as the reverse complement.
ACCTTGGCATTTCAGTTTCATTTCTCACCGTATCTGTGCATTTTGTTTTGGGTTTCGGTTGTTGGTGGCTCCGGTGCTCACTTATTTGCCCCATTGTATCACATTGTTAAACCTTAGGAAGAAACAAGCTGGTGAGGGAACTTCTAAGTCATCAACTGAGAAGTCTAAATCTAAGGCTCCCTCCCGACCTCAACCATCTGTTTCTGGAAGATTTCCAAATCATCACTTTGAGCAAGCCTTTAAACAAAGAACCTTCAAATTGCTCCCTTGTAGGTCTGTGGATCGAAAATTCATGGACGAATTTTGTCCATCTGTGTCAGAAATCATTGCCTATTACAAACTTGATTCACTTGTCTATTTAGAACGAGATATCAATTATGACTTAGTATCTGAGTTTTATAACAATTTTCATCAAACTAATGATGTAAGTTATAAAACAAAAGTTGCTAAGCAGACTCTTGATTTCAGTTTCTCAGCCTTCTTTGATTATCTAGCTTGCCGTAGGTGTTCAGGAAATGTCTTTTCCATATAGCCTGACTTACCAGACCCCTTATCTTCACCCTTTGATGTCTCATCTGACTCCATTTATGAGTATTTCTTCGGACATCCTAGACCGGGTGGGCTAGATGAATTAGATGTTGATTTTCCTACTTTTGCAGCCTTGAGATTATTTGCCCCAGATTACATTCTCTTTAAGATTGTCACAAACTGCCTTCTGCCAATCACATCTAAACCCTTGTTTGGGATCCGACCATATCATTGCCTGATGCTTTATGGATTGCGTCGGCGTCTCGACTTTGACATCATGTCTAGCATCTATTCTTCGATCATCTCCTATAGTGAGCCAAACAGCTTCACTGTTTATATGCCTTATGGGCATATAATTACAGATTGGCTCGAGACCCTTCAGATTGATGTCTCCAAGGGTAGAATAGTCAAGATGGTCAGGCAGGACTACAGACTTGGGAAACGGGCATTTTCCAAGTCTAGCATCATAGGACAGAATGGGGAGGTTCGGTGGAATGATGGGAGAGCACTAGGTGAGTTACCATGGGCACCTCCACGACAGGTTGCGGCTGTTCCTGTTGCTGCTCCTCCTCCTGCTGCTGCTGACGATGGAGAGGAAGATCCTGATCTGCGCTGGCAGATCGCCGAGCTGGAGAGCCGCATTGATCAGCACGATTGCTGAGCTCCACGGGCTGCGCGTTCGGATTGACCAGCGCTACAATGATCTACACAGTCAGCAGTTGGCGACACATCAGGCGATTATGGGATGGATGGCCAGATACCCACCTCCGCAATATTTCCCGGGCTATCCATCCTCGAGTAGCGGCATGCCACCTCAGGGACCCACTCCTCCAGCTGATGATGCTGATGCTCCTCATGATGAGGAGGTTGATTGATACACATTGTTCTATGCTGTCATTTTGATTATCTATGTTTTGGATGTTGTTTGTTGGATACTTATGTCTGACCTGGATACTTACTGATTTCATATATTTATGCTGCTCATTTTCTTGTTTTTCTTTATGTTTCACTTCCAATTGGCTATTAATATGCTGTTCATATGCCATGTCTTGTATGTCTCTTATCTCTTTATCACTGTCTTATAATACACTTAGAGGGCATTCTAGGTGGATTAAGAAAAAGACAGTATGGGTTAAGGGGGAGTCCTTTAACGTTTTCTTACCTAATTCGCACCTTTTCGGTGTTTGACAAAGGGGGAGAAGATAACTAAGTTTAGAGATAAATGAAAGTTTGGCTTTATGGGGAGGATCTTGATTCCCCTATCCTTACATGGTGTTGTATCTGTCTTAGGGGGAGGATCTTGATTCCCCTGAAATTAGGGAAATATGAACATTTCTGATCTAAACTTAAATCGTGTTGTCAAACAACAAAAAGGGGGAGATTGTTAATACAGTCTGACCTGGCTGTTGTTTTGATGTTGACACTGATTTAAGTTTGTATCAGATATTAATTAAACTCAGACTGATTAATGATCAAGGTTGATCATGTGGAGAGGAAAAGTCCAAGTACGGATACTTGGCACGCGAAGTCGGAGAGGGCTCGGTAGCTCGTTCTCTGGACTAGGTCAGAGAGGGCTCGGTAGCTCGTTCTCTGGACCGGACTAGGTCGGAGAGGGCTCGGCAGCTCGTTCTCCAGACTAGGTCAGAGAGGGCTCGGTAGCTCGTTCTCCAGACTAGGTCAGAGAGGGCTCGGTAGCTCGTTCTCTGGACCAGAAGTCGAAGTTTAGGGTGGAAGCTCTAAAACCAACAGAGGCGATGGATCACCGCTGACCGATCCAGTGATACTTTGGTTCGACGGTCCGTCGACCGATCCAAAGGATACCTTAGTTATTTAATCGGTCTCGTGACCAATCAGTAACCACGGAGCTCTCATGGGTTATCCGATCGGCGTGACCGTCGATGAAGCGATGTGATTCGAACAATAGGGGATCGGTGGACCGATCCATTTATAGGCTGATCGGTCCACGATCGGCATCATCCGCATCGATCGGATGTGTCCCGATCGGTCGGCTATGGATCGGGCATTGACCGATCCACAACGATGTCGTTTGTCTTCTGCTGTTTCTCTGCGATTTCTGATTCATCTGATCTAACCATCTGCTGTAAGCTTTTTGAGTTACAGGTTGCAGGTGTCATGCCAATGCTTAAATTCAAATTAAGCTCCATCAGAAGAATAAGACCAAGTGCTCTTTCTGCTGTGTTTCACTGCAAATGGTGCAATTGGAGCGTCAACGTTCACTGGCTGTGATTAGTTGGCAACAGCTTGACTCTTGCTTATTGGTTCGAGCTCAGAGACACCAGTGAAGACCATGGATGGTATTGGTGTGAGTTCAGAGAACCAGATGAGGAGGAAGAGTGATTGGCGACGCCTGAGTTGGTCGCAGTGATTCCATACAGGTGACAGTGATTCGGCTCTGGCTGAAGACAGTGAGAAAGCAGAGGAATAAGAAGAAGGAAGAAGAGAGGTTTGAGTGAGTATTTTCAAAAACTCTTTGTCGATCAAGCAAGAGTGCTGTGTTTTTGAGCTCTTGGCTGAGGAACTTCTTCTGTCTTTGCGCTTTGCTTTCATCGTGGCTGTAAGTTTATTGTTCATTCCTTTTAGCCACTAAACTTTGTAAGTCTTGTGCTTCATTTCAAATCTTTTCTGAGACTTTGTGGAGAGGTTACTCCACCGAGAAGGAGAAATACTTAGCCGGAATTTGTCTGGGGTGTGATCTACCGAAAGATCAAGGGATCGTCCACCTTACGGATACACCGAGGAGTAGGGGCAAGTTATCCCCGAACCTCGTACATCCTTGTTGTGTTAGTGGTGGGTTGTTTCTTTTCCTTGCATTAGTTTGCCTTTTGCTTATTTCCGTTGTGCTAACAAACTTTTGTGAGGAGATTAATTGAGTTTTTAGAGGAGGCTATTCACACCCCCCCTCTCTAGCCATCCGAAGGTCCTAACAGTTTTCTCTCATCATATTTTCTCTCTCCTCATTTTATCACCCACTTTCTCTCTCCTTAATCTCTCTCATCACATTTTCTTTCCTCTTTTATTCTCATTAACCTTTCTCTCTAATCATACTTCCTCTCTCCACAATCTCTCACATCACACTTTCTCTCTCATCATGCTTTCTCTCTCATCATACTTTCTCTCTCATCATGCTTTCTATCTCATCATACTTTCTTTCTCCTCAATCTCTCCCATGATATTCGCTTTCCTATTTTTTCTCATCACACTTTCTCTCTTATCATACTTTCTCTCTCCTCAATCTCTCCCATCACCTTCGCTTTCCTATTTTTTCTCATCACACTTTCTCTCTTATCATACTTTATCTCTCATCATACTTCCTCTCTCCTCAATCTCTCCCATCACACTCTCTCTCTTTATTTTTTCTCATTATATTTTCTCTCTCTTCATCCTCTCTCATCATATTTTCTCTCTCATCTTCTATCATCATGCTCTCTCCCATCACACTCTCTTTCCTCATTTTCTCTCATCGCACTTTATCTCTCTTCATTCTCTCTCATCATATTTTTCTCTTACATTCAACTTTCTCTCACATCTAATTTTTTCTATTATTTTCCTTTAAGGGTAAAAAAGGAAATTTAATTTATTCTGATAGAAAATATTCAACTAACCAAACATTATTTTTAAGAGTGATATGCATGCTCATACCCATTCCCATTTCACAATACTATGATTCCTATTCCGATTCCTATTCCTAAGAAAGAACTAAACACCCCTTGATTATTATTTTTATTGATTAAATTAAGTAGGTCATTTTCTTCATCAAAAGTTACATTGATTGTTTATTCAACTTTTAGGATATTTTTATTATAGAATCTATAAGCCCTACTAGTTGTTAAATACCCTAAAAAGATGTCAGTTGTTGATTTAGATATAAATTTATTTAAATAATCTTTAGTATTTAATATGTGGACTTTACACCCAAATACCTTTAAATAATTTAAGTTGAGAATTTTATTAGAATATATTTCATAGGGGGTTCTATTGTAAAATTTATTAATTAATATTCTATTTTGAATATAACATACTGTATTTATTGTTTCTGGACAAAAATGATTACTTAGCTTATATTCATTTAATATAATTCTAATAGTTTCTTATAATGTTCTATTTTTTTATTCTACTAGTTAATTTTGTTAGGGAGTTCTAGGACATGAAAATTTATGATATATCTATTAGTTTGGAAAAATTCAGTAACCTGTGATTTTCAAATTCCCCCTTCTACTTTTTTAATTTTGGTATCTTATTTATTTTCTATTAATTTATAAAAATTATTAAAGATTTTAAAAGTTTTATCTTTAGTTTTTAGAAATTTTACCCAAGTAATCTTGAGTAATTATCAATTATAACTAAGCAATATTGGTTTCTGCAAGTGACTTGGCTCCATGTGAATTAAATAGGTCTAAGTGTAGGAGCTCAAGTAATGAGTTGATTCGATTTAGGTTTGTTGGTTTGTGGATTGACTTAGTTTATTTACCTTATTGACAAGAATTATATATTGTATTTTCTAAATTTTTTAATTTAGGTAGACCTCTAACTAAGCTATTTTGACTCATTTTTGAAATGAGTTTGATGTGAGTGTGAACCAGTCTTCTATGCCACAACTTGGCTTCCTATTATTGTGTCAAAAGATACTTGAGTGAGGAGGTTGGTAGGTTAATTGTGTAAATATTATTTTTTTCTAATTCCCTTGAGTGCAATTTAAGATTTTTGATATTTTTAATTAAATATTCAGAGTTAGAAAAAGTTACTAAGTATCCAGAGTCACACAGTTGACTTATGTTAAGTAAGTTAAAATTGAATTTATCAACTAATGAGACTTTTCAAATAATAAAATTGGAACTCAGTTCAATATTACATGTTCCTATTACCTTAAGTTTTCCATCGTTGCCAAATGCAATTGACCCTAAGTTCTTGAGTTTTAGCTTGGTGAACTTCAATCAGTTTCCAGTCATGTGTCTGGAGTAACTACTATCCAACATCCATTAGTCCAACTCATTATATTCCTACACATAAAGTATTTAATTTGGATCCAATTTTAATTGATTATAAGATAAATTGATTGAATTCAACCCCTTATTTTCCATCTCACCCAATTTAGGTTGTCAATCATGTTCTACTTATGAGTGTTTGTGAAATGGTTGATTGAGTTTAATTAGATTAATTGAATTAGGGTTATAGATTAATTAAATTAGGTTTAATTAATTTAAGTTTAATTAGATTAATTTAATTAGGTTTAATTAATTAAGTTTAATTAGGTTTTAATTAGATTTGAGTTTAATTAGGTTTAATTGATTAATTGAATTAGGGTTAATTGATTAAGCTTAATTAGGTTTAATTTTAATTGGATTTGAGTTTAATTAGGTTTAATTGAATAATTGAATTAGGTTTATTTGAATAATTGAATAAGGTTTAATTGATTAAGTTTAATTAACTAATTTTTATTTTATACCTAAATCCATCTCACCCTTTTCTAAATTGTGGAAGTTTTGTGAGATGGTTAATTTTATCTTCAATTTAGATTAAAATTTAAGGAATGATTTATTGGTGCGGGAAGCATCTGACGATCGAACCTAAGTCTTGATAATGACAAAGGAATCAAAATTAATCATATATGTGATCTAACATGTCTGATTGAGATTGCAGGAAAGTCCCAAGTATTCTTAGGCAAAAGTCCTAGCTGCGGTTATGCAAGGTGAAAACCCTAGGGGGTGGTAATCCTAGGTCCTAGGGGGTGGTAACCCTAGGTCCTAGGGGGTGGTAACCCTATGTGGAGGAAAATCCTAAGGGGGGGTAACCTTAGGTCCTAGGGGGCGGTAACCCTAGGTGGAGGAAAATCCTAAGGGGGGTTAACCTTAGGTCCTAGGGAGTGATAATCCTAGGTAGAGAAAAATCCTAGGGGGCGGTAACCCTAGGTCCTAGGGGGTGGTAACTCTAGGCGGAAAGTCCAGTCGATCTAGAGGACCGGACTGGCATCAGGTAATCTCTCCTGAGGGGAGTAGGTGAGGACGTGTTCCCCGGAAGAAGGAATAGTAGGCGTCGGGTCGACCTAGGGTTTTCGATCGGAAATCCGAAGTCAGACCCAGACAGTCTGATGACTGTCTGACCTTATATTTATGATATTATGTGCTAACTTTGTGTTGCAGGATATCTTTTGGCCTAACATATCTTGCAAGCACAAAGGAGCAACCTTAAGCCTCGGATGAACAGTGTCCGAGGCGCCTCCATGGAGTTTAGAGGCGCCTCGGGTGCAAAGGATAGAGCTTGCACGTAGCAGAGCTGGAGGCGCCTCAGACTGCGCTAGAGACGGCTTAGACCGCAGATTGGAGGCGCCTTCAAGTCGATCAGAGGGGAAGTTTTCAGCGATGATCCACGCGGTTGACTCGGCATGCTGGAGGTGCCTTGGATGGTGTTTGAGGTGCCTCAAGCAGTGTATAAAAGGAGGTTTCGAGCAGCAAGTTGTATAATCAATTTCAAAAGTGTTCTTCCTTCCTGTGCTGCTCAAGAAATGACCTGGCTAAGCAACAACAAGTTCCCGACGACCCGAAGCTACAGTTTTTCACTTAGTGTTGTCGGTATAGTTTATTTTCAGTTCACTTAATTGTAATTCTTGATTGTACCAAAATTTCGATATTATAGTTGTTGGCCACCAAAAGCGATCAATGATCGCGGGCGTTGGAGTTGGAGTCGCCCAAGGCTCCGAACCAAGTAAATAACTTGTGTTCGTGTGTTGCTTTCCTTTACTATTTTCGCTACGTTATTTCGATACATTTTAATCTAAAATGCGTGAAAGCCATGAGCGCTATTCACCCTCCCTCTAGCGCTTCTCAATCCAACAATTGGTATCAGAGCGGGGTAGCTTTGATTTGGTGCAACCACCAATCAAGCATTCTTTTCGTGATGTTTTTCAATTTTTGGAGTCGATTGGAATTAGCATAATTGCTACATTCTGATCTAGTTCTTTTCGTAATCATATTCTTTTCTCGAAGTTGGTGCAACACCACTCGAGAATGCAATTTATTCTTATTTCCATACCGCACTACTAAACCAGGATCAAGTCCTGGGACATCTTTTTGTTTCTTTGTGTGCATATTCTCTAAATGGCCCAATGTAACGACTCACCTTTCTACACTACTACTACTCTCTAAAGGTGGACCACTACTTGACTACTATTTTTTTTTTCCTCTTAACTGTAAAGGTCGATATCGCTCTGATACCAACTGTAACGACCCTTCTTACTACTACTACTACACTCTAAAGATGACCGTTACTTGACTACTAACTCTACTTAACCGGTACGCTACTTAACTTCGAGAAATCCCTACCGAAAAATTTCGGCAGAGTCTCCCCTGTACCGGTGACCCCAAACTGGGATACAAACACTATATACACAGCCACAGGCGGCTGGAACATATTTTTCACAACCACGCAGAAATAATAACACGACACTAAAAAGAAACTATTCTAGCAATAGAAAACTATATAGCTCCAACAATAGGAAATAACTCAACTAACAATGCGGAATAGACTCAATTAATCAACATAGACAAAGGAAACAACTAATACAATCTCTATCAACTTAATAACTGAAAGAAAACTCAAAAGGAGTCTTGACAGTTTCCTTAGCAAACTCATGATCTCTCCATAGTCCTGGCATCACACACCGTCACAGCATCTCCCCGTCGCCTTCCTTCTTATACTTTAGCTTTCCTTTTCCTTTATCTGCAGTAGGAGGAAAGTAGTATCTATAAGTAAAATTCTTAGTGAGCGCTATCTAACTCACAAAATCACGATATGCATGTATATAAATAAAAACATGCTAAAACTGAATGCTAACATGTAAAGATACTCATGCTCATAAATAGCAAAGGAATCAACTAACTGAAAAGCTAACATGTATAGCTAAACATGCTCATCAACTAGCAAATCAATAACATGTAAGAAAACTAAACATGTAAAAGCTGCTAGCATAAAAGAAAGCTAAACTTACTGATCTTTAAAACAAAGTGAAACTTGTTTTACTTGTTCTAAGCTGATTCTTTTATTTCACTTGCTTAAAACTCATTCTTTAGTACTTTTATTCTTATGTAAATCTTATTTTTACTTGTTCATAAACTTATACTTTTAATACTTGAAAATAATAATCAACTTCTTTTGGGCCCGGCATTGTACCACTTTGCGCGCATTCTTAATAAGGATCGAGGTAGCTAATCCCGAAACTACTAAGATACTTCTAGGCCTTGTGCCTAGGGGCATCTTGGAGCCCATCCCTTGGACCTTGTGTCCGGTACATGCCATTTAAAAGTAAAATACTTGTTATATCTTAATTACTTCTTCTTTAAATGCCTTGGCATTTTAAAAAGCACCTTGTGTGCCAAAAATCCCTAAAGTCTTGACTTTGGGATCTACTTAAGGCCTTGGCCTTTTCTTTCTTTTCTTTATCTTTCTTATACTTTTCTAAAACCCAAAAATACTATTAGGGTATCTTTCATATGCATCTATGAATGAAACTAACTATGTAACACATAATCGTGCATAAAAGAAATCTGCACATATAATACTTATCAAAAATTCGCACTAATGCTTAACAGAAATCTGCATACTAGCTTATTAAAAATCTGTATAATAGCTTAATAGAAATCTGCATACTAGCTTAATAAAAATCTGCATGCAAGCTTAATCAAATCTGCTAACTACACTAACTAACTTCTGCACTTATAAGCTTAATAAAATTCTGCTCTTATAAACTTAATAAATTCTGCACTATAGGCTTAATTAAAAATCTGCATAATCTTAATTGAAATCTGCACTATAGGCTTAGTTAAAATCTGTAAGTCCAATTAAGCTACTAGAGATCTAATTGGATCTTCCAATGTTAAACCATCAAAACTGCAATGCTATACAATTCAAAATCTGTATGCTTATCTGAATGGTAGCAAGGAAGCATAGCTAAACCTCATGTTAGAATAAAGAAACTCAAATCTGTATACTTAAATGAAAGTAGCATAGCTAAACCTCAAATCTGTATACTTTACTTATAAAAATTCTGCACTTGTAATCTCAATAAAATCTGATAATGTTTTCAACCTATTCTGCACTTTTATCTGCAATGAAATCAAGCTTAATCCTGTACTAAAAATCTGTATACTATGTTCTGCCAGGATTTACAACTTTTACAAATATAAGCTATCCACTCTTTACTTATTCCCGTAGCATATTTCCTGTGCCCATTGAGGTAATAAGGGAAACCTAAATCTGTGCTACTAATGAATTCAAAGCCGTCACAAGCAAACATGTACACCTCAAGCCAAATCAATATCTTGCTATTCTTACATAAGAAAATAGAACCAATCCATAGCCAACCAAAACTAAACATGCTAAAGCTTAAAATCTATGTAAACTTGTTGAAAACTCATACTTTCACAAAGCAACGGGAATCAAAACTTGTTGCAACTATCTGTGGTGCCACGGCAAGGAAGCAAAAGAAGCCCAACGTGCTACACATGGCTAATCAAAGCTAAACAATCTGTTAACTTCCGAATCTAACAATTCCACGTGCTTGAACTGAACTATAGTTCATCCAAGGTAAGGATCAATCTAACAATTCTTCATTAGGTTTCATGGCAGCAACCTAATTATAAACTTCCTCCAAAACATGCTTCGAAATCAAATTTTAAACTTGCTGGAATTTAGAACCTTAAATCTTGCTACTGTTCTTCATGCTTAAACTGAACTAATCCTTCTCTTCTTTCTTTAGGGTTCACAGCAACAAGCAAAAACCAAGAATCGTCACAGCAAAATTTGAAAAAAACAAGAAGAAAACGAAATCCGGAGCTATCCTACTGCAGGTGAGTAGCAACTCACCTCGTTGTTCTTGAACTTACAACCGGAGGAAGATCTAGGGTTAAGATGAGCCCCTAACCGAAGGAGGAAGAAGGTTCTAGGGTTTGGAACCTTGCAACTCTCGGCCTCTTCTTGTGCCCGCGCGCTCTCCTTGCCCAGAGAAGCTCGGACTTGTGAAGAATCCGCGGAGGAGGAAGCTCGTCGGCCGCCGGAGTCGCCTAGGTGCGTGCTGCGATTTTCGCCGAGAAGGGTTGGCGCCGTCGCGAGTGAGGAGGAAAGGTTCGGTGAGAAACTTTTAGGGTTCGGGAAAACTTAAACCCCTTTCTTATAACTAAGATTTTTATTAGTTACCATACCTTAAATATATTTATTCCCATATTTAGTTAACAAAACAAGCTTAGCTCGATTGGTCGGGCCGGTTGTGCTTGGGTCCGAGGAGCTAGGTTCGAAACCTAGCTTCTACAATTTTTTTTTTTTTAACTTTCCCCTCTCGGTAAAAATACCAAATGAACTCCAAAAATTGTATAAAAATACTCTAAAAATTCCTAAAAATCTCTAGAATATTTTAAAAGCATTTCCAAATATTTTTATGGACATTTGGAACTCGAAATAGGGAAAATTGGGTCGTTACAACTCCTCATACCTTATAAAAAGTTCGTCCTCGAACTTAGAATAGCTCTGGATACTTCTGTCTCATACTGTCCTCCCGCTCCCAAGTGACTTCCCCATGTTTCTGGTTCTGCCAGATAACCTTCACTAGTGGCACTTCTTTATTTCTTAGTCTCTTGACTGCTCTGTCCACTATCTGTGTAGGTCTACCCTCGTAGCTAAGATCCTCTTGGATTTGCACTGTCTGAGGCTGAATCACTTGGCTGGGGTCGTGAAGACACTTCTTTAGCATGGAGACATGAAATACATTATGTATTGCTGACATGTCTTGTGGTAAGTCCAGCTTGTAAGCTACTTTCCCAATCCTTTCTGTGATCAGATAAGGTCCTACATAGTGAGGACTTAATTTGCCCTTCTTGCCAAATCTCATTACTCCCTTCATAGGAGCGACTTTGAGAAAAACTGAATCCCCTACTTGGAATTCCAGTGGCCTTCGGCGTGTGTTAGCATAACTCTTCTGTCTACTTTGGGCAGTCTCAATTCTTTGTCTGATCTTCTGGATAGCCTGAGTAGTCTCATCTCTTAGCTCTGTCTGAATACCCAGTTCTACTTCCATTTCTTATCTTTCACCTGCTTCTTGCCAGCAAATGGGTGATCTGCACTTTCTGCCATACAACGCTTCATATGGTGCCATCCTGATGGTGGCCTGATAGCTATTATTGTAGGCAAACTCAGCTAAGCACAGATACTTGCACCATCTACCTTTAAAATCTTGTGCACTAGCTCTGAGCATATCTTCTAAAATCTGATTCACTCGCTCTGTCTATCCATCAATCTGAGGATGGAAGGCTGTGCTGAACTTGAGTTTGGTGCCTAGTGTAGTCTGAACACACCTCCAAAAGTGAGAGGTGAAGCGTCCATCTCTATCAGAAACAATAGATTTAGGAACTCCATGAAGTCTGATCACTTCCTTGACGTACAGTTGTGCCAACTGCTCTATGGAGTGGAACACCTTGATGGCTAGAAAATGGGCAGACTTGATCAATATGTCCACTATTACCCATTTTGCATCATATCCATTCGTAGTTCTTGGAAGACCTGTTATAAAGTCTCTGGAGACCGTAAGTGTATGACTCACACACAATGGCATGACTACAAATTCGTAGTGTCTGTATCTGGTCCTGAAAGTCGTTCTGGGTATATCAATTTCTTTCACTTTCAACTGAAGGTACCCAGAGCGCAGGTCTATCTTTAAGAACACTGTTGCCCCTCTTAACTGATCAAATAAGTCATCGATCCTGGGAAGGGGTACTTGTTCTTAACTGTCACTTTATTCAGCGCTCTATAATCTATGCACCTTAGCATAGATTCATCCTTCTTCTTAACAAACAACACAGGAGCTCCCCATGATGAATGACTAGGGCGGATGAAGCCTTTGTCAAGCAGTCCTGGAGTTATTCTTGTAGTTCTTTCAGCTCTGCTGGAGACATGCGGTATGGAGCTTTTGAAATTGGACCGGAACCAGGAACCAGTTCAATTTCAAACTCCGCTTCTCTGTTGGGAGGTAGTCCAGGTAGTTCTTCTGAAAATACCTTTGGATACTCACAGACTACCCGAACATCTTCCTGCTTGGGTCTTTCTTGTTATCTTTGTCCTTCCAGTTCTGATTACTTGACTGGGGTCTCTATTTCCCCACTGTCTTGTCTTCTATTTTGACTAGCTTGTATTGCGTTTGTTGTGCCTTGTTGCTGTTCAGATAGTGCTTACTAATGCCCTGCTGATCAGCTCTTCACCAATCTATGGTCGGTGAGTTTCACTACTCACATTAGGTGTTATTTCTAATCTCAGCATTAGGAGCATCAGTCTGACTCGTTCTTTCACTGTACTTACTAACTCTAGGCAAAGGTGGGCTAGCCTATTAAATCTTTTAACCGCTTCTTCTACTGGTAGGTCACCTGGTATAAATTCTATAACCTCCTTATAATGTTTATTGGTGATCCGTTTGCGGAAGAACTCTTAGTAAAACTGTATCTCAAAGCCAACCCAGCTCATCTGGTTGACTGCCCTCTTACTCTTAACTCGCTCCCACTACATACAAGCATCTCCAGATAGACAGAAAGAGACACACTTAATGGTATCAACCTTCTCGACTTCTGGCCAGTCAAGAAGCTCCATTGTGCTCTCAAATGTCTTGAACCAAGCCTGGGCATCCCAGGGCTCAGTCGTTCCTGAGAAGCTTTCTGGTTTCAGCTTCAACCACTGGATGAGATATGCTTCTTGTCTTTTAGATGTTGTGGCGACTTCCAGGGCAGCTGATGGGACTTCAGTCACCTCTGGGGTCTCCGCATTAATGGTTGGGGAAGTGGGAGGAGCTGGCTTTTGATTGGCCATTAGATTGGCAATCACTTGCTACTGCTCGCTACTTGTCTCTGAAGTTGAGCAACAACTTCAGAGAGAATAGGCCCAGGGGTTCTGGGCTCTTCGTTCTTCTAACTCGGTCCTCGGTATGAACGGTACGGGGACGTCCTCTTCTTGACATCTAATTATGCAGAGGAAAAGACTTGATAGCTTCTCTAACCCTTCTAATCATACTTATATATGAATATAGAAAAGGGAAACAAAATCTTCTATCTTACTTAAGCACTTAAAAACAAATACTCTATACTGCAGTTAATAATAAGGAAAGCAGAATAAAGAAAGAATTTTTTTAAATACTTTCTTACTTGAAGACGGCAAGGATGGTGCTGATGTGTGATGCTGGAGAATGGGACCTGCTCTGATACCAACTGTAACGACCCACCTTTCTACACTACTACTACTCTCTAAAGGTGGACCACTACTTGACTACTATTTTTTTTTCCTCTTAACTGTAAAGGTCGATATCGCTCTGATACCAACTGTAACGACCCTTCTTACTACTACTACTACACTCTAAAGATGACCGTTACTTGACTACTAACTCTACTTAACCGGTACGCTACTTAACTTCGAGAAATCCCTACCGAAAAATTTCGGCAGAGTCTCCCCTGTACCGGTGACCCCAAACTGGGATACAAACACTATATACACAGCCACAGGCGGCTGGAACATATTTTTCACAACCACGCAGAAATAATAACACGACACTAAAAAGAAACTATTCTAGCAATAGAAAACTATATAGCTCCAACAATAGGAAATAACTCAACTAACAATGCGGAATAGACTCAATTAATCAACATAGACAAAGGAAACAACTAATACAATCTCTATCAACTTAATAACTGAAAGAAAACTCAAAAGGAGTCTTGACAGTTTCCTTAGCAAACTCATGATCTCTCCATAGTCCTGGCATCACACACCGTCACAGCATCTCCCCGTCGCCTTCCTTCTTATACTTTAGCTTTCCTTTTCCTTTATCTGCAGTAGGAGGAAAGTAGTATCTATAAGCAAAATGCTTAGTAAGTGCTATCTAACTCACAAAATCACGATATGCATGTATATAAATAAAAACATGCTAAAACTGAATGCTAACATGTAAAGATACTCATGCTCATAAATAGCAAAGGAATCAACTAACTGAAAAGCTAACATGTATAGCTAAACATGCTCATCAACTAGCAAATCAATAACATGTAAGAAAACTAAACATGTAAAAGCTGCTAGCATAAAAAGAAGCTAAACTTACTGATCTTTAAAACAAAGTGAAACTTGTTTTACTTGTTCTAAGTTGATTCTTTTATTTCACTTGCTTAAAACTCATTCTTTAGTACTTTTATTCTTATGTAAAACTTATTTTTACTTGTTCATAAACTTATACTTTTAATACTTGAAAATAATAATCAACTTCTTTTGGGCCCGGCATTGTACCACTTTGCGCGCATTCTTAGTAAGGATCGAGGTAACTAATCCCGAAACTACTAAGATACTTCTAGGCCTTGTGCCTAGGGGCATCTTGGAGCCCATCCCTTGGACCTTGTGTCCGGTACATGCCATTTAAAAGTAAAATACTTGTTATATCTTAATTACTTCTTCTTTAAATGCCTTGGCATTTTAATAAGCACCTTGTGTGCCAAAAATCCCTAAAGTCTTGACTTTGGGATCTACTTAAGGCCTTGGCCTTTTCTTTCTTTTCTTTATCTTTCTTATACTTTTCTTAAACCCAAAAATACTATTAGGGTATCTTTCATATGCATCTATGAATGAAACTAACTATGTAACACATAATCGTGCATAAAAGAAATCTACACATATAATACTTATCAAAAATTCGCACTAATGCTTAACAGAAATCTGCATACTAGCTTATTAAAAATCTGTATAATAGCTTAATAGAAATCTGCATACTAGCTTAATAAAAATCTGCATGCAAGCTTAATCAAATCTGCTCACTACACTAACTAACTTCTGCACTTATAAGCTTAATAAAATTCTGCTCTTATAAACTTAATAAATTCTGCACTATAGGCCTAATTAAAAATCTGCATAATCTTAATTGATATCTGCACTATAGGCTTAGTTAAAATCTATAAGTCCAATTAAGCTACTAGAGATCTAATTGGATCTTCCAATGTTAAACCATCAAAACTGCAATGCTATACAATTCAAAATCTGTATGCTTATCTGAATGGTAGCAAGGAAGCATAGCTAAACCTCATGCTAGAATAAAGAAACTCAAATCTGTATACTTAAATGAAAGTAGCATAGCTAAACCTCAAATCTGTATACTTTACTTATAAAAATTCTGCACTTGTAATCTCAATAAAATCTGATAATGTTTTCAACCTATTCTGCACTTTTATCTGCAATGAAATCAAGCTTAATCCTGTACTAAAAATCTGTATACTATGTTCTGCCAGGATTTACAACTTTTACAAATATAAGCTATCCACTCTTTACTTATTCCCGTAGCATATTTCCTGTGCCCATTGAGGTAATAAGGGAAACCTAAATCTGTGCTACTAATGAATTCAAAGCCTTCACAAGCAAACATGTACACCTCAAGCCAAATCAATATCTTGCTATTCTTACATAAGAAAATAGAACCAATCCATAGCCAACCAAAACTAAACATGCTAAAGCTTAAAATCTATGTAAACTTGTTGAAAACTCATACTTTCACAAAGCAACGGGAATCAAAACTTGTTGCAACTATCTGTGGTGCCACGGCAAGGAAGCAAAAGAAGCCCAACGTGCTACACATGGCTAATCAAAGCTAAACAATCTGTTAACTTCCGAATCTAACAATTCCACGTGCTTGAACTGAACTATAGTTCATCCAAGGTAAGGATCAATCTAACAATTCTTCATTAGGTTTCATGGCAGCAACCTAATTATAAACTTCCTCCAAAACATGCTTCGAAATCAAATTTTAAACTTGCTGGAATTTAGAACCTTAAATCTTGCTACTGTTCTTCATGCTTAAACTGAACTAATCCTTCTCTTCTTTCTTTAGGGTTCACAGCAACAAGCAAAAACCAAGAATCGTCACAGCAAAATTTGAAAAAAACAAGAAGAAAACGAAATCCGGAGCTATCCTACTGCAGGTGAGTAGCAACTCACCTCGTTGTTCTTGAACTTACAACCGGAGGAAGATCTAGGGTTCGGATGAGCCCCTAACCAAAGGAGGAAGAAGGTTCTAGGGTTTGGAACCTTGCAACTCTCGGCCTCTTCTTGTGCCCGCGCGCTCTCCTTGCCCAGAGAAGCTCGGACTTGTGAAGAATCCGCGGAGGAGGAAGCTCGTCGGCCGCCGGAGTCGCCTAGGTGCGTGCTGCGATTTTCGCCGAGAAGGGTTGGCGCCGTCGCGAGTGAGGAGGAAAGGTTCGGTGAGAAACTTTTAGGATTCGGGAAAACTTAAACCCCTTTCTTATAACTAAGATTTTTATTAGTTACCATATCTTAAATATATTTATTCCCATATTTAGTTAACAAAACAAGCTTAGCTCGATTGGTCGGGCCGGTTGTGCTTGGGTCCGAGGAGCTGGGTTCGAAACCTAGCTTCTACAATTTTTTTCTTTTTTTTTTTTTTATCTTTCCCCTCTCGGTAAAAATACCAAACGAACTCCAAAAATTGCATAAAAATACTCTAAAAATTTCTAAAAATCTCTAGAATATTTTAAAAGCATTTCCAAATATTTTTATGGACATTTGGAACTCGAAATAGGGAAAATTGGGTCGTTACACCCAACAAGAAGGCTACAACACTGTCCGTCCCCCGCTCTTCACCGGAGAAGGCTTCGGTTATTAGAGGGGCAGAATGGAAATTTTCTTGAAGATCCAGTTCGAGATGTGGATGATCGTCAAGACTGGGTTTGAACTACTGATTGACGGAGACGGCAAACCAATACCCTGCGAAGACTGGGATCCAGCATTAATCAAGAAGGTGGAAGCAAATGCCAGAGCAACTTGCACCCTCCAGTGTGGACTAACAAAAGAGGAACTCAACCGCGTCGGCCCTTTTTCTAGTGCCAAGGAGTTGTGGGAAAAGTTGATCGAACTTCAAGAAGGAACATCCGACACCAAAGTAAGTAAAAGGGACTTAATATTTAATAAATTATATAATATTAAATTGTAGGAAGGTGAGACAGCTACCCAACTCCACGCCCGGATACAAGACCTACTCAATGGGCTTCATGTGATTGGGAAAAGGTAGACAATCGGGACATCATCAAGTATATATTCCTTAAATGCCTTTTCGAGGAATACCTTGTGGGCATCCATGGTAGATACCTACAAGGTTTCTAAGGACCTGTCCTCTATAAAATTAGATGAGTTGTTTGCTGAGTTTGAGCTTCATGAACAGATTAACTCACGTCCGGCCGAGAAAGGTTTAGCTTTGATTGCAGGTACAGGAAGAGCACACGAGTCAAGATCAAAGCACAGAACCGAACCGAAGTCAGAATAAGAACCGAATTCGGACGATGATGACGACGAGCTCATAGCTGAACTCGTCAACCTAGTGAGGAAACTCTACAAGAAAAAGAAAGGTTTCAACAAGAAGGACCTCAAGAAAGTAATTCAATCCAAGGTGTCCCAAGCCAAGGTAAAGTTTGAGGTGACATGCTACGGGTGCAATCAGAAGGGGCACATTAAGGTGAATTGCCCAAACCAGAAAGATCCAAAGAAACCAAGGAGGAAGAAGCTCTGAAGGCAACCTGGGACAAGTCTTCATTAGAAGAATCCGATGACGAAGAACCCGAGCAAGCAAGCCTTCTTGCACTGACAACCCGAGACTACACCAACGAATTCGGAAGCGAGGACGAATCGGAAGTCGAATCCGAGAGAAGCCACGGATCCGTATCTGTTTTTGAAGGGCCAAATGTAATGCCTGAAAATTCTCAAATTAATTTTTAGAAATATTCTATTATTTTTCTGGAGTTTTAGTATATTTTTATGGAATTTTTAGAATAGCCGAAGTAGCAAAATTAAATAAAAACGTAAAATGGCCTAAGCGGGGATTGAACCCGCGACCTATGGACTCTATGACATATAGGGTGACTTAGTAACCAGGGGGCCCCAGCAGGGGTGTGCTGAAAGAAAAGGAGAGAAATTATATTTATGATTGAGTTGGGAGGTATTAACCACTTAACATAAATAGGGAAATTAAGTGGAGATTTATTATTTGGTCGACAACTTTCCCCTCACCCTCACCGTCGACCCCTCTCTCTCTCCCGCACCCTCTCAGCGCACAAAGCCCAAGAAACCTAGGGTTCCATCCCTAGGGTCGTAGGAACACTTTCCAGCGACAACTCCGGCACGAGGACACTCCCCTCCGCGAGAAGAAAGCGTAGACATAAGAGGATCGCCGAAAAGATCTCTTTTCCGGAAACCTAGTGATCGGATTGTAAGAAAACTTAGCGCAGGATGTAAGTAACCCCTCACCTATAGTATAAGTAGTTAATCGTGCATTTTTATGCTTTTAGTTCAGTCTTATGCATGATCATTCGGTTAAGGAGATTTAGAGCACACCAAGTGTTCGCTAGAATTACTAGTACACTTAAATGCCACAGTAGACATTCTAATAGCTTAGTTAAATGCCATAGATGCATTTAAATAACATGTTTAATCTTGCCTCAGTTTATATGGGACTACGGTCCAATGGGTGGGCTTCCATAGTCGCCTCTAGATTCAGATAACCTAGCTCTAGGTTCAGATAACCTAGTAAGAGCAAGATAAGATAAACTAGCTTATAAAACAGTATTTTACTTTTATCAGTGGCACTGTATTGGACTCTCAGTTGTCCTTGGGTTGGGCTCCCATAGTCGTCCCTAGGTTTAGATAACCTAGTAACCCTACTAGATTCGGGACTTGCTACCTCGGGCCTGGTTAGGGATGCGTACATAGCAAGTACAGTTGCCGAGCCTATCACCAGCATGATTATTATTTTGACCTATTATGAAAATAGTTTTCAACTTCACAAAAACAGATACGTGAATACAGCTCAGCTTTAGTTTAGTTTTCTTATTGATGTAACAAATAGCTTTATGTTCAGTTTGTGATTGTCATGACTTGTATGTCCATATGCCATGTTTTTTAGCATTTTCAATATGATCATCAGCATGTATTTCATTAGCATCTTTTAAAAGCATGATTTCTTCAAATGCATGTTTTTGTGAGGTAGATGGTTTCTTACTAAGCTCCCAAGCTTATAGTTTCATTTTCCTTATACTGCAGATAAAGGTAAAGGGAAGATGGATTAGCGGAGGCTGGAGGACAATGCGATAAAGATGTGTGTGAGAAGGAACCTGGAATAAAGACCCTTGGGGATTTAGCCCATCTGAAGATTCAGAATTTCTGATCTTGTTACTTTTCTGCACTTTTAGGATGCTAAGTATCATGAATTATGAACGTATGCACCATATCATGCTTAGACCACTAGTTGTCTTGATGTTGGTTAAATAACTAGGAATGATGAAAGTAATGACATGTCTAGTAAGTTAGTAATGCTTTTAAGTTGATACAATTGTGTTGTATGTGGATTGTGGTGAAATGCAACAGAAATCACAAAAATCAGAGCTCCAATCGATCAGTCGATCGATTGGAGGGTCCCCAATCGATCAACCGATCGATTGGAGGGTCCCCAATCGATCAGCCGATCGATTGGGAAGTGATCTGCCGCGTACAGAAAGCTGATGAATCGATCAGCTGATCGATCGGCCATGGATCGATCAGCCGATCGATTGGAAATTTAATTCCTACGAACAGAGAGTTGTTGAATCGATCATTGGATCGATTGGACAGACTGGATCGATCGTCCGATTGATCCAGAATTGACCTCCATGCACAGCAGCACGCTGAATCGATCAGTGGATCGATCAAATAACTCCAATCGATCAGCCGATCGATTGGAAAGTCTGATTTCAGCTAGAAGTGTCTGATTTCAGCTTTAGACCAAATGAAAAGTTTAGGTTCCCTTCTTTAGCATATGTACAACAATAAAATGGCATGTTGAACATGAATTCTAGATTTTATAGCAATTAGTAGAGATTTTAATTAGTTCATCTTTCCGCACCAAATAGTTTAGCAAATGTAACCCCCAACCTTATAGCCTAGTCAGTAGAAGGCGGGGCGTTACACCAAACCCCGCTGTAAGTATAAATCATCTTTATAATTTAATTAATTATTTAATGCGTAAATTAGCTAAGTCTAATGTTCGGGTCAAGTCGCTTCTAAAAGAGGTAACATCTCTTAAAGAAGTGACTAATACCGAATCTTTGACTGAATCTGTTCAGACTGGAACCTCAACTCAAGTCCAAAAGCTTGAGGAAGAGAATTCCAGCTTGGAAATTCAAATCAAATATTTGAAGACTGCATTGGAACGGTTTACACTGGGTTCCAAGAATCTTGACTTGATTCTTGGAAAACAGAAAGTCAATACAATCGATCCGGACTAGGATTTTTATCATTCATAAAAATTTGGGTTAGACCGTTAGTACTACCCGCACCAGCAATCTCCCCCTTTTTGATGCAATGACAACCTGGGCTAAGTTAGTGAAAAAATATATAAGTAAAAATAAGCAATTATAAGTTTTTTTAAGTTAGTCTTGTTTTATTTGTGGTATTTTGTTGTTTAACTAACTTAAACCACCTAACCCTCCACCTTTGACATTCATCAAAAAATAACATAGAACATATAAAAATAAGTGATTAAAGAAGTAAAAGACAGTGTAATAGAAAATTTGAATTAAGGTCAGATCGACTTGGGGGAGTCTAACATAGAAATATTTTGGAAATTTTGTTCTAAAAATTCTTTTTCAAAATAGTTAAGTTTAGAAAGATAACTTTGTAAACTTTAGAGTAATTTTTAAATATAAACTTTGCAAAATTAACCTTTTTTTCAAGCTTGTAAATTTAAAACACTTTTTGAACATAAAGATAAATTTTCAAGTATATTGACATTATAAAAAGTAAGATTATCAAGGTGAAGTTTATAAAATCCAAATTTCAACACTGAGTGGATAAACTCAATTTTCAAACTTAAGTTTGTAAAATCCAATTTTCAAAACTAACTTTGGAAAATCCAATTTCTAAAAGTTTGTAAAATCTAATTTTCAAATCCTAATTTTAAAAACCAAGTTAAACTTCAATTTTCATAGCTAATAAGATTCAATTTTAAAAAACTTAGTTTTTTTTAAGATTTAAAATATATTTTAAGGAGAATATTTTTCAAAAGCTAGTTTCAAAATAAGTATTAAAACAGTTAATCCTCCCCCTGAACCTGACATAACAAAAACTATCTAACCAATTAGTTACTTACTGTCTATCAAATGATAGCAGCTTTCACTTGGTTAGTCAGGTTAAGTCAACTGTAATAAGTTAGTATTTGACTAAACTGAATAACTTAACCTGATTGATATTTGTTTTGTATTTAACACTCAGACTTATATCGATGCACTAGAATAAGAATCTTAAGTCCAGGCAATCTGCCTATGCATCTCACCCCTTTCTATGTTTGACAACCACAAACAAGGTAGTTCTATTGTATTGGTGAGATGCTCAAATTCTAGCCCTATAAGAACATGCTTTCTAAGGGATTGACGTAATTCTAGGGCTAAAAATGATTTTGAAATTATAAAAATAGAAAATTTTGAAAATATAAAAGTTTTATCCTAGAAGTTAAAAGCAATCATTTTTTAAAACAATTTTAAGAATCCTAGTCTATCAATCAGATCAAGATAAGGCAATGTCGGAGTCGAGATATAACTAAGTCGAAGTAAATCAGAACAGGATAAGTCAAAATCTGAGACAAAATATAACTGAGTCAAGTCACGATCAAGTACATATAATAGTGATCTAGTCTATCGGGATGATGAGAAGGGTGGTCCGGTCCCCAAGGAGCGTAATAACTCTATCAGCTCAGTATGTCGGGCTCGTTCATCCTCTCAGGAGCTGGATAGGTCACGTCGAAGGTCAGAGATCTCCTATCTCACGTCCCATCATAAGTCAGAGACCTCCTGCTGCATCTCCCGTCGTAGGTCGGTGACCTCCTGCCACATACCTCGATGAAAATCGGAGACCTCCTGACGGAGACTCGTCATAGATAGCTTAAGTCCGACAACTCGATCGCCTAGAGTGTGAGGAGCGGGACATGGTGCTCGAGCTGGAGGTGGTGCCGGGGCCGGACCGGCCTTGCCAAATAGCGCAACCATAAACTCATCCTACACTGCCTCCTCCTGGGCATCTGGGTCCGGCTGGTGTTGTGACCCCCTCCACCAAGATAGGACACCCTCATCATCTATATGGATACCTCCTAGAGAAAAATTCCTAGATCCTACGACTTCAAACTCGGTCAGGACTCGGATATCACCTCTGGTGACGTCAATATGTAAAGAGGCAATATATGCTGTCAGAATGTGATAGTACGACATGCGAACTTGTGCGCTGGTGGTGACTCCAGCTGAGTAGATAATAGTCTGAAAGATATGTCGGCTAATGTCTATATCTAATCTATGGCAAAGGGCATAAAGGAGAAAAGAGTGAAAAGGACGCATCATTGCGATGTCGCAAGTGGTCAACGACAAAATACAGGAGACTAAAACCTTATAGAGTACATAGTCGTGAACTCGAAGGGCTACTGACCTAAACATAATAACAGTGGGTACTCGCTCTCCCCCAAAAAAATACGAATAAATCATATCAAGAGTAATGTGCGAGTAAGGATCACCAAATGGTAGATCCCTAGGAGGATAGAACTGAAAAGCGCATGTAGACTGTAACAACCACCCTTCTTAATACTACTCTCTAAGGGCGACCGTTACCTAACTACTACTCTAGTGTCACTGACGCTATTATTAGAATCAGTTAGATTTATCATGGTTCAGAGGAATTCCTACCGAAAAATTTCGGCAGAATCTCCCCTGTACCGGTGACCAAATCCAAAGTACATAAGATATATACGCAGCCACAGGCGACTGGAACACATTTTTTCACAACCACGCAGTTATAAAAATAACAATAAAAGAAAGAACTACTCCAGTAAAACAACCAACTACATCACTCCACAAGTAATTAAAGTGACTAAATGCATATGCGGAAATAAACTCAACTACAATCTCACAAACTTCATAATAGTCTTAAAGAAAAGAACTAAAGCATAAACTCTAATCAAATAGGTCTTGCAGGTTTGGTAGCACTATTAAAATCATCACCATCCTTGCCGTCTTCGAGTAAGAATGTTACGATCACCCTTTTTACTACTACTACTACTCTCTAAGAGTGACCGTTACTTATCTACTAACTCTACTTAACCGGTTTATTAAAAATCTCTAGGAAAACCCTACCGAAAAATTTCGGCAGAATCTCCCCTGTACCGGTGACCATTTCCCATAATACAAACAAATAATAAACCATCAGCCACATGCGGCTGGTATAAATACTTCACAACCACGCAGTAATAATATCACAATAACTAAAAGGAAACTATTCTAGCAATAGTAAACAAATAGAACTCCAACGATAAGACATACCAAACTACAAGTGCGGAATAGACTCAATTACAATCTCAACTTCATCATAGCATTAAAAGAGAACTAAAATAACTAAACAGAAAAGTCTTGGCAATTTGCCAGCTCATTCTGGATCTCTCCATAGTCCAGCCATCACACACCTTCATCACCACCACCTTGTCGCCTTCCTTGCTAAATCTTTTCCTTTCCTTTATCTGCAGTAGGAGGAAGTGCAGTCTATAAGCATAAAGCTTAGTGAGCGCTATCTACTCACAAAACCTCGATATGCATGTATATAAATAAAAACATGCTAAAACTGAATGCCAACATATAAAATTACTCATGCTCGTAAATAGCAAAGGAAATCATGCTAACTGAAATGCTAATCATTGTATAGCTAATTATGCTCATAAACCAATAAGGGAAGCATACTAAACATGTAAAGCTACTAAACATGTAAAACTACTAAACATGTAAAGCTAAACATGCTCATAAGAATAAAACTATAACAGCATGCTGAAAAGCAAATAAAGCTAATCATGCTAAAAATCCAATAAAGGAATCATACTAACTGAAATACTAAACATGTAAAGCTACTAAACATGTAAAGCTACTAAACATGTAAAACTACTAAACATGTAAAGCTAAACATGCTGAATAATCTAGTAGCAAGGAAACGATTGAAACTACTACTGCATGCTTCAAATAACAAGAAACTAAACTTTCTAATTCTAAACATATTTGAAGCTTGTTTCATTTGTTTCAAAACTTATACTTTAATACTTCAAAATAATAATCAACTTCTCTTGGGCCCGGCATTGTACCACTTTGCGCGCATTCTTAGTAAGAATCGAGGTAGCTAATCCCGAAACTACTAAGATACTTCTAGGCCTTGTGCCTAGGGGCAACTTGGAGCCCATCCCTTGGACCTTGTGTCCGGTACATGCCCTTTAAAAGTAAAATACTTTTTATCTTTAAATACTTCTTATAATAAAATGCCTTGGCATTTATTTAAGCACCTTGTGTGCCAAAATCCCTAAAGTCTCGACTTTAGGATCTACTTAAGGCCTTGGCCTTTTCTTTCTTTTCTTTAGCTTTCTTATACTTGTTAATACTTCTAAAAGAATACTTCTTTTAAAAGAAACTGAAATGTTTAAGCAAATTCTAACTTTGAAATGCTTAAACCAAAAATCTGCATACTATGCTAATAAAATTCTGCAATATTAATGCTCAACAGAAATCTACACTAATACTTAATAAAAATCTGCACACTAATGATTAATAAAATCTGCACACTAATGCTTAATAAAAATCTGCACACTAATGCTTAATAAAATTCTGCACACTAATGCTTAATAAAATTCTGCATATTAAGCTTAATAAAAATCTGTTCTAAGATTGAGGTTCTGCATGCAATACTTATCAAAATCTGCAAGCAGTACTTATGAAAATCTGCTTATTAAAATCTGCATACTATACTTATAAAAATCTGCACATGCTCACATTATAGCAATTAAAAAAAACTGCTCGTGCTTATAAAATAAACAAGAAAACTAAATTTTCAATGCTACTAAACAGGGCTGATCATGTTTATTAAATAGCAAGAAAGCTAATACTATGTTCCTGGATTTAGGGCTGTTCGTGCCCACTAAATAGCACAATTCAAACTAAAACCTGCTGGAATTCAAAAGCTTATGTAAAACTTGTTACATTTCTTCAAAACTAACACGTGATATACTAAACACATGCTAAATCCATTTAAATCCCTTCTCCTCTTCTTAATCAAACTCACGGCAGCAAAAAGGGAAATTAACCCAAGCTAAGGCAGCAAAAAGGGAAATTAACCAGCAAAAGAGAATTATCATTGATAACCTAGATTCGAATCTGTTCTTCATGCTTACTGCCTAAAACAACAAAAGACCGAAACTAGAATCTGCTGAAGTTTTAAACCTATGTAAAGTTTGGTATGGCAGCAAAGGAAATTACATCTAACTTATCAGTCATCTTAATCCATAGTTTAGGAAGAACAAATCCAGAATCAACTAAATTAGTTATTGGTACAATCAGTGACCAAGTTTAGTATATATATCAATCAAACAATGTAATATTTTCAATATTTCTTTTATCTGTTATAGAAATTGTTGTTAATTCCTCATCATGATCAGTAATATCCATTCTACAGTTGAATAAGATCAGAAGATCAATGATATCAAGATGATGGAAGGTTAGTATATTAGAAAGGCATCCCTGTCATGGTCAAGAGTTCCAACTAGCCTATCCACATGGATATACAATTTTGCATTAGCTTCATAGTTCTAAATATTCAATACTAATTACAAGGCTTGGAAGGAAAACTACTCCACCTGCTTGAACCGAACTAACCCTTCCCTTTCTTTCTTTAGGGTTCATAGCAGCAAGCAAGAAAAATAAGAGCTTCATGAAACATGCTCCGAATTCAACACAATAACTAACATAAATCCGAAACAAAAGACATGCTGCGGATGATAAGGAATGAAATCGAATTCCGAAATCAAAAGGAAAAGAAGATCGATGTCGCGGAACTACTCCTACTGCAGGTGAGAAGCAACTCACCTTGTTGTTCTTGGACTTACAACCGAAAGGAAGAAGAAAAGCTCTAGGGTTTCGGTCAACTTAAGTCTTCCGGCTCCTCTTCGTCCGCCTACGTGTGCTCCTCGTCGAGGGGAGCTCGGCGATGTGAAGACCGGCCGGAAAAAAACCCTTCGCCGGCGCCGGAGATCAAGCCCTAGGTCCTCCTTTGTTTCCACCCGTGAGTCGGCGCCGTCGCGCACCAGAGAAGAGAAGGAGAAGATTTTGAGAGAAAATTCCGATTTTCCCAAAATAAAACCTAAATCTCCTTTCTTATACTAGGGTTTAATCGAAACTATGCTATAAACTAAATTCTCCCCATATAAAGTTAACAAAACCGTGTAGCTCAGCTGGTTGGGCCGGTTTTGCTTGGGTCAGTCCGAGGTTGTGGGTTCGAAACCCAACTTCTACAAATTTATATTTTTTGTCAAACTTTCTTTCTTTTTGTAAACATACCAAACGGACTCCAAAAATTGCATAAAAATACTCTAAAAATTCCTAAAAATCTCTAGAATATTTTAAAAGCATTTCCAAATATTTTTAAGAATATTTAGAACTCAAAATAGGGAAAATTGGGTCGTTACAATTCCCCATACCTTATAAAAAGTTCATCCTCGAACTTAGAATAGTTCTGGATACTTCTGTCTCATACTGTCCTCACGCTCCCAAGTGATTTCCTCGTGCTTCTGGTTCTGCCAGACGACCTTCACTAGTGGTACTTCTTTGTTTCTCAATTTCTTGACTGCTCTGTCCACTATCTGTGTAGGTCTACTCTCATAACTAAGATCCTCTTGGATCTGCACTGACTGAGGCTCAATCACTTGGCTAGGGTCATGGAGACACTTCTTTAGCATGGAGACATGAAACACATTGTGTATTGCTGACATGTCTTGTGGTAAATCCAGCTTGTAAGCTACTTTCCCAATCCTTTCTGTGATCAGGTAAGGTCCTACATAACGAGGACTTAATTTGCCCTTCTTGCCAAATCTCATCACTCCCTTCATAGGAGCGACCTTGAGAAAGACTGAATCCCCTACTTGGAATTCAAGTGGCCTACGGCGTGTGTCAGCATAACTCTTCTGTCTACTCTGGGCAGTCTCAATTCTCTGTCTGATCTTCTGAATAGCCTGAGTAGTCTCATCTATCAACTCTGTCTGAATGCCCAGTTCCACTTCCATCTCTCTTCTTTCACCTGCTTCTTGCCAGCAAATGGGTGATCTACACTTCCTGCCATACAACGCCTCATAAGGAGCCATCTTGATGGTGGCCTGATAGATATTGTTGTAGGCAAACTCAGCTAAGCACAGATACTTGCACCAACTTCCCTTGAAATCTAGTGCACAAGCTCTGAGCATATCTTCTAGAATCTGATTTACTCGCTCTGTCTGTCCATCAGTCTGTGGATAGAAAGCTGTGCTGAACTTGAGTTTGGTGCCTAGTGCATTCTGAACACACTCCCAAAAGTGAGAGGTGAAGCGCCCATCTCTATCAGAAACAATAGATTTAGGAACTCCGTGAAGTTTGATCACTTCCTTAACGTATATTTGTGTCATCTGCTCTATAGAGTGGGACACCTTGATGGCTAGAAAATGGACAGACTTAGTCGATCTGTCCACTACTACCCATATTGCGTCATATCCATTCGTAGTTCTTGGAAGACCTTTTATGAAGTCCATGGATATGTCTTCCCACTTCCACTCTGGTATTGGAAGAGGTTGTAACATTCCTCCTGGTCTCTGGTGCTCTGCTTTGACTCTCTGGCATGTCAGGCAGGCACTGACATATTTTGCAACATCTCTTTTGAGTCCAGACCACCAGAACCTCTGTTCATTAAGTCCATGAAGACCGCTGGTGCATTAGTCACACCAAAAGGCATGACTACAAACTCGTAGTGTCCGTATCTGGTCCTGAAAACTGTTATGGGTATATCAATTCCTTTCACTTCCAACTGATGGTACCCAGAGCGCAGGTCTATCTTTGAAAATACTGTTACTTTGCTTAGCGCTCTAAAATCTATGCACATCCACATAGATCCGTCTTTCTCCTTAACGAACAACTCTGGAGCTCCCCGAGGTGAATGACTAGGGCGGATGAAACCCTTGTCAAGTAGCTCCTGATATTGTTCTTGTAACTCTTTTAACTCTGCTAGAGACATTCGGTACGAAGCTTTTAAAATTGGACCGGTACCAGAAACTAATTCAATTTCAAACTCCACTTCTCTGTTGGGAGGTAGTCCAGGTAGCTCTTCTGGAAATACCTTTGGATACTCACAGACTACCCGAACATCTTCCTGCTTGGGTCTTTCTTGTTATCTTTGTCCTTCTAGTTCTGATTACTTGACTGGGGTCCCTGTTCCCCCCACTGTCTTGTCTTCTTTCTTGACTGGCTTGTGTTGCGTTTGTTATGCCTTAATGTCGTTCAGATAGTGCTCACTAATGCCCTACTGACCAGCTCTTCACCATTCTATGGTCGGTGAGTTTCACTACTCACATTAGGTGTTATTTCTGGTCTCAGCATTAGGAGCATAAGTCTGACTCGTTCTTTCATTGTACTTACTAACTGTAGGCAAAGGTGAGCTAGTCTGTTAAATCTTTTAACCGCTTCTTCTACTGGTAGGTCACCTTGTCTGAATTCCATAAGCTTCTCATACTGTTTATTGGTGATCCGTTGACGGAATACTTCTTCGTAAAACTCTGTCTCGAAATCAACCCAGCTCATCTGGTTGACTGCTCTCTTACTCTTAACTCGCTCCCACCACATACGAGCATCTCCAGATAGGCAGAAAGAGGCACACTTGACCTTCTCGACTTCTGGCCAGTCAAGAAGCTTCATGGTGCTCTCCAGTGTCTTGAACCAAGCCTGGCATCCTAGGGCTCAGTCATGCCTGAGAAGCTTTCTGGTTTCAGTTTCAGCCACTGGATGAGGTATGCTTCTTCTCTTCTAGGTGTTGTGGCGACTTCCAAGGCAACTGATGGGACTTCAGTCACCACTGGGGTCTCCACAGAAATGGTTGGGGGGAGTGGGAGGAGCTGGCTTCTGATTGGCCATTAGATTGGCAATCACTTGCTGCTGCTTGCTACTTGTCTCTGGAGTTAGGCAACAACTTCAGAGAGATTGGGCTCAGTTGATCTAAGCTCTTCGTTCTCCTGATCTTAGTTCTCAGTACCAACGGTACGAGGACGTCCTCTTCTTGACATCAAGTCAGGCAGAGGAAAAGAAAACTTAAAATTATCACTATACTTTCTAGATATATCTTACTTATACATGATTCTTGACTTTCAACACCTATTAGTAGGTACTTCTAAACATTTCTCTATCCTTTCTAAACATACATAAATATGAATAAAGAAAAGGGAAACTAAATCTTCTATCTTACTTTAGTACTCAAAAAAAAATAAGTACTCTATACTGCAGTTAATAATAAGGAAAGCAGAATAAGGAAAAGATTTAAATACTTTCTTACTTGGAGACGGCGAGGATGATGCTGATGTGTGTGTGATGCTGGAGAATGGAACACTGCTCTGATACCAACTATTACGACCACCCTTTTTACTACTACTACTACTCTCTAAGAGTGACCGTTACTTATCTACTAACTCTACTTAACCGGTTTATTAAAAATCTCTAGGAAAACCCTACCGAAAAATTTCGGCAGAATCTCCCCTGTACCGGTGACCATTTCCCATAATACAAACAAATAATAAACCATCAGCCACATGCGGCTGGTATAAATACTTCACAACCACGCAGTAATAATATCACAATAACTAAAAGGAAACTATTCTAGCAATAGTAAACAAATAGAACTCCAACGATAAGACATACCAAACTACAAGTGCGGAATAGACTCAATTACAATCTCAACTTCATCATAGCATTAAAAGAGAACTAAAATAACTAAACAGAAAAGTCTTGGCAATTTGCCAGCTCATTCTGGATCTCTCCATAGTCCAGCCATCACACACCTTCATCACCACCACCTTGTCGCCTTCCTTGCTAAATCTTTTCCTTTCCTTTATCTGCAGTAGGAGGAAGTGCAGTCTATAAGCATAAAGCTTAGTGAGCGCTATCTACTCACAAAAACTCGATATGCATGTATATAAATAAAAACATGCTAAAACTGAATGCCAACATATAAAATTACTCATGCTCGTAAATAGCAAAGGAAATCATGCTAACTGAAATGCTAATCATTGTATAGCTAATTATGCTCATAAACCAATAAGGGAAGCATACTAAACATGTAAAGCTACTAAACATGTAAAACTACTAAACATGTAAAGCTAAACATGCTCATAAGAATAAAACTATAACAGCATGCTGAAAAGCAAATAAAGCTAATCATGCTAAAAATCCAATAAAGGAATCATACTAACTGAAATACTAAACATGTAAAGCTACTAAACATGTAAAGCTACTAAACATGTAAAACTACTAAACATGTAAAGCTAAACATGCTGAATAATCTAGTAGCAAGGAAACGATTGAAACTACTACTGCATGCTTCAAATAACAAGAAACTAAACTTTCTAATTCTAAACATATTTGAAGCTTGTTTCATTTGTTTCAAAACTTATACTTTAATACTTCAAAATAATAATCAACTTCTCTTGGGCCCGGCATTGTACCACTTTGCGCGCATTCTTAGTAAGAATCGAGGTAGCTAATCCCGAAACTACTAAGATACTTCTAGGCCTTGTGCCTAGGGGCAACTTGGAGCCCATCCCTTGGACCTTGTGTCCGGTACATGCCCTTTAAAAGTAAAATACTTTTTATCTTTAAATACTTCTTATAATAAAATGCCTTGGCATTTATTTAAGCACCTTGTGTGCCAAAATCCCTAAAGTCTCGACTTTAGGATCTACTTAAGGCCTTGGCCTTTTCTTTCTTTTCTTTAGCTTTCTTATACTTGTTAATACTTCTAAAAGAATACTTCTTTTAAAAGAAACTGAAATGTTTAAGCAAATTCTAACTTTGAAATGCTTAAACCAAAAATCTGCATACTATGCTAATAAAATTCTGCAATATTAATGCTCAACAGAAATCTACACTAATACTTAATAAAAATCTGCACACTAATGATTAATAAAATCTGCACACTAATGCTTAATAAAAATCTGCACACTAATGCTTAATAAAATTCTGCACACTAATGCTTAATAAAATTCTGCATATTAAGCTTAATAAAAATCTGTTCTAAGATTGAGGTTCTGCATGCAATACTTATCAAAATCTGCAAGCAGTACTTATGAAAATCTGCTTATTAAAATCTGCATACTATACTTATAAAAATCTGCACATGCTCACATTATAGCAATTAAAAAAAACTGCTCGTGCTTATAAAATAAACAAGAAAACTAAATTTTCAATGCTACTAAACAGGGCTGATCATGTTTATTAAATAGCAAGAAAGCTAATACTATGTTCCTGGATTTAGGGCTGTTCGTGCCCACTAAATAGCACAATTCAAACTAAAACCTGCTGGAATTCAAAAGCTTATGTAAAACTTGTTACATTTCTTCAAAACTAACACGTGATATACTAAACACATGCTAAATCCATTTAAATCCCTTCTCCTCTTCTTAATCAAACTCACGGCAGCAAAAAGGGAAATTAACCCAAGCTAAGGCAGCAAAAAGGAAATTAACCAACAAAAGAGAATTATCATTGATAACCTAGATTCGAATCTGTTCTTCATGCTTACTGCCTAAAACAACAAAAGACCGAAACTAGAATCTGCTGAAGTTTTAAACCTATGTAAAGTTTGGTATGGCAGCAAAGGAAATTACATCTAACTTATCAGTCATCTTAATCCATAGTTTAGGAAGAACAAATCCAGAATCAACTAAATTAGTTATTGGTACAATCAGTGACCAAGTTTAGTATATATATCAATCAAACAATGTAATATTTTCAATATTTCTTTTATCTGTTATAGAAATTGTTGTTAATTCCTCATCATGATCAGTAATATCCATTCTACAGTTGAATAAGATCAGAAGATCAATGATATCAAGATGATGGAAGGTTAGTATATTAGAAAGGCATCCCTGTCATGGTCAAGAGTTCCAACTAGCCTATCCACATGGATATACAATTTTGCATTAGCTTCATAGTTCTAAATATTCAATACTAATTACAAGGCTTGGAAGGAAAACTACTCCACCTGCTTGAACCGAACTAACCCTTCCCTTTCTTTCTTTAGGGTTCATAGCAGCAAGCAAGAAAAATAAGAGCTTCATGAAACATGCTCCGAATTTAACACAATAACTAACATAAATCCGAAACAAAAGACATGCTGCGGATGATAAGGAATGAAATCGAATTCCGAAATCAAAAGGAAAAGAAGATCGATGTCGCGGAACTACTCCTACTGCAGGTGAGAAGCAACTCACCTTGTTGTTCTTGGACTTACAACCGAAAGGAAGAAGAAAAGCTCTAGGGTTTCGGTCAACTTAAGTCTTCCGGCTCCTCTTCGTCCGCCTACGTGTGCTCCTCGTCGAGGGGAGCTCGGCGATGTGAAGACCGGCCGGAAAAAAAAACCCTTCGCCGGCGCCGGAGATCAAGCCCTAGGTCCTCCTTTGTTTCCACCCGTGAGTCGGCGCCGTCGCGCACCAGAGAAGAGAAGGAGAAGATTTTGAGAGAAAATTCCGATTTTCCCAAAATAAAACCTAAATCTCCTTTCTTATACTAGGGTTTAATCGAAACTATGCTATAAACTAAATTCTCCCCATATAAAGTTAACAAAACCGTGTAGCTCAGCTGGTTGGGCCGGTTTTGCTTGGGTCAGTCCGAGGTTGTGGGTTCGAAACCCAACTTCTACAAATTTATATTTTTTGTCAAACTTTCTTTCTTTTTGTAAACATACCAAACGGACTCCAAAAATTGCATAAAAATACTCTAAAAATTCCTAAAAATCTCTAGAATATTTTAAAAGCATTTCCAAATATTTTTAAGAATATTTAGAACTCAAAATAGGGAAAATTGGGTCGTTACAATTCCCCATACCTTATAAAAAGTTCATCCTCGAACTTAGAATAGTTCTGGATACTTCTGTCTCATACTGTCCTCACGCTCCCAAGTGATTTCCTCGTGCTTCTGGTTCTGCCAGACGACCTTCACTAGTGGTACTTCTTTGTTTCTCAATTTCTTGACTGCTCTGTCCACTATCTGTGTAGGTCTACTCTCATAACTAAGATCCTCTTGGATCTGCACTGACTGAGGCTCAATCACTTGGCTAGGGTCATGGAGACACTTCTTTAGCATGGAGACATGAAACACATTGTGTATTGCTGACATGTCTTGTGGTAAATTCAGCTTGTAAGCTACTTTCCCAATCCTTTCTGTGATCAGGTAAGGTCCTACATAACGAGGACTTAATTTGCCCTTCTTGCCAAATCTCATCACTCCCTTCATAGGAGCGACCTTGAGAAAGACTGAATCCCCTACTTGGAATTCAAGTGGCCTACGGCGTGTGTCAGCATAACTCTTCTGTCTACTCTCTGTCTGATCTTCTGAATTGCCTGAGTAGTCTCATCTATCAGCTCTGTCTGTATGCCCAGTTCCACTTCCATCTCTCTTCTTTCACCTGCTTCTTGCCAGCAAATGGGTGATCTACACTTCCTGCCATACAACGCTTCATATGGTGCCATTTTGATGGTGGCCTGATAGCTATTGTTGTAGGCAAACTCAGCTAAGCACAGATACTTGCACCAACTTCCCTTGAAATCTAGTGCACAAGCTCTGAGCATATCTTCTAGAATCTGATTTACTCGCTCTGTCTGTCCATCAGTCTGTGGATAGAAAGCTGTGCTGAACTTGAGTTTGGTGCCTAGTGCATTCTGAACACACTCCCAAAAGTGAGAGGTGAAGCGCCCATCTCTATCAGAAACAATAGATTTAGGAACTCCGTGAAGTTTGATCACTTCCTTAACGTATATTTGTGTCATCTGCTCTATAGAGTGGGACACCTTGATGGCTAGAAAATGGACAGACTTAGTCGATCTGTCCACTACTACCCATATTGCGTCATATCCATTCGTAGTTCTTGGAAGACCTTTTATGAAGTCCATGGATATGTCTTCCCACTTCCACTCTGGTATTGGAAGAGGTTGTAACATTCCTCCTGGTCTCTGGTGCTCTGCTTTGACTCTCTGGCATGTCAGGCAGGCACTGACATATTTTGCAACATCTCTTTTGAGTCCAGACCACCAGAACCTCTGTTCATTAAGTCCATGAAGACCGCTGGTGCATTAGTCACACCAAAAGGCATGACTACAAACTCGTAGTGTCCGTATCTGGTCCTGAAAACTGTTATGGGTATATCAATTCCTTTCACTTCCAACTGATGGTACCCAGAGCGCAGGTCTATCTTTGAAAATACTGTTACTTTGCTTAGCGCTCTAAAATCTATGCACATCCACATAGATCCGTCTTTCTCCTTAACGAACAACTCTGGAGCTCCCCGAGGTGAATGACTAGGGCGGATGAAACCCTTGTCAAGTAGCTCCTGATATTGTTCTTGTAACTCTTTTAACTCTGCTAGAGACATTCGGTACGAAGCTTTTAAAATTGGACCGGTACCAGAAACTAATTCAATTTCAAACTCCACTTCTCTGTTGGGAGGTAGTCCAGGTAGCTCTTCTGGAAATACCTTTGGATACTCACAGACTACCCGAACATCTTCCTGCTTGGGTCTTTCTTGTTATCTTTGTCCTTCTAGTTCTGATTACTTGACTGGGGTCCCTGTTCCCCCCACTGTCTTGTCTTCTTTCTTGACTGGCTTGTGTTGCGTTTGTTATGCCTTAATGTCGTTCAGATAGTGCTCACTAATGCCCTACTGACCAGCTCTTCACCATTCTATGGTCGGTGAGTTTCACTACTCACATTAGGTGTTATTTCTGGTCTCAGCATTAGGAGCATAAGTCTGACTCGTTCTTTCATTGTACTTACTAACTGTAGGCAAAGGTGAGCTAGTCTGTTAAATCTTTTAACCGCTTCTTCTACTGGTAGGTCACCTTGTCTGAATTCCATAAGCTTCTCATACTGTTTATTGGTGATCCGTTGACGGAATACTTCTTCGTAAAACTCTGTCTCGAAATCAACCCAGCTCATCTGGTTGACTGCTCTCTTACTCTTAACTCGCTCCCACCACATACGAGCATCTCCAGATAGGCAGAAAGAGGCACACTTGACCTTCTCGACTTCTGGCCAGTCAAGAAGCTTCATGGTGCTCTCCAGTGTCTTGAACCAAGCCTGGCATCCTAGGGCTCAGTCATGCCTGAGAAGCTTTCTGGTTTCAGTTTCAGCCACTGGATGAGGTATGCTTCTTCTCTTCTAGGTGTTGTGGCGACTTCCAAGGCAACTGATGGGACTTCAGTCACCACTGGGGTCTCCACAGAAATGGTTGGGGGGAGTGGGAGGAGCTGGCTTCTGATTGGCCATTAGATTGGCAATCACTTGCTGCTGCTTGCTACTTGTCTCTGGAGTTAGGCAACA
This sequence comes from Zingiber officinale, assembly GCF_018446385.1. Classification (NCBI taxonomy): domain Eukaryota; kingdom Viridiplantae; phylum Streptophyta; class Magnoliopsida; order Zingiberales; family Zingiberaceae; genus Zingiber; species Zingiber officinale. The sequence goes on along the minus strand of NC_056005.1, from coordinate 71,023,417 downwards.
ACTTCAGAGAGATTGGGCTCAGTTGATCTAAGCTCTTCGTTCTCCTGATCTTAGTTCTCAGTACCAACGGTACGAGGACGTCCTCTTCTTGACATCAAGTCAGGCAGAGGAAAAGAAAACTTAAAATTATCACTATACTTTCTAGATATATCTTACTTATACATGATTCTTGACTTTCAACACCTATTAGTAGGTACTTCTAAACATTTCTCTATCCTTTCTAAACATACATAAATATGAATAAAGAAAAGGGAAACTAAATCTTCTATCTTACTTTAGTACTCAAAAAAAAATAAGTACTCTATACTGCAGTTAATAATAAGGAAAGCAGAATAAGGAAAAGATTTAAATACTTTCTTACTTGGAGACGGCGAGGATGATGCTGATGTGTGTGTGATGCTGGAGAATGGAACACTGCTCTGATACCAACTATTACGACCACCCTTTTTACTACTACTACTACTCTCTAAGAGTGACCGTTACTTATCTACTAACTCTACTTAACCGGTTTATTAAAAATCTCTAGGAAAACCCTACCGAAAAATTTCGGCAGAATCTCCCCTGTACCGGTGACCATTTCCCATAATACAAACAAATAATAAACCATCAGCCACATGCGGCTGGTATAAATACTTCACAACCACGCAGTAATAATATCACAATAACTAAAAGGAAACTATTCTAGCAATAGTAAACAAATAGAACTCCAACGATAAGACATACCAAACTACAAGTGCGGAATAGACTCAATTACAATCTCAACTTCATCATAGCATTAAAAGAGAACTAAAATAACTAAACAGAAAAGTCTTGGCAATTTGCCAGCTCATTCTGGATCTCTCCATAGTCCAGCCATCACACACCTTCATCACCACCACCTTGTCGCCTTCCTTGCTAAATCTTTTCCTTTCCTTTATCTGCAGTAGGAGGAAGTGCAGTCTATAAGCATAAAGCTTAGTGAGCGCTATCTACTCACAAAAACTCGATATGCATGTATATAAATAAAAACATGCTAAAACTGAATGCCAACATATAAAATTACTCATGCTCGTAAATAGCAAAGGAAATCATGCTAACTGAAATGCTAATCATTGTATAGCTAATTATGCTCATAAACCAATAAGGGAAGCATACTAAACATGTAAAGCTACTAAACATGTAAAACTACTAAACATGTAAAGCTAAACATGCTCATAAGAATAAAACTATAACAGCATGCTGAAAAGCAAATAAAGCTAATCATGCTAAAAATCCAATAAAGGAATCATACTAACTGAAATACTAAACATGTAAAGCTACTAAACATGTAAAGCTACTAAACATGTAAAACTACTAAACATGTAAAGCTAAACATGCTGAATAATCTAGTAGCAAGGAAACAATTGAAACTACTACTGCATGCTTCAAATAACAAGAAACTAAACTTTCTAATTCTAAACATATTTGAAGCTTGTTTCATTTGTTTCAAAACTTATACTTTAATACTTCAAAATAATAATCAACTTCTCTTGGGCCCGGCATTGTACCACTTTGCGCGCATTCTTAGTAAGAATCGAGGTAGCTAATCCCGAAACTACTAAGATACTTCTAGGCCTTGTGCCTAGGGGCAACTTGGAGCCCATCCCTTGGACCTTGTGTCCGGTACATGCCCTTTAAAAGTAAAATACTTTTTATCTTTAAATACTTCTTATAATAAAATGCCTTGGCATTTATTTAAGCACCTTGTGTGCCAAAATCCCTAAAGTCTCGACTTTAGGATCTACTTAAGGCCTTGGCCTTTTCTTTCTTTTCTTTAGCTTTCTTATACTTGTTAATACTTCTAAAAGAATACTTCTTTTAAAAGAAACTGAAATGTTTAAGCAAATTCTAACTTTGAAATGCTTAAACCAAAAATCTGCATACTATGCTAATAAAATTCTACAATATTAATGCTCAACAGAAATCTACACTAATACTTAATAAAAATCTGCACACTAATGATTAATAAAATCTGCACACTAATGCTTAATAAAAATCTGCACACTAATGCTTAATAAAAATCTGCACACTAATGCTTAATAAAATTCTGCATATTAAGCTTAATAAAAATCTGTTCTAAGATTGAGGTTCTGCATGCAATACTTATCAAAATCTGCAAGCAGTACTTATGAAAATCTGCTTATTAAAATCTGCATACTATACTTATAAAAATCTGCACATGCTCACATTATAGCAATTAAAAAAAACTGCTCGTGCTTATAAAATAAACAAGAAAACTAAATTTTCAATGCTACTAAACAGGGCTGATCATGTTTATTAAATAGCAAGAAAGCTAATACTATGTTCCTGGATTTAGGGCTGTTCGTGCCCACTAAATAGCACAATTCAAACTAAAACCTGCTGGAATTCAAAAGCTTATGTAAAACTTGTTACATTTCTTCAAAACTAACACGTGATATACTAAACACATGCTAAATCCATTTAAATCCCTTCTCCTCTTCTTAATCAAACTCACGGCAGCAAAAAGGGAAATTAACCCAAGCTAAGGCAGCAAAAAGGGAAATTAACCAGCAAAAGAGAATTATCATTGATAACCTAGATTCGAATCTGTTCTTCATGCTTACTGCCTAAAACAACAAAAGACCGAAACTAGAATCTGCTGAAGTTTTAAACCTATGTAAAGTTTGGTATGGCAGCAAAGGAAATTACATCTAACTTATCAGTCATCTTAATCCATAGTTTAGGAAGAACAAATCCAGAATCAACTAAATTAGTTATTGGTACAATCAGTGACCAAGTTTAGTATATATATCAATCAAACAATGTAATATTTTCAATATTTCTTTTATCTGTTATAGAAATTGTTGTTAATTCCTCATCATGATCAGTAATATCCATTCTACAGTTGAATAAGATCAGAAGATCAATGATATCAAGATGATGGAAGGTTAGTATATTAGAAAGGCATCCCTGTCATGGTCAAGAGTTCCAACTAGCCTATCCACATGGATATACAATTTTGCATTAGCTTCATAGTTCTAAATATTCAATACTAATTACAAGGCTTGGAAGGAAAACTACTCCACCTGCTTGAACCGAACTAACCCTTCCCTTTCTTTCTTTAGGGTTCATAGCAGCAAGCAAGAAAAATAAGAGCTTCATGAAACATGCTCCGAATTCAACACAATAACTAACATAAATCCGAAACAAAAGACATGCTGCGGATGATAAGGAATGAAATCGAATTCCGAAATCAAAAGGAAAAGAAGATCAATGTCGCGGAACTACTCCTACTGCAGGTGAGAAGCAACTCACCTTGTTGTTCTTGGACTTACAACCGAAAGGAAGAAGAAAAGCTCTAGGGTTTCGGTCAACTTAAGTCTTCCGGCTCCTCTTCGTCCGCCTACGTGTGCTCCTCGTCGAGGGGAGCTCGGCGATGTGAAGACCGGCCGGAAAAAAAAACCCTTCGCCGGCGCCGGAGATCAAGCCCTAGGTCCTCCTTTGTTTCCGCCCGTGAGTCGGCGCCGTCGCGCACCAGAGAAGAGAAGGAGAAGATTTTGAGAGAAAATTCCGATTTTCCCAAAATAAAACCTAAATCTCCTTTCTTATACTAGGGTTTAATCGAAACTATGCTATAAACTAAATTCTCCCCATATAAAGTTAACAAAACTGTGTAGCTCAGCTGGTTGGGCCGGTTTTGCTTGGGTCAGTCCGAGGTTGTGGCTTCGAAACCCAACTTCTACAAATTTATATTTTTTGTCAAACTTTCTTTCTTTTTGTAAACATACCAAACGGACTCCAAATATTGCATAAAAATACTCTAAAAATTCCTAAAAATCTCTAGAATATTTTAAAAGCATTTCCAAATATTTTTAAGAATATTTAGAACTCAAAATAGGGAAAATTGGGTCGTTATAAAGAAAGTATTTAATTTTCTTTTATTCTTTCTTTATTATTTGCAGTATAGAGTATCTGCTTATATGTGCTTAGGAAAGAAGAAAATTCATGTTTTAATTTTCTATGTTTTGATACATATGCTTAGAAAGAATAGAGACAATTTTAGTTTTGTTTCTCTCTTATATTCATATATACATAAGTATGTTTAGAAAGGATAGAGAAGATATCAGGTATTATTCTTGACATAACTAGATGTTAAGATAGAGGACAAGACAGTGGGGAGTCAGAAGTCCCAGTTAAGTAATTAGAACTAGAAGGACAATGATAACAAGAAAGACCCAAGCAGGAAGATGTTTGGGTAGTCTGTGAATATCCAAGGGTATTTCTAGAAGAGCTACCTTGACTATCTTCCAACAGAGAAGTAGAGTTTGAAAATTGAGTTGTTTCCTGATATCAGTTCAATTTCAAAAGCTCCATACCGAATGTCTCCAGCATAGTTAAAAGAGTTACAAGAACAATTTTAGGAGCTACTTGACAAGGGTTCTATCCGCCTTAGTCATTCACCCCGAGGAGCTCCAGAGTTGTTCAGTAGGAAGAAAGATAGATCTATGCGGATGTGCATAGATTTTAGAGCACTGAGCAAAGTAGCAGTTAAGGACTAGTACCCTCTCCCCAGAATAGATAATCTATTTGATTAGCTAAAGAGGGCAATAGTGTTCTCTAAAATAGATCTGCGTTCTAGGAACCATCAGTTGAAAGTGAAAGGAGAATGAAGAGTCCAGAATAGTTTCCAGTATCCGATATGGACACTACGAAGTTATAGTCATGCCATTTGGTGTGACCAGTGCACCTATGGTCTCTAGAGACTTTATAACAGGTCTTCCAAGGACCACTAATGGATATGATTCGATATGAATGATAGAGGACCGAGAACTTAAGAGACTAAGGAACAAAGAGTACAATTAGTGAAAGTCATTTAAAACCAGAAGCATGAGGAAATTATTTAGGAGCGTAAGGATAGTATGAGACAGAGAGATCTAGAATTATTCTAAGTTCGAGGACGAATTTTATTGTAACGACCCGACCCTCTTGGCCCATTTGGCGGCCCATTTGGCGACCTCTCATGTCATCGACCGTCGGCCCTTATGTCGTCGGCCCATTTAGCGACCTCTAATGTCGTCGACCGACGACCCTTGGCCATGTCGTTATTCACTAGGACTTTCCACCCCTGGCAGTGGATTTTTGCCTCCCCCAGGATTTGAACTCTAAACCTCCAGGCTTAAGTATTAGAGTTTATGAATCCTGGTAACCAAGTGAGATCATCTCACTTGGTTACCAGGATTTATAAACTCTAATACTTAAGCCTAGAGGTTTAGAGTTCGAATCCTGGGGGAGGCAAAAATCCACTGACCAGGGGTGGAAAGTCCTAGTGAGTAACGGCACGGCCAAGGGTCGTCGGTCGACGACATTAGAGGTCGCTAAATGGGCCGACGACATAAGGGTCGACGACATAAAGGCCGACGGTCAAAAGGCGCCTTTTTATTGTAACGACCCGGCCCTTATATCGTCGGCCCATTTGGCAACCTCTCATGTCGTCGACCGACGACCCTTTGGCCATGCCGTTACTCACTAGGACTTTCCACCCTTGGCAGTAGATTTTTGCCCCCCCAGGATTTGAACTCTAAACCTCCAGGCTTAAGTATTAGAATTTATGAATCCTGGTAACCAAGTGAGATGACAGCAAGGATAGTGTTGGTGCGGTTAGCATTAACAATTTAACCAAGGTTTTGATGAATGACAAATCAGGTTAAGTTAGTCTGTTGTTGTCTAACACTCTGATCGAGTGTGCAGGAGAAGTCCAGATAGGTCGACGGGCTGACCGGATATCTGGCACGAAGCCCAGCTAGGTCGACGGGCTGACCGGATAGCTGGCGAGAAGTCCAAGCGGGTCGACGGGCTGACCGGACGCTTGGCAAGAAGTCCAGCTAGGTCAACGGGCTGACCGGATAGCTGGCGAGAAGTCCAGATGGGTCGAAGGGCTGACCGGACGTCTTGCAGGTAAGTAACGTAAGTCACTGGAGGGGAGTGATTGCGAGGACGCGTTCCCGGAAAGGGAACATTAGGCGTCGATCCGGCTTAGATCCATTTCGGATATCTAAGTCGAGATCGTGACTAGATTTCGGTCTCGGAAAGACGGAATCTAAGTCATAATTTTTCTGTTAATTCATTGTGCTAACAATCTGTGTTGCAGGGTATATTTTGCCTCGGACTAACCTTGTTTTGCAGGAGAAGGAATCTCTGGAAAAAGGTTCTCTGGAGAAAGGTGGTCCGGGCGTCCGGAGGCAAGTTTTATCCTTCGCCCGCCACGTGGAGCATCCCGACCGGACTTACACACACTGGCGCCTAAGGGATCCAGCGCCGAGCAAAGATATAAAAGAAGCCCGGGTGGAGCTTCAAAACACACATCTCTCGAATTCCCATTGCTTTGTGCTCAATGACGCTAACAAAGCTCCGACAACGCGCCCTTGCTCTTTAAGTTTTCTTTTCTGTCGGTACAGCTTTGTGCTTTGTTTCATTAGCATTTCTTGTACTCTTTTTGTAATCACATTCGAATTGCTAGTGATTGCCCAACGAAAGTGGTCAAGGACCACGGGCCTTCGAGTAGGAGTCGTCACAGGCTCCGAATGAAGTAAAATTAATTGTGTTCATTTACTTTTCCGCTGCGTACTTTTACACTCAAGTTTTCGAATCGATATTCACCCCCCCCCTCTATCGAACGATCACGGTCCTACAAGTGGTATCAGAGCAGGTACGCCTTTCGTTTTTTCCCTCCAAAACTGTTTTTGAAAAACACATCATCATTCTTTCACTGTTGCTTAGTATTGATAAAATATTACATTTTCAAAATTTTGGAATAATATTTTTTTATTAATATTTTATTATTTTTCGAAATTAGTGCAATATTATATTCCTTTTCCAGCACTGCTAATCCAAGACCAAGTCTTGGGATTTTTTGTTTATTTCTCTTGTCGGGAAATTATGACTCTTTTAGAAGGACGGAACCCCTGCGAACCACCACCATATGATCATGAAGACTTCAACTACTGGAAGCGATTAATGGAATGCTTCTTAGGAAGCGTAGACATCGATTATATGCTAATTTTGAGGAAACCTTCTCAAAACTCGGAACTGAACAAAAAGGTAAGTAACATTATTTGTAATGTTTTACCTAACAATATTTTATGCAGATTATAAAAGTACAAGAATGCATATGAGCTGTGGACCCAGTTGATCAAGCTTCACGAGATGCCGATGGAGCTAGAAGATCAAGTTAAAGTCAAATATGGACTCGAGTCAAATCCAACGGAAAAGCCTACTGAATTAGGGGTTGCGCTTAAGGTTAGTAATATTTACCAAAATACCCCTGCTAATAGTAGTTTAAATAATCAGCATGATGATAGGTATGAAATTAGTCCAAGTATGGTGCATGATAATCTAGATTTAAATGATTTAGATTCAAAATCACAAAATAATCTAGACTCTGATCAAATCAATCAAGACTCTGATCAATTTGGCATCAACCTTGACTTGGTCAAACAGAACAATGACCAAAACAATTCAAATAATTTAATCAATTCAGAAAATTTAAAACTAGGTGAGCATTTAGACATAAATAAGTCAAACATTAAAATAAATTTGAATTTAAATGCTAAAAATCAGAAAATGAATAAAATCAATAAATACCTTGATAAAATATTTAGTAATCAAGATAAAATCAGTCTAGAAAATGCTATCCAAAACCAAGATAATTTAATTAATAAAAAATTAAACTTTAAAGATAAAACTAATCTAATAAATTCAATTAACCATATCAATTTAAAAGGCAAAGAAAATGTAAGGATAAAATTAAACACTTTGATAAAATCAAAACGGAATTTAACAAACTTAAAATTAAATGTTAAAGATAACATATTAAACAAAAATAATCTAGAAATTTCAAAATTAACAATTAATAAAAAGCTATTAAATAAAGATAATTCAATTAACCCAATAAAATTGAAATTGAAATTGAAAGAGCATTCAAATATTAAATACACTCTCTTAAAGAAAGATAATTTGACCAATTTAATTAATTCAAAATTAAAAACTTAAATTTAAATTACAAATTAAACATTAAAACTTAACTAAAACCAACTCTAATTATACAAAAATCTTAAATTAAAGACCAATGATTCAGGGGAGGCTCCAGAATAGCTGACACCTCCAAAACTAACTTATCCGACAGGGTAACCCAAACAAACTAACCCGGCAGGGTGATTAGGATTAGTTAAAAAGAGACCATGTCTAACTTGAATCCTGGTACTGGTGAAGTTTTTGGATGATAATACGTTAGGAAAGCTTGGACATCGTATGTCTAGAAAGATATGGCTTCGATCTGGTGCATTTGGCCAAGTGGAACTGACCGAAGCTACCCTTAAATGGATCCTAACTAGTTAGACCAAGGTTTAGTACTAAGCTCCGTGGATAGGACTATTCGGAAAACCTCGAAAGGTTGGTTACTTCTAATGATGTCCAAGTGACTCACCAAGCTTAGAAGTTTATCCGAAGAATGCCTATTTGTTGAGACCAAAGCTAAACCTGAATCTAACACAAGTTAAACAAAACTCTATAATTAAATCTAATTCATCTCACAAAATTATAGGATTCCCTGATTGAAAACTTAAATCGAGTGAGATGACTAAGGATCAAAACTAAATTTCAAATTAAATTAATTAAATTTCGAATTAAATTAATTAAATTAAATTTCAAATTAAATTAATTAAATTAAATTTCAAATTAAGTTAATTAAATTAAACTTCGAATCAAATTAATTAAATTAAATTTTGATTTAAATTAATTAAATTTCGAATTAAATTAATTAAATTAAATTTCAAATTAAGTTAATTAAATTAAATTTCAAATTAAATTAATTAAATTAAACTTCGAATTAAATAACTAACAAGAACTACGATTAATTTATGTTAAATTTTAAATTAACTTTAAAAAATTATTTTAAAATTAAAATAACTTTAAAAATTACTTTAAAAATTAAATTAACTTTAAAAATTTACTTTAAAATTAAATTAACTTTAAAAATTATTTTAAAATTAAAATAACTTTAAAAATTAAATTAACTTTAAAAATTACTTTAAAAATTAAATTAACTTTAAAATTTTACTTTAAAATTAAATTAACTTTAAAAATTACTTTAAAAATTAAATTAACTTTAAAAAATTATTTTATAATTAAATTAACTTTTAAAATTATTTTAAAAATTAAATTAACTTTAAAAATTATTTTAAACTTAAAAATATTTTAAAAATTTTTTATTTAACTTAAAAATTTAACTTTAAAAATTTTATTCTAAACTTAAAAATTATTTTCAAAATTCTTTCAAAACTATTTTAAAAAATCCTTTAAAAACTATTTTTTAAACTATTTTAAAAATTCTTTTAAAAATTATTTAAAAAAAAATCTAGTCAAAAATTATTTTAATACTAAGGCACTTAAATTACTTAAAACTTAAATTTAAAACCTAAATTTAAGACTTAATATAACTTAGAATTAAAACTTTAAATTCATACCTAAGATAAAACTTAAAACTAAAAATTTTGACTTTAAACTTAATCAAGTAATTAATAAGTAAATAACTAATTCTTTAAATCTAACCTTATTTGAGAACTAAGCTTGATTTGATTAGAACCTAAGTTTAACCTTATTAAAAATATTAAAATTACTCTAAGTCATTTTTGTGAATCAACCTTTAAAATATTAATTATTTTTATTAAAACATAATTAAAGTTTGACTTAAATTGAACCTTACTTAACCTTGTTTAATAACGAGTTTAACTTCAAATTACCACCAACGTTAAACTAAGTTAATCCAACTTAAAAGGAAGTAAATGAAAAGTTAAATTATAACTAACACCTTCATCAATTAATACAAAGGTTAATTTATTTCAACTGAATCTAACATTAATTACGGTTAGTCAAATTTAAATGAACAATTTTATAAAGATAATTATACAATCACCTAAAACACTTAGATACGAAAATATGTTACGGTTGTAAAATTTTATATTAAGGGGGAGTGATAAATAAGGAGGATTAATAAATTAAAGGAGTATCAAATTCAGGGGAGGTTTATTTTTTAATTATCTCCTTAAGTGTTATTTTTTAATCTTCTCTTTAAAATCTCTCTAGAAAATTCTACCTCATTTAAAAAAAAAAATTCTAGTTTGAATATTTTTAGCAAATATTTTCAACATTTTATGTTAGGTTCAGGGGGAGGAATTAATTAAAATTTTCCCTTTATTTTAAAATTTGTGTTTAAAAAATATTTTCTTAAAAAATTTTTAAACCTATTTTTGAAAACTAACTCTTATAAAACTAAGTTGTTTATAAAAAATTGGGTTGTACCTTTTATTGAAAATTGATTTTGAAAATTAGATTTAACTTAGTTTTGAAAATTGAATTTAAAAATCTAGTTCTTAAAATTTGATTTTACTTAATTTTGACAATTTGATTTGAAAGTTAAATTTCATTTTTAAAAATTGCTTTGTTGAAAATTATGGAAATTAGAGTTTTTTCAAAACCTAAGTTTACAAACTAAGCTTCTCAAAATCACTTTCCTTAATTGAATCTTTTACAAACTTAGTGTTGAAAAATAAATTTCAATCAGGTTTGAAAAATAAATTTTTTCAAACTTAGTTTTGGAATTTTTGAAAACTTATTTGAAAAGCATTTCAAAATTGAAACTTGTTTTGAAAATTTACAATTTGATCTTGAAATTTAGAACTTATGCACTTATGTTTGAGATTTTGTCTATCTAAACTTAGCTATTTTTCTAAAATCTAAAAGCTAATGCTTTAAACAAGTTTTCAAAAGTTTAAACTCCCCCAGATTATCTTGACATTTTTTTTCTTTGTCTGAAATCTATGCTTACCTAATCCATACTTATTTTTGATGAATGCCAAAGGGGGAGGGTTAGGTGGTTAAGTTAGCTAAACCAATTTGAAAATACAAACTAATTTTAAAACCACATAAATGCATGTTGTTTCTTGCATGTGTTTTCACTAACTTAACCAGGTTGTCATTCCATCAAAAAGGGGGAGATTGTTGGTGCGGTTAACATTAACAATTTAACCAAGGTTTTGATGAATGACAAATCAGGTTAAGTTAGTTTGTTGTTGTTTAACACTCTGATCGAGTGTGCAGGAGAAGTCCAGACATGTCGACGGGCTGACCGGATGTCTGGCACGAAGCCCAGCTAGGTCGACGGGCTGACCGGATAGCTGGCGAGAAGTCCAAGCGGGTCGACGGGCTGACCGGACGCTTGGCAAGAAGTCCAGCTAGGTCAACGGGCTGACCGGATAGATGGCGAGAAGTCCAGACGGGTCGAAGGGCTGACCGGACGTCTTGCAGGTAAGTAAGGTAAGTCACTGGAGGGGAGTGATTGCGAGGACGCGTTCCCGGAAAGGGAACATTAGGCGTCGATCCGGCTTAGATCCATTTCGGATATCTAAGTCGAGATCGTGACTAGATTCCGGTCTCGGAAAGACGGAATCTAAGTCATACTTTTTCTATTAATTCATTGTGCTAACAATCTGTGTTGCAGGGCATATTTTGCCTCGGACTAACCTTGTTTTGCAGGAGAAGGAATCTCTGGAAAAAGGTGGTCCGGGCGCCCGGAGGGGATCCGGGCGCCCGGAAGGGATTCAGGCGCCCGGAGGCAAGTTTTATCCTCTACGTCGCCTCGCCACGTGGAGCATCCTGACTGGACTTGCCACATCGCACCAGGGCGCCCAGAAGGGATCCAGGCGCCCGGAGCAGCATATAAAAGAAGCCCCAGGGGTGGAGCTTCAAAAACACACATCTCTCTGAATTCCCAGATTGCTTTGCTGCTCTGTGCTCCAGCGACGCTAACAAAGCTCCGACAACGCGCCCTTGCTCCTTAAGTTTTCTTTTCTGTCGGTACAGCTTTGTGCTTTGTTTCATTAGCATTTCTTGTACTCTTTTTGTAATCACATTCGAATTGCTAGTGATTGCCCAACGAAAGTGGTCAAGGACCACGGGCCTTCGAGTAGGAGTCGTCACAGGCTCCGAACGAAGTAAAATCAATTGTGTTCATTTACTTTTCCGCTGCGTACTTTTACACTCGAGTTTTCGAATCGATATTCACCCCCCCCCCTCTATCGAACGATCACGGTCCTACAGATAGCACTGAAAAGCATATGTAGACTATAACAACCACCCTTCTTACTACTACTCTCTAAGGGCGACTGTTACCTAACTACTACTCTACTTACTAGTGTCACTGACGCTATTATTAGAATCAGTTAGATTTATCACGGTTCAGAGGAATTCCTACCGAAAAATTTCGACAGAGTCTCCCCTGTACCGGTGACCAAATCTATAGTACATAAGATATATACGCAGCCACAGGCGGCTGGAACACATTTTTTCACAACCACGCAGTTATAAAAACAACAGTAAAAGAAAGAACTACTCCAGTAAAACAACCAACTATATCACTCCACAAGTCATTAAAGTGACTAAATGCATATGCGGAAATAAACTCAACTACAATCTCACAAACTTCATAATAGTGTCAAAGAAAAGAACTAAAGCATAAACTCTAATCAAATAAGTCCTGCAAGTTTGGTAGCACTCTCTGGATCTCTCCATAGTCCAATCACCACACACCTTCATCACCACCACCACCTTGTCGTCTCCCTTCATATCTTAGCTTTTCCTTTATCTGCAGTAGGAGGAAAGAAAACAAAACTATAAGCGAAAACGCTTAGTAAGTACTAATCTATCTCACAAAAACTTCGAAGTGCATAAAAGTAATGCAATAATACTGAAACTGTAATGCTAAAGCAAAGCTGCATGTACTCATGGTATACAGAAATAAAACTGAATACTAAACATGCTCACTAACTGACAGGAAAGTAATGAAACTACTACTGTAGGCTTATAATTAAAGAACTAAACTTTTATTGATTCTAAGCATAAACTTGTTACATTTTCTTATATCTTTATACCAGAAATTAATCTTTTAATTTCTCTTTTTCTTTCTTCTTCTTTTCTTTTTCTTTCTTCTTCTTTTCTTTTTCTTTCTTCTTTTCTTTTTCTTTGGGCCCAGGCTTAGTACCATCTTTGTTTTGCGTGCTCTCTAATAGTGACTGGGTAGCGAGCCTCCAGCCCTATGAGGATAAAGACCTCGGTCTTACCAGGGCCAAGACCTCGGAATTGGTCACCTGGATTTGTTTAACGACAACTTCGGAAGTCGGGTACTAGCCTCTTACTTTAATTTACTTGTTATCTCTTTTTAACTAGACTTTAGTCTTTTTCTTTACTCATGCTTCTTATAATCCTTTATTAGAACCTATTAGAATCCTGTAGATATATCTAACAAGTGTAGGATTACAACTAACCAAACATGCTACATGAAAATAACACAAGGGAAGCCGATCTGAACTCTCTAAGCACGTTATAAAACAAGCAAAAGAAAGCTAATTTGAACTTTCTAAACATGCTATAAAATAGAGCAAAAGAAAGTTAATTTGGACTTTCTAAACATGCTGTAAAATAGAGAAAAAGAAAGATAACTACCAGCCCCATTAATCCGAGATAACGCAAGCCACATAAGCTAAACCAAATCTGCAATACTTCTTCTATTTATATAGGCTACTCCTGCCACTATTCAGCACCCTGGTAACAAGCAAAAGAGACCAAAAATGCTACCCATAACTATCCATTCCAGTGACCCCAACCTGTCCCTTCTTCTCCTTCCTTCAAAGACCACGGCAGCAAGCACAGAAGCACAAAACATAAATGTTTCAAGCTTTAAACACTAATGGTCATGGCTAAATAATGGAGGAGGCATAACTCACAGCTATCTAAAAAAAACAAACAACCGAATTTTGAAACTGCACTTCCAAATCACCAACTGTACAGGCTTGTTAAACTACAAGGGAACCAATCATTCATCTTCTTCCTTTAAGACTCACGGTAGAGAACTAAAAGAAACCAAAAATCTTTACAACATGCTTTGAATTCAAAATGAACAAAGAACCCGATTTCTCAATCTTAACATGTTGTGCTCGTATAAAGAAGAGGTCAATCTTGCCATGCAGCCAAATACTAAGAGTCTAGGGTTCATGCTAGGCCTCGAAAGCAAAGGAAGAATCAAAAGGAAAATAAAGGAACCCGAAACAACTCCTACCGCAGGTGAGTAGTACTTACAGCCGGTTCTTGGACTTACAACCGAAGGGTGGAAGAGATTCTAGGGTTCGGAGAAAACCCGAGCTCGCGGTGCTTCCTTTGTGCTCGCGTACTTCCCCTGACAAGGCGACCTTAAGGAGTTGAAGAGAGCCCCTCGGGAAGCTTTGGCCGGCCGCCGGAATCGCCTAGGTGTGCCTGCGGATTTTGCCCGAGGAAGAGGAGGCGCCGTCGCGAGGGAGAAGGAGAGGGATTTTTTAGAGAAATTGTTTTGGTTTTTCGGAAATGAAAACCTAATTTCCTTTCTTATATTCGGGTTTAATCACAACTATGCTTTAATATCAATTTTCTCCATATTGGATTGACAAAGTCCGTGTAGCTCAGCTGGTTGGGCCGGGTTTGGTTGGGTCAGTCCGACCCGAGGTTGTAGGTTCGAACCTCGCCTTCAACGGTTTTTGTCAAAATTTCTTTCTTTTTTGTAAACATACTAAACGACCTCCAAAAATTACGTAAAAATACTCTAAAAATTTCTAAAAATCTCTAGAATATTTTAAAAGCATTTCCAAATATTTTTATGGACATTTGGAACTCGAAATAGGGAAAATCGGGTCGTTACATGGTCATAGGCCTAAAAAGGTCCGGATGATGATAGGGGATAGCGTGATATCAGTACCAGCTACCTTAGTAGTATATGTAAGATCATCTACCCTTACTAAGTTGTTGTAAAATTCAACACATAAACCAATGTTTATTGAACTAGTACAGTAAATAAGGTTCTGCAAGCTATAATAGTCAATGACCTCTACGGTTGGATTGCAAGAGTGCATAAAGAACTGTCTATCCAAACACCTAGTCTGGATAGGCATATAAATAGTAGACTCAAATATAATCCTAAGTTCATCAGTAGGGAACTTAGGGTCGGTACTAGCAGTAAAGGACCCAGCACCAGATCTAAAACATTTCCTAAATTATTAAGGAAAAACTATACTAAGCATAAAATATAGAAATGATGCATTTTTTAAGAACTTAGGAAGGAAAAAGAATTTACCGAGGCATCGTGAATATGAAAATTAGAAATGACGACCTCAGTTGACTAACAGCAGCGTAATAAACGAAGAAAGAGGAAAAATTTTAATTATCAATCCCTCTCGCGTTAAGGCTCGGAGAGAACCTTTGCAAGAGATGAAAGGATGAGGTGCAAGAGGAGGGGGCACCCTTGCTGCCCCTTATATAGGATTGTCTGGGCGCCCGGAATCACTTCGTGCGCCTGGGATGGTTGCCGGGGTGGGGCGCCCGGAGTGCCTTCCGGGCGCCCCGGAAGGCTATACCAGGGATGTCTGCCCCTGGTTTTTTGTTTTTTTAAATAATTTTAAAGTTGAAAAAAAATTAGGATAAATTTTCTTAAGTTAAAATAAAATTTTTAAAACAAATTTTTAAGAAAAAAAATTAAGATAAATTTTCTCAAGTTAATTTTTTTTAAAATAAAAGTTTTAAGTAAAAAAAAATTTAAACAAATTTTTAAGTTAAAAAAATTTAAGAAAAATTTTCTTCAGTTACAAAGTTTTTTTTAAAAAAAATAAGAAAACAAATTTTAAAACAATTTTTTTTTAATTTAAAAAAAATTAAGATAAATTTTCTTAAGTTAAAAAAATTTTTAAATTAAAAAAAAATATTTTTTTAAGTTAAAAAGATTTTTAAAAATTTTAAGATAAGTTAATTTTTAATCTAATTTAATTTAATTTAATTTTTAATTTAACTTAATTTAATTTAATTTTTAATTGATTTGGTTCTATTCGGTTCGATTCGATTTGAGTCGGTTTGAAGTCCTTAGTCATCTCACTCGATCTATGTTTTCAATTAGGGAAACCTATAATTTTTGTGAGATAAAGTTGAGTTCAATTTTAGGGTTGGTTTAACTTTATGTTAGATTCAGGTTTAGCTTTGGGCTCAATAGATAGACATTCTTTGGATAAACTTCTGGACTATGGTGAGTCACTTGGACATCATTAGAGTAACCATGCCTTCGAAGTTGACGTGGTCAAACCACACTTACTAGATTCTAGCTATAATTCGTGCGGGACAAGATCCACATCATACTACGTCTTGAGTTAGCTTTGGCTAAATCGCCCAAGACTTTAGTATGATCGGTAGGTAACTAATTACCAATTACATCTCTATGCAACTCTTGTTTATAGGATCAAGATCTGCATGTATATTAAAACTTGAGTTAGCTTTGGCTAAATCGTCGAAGAGTTAATATAAATGTGATTTTGACCTATCTACCAACCATTGGAAAATGTTTATAGTTAAACCCGATCCAATTGAGTTTAACTAGTTTTACTCAATCTAATTAAGTTTGTACTCACTCATGCGTTGATAGGCGAGACCAAGATTGTCCCTCCGCACCCTACCAAGATAATATGCGTTGCTCTGCTTTGGCAGATTCAACAATAACATGTGATCGAGGTAGTGATGGGTATCACGGCATAGTAGGCATTTTGAGTTGACGCGATTAAGATCTAATCTAATCGTTGATGTGTATCATATACGCGATTTAGATCTAATCTAATCGTGGTGCATTATATACGCGATTTAATTAGATCTAATCTAATCGTGGTGGCACTAATTAATTACTCTACTCTAGCATGCATCACATACACATACACAAGCAATTAATTAAAATGTGATTAGTCATGGCCCTACTATGATCTTCTCAAGCCAATGAGAAGATCGGACGGTCAACCTAAGGCCAACAACTTCTCCAAGCTCCTCCCTTTGACCGCCACGTGTTGCTCGCACCCTCCTCGTAACTCCTCCTCGAGTGGACCTTCCACAGCTCCATTTTGTACATTACAAAGATGAAACTCGAGTAACATTTGAGTCTAAATTATTTTACAATAGGAAATAAAATAGATAGGCACGACGCGCAGGTCGCGTATAAAATATACAACACGCACAATCACACAAAAATGGCACGCAGGTCATATTATGAATTACAACACATGTATCCAATCCAATTGGGGTTTTTGGGCCATGACTATCACAAATACATACATAATTCTAAATTATATATTTTTCCATAATTTATGTAATTTTACTACTGATTTTTGCGATTTTATGAGTCACAACTTCCCGGCGGTCCCGTTTAGCGATTTTTGGGCGCGATCGTGGGACAATGCCCCTTGCGGTGTTAGGGGCAGCGCCCCTTCTCGCGAAATGAATCTCACGAGTGTCCCACAACGATCTTACAGCACCTTAAGCCGTTGTCCCAAAACTATTTTGGTGAAACCTTGCCGTTTCGGAAGGTTTTTCTCGGTATACGAAGGCTACAAGTGACCAAGCACTTGTTGCTTCACATCTCCAAGAAAAATACTCATAAAATACATAAAAATCATAAATTTACATAAAGTTACAAATCTGTAATTTTCATAAAAATTAAAATAAAAATAAGTACATGTTCGCACATGGCTCTGATACCACTGTAGGGACTTTAAGGCCGCAAAAACCGCTTTTTGCGTTGCGGAAACCCCGAAATCCCATGCCACTCGATCCACGAAAATATTTAATTTTTCATGTACGTGTTTTCTAATCCTAGATCTACTTTAGATCTACATGTTTAGGAGTTTATACCTTTGATGCGAAGCCCTTCGCTTATCCCGCTCGTCCAAGAAGATGTCGGATCTCAAGGGTGTCAAGTGAACACCCCTCTATGTGTATCCACATGAACAATTAGGTGGAGAGGAAACCTTAGAGTGTGCTAGCACTCTTTGAGGGTTTCGGCCAAGAAGGAGGAGAGGGAGAGAAGAAGAAGCAAGGAGGAATAATAATGATCGATTATGAAAATAAAAGTAAAAAATGGCTTAAGTATTTTCATCTAATGAAAATACTTAATGCTCATTAACACCATCAATGAGCCTCATTAATGAGCCTTAATGAATATTTAATGAATATTCATTCTGTTAGAGTGTATACTAAAAGCCTAGCTTTTGTATAAACATTTATAAAGAATCACAATGGTCAAATACCTACATTTATTTGTTAAGTGTGGTTGTTCAATTAATTTATATTGTAGATAACATGGTGTGTGGTGTCACACACAGAAGATCATGTTATCAGTTCTTTATAAATTATAAACAGTTGCTCACGACTAAGATGGAAAGGAACAAACCATCGAAATAGTTGTAGTGTAATTAGGTATTAGTTTATCTTGACTAATAAATTACACTAGTACACTCTAAGTGTATTGAATAGGACCATTTTAGGTAAGTTCTTTGTATACTAACTTGATAAAAGAACTAGACCTTAGTTATTATGGAAGTGTATGCTCTTAATCCTAATATAATAACAAACACATATATTTAGTATTTATTTCTTTGACTTATCAATGGGTGAGATTTAGCTCGATAAATCAATAAGTCCGATAAGTTGGGAAATAATATTACTTATAGTGTGTGTTGTTGATTATAGAAGGAAACTGTATCCTAGTAATCTAGGTTGAGAATGTCCCAAAGAGGAGCTCATAAGGATTATCATGTTAAACCCTGCAGGTGGACTTAGTCCGACATGACGATGAGGTTGAGTGGTACTACTCTTGGACAAAGATATCTGTCACGCCCCGAGGGAGTCTCTGTCCGAAGAAATTTCGACAGCACCTCCCCTGTACGGGTGAAAATCTGAAGCACTTCTACAGGCATAATATACCTCAGCTACATGCGGCTGGAATCATAACAACAAAAGAAAACAAACACCACGCAGTTAATATCAAATTCAGCCTCTGGCTGACACAACCACGCAGTTAAAAGTAAAGCAGCCCACTCGGCTGTACCAAAACCAAAACACAACAAAAACTGACAGAAACCAAATACAACCAAACACAAAACTGCTAGCCGGCTAGGCTTACACAACCAACAACATAACACCCGGAAACAAAATCATAACACAAATCGAAATACAAAAATTTCATATACCAAGATAAAACAACAGAAAGGCAGCGATATGTCTTCTGATGTGACGCGGGGACCAGCAGACAGGATGCTCCAAGCGACACCATAAATAACCTGGTACCTGAAAAGATAGTGTCCACGGGGGTGAGTTCAACAACTCAGCGAATACCAATAGACATGCCTAGTAAGATATATCTAACAACAATAAACATGGAATACAGCTTCCGAATAATATATAGGAAATATACAAAACTGATAAGTAACCAAGGAAGCTGTACTCACCAGGAACTCCTATCCTGATCTAAAGGGTCATCAACCAATACGCAGTATGTCTCCTGTATGCATGTCAAACAAATGCATCCACCAAAATGCAGCATATAAGTGCAGCAAACACAAACAAATAAAGGCAATCAATGCATGTGATGACCGTGCACTCTAACATCACTGCTCCTGAACAGTGATCGAGTGGACGGAATGCTGTCGAAGTACTCCTGTCCTTTGACCCCAAATCATAAATGGGGGAGCTTAATGCTCTCATCTCCCGGTACACGATGACGGGGAGGAAATCTCTGCCGGCTACCACGCTGAGTCACCTGACCAACGGAGCCAAACAGAGTCCACCATCTGCCGGCTACCACGCTGCTACACTAAATGCCAGCGGAGCCAAATAGAGCGGAACTGACTGCCGGCTACCACCAACGGAGCCAAACAGCAGAACCGCCACACACCTGCCTGATATACCACTAAACCATGAGTGGGGGTGTGTGCAGTACATGTAACTGGTGATGGGCTCAACCATAGTGGAGCCGACAATCGCACAGCATGCAATCATGATGCATGTCACTATGCATAGCAAAAACTGATCAACATAACCATATCCATATATACAAAATGGGTACTGTAAAAGCAATGGTCACATACCAAAATCTAGAGTACACAGGTCAGATAGAATATCAAAACATATGTCCTGAACATAACAAGTATGATATATCCTGATCAGCATAGAAAAATCCATATATATATAATATGAGTACCACAGTATTAGTAGGTCAAATCCACGGATCTAGGGTATACAGGTCCTCTATGGTATAACAACCTAGATCCTAAACCTATCCCCCCTCCATAGCATATGTACCAACAATATGCACAAATCAAAGCCACAAGGTCTAGGTACACGAATCATATATGATATACTAATAGAAATACACAATCCAGGCATGGCATAAAAACCTAAGTATCAGATAATTTGGATACACATGCCAGAAACAAAAATCCAGAGCCTAATCCTAACCTCAGTAAAGCATGGTATGTCACTCTAGAAACTAAGATACTCATGGCAATAAGATACTCATGGCAACAAATCACGAGATATAAGCACGGATACATCACAGGCGACAAACCTAACATGCTATGGATATCAAACAGTGACATACCAAAGGCAAACATGTTCATTGCTTGTAGTTATAAAATACTATGCATATCCAAATGACAATATCATAAAAGATAAGTCAAGAGGTACCTGCCTTTAATGATAGGTTGTAGTTGAACTGTCTCCACATCAGAACACTTGTCTCGTATCAGTGTCCTACATCCAACGGGTATACGATTATTTAGCTAAATTCCTATAAATAGCTAAATAAATGCTTTAACCCTAAATTAGGGCAAAACCTTAATTTCATGTATCATAATCATGTTTCTCACCAAGATCCACATGATTATCTATCCAAATCCTCCAATTCGAAACATAATCTACAACAAATATTTTCAAATACACTAAATCCACAACCAGGTTACAATTCTCTACTCTTTACCTCATTTCACAGCCGTGTTTTGTGCTGGAACTCAAGGTTTGCTGTTGGAACACTTCACGGCATAGCCTTCCTCTCCCTCAGAGCCGTGACCACTGCTCCACTGAAACCCTACACCTGCTGGATCAGATCAGAAGGGGGAAAATCAAGTGTGCAACCAAGCGTTTCCAGTACAACCAACTCACCTTGTTGGCTAGGATCTAGGGCACGGCTCAAGAACAGGGAATCAATGGCGATGCTCAGTCGGAAGAGAGCAAAAGATGGGGAATAGAAGCTTGGTCAGCATCGACGATTAGCTGTTGGGAAGAGGGCTCGGCTCCTTGCTCCTGTCCGACACCAATCAGAGCAGAGAAGCGACAGTCGAGTGGTGTCGGATGTGGGATCTCCACAGGAAGGGGCGACGGCAGAGGCAAGGAAGTGGCGTCGGGCTCGCTAGGGCACAAGCACAGAGAATGTCGGCGGCACTTCCGTGCGGCAGCGGCACGGCTAGGGCACCAGTGGCCGGCGCTAGGAACTCCACGGCAAAACTAGGACTCCAGGTGGTCGACGATGGCGCCGGCACTAGGGCACAGACGCGCTTGCGGTGGATCGGCAATGGCGTCGGTGTGCTCGTCTAGGGCACCAAGGGTGCGGCTCAGGAGGAATAAAATGAAGGAGATGAAGAAGAAGTGGGTGGGCGGCGAGGAAGAAATCGCCGGGCCGACGGTTAGGGCAAGGATCGTCGGGCGGCGTCGGGGAGAAGAAGGGAAGAGGGCGCGGGTTTTCGGCGAGGATGAGAGGAAATAAAAAGAAATAAGAAAAAAAAGAATTTATAAAAGAAACAATTCCTCGCTTAAATGGGTAGCCTAAATAGGCTTTTCCGGCCCCCATTTTTTTGTCCCCGTTAACTCGTCCATACGAGCTCCAAAAAATTCCCGAAAAATTTCCAAAAATTCCGAAAAATTCCCTTATTAATATTTGCCTATTTTCGGTATTTTACAATATCAATTAAGAGAGTTGTCAGTAACTCATTTAATTAGTGTACATTCGACATCTTAAACACAGGGAGACTAACACACTCATAATAAGAAGGAGCCCAAAATATAATTTGGGATTGGTGCGGTAGTTCAATAATAATTCTTTAGTGGTATGAATTATTATTGATGAAGTTAAGTTGTGTGTTCGGGGCGAACACGGGAAGCTTAATTTCATCGCGAGACCAAAACCAATTCCTCCTCTCGGTCCCTATCGTAGCCTCTTGTATATAGAGATTTATACCCACTTCTTACCCACCTTTATACCCATCCTATTGGGGCCGTCCAACCAAGCTTGGAAGCCAAGCTTGGGTCGGCCAAGTAAATAGGGTGAGTTGAGTTGGTGTGGCCGGCCCTAGCTTGAACCCAAGCTTGGTGTGGCCGGCCACATCACATTAAAAGGGATTTTATTTTTAATCTTTTCTTAAATGTGGATATCATGGTTTTAAAAGAGATTTTAAAATTTAAATCTTTCCTTTTATAGCTTTCTACAAAAGATTAAGAAAAGATTTGAAATCTTTCCTTATTTGTAGATTGAAAGGTGGATTTTAATTTTAAGAAAACTTTCCTTTTTTAACCATGTTCATGATTTAAAAGAGAGTTTAAAAATTAAATATTTCTTTTATAAGTTTCTACAAAAGATTAAGAAAAGATTTGATATCTTTCCTTATTTGTAGATTGAAAGGAGATTTTAATTTTTAGAGATAACTTTCCTTTTTGAAAATTATCCACATGTTTAAAAGAAAGATTTTAATTTATAAAAATTCCTTTTTATAATCCACCATGAAGGGAAAATTATTGGAGAAATTTTTTTATAAATTTCCGGAAATAAATTAGGAAGTTTTAATTCTTGTGTTAATTAAAACTCTCCTTGTTTTGGGGATTAAAGTAGCCGACCATTACAATTGTGAAAAGGATTTTAATTTTAATTAATTAAATTATTCCTTTTCATGGAAAAGTAATAAGGAAGTTTTTATTTAAATTTTCCTTATTTGCCAATACCAAGGATTATAAAAGAGGGGGTAGAGGTGCCTTCATGAGTGCTAACTCTATTCTATTTTCTTCCTCTATTTTTCTCCTTGGTGTGGTCAGCCCTAGAGGTTTTCCCTCTCCTTTTCTCTTCTTCTTTAGTGGCCGGTTTTATCCCCTCTTGGAGCTCTTGATAGTGGCCGGTTCTAGCTAGGAGAAGAAGGAGAGAAAGGAGGTTTTGTTTCTTACATCCCTTGGAGCTTGGTGGTGGTGGCCGGACCTCTACTTCTCTTGGAGAATTATAGTGGTCGAATCTTGCTTGGAGAAGAAGGTGGCTTAGGTGGATTCTCATCTCAGTAGATCGTTGCCCACACAACATTCAGGATTAGAAGAGGAATACGGTAGAAGATCAAGAGGTTATTTGCTTACAAAGAAAGGTATAACTAGTAATTGTTTTCCACATCATACTAGTTTTCTTTGTTTAGTTAGTTTTGGAAATACGAAACACAAGAGGCATATGATTCTAGAGTTTTTAGATTTGTTTCGAATTTGTGTTTCTTTTGTTTTATTTTTTGAATTTGTGATTCGATTGTTCTTTTTGGTTAACCTAGAGTTATTTAAGGAAATTAAATATTAGCTTTCCTTAAAAGGCTTTGTATAGGCGGTGGTGGATGCTCCCATACCCAAGAAGGTCATGTGCCTTGCCATGCAGTCCTGGAAGCCAATTTTGGAAATTAATATTTAATGGAATTAATAACATAGGTGGATTTGGATCAATAGTGTTAAGTTCCGCTTGCGATCCAAATCTAAACCATCAAGAACAGATAAGTTAAATTTGGAATCAATGATGTTAAGTTCCGTCTGCGATTCCTAATTTAACTTCTAAAGAACACAATAGGTTATTTAAGGAAAGGTTCGACACTTGTACAAAATTTTTGTACAGTGGAACCGGTTCGATTTTCCTAGGACTAACCAACAATTGGTATCAGAGCAAGGGTTTGCCTCTGTGTGTTTGGTTTTCAATTAGATTATGCACATTTCATACATAATTTAGGAAGGATAATAGTAGGATGTGCTAACTCTTTGGTTGCAGGATCCAACAATTATGGCATATAGATATTGTGTGTGATTGGACCCTTGGACATGTCAAGGGCATTATTTTGTGTGCATGATTGTATGTATCTAATACAGCAGGAGCTGTGTTCTTTTTAGAATTTCATTTTTGTTCGATCTAGAATACATGTACATTCCTTTATGGAATATAGGATCAATGTATGTAAAATTCTATATTTGTCGTGAATCGTATCTTTACGAGGTGTGGTGCTATCGGAGGACCAGAGGCGCAGCGGAATAAGAAGCAAGATAGATGCGACATCTCGACCTGATGGCGGTGGCTATAGATGGCAGCAGTTAGGGTTGGAGCATACTGAAGATAGTGATGGAAAAGGCCATAATAGTTGGAAAATTAATTTCCAAATTTATTGTTTTTATTTACTGTGATGGTTATGTGCATGTGATGTATGCTAGCATAGGTTAACATCCTCATTTTTAAATAACTAAGTGGGAGAGGGATTTTAATAAATCTCATGGTCTCCATTACTGGTTTGTAAGTGATGCAACAAGCTTGTGTGTTGGCTCTGAGTGCCTTCCTCCACAACGGATGGGTTTGTTGCGGATCACTAGATCAAACTTCCTTTATGGATGGTTATAGGAAATTATTTAGGAGCGTGTGATTTTCTCCAACTGAAGGGACATAATCTTATTTAATGGACTAAGTATCAAGTAATGGTATACACTTAGACGCATTCAATAGTATCCTCCCCAATGGAGTCACTGCTATTATTTTGCGAGACCAAAGCAATACCAACTATTAATTTGTCATAAAGTTAGGTAAAATCCCCCTCTTACAAATGTTTGAATTTGTATACGTCCACACTAACGTGGCATACAAAATTCACGGTGTTTGAGGTAATTTTATTTGTCATAAAGTTAGGTTGACAATATAAAATGGGTAATACTGTAACGCCCCGCCTCCTACTGACTAGGTTGTAAGGCCGGGGGTTACTTACTTTATGCTAAACTATTTTGTGCGGAAAGCTGAACTAATTAATAATTCTACTATTATTATGAAAAATTTGGAATTCTATGTTCAGAGTGCACTCCTAAAGTTGCACATATGCTATGAAGGGAACCCAACCTTCCTATTTGGTCAAAAACCTGAAATTAGACACTTCTGGCTGAAATCAGACATTCCAATCGATCGGCTGATCGATTGGAGTTGTCTGATCAATCCACTGATCGATTCAACATGCTACTGTGCATGGGGTCAATTCTAGATCGATCGACTAATCTATCCAGCCTGGCCCAATCGATCCGAAAATCGATTCAGAGGCTCTCTATTCGTAGAAATTAAATTCCCGATCGATCCATGGCCGATCGATCAGCTAATCGACTCATCAGCTCTCTGTACGCGGAAGCCGCGTTTCAATCGATCGGCTGATCGATCGAGGGTTCCTCAATCGATCAGCTGATCGACTCAACAGCGTTCTGTATGCGGGGACTTCTTCCAATCGATCGGCTAATCGATTGAGGACTCCTCAATCGATCGGTTGATCGATTGGGTTTCTGATTTCTGTAGAAATCACACCCAACCTCATACAGAACCTTCAGAAATCAACAAAAAAACATAACACTACTACTAGGCATGTCATTCCTCATGGTTAGCTATCTAATATCTAGATAATGAGCAATCTAAGCATAACTTTCATAATTCAAGGCACATAAACATCTAAAGGTGGGGTTAAAGTAACTAAAAACATAAATACTAAATCTTTTTGGTGGCTATTTCCCAAGAGTCTTTATTCCAAGTTCCTTCTCACACACATCTTCATCGCATTGCCCTCCAGCCTCCGCTAATCCATCTTCCCTTTACCTTTATCTGCAGTATAAGGAAAATGAAACTATAAGCTTGGGAGCTTAGTAAGAAACCATCTACCTCACAAAACATGCATTCGAAGAAATCATGCTTTCAAAGATGCTTTTTGAAATACATACTAATGATCATGCTGAAAATGCTAAAACATGACATATGGACATGTAAGTCATGGCAATCAAGAACTGAACATAAAACTATTTGCTATATCAATAAGAAAACTAAACTGAAACTAAGCTGCATTCACATATCTGGTTTGTGACGTTTGGAAACTATTTTCATAAATAGATAAAAATACTAATCATGCTGCTGATGGGCCCGGCAACTGTACTTGCTATGCGCGCATCCCTAACTAGGCCCGAGGTAGCAAGTCCCGAATCTAGTAGGGGTACTAGGTTATCTAAACCTAGGGATGACTATGGGAGCCCAACCCAAGGACAACTGAGAGTCCAGTACAGTGCCACTGATAAAAGTAAAATACTGTTTATAAACTGATTTATCTTATCTTGCTTTTACTAGGTTATCTGAACCTAGAGTTAGGTTATCTGAACCTAGAGTTAGGTTATCTGAACCTAGAGGCGACTATGGGAGCCCACCCATTGGACCGTAGTCCCATATAAACTGAATCAAGGCTATGTATGCTATTTAAAATGCCTCTATGGCATTTAATTGAGCTATTAAAATGCCTACTGTAACCTATAACTATACTAGGCATTTAATTGAGCTATTAAAATGCCTACTCTAACCTATAATTATACTAGGCATTTTATCGAGCACTTGGTGTGCTCTAATTCTGCATATGGCTACACTAAGATCATAAAAGCGAACTAGGACCATAAAAGCGTACGTTTAGCTACTTATACTGCAGGTGAGGAGTTACTTACATCCTACACTAAATTTCCTTACAATCCGATCGCTAGGTTTCCGGAGAAGAAGATCTCTTCGACGATCTTCTTACGTCTACACGTTCTTCTCACGGAGAGGAACGTACTCGTGCCGGAGTTGTCGTCGGATGGTGCTCCTACAACCTTAGGGATGGAACCCTAGGCTTCTTGGGATTTGTGCACCGAGAGAGTGCGGGAGAGGGAGAGGGGTCGACGGTGAGGGTGAGGAAAATTGTCATTCCAAAATAATAACTCCTCTCTTAATTCCCTATTTATATTAAGTGATTAATACACCCCAACTAAACCTTAAATATAATTGCTCTCCTTTCCTTTCAGTACACCCCTGCTGGGGCCCCTTGGTTACTAAAATCACCCTATAAGTCGTAGGGTCCATAGGTCTCTGGTTCAATTCCCGCTTAGGCTATTTTACGTCTCTATTTAATTTTTGCTACTTCTGCTACTCCAAAAATTATATAAAAATATTCTAAAATTCCAGAAAAATAATAGAATATTTCTAAAAATAAATTTGAGAATTTTCAGGCGTTACAAATACCTCCTCTTACAAACAATTGAATTTGTATATGTCCACACTAACGTAGCATACAAAATTCATGGTGTTTGAAGTAATTTAAGGTTGACAAGATAATTAATGGGTAAAACCCTCCTCTTACAAATGTTGATTTTGTATACGTCCACACTAACGTGGCATGCAAAATTCACGGTGTTTTGAGGTGTTGGTAAATTTAAATAGTATTGTTAGAGGAATCAGTATTATTTTAAATTTAGAGTCTTGACCAAATATTTGATTAAAGACAGACCAACTATTAATTTTATTTGTCATAAGTTGACAAGATAATAAAATTAATGGATAAAATCTCCATTTAGAATTTGTATACGTCCACACTATCGTGGCATACAAAATTCACGAGGATTTTGAGATGTTGGTCTTGACCAAATATTTTTGTGATTCTTAAGTTTTTCAAATGTTAGTCAATCCCCTAGTTGTTATACTATAGAAAAGACTTAGTAGTCCCAATTATAATGATTGAAAATAGGACTCGGACATTAAGGTAGACTGTCTTCTTAGAACTAAGAATAATTTAGGTGTATTTTATTCATTAGTTGTAACATGTTTAGTGGAGTTATCTACCGGTACCTGGCGTGTAGATATGGAAACCACTGATCATGTCTTCAATTTATTGCAGGGTTCCAGGAAACCTGACAACTATATGAAAAGGAAAACACCGCCTACATGGGCACTACTATAAAAGTAACAGCTGTTGCAGTGGGAGATATTTATCCTCTGATAGGAATAAAATATGGATTTTCAGAAATTGTCTTTACGTACTAAGTTTAGAAAGAACCTGATTTCAGTTTCTAAACTATTAAAGAATAGATATTCTGTCTATTTTGATAACAAACTTGTTATCAAGAAAAATAGGGAAGTTATCTGTTCTGGTATATTGGTTGACAATTTATAATCCAATAACTCCCACGATGCAATAAATGGAAATTAATAACACATTTTCTAAATAAGAGAAAGTAACCTTCGAAAATGAACCAATCATATTTTTGACATCTAAGGCTAGGTTATATTAGCTTGAGTAGGATTCAAAGGATAATAACCAATGAACTCTTGGGTTCATTGGTAGTGGAAATCTTTCCAACCTACGAGTCTTACTTGGAAGGAAAAATAACCAAGAAGCTTTTAAGTCTAAGGGGTATGGAGCCAAAGATATGTTGGAATTGGTTCATTCTGATTTGTGTAGACCTTTGACTATCCAGGCAAGAGGTTGTTTCGAATATTTCGTCTCTTTTATAGACGACTATTCAAGATAAGGATACATTTACTTGACGCGCCACAAGTCTAAGTGCTTTGATCAGTTCAAAGAGTACTAGGCTGATGAGGAGTAACGTCAAAGTAAAAGTATCAAGACACTACGGTGAAATCGTAGTAACGAGTACCTCTTAAGAGAGTTTAGGAGTCACTTATCAGAAGTCAGGATTTAATCCCAACTAACTGCACCTGGTACACCCCAACAGAATGGTGTAGTAGAAAGAAGGTATAAGGCTCTTATGGAATAATTAGATCGATAATGAGTTATTCAGAAAATTATCAAATTCATTTTAAGGATATACAGTGGAAACAGAAGTGAACATAGTACCTTTTAAGTCAGAACTCTCTACTCCCATAGAATTGCAGAATGGGCGTAAGCCTAGTCTGAAGCATATTCGGATTT
This sequence comes from Zingiber officinale, assembly GCF_018446385.1. Classification (NCBI taxonomy): domain Eukaryota; kingdom Viridiplantae; phylum Streptophyta; class Magnoliopsida; order Zingiberales; family Zingiberaceae; genus Zingiber; species Zingiber officinale. The sequence continues at coordinate 70,994,486 of NC_056005.1, read as the reverse complement.
GGGTGGTCTAGCACATGAGAGACACTGATAAGTTGGACATGAGTTCACTTGTTTGTGAGTTATCCTAGAAAAATGAAAAGAGGTTTATAGTCCTTAAAATCGGAAGGTCATTGTTGGCACCAATGCCCGATTTTAGAAAAGGACTATACTATGAACCACAAGCCCATGAGTAAAAATTATTCTTAAGGAAATTAAAGGACACGTCTAATCTAGTACCAACTGTACAAGATGAAATATCACAAGAAACTACAACACGTATCACAAATGATACACAATTACAAAAAGTGCCTCGTCATAGTGGGAGGGTTGTTAGGCAACCTAAAAGATTCATATTTTGAGAAAGTCTTTGGACTTGATCCCTGGTGGACATGAACCTAATCCCCGGACATATGACGAAGCACTCCAAGATAAAGATGCAGCATCTTTGCAAAGAGCAATAAATATAGAATTAGAATATATGTATTCTAATAGAGTCTAGGAACTAATAAAATCACCAAATGGTGTAAAAGTCATTGGGTGAAAATAAGTCTACAATAGGAAAAGAGGGATAGACAGGAAGGTAGAAACTTTCAAAGCAAGGCTTGTTGAAAAAAGAAACTTTTTCACCGGTAGTCATGCTTAAGTCTATCCGGATTCTTTTATCTATTACTTCTCATATGGACTATGAGATTTAGCAAGTGGATGTCAAGACAGCTTTCCTTAATGGAAGTCTTGAAGAAAACATCCATATATAGCAACCAGAAGGGTTCATTGCAAAGAGCAAAGAGCATCTTGTGTGTAAGCTCAATCAGTCAATGGACTGAAGTAAGCTTCAAGGTCTTGGAACATCCGATTTAATAAAGTAATCCAGACCTATGGATTTATTTAATAACCGAATGAGTCTTGTATATACAAGAAGTGTGATGGAAACGTGGTGATATTTCTTGTACTATACGTAGATAACATTTTTGGTAGTTGGAAACAATATCAAAGTGTTGTCAGAAGTAAGGGTATGGTTGTCCAAACAATTCGATATGAAGGACTTGGGAGAATGCATATATTCTTGGGATCAAAGTAATAAGGGATCGCAAGAAAAGAATATTTTACTTATCCCAAGCTTCATATATTGAAACAATCCTTGCTCGTTTTAAGCATGCAAAACTCCAAGAAAGGTTTCTTACCTTTTTAGCATGAAGTAGCTTTATCTAAAGAGACGTCTCCGAATACATCAAAGGAGATAGAGAAAATGAAGGCAGTTCCTTATGCTTCGACTATCAGAAGCCTAATGTATGCTATACACGAGAGTGGATATCTGTTTTGCCCAGGGCATAGTTAGTAGATATCAAAGTAACCCAGGACCAGGACATTAGACTATCGTAAAGCATATATTAAAGTACCTTAGAGGGACTAGAGATTATATGCTAGTTTACTAGGCAGATGATTTGATCCTTGTGGGTAAAAAGGATTTTGACTTTTAATCAGATAGAGACAGTAGTAAGTCAACCTCAGGGTTTTGTTTTTACTTCAGGAGGTAAAGCCATAACAATAGAGTGGTAAGCATAGATATTTTTCAGACTCCACCATAGAAGCTAAGTATGTGGCATCCTCTAAGGCAACCATAGAAGTTGTATGGCTCAGAAACTTTATGATGGACTTAGATATGATTTCTGGTTTGTCCAAAAATTATTACAATTTATTGTAATAATAGTGGTGCAGTAGCAAACTTGAAGAAAATATAAGTCCATAAGACAAGTAAACACAATAGAGCGCAAGTACCACCCAATATGAGACATCGTATAAACAGGGAGAAGTTGTTGCCGCCTAGATTGCATCAGGTGATGACCTGTAAATCCTTTCACTAAGGTCCTTAAGACAAGAGCTTTTGATGGGCATGTCGAAGGGTTGAGAATCAAATGTATAGAAGCATTTATGGCAACATAGTCTTTTAGTATAAGTGGGAGATTGTTAGAGTGTATACTAAAAGCCTAGCTTTTGTATAAACATTTATAAAGAATCACAATGGTCAAATACCTACATTTATTTGTTAAGTGTGATTGTTCAATTAATTTATATTGTAGATAACATGGTGTGTGGTGTCACACACAGAAGATCATGTTATCAGTTCTTTATAAATTATAAACAGTTGCTCACGATTAAGATGGAAATGAACAAACCATCGAAATAGTCGTAGTGTAATTAGGTATTAGTTTATCTTAACTAATAAATTACACTAGTACACTCTAAGTGTATTGAGTAGGACCATTTTAGGTAAGTTCTTTTTATACTAACTTGATAAAAGAACTAGACCTTAGTTATTATGGAAGTGTGTGCTCTTAATCCTAATATAATAACAAATATATATATTTAGTATTTATTTCTTTGAATTATCAATGGGTGAGATTTAGCTCGATAAATCAATAAGCCCGATAAGTTGGGAAATTATATTACTTATAGTGTGTGTTGTTGATTATAGAAGGAAACTGTATCCTAGTAATCTAGGTTGAGAATGTCCCCAAGAAGAGCTCATAAGGATTGTCATGTTAAACCCTACAGGTGGGCTTAGTCCGACATGACGATGAGGTTGAGTGGTACTACTCTTGGACAAAGATATTAATTAAGAGAGTTGTCAGTAACTCATTTAATTAGTGGACATTCGACATCTTAAACACAGAGAGACTAACACACTCATAATAAGAAGGAGCTCAAAATGTAATTTGGGATTGGTGCGGTAGTTCAATAATAATTCTTTAGTGGTATGAATTATTATTGATGAAGTTAAGTTGTGTGTTCGGGGCGAACACGGGAAGCTTAATTTCATCGGGAGACCAAAACCAATTCCTCCTCTCGGTCCCTATCGTAGCCTCTTGTATATAGAGATTTATACCCACCACATACCCACTTCTTACCCACCTTTATACCCATCCTATTGGGGCCGGCCAAGCTTGGGTCGGCCAAGTAAATAGGGTGAGTTGAGTTGGTGTGGCCAGCCCTAGCTTGAACCCAAGCATGGTGTGGTCGTCCACATCACATTAAAAGGGATTTTGTTTTTAATCTTTTCTTAAATGTGGATATCATGGTTTTAAAAGAAAATTTTAAATCTTTCCTTTTATAGTTTTGTACAAAAGATTAAGAAAAGATTTGAAATCTTTCCTTATTTGTAGATTGAAAGATGAATTTTAATTTTAAGAAAACTTTCCTTTTTTAACCATGTTCATGATTTAAAAGAGAGTTTAAAAATTAAATATTTCTTTTATAAGTTTCTACAAAAGATTAAGAAAAGATTTGATATCTTTCTTTATTTGTAGATTGAAAGGAGATTTTAATTTTTAGAGATAACTTTCCTTTTTTATAAATTATCCACATGTTTTAAAGAAAGATTTTAATTTATAAAAATTCCTTTTTATAATCCACCATGAAGGGAAAATTATTGGAGAAATTTTTTATAAATTTCCGGAAACAAATTAGGAAGTTTTAATTCTTGTGTTAATTAAAACTCTCCTTGTTTTGGGGATTAAAGTGGCCGACAATTACAATTGTGAAAAGGATTTTAATTTTAATTAATTAAATTATTCCTTTTCATGGCAAAGTAATAAGGAAGTTTTTATTTAAATTTTCCTTATTTGCCAAGATCAAGGATTATAAAAGAGGGGATAGAGGTGCCTTCATGGGTGCTAACTCTATTCTATTTTCTTCCTCTCGTTTTCTCCTTGGTGTGGCCGGCCCTAGAGGTTTTCCCTCTGCTTTTCTCTTCTTCTTCAGTGGCCGGTTTTATCCCCTCTTGGAGCTCTTGATGGTGGCCGGTTCTAGCTAGGAGAAGAAGGAGAGAAAGGAGGTTTTGTTTCTTGCATCCCTTGGAGCTTGGTGGTGGTGGCCGGACCTCTACTTCTCTTGGAGAATTATGGTGGCCGAATCTTGCTTGGAGAAGAAGGTGGCTTAGGTGGATTCTCATCTCGGTAGATCGTTGCCCACACAACATCCGGGATTAGAAGAGGAATACGGTAGAAGATCAAGAGGTTATTTGCTTACAAAGAAAGGTATAACTAGTAATTGTTTTCCGCATCATACTAGTTTCCTTTGTTTAGTTATTTTTGGAAATACCAAACACAAGAGGCATATGATTCTAGAGTTTTTGGATTTGTTTCAAATTTGTGTTTCTTTTTTTTTATTTTTCGAATTTGTGATTCGATTGTTCTTTTTGGTTAACCTAGAGTTATTTAAGGAAATTAAATATTAGCTTTCCTTAAAAGGCTTTGTCTAGGCGGTGGTGGATGCTACCATACCCAAGAAGGCCATGTGCCTCGCCATGCAGTCCTAGAAGTCAATTTTGAAAATTAATATTTAATGGAATTAATAACCTAGGTGGATTAGGATCAATAGTGTTAAGTTCTGCTTGTGATCCAAATCTAAATCATCAAGAACAGATAAGTTAAATTTGGAATCAATGATGTTAAGTTCCGTCTGCGATTCCTAATTTAACTTCTAAAGAACACAATAGGTTATTTAAGGAAAGGTTTGACACTTGTACAAAATTTTTGTACAGTGGAACCGGTTCGATTTTCCTAGGACTAACCAACACATTCTTCATTAAATGGCCAATTTGAAACTCATTCGAAATTTGAATCTAAAATTCAAATTGAATTCCATTTATCATTAAATTCAAAATTCAATGAATATCATCATTAAGCCTCACTTGAGTCTAACTCAAGTCTAGCCTCACTTAAGTCTAACTCAAGTCTAACTCAATCATATCTTACTCAATTAATCTAATTTGGATTACTCTTAATCCAATTCGATTCATCACATGAACCTAATCCTCTTGCTTCATCATATGAACTGAATCTCCATCTAATTGTCCTTTGTGTGTGACCCTATAGGTTCTTGTAACGTTGGCAATGCTCCTAAACTCATTTAGAAGCATAAGTAATGAGCAGTATCTAGCAACACATCATTACTACCCTAGTTACAAGAATGTTGAGATCCAACATCACCTTGTGACTACTAATTGTGACTCTTCGCAATATATGACAATGTCCTTCTATCCTTGACATCTAGATTGATCAATGTGAGGCATAGACCGTGTCATCCTCTAATCAATCTAAATCTTGAACTCCAAGTAGACTCACTCTAATCAAATGAGCTCAATATCTCATATTGACTCATTTAGGCATGGCCATGCACTTAGTGGTCTCACTCTATCAAGAATAATGATGTCACTCCCGTCATATAGGAGGGATAGATCCCATCTACATCACTCACATCCCTCCGCATAATTTGTTGCATACTCACTAATCGCCTTTATAGTCCACCCAATTATGGGTGATGTTTGACGAAGTCAAAGTATGCAACTCCTTATGTAGGGAACCATGGTGACTTCAGGTACAAGGACTAATAGTCATACTAATAGCCACATGAGAAAGTATATGACACTCATATAATGATCCATGATACTTTCTCATGGCGGGTCATTCAGTATACATTCTCTAATGCATACTCATGTGTCAACTTGATATCTCTATATCCATGACTTGTGAGATCAAGTCATTGAGTTGACCTACATGCTAGTCTCATCGCATTAACATTGTCCCTAAATGTTAATACTTGACTAGGAATGATTAAGAGTAGTGTTCTCTATATCATCTCACTATCGATTCAACCAATCGATTGATATAGGTAAGAACCTTCTACTCAAGGACGCTATTATACTTAGTTATTTAGCACCAATACAAGTAAGTATAATAATCAAAATAAAAGCCTTTATATATATAGGAATATGATACAATAAGTCCATACAACAATCATCATATGATTGGCTCTAGGGCTCTAACTAACAATATCAGGGAGAGATAATCGTCTACATGGGTAATGCTACAAAAGTGGCAGTTGTTGCAGTTAGAGATGTCTACTTATCATTCGATAGGAATAGAACTTTAATTTTGAGAAATTGTCTTTATGTACCAAGTTTTAGAAAGAATTTAATTTCAATTTCTAAACTGTTTTTGGATGGATATACTATTTCCTTGGATGACAAAGTGATTGTCAAGAAAAATAGGGCAATTATCTGTTCTGGTACATTAGTTGGCAATATGTATACTCTAAATCAAATAACTTCCACAAAGTAACAAATGGAAATTAATAACACATCCTCTAATTCTAATAAGAGAAAGGAACCTTTAAATATAAACCAAACATATCTTTGTCATCTAAGTCTTGGTCATATTAACTTGAGTAGGATTCAAAGGCTAATAGCCGATGGACTCTTAGGTTCATTAGTGTTGGAAAACTTTCCAACTTGCGAATCTTGCTTGGAAGGAAAAATGACCAAGAGACCTTTTAAAGCCAAGGGGTATAGAGCTAAAGATGTGTTAGAACTGGTTCATTATGATTTGTGTGGTCCTATGTCTATCCAGGCAAGAGGTGGTTTCGAATATTTTGTCTCTTTTATAGACGACTATTCGAGATATGGGTACATTTACTTGATGTGCCACAAGTCTGAATGCTTTGATAAGTTCAAAGAGTACAAGGCTGATGTGGAGAAACGTCATGGTAAAAGTATCAAGATACTACGGTCTGATCGTGGTGGCGAATACCTCTTTGAAGAGTTTAGGAATTACTTATCAAAGGTCGGGATTCGATCCCAATTGTCTGCACCTGGTACACCCCAACAGAATGGTGTGGTAGAACGAAGGAATAGGGCTCTTATGGAAATAGTCAGATCGATGATGAGTTATTCAGAATTACTAAATTCGTTTTGGGGATATGCTCTGGAAATAGCAGTGTACATTCTGAATATGATACCTTCTAAATCAGTACCCTTTACTCCCATAGAATTATGGAATGGGCGTAAGCCTAGTCTAAAACATATTCAGATTTGGGGTAGTCCAGCACATGTACTGGAGGGAGACACTGACAAGTTAGAATCACATACAGAAGTTTGTCTATTTGTAGGATATCCTAAAGGAACGAAAGGTGGTTTGTTTTATAATCCTAAAAATCAGAAGATTATTGTTAGCACCAATGCTTGATTTTTAGAGGAAGATTATGTAATGAACCATAAGCCTATGAGTGAAATTGTTCTAGAAGAAATTAGAGAGGGCACGTCTAGTCTAGTACCAATAGTACAAGATGAAATATCACAAGAAACTGCAACACATGTTACAAATGATGCACAGTTACAGACAGTATCTCGTCATAGTGGGAGGGTTGTGAGGCAACCTGACAGATTCATGTTTTTGGGAGAGTCTTCGAACTTGATCCCTGGTGAACATGAACTTGATCCCCGAGCATATGACGAAGCACTCCAAATAAAGATGCAGTATCTTGACAAAGAGCGATGAATTCTGAAATAGAATCTGTATTCTAATAAGGTCTGGGAGCTTGTAAAACCACCAAATGGTGTAAAAGTCGTTGGATGTAAGTGGATCTACAAAAGGAAAAGAGGGATAGATGGGAAGGTGAAAACCTTCAAACCAAGGCTTGTTGCAAAGGGGTACACTCAGAAAGAGAGAATCGATTATGAGAAAACTTTTTCTCCAATAGCCATGATTAAGTCTATCCAGATACTCTTATCTATTGTCGCTCATATGGATTATGAGGTTTGGCAAATGGATGTCAAGATAGCTTTCCTTAATGGAAGTCTTGAAGAAAACATCCATATGAAGCAACCAGAGGGGTTTATTGCAAAGGGTAAAGAGCATCTAGTGTGCAAGCTCAATCGGTCGATTTATGGACTAAAACAAGCTTCAAGATCTTGGAACATCTAGTTTAATGAAGTAATCCAGTCATATGGATTTATTCAGTGTCCGGATGAGTCTTGTGTATACAAGAAGTGTGATGAAAATGTTGTGGTATTTCTTGTAATATACGTAGATGACATTTTGTTAGTTGGAAACAATATCAAAGTGTTGTCGGAAGTAAGGGTATGGTTGTCCAAGCAATTTGATATGAAGGACTTGGGAGAATGTGCACATATTCTCGGGATCAAAGTAATAAGGGATCGCAAGAAAAGAATTTTGCGCTTATCCCAAGCTTCATATATCGATACAATCCTTGCTCGTTTTAGCATGCAAGACTCCAAGAAAAGTTTTCTACCTTTTAGGCATGGAATATCTTTATCTAAAGAGATGTCTCCGAAGACATCAAAAGAGATAGAAGAGATGAAGGTAGTTCCTTATGCTTCAGCTGTAGGAAGCCTAATGTATGCTATGTTGTGCACGAGATCGGATATCTATTTTTCCATGGGCATGGTTAGCAAATATCAAAGTAATCTAGGGCAGGGACATTGAACTGTCGTAAAGCATATATTAAAATACCTGAGAAGGACTAAAGACTATATGCTGGTATACCAAGCAAATGATTTGCTCCCTGTGGGTTACACGGATTCTGACTTCCAATCAGATAGGGACAATAGTAAGTATACATCAGGCTATGTGTTTACTTTAGGAGGTGGAGCCATTGCATAGAGGAGTGTTAAGAAGAAATATGTTTCAGACTCAACCATGGAAGCTGAGTATGTGGCAGCCTCCGAGACAGCCAAAGAAGTTGTATGGCTCAGGAACTTCTTGATGGACTTAGATGTGATTCCTGGTTTGCCCAAAATCATCACAATTTATTGTGATAATAGTGGTGCAGTAGCAAACTCGAAGGAACCACAAGCCCATAAGCCGAGTAAACACATTGAGCACAAGTACCACCTGATACGAGACATCTTAAAGCGAGGAGAAGTTGTTGTCGCCAAGATTGCATCAGCAGATAACCTGGTAGATCCTTTCACTAAGGCCCTTCCGGCGAAAGCTCTTGATCGACATGCTGAGGGGATGGGAATTAGATGTATGGCAGCATATATGGCAGCATAGTCTTTGAGTATAAGTGGAAGATTGTTAGAGTGTATACTAAAAGCCTAGCTTTTTGTAAACATTTATTTTGAAATAAAGAATCACATTGGTCAAATGTTTACATTTATATGCTAAGTGTAGCTATTTAATTAATTTATATTGTAGATAACATGATGTATAGTGTCACACACAGAAGATCATGTTATCAGTTCCTTATAAGTTATAAGTAGTAGCTCACGACTAAAATGGATAGGAACAAACCATTGGAATAGTCGTAGTGTAATTTGGTATTAGTTTATCTTGACTATAAAATTACACTAGTACACTCTGAGTGTATTGAGCAAGACCATTTGAGGTACTTTCTTTTTATACTGACTGAATAAAAGAACAAGACCTCTGTTATTATGGAAGTGTGTGCTCTTAATCCCGATATAATGACAAGCACATATATTTAGTATTTATTTCTTTAATTTATCAGTGGGTGAGATTTAGTTTGATAAATCAATAAGCTCGATAAGTTGGGAAATAATATTATTTATAGTGTGCGTTGTTAATTATAGAAGGAAACTGTGTCCTAGCAATTTAGGTTGATGATGTCCCCAAGAGGAGCTCATAAGGATTGTCATGTAAACCCTGCAGGTGGATTTAGTCTGACATGACAATAAGGTTGAGTGGTACTACTCTTGGAGTTAGATACTAATTAAGTGAATTGTCAGTAACTCATTTAATTAGTGGGCATTCGATATCTTAAACACAGGGAGATTAACACACTCATAATAAGAAGGAGCTCATATATTAATATGAGATTGGTGTGGTAGTTCAATAATAACTCTTTAGTGGTATAAGTTATTATTGATGGACTCGAGTTGGGTGTTCGGGGCAAACACGGGAAGCTCAAGTTCATCAGGAGACCAAAACCAATTCCTCCTCTCAGTCCCTGTCGTAGCCTCTTATTTATAAAGTCTTATATACACTCAAACTCAACTTCTTACCCACCTTAAGGTGGTCGGCCAAGCCAAGCTTGGAGCCCAAGCTAGGGCCAGCCAAACCAAGGCTAGATGGGTTCAAGTGGTGGCCGGCCCTAGCTTGGAGCCCAAACTTAGGTGGCCGACCACAATAAATTAAAAGTGAGATTTTAATTTTTAAAATCTTTCCTTATGTGGAAGCCATGGTTTTAAAAGAGAGTTTAAAATTTAAATCTTTCCTCTTATAGCTTTCTACAAAAGATTAAAAGAAAGATTTGATATCTTTGCTTATTTGTAGTTGAAAAGGAAGATTTTAATTTTGGAGAAAACTTTCCTTTTTGTAACCATCCACATGTTTTAAAAGAGAGATTTTAATTTATAAAAGTTTCCTTTTATAACTAACCATGAAGGGAATTTAAAAAGAGAAATTTTTATTTTAAAAAAAATTCGGAAACAAATAAGGAAGTTTTAATTTTGTGTTTAAAACTTTCCTTATTTGGAGGACATGTAGGGGTCGGCCATAAGATGGATTAAGAGGAAATTTTAATTAAATTTTCCTTATTAGCCATTGATAAAGGAAATAAGGAAGTTTTAATTATGTTCAATACTTTCCTTATTTGCCATGACCAAGGATTATAAAAGAGAGGGAGAGGTTGCCCCTTGAATAACACATTTATTATTTCTCTCTTCTAATTCCTTGGTGGTCGGCCCTCTCCTCTCTTCTTTCTCTCTTCTCCTTTCGTTGAGGTCGGTGGCACTTGGAGGTCATGTTTCATCTTGGTGGCCGGTTGTTTGTGGAGAAGAAGAAGAAAAAGAAAGCTTCCCTTGAAGAATAGTTGGTGGCCGAAACTTGCAAGGAGAAGAAGTAGGCTTGGGTGGATTCTCATTTTGGTAGATCGTCACCCACACGACGTCCGAGATAAGAAGAGGAATATGACAGAAGATCAATAGGTCTCTAGCTACAAAGAAAGGTATAACTAGTTATCTTATTCCGCATCATACTAGTTTTCTTGGTATGGATTTTGAAATACCAAACACAAGAGGCTAACGATTCTAGGTTTTGAATTTATGATTCGATTTTATGTTTCTTTTGTTTTTTCGATCTTGTGATTCGATTGTTGTTAGTGGTTAAACCTAGAGTTATTATAAGGAGATTAAATATTAAATTTCTTTGAAAGGCTTTGACTAGGAAGTGGTGGATGATCTCATACCCAAGAAGGCCTAGTGTCTCGCCATGTTTAACCTGGAAGCCGATTTCTGAAATAAATATTTAATCAACTTTGTAACATGGGTGGATTTGGACTAATAATGTTAAGCATCATTTGTAATCCAAGTCTAAACCTCTAAGAATAGATAAGTTGAATTTGGAATCAATAATGTTAAGTTCTGTTTGAGATTCCAAATTTAATTTCTAAAGAACACAATAGGTTGTTAGGAATGGTTCGGGGCTTGTACAAAATTTTTGTACAAGGGAAGCAGTACGATATTCCAGGTAGCAACCAATAGGAATGGCCTATAAAAGTAACATTTGACTAGCACTTAAAAAATAACATTCTGAACAACTTTTGTTCTTGCGCACTTCTCAGAAAACGCTTCCACAATGCCCGAACGCTGCTCTGATGACCTAGAACAAGAATCTTCAAATCTATAGTTATCGGTATACTTTACTTTACAGCCATTTTAATATTGTAATTTCACACTTGTACTTATCTGGAATTGTTAGTGAATTTCCCAACAAAAGTAATCGACGATCGCGAGCCTTGGAGTAGGAGTCGTTACAGACTCCAAAACAAGTAAATCAAAGTGTTAGTATTGTCTTATTTTAAAATTGTTTTATCTTTATTTCACTACCTTTATCTCTCCGATTAATTTTAAAATGAACTTGAAAGTCATGCGCGTTATTTACCCCTCCCTCCTAGTGCAACGATCCTACAATAACTGCATCAGTCGACTGGCACCCTATTTTCATCCCAAACAGCATTTCTAACCCAACTTCAAAAATGCATTAAAAATTTCACAGACATCCAAAAATTTCCAAATTTATTGGAGAGGTTTATTTCATCAGTATTTACTTGGAAAAAATATATTCAAAAATATATCTATCATAAATTCCAAGATTGAACAAAGTTCTAGTTTTGACTTCCTCTTGATGTATTTTCCTATACTAAACCTCAATGTATCCCTAGCATTAGTTTATATGGCATATATACATCCAAAAACTAATTTTCATGCAATATGACCCTAATGTCATATTTCTTTCATGAAAAACATCCCAATTATGTTAGCCCATTAGGTTAGAGACTCAAGTTCGTCCCCTAACCACTTGTCACATTTGATAGTCCATCTAACATAGGTCCCAAAGGCTCTTTGATCTCCTAACCTTAAGGCTCTTAACCTTAGTCACCTTCTTAGGCAACTCATCCACAATTAGTAGGTCATATCGGTGCACCTTGGGTGACACTTGACCTATAAACTTAACCTTTTTAACCGTAGACACCTTGTCCTTAGTTAATTTTTTTCTTACCTTTAAATGGCTTTCCCTTGCCATTTCTTGACTTCTCATTGCTATATTCATATACAACCCTAGAATAAGACTTTCCCTTAGTCTTGGAGACATTAGATCAGTATCCCAAACCTGATCTATCATTATTGGGTCTTTGACTACCTAACATCATATCTAACTCTCTAGATCCAACCATGAATCTCTCTAGGGTTTTCTCCAATTGATCAAGCTTTGCCTTCAAAGCTTGATTTTCCCTTTCTAGGTTCCTAAACCTAGAGTCAACATGTCCACCTTGGACATTCCTAGACCTACCCTTCCTAGGCATGTGTCTCCCCTTCTTGGGATTAATGTCTTGGTTCTCCATTACCTTCTTCTCCTTAGGTAATGAGAATTTAACTTGTTTAAGTCTATCATACATAGGTCTCCTAGGGTTATGATCTATATTGACCCTATTTCTATCATAATATTTAAATCTAAAATTTTGCATGGGTAAATAATGAAAATTATTCCTAGCATGCATGGAGGAATTTGAATTACATTTCAAAATATGATATACCTCCTTTACCCTTGAAGCTCCCCTTAACTTGAGTTTTTCTTTTTCTTCTCCCATTTCTTCAATTGCTCCAACTTCTTAAGCTCTCCCTTCCTTGGATATTTGGTGTGGTAGTGATCCATTTTACCATACGTGAAGCATCTAATATGTTTCTTCTCCTTCTTCTTCCTACAACTCAAATTAGATTCTAAAGGAATTGAATTGAGTTTAGGAGTTACCTTATTCTTACCCATAGGACACCTACTCTTGTGGTGTCCTTTCTTATTTCACTCGAAGCAAATGATGTGGTCCTTTGACTTCACTTCGGTGGAGATGCTTGCTAGGTTGACTTCCAAGACTTTCTCTTCACTTGTCTTGGATTCTTCTTCAACCTTTGAATATGTGGATAATATCTCATCTTCCTTCTCCTTGGAAGTTGAACACATGTCATCTTTCAGTTGCTCCTCCTCCACTTCTTGGACCATTGAACCCTTCTCCTCCTCTTTGGATGTTGAATTTGTCTCCACATCCATTTGGTCCTTTTCCTTCTCTTCAACCAATAAGCCTTTCTCCTTGGGCTCCTCCACTTCTTGTACTTGTGAGGTGTCCTCATGAAGTGCAATTACCTTTTTCCAATGGTGACTTGCATCCTTATATTCACCTACACTAGACAACACATTAGGAGGTAATAAATTTACTAAAACTTTGATTACCTCCTTGTTCACCTCTAATTGTTGCCTTTTCTCCTCACTCCAATATCTTGGTCGGAGACGCTTTCCTTGAGCTCGAAAGGTTCCTCCAATGTGACCAAATGGTCTTAATCCATTTGAAACCATGCCTCCAATTGCAACTTCCAATAATAGAAGTTTACTTGTTTGTATGGAGGTCGAATTCGGATATCCCCTCCGAATACTCCTTCTGAATCCATTTCTTCCTCTAGCACTTGCTCCTTCTAGCGGTTAGTCAGACAAAGTGCAACCTTGGCTCTGATACCACTTGTTGAAGATCGATGGCTAGCTTGAAGGGGGGTTTGGATAGATGGTGCCCCCAATTTGCTTTCCTACGATGTTAGCGCAGTGGAATACAAACAAAAACAAATAGAAAGTTAATCTAAAAACAAGAAAGATCAAGCAAACCACAACACGTCGATTTACGTGGTTCAGAGATAAAGCTTCTGCTCTATGGCTGTCTGTAAGGTGAACGATCCTGATCCATCGGTGGATGACTCCCCGGTAAACTCTGGCTAGCTCACGTAGCTCCTTGTGGGTAGAGAAATCTCACCACAACTCTCATAAGAACACTTGAGATACTAGGGCACTGGTAGACTACTAATAGGGGTTAACCACCTCTATTTCATCAACCTTAACAAAGCTTCCAAGCCTTGGTTATATAGGTCATGGGTTGGAAAACCTCACCTACTAGTCGATAGTGAAAGTACCAGTCTACTGTCCTCTGAAAATTTCGACTGTTACATCCCAACGGCTCGATACCAGTTGATTGGTGAAAGTACCAATCAATTGCTCCATACTGGCTGATTGAACAAAAATATTCTGTTCTCTCCCAGTCAATTATCCAATTGACTGAACCAATCGACAGTTGAAAGTACCAATTGACTGATATCCCGAGTACAATCTCTCAGCACTCGGACCCTCACCCTTACGACTCACTTGACTCTTCCTCGCAGCCTTGACATCTTTCCTTCAAGCATACTTCCTTTGGCTCTCATTCTTTGGATGCATTCAAGTCCACGGCTTATCCCAATGTTATCCTTCACGTATACCTCGAAGTCGCTTCCCTTGGCTCTTATCCTTGTTGCCTTGTCCACGATCCCTCAGATGCTCTATCCTTCATTAGACCTGAAGCCATCAAGCTGAGTTATATGTGTATCATGCAAATCTGCACACTCACATACACATATCAAATACAAGGGTAAAGCTAACTTAAACCCTTTGCCCAAACCATCAAAACTCATGGTCACCTAGAACCATCTTGAGCCAAGATTGTTCCAACACTCCTCCCTAACCTTACCCTCGCCCTCCCCCACGTGGTCCTCCTTTTCCCCCTCCTCCACCATATTAATTTCATTGGGATGATGAAAGGTTTAAGTCTAGGAGGTGTTGTACATAGTGTCATTTTCTTTGTAGTTCAGTTCAGTTTAGCTCAGCTTTATTTTGCTTATTTTCATATTAGTTTTCTTTACTTTGAGTGGTGTTTTTCTTTAGTTGTTTTAATTGTTGCTTTGACTCTCTTTCTGATTATTTTTTGGTGTATTAAGAATATCAATCTTCATCTTACTGTTGACTTATCTAATAGTAAAACTATTAACATGTTTATTTTTTGATTCATGTTGTTGTTTGAGATAGTGCTAGTATGTTTGGTGAACTTCTTTTCTCTATCTCTAGTAGCACGAAGTGAGCATCGTATTGTAATGAGATAAATCTAAGTGTTGGCTTGATTTTAAAGATCTTATTTTGAATTTACTTAAGCTTGAATAGTTGATAACTCTGGAATAGTCATGATTCATCCAATTTGTTTAGTACATGGATTTCTATGGTGATTTCTTAGACCACATCTTGATTACTAGATGATGCTCATATCATGTAAACTTGTTTGGAAAAATCTAAATATCTCTATGGTTGTTAGTGCTACATTTAAAGAACCAAAAAAAAGAAAAATGATGATAAAATTCAAATGTTGCACAATACAATCACTTTAAAAAGAGAGAGAGAGAAGAATAAGGGATATAAAAAATAGTTTCACAAGTGGAAACTAGCAAGTTACCCCTTTGAGATCGAGTTATACTGGGAAAATAAATGTTATGTTTCTATTGATGTTGAGTACGCCTTTGAAACCTTGGGTAGACTAAGAAATATGAACCAAACATGTAGCAGGTAAGTGACTATCACTGGAAACACGAGAAATTTATTTGGATGACCACTTGACTATGATTAGGGATAGAAACTTGAAGAGCTTAAGTCGCTTATTACTATATACACAAGAACTTATGGTTAGTTCATTCTTAGATTACTCTATGATCATGCTCATTAATGAAATTAGTAGATAGAGTTGGATTGATACACTAGAGATTATGATACATTATATAAGCATATAGATCTAGATTGCAGTAGTTTGCTTGAGGACAAGTAAAGTTCAAGTCTGGAGGTGTGATATATGTAGAATATATAAATATAGATATATATATATATATATATTCTTATGCATGTTTTAATGCATATTCACTTCCATTCTTTGTGTTTGTTCTATGCATTTTTACCCTTCTTTGTCATATTTTCAGCATAATTATTTTATTTATTGGAGATCCACTTTTGTTTTATTTTTTGTTGATTGAATACATTTTTGGAGTGAAAATGGTGTTGAAATATGCTTCGAAGAGACAAAAGAAGAAGAGCAGAGCCCTGCTCGTGTGGTTTCACACGGTCGTGACCCTTCACTCATGAGCAAGCAGCACATAGCCTTGCCAAAAGGCACGATTGTACCACTCATTCAGAGAAGGGTAAAGCTCTAGCTGTGTGGTTTCACACAGATATGCCACCTCACCAGAACCAGATCAAACTCCGGCCATGCCAAAAGGCACGGCAGTGCCAAAAGGCATGGTCGTTCCATTTCCAACCGAGCAGAGTCACACCACAGCTGTGAAAAAAGGCATGACCGTGCCACTCAAGCTAAGCAACTTCAAGTTATGGTTGTGACAAAGGGCATGACCATGACACGAGTCGTTCCCTACTCTATAAAATGGGAGTTCTCCCCCTTTTCAAGGGAGGAAGGTTCTCCCCTTGGGAGAATCCATCTTGGCCCAGATCTATGCCCTCACCACCCTCTAATCTATGCCCTCTCTGTTGGACTCCGTGGTTATTTTGATGTGATCAACCAAGTTTAGGTTAGGTCTTGTTTGTCTGATCCCTGTGTCTAAGTGTGCAGGAACTTAGGAGCGCAGGAAGTCGAGCGGAAGACGCAGCTAGCGAGAAGGATGGCACGGGAAGGGAGCCGACAGGCTCGGTGCGTCCGAAGGACAAGAGAGCTACGAAATAGTACACCAGTGGGCGTGAAGAACGTGCGCGGAGTTCGAGGGATGTAAAGCCTGTAACAACCCAATTTTCCCTATTTCAAGTTCTAAAAGTCCATCAAAATACTTGGAAATGCTTTTAAAATATTCTAGAGATTTTTAGAAATTTTTAGAGTATTTTTACGTAATTTTTGGAGGTCGTTTAGTAAGTTTACAAAAAGAAAGAAGTTTTGACAAAAACCATTGAATGTGAGACTCGATGTAACGACCCGCCTTCTACTACTAAGCTGTAAGGCCGATCGCTACATTATGCTAAACTATACTGTGCGGAAAGCTGGGCTAATTAAAATTTTACTCTACTAAGGACGGATACAACTGATAAGAAAGGTCTAAAGACCTTCTTTGCTGGTATACATATGCTAAGGAGGGGAAACTGAACATCCCAACTGAGCTAGGGACTAGAAACTGAACTTCCCAACTACCTACTGACCTGCCGATCGATCCGCAGATCGATCGAAGATGGGGAACATTCTGTTCTCAACTGGATTGGTCGGCAGACCAATCCAGGTGTGGCTGGATCGATCGGCAGACCGATCCAGGTATGTCTGGATCGGTCGGCTGACCGATCCAGGCACCCGAAACACCTGGAACTCGCTACTGTATCGTGCTGGATCGGTCGGCTGACCGATCCAGGAGGATACAGTAGCATACTGTATCTGTCTGGATCGGTCGGCTAACCGATCCAGCGGCACAATCTACACTCTGATCGGTCTGTAGACCGATCAGAGTTCTGATTTCAGCCCTGAACTCTGATTTCAGCACTTTGGCGTGTCAAAATCTCACACAACAATTCTAAAATCAATGGAAATACATTCTAATATAAAACTACTAACATTCTAAACCTGGCATACTACATAGTGCATGGTTTACTATTTCATAACACTTAACAATCAAAACTGAATAATGAAAACTAAAAACGCAAGGTGCTAATACTGAAGTAAAACTGTTTAGATCCCAAAGATCTTTATTCCAACTCCTGCCCACACACATCTTGATAGCATTGCACTCCAGCCTCCGCTACTGATCCACTTTTCCTTTACCTTTATCTGCAGTATAAGAAAAGTAGTATCTATAAGCTAAAAATCTTAGTAAGAAACCATCTACCTCACAAAAACGTGCAACGATGCAAATATGATTTTAAATCATGCTGTTTAAAACACATGCTGGATATACTGAATAAACTAAGCATGGCATGGCATATAAGCATACAATCATGGCATATCTAAAGCTGAACATAAAGTCATCATGCATATTCACAGGGAAAAACTAAGCTGATACTAAGAACTGAGCTACGCTAATACTGATCTACTGCTAGAACTGTACTGAATTCACGAACTAATTTCTGAAAGGTTGAAAACCCATATACATATAGTAAGTGAAAATACTAAACATGCTGCTGTGGCCCCCGACAATTGTACGTGCTATGCGCGCATCTCTAACTAGACCCGGGGTTGCAAGTCCCGAATTTAGTAGAGCTACTAGGTTATCTAAACCTAGGGACCGACTATGGGAGCCCAGCCCAATGGATATCTAATCCAGTACAGTGCCAACTGAAAAGTAAAATACTGAGTATAGCTAAACTGTTCTAAATTGCTGTTTCTAGGTTATCTGAACCTAGAGCTAGGTTGTCTGAACCTAGAGGCGACTGTGGGAGCCCACCCATTGGACCGTAGTCCCATATAAGCTAGAATAAAACTAATTTGCTGTTTTAAATGCTTCTAGTGCATTTAATAAATTAATTAAGCTGTCTGTTACTGAGTTAGACCTTTAATCGAGCACCTAGGATGCCCTAACTCTTCTCCCTATTAGGGAGACCACCTCTAGGCACCCGACAACGTCTAACCTCCTATCTGAAGAGGGAAAACGTGTCTGGCCCATCTAGAGGTGCTCAACTAAATCCCTAATCTGCGAAAAGAGTTAAATACACCCTAGATATCGATAAAAATCTGCATACACCCTAACTAAAGCATAAAAACTCAAACGGAAGCTATTATACTGTAGGTGAGGGGTTTCTTACCTCCTGTTCGTAATTTCTTATGATTCTATTCACTAGAATTCCGGTGGAGATGATCTTCTCGACGATCCGCTCACGTCTTCGCGTTCCTCTAGTGGAGAAGAACCTTTTTCGTGTTGGAGTCGTCGTCGGAAGATGATCCGAGATTCCTTGGGGCTTGGGCGCCGAGAGAGGAGGAGGAAGAGGTGTGGGCGGCGGTGAGGCTTTGGAAAAGGGATAGGTCACGGTGAAAAATAATCTCCTCACTTAATTAATTTTCCTATTTATATTAAAGACTTAATTCGCCCAACTCCAATATAAATTTTATTGGTTCCCTTTCCTCTTAGCACGGCCCTGCTGGGTTCAACTGGTTCCCAACATTATCCCTAAGCCATAGGTCTCGGGTTCGATTCCCGCCTAAGCTATTTTGCGGTTCTAATTATTTTTGCTACTTCCGCTACTCGGAAAATTCCGGAAAAATATCTAAAAATTCCAGAAAAATCATAGAATAATTCTAATGCAAGTTTGAGAATTTTCGGGCGTTACAATCCCCCATACCTTATAAAAAGTTCATCCTCGAACTTAGAACAATTCTGGGTACTTCTGTCTCATGCTGACTTCTGTCTCCCAAGTTGCCTCTTCTGCTGTGTGACTATGCCAAATGACTTTGACTAATGGTACTTCCTTGTTCTGTAATTTCTTAACTGCTCGGTCTATCATCTGAATAGGCCGACTATCATAGCTGAGGTCTTCGCGGATCTGTACCGACTGGGGTTCAATCACCTGGGTGGCATCTTCAGCATAGAGACATGAAATACGTTGTGGACAGCTGACATTTCCTGGGGTAGCTCTAGCTCATATGCTACCTTGCCCACTCTTCTGCTGATAAGGTATGGTCCCACATATCTGGGACTTAGCTTGCCCTTCTTCCCAAAACGCATTACTCCCTTCATGGGAGCTACTCTGAGGAACACTGAATCCCCAACTGAAAACTCTAAGGGTCTGCGCCGTGTATCAGCATAGCTCTTCTGGCGGCTCTGAGCTGTCTCTATCCTCTGGCGGATCTGCTGTATAGCTGTTGTGGTATCTGCTACTAGATCTGTCTGAAGCTCTAGTTCTTTCTGTTCACCACTCTCATACCAGTAGATTGGAGATCTACACCTCCGCCCATAGAGAGCCTCATAAGGTGCCATGCCGATAGTGGCCTGATAGCTGTTGTTGTATGCAAATTCTGCTAAGCTCAGATATTTGCACCAACTTCCCTTGAAGTCTAGGGCACACGCTCGGAGCATATCTTTGAGTACCTGATTTACTCGCTCTGTCTGACCATCTGTCTGCGGATGGAATGCTGTGCTGAACTTTAACTTCGTGCCCAATGCTGACTGTACACACTCCCAGAAGTGTGATGTAAATCTGCTGTCTCTGTCTGAAATAATGGTACGTGGGACTCCATGAAGTCTGACGATCTCCTGGAGATACAACTGAGCTAGCTTCTCCATGGAGTAGGATATCTTGATAGCTAAAAAGTGGGCTGATTTAGTCAACCTGTCGACTATTACCCAGATGACATCAAAACCATTCGTGGTTCTGGGTAGTCCCACTATGAAGTCCATAGAGATATCCTCCCACTTCCATTCTGGAATCTGTATAGGCTGCAGAACTCCTCCTGGTCGCTGATGTTCTGCCTTGACCCTCTGACAGGTGAGGCAGATGCTAACATATCTGGCGATGTCTTGCTTCATCCCGGGCCACCAAAAACGTTTCTTCAGGTCTTGATACATTTTGGTGGAACCTGGATGCATTGCATAGGGAGTCCTGTGAGCCTCATCTAAAATCTGTCTCCGTAGCTCCTCCTGATCTGGAACACAAAGTTTGTCACCAAAATACAACACCCCGCTATCGGACACTCTGAATTCTCTACTTTCTGATTCTGTTAGCCCTTGCTTAATTTTCTGTATTTCAGGGTCCTGCTCCTGAGCTGACTGAATATCACCAAGCAAGGTAGACTCTAAGGTCATAGTAGAGAGCTGTCCCACTATAAGCTCGAGACCGAAATCTATGATCTCCTTCTGTAGGGGCGGTGACATGGCTGTAAGAGATAATAAGGTAGCACTGGACTTTCTGCTGAGTGTGTCTGCTACCTTATTGGCTTTTCCGGGATGGTAGAGGATATCAATATCATAGTCTTTGACCAGCTCTAGCCATCTGCGCTGTCGCATATTCAGATCCTTCTGAGTGAAGAAGTACTTCAGACTCTGATGATCTGTATATACTCTACACTGGGCTCCATACAAGTAATGTCTCCAAATCTTGAGAGCGAACACTACTGCTACAAGCTCAAGGTCATGAGTAGGGTAATTCTTCTCATAATCCTTGAGTTGTCTGGAGGCATAGGCAATCACCTTTCCGTCTTGCATCAACACTGCTCCTAATCCCAATTTAGAGGCATCACTGTAAATGTCGAAGCTATCTGTATTTCCTGGTAAGGCTAAGATAGGAGCACTGGTCAATCTCCTTTTGAGCTCGCTGAAGCTGTTCTCACAGTCCTCTGTCCACTGAAATTTTCTGTTCTTTCTGGTGAGAGCTGTCAGTGGGGAGGCTATCCTGGAGAAGTCCTCTACAAACTTTCTGTAATAACCTGCTAATCCCAGAAAGCTTCTGATTTCACTGCATTCTTCGGTCTTTTCCAGTTACTTACTGCTTCTATTTTGCTGGGGTCTACCATGACAACATCCTTTGAGATGATGTGACAAAGGAAGGACACCTGATCAAGCCAGAATTCACATTTCGTGAACTTGGCATATAGCTGATTCTGCTGAAGTGTCTGTAGTACTATCTTCAGGTGCTCTGCATGTTCTTCCTGAGTTCCTGAGTAGATAAGGATGTCATCGATGAACATGATAACAAACTTATCTAAGTACTCTCTGAATACTCTGTTCATGAGATCCATGAATGTAGCTGGAGCATTTGTCACGCCAAAAGGCATGACTACGAACTCGTAATGTCCGTATCTGGTCCTGAATGCTGTCTTCGGTATATCACCCTCCTTGTCTCTAACTTGGTGATATCCTGATCTGAGGTCAATCTTAGAGAACACTGCTGCTCCCTTTAACTGGTCGAACAGGTCATCAATCCTGGGAAGAGGATACCTGTTCTTGATCGTGACCTGATTCAGTGCTCTGTAGTCTATGCATAGCCGCATGCTTCCATCTTTCTTCTTCACGAACAGTACAGGCGCTCCCCATGGTGAGTGACTAGAGCGTATGAAGCCCTTGTCAAGTAGCTCCTGTAGTTGCTCATGAAGTTCCTTCAGCTCGGCTGGAGCCATGCAGTAAGGCGCCTTGGAAATAGGATTGGTGCCGGGGAAGAGCTCTATCTCAAATTCAATCTCCCTGACTGGTGCTAGGCCTGGTAACTCTTCAGGGAAGACTGCTGGGTAGTCACATACAACTCGGACCTCTGCTAGCTGTTGGTCCCTGTCCTGGCTGGTATTGACTACATGTGCTAGGTACCCCCCGTACATCCTGAATCCATCAACTTCTGTGCCTTCATAGCTGAGAGAAATTTTCTGGCTTTTCTCTTTGGTTCTCCGATGTACTCGAACTGTGCTTCTGCTTCGGGTTGGAACACGACTTTCTGTTTATGGCACTCTATGGAAGCACCGTATCTGATCAGGAAATCCATTCCAAGGATGACGTCGTAGTCAATCATTTCTAGCAGGATCAGATCACAAAAGAGTTCCCTGTCTGCTATAATGACTGGCACTGCCCTGAGCCAGTGCGTGGACGCCATAACTTCTCCCGAAGGTAGTGTCGTCAGAAACTGACCACTGAGTACCTCTGGAGCTATTGCTGACTTTGCGGCGAACGCCCTAGCTATATAAGAATGGGTTGCCCCAGTATCAAATAGAACAGTTGCTACTTGCTGAAAAATGCTAAGCTGACATGTAACAACTGTCGAGGCATTGGCTACGTCCTCTCTGGTGAGTGAGTAGATCCTCGCATTCGCCATAGCTGGAGGGGCTTCTAATCTGCCCTGGCTGATAAGTGGACCTTCTAGAGCGGCCTGCATCTGATATAACTGGGCTGGCTGGCCTGCATACTGAATCTGCTGTGGCTGAGGAAGACCGGTCTTGTTCGGGCACTGCTTGGCCATGTGCCCTTCTTGCCCACATTCAAAGCATCCTCGTGTGCCCCTGCGACAAACCCCTAGGTGGAATTTCCCACAAGTAGCACACTTTGGATAACTAGGTCGCTTGCTAGATGGTCCTCCTTTTGGGTCACTCCCTGATTTGCGCTTGCTGTTGGAGTTCCCTTTCCAGTTGGAGCTGTGGCCTTGCTGTTTTTGAGTGTGAGAGTTTCCTTGGCCCTTGGACTTTGAGGAAACTTGCTTCTGCTGCTTTATGCTGTTCTGGTAATGCTCTGTGGTCAAGGCACTGCTCACTAACTCCTCTGTGGTTTGTGGCCTATGTATGCCACCAGCCACGTTCACTGCTATATCTGGCCTCAGCATCTTGAGCATCAACCGGATTCGTTCCTTCTCTGTGCTGACTAGCTCTAGGCATAGACGAGCCAACCTGTTGAATTTCTTCACGGCTTCCTCAACTGAAAGGTTGCCCTGACGAAACTTAGTGAACTCGTCGTAGTGGCGGTTTGTAACCCGTATGTGAAAGAACTCCTCGAAGAATTCTTTCTCGAAGTCAACCCATGACATCTGGTTCACTGGGTGCTTCGTTCTGATTCTTTCCCACCACATGCGTGCGTCTCCTGTCAGGCAGAAGGAGGCACACTTCACCTTTTCGTGTTCTGGCCAGTCCAGAAGCTCCATCGTGCTCTCCAGTGTTTTGAACCAGGCTTGTGCATCCCATGGTTCACTAGTGCCTGAGAAGTTCTCTGGCTTGACCCGCTGCCACTGGATCAGATAGGCTTCCTTTCTTGGCTCAGCTGCTGGGGCTGCTGGTGCTGGTGCTGGTGCTGGTGCTGTAGGCTGAGCTGGTGGAACCTCCAAGACCACCAGAGTAGTCAAATTCGGTTCTGGGGTGACTGTGGGGGTACTCTGCTGATTAGCCTTTAAGGTGGTTATTTCCTATTGCTGTTCAGCTAGCTGCTGCTGTAACTGAGCCACTAATGCTGTAAGGTCTGGAGGAGGCACTGAACTGCCAGCCTCTTGCTGGGGCTCAGTAGCTAGTGCCCTTCTAGCTAGGCGTCCTCGTGCCATTTCTAAAGACATAGAGAACATAACATAACTAATGTAATCCCAGTTATATTACTACTGATGTCATGTTTAAAAGCTATCACATACTAACAAGCAGTAGGCATATAAACATGAACTGTAATAACAAAACAAGGAGCATAAATAAAGTAGAGGTATTCTTACTTGGAAGCTGCAGGTTCAATGCTGATGTGTGTGTAGGAAGTATGGAACTTGGCTCTGATACCACTCTGTAACGACCCGCCTTCTACTACTAAGCTGTAAGGCCGATCGCTACATTATGTTAAACTATACTGTGTGGAAAGCTGGGCTAATTAAAATTTTACACTACTAAGGACGGATACAACTGATAAGAAAGGTCTAAAGACCTTCTTTGCTGGTATACATATGCTAAGGAGGGGAAACTGAACATCCCAACTGAGCTAGGGACTAGAAACTGAACTTCCCAACTACCTATTGACCTGCCGATCGATCCGCAGATCGATCAGTGAGAACATTCATTCCCAATCGGATCGGTCGACGGATCGATCCGTGTGGTCGATCGGTCGGCGACCGATCCGTATGTCTGAATCGGTCGGTGAAAGATCCGGGCACGCAACACCGGAACTCGCTATCAGTATCGTCTTTGGATCGGTCGGTGGCCGATCCGATCTGATATCTTATCTCTATGCGGATCGGTCGGTGGCCGATCCAATCTACACTCGATCGGTCGTCAGGACCGATCGTAGTTCGACCACGAACTCGATTTCAGCACTTTGGCGTGCCAAAATCTCACACAACAATTCTAAAATCAATGGAAATACATTCTAATATAAAACTACTAACATTCTAAACCTGGCATACTACATAGTGCATGGTTTACTATTTCATAACACTTAACAATCAAAACTGAATAATGAAAACTAAAAACGCAAGGTGCTAATACTGAAGTAAAACTGTTTAGATCCCAAAGATCTTTATTCGAACTCCTGCCCACACACATCTTGATAGCATTGCCCTCCAGCCTCCGCTACTGATCCACTTTTCCTTTACCTTTATCTGTAGTATAAGAAAAGTAGTATCTATAAGCTAAAAATCTTAGTAAGAAACCATCTACCTCATAAAAATGTGCAACGATGCAAATATGATTTTAGATCATGCTGTTTAAAACACATGCTGGATATACTGAATAAACTAAGCATGGCATGGCATATAAGCATACAATCATGGCATATCTAAAGCTGAACATAAAGTCATCATGCATATTCACAGGAAAAAACTAAGCTGATACTAAGAACTGAGCTACGCTAATACTGATCTACTGCTAGAACTGTACTGAATTCACGAACTAATTTCTGAAAGGTTGAAAACCCATATACATATAGTAAGTGAAAATACTAAACATGCTGCTGTGGGCCCCGACAACTGTACGTGCTATGCGCGCATCTCTAACTAGACCCGGGGTTGCAAGTCCCGAATTTAGTAGAGCTACTAGGTTATCTAAACCTAGGGACCGACTATGGGAGCCCAGCCCAATGGATATCTAATCCAGTAAAGTGCCAACTGAAAAGTAAAATACTGAGTATAGCTAAACTGTTCTAAATTGCTGTTTCTAGGTTATCTGAACCTAGAGCTAGGTTGTCTGAATCTAGAGGCGACTGTGGGAGCCCACCCATTGGACCGTAGTCCCATATAAGCTAGAATAAAACTAATTTGCTGTTTTAAATGCTTCTAGTGCATTTAATAAATTAATTAAGCTGTCTATTACTGAGTTAGACCTTTAATCGAGCACCTAGGATGCCCTAACTCTTCTCCCTATTAGGGAGACCACCTCTAGGCACCCGACAACGTCTAACCTCCTATCTGAAGAGGGAAAACGTGTCCGGCCCATCTAGAGGTGCTCAACTAAATCCCTAATCTGCGAAGAGAGTTAAATACACCCTAAATATCGATAAAAATCTGCATACACCCTAACTAAAGCATAAAAACTCAAACGGAAGCTATTATACTGCAGGTGAGGGGTTTCTTACCTCTTGTTCGTAATTTCTTACGATTCTATTCGCTAGAATTCCGGTGGAGATGATCTGCTCGACGATCCGCTCACGTCTTCGCGTTCCTCTCGTGGAGAAGAACCTTTTTCGTGTTGGAGTCGTCGTCGGAAGATGACCCGAGAGTCCTTGGGGCTTGGGCGCCGAGAGAGGAGGAGGAAGAGGTGTGGGCGGCGGTGAGGCTTTGGAAGAGGGATAGGTCACGGTGAAAAATAATCTCCTCACTTAATTAATTTTCCTATTTATATTAAAGACTTAATTCGCCCAACTCCAATATAAATTTTATTGGTTCCCTTTCCTCTTAGCACGGCCCTGCTGGGTTCAACTGGTTCCCAACATTATCCCTAAGCCATAGGTCTCGGGTTCGATTCCCGCCTAAGCCATTTTGCGGTTCTAGTTATTTTTGCTACTTCCGCTACTCGAAAAATTCCGAAAAAATATCTAAAAATTCCAGAAAAATCATAGAATAATTCTAATGCAAGTTTGAGAATTTTCGGGCATTACACTCGAACCCAAGACCTCCGGCCGAACCTGACCCAACCGGACACAGCCACCCAACTGGGCTACGCGTGGTTTGTTAATAAGTATGAAGTGAGATATATATAAAGTATAGTTATAATGGAAACCCTAGTTTTAAAAGAGAATCTAGGTTTTCTTTTCCTCTGCTCGCCCGAAACTCTTCCTCTCCTCTCACGCACGCGCAGCGCGGCTCTCTCTCGGGCGGAGCTAGGTTTTCCTTTCTCCGGCGTCGGCGAAGCCCTTTTTCTGGTCGGCCTTCAACCGTAGGTGGTCATCCCGACGAAGGGATCTCGGAAGCATAAAGGAGACGCCGTGTTTCAAGCTCCACCCGGAACCCTAGCCGCCTCTCCCCTTCGGTTGTAAGTCCAAGAAGGCATGGTAAGTTGCTACTCATCTGCAGTAGGATAGTTTCGGATACCTATTCCTTTTGTTTTCGAATTTTCTGTGAAGTTTGTTTCTTGTGAGGTTTGCTGCCATGAATTGAGGTTTCGGATTCTTGTCTCGTTGCTTTGGAACATGCTGTTTAGAAATTCGAGTTTACTAAGAGTTTTTGAATCCTTCCTTTGTTTTTGGAAGGCTGTATAGAATCAGGATTTCTAGAGGAATAAGGGTAGCTTCGAGTTGATTTGGTGTTTCTGTTGTCTGTGGGATGTGCCGAGAAGATGGTGGATTTAGATGCTTTCCTGCCGTGAGTATGAGAAGTTTTTAAAACCAGCAAGTTTGGTTTTTATTCTAGCATGTTGTTTAGACCTTTCCCTTGCGGTATAATTTTCCTTTGCTGGATAATTTTTCCTTGTTGTTTGCAAGCATGAGCAATTTCTCTTTACTTTGCTGTTGTGAGCACGAGTAATTTTCCTGGAGTTGCTATGCAATCCGATGATTTGTATAGCTTGAGCATGTAGTTTGAATCCTTTCACCCTTATGATTAGGACATCAGATTTAGACATGTTTGGGATCTTAATAGGCATGATCAGTTTATATGGAGTTTTATAGTTTTTGGACAGAATTGAAGAAAATGGAGAAATGCATGTAATGAGTAGTTGTGGTTCATTGTTTCCTTAGGATAATTTCAATGTTGATGCATAGTTCGAAGTTCTAAAAAAGATACATTGCTTACTTATGATAAATTGACAGTTTAGATGTATGATGTGGTTAAATTTACAGTTATGGACAGCCTTAGTTTGTATTTAGTTAGATCTTCCAGCAAGCTTTAATTGGTTGAACAGCCTTGGTGTATTCCAGATTAGGCTTTGAGGTGGCATTGTAGCAGTCAAAGGTTTATCACAATAAATGAAACATTTCAGAATTTTATTATCCATTAAGCTTCTAGTTTCCTTTAGTATGTGCAGTAAATTCCCATACTGTTTAGATTTAGTGTTAGTTAAGGGCACGAACAGATTCCTAAATTATTTTCCTTGAGCATGTAGTAAACCTTTAGTTGCTGCTTTAGCATGGCCGAACAGTTTTTCCCTTTCATTTCAATTTTTGGGTGAAACCCTTATTATCCAGCAAGCATGAACGGCAGGTTTCTTTCCCTTGCATTTCAGTCTAGTGTTGTGGCATCTGTGCATTGCCCGTACGTTGTAGGTGGTTGTAGAAGTATGAAGACTAAATCCACAAGCAAGAACAACCTTGTAGTTAGTGTGTCAGATGCGGTCCCTTTGGTAAATAAATGAGTATGATTAATTTTAGGTCAGTGATTCAGTTTAGTTCTTTTGAAAAGAAAGTATTAAGCATGGACAACCGGCTTTCTCCTTTAGTTTTGCAGTTTTATTTCCTTGCAAACAAGTGAGCTTGAATGATTAGTAAGTTTAAAGTTGCTTTCTTTGCTCTATTTTATAGCATGATTAGTAAGATTAGATTAGCTTTCTTTGCTCTTATCACAGCATGTTTTAAAAGTTCAAACTAGCTCTCTTTTGCTCTATTCTATAGCATGATTAGTAAGTTCAGATGTGCTTTCTTTTCCTTTGTTTTACAGCATGTTTAGAAAGTTCAGATTTGCTTTTCTGTTGCTTTGTTTTATAACATGCTTAGAGAGAGTTTAGATTTGTTTCCCTTGTATTGTTTTTATATAGCATGCTTAGTTAATTATAATCCTACACTTGTTAGGTATATCTAAAGGATTCCAATAAACTCTAATAAAGGATTATGAGAAAACTGAGTAAAAAGAAAAAGACCAAGGTCTAGTTAAAAAGAGATAACAAGTAAACTAAAGTAAGAGGCTAGTACCTGACTTCCAAGGTTGTAGTTAAACAAATCCAGGTGACCAATTCCAAGGTCTTGGCCCTGGTAAGACCAAGGTCTTTACCTCATAGGACTAGAGGCTCGCTACCTCAGTCACTATTAGAGAGCACACAAAATAAAGATGGTACTAAGCCTGGGCCCAAAGAAGAAAAGAAAAAAAAAAGAACAAGAAGAAGAAAGTAAAAGAGAAATTAAAAGATTAATTTCTAGTATAAGGAAAGTAAGAAGAAAAAGAAGAAGAAAGTGAAAGAGAAATTAAAAGATTAATTTCTGGTATAGAGATATAAGAAAATGAAACAAGTTTATGCTTAGAATCAATAAAAGTTCAGTTCTTTAATTCTAAGCCTACAGTAGTAGTTTCATTACTTTCCTGTCAGTTAGTGAGCATGTTCAGTATTCAGTTTTATTTCTGTATACCATGAGTACATGCAGCTTTGTTTTGGCATTACAGTTTCAGTATTATTGCATTACTTTTATGCACTTCGATGTTTTTGTGAGATAGATTAGTACTTACTAAGCGTTTTCGCTTATAGTTTTGTTTTCTTTCCTCCTACTGCAGATAAAGGAAAAGCTAAGATATGAAAGGGAGGCGACAGGATGGTGGTGGTAATGAAGGTGTGTGATGTCTGAACTGTGGAGAGATCCAGAATTAGCTGGCAAAATTGTCAAGACTTTATGTTTAATTCTTTTAGTTTCCTTAAGAGTTATTATGAGTTGAGACTGTATTTAAGTTTATTCCGCACTTGTAAGTAGTTCACTTGTATTATTGGTGGAGTGATGTAGTTGGTTGCTTTGCTAGAGTGGTTTCTTTCTTTTACTGTTGATTTATTACTGCGTGGTTGTGAATAAAATGTGTTCCAGCCGCATGTGGCTGCGTATATATTGTCTGTACAAATGATTTGGTCACCGGTACAGGGGAGATTCTGCCGAATTTTTTCGGTAGGAATTCCTCTGGACCGTGATAAATCTAACTGACTCTAATAGTAGCGTCAGTGACACTAGTAAGTAGAGTAGTAGTTAGGTAACGGTCGCCCTTAGAGAGTAGTAGTAAGAAGGGTGGGTTGTTACAAAGCCGGAACGGAAGACTGCTCGAGGAGAAGGCCGGGAACTGGGTTCGGGTGAGCCCTATTCCGGATGGTCGAAATCACCCAAGCAAGCCGAATGGCAAGTGTTCGGTCAACCGAACCCTTTGATCGGTTGACCGAACCCCTTTCAACAGAAGCTAGCCGTTAGAGACACGTCAGCAGCCACGTCAGCAACCAATGGCTGATCGGTCGACCAAACCCTCTGATTGGTCGACCGAACCGAAGATAAACCAGAAGACTTAGTCGAAGGTACTGATCAGGCTGGCTTAGAGAGACCGTTGGCTGATCGGTCGACCGAACCCAAGCTCGATCCAGAGAGACTACACTTGGAAGGAAGGTTGGGCAGGTACAGCAGGTTCGGTCGACCGAACCTGGGGATCGGTCGACCGATCCTTCTAGAGTCAAAACCTGATCTCGAAAATCAGGTTATCTGATAAGTCTTGGAACCCCTATATAAAGGGGTCTCGAATGGCTGTTCAAGACAACGAAAAAAAAACAAAGAAAGTATCAACTCTGTAATTCCTTTTCAAGCAACCTCTGTGCTCTTAAAGTGTAAAAGTCTTCTTCGCCTTCAAAGAAATAGACTCTTTTAGTGCGCCTTTCCACCGTCTTGGATAACAACCGTCTCAGTTATAACCAAGTCAAATAGCTGAGTCATCTCTCTTTTCTTTTCTATTAACTACTTTAATTGTTAGTGTTGCTTTTATTTTAGAGTTGAAAGTTTGAGGAGGGTATAATTTTTTATTGCAGGCAATTCACCCCCCTCTTGTCGGTCCCCGCTGCACCAACAAGTGGTATCAGAGCCCAATAGCCTCAGAAGGACTAACCGTCGTCTGAAGCACAAAGATCAGAACAATGGCCAGCGCGAACATTCATCCCCCGATGTTCGACGGAGATTTCACTACATGGAAGTGAAAAATGGAGGTATTCTTTAAAATGAATTTTGACATTCTTATTACAATGAAATATGGTTTTGCAACTCCAAAAGACAAAGAAGAAAACGAATGGACGAAGAAGGAGTAGGCTGATTTTGTCGCTAACGGAAAGGCTGAGCTCCACTTGCTCAGCGTTCTTCCGCCCCAGGAGGTAAATCGAATCGGAAGCTACAACTCCGCAAAAGACCTCTGGGATAAATTCCTGGAGCTCCATGAGGGTACCTCGGAAGCAAAGCTAGCGAGGCACGACATCCTTCGGACACAACTAACGAACCTCCGGATGAACAATGGCGAGAAGGTAGCGTAACTCCAAGCGAGAATCAAGGAGCTAATAACGCAACTGACGAATCTCGGTGAAACAGTAACAAACTGAGATTTCATCCGATACGTGCTCAACACCTTCCCCAGAACTTCTGAATGGATGTCCTTAGTAGATGCATACTACATCTCTAAGGACTTTAAGGTAAGTAGTTTAGAAAACTTATTCTGCCTTTGAACTTCACGAGTCTCGACTTGCAGAGAAACCAGTAGAGAAGTCGAACCTCAACATTGCCCTATAAGCTGAAAAGGACGATCTCGACTTCGAAGCATCGATCGACGAAACTGAAGCGGCGCTACTGGTAAGATATTTTAATAAATTTCTTAAATCTAACAAATTTAAATCACAGTCGAGGAAGCATCAACACAATAGAAGGGCGATACGATGCTACAACTGCAACGAAGAAGGACACATCAAGGATGACTGCCCCAAACTGAAGAAAAAGAACAAAGAGAAGCCTCAAAAATCGACGTCCTCTACACGCAAGAGCCTGAAGGCCACATGGGATGATTCTTCATCCTCCGAGTCAGAAGCAGAAGCTTTCTCGGGACTAGCACTGGTGGCCAACCATCTTTTCGAAGGAGACTCGGACTTAGATATGAGCATTGATCAAGGGGGAGAATCAGAAGAAGAAAGCTACGACGAAGGAGGAGCATCACCAAGTGAGGTAAGTAAGGTACGTAATCTCACTCCCTCTCAGTCTTTTAAGTTTATCAAAGTGATTACTAAAGACTTAGTCAAATCAGAAAAAGAAATTGCCAACTTGTAAACGTTGTTAAAGAATTTGAACTTAGAAAATCAACAACAACAACAACAACCAAACCTTTTCCCACTAGGTGGGGTCGGCTGTATGAATCCTTTTACGCCATTGAGCTCTATCTCCTATTATATCATCATCTATATTTAAATAAATTTTATCTTATTTTATTGTTGCTAACCAAGTCTTTTTTGGTCTTCCTCTTCCTCATTTGATATGCATGTTTAACATAGTTTCACATCGCCTAACTGGAACATTTATTGGTCGTCTAAGTACATGTCCGTACCATCTTAAACGTGTCTCTCGGAGTTTGTCCTTAATAGATGCAACTCCGACTTTCTCTCTAATGCTCTCATTCCTTATTTTGTCCATCTTCGTATGTCCACACATTCACCTTAACATCCTCATCTCTGCAACTCTCATCTTATGCTCATGTGCTCGAGTCATAGCCCAACATTCAGCTCCATATAACATAGCAGGTCTAACAACGATTTTATAGAACTTACCTTTAAGTTTAAGAGGTACTTTACGGTCACATAAAACACCCGACGCTTCCCTCCATTTCACCCATCCTGCTTGTATTCTATGTAAGACGTCTCTCTCACTTCCTCCATCATTTTATAAAAATGATCCTAAATATTTAAATCTCTCGGTTCCGGGCAACTCGTCCTCTCCTATCTTAACAATTGTTTCATTACTTCTAATATTGCTAAATTTAAATTCCATATATTCTGTCTTTAATCTACTAAGCTTAAAACCTTTCCCTTCTAGTGTTTCCCTCCAAGATTCTAGCTTAGCATTTACTCCTTCACGTGTCTCATCTACCAAAATAATATCATCTGCAAACAACATGCATCACAGTACACTGTGTCTTGAATGTGCGCAGTGAGTTCGTCCATAATTAGTGTAAAAAGATAGGGACTTAGGGCTGATCCCTGATGTAACCCTATCTTTGTTGGAAATGCTTCAGTTACTCCGCCTGAAGTCTTTACTCTGGTCGTTACATCCTCATACATATCCTTAATTAGTTCAATATATGTTACGCTAACACCTCTCTTTTCTAAAATTCTCCATATAATTTCTCTTGGGACTCTATCATAAGCTTTTGCTAAGTCAATGAATACCATGTGTAGATCTTGTTTTTGCTCTGAAGGAGATGTATAGCTTCTATTGTCGACCTTCCAGGCATGAACCCAAATTGATTTTCTGTCACTGTGGTCTCCTTCCTTAATCTTTTTTCTATTACTTTTTTCCAAAGTTTCATAGTATGACTCATTAGTTTAATACCCCTATAGTTTGCACAATTTTGTATGTCTCCCTTGTTCTTATATAAGGGAACTAGAGTACTTATCCTCCATTGATCAGGCATTTTTTTCATTTTCAATATCATGTTAAATAATTTTGTAAGTCATTCAATACCTTGTTTCCCTAAGCACTTCCATACCTCTATCAGAATATCATCTGGTCCAACGGCTTTTCCATTGTGCATCTCATTTAAAGTTTGCTTTACTTCTGAAGTTTGAATTCTACGATAAAAATTAAAATTTCTATGCTCATTTGACCTAATTAAATTACCTAAGTTAAGTTGATAACCTAAACCTTCATTAAAAAGTTGATGAAAATACCTCTTCCACCGCTCTTTTATTTCTCCATCATTTACTAATACCCTATTACATTCATCTTTAATACATTTTATTTGGCAAAGATCTCTTGTTTTCCTTTCTCTCACTTTAGCTATTCTATAAATATCTCTTTCCCCTTCTTTTGTATCCAATTTTTGATATAACCGTTCAAAAGTTTCATTTTTTGCTTCACTCACTACTTTCTTAGCTTCTTTCTTGGCTATTCTATATTTTTTTAAGTTTTCCTCGTTCTTACAAATATATAATTCCTTATAAGCTATTCGTTTTTCCTTCACTTTCTCTTGTACTTTCTCATTCCACCACCAAGATTCTTTACTTAGTGGTGCATGTCCCTTTGACTCACCAAGTACACTCTTAGCTACTATTTTCAACTTTGATACCATCTTATCCCATGTTGTATTAGAGTCATCGTATATTTCACCTAATGCTTGTACTTCTACCTTCTCCTTAAATATATTTTGTTTCCCATCCTTTAACTTCCACCACTTAATTCTATGAATTGTATATATTTTCTTTCTATTGATACTATGTTTGAGGCGTATATCCAACACTACTACCCTATGTTGGGTAGTTAAGCTTTCTCCTGGGATGACTTTGCAATTTTTACAAATCTTTCTATCCTTCTTCCTAACCATAAGAAAGTCAATTTGCGATTTATTATTCCCACTTTTGAATGTGACTAAGTGTTCTTCTCTTTTCTTAAAAAACGTATTAACTAATATAAGGTCATATGCTATCGCAAAATCTAATATAGTTTTCCCTTCCTCATTCCTCGTTCCAAACCCATAACTTCCATGTACTCTCTCATATTCCTCATTTTTTCACTCCAACATGTCCATTTAGATCACCTCCTATTAAAATCATTTCATTTGGTGGAATATTTTGTAATATTTCATCTAAGTCCTCCCAAAACCTTGATTTGGTAGTTTCATCTAATCCCACTTGTGGTGCATATATGCTAATTATGTTCATAGTTTCTTTCGAAAATAAAAAATTGAAATTTAGAACTTGAAAAATTGAAAACTGAAAATGCATGCTTAAGACCAAATCGATTTCAAAAATCAAAAATTAAGGTCTACGGAAAATTAAATTGGTATATAAGAAAACATCAGGGACAACTTAGGAAAGTTCCCAGAAATTATGTACCCCCTAAATTTTTGAATAACCCAATAGGAAGGAATCTATACTGGATTCCAAAATCTTTGCTAGTTTAAATTGTTTTTTTTTGTTAAGAGCTTACAGTGAGAAAGTTAAACAATGAGTTTCTTTATGGAAGCTTTATCTAAGGAAGTGATTGTTGCTCCAATAACCAAGAAGACCTAGTGTCTCGCCACGACCTGGAAGCCAAAATATCGAAATAAAATGTTTAATTAACTTTCTGATAAAAGCATTAAAATTAGAATTACATAATACTTTGAAAAGTTTTTAAACATTTCCTTAGAAATTCTCCAAAAATTATTTTTCTTGAAATTTTTTACTTAGAAAAATTCTCATGTTTTTAAGATCTTTTCTAAAATTAGATTTGATAAAATTATTTTTCACTTAGCCAATTGATAATTTTCACTTAGCCAATTTTTCAAAATAACTTAGAAAATTATTTTTACCCCGTTTTTACTGTGATCAAAGGGGGAGAGTTTAGTAGTTTAGTAACAAGTTTTGGGGGGTTTAGGGGGAGTTAGGAAAAATTAAACTTTTAATATTTTTTTAACTTATGTTGCAAACTCTATCATTTTTTTTGCTTAAAATGTTAGTTTAGTAATTTTCTTAAAATTACTATTTGTTTATTTTTACCCTAACTTACACTTGGGTTGATGCACATCAAAAAGGGGGAGATTGTTGGACCCCGTGGTTGTTTTGATGTGATCAACCAAGTTTAGGTTAGATCCTGTTTGTCTGATCCCTATGTCTAAGTGTGCAGGAACTTAGGAGCGCAGGAAGTCGAGCGGAAGACACAGCTAGCGAGAAGGACGGCACGAGAAGGGAGCCGACGGGCTCGGTGTGTCCGAAGGACGAGACAGCTGCGGAAGAGTACGCCGGTGGGCATGAAGAACGTGCACGACGTTCGAGGGACATAAAGCCAGAATGGAAGACTGCTCGAGGAGAAGGCCAGGAACTGGGTTCGGGTGAGCCCTATTCCGGATGGTCGAAATCACCCAAGCAAGCCAAATGACAAGTGTTCGGTCGACCGAACCCTTTTATCGGTCGACCGAACCCTTTGATCGGTCGACTGAACCCCTTTCAACAGAAGCCAGCCGTTAGAGACACGTCAGCAACCACGTCAGCAACCAATGGCTGATCGGTCGACCGAACCCTCTGATCGGTCGACCAAACCGAAGATAAACCAGAATACTTAGTCGAACGTACTGATCGGGCCAACTCAGAGAGACCGTTGGCTGATCGGTCGACCAAACACAAGGATCGGTCGACCGAACCCAAGCTCAATCTAGAGAGATTGCACCTGGACGGAAGGATGGGCAGGTACAGTAGGTTCGGTCGACCGAACCTGGGGATCGGTCGATCAATCCCTCTCGAGTCAAAACTTGATCCCGAAAATCAGGTTATCTGATAAGTCTTGGAATCCCTATATAAAGGAGTCTCGAATAGCTGTTCAAGACAACGAAAAAAAAAACAACGAAAGTATCAACTCTGTAATTCCTTTTCAAGCAACCTCTGTGCTCTTAAAGTATAAAAGGCTTCTCCGCCTTCAAAGAAGGAGATTCTTTTAGTGTGCCTTTCCACCGCCTTGGATTAACAACTGTCTCGGTTGTAACCAAGTCAAATAGCTAAGTCATCTCTCTTTTCTTTTCTGTTAACTACTTTAATTGTTAGTGTTGCTTTTATTTTAGAGTTGAAAGTTTGAGGAGGGTATAATTTTTTATTACAGGCAATTCACCCCCCTCTTGTCGGTCCCCACTGCACCAACACTCTCCACACTCCAATAGGAGATCCAAAACCTTTTTTCATCATCTTCTTCGACTCCAGAAGTGTAGGATTAGATCCGAAGATCACTCGACGTCTTGGATAAGCTTCTTTCCCCCCTCTCTCTTTAGATCGGGTTTTGAGCTTATAATTTCAATGTCTTTGGATTCATTCCTTCTTGTTATGGTGGAGATCTTATTGTTCTAGGATTAAGAGAGTAATTGTGATGTGTGATTGATGTATACTCATGGATTTGTCAATTTCCTTTCCATATGGCATTGCTTAAGCCTTGTATTCATTTGATCTTATGTGTGTATGATGTGTTTGTGCTTAAATCTCATGTATAATTGAATAATTGTATGATTTTGTTCACCCCATAGAGGGGATACTCTAGATCGTATGACTGGGGGGCCCTAGTAACAAGAGTAACCCTTTAACCAGATATTTAGAGCATTATTTTGAAAGGGTGAGTAATTCTCCTCAAAGAAGTGTAAAATTAGACTTATTGGGTTATTTTTATGTTCATGTTATCAATTATTTTGTATATTCTTGTAGATGTATGACTAGAGGACTCTAGTGACAAGAGTATCCCTTGAACCGGACTTCATAGAAATTACTCCATTAGGTAGCATTAGATGTTAATAGAGATTGCACTCTGGCATAACCATTGCGGGGTAGTGTCGATAATGAATTGAACTTCTTACACGTGCATAGGGATAAAGAATGGGTAATAGGTAATCCTTAGTACATTGATTAACATCACAATGAAACTGAACTCCTAGAATGCTTCCTTCAACTAAGTTCCTCAACCAATCCTCAACTCTCTCTCTCTCTCTCTCTCAATCTTACTTCTCTATACTTTAGTGCATAGATTCTCAATCATTGATCGTTTAGCTAATTCGCTGTAATTGATCTATAGTGCTTATATCCAATCTTTGTGGATTCGATATATTTTATTACTTGACGACAACCATACACTTACGGATTGTACACATCATCGACCCTGACACTAAATTCTTCCAAATGTCAGAAATATGAATCACATCAGTTAGTGTCACTTCTTTGCATAATGCCATCTTTAGTACCACCTTGTCAAGACCAAGAATGTTGGAAATTGCAGAATTGCCCATGATTAGTTTTCTCTCATTAATAAAGGTATAAGTTGAAAACTGGGCCTTGTCAGAGTTAATGTGTCGTGTAGCACTAGTATCGACCCCCACTGCCTTGGATTGTCCACTAAGTTGACTTCAAATATAATGACAGTCAGGTCTAATTCTAACATATCTATTGGCACTGGCTTATCTTCAGTCATATGCACTTGAGTAGCTTTCTTTAGATGTCGATAGTCTTTATCTTTGTGATTCAGTTTACCACAGTTGTGGCATGTTCCTTGAAACTTCTTGGTCCTCCCTTGGTTCTATCCTTTACCGGGATACTTTTTTATTGTCGATGTTTGGTTCCAGTAGATTTGCCTTTGCAAATATAGATATTTTTATTGATTCTGATTGCTGGTGATTGCCTTCTTCAATCCATAATCTTACAATCAGATCTTCAAATTTCATCTCCTCTCACTTATACTTTAGATAATTTTTAAATTTCCTCCATAGATGTGGAAGTTTCTCGATTATCGTGGCAACTTGAAAGGACTCATTCATTGTCATACTCTCGGCATGCAGATTATGCAGGATCAACTGCAACTCTTGGACTTGAGTTGTTATAATTTTGGATTCAATCATCTTGAAGTTTAAGAATTTGCCGACAATGAATTTCTTTAGTCCGTTATCTTCTATTTTGTACTTCCTTTCAAGAGATTCCCATAACTCATTTACAGTTAACATTGGACTATACACGTTATATAACATGTTGTCCAAGCCATTGAGGACATAAATTCGGCATAAAAAGTCATTATG
This sequence comes from Zingiber officinale, assembly GCF_018446385.1. NCBI lineage: Eukaryota > Viridiplantae > Streptophyta > Magnoliopsida > Zingiberales > Zingiberaceae > Zingiber > Zingiber officinale. Next base: position 70,956,030 of record NC_056005.1, on the reverse strand, counting down.
CCTCCAAGCATCATATGTCGCTCTCTTTCCTTTATCAGTCTCACCTTGAGATATAGAGAGGGTATCTTCACATAAGAACCTTGCAAGATTCAACGTGGTTAGGTAAAATAATATTTTTTTGTTGCCATCTCTTGAAATCGACACCCATAAACTTCTCTAGTTTTTCACCAAGCACCAGTGGAACAGGAGCCGTCGATGATGAATCCATTAAGATTGCACGGAAAAGTTGTCTTAAAATTATTAGGATCTAGTGGTGGTGTAATATGAGCGTGGGCAAAATGACAGTATAACACCGCTTTGGTAAAGTCGGGGCTAGAGTTAGACTCTATCTCTTTAAGACGAATTTACCTCACACACGATACTCATGGAACACGGCAATCATCTCCCAAGATACAACAACTTTATCTTGCGATAACAACACTGCAAATCGCAAGATCTCCAAACCAAAGAAGCTTCTCGAACTCTTCAAATGTAAGTGTGGAATGCAATGCTTGCTTTAAATTGGAATGAATTGAGTGAGTGAAATAAAAAGAAGAGTTGTCTTATTTATTAAGTAAAAGGGTACAAAAACCTCTTTGTTCAATTAGATCTCAACCATCCAACTTGAATTGGATGATTTAAATTGCATCTCTTCCCAAGAGATACAATAAAAAATGATAATCCTAATTAGCTTCATTGACTAGCCTTGAGATGACTGGCCCGACCTCACGGAATTTTTCCACCTATCATTAGGATAAATTGGGAAGCGCACGTGGTGGACAGTCTAGAAGCCTAGTATCTTTTAGTTATGTACCTTATTTTAAAAAAAAAAATTACAATTAAACCATCATTAGGGATCGAATTGAATATCTTACTACGATATTATAACCTAGAAGACCTTCCTAAGAGATAGGATATCTCTTTATTTAGATATCAATCAACGGTTAAAATTGATCTATTCGAAAGACACTTATTCATTTTTAAATTAGCAATCTAAATTTATCAATCTTGATGTAACAATTTAAATTTAATTTTTTATTTTCTATCATTATAATCCGTAGAGTGTGTTGAACGAAGATATTGACCTCCACGTGATTTGACACCATGCACTAGACAAACCATTTTGATTCCTGTTTAAATGCAGTGAAATGTAATGCAAGGACCAATATCCATGTGCTGCTTGTTTTTTCTCTTGGATGACGTTTAGGCGTCATTGAGTCACTGACAAGTGAATGGGTCAGTGATAATTTTAAATCGTACTCCCCCAAAATGCATTCCGCATGTATAATATTTTGAAAATGCAACATAAAACTTATTCTTTGTAGCCCAAAGGATGCTCTACAACAAAGGTATAGTATAAATTTAGGGCCTTTCGCTGTAATTCATGGGTCACTTGGGCTATGGGATAGAGAAACAATGGACCCTAATAATGCTCTCGACGAACAAAAAATAATACGATAAAAAGCACATTTAAAATCACGGAATTTTCAAAATGCTCATCTAAATTTTAAATTAACAAACGCACATTTATTTTCTATTTTGCTTTTCCTTTCAACCACTATAATTTTAGAATACAGCAATATTGATTAATCCAGTAGGGCAATACCATATATAACTACTAACTGTGTGTCAGATGTTATAATGATATTATTCTTTACAATTGAGTATCATAGTAATATTATTATTTGAATAGGGCAAAATGGAATACAAGCATGTCCTTACCAAATTTAAAAATTATGTGTTAAATAAATCCTTTCATAAATTGTGGAAAAATATATATATAATTTAAGAGAAGGCTTACTTCCTCGGTGAGCGTTACAAGGGGAGGAAAAAAACTAGCTCACGATTTCTCAACTTCCAAATAAAAAAATCCTTCTTATGATTCTTTATTGCAAGATTATTGATATAGAGTTACTGACGTGCCAATCAAATGTCGGTATAAATTATTCAAAACGATTTTAAGAAATAAACTGAATCTGCTAAACCACGAAAGCTTAAACCCCAACGAGAGCCTATTCCAAGGTTGCTCAGTAGAATTGTTTGAATGGGAAGAATCCCAGCAAAATTTAGTCTTACATTAATTGGATGTAGACTAATTGTTGGGTGCTAATGCTAGCTTCCTCGGAGACATCCTGCAATTCTCATATATATTTAACTGATGACCGATCCTTTTTGATAATTTTAAATGATGTGGACCTACAACCTCTGATGATAGGGAGGCATTGGCTACGTTTATGTGACACCGAGCCCAAACACGTGCTTGGATTTTGATGCTTATATGCGGTAGAATAGATATTGAATGGGAGGATAAGCGCCACCTAAATCAAATCATGTAGTGCACACTACGCTTTCTTTCCTGGCTATTATGATAATAAATATATTCTCGTAGGATCTTCCCTTCCTCTTTTGATACGACAAGCATGCATGTTCAGTCTTATCCCCTTCATCTCCACACCCCTAAAACCCTTCCATCCCTCCGAATTGGAGCCACATATCTCGTATTATATATTCATCAGCTTAACCAGCACAGCATCGTTTATGATACAAATATGCCAGGCACATGCCTCGTGCATGTACCCGTTTATATATTAAATGTTTCTTTAACCCACGCTCTGCCAACTTATCCAACCCTAGCTAGCAGCCCTATCTCACTCACGGCCCCTGCTTGACATGAACATGAACATGAACATGAACATGACACGTCATCAAGCTCAATCCACAAAATGGTGGCGATGCAGCGATCGAGCTGCTTTAATTTCCGCAGGTTCACATGACGTCCACCAACTCGATCGTTCCTTTGCGCTTTGACTATATTCCGAGAGTCCCTGCTCATCTCCCTTGGATCCTCTCTCTCTCTCTCTCTCTCTCTCTCTCCTGCCGCAGGTGCGAGGGCGGCGCTGAGAGCCTCACGTGCTCCTTCTCCGCCCGACGCGGCCTCCGCACCAGCCCTCGTCTACTGCTGGTACACGTGCACCTGCGTCGGACGCATGCCGCCTCCTTAAATTATTCACCCCCGCCCCCCGCTTTGACCGTCGACAGTTGCCCAGGGTCCCACCTTGCCGACGAGGCAAATGGCGGAAGCTGTCCGGCGTGGGTTCCACGGCCCACCATCCTCTCCTCTCCTCTCCTCCCTCCTCCTTTTAACTTTACTGAAAGGTAAGAGACTATGATGCCGTTATTTTGAACTGCGACTCGCGGAGAGTCGTAACGTTGACTACTGGCCCCGTCTCCTTATCCGACGGCCGACTCCTGCTTCTCAATCTCCATCGGACGGCCGCTAGGGAGGTGGGTGAGGCGGTGACCGTACCCCACTCGCAGACAAAAGGGACCGGACGAGGGAGAGAGAGGGATGGACGCGTGTCCCGTCAGGATAGCTAAATGAGGCGGTGGTGATGCGTTGCGTCACTGCGTCTGCTCCATGACTCGCCGTGTCCCCTCTCCTCCCTGCTTGCTTCCCCTCGCCACGCAGGGACGACGACTCCGAGAGCTACATGGACCCGACAACCCGACCCGTTTGTGACATGTCCAGATACGGGAAGGGAAGTGAAATTGGTAAATCTAAATCGAATTAAACTATGGAATTTGGTTTAATTATTTGAGAAATTCAAATTTTTTTTATAAAAAATATAGATTGTTTTAGTAGATTGGTTTTAAAAGTCTGAATTAAGTTAAATAGAAAAAAACAATTGATTATTATGCTATTAGTTATGGACTTAAAAATAAAATATAATGTTTAACAACATCATCAACATCAATTGATGGACGATGGAAAAAAATTAAGAATTTTAATTTTTATTAAATTAATGAATGTTTTATCCATTTGTATAATTTTTAGTATAAAATTTTAGGGAAAATTAGGTTTAAAAAAAAATGATTTGTTCAATTTTGATTTAAATAATTTATTCGATTCAATTGTTAATCAATTGCTCATCCCAACTTTGAATTCATAGGACTGTAAATGAGAGTTTTAGATTTTTCATATTTAATTATCTTACTATTTAATTGATGTTGGGGAGTAAGGTTGCAAATAAAATTTTACATTGGAAACACATGAAAAATATTATGAGTTTAAAAGAGGAAAATATCTCTATTGATATGAGACATTTTGAGTAGAACTTAAAAATAAAACAAGAGGGTTTATATCCAAAGTTGACAATATCATATCATTACGGAGATATATAAATTCTTTTGACCCTAATAATTTGTATCAGAATCCGGACTGCCAGAAGGTTGTTATGTCACCGCAAGTGCACGATTACGTCGTCAGTAATATAAAAGATTATCGATCTCACAGGGGTTGTTGATTAAACAATAGTTAACTTTGCACGACGAATTATCTTGACAATCGAAGGTTAATTGGAAAAGAGAGAGTGAAGAAAAGAGAGAATGTAAAGAGTAAAGAAAGAGGGAGAGTTGGATTTGGGGATGGATAGATACTAGGGTTTCAGTTTCACTATGATGTTAGTTAATGTTCTTATGCATTGTTCATCTACCTAACTTCATACTTACACTCGTGTAGGAGTTCTAACTAAAGTCCAATACTATCCCGCGAAGATCGCACCGAAGAGTTTACCCAAGTTCTACCGCTATTAAGTAGAAGAGGTAATTTAGGAAGTTCGATTATAGGGAACATCCTTTTGTTACAAGGGCCCATGGTCCACGTTCCTAGATTACACAGATCACTTCCTAACGATAAATTAATGCAATTAAGTAGAAGAGGTATTTTAAGAAGGCCGATTATAGGGAACATTCTTCTCACACAAGGGCCCACGGTCCACGTTTCTAAATTACATAAGTCACTTTCTAACATTAATTTGGGAGAACTCCTTTAAACTCTAATTAGTTTTCCTAGTAAAGAGTCAATCTCCGTTTCAAGGAGCTGCCATAGAAAGTAAGGGATACCTTCTGTCACAAGGTCTCATGATCTTACATTCCAAGGTTCTTCCTCTACACAGTGATCTAACCCTATATCTACATAAATTTACCTCACAGACATTTCATCAAACGCATACAAGGCACAACACACATAGATAATGATATAAACACTTCATAACATAGGAAAATATCTAAATACATAGTTCATACATTCACAATCGCATCACAACTACTTCCTAGATCTAGAGATCTACTCCATAGCAAAGGAAATACAACCAAAGATGAAAAAGGAAGCAAACTACAACCTAATACAAAGAAGTATAGAGAGGAGAATGCTTATCCTTGAAGCATGGCATCCTTAGAGGCGTTCTATTGCTCTGGAGGTGAACGGATCAACGAAGATGTGGTTTCTAGAGTTCCCTCAAGGGAGAAAACCCTCCTCCAAGGAATGAGGGTGATTCCCAAGCCAAAGATAAATGAAAAGGAGAGAAAAACTCCCTTTATAGAGCAGGGCATGGGCACCACATGGCCCATGACACGATCGTGTGGCACACACGGCCCCAGCTGCTCTGCCCTCGACCAAGGTCACATGACCGTGTGGCCTTCACACGGCTGTGTAACTCTCTACCTCTGGTTGGCTTGCACGGTCGTGTGGATCACACGACCGTGCCAATCTTTGCTTCTGGAAACTTCACACGGCCATGTGGTACACACGGTCTTGGTTTGCCTCTTCTCTGGAAATGTTGCATGGCTATGTGGAGAAGTTGCTTGGGCCGTGTAGATCTACACGGCCAGGTTCTGGTCATGTTTGCTAGGATGACATGGTCGTGTCATTCTCCTCCTCTGTTGAAGCTACATGACCTGTCTGCTCCACAAAGCCAAGGTCATTGTCCTCCCTACTCCTTTGACATGGTCTTGTGGCTCACATGGCTAATGTTGTCTTCCTTTGCTTATTGCCTAGATCAGCCATGAACATCATTTCTTCTCCAAATTCGACTCCTGAAGATAGAAAATACACAAGAGCAGATCTCCAAACAAAGAAAAATATTTATGCTGAAAATAAGTCAAAGAAATGAAAGTGTATAGATAAAGCATGCGTAAAATATGTAAATGTGTGTTAAAACATGCTAAACAAGTGTATATAATCTACGCACATCAAAGGTCTAACTATCGGCTGTGGACAAGAGTTATGGTTTAATCAAGTCATATCAATAGAATGTTGATCTCAAATAAAGGAAGTGGGGGTTCCCGTGTCCGGATCAAGAGGATCAAACACCAGGCAAGAAAGTTCTAATAGGTCGGTTGGATCGAGGGGGGGGGGGGAAGACTAAGCAAGACCTAGTAAGTCAGTTGAACTGAGAGGCAAAGAAGTCCTAATAGGTCAGGTGGATCGAATGACAGGATGACTTGGAGGATCTCGGATCAGACGTTAAACGGATATACTTTTCGCTTAAGGGGGGCTCTATGATCCTTTATTTAAGGGGGCATTGTTAAGACTATGAAATCTTTTGGGTATAACCCAAAAACAAAGCCACGAGGGTTTAGACTTAAAGTGAAAAATATCATATCATTGTAGAGATATTAAATTCTTTTGTCCCTAACAATTAAGAATCTGAATCCTTTAATAACCAATTCTCAATTAATTTGATGAAACCCAAAATTAAGTTATGTTAATATCCTTTTTTTCTTTTCACACCAAAAATAATTTCAAGACTTATTAGTAATTTCAACTTCTTATCTTTCTCAAATCACAAACGCATAACCTAATTTCTACTATCTGCATCGTTTCTTTTTACTGCCTCAATTCTCATCGGTTCTTTATCGTTCTCTCCTCTCCCCTCCCTCTGTAATTTTTACTATAACTTTCTCCTTCTTATCTTTTTTATATCACACCACATCAATCCATCTGTTTCAGCTCTTCTATATATCGATACAGCCACATCAATCCATCTATATCTCATTAATTCTTTTAAAAAATCATAGTCACATCTATCCATATCTGTATCTTATTGGTTATTTCATTTGTTCTTGGGATGATATAAGACATTCTCACTATATAACTTGAGGTATAATTAATAACTTAATTTCTATTTTATTTTCAGATTAAGATTTTTATAGAATAAATCATACTAACATTAAATAATATTATTTAATTACTTTACAGTAAATATTTATTTTATATAATTTATGAGTATTCATGCATTATATTACACACGTAACGCGTGTGCACGATGACTAGTATATATAAAATATCTAAGCACGACGCTATGTGAGCTTAATGCAACATGAGTTTGTATTTTATTTTATTATTTTTTAAACTCCCACACACATATATATATTAGGGAATAATTGTTATTAGTAAATATTTATTTGTTTCCCAATTATTAGAGAATAATTATTATTCAGAAATACTTATTTGTTTTCTAATTATTAGAGAATAATTATTATTAGAAAATACTTATTTATTTTTTTAGTATTTTATATGTTTTCCTATTTTTCACTTATAATGATATTTATATACCACATATTATCATTAATAAAGTATATGAATTCTATCGTCAACATGGTATTAGAGTACTAAGCTTAACAGTAATATTTTTTTTTCTTTTCACCACAATGCCCACTAGCCGCCTTTTACAATGGCTACCGTCGATGACATCACTCGCCGGCTATCTCTTACAAATACTCCTAATTCACCTTCTGCCCTTGTGGTTCTCAACGTCAATGCTCAGGCATTGTTGAAACTCGCCACCTCCAATTACTTTGCCTAGTGCTTGCAGTTCATGTCTCTTCTATTCGTATACGACCTACTGGGTTTTGTTGATGGCTCATATCTCTGCCCCCTATGCAGATAACGCCTACAGATGTCACACTCCCTCAAGCAAATCCTGATCATATTCTCTGGCTCCGTCAGGATCAACTTCTCCTCAACGCTACTATAAGTTCGATGTCTCCTACTCTTGTGTAGTTTATTTCTTCATCAACTTCATCTAGAGATGCATAGCAAACGCTAGAGAGAACCTACGCTGCTCCCTCACGTGATAGGATTATGACTCATTGTCAAAATATTACAGCCCTCAATAGGGTAACAGATCTATCATTGATTACATACAGGACATCAAAAGAAATATTGACGCTCTTGCGCTTATGAATGTCAAAGTTGACTTTGATGAGCTCTCCCTTCGTGTCATGAATGGCCTTAGCCAAGATTACTGCAATTTCTCACATGCTCTGCAAGTTCGTGACATCCCTATTGTTGGAGGATCTTGCGGCCGGCTAGAAGGGGGGTTGAATGGATGGCACCCCCAATTACTTGCTTCCTACGTATTCGTTAGTGCGTAAGCGGAAATACAAATACTAATTACGAATACAAAAGCTAATGGCAAAGAAAAGAACAAGCAAACCAATGCACGTCGATGTAACGTGGTTCGGAGATGATGCTCCTATTCCACGGCTGTCCGTAAGGTGGACGATCCCGATCCTTCGGTGGATTAGCCCCCGGTAAACTCCGGCTACTCAAGCAACTCCTTGTGGTTGGAGAAATCTCACCACAACACCAACCAAGAACACTTGGACACAAGAGACCTTGAGCACTTTGGTGACTACTAATTAGGCTTTAACCAAGTCTAATTTTGTCTACCTGTGCTGGCCATCCCAAACTCCTTCTTATAGAGCTTGAGGAAATCAGCCTTGCTGATTTGCCCGTTACCAGTCGACTGGTCCTTGCACCAGTCGACTAGTGTCAGCCCAACGGCTCTCTCAACGGCTATCTACCAGTCGACTGGTCACAAGACCAGTCAACTGATCCCAGCCATTTCGGGCACAGAGAGCTTCAGTGCTCACCACCAGTCGACTGATCCCAGTACCAGTCGACTGGTACAACCCTATACCTAGGGTTCCCATCCCGAGTACATTTCTCTCAGCACTCGGACCCTCACGACTCACTTGACTTTTCTTTGCAACTTTGACCTGTTGCCTGTTAGGATCTTAGATGGCTAGAGGGGGGGGGGGGGTGAATAGCCTCTTTGAAAAATACTAAACACAAATTTCTTCAAGAACTTTGTTAGCACAGCGGAATTAGAAAACTAAAACAAAGAGAGAACACAGCACACTAACTCAGAGATTTACGAGGTTCGGGGATAACTTGCCCCTACTCCTCGGCGTGTCCGTAAGGTGGATGATCCCTTGATCTTTCGGTAGATCACACCCCGGAAGCTATTCGGTTAAAGGATTCTCCTTCTCGGTGGAGTAACCTCTCCACAAAGTCTTTAACAGCAGTAAGAAATTAAGCACAAGACTTACAGTAGTGGCTCAAGTGAAATGATCAAAGGAAACTCACAGCCACAATCAGCGAAGAATAAGCACAAGCAGGAACACAAGAATACAGCCTCTCTTCAAGCACAAAGCACAGCACAGCTTATTTCACACAATCAACCGAGAGCTCTATTCCTTGCTTCCTCGTCTCTCTTCTTATGCCTCTGCTCTTTTGCTGCAGAAACTCTGCGTCGAATCTCTGCCGTAAACACAAGCATCGCCAATCACTGTTCCTCCTCAGCTAGTTCTCTGAACTCACACCAATACCATCCTTGGTCTTGCTGGTGTCTTCTGAGCTCCAACCAACCCACAGGAGTCAAGCTGATCGCGAACAGAGATTGCAGTCTGTTAGCATCAGTATCCGTTGATGCTCAATCTTCCCTCATCGCAGTGATACACAGAAGAAAGTAAGCTCTGTCTTATTCCTTTGATGAGGCTTAATTTGAAATTAAGCACTGGAATGGAACCTGCAACCTGCACCACATAAAGCTCACAGCAGAAGTTGATTAGTTCAAACGAATCAGAAACCAGCAGAACCTGACAGTGTGTGCAGACAGTGTGGTGGATCGGTCAGCGGACCGATCCACACCTTTGAATTGATGTCTGATCGGTCGTGAAGACCGATCAGGGCTTAATGAGTGCGGTTCCTCGCACTCCTAAGATCGTCACCTGATCGGTCCCAAGACCGATCAGGATATGGCCTGATCGGTCCTACAGACCGATCAGAGTGCATATGGATCGGTCCACAGACCGATCCCCTGCCTTTTTCCTTCTCGCGACATCATCTCCTGATCGGTCTACAGACCGATCAGATTACACTCAATGTGCTACTGAGTGTTTCCTGATCGGTCACCAGACCGATCAGCAAACCTAGTTTCATCAGACCGGTCTGTGCACCGATCAGACAATCAAAATCTCACTGGATCGGTCTGTTGACCGATCCAACGCCTATGTGATACTAGGATTGGTCCTGAGAATGAGCTACCGAGCCCTCTCTGACTTCGTCCGGTCCAGAGAACGAGCTACCGAGCCCTCTCTGACCTAGTCCAGAGAACGAGCTACCGAGCCCTCTCCGACTTCGTCCGGTCCAGAGAACGAGCTACCGAGCCCTCTCCGACCTAATCCGGAGAACGAGCTACCGAGCCCTCTCCGACTTCGTCCGGTCCAGAGAACGAGCTACCGAGCCCTCTCTGACCATTCCGTGCCAAGTCACCATACTTGGACTTTTCCCGTGCCAAGCTCCCTGCTTGGACTTTCCACCAGATGTCTGGTCAAGCTTGACCCATCTGGATTTCCCTTGCCTGGCTTCACTCACCAGGACTTTCCCTCCCAACTGATCAACCTCGATCAGTAGTCATTCTGAGTTTAATTAATATCTTATACAAACTTAAATCAGTATCAACATCAAAACAACAGCCAGGTCAGACTGTATCAACATTGCCTTCAAGCTTACTTCCTTTGGCTCTCGTCCCTCGGATGCATCCAAGCCCGCGGCTCGTCCCCAATGCCATCCTTCGCGTATGCCTTGAAGTCGCTTCCATCGGCCCTTGTCCTTGCTGCCTTGTCCACGGTCCCTCGGATGCTCCATCCTTCACCGGGCCCGAAACCGTCAACCTGAGTCACATGTGTCACCTGCAGTCCTGCACAACTCAAGTACACATATCAAATAATGAGGGTAAACCTAACTTAAACCCTTTACCCAAACACCAAAACACATGGTCCCGCGGACCATTGGGATTGCTCCAACACCTATTACCTTTGATGAGCTATTCGAACAACTCCTCAGCTATGAAGCCCAGTTAAAAGTCTCAACACCATCTCCATCTTTGACGTCAATGACTGCTCTTGTGGCTCTAGCAAGGAATTCTTGTAATCAGTATTCAAACTATCGTGGTGATCACCAGCAGGTTCCACCAATGTCTCATCAGTCACGCCTGTCTACTCCTGAGCTGCTACGCATCCTCCTACACATCCAGTTGTATCCAGTCCCAATTGTTATCTT